>NC_088679.1:28750000-30000000 GCF_950023065.1 Planococcus citri | reverse complement strand
AATTTGGAGTTAGATTTTGTTGTACAGATCGATTTCTTTCAGGAAGGTAAGGAGTCTAAGGTTTTGAGTATTATAATACTGTCAGACAGTAGAGATTCAAGAGTGGGGTTTGGGATCAGACGATTCCTTTCAGATTGGAATTTTGGGCATTCGGTTATTAGGATCTTTAAAAATACTGAAATTCGAAGAATAATAACTAGATACCTATTCGTGAAAACTACTAAAAAAATTGGCAAAATTCTTGAATAACCTTACAAGAATCCATTCATCACAGAGTAAATAAAAGTTTTATTCAAAATCGCTAGGAAATCGAAATTGATACAAAATATTCACGTTACTCAAAAACCAAAAATAGTTCAAAATGGGAAAATTTGAACACTGAAATGCTCAATTGAAGCCTGCTGACTCTTAAGGGGAATCCACTGCACGCAATTTTATGTACTAAAAGAGAAGAATTTCATTACATCCTAAAATAAGGGGAACCTTGATAATGATACTGATTAAATAATAATATTTGACTCGACTAGCTAATTAAGTTAACGCTACAGACTTCCTATCTCTGACACATCTCAGCCAGAACTAAATCGACGTCAGCTCAGAACTAGACATCGTAAGAATTCAATTGCACTCGACAATGCAGTCTAATATACTGGAGAAGAGAGACAGCCCGTCTCTATACCATATACGTTATCGCTTTCGATCTATGTGTACTTCTTACACGATAGGTTTTCACACCTCTCTTTTGTCCGACTGTCTGACCTCCTCTTTCATCTTCATCAGACAGAAGTGGTTGAGATAGGGCTTTTGTTGAGGAAACACCATCAAGCATAACGAGTTCAGGTTGGCCATATCCCGTACTTAAGCCTTTTTATGCAAATATACATACGTCGCGAAAAAAACCAGGAGTGATTTACAACAATGGTCGCCAAAATTGCGAAATAATCTACGAAAATTTTATCTTATTCTTTACGAAATAAATTTCGAATGTTTACACGTTGATAATTTTATTTTCTTGGGAAATTAAATTAATGTCATTTCAGGAAAAAATTACAATTTCTAAAAAATAAAATAAAATAAATAAATAAAAAAATGAAAAATGATTATCGTCATCTAATCGTCAAACTATAATGATTGGCAAAAACGGTTCTCAATGAAAAGTAATTACAAAAAAATTAATCAAATATTATGGAATTTTTCAGTAATTACTGTAAATTGATGGTAATTTCAATAGCATAGATAACAAAATTGACAACTTTGAAGCGAATCGTTATATGTGGCTATAATTTTAAAAACCCAAAATTTCAAACTGAAAATATGCTAATTATCACGACAATGAATGACTATCAGGAAATAATGAATAAAAATTACGCTATAAAAATTGTAATTACCTATAGCAATATAAACTTTGTAAAGTTTCAAATTTACAGAGGTTGTTCACAATCAAACACTTTAATAATGAATGTAAACAATTAACAGTAACAGACGCTGAAGTGATCGTAATTCAAATGTAATCGTACCATTACGGTAATTACAAGGTAAATTATTCGTGCAATAATAACAATTGGATAAATAACGCAATTTGGTGACGAAGAATAATGTAGTTCACTCTTACGAGACAGTAATGATCATAAAACTTTTGCACTATGTGAATTCAGACAGCATTTATTGTGACAAAAAACCAATTTCCGATCAGCATGAATTTCGAATTATTCACAACTTACATACCAAGGGTTCATTATTGGAAAAATTAATACATTAGCAACCCCCTCCCCTCTCATAAAAAATTCAAACAACCAACGGTAAAAAAAAACAAAATGAAAGATTTATTAGACCTACAAAATAATGGTTTTTCACTTTCACTTTTCTCCAAACGTTGATTTACAAAACATGAAAAGAGGTTTCAGGATCAAGTTTGGTGTCAGATCTTTTATTGGAAGTGTTTTTTAAAGATTTTCATCCAACAACCAAAATTACGCCCCCCCCCCTCTCTAACACTGCTAGCAAAAGTTATATGTAGATTTAAAAATATTTAATTGTACAAAATTGAGTGGGAAAATGAAAAAATCGAGCTGAAAATAATATTTTTAGTCGAAAATACTTTAGGACTCGGTTCTGTGACTCAGCTTCTCTCTTTTTCACCACTGCTGCAATTTTTCGTATCAATATCCAATTTCAAGGTCCTATAAAATGTAACCGGTTAAAGAAAGAGAAAGTTTGACTAGTTACAAAGGTTGTCAAAAAAGTTTCAAAATCATTCCTTTGAAATTTTGAAAGTTTCATATTGATTTTTTGCGAGAGTTCCATTTTCAAATTCACCATACTCCCAATTTCGGTCGAATTAAAAAAAAAAATCAAAATTACGTGACGTATCATTCATTATGTTTTCGATATGGCCTATTTCAAATTTTGACGTACGTTTCAAATATGAGCTCCCTAAAACCTCACAATGGGTCCCCAAATTTCAGAAAAAAATTGAAAAATTCGTGTGATCTATAGTTTGTTAGGTTTTCAGAGATGCTGATTTCGAATTTACACTTTTTTCACATTCTCTCAAGCACCACAAAAGGCTCCAAATTTCATAAAATTAAAAATTCTGACTTCTAATGTCGAATTCAGTTGTTTCATTTTTGATTTTTTCGCTCTTCGTGATGGTCAACTCGAAAAGATTTTCAATTAATCGTGATCATCGTGATTTTAAGATACTTTTTTTTGAATTCAGGACTATTTTTCTTGTAGCACTGAAAAAAAATGAAGAGAATTTCTTTCTTTTTTGAAGAGGGGGGGGGTTAAAGTAGCACACCACATTTTTCAGTTGAAGAAATACATTTAGAAACTTCGAATTTACGCGCCATAGAAGGTAGGGGAGGGGTGGGGTTGAATACTATACACATTATAACTAAAAAAGAAAAAAAATTTCACCTATTCTGGTGGACTTCAGGAGGGGTATCTTTCATAAAATCGTGAAAAAGTTCAATTCATTTCGAAATTTCGAACGGAGAGAAATAAAATTAGGACGATGAGTGATAGACCCAAAATTTTTCCAACCCTCTCCTTACACACTCAATACCCTCCAGTTTGTTGATCAAATAAAATTAACATTTCTCCACTTTTTTTAAGCATCTGAAAAAGCACATCATCATGTCAATTTCCTCCCACAAATTGATTTTTCAAAAATTTCGATCGTACGAAGGAAAAAAAATCGAAAAAAACACTCTCACGAACAAAGTATCGTTTTACCATCATCATTGCGACTACACAGCTTTAAAAGCTCGTTTAATCTGACGCATGCGCAAACGGTTGACAAAAATCGAAACTTCAAGACCAAATTAAAACGAATGAAACCACCATTTGGTAGATTTTTTTCCGCATACGAATCACAATTGCTCAAATTGTGATCAGGTTTTGATCGAATTTCATCGCCAATCCGCATCTAATTACGTAAATCACACCTATCGTCAAATTGAGATGAAAACTAATATCCGGAGCCGGAGCCGGAGCCGGAGCAGGCAGGAGGCGATGGTAATATGCTGGGGTCGTACAGATGGAAGATTCAAAGCGGTAATACATAATTTACATGCACGTTTGCCATACACATGTGCACATGTTACATAGTACGACATATTATACATATATATACACGATTACCTTGAACTTTGTGCAATTTGTAAGAATGTTATCAGTGTACATGAGGCGGGCGACGATTGAGAACCACTGTAATATATAGCGCGTCGCGTCATTCGTCACGTCGCGCACATACTTAACGCAGAGGTGGTGACTGGGTGACTGTATAATAATGCAGATATCGTACACCCAGACCCACAGCCAGACAGACAGACTCTCATATCGTGTAATCATTTTAGGTAGACTTTTTCTCTACACATGTATACGATACACATGTATGTACATGACTCAGTAGATATGTAATGTTCGTACTTCGTACGCTAAGTACGTATACGTATTATAACAAAGCAAAGAGAATTACGCGTGCATGGCGTAGCTGCAATAAGAAGAAATGAAACACCCGATACGGCGAGTACAGTAGCGGGTATGTACGAGCGTCGTCGTCGTCGTCACACCGCGCTCGCGCCCGGGACCGCCACCCGGACCCGGTCGTCCGCTAATCATAGCGATATTGCGGTATTGCCAGTATATAGTAGAAGCAGTAGTAGTAGTCTTATAAGTTGACCTTGAGAAATTACCACCGTTTGACGGTCGCGGGCGGGCGTACGGACGGACGGACGTGCGGGCAAAAAGTAAAACTAGAAAAACCATTTCGCAGTACGTTCGCAACATCGGAAGTAACCATAGGAAGGAGCGAGAGCGAGAACGATGAGGCAGTGTTGAAGATGTGAAAAAAATTTCCTTCCCAGTTTCCAAATTCACGACTACACCGAGTCAACGACGACGACAACTGTGCCATGTACCATTTTTAGAACAATACAATTTATAAAATTTTATTACCGTTATACGAGCGCTATAAAATGTATCGCGATGAATCTCAAAGATCGTCGTCTTTCGACATCCGCGTTCGCATCTTCTTTCCGGACCCGAGGTCATTTTTTTTCTCTTTTTTGGTAAAATTACCAAAAAAAAACCAAAGCTTCCGCAAAAATTTATTGACCGCTGGGAATAATACGGATCAATGCGGCCATTTCGAGCAAATGGTTTTTTCGCTTCTAGTTTCTCGCGAATTTACCCCCCGAATACCCCCACCCTCGCCCCAGCTGGTCCGATGGCGGAAATGTTTAGAAAATTTCACCAATGAAACACACCAGGCCACGTACGGGCTACATAAGCTTTCGATAGCGCGAATTTTCAGCTTTCTTGTAATAAAATGAATTACGTGGCATAAGCGTCTATCGCGTATTTCCTTCATTGCTGCTGCAGTGTTATCTCTGTTATCTTTTTGGCCGAATTTTTCCATCGTATGTACAAGTAAAAAGAACGCTATTGCTTGTAGCAGAAAAAGTTCACATTAGTATCCTTAGTTCAGTGGAATGTCGAGAGATTCTTCGATTCAAGAGGGTTGTATAAAAATAGAAAAAAATAAAATTAAAAAATTCCAAAAAAATCAATTTATAGCAACCAAAAAGTAGCCAAGAAAGTTACAAGATGTGAGCAAAACACGAAAGCGTGCGTAACACAATCAATAGAATTTGATTTGATTTGATTTTCATGTAGAAAACAAATTTCCAAAAAATCCAGAACATTTTGATTGAAATTTGAAAATGAATAAAAAATCAGAACAATAAACATCCCAATAAAAATCCAATAATGAAACTTGAGTGAGATTTTGGCAATTACTGCCAAAAAAAATGATTCATTAGAAATTTTCGTCCGGAAAGTAAGACTATTTCACCACTTTTTAGCGACATTTTTTTTGACAACTTTTGACATAAAAGTGAGCATTTCGGGCAATTTTAGGCAAAAAAGTACGATTTTGACAACTTCAACAAAAGGCATTTTTGACAAAAAAAAAAAAGTGGAACTTCATATTGCAATTTTTAGCAAAAAAGGAGACTTTAATTTTTGGTAATTTTTAGGCAAAAAACCCAAACTTTTAAGCAATTTGGTAAGAAGCGAGAATTTTTGTCAGTTTTAAGCAAAAAGTGATACTTTTTAGCAGTTTTGATAAAAAAAGTGGTACTTTTATGCAACTTTTAGGTAAAAAAAGGGACGCTTTTTAAATTTTTTGGAAAAAACAAGACTTTGATCATTTTAGCAAAATGGCAATGCTTCTTGGCAATTTTTGGTAACAAAGCGAAACTTTTGGGCAATTTTATCTTCTCCATCCTCGCAACACGTTTTCGCCTTTGCCTTTTCAATGAACATCATCAGAGGAAAAAATTTCACGCTCCAAAAAAGTCATTCAATCGACAATTGAGACATTTTCGATACAATTGGATGCATTTTTTACATTTTCAAGATATTCAGGGGCCTCCGGTCAAAGTTTCACTTTTATCGAGACTTAATTTTTCCTGTATATTATTAAAAAACTATTTCGGCTATGCAACGAAAAATTCAAGCTCGACGATTCTGATAAAATTGGCTGACGTGAATTCAAAGATAATGGAATAATCATTTTGTTGATTTGAAACATTATTTGAAACCCGCCTTATCTCCACACCTAAAAATCCCATTTCACCCCCCCCCCCACACACACACAACAATTTTCAGCATAAAATAGTCAATCTGGATCATCTTGCATTTACGGATAGGTAACACTGCTCACAAAGGATCGAAAGAATATTTAGTTATAGAAAACGGAAATAATACTCGATTCTGAAAAAAGAAGGGGACGGTGGAGGAGGAAATCAGAATTGAAAATATTGGACATTCGAGTTGAAATGTACTTTTTTGTTAAAAGAAGCACACGAAATTACGTTTTCTCTCCAACTCCCTCCTCCTCATCCTGTCCTCTCAGAACATACTTATACAAAAATTAGAATTTCCAAACAATACATAAAACATTTTTCAACGATTTTAAAATAAATACATCCCCCAAAAAATTCTCCGAAAAAGAATCGTACACCCCGCCCTTATCAGGGGAAAGAATGTAAATATTTTAGTAATAAAATGTTGTGATATCATTTTGAAAACCGCCCCTTAAAGTTCAACCAAATTTTTAAGGCTTTTCCTCCGAAGTCAAGATTATAAGTTAATTCTGAAACACCTTCTTTTTAACATAATTTTTAATCAAAATAAGCTTTCAATTATCAATATAAAACTATTAAGTGTGTAGGTTTAACAACAAAAATTTAAAAAAAAAAAAAAAAATAGGACAGACACAGAGTTCGAAGAAGCTTGGTAATCTAATCTGAATGTTGAACTGTGTCTAGCCCAATTTTTTTAGAAATTTTTTTGTTGTTGAACCCACACACTTGATAATTTTGTACTAATAATTGGTCTAAAAAAAATTTGGGCGGACACCGTTCAACGTTCAGGTTAGATTAACCAGCTTCTTCGAACTCTTGTGTCCGCCCAAATTTTTTTTAGACCAATTATTAGTACAAAATTATCAAGTGTGTGGGTTCAACAACAAAAAAATTTCTAAAAAAATTGGGCTAGACACAGTTCAACATTCAGATTAGATTACCAAGCTTCTTCGAACTCTGTGTCTGTCCTATTTTTTTTTTTTTTTTTTAAATTTTTGTTGTTAAACCTACACACTTAATAGTTTTATATTGATAATTGAAAGCTTATTTTGATTAAAAATTATGTTAAAAATAAGGTGTTTCAGAATTAACTTATAATCTTGACTTCGGAGGAAAAGCCTTAAAAATTTGGTTGAACTTTAAGGGGCGGTTTTCAAAATGATATCACAACATTTTATTACTAAAATATTTACATTCTTTCCCCTGATAAGGGCGGGGTGTACGATTCTTTTTCGGAGAATTTTTTGGGGGATATCAGTTGTTTTTCTTACGTAGTGTGTACAAACTTTTTTTTCAACTTTTAAAAAGGTTGACAGAATTTTGACAATTTATGATTTTTTTTTGTTTCCAAAAGACAGACGAGTTCAATATCTCGAAATACCAAGAAGTTGTAATTTTTTTCAAAATTTTGACATGTTAGAAATTAGCTACATTTTTTTCTTAATTCATAAAAGTTGGACAAAATATTGGCAATAGGTATTGAAAAATTTCAAATTTCAAATTCATTAAACTTTAAAATACAAACTTCAGAATGAAAATGTCGCTGTAGTGCAGGTACTTTGTTCAAATTTTCATCAAAAAAATCATCCAATTTTTAAACACTCAGATAGGTAGGTACTGAAACGTGAAACTTGAAATTCTTTCAACATTTCAACAAATGCAGCTAGTTGGAAAGCCGAAATTGATTCTGCAAACTAATTTGAGCACACTATTAAGTCGACTGCTGGTGGATTTCAAGCCGTTTTGGAGCCTCAAGCGACTTTTTGAAAATTACTGGAGCCATCCACGCATTTTCAATGCTCGAAATTTTCATAAAATTGTATCAATTAAGAGTAGGAAATTCGAAATTCAGGCTCAATTCCAACTTCAGCACGGCATTAAGTTGGCTGATAGTGGGTTCAAGTTATTTTGAAGCCTCCAGGGACTTTTTGAAAATTCTTGAAGCCTCCAGCAGATTTTTAAAACATGAAATTGCAACAGAATTCCATCTTTCTCACTCCATTCAATAGAGTGTTATAAAAATTTATATTCCAAAAATCTTCTGGAGGCTCCAGGTATTTTCAAAAAGTCGCTAGAGGCTCCAAAATCACTTGAATCCACCTGAAGCCGACTTGATAGAGGAGTGCAGACTTAATTTCGACTTTCAAACTCCACTTGATGAAATTTAGAGGGAATTTCAAGTTTCAAAAATCTGCTGGGGGCTTCAGTAATTTTCAAAAAGTCGCTGGAGGGTCCAAAACGACTTGAAATCCAACTGCAGTCAACTTCATAGGGTATTTTAAATTGGCTTGCAGAATAAATTTCGGCTTTCCAACTGCATTACCTATCAAGTTTCAAAAATGTGCTGGAAGCTCCAAGAATGTTTAAAAATTCGCTGGATATTACTCAAACAATTTTGCAGGAAATTATTTGTATTTAATGAAATCATGAAACGAATAAATTAGATTTTTTGTAGGCTAAATTTGAATTAAGATTACGCGAAATTTTGAGTGAACGAATAGGTATTTTAATGAACCAAAATTTTCCGAGTTTTATCCATTGTTTATTGTTTTTTTTTTCGAAAGCACCACTGCTAGCATGTATTGTTCAAATCTTATGGAAGCCCAAAGTTGTGAAAAAGTGCCATGCGCAGTAAAAATTCAACTTCAAACTAAAATTGCACAAAATTTTCAGTGAATGCGTCGTATTTTAATAAAACCAAAATGTTCAGAATTGTATCCTCTTCAAAGTGGATTTTCATCCATTTCGCTAGTGTTTACCATTCAAATAATACTTACTAAAGCTTTGGTAGGTACTAACTTCACTAAGTATAGTAATTAGTTGTGATTTTTACCACACATGGCTACTTTTCACCACTCTGAGTCTTAGTAACTTTTGAACAGTAAACGCTATTGTTTTGGGTAAAAAACCATCTGAAAGAAAATGAAATTTTTAAATTTTACAATTTTAGTTCAATAAAATACGCATTTATTCACTGAAAATGTTGAGAAATTTAGTTTGAAGTGGAATTTTTACCGAACACAACAATTTTTTACAACTTTGAGTTTGAAGTTTTGAACAGAAACGCTAGTGCTTTTGGTAAAAAAAAAATTAAATAAAAGGATAAAATTTCGAACATTTTCGTTTATTAAACTTGCTAAAAATTTTGTGAATTTCAATTTAAGTTTAGCATACAAAAAAAAATCGCAATTACTGTATGAAATTGAGAAATGATTGTACCCATTGAAAGGAAATTTCGTCCTCTTGAATTTATGACTAGATAAAAATTTCCCCAATCTCCTTCAGTTCCATAAAAAATGAAAAAAAAAATGCATTAAGTAATTATTCATTAATAACAGCAAGGTGAAAATATGGAAACGTCTATTTGGCCGAAACGTAAATTTGTCTATTAAAAAAATTACTCAAAAGAAAATATTAAGCATAAAAAAAATTTGAAAAAAATATTAGAGTTGGACGGGATTCGAACTGGGGACCTCTGGCATGGTGATCCGACGCATAACGCACGCAGCCACGCGGCTGCTTTGAAATTGAGCTACTACAACACATTACTGCTGCGCTAGATGGCACAACTGTATGGGAATACGCATTGCATTCAAATGTAACGGTCCTTTCTTTTTGCACAAATTTAGTCAAAGCTGCAGAGCTTAATCGGAAACTAAATGAGTTGAAATTTAAAATATACATAGTTTAAACATGAGAATAGTCGCTTTTACTAATGCGAAAGTTCAACTCGATTCCATTATTTTATATTTGCTTTTTGAAAATGACTGAAATTGATAAAACAGCAAAACTTTGAAAAGCTCTAAAACCCTTCAAAATCATCGGATTGAATTGAAATTTTCACAGTTTATGTATTTCAACCCATAGATTCCGTTTTTGATATCAGTTTTAATTTTTTCAAAATTTTGGGGCCCCAAATGGGGGGGTGAAGGGTCAAATTTCAAAATTTTCAAAATTTGATTCCAAAAGGTCAGAGCATTCAACGAGTAGAACTCAATTCCAAAATTTCATAAAAATTGGTTCAGCCGTTTTTTCAGTAGCCCTCGTCCAGATTAGGAAGAATTTTACAAAAATTACAAAAAACTGCTCAACTCTAAGTCCGCGAATTTTCGTCGTAGAAACTTCGCTATGGTCTCAAAAGAAAGCTCTTGAAAAATTAGAAAGAATGGTACTTTCAATTTTTCAATTTGACAAACGCTTTCTCAGGAAAATGAGTTGGCGGCACACAGCGGAACAAAGACGAGTTCCTTTCAGAATATCAGTGTCAGCTCGTTCCGTTTTTTTCGTTGTTTTCCTCGGTTCGTTTTCGTTTATAATTCGTCGTTTTCGTTTTATTTTTTTTGGGGGGGGCGGGGTGGGGTCACGAGCGTGACCCTGGATCTAGTCTAGAAGAATTATTGTTACAACGAGAATTTTTTTGGCAGTACTATGACAAAAAAAATACATTTTGAAGAGATTTTCCGAGTTATTAAAGATGGCTCACCTGAAGAATGAAAAAATTCTCAAAAATAGTACTCACCTGAACGTATTTTTAGACGAAAAGAAATTTTGTGTGCTTGAATAAGGTTCGGAAATATGGCGGTTTTAAATTTTCTTTCGTCTATATCCCCCGGGGGAGGGGGGGGATAAAAATGCTGAAAAAATTCACGTGGCTCTAGCCTCATGTCTCCTCTACACATTTTGGGTAAATTCAAAAATTTTTGTTCAAAACTCGTTGAAGTACAATTTTTCCCCTAAAAAAAGGCGTTTTTCGCCATTGTGGGCAAGAGGGGTGGGATGGCGAAATTTTTTTGGCTCCAACATCTTTTTTAAAGGTTCTCAACAATGTTTTATCAAAATTTCGAAAATTCGAGGACAGGGGTATTTCATCTATTTTACCCGGGAATACCCTTTGTAATGTTTCTTCTCAACTTAAGCACCCACCAAGTGACGTTTACAGTCGCCACATTGAACAAAAATTTCAGGAGAATTTTATTTTTATCGAATTTATCTATTAAATGGCTTGGATGTGCGTTTTGGAATTTTGTACAATACATCCCTCTCTCTCTCCCCCTCCAACACAAATCCGACTAAATTTTCACGAACAAACCGAACACGTCCAGAGTATTACATCACTCAGAAAATTTGGATAATTTTTTGACCCAATTCCAAAAGGTTATTGGAAATAACCGCCTTCATAAAAATCGACGCCAAAAATGTCTAAAAACATAAAAATAACTTTTTGATCCTTCACATAGCCGTTTTTCATTTCCTCTACGCAACCGTCCTAATCTACATAATAAATAAAAAAAAAAAAACGCAAGAAAATTCGGCCACTTTGTTTGTAGTCTGCAGTTCCAGCGTTTGTATATTTTTTTTATCGCGAAAACTTTAATTTATCCTGTTTTTCTCGTACACTCCGGAATATAAAACTATCTCCTTTCACAGCATCAGCCATCTTCGCAATGAAAAATATACAAAGTTCTCTCCAAAACGTATTATAAATCACAAACCGTGCACCAGCCTAATGTTGCGGCATTGCGTCAAATGCGAACGAAATATACAAAAAGAAACAAAAAACAAACGCACGGAGACTTCAAAATTTTACACAAAAGAGTCGCTGCAAAACTCTTTCTTTACAAAAATGTCTTCCACCGTCGAACAACATTAATTTTATTTAAGAAAATATCACGTCAAAAACGAGTCTCTAAAGCTAGACGCGCGCTATGCTCTTATCAGGCCCAACTATCAACGGAAAAATATTGCTCTCGAGTCGCTGCCCCGCGCGCCCCCTTCGCCTTGTTTCTTTTCTCTTTATACGTTGAAATCGCTTTACACGCAACCACCCAAAAATGTATAATCCATTTTACCTAAAACGCTCATTATAGTAACTCGAGTCTCTGTATTTGATAAAATTTTTCCAAAGGATGAAAATGATGTCCACGTGTCACGTCATCCAGTTCAGAAATTAGCCCCTGAAGGATAGATAATTTTAAATTATCAAATCATAAATAAATTAAGTAAACCGGGAAGCATTTTATACGACGCACGCAGTAATATTCATCTCGATAAATGCACATTACGAACACGAAAACCTTTTCGCGAAACTCGAAACGCTAATTTGTTGATTTTTACCCTTTCATTATTCCACCAACAATGGAAAGATTGGATACTTTGTGATAATTATACGATCAATATGCCTCCTCCAGCTTTATACATTCAACCGAGATAGCGAAATGCAGCAGTAAAGATGCTAAGTACACAGAATTCATTCCGCAAAACCATACACAAAGATACCACCAGCACGAATTCGACCACAGAATCATAAAGTTCGCTTAATGGCGATATTCAACTTGAATTGAGACTATTGTCGTCGAGTATCTCGAAATTCAGAGAACGATACGAGTACAAATGGCATCTGCTTCGTGATACTGTACATTTTCGCAATTTATAAAATACTATTATACGTACGAACAGTCGATGAAGTAAAGAAGTAGATCTTCTTTATGGTAGAATTCGCACAGTGGGAATTTTTTCCATACAAAAGAAATGCAATAACACAGCTAGAAAAAACTCGACAAGATGATTAAATTTATTCGAATTTATTAAATAATTAGATTCAATTTCGGGAGGAAAAAATTACGAATTGAAAAATTCAATAAAAATGTTACCAAATAAAATTATATTTTTTCGATGACTTGCGGCATTTTTCAGAGAGAGAGAGGGCACTATTTTTTTGGTCATCAGCTTGAATCTCCAGTGATAATTTGTTTTCCCAACAATAAGACGTATGAATGAGAAAAATACCACACATGCATACATCTCACAACAGTTTCCACAAAGAAACATGAAATTTTTATTTTAACCCCAGCTCGAGGATGGAAAAAATGGAGAATACTTTTACATTGAAAGTTCAAAGAACGTCTGAAATATCGAATACGTAAACAGACACCGTCTAATTTAACTATCATAATATAATAATTCAATCACCCCTCGTTACGTCAAAGAATAAACAAGATTTATAATAATTTTCTCTAACCGACGTCATAAGTTCAAGTAGTCGATCTACCTCGTTCAACTTTAGAGAAACACATCAAAGTATCAGAAAAAATTGAAACATACCAATTCTAATACCGTTAAAAATTTTTGTAATCCTAGAAACCATTAAAAAACATTTCGACGCATTCAAGTGATTCTCACTCAGTACCATTAAAGCAAACAAGAAACACTCATTCCTCACACATTATGATTAGATGATTCAGAAATGCCAATTATTCAAATTAAGTACAGAATTTTTTGCTTTTGAATCCTAAATATTTTTGAAAAAGGTCTTCAGAAGCGAAGCAGCTGCACGCATTTGCAAAATTGAAGGTAAAATTGGGGGGGGGCGGAGAGGGGAAGAAATTCCAAATATTGCAATTTTTTATTCTAGCCACAGAAAATGTTATTATTTTTTTATGGAACCTTCTGGAGAGCGAATTTGGTTCACTTTAGATACGGGGAGGGGGTGGGGAGGTAAAATTGGATTCTGAGATACAAAATATAATTCCTTTACATGCAATTCTTTCCAAATATCAATATTTTTCCAATAATATTCTGAGGCATTAAAAGTGCAAATATCTCCCATCCCTAAGATTTTATTAGGTCAAGAATTTAGGCAGATTAAAAAGCTGTAGAAAGGGAGAGGCGTCGAGTCAATTTTCAAGACTGGTAATTTTTGGTAAATTACTGGTAGTTTTCAGCAGACTATCGTAGTTTTTGGTGAATTATTAGTTATTTTTTGGTAAATTACTTTAATTTGGTAATTTGCGGTGAAAAACTTTTAAATTTTTTATAGTTTTTGCCTTTTTGGTACATTACTGGTAATTTGGTAATATCTAGTAAATAACTGGTAATTTAATAGGTAATTTTTGAAATTACATACAGGTACCTACATTTTGAAAAACTAACAAATTGCTCCGCCAAATTTTCAAAAGCGACTTTCTAACATTTGGTCAGTTTTTTAAAAACATTACCAAGTAATTACAAGTGTCTACAATTTTTTTCAATTTTTTTAAAACAAAATAAACTAGTGTAAATAATAACCTTTTCACCCGCTCTCCTCTCCACTTTTGAAACCACTAGTTTTAGCAATGGAACTTCCAATTCACTCCAGAAATTTCAAATCGCTCTGGGAGGAGAAAAAAAACAAATATCAGCCAATTGTAACTTTGGTAGGGGCTTATTGAGCAATCCCTCGACTGTACAAATTCGTAAAAATCAAATTTCGGGAAAATCACATAAAATGGTCAAGATGGCAAATATGTAACAGGTAATATCACAGGTGCTCAAGTTTATATGCGTCTCTCCCAACTTTCTGGAGAAAATTGAAAAACGCAGGAAGCTTAAGTGGAGTGAGAAGGAGAAAAAATTCAAGTACCTAATTATTCAAACAGGTTCGTTTGTATTGGTTCGAAAAAAAACAACAATTTTCATGAAAAAGTCCAACATGGAAATTAAGTTTGTTTTTTGGATTTTTTTTTTTTTATTTTCAAAGAAATGCTAAAAATCAAAAAATCAAAAGCTACCAGGTTTTTAGGACATGCTGCTTCGATCTAGCTTGATTTTGTTCAAACTGGGTAGTAATTCAAATGGCTTCCTTGTGAGATATTTCAAGTAAAAATTGGGAATTTCAGCGTGAATTATTTGCGATTAAACAATAGTTTTTTTTCCTTCAATTTTCTCAAAATAAAAAATCAATTTCTTGAACAAAATTCCTTTCTTGATGAAAAATATAATTCTCAAACATTTTCCTCAATATAATTGGTTAGTATTATACAAACAAAACTTACAAAAAAAAAAAATTAATTAAAAAATTACAGTCGGGAGATCTAAATTGTTAATCCATTAATTCATTTAATGCTAGACATTAAAATTCGAGAATTTTTCATCGCTTCGAATCGAAATTCTCATTGCGTGACAACTGGTTTACATACTTCTAACCATATTACAATTATTCAGCTCGATGTAGTATTTCGAATTCTTCCAAGAAAACAGAAAAATTACAATTTTTACAACATTATTATACCACCTGACAAAGGAAGACGGTTATAAAAAACGAATTTTTTCAGTCAAAATACACTTTTCTGTATCCGCTATTAAAAAACTTACACTAGAATTTTCACGTATAAAAAAATTCTCTTCTGGTTGGCACCCCTGCTACATTAAATTCAACGTCGTCGTCGTATACCTACGAAACACGCCATTAATTAATATTAAAAAATGCAGCTATACTCGAAACGCTAGCGGCGATAAAAAAATTAATTTGTTACAATTGTGACAGGTGACTAACACATGTTACGCGAAAATTGCTAATTAAAGTGAAAAAAAAATCTTTTAAACAAAATCAATTTAAACTCAAGGAAGACTTTACCTTCGGGTCAAAAATTTCTCGTTTCTTTTCAAAACCTATACCCGTAATATGGCTCGAATTGGTCAAAGAAGCGAATAAAATGGGGAAAAAACTCACCCTAAATAAAAAATTGAGAAATCTCAACGCTGCCATCAATTGCGAGAGTACGAAAAAGACGAACTACGTAACTGGCCGTATTAAAGTCAAACGGAGATGGAGAGGGAAAAGGCATGGCAGTTTATACTAAAACGAAAGAACACATAGCGAAGACAGAAGACTGCTAAAGGACATGACAGACACTTCCTTTCCAAAATGAAAAATGTTTTTTACTCCCCTTATTTATGGAATAAACATAAGTTTAAAAATGTAGATTACTCGGCATCGTGCATCGTGCAGTTATTACGTAGGAAAAATCACAACTGCGAGATTATTTTTAGTAGAGAAAAGTCTATAATAATTAGTATTTCGTAGAGTTGAAATTTAACATACCTAAGTTTAATTCTATAGCGGTATGTACGTACCATGCAGTACATACCGGTATAGATTTCAATAATTCCCAATCTTTCGACGCACATGGCGTTCTAAAATATTATACCTAGACCTACGTTATCGAACAACTGACTCTGTCGAGCATTATATAGAGGCGAAATAGGCGGAGCATGTGACCGAGCGCGGGTAACAGGTGAATACGAGGCGAATTATCCATGGAGAGACGTCAGAGAAGAGAGTAACCATAAAATCAAGGTCACCGATAACCTTGCCATGCGGCCAGAAAAAAATTTCCAAAAAGCCGAAGCCGAGCTAGATACAGTACTTCGTATGATTCGAAAATCGATGCACACGTTGGTCGTCGTCATCGTCAGCCACCTCCACCTCCCCCTCCCCCCCTCACACCACAGTCGGCTCGTTCGAAGTGTAAAAAATAATGTCACTAAACGCGTTTTTTCCCAACTTTCCGCCTCTCTGAAAAGCTTTAAACCCCTGACACGCTTATACTCTTAATAATTTATTGGAAATTACAACGCGAACCCCTTTTTTAAGCCACCTGACAAATATCTGTTCTTTTATAAGATTAACGTTTTATTAAAATATCGTCGTTTCGGTTTATCCGCGATAAAACGTTTTAATTTCCTGAACAACTTTATTCACCTTTTCCATTTCATTTTATAAATTTGCGTTAACTTCCGTTTTTAAAATTATTTCCCAAAATCCCTGCCCCCCACTGCAGCGCACCTGAGAACTCGCCGCATGACGAGATTAATGCGCGATTTTTTAAAACACTGTTTCAACATTTTCACAACCCTTCCTCTATATAGTCCCCTTAAAGCTCGTGTACCTACTTTTTCATTACACACTTTTTTTTCCTCCATACTTTACCCCATATCGATGGTTTTAATTCATCATATCGTACTAGTTTAAGCTCACCCTCCCCTTTTCTCTCTCCCTCCACCGCCACCACCTTTCACTCGCTGTAAATTCTAGCGTGCTGCTATCGCAGTGGAAATTTTTTACAACCGTATCGTAGCAATATTTTTCAACAGATTGTGTGCATGTTTTACATACGAAACGAGCACTTTACCACCCAAAAGCACGATTTTCTTGTAACAATTTTCTTCAACCAACGAGGAAAAATAAGTTGAGAAAAAAATTCCAACATGTTTATAGAAATTTATCGTACCAGATTACGAGTTTACCCGTCCCCTCCCCGCCTCTATGCCATTCCACCGTTCAACTCAACGTATTTTACGTTGTTC
The DNA here is from genome assembly GCF_950023065.1 of Planococcus citri. NCBI lineage: Eukaryota > Metazoa > Arthropoda > Insecta > Hemiptera > Pseudococcidae > Planococcus > Planococcus citri. The sequence continues at coordinate 29,982,721 of NC_088679.1, read as the reverse complement.
GCGAGCTACAATTTCTTATATACGAGAATTTCATTTTTATTGTACGAAGAATCTGCAACAACCTGCACCGCATATACGGGTCCAAAAAAAGCTTTCAGATATTAAAATACATCTCAGAATCTCATTTCCTGGTCGCTTCCTCGTCCCTTCAACTGTGCAAAAGTTGACTTGATACTTCACCAACGATGAATATGGGGATTGGGGATAAATCTGAATGAAAAATTACCAAGGCGAGAAGAAATCTCAAGGTTGTTTTCAACGTTGCTTATTGGTCAATTTTCGGTATGACGACGTGACGTGTCTATTTTTTTTACTACGTTTTTTTCGCTTTTCATATGAACAGTATACGAACAAGGGGTAGCGAAAGTTTTAGACATGCCAACGTCTTTTCATTTTTTAACGCAAGATGTTACCTGGGAATTGGTCTGCGTGTATTTTTGCCTTTTAGTTCCTGCAATATGATTACGAGTTGACAGGATCAAATGCTTACCTGTAACAAAAAATCAAAAATCAAATTTAGTATAAACGCGAAAAATTTCATTTTTTGTTAAAATTACTCTACTTATACAATAGGTACCCACAGCTCCGTTTTCCTTTCACCAGCAATGAGATTTGAATTTTTTAATAGGACCTTTTCAGCTCGAAGTAAACTATACATTCGTGAATTTTGTTAAAAACCAGGATACGTTTCGTTTTTTTTAGCTCAAGTATCTAATCCAAATTTCGAAAACGTACCACAAATATTTTTTCTTATTCGATAATGAATTGATTTCAAAGGCACCCAATTTGATTCTCTGGATTTCTCTAATTTGAGGCATCATGATGGAGATACTTCAGTGAATGAAATTGAAAATTCAGTGAAAGTTCAAAAAGGACCATATCTTCAAGTTAAATCAGGCAGTTTAGAGGCAAAAGTCAATCAAAAAAGTTAAGCCAAGAGTATCCAAAGTTGTAAAGAAATCAAATTTTTGCTACAGAACTTTTCCAAATATGTAGTTGCCTTTTAAATTCCCTCCTCATACACAGCCTTCAAAGTTGTAAAAATGAAATACATAAGTAGAAGAAAAGTACTTACATAGAAAACAATTTTTCAAAAATTCACCATTTCCGCATCACAATAACTTCTTTTAAATAACCTCCATTTCTAAGAAAGAACTTCCTCCGGTTCCTCAAGCAATGTTAGTTCTCCCAAGCAGAGCGCAAACATCGAAAAAAAAATGAAAAAATTGTCCAAAAGTCTAGTAAATGACCATTTTTGAGAATCCTCTTCTCACTCAAACTTGAAATTGAAAAAAAAATTTCCGTTATTTTTCAGATTTTTTTCCAACTTTAAAGGGCTCCGTGATCCCCACAGGAAGGTCAACATTGCCTATACAAGAGACCTTGAGAGATTTTTCTTTGAAAAGGTTATTTAGAGAAATTCTAACACAGATTGGTATTGAGAATTGCTGAAATTTCATTTTTACATTTCAAGGGGCTCTGTTTAGAGGGGTCAACACAACTTGGAAACTCTGGGATGATTTTTCTCTTGAAATCAAGGGGAAGGAAAGGGTAGATTATTCTATAGGAATTCTTATGCAGAAATTCACAATTTTTAACGATCCTTTTCATTTTATTTTTCAGGGTTTGGTACCAAAATCCAAAATAAAAAATTCGCATTTTTTTCGTTTTTCGTGCTTTTTGTGTGTTGTTTGTGTTTTTTTCAGTACGTATTTGATCTTTGAACATTGAATTCAAAAAGAGAAGCCCACAATTTTTGCCCAAAGTGAAATGAGAGCGCAAAATTTTCGGAAAAGTTTCGATTTTGCCTGAGTGAAGCGAGGCCGAAAGCTTTTGAAAATTTACAGTTTATGAGAGTATAAAAAAAATCATTTTCAACACAAGAAGTTTAAACTTCAAAATTTTGTTTTTTTAGCCTGATTTTCTTTAGAACAAAGGAAAAATAAGGCTAATACAGTCTATCATGATTCCGGAATTTGGGGAGGGACCAATCACACACTCTCTTTTTGGGACCCCATGAGGCCAAATCCATCGATCGATATTTCGCATGTCTCATATTTAATTTTTTTTTTTTTGCTGAAACATAAGTAAATAATTAATCTCAACCATGGGGATTTCAACAAAATTCGCTCAAATGCGGTATTTAGGATTGGTTTGGCTTACGAATTAAGGGGGTTGAGTGGGGATGACTTTGGGTCAATATTCGTAGATGTCCAAATTTTTGGGAGGGGATGGAGAGAGGTGAATAAGATCAATAAAGGCGAACTAAGAGCCAATCGATAAGAAATCAAAAGTTGTATAATGTATCCAAAAATCAGTCTCCTAGAGCAATTTGGAGGGGTCATGAGATTTGGTTGAATTGAATTATGTTAATGAAGGGAGAAGAAAAATGATCCACAATAATTAGAAGGTTACTTCAAACAATTTCATACAGCTCCATCGAAGATTTGAGATCAGAAAAAATACCTCAAGTCAGTGATATTCACTCGTGCCCTGTCACGACGACGATTCATAATATTAATAAACGTTCTTCTTCGAGATGGATTCTTATATAGGTACGAGATAAACGTTTCCAAAGAATGGCAAAAAGAGATCCAAATACATCAGCGCAGTGTATACAGTACGAACACTATAACCGAGTGTGAATTCATTTCGAAGATTAAATTACGCTAGAACCGAGTTAATACAAAGTTTTCGACGAATTTCGCTCAGGAATTAACATTTGCATTTAATAGAAACAAAATTCTAATTTATAAATTCAACAAACATTCGTCTACCGAACGCCAAGCCGACGATTTTACTCGAAGATAAAGTCGCACCTCGGCATACTCGTACAATGGAATTAAAATATCACAACGTCGAGAGAGCAGAGAATGAGTGGAAAATTTCATCATATTTTTGAATACGATCACGTGATCTAAAAAGTACGCGAAAAGCGAATAAATTCATTGTTCGGTAAATAATTACCTACCAACGTCGACTAATTTGTAGCCATCGGTTGGAGTAATTCTAAACAAAACACGTTATCTGCAATTTGGATCTTACCCAGGCTTAGCTCGGCTACAGATTCTATATTATTTTGAAACATTTCCACCATCGAAATTAATAAATCTGTAGTTTAGGTGGTTTTTACGAGTACTTCTGTAGTACGTAAGTTATATTACGATAGGTATATTTTTCTTCTAGTGGTATAATTTTCAACATTTTAATCCTTTATTACACCCAAAACACCTATACACACGTATCAGGTCGCTTTCAATGACAATTTATTATCATTAACCAATGCGACATATAACCTATCCTGGGTCAAAAGGCCAAGATCTTCAAGAAAAAAAAAACTACACAGAGAAAGTACGTACAGATTTACGTATCTATCTGCACAAATACGACTTTAAATTACAAACGAATTCAACCCTCCAGCCATTTTCATCCGTCAAACGGATTAATTTCTCAATTCCATCAATTTTATGGCACCATTCAGTGAAGAAAAATCTCATTCGCACACAACTCGACCATAAAACAACTCATTAATACGCAAATTCGCGAACATATCCCTGCAGTAATAATGTTCTCAATGATGACTTTTTTAAAGGGGGTTGAGGATGGAAGGTCAATTCAAAACCAAGATAAATTATCAAAAAACAAAAAGTCTACTCGATTTCGAGAAATGATTGTCATTTGCATTTGCATCAATAAACGACCAAAAAGAGAAAAAAAGCAGTGTTTAACTCGGCATCGCATTGTTTTACTGCTGTCAGCTGTTACTGCGGTTCCGGAACGGAAATTTAACTAAAACTTTAAGAACCGGAACACGCAATAATTCCTGCTTAAACAAAAACACAAAACCAGAACGAAGCGCAACGTTTTATACCAATAAAAACGGAACAATATTTTTCGCAAAGGATAGTCCGCTTTAAATATAGCGAATTATGTAAATGGGGCCTAAAAATTAGCCTACACTTCGCTAATTTTTAATAATTTACAAGGCTTTTTCATCGTGACTTTGTTGGCTTAGTTAACACATATATTCGTTATAATGATACTCTCTACAGCTTTTTTTTATCCTCTATATATACGCAAAGTTTGCGAGCCTCCATAACGTATACAAATACGAGTATCCACTACATAAAGCTTTCTGCCACTGTGACCGCAAACCAGAACGTATTCCAAAAAAAAAAAGTATCCGGATTAATGTTACCGTACTCGAAAGCTCTTTAATATGAGAACCGGAATCCTCCAAATGTACGCCTATGAGATATGTACCTACTCGTTTCTCTTCTAAATAAAAATTTTTTCGAGATTAAAAACACACTTACCTACCAAAAATTTTAAAAATTTCAGCTAATTTAGGTAGGTACCTGGTAGAAAAAAGGAAGGAATAAAAAGCGTTGACATCAACAAGACAATTTTCCATCTTTTCTTAAAATCTTAGCTTCGGTATTCTTGAATTCGACTCTCTAATTTGTACAACAAAGATTTTAAATTTTCAAATTTTCTCAATACAGCCGGAAAAATTCTGATGACGTATTGCTCAATACCTAGCTTTTTTCCTTTCCCTTCCACTCTCCGCCTTCTTCTTCACTTTCAATAAAAAGCTTGAAATGAGAGAGATCCACTTGAAGATTTTTTTGCGGAATACGTATTTTATTTATGTTTAAATTTTCCTTTAAAAACCCTACATTTTACGAATCCTTAATCCTTTATTCGCTTCTACGTTGCTCTCTCAAACCTCCGAATACCATTAAATCAACCGTAAACGAACAAAAAAGAAACCTGAACAATTCGTTCGAAATGACCACACGAATCTTTAACGGTAGTTATCTGCGAAAGGTCACCTTGAAATGTAATTTGCACGTTTTTCTTAGCCTTATTTTATTCCTTGCGGAGAAAGAAGAAAAAATGAATAGTTTGGAAGGACAAAAAAAAAGGGTACCTTTAGAAACCTCTTGAAATTTTTTTCTCATAATACATCAGCTAGGAGGACGTGGAATTTGTCTTTTATGAAATTTCTCGTGCTCTTTTTGCCTATACGAAACTTACACTTTAAACTTTTACTTCACTCGTACACAATATGAAATCCTAGAAGCCATGAAAATGAGCCCACTATGCTAAAATCAAATACTTACGAAGCTACGATATTCACGAAGAAAGCCAACCTCGGTATTTTCTCACTCATAGACACCACCAAACCAACGATGAATTTTGTTAATTTTTCAACATAAAAAAAAAAAAAAACAGAAAAGAACACCCTTATAAATTAAAACGAAAAAAAATTACATTCATCTGGTTTGAAATGTGAACCAAATATACTACATAAAATTTTGAATTTGCCAACATCGCGCGGTAAAAGAGCTCATTTAAGTCGGCGAAATTCAGGGGTCGCTAAATTACCGCATCTATTTACCATTTTACTAATTAACTTTGAAACTTTCAGTCACAGCGAGGAATTCGCCTTGCATATCAAAATGCCAATATAGTATAAGCCGTCTTGTAGTGCCAAAAGAAGTAAAACTCGATCGTGCAAATTTTCAATCTGAGCAAAAGCGATAGATACCGCGTCGCGTAAAACATTTCCGAGCCTGTTTCCTCTTTCTGAAAACTACGTGCCTAGAACGTCCAAACACAACACGATGGGTTTTGACGAAGAAAAAAAAATAGGTATTTGAGAAGAGAGAGATAGAAAGTGAGTTTAATAGAAAAAAAATAAATGTTTTAACAGGAAAAATAAAACTTTTAAAAGCTTTGATAGGATTAGTCGACGATATCTTTGAAAAATATCCCTTTCTATCGTTCGTCATAAGGATTGATTTTTTTCCTCCACTTTCGTAATTATCGATACGTTATTTGATTGGTTTTTCTAGTCGTCGAGTATTTCGATATGAGATTTTCGTGTCTTTGTATATCGAAGCGAGGATATCCTGGTACATGTCCACATGTGAATTGCTTTCCAAGCTGAATTCGGTGGACTATATACGAATTGCATTTCGATATACGCATATATAGGTTCAGTAAGGTCATTAACCTTTTTCTGGAATTCTATTCATACTGAAAAAATCTGGTGTAACATGTTGATTTGTACTATAATTTCGAGATGAATCATTCCACGTCAATTCGACCAAGAAGTGGTAAGGGGGAGTCTGCGATTTTTTTGAAATTTTTCAAGTGGAAAGACTTTTTGAAGGGATGACCAATGGCGCAAATCGCAGCCCTCTAGCCGTTTTTTAAACGCTGCTAGGGGGTGTCAAAATTTTCAGGGAACAATTGAAATATCATATATTTTAGCAGTGGGTTACTCGATAGCCACGATACTTATCAAAATGGAACTTTCTCCAATAGTTAGGAGTTTTGAAAGGCTTTTTGGTGATATCATAAAAATCAGTGTTGCCACTTTTTTTCGTACGAAAAATTAGCTCGAAAAGTTTCAAAACGTAGTTTTCATATCGTTCCGACTCTCAAAAATTCTGAAAAAAATTCACTATGGACAACTTTTCATGCTGAACAACATTATTGAAAAATTGAGATGGCGTTATTTCGTAAAGTCGATTTGAAAAAATTGAAAGTTTGCGAAAAAAGGCGATTTTTTTATTTAAAACGTGAAAACAAGTTTTGATTGGTGAAGTTGACCCATTTGACCCATATTTTTACGTATCCGTTGAAAAAGTTGAAAAAACGCTTTCACTCGAGCAAATAAACTCATCACAAAAAAATCCAAATTCGAAAAAATTCAATTTTCAATTCCAAACATCAAAAAAGTTTTTAATTCATTCAGTTGTCTTATTTTGACATTTTTCTGACGTATTTCAAGAAAAGTTGATAAAAATTAGACTCACAGCAAAAAAATTGAAATTCTTTTATTTTTTCAATTTTTCGAATTTTGATTTTTTGTGTGATGATTTCATTTTATCGATTCGAGTAACAGGGTTTTTTCAACTTTTTCAACGAATACGTAAAAATAGGGGTCAAATGGGTCAACTTCACCAATCAAAACTTTCTTCAAAAGGTCTTTCCACAGAAAAAATTTCCAAAAAATCGCCGACTCCCCTTATCACTTCTAGGTCGAATTCACGTGAAATGACCCAGATGTCAAGTTACAAAATTTATTAAATTTTCAAAAACACCAATCCCATTCTCAATTGGTCCCCTTCTCTCAAAAATATATGTCGTATCACATTTTTGAACATTCTTGAGTTTTTTTCGAAATTGGAGAGAGGCATGGGACACTGAAAGATTGACTGCAAAAAACTATTTTCAACTCAATTTTTTCAATTTGACCAAAATTTAGGAGGAGGGGAGTAAGTACACGAAGCGTAGATTGAAATCTGGGAGAAAATGACGTGCTACCAAAAAAAAAAACGTGGTTGGTTGCAAAATTGCTCAAAAAACATTTTCGTTGCAATGTTTGAATTTTTTGAAAATTTTTTAACACATTTTGATAGATTGCATGACACATTTTTCAAAATCCCAGAAACCATAAACCAAATTTGAGCACATGAATTCTTCATAATTGCTCAAAAAAATAATTTTCGTCACAATATTTTAATTTCTCGCGAAATTTTAATCCATTTGCATGGGTATTACAAAGTCGCTTTTGAATAATTTCTAGAATACTTCATTTATACTCCGAAAGGAGGGGGGCGGGGGGTGAAGGGAAGAGGACTTTGAAATTCGACTGCGCCGTATTGTGGAAGATATTTTTCGATGATTGAAAAAATTCTAGGTCCTCTCGAGGAATCTAGTTTTGATTTCGGAGTCAAAACATTTTCTGAATCAGAATCATTATCTTACAGGGAACTACATACCTGAACAGGCAGAAACGAAAATGAAAGAATCAAAGCTAGATCGAAAGGGGACTACCTCAGGACCCCAAATCCAAACTTTCAAGTGCTGAAGTTGATTTCTCGATTTTTGGTGAATTTTTGAAAATTGAAAAATCCAAAAAATTAGGTATCAATTAAACCAAAAATATAAAATATTGATGAAAATTGAAATTTTCTCGGGAAGTAGTTCAGATGGCGTCCCTAACTCATTTATAACTATCGAAATTCGCAAAACCTCAATTCCAGCCATTCTGGAGCCTCCAGCGATTTTTTATCATTTCTCCAGAAACTTGAAATAGCTCTGGAGGGGCTAAAAATCAACTTCAGCACAAATCACTTTATTTGGGGCCTATGTGGGTTGCCTTTAACCAATTTTTGGTGTTGTCGCGAAAATCGGTGTCTGCCAGTTCAGATGTGTATTTTTGCTCATTGGAAAAAATGCCAAAATTTGAAAATGTTAAATATTCCATCTTTTGCCATGCTATTTATCCGAAATCGAGCTCCGACCTATTTTCGACGTTCCGAATACGCAAAACCCCCATTTCGACCATTGTGGAGCCCCCAGCGATTTTTTATCATTTCTCCAGAAACTTGAAATAGCTCTGGAAGGGCTAAAAATCAACTTCAGCACAAATCACTTTATTTGGGGCCTATGTGGGTTGCCTTTAACCAATTTTTGAGGTTGTCGCGAAAATCGGCATCTGCCAGTTCAGATGTGCATTTTGTCCATTGACTTGTGCAATGAATAAACAGAAAAATTTGAAAATGTTTAATTGTTTAATATTCCATCTATTGTGATGCTACCTATCCTGATTCAATCTCCAACATGTGGTTTTTTCGAAAGAAAGTACATAAGCATGTGCCTGCTTGGTACTGCACATGTGCAAGTCAATGGGCAAAATACACATATCTGAACCGGCAGACACCGATTTTCGCGACAACCCCAAAAATTGGTTAAAGGCAACCCACATAGGCCCCAAATAAAGTGATTTGTGCTGAAGTTGATTTGTAGCCCTTCCAGAGCTATTTCAAGTTTCTGGAGAAATTATAAAAAATCGCTGAGGGCTCCAGAATGGTCGAAAGGGGGGTTTTGCGTATTCGGAACGTCGAAAATAGGTCGGAGCTCGATTTCGAATAGATAGCATGGCAAAAGATGGAATATTTAACATTTTCAAATTTTGGCATTTTTTCCAATGGGAAAAAATACACATCTGAACTGGCAGACACCGATTTTCGCGACAACCCCAAAAATTGGTTAAAGGCAACCCACATAGACCCCAAATAAAGTGATTTGTGCTGAAGTTGATTTTAGCCCTTCCAGAGCTATTTCAAGTTTCTGGAGAAATGATAAAAAATCGCTGGAGGCTCCAGAATGACTGGAATTGAGGTTTTGCGAATTTCGATAGTTGTAAATGAGTTAGGAACGCCATCTGAACTACTTCCCGAGAAAATTTCAATTTTCATCAATATTTTATATTTTTGGTTTAATTGATACCTAATTTTTTGGATTTTTCAATTTTCAAAAATTCACCAAAAATCGAGAAATCAACTTCAGCACTTGAAAGTTTGGATTTGGGGTCCTGAGGTAGTCCCCTTTCGATCTAGCTTTGATTCGTTCATTTTCGTTTCTGCCGGTTCAGGTAGTTCCCTTGTTAGAAAACACTTATGTAATTAAATACCTAACTATAATCACTTTTTTTTGATGGTTTAACAATTTTTTCAACATTTTTTTCCTCGTGGTGATTGGAAAACTAGTACACAGATAAAACGAGTGATTTTTCATTTTAAAACGCGTTAAAATTACATGGTAAAAGTTTGATTTCGTTTTCAGGTTTAATTTTCAAAAGTGATAAACAGCGAATGAAAATTCAAGAAAACAATAACCATGATGGAGCATATTATCGCACTATTTTTACGACGCGCGACCCAGATCGGCTCGATGATTAAGGAAAATTCGACAGGAAAATATTTAGATTTTTTTCCTGCGAGCTTTAGTTTTATTTCACGAGTGAAATTTATTCGATAGGATAAATTGGAAGAAGGGTTTGGTGGCATTAGCTGTACTATTTCGGCATCCTCTATACCGTTTTTACGACTCGTTTCGAAAAACGACGCGCTAGCTTTTCGAGATGAGAATTTACGAAAAAGAAAATTAAATCGAACAGAGAACGAAAATGGATTCTCGTTCGACGGATACGACAAAGAAGAAGACGACGACGAGTGTTATCGTAAATAATTGGATAATCAAACGTCTTCTAGGCGTATGGTCATTGGACGCATCTCAAATTTTAAAGACGTTAAACGACATCGACGCTATAGAAAAATACGCGAATTTGTTCGACTTGATGAAACGGAGTTCTCAAAATTTTGGCTTCGGGCCCTTTTTAACAATCGAATACCTACGTTATATACTTACGACAATACGTGTGGGAAACTGCACGCATATAAAAAAACCTACATAGATTTTTATCGCATCGCGATCCGCGCGTAATTAAAAAGTCATAATAGCCGTAAAAGGTGTAAATGTATAAGGAAATTTTAATATTTTACGAAATTTCGAGGTTGAAATTGAAATATTATCGCGAAACCGGTCGAGGCTCGGCATGGCGCGCGTGATAAATTGGCGCGCGAGCGTAAACGTCAATCATTTTATCTTACTAGTTTTTAGTACCCGGCAATACGTACGCCCATGTTGGCACACATGTGTCAGCCTACAGAAAACAATAGATTTTTATCCACTCTCTCTGTCGTTCTCTCGCTCCATCTTTCTCACCGACGACTCTAACGATGAGACGGCGGCGCGACGAGGCACAAAGGTCATCGTAAATTTTACTAATAATTGACTATACGCGCGCACCCTCCCGTTCCCTGCTCGCACCTCGTACCAGACGAATAAATGTTACACGTGATAAATGGGCGAAAATACGCGGATATGTTGCGGATTTATTGGTATTTATGATTTTTAAGGAGGCTGTTAGCGTCATGCAAAAGATTAACTTATCTCGTTTGTTATCCCGGTGTACATTACGAATACGATTATGACGTTGATTTTTTTTCTCCTTTTTTTTTGCAAGTTGTTTTTTATTTAATTGGGTCGAGTAGGTATAGGACATTTTTTTTTACAGCCGCATAAACGCATTATTTTATATGCCCACGATTTAGCATATGTCAAATGATATTGCCCTTATATGTATGTCAATTGTCAGAGCTCGCGTATTATTTACTGATAGTGAAAATAACTTTTCAAAAATATGTCCTTCTCGGCTTCTCTTTAATTTTTTTTTTTTTTTTTGTAAAAATTGAAATTTTTACTGGATGAACATGTATTTTGGTCATCGAAATTCGAAAATATGGATCGAAAGATGAAGTTGGTCAGAAGTGAACCAATCTTATGGTTAGTTAATTAATTCAAATTTTTCTGCAGTCCTCTGTTTACACAGGGTTGAAAGAAAATTTCAGATCAGAGCCCATTGTTACAAATTTTCAAAAATTTACCTCTCTCCAGAAGGCAGTGACCTCAAACGGAATGATTTTCATACCTTTACATCAACCAAGGGCACTTTTCGGACGAACAGTAGCTGAGCATATGAGTGGTTGTTTTTTGATTTTTATATTGATTTTGAAAATGACGTCATCGCCAGCCACTTTCTTGGAATTGATAAAAAAAATGTTAATTTACAAAATATTTCTCAATTGGCTTGTCCTCCAAACAAATTAAACGACTAAAAAATCCCAGTTCTTTTTCCTCATAAAATGATCCATTCCAGTCGAAATTTTTTCATCATTCCATTAGATTAAGATTCAACGAATCAAATTCTTTAAAATAACACGTAACGTTTCAAGAGATGCAAATTTTGAGGGAGGGTGTAAAAAAAGTCCGATTTACTCGTAGATTGTTTTGAAAGATATAGCCTACCTTTATCAATCTACATAATTATGTAAGATTCTTTCAATAAAATTACTTACTCATTTTCATAGATACTTGAGAGGATTCACATTCCTTTGCATATTTTACTACTTAATTGATGGATGAAAATTTTTACTCACCTGAAACAACAAAAAAACAAAGTTGGTTAGTTTATTTTAATATTGAATATCTACAAAAAGCAACATTTGAACGTTTCTGGCAAGATTGAATAGAAATACAACATCCCCCCCCCCCCGCTTCAGTGATAAAGAGCTTTTATTTGTGAAAGACAAGTTTCTTTTCAAGAATTGACAAAATGAAAAGTGGGATTTAAGAAGATGAAAGAAGTATCTTTAAGAAAGAAAATCTGGGGTTTCTGATGAGGGGTGGGAGGAGTGGTAGTGGTGGTTGATTTTTTTTTTTTTGGTCATATGGCTCCAATTTTGTCCCAGGAGACAGCTGAGATGCTTCAATTTCAATCAATCAAATCTATATTTTTTTAGTTTAAACATTTTTAATAATTCAAATTTTGCATTGCAGCCCATTTGAAGTGACGATTCAATAAGATCCACTATATTCGCCATTTTTATCAACGTCATTCGTGCACACATGAAATGTCATGATTTTCTCTTTTGTCTGCCTCTTCTGCCTCTGCCGAATGCCTTCTCTCAAAAAAAGGCAACGGTGGTAAAAAAAATTGGACTAATTGATGAGAAATATGGCATTGAAACAATTTTCATGGTATTTTTTTCATCAATTTTCAAGAAGTTCTGGATAATTGATTTTCAAAAAAATAAATTTTGAAATTTTCCAACGAAATTTTCATAGGTACAATCTTGAAACTTTTGAGACAATTCCTCCAAGGTTAAAAGTTCGACAAAAAAATTTCAAAAAATTGACATTCATAAGTAAATTATTCATTTCAATGTCATAAAATTTGAAAAATCTTGTAGTCGTTTGGCCAAATTTTGAGGGGGTTTTAAATTTTTTGTGTTTATTTTTTGTGGTATTTTTTTGTGCCCATTTGACAGTTTGAATCACAGGAATTTCCAACAGATGAATATTTAATTATGGTTTTTAATACCCGCAAAAAGGGGGAGGCACCAATCTGTAAATTTGTTACGCACACTCAAGTCGTCATTTAGAAAAAATCTAAGCATGTAGATAACATTACTATCATAAATATTTTCTCAAGTCTTTATGAATTCTAGCGATAAAAAAAATCACCTGGCGTAAAGTGCAACGCACCCATCATAAATCGAACAAAGCGATAAAAAATTCAGGTAAAAAGTACGCGATGACTAAAAAATGAAAAACTTATAAATAACAAAAACATCGATCTTACTCGCCTCAAATTTACGTACCTCAAAAATGCCTCCCAAAAAATGAAAAGGAAGATGCAATTTTACCTCAAGCAGTAGTTTCTTTAATATAACAATATCGGAACTTATTTCTACAAAATCTTTAAATCTGTATACAATAAAGCTCGTCGTCTCGTTATCATCAATTTTTTTTTCAGTAATAAAAATTACCCGGATGAAGTACAATATAAAGCTACACACGCAACCGCTTATCAACATTTCATCCTCCTTCGCATTCGATAAGATGACCCTGTTTTTTTTTTTTTAGCAAAATTCTTAATTCTTGGAAAATATTCTACGTAGGCATTTCGCATCAGTTCGAAAAAATTAATTTTCCGGCCACTCGTACTCATTCGGTACAAAATCTCGTACACCTTCTCGTGTAATTTTTTTTCATTTTTTTTTTTTTGCCAACGTTTAATTTGAAATCATGGACAAGAAAAACTCGTTTCTCCCACAGATTCGCGTAACGCGGTCAGTAAGCCGTTAAAAAAACTTCCATACAGGTAAGTAACTATTTTAATACATTAGAACCGAAGTCGATAATAAAACACGATATCGATCATATCTGATATCAAAGATCTGTACGTGGAAAAACTTTTCCAGCTTTAGTAATGGGTATATGTCTACTATATAACTCGAAGAAAAAAAATTGAATAAAATAATCGAAAAAGCTATACGATAATTCATAACGTGGTCAACTGTCTATCACGGCGCTAGTACGACCTTAAAATATTACACAAACGAGTAAAACCTGTTCCAATGATGAGGCCCGTTTATCATTATATCGAGCTATCGGCATGTACCGCTCGCGCTTCTTTACGTCAATGTTGCCAAATATCGAATTTATTCGCGAATTGAATTGATTTCCAGGCTCTAACTCGTTATTCGCCGATGTTCACAATACAACACTTTCCCATAAACACATCATTTTGAATATAAATATACCGCATTTTGAGTTGAATTGAGCAAAAAGGTAACGTGTAGGTAGATCTAGGTAGGTACCTAGTACCTACCTAACTCAAGAGAATTTGGAGAGTCTTCGTACACTTATCGCAATTTGTGAAATTAATGAAAAAAATTTCAACTAAGTAAAATGAAATTCTAAAACTGGCATCGTGAATTTCGGACTTTTTTATACAGAAAGTTTCGAGTATCGCTATTGCATTTTTTTGTAAATCAACACTCCGATAATTAATTTCGAAAAATTGTAGTTTTCAGTGCGAATTCTCCCCCGGAGAAAAATGGGCAGGGTGGCCAATCTTAGTACATAGATATACAACCGTAAGGCATCGTAGACAGTGAAAAATGAGTTGCGAATCAACAAGAAAATAATAATAATGTAGCAAAAAAGTTTACCATCACAAGAGAGATGTAGGAAAATTCCACTAGTTTTTTAAAAAAAATGTTCACTAAGGTCGACTGCAAAATTACTGCCAAAACCCAATTTTTCGACATAAATCTACAAATATGCACTTTGGATATTTGACCATGAGATACATTTCATGCGTGGGTTAACCTTTAGAAAATACAGTAAACCGGCACATTTTTTTTCAGATTTTATCTATACCATTAGAGACCTGAAATAAGCCGCTGTACGATGAAGACTCCTCAGCCTTCCCAACATACGATGCACAATAATGAAAATGAAGTACATGCTACAATCCTACACAGACACTTAACTCGACGATAATCGAAATGCGTATCGTGCCAGAACGACGATATTAATAATTCAGCGCGAATAGCGATGCATTTATGAATTTTACATAAATCCATTCCCTTATTAGCAAAAAAAAATCCAACGATCCATCAACCATCTTCATGGCAACAGAACCTGTTGGAAATTATAATTTTTTTTCCTTCGACGCGACGATGAAATCGATAGGATTTTCGAAATCACGTGTACAACAATCTAGGAAGCGTGTGCTCGGCGAAAAAATTCCGTTATATGTGACGGGAAAAATTAACATATCGATATTATGAGGCTGGAAAATGAAGTACAATTCGATAAATCGTGATACGAATAAATCTATCGAAAAGTAAGAACAACTATACTTATGTTATCAGAGATATTTACTTGACCTATCAGTTTAAACTGCATCTTCAAAATTAAAACGTTTGAAAACTGTAATTTTTTCGTAAGAATTAAGATGAAGTTAACTCGTCATTCCAAAGAAGAAAATTGCGAAAAGAAAGGGGAAAAGCACAGCATAGCGACAAATGAAGCCTTTGAGACTTCTAGAGCCGAAGCAGGCTAGAGCGAATGCTATTGACCAACTCTCTCTTCTCCTCCCTCCTCCAGTGGAAAAAAAATGAAATCGTAAAAAAAATTATTAAATTTGAATTATCAACTTGGGCATTTATGAATTAAACAGGGCGTCCAGTCGTCTAGAGAAATTATTTTTCCTGACTTTTCCAAGTTTTCCTGACTGATTTCCCCAATTTTCCAAACTTTTCAAATCCAACATTCACACAAAAAAGCGGAGAAACACATTTTCTCAAAAGTTATCACTGGTGAAATTTTTCAATTATTTCATTAACTTTTCCCGAGTGTTCACAAAGCTGATATGGGAAGAATGAGTGGGGGCCTGGGGGAGGGGGCAAGCTGACTTTTATTTTGAAAGTTCGAATTTCATCACACTTGATAGTTGAATCATTTCAAGAATTTAGTTAGCACTTCAACCATTTCAACGAATATTTGGACAAACTGAGGAGGAAGGGGGTTGAAATACTCTGAAATTTTTGAAAAATAGTATTTCAGTAATTTTGTCCAACATTTTGGCATCGCACTTGACTAAAAATCCAAAAAATACATGAAAAACGAACCTCAGAAAAAAATGTTGATATCTGTCCAAAATTTTTGAAAATAACGAAAATTTGCTTGATTCGACTACGTATTTTTTTTGACTAAGAAATTGAAAGGAAAAATCTGGAAAACCAGGAGGCACATTTAGGACTCAAAGTGAGTAGCAAAAGAATGATATGATGCTTCAAAAACGTTGCAAAATTTTTGGAACATTGAAACGTTCTTCCCCAATACAATCTAAGTCTCTCCCATGCCTCAAATCAGAGCATTTATTTCAATTCCCGTAAGTATAAATTTTTTTGAAAAAGCAAAATAGCATTTTATTGTTTTTTTAAATGATTAAATAATTTTCAAAGCACAAATACATACTATTATAAAATTTGAATAATTTTATTTTCTCTTTGTAACAAATCAAATTTAAAATTATCTCTAGACTTTTTGAGAGCACAAAAGTAGTGAATTTAGATAAAAATCCAAAAAATTTCAAGTGAAGTGACTTTTTGATTTTGATTTCAATTGAATTAATTTTGAATAAAACCTTTTCAATATAACTTCAAATTTTGAAAGAAGAAAAAAACGTAAAAAATATAGAGAATTAAAGGTCACTGTTTTTGAGTATCTATCGATATTTTCGGATTCAAATTTTCGCCCCCCCCAAACTCTCACATACTGAGATGAACTTGTGTAACTTAGCATTACTACGAGTAGATACCAACTTTGCTATTAAATTTCTCGTCAACGTCAACCTTTTCGTTTTTTGACGATCTCATTCCTTTTCCCCCTCTCAAATCAGTGGGATTTTTCCTGGGTAAAAATACATAGGCTACTACTACGACATATTCAAAAAAAGAAGGGAACATTTTTCTGCCTACACGAAGCATGGGTGCAAAATTTTCAAAGAAATAAATTTTTCTTTCAGTGCCTACTTTTGGAAAAAAAACCTAAAACGTATGCTTTGAATATTTTGGGACAATCCACATCAATACCATAAACATTCAACAAACATTCGTTCGAAAAACATTCAGTCAACGCAAAACACACCAGCATAGAGTCCACTTACGCAAAACAAAAAAAAACGCGTAAAAATATCTTGCATACAAAAACGACAACTCTTGTATCTTTTTTTTTCTCTCTTTTAAACTGGAACACAGCCCACCAGTGGCGAAAATATTCAAATTTATCGAGCTGTTTCTTTCGCTATAATGTCAAAATTACGAGAAAAATTTTCATAAAAAATGATCGGTTCTTTTTTAGGGGCGTTTTCGCCTCCACTTCACTTACCGGCACGGCGCCTATTGGGTTACATTCTTGTAAGTTGGAAGATGGGCATAAAGGATGATAAAAATTACGTAACGACCTTGCACAAGGCTGCGAAAAATTAATTGAGGAAAATTTCGCTTTCGCGAGAGCGTTTGTTCATCTCCCGCGGCACCTTCCGAGCCGACGATAATATCGGTGTAACAATTTATTTAATGAACTTGGAAGCTTTACTTACGTCAAAGGATGCCTACTTTCGTACCGAAAAAGGTATACTAAAACTTCTAAAATATCGGCGGTGCGTCTAAAAACAATGATATAAAATTCTATAAATTCTCGTACCCGGTGTTCCCCATTTTATTGAAAAGCTCGGCTCGAGAGAGCTTCCCAGGTTGACGTTTTTAGTATACTAGTATAGATAGGTACGAGAACGTTTGGACGATATTTTTAAAACACCATTGATATAATTGAAAAACTATATCGAAACGAAAGGGTAATGTACGAGCAGACGAGCATACGAATACTCAGGCGGGGCCGAGCAGAGGAGGACGAAACCGGCGGCGTAAAGGCAAAAATAACACACGACACAAACCAATTCTATAGCAAAATAATCGTGTTTCCTTGACTTTTACTGATAATCCGAAATATCGACGTGACATTTGGAAATAATTCGAAAAACAGGCAGGGTATTGAAATTTTAGCCGCGTTTTCGCTGTCAGAACAAAACAATAAAATAAAGTAAAGTAAAGTAAAAAAAAGGCACTGAGAGAAAAGAATACATCCATAGTTTGTTTTGGGTAATGCGCGAGAGAATATAGCCTGTACACGAAACTTTAATAACGAACAGTAGGACAAAGGAAACAACCTTGAAAGCCGGTAGGGTTGATAAGAGAACACGGAAAAGTGCTAAATACAATTGGCGCGGAAAGACTATATTTTATCAATGCCATTTGTGACACATGTTACATTAAATGAGGTCAACGAAGGGGATACTGTACATAATAACTTCACAGTTTCGATGAAATGCTCTTTATATAAGGCACCAGTTGCTTTAGTCGTCCAGACTGATTTGAGAGAAAATTTTTTTCTCAAAAGTACATCACATACCTTCACAGACAGTCATAAATACATACGTCTATCGTCACGCATTTAAGGTGTTTGACGCGCTTACACGATGCATTCAACGTGTCTCTTTCGTACATACGAGTACAATACAGCAGCATATGCATAACTCCACCATCCTCCTTCGCAGCAGCACAAGAACAGGTTTCAATTTGACGGTGAATTTTTTTACCCCGATTAAACTAGTTTTACTAACACGTGCACCCGCGTCCGTCTCACCGTCGTCGTACTAAGCGATAATCTACGAGTGGAAATTCGTCTCAACACTTCTCTTAAATCCTTCCAGAGATTTCGTTTATACAGGGTGTCCCTTCAATGAGGAAACGATACGTAAGGTGTGTGCCGAATACCGATTCGAATGAAACGACCCCCGGCGTCCACTATTCTTAAGCAATAATTTTTCCAGACTTTTTCAGTCATTTAGATCAATTTTTTTCTATATCTTTTACAGCTGAAATACTTTGGCATCAAAATTGATATTCAACCACGAAATTTTAAATTTGAATAATATAAATAGGTATGTAGGTAATTGAAATACTTGACTTTTCGTTCGAATAAAGGTCAGGAGTATCGACTAGGGTGGGCAGTCTTCGAATTTTTTTTTTGGAAATTTTGATGAGGGGGAGTGATAAAAAGTTGTGGGGAGATCTCAAAAGACTGCAGGAAAAATTTGGGGTCTCAAACTTCACCCAGCACTTTGCAACCGGGGTTCAAAATTTTGAAATTTTCAAAAAAATAAAAAAATTTTAAATATTTTTGATTTTTGGTAATGAGAGTTTACACGTTCTGAATTTCATTTTGATCATTTTTATGGCAATTTTTCCAAAACTGAAAAACCCGAGAATACTCAAAATCACCATCAATCGATTCAGGACGTTGAAAATGAAACATAGGTATGGCAAATTTCAGTACTTTTGAATATACTCTGTTCGCTAATTGAGAATCTCTGGAGGTGGATGGATGGATGGATGGTTGGAGGGAGGGGGAAGGTCATTTCAAGTCATTGCGACAAAAGGTAGGCATACTGGTCATTTTAAGCCATTATAAGTATGTATTGACAAAAGGTATCCTAGACATCCAATGAATAACAAATTTGTAAAAATCAACATGAATCGCGAATTATCTTGAAAATGTAAGTTTTTCTGTATTTTACTCATACACTGTCCCATTTTCCATCAAGCTCGCTCCCTCTTCCTAGATTCCAATCAAATAAATACTATCCTATCAGATGACCCAGTTGCAATAAATAATATACTGAACTTTGTAAATATCGCGGGATTAAGAGAAAAACTATAGTTTATATTATAATTGTAGGCATACACGATTAATTTATTAATTTATTAATCTATTAGTTTGTTATGTAACTGTATTAAAATTAATGTTGTGGTGTCCCTAGCCTTAGTAGCTGTAAATGGCACCCATTAAATTAAATAAATAAATAAATAAAAGTGAGATAAAATCTCCAATAAAGTGAAAAAAATCGATTGAAAAATTGTAATCAGAATGCGACCAGTAACCATAAAAACAGAATAAAAAATTTTGAACCCCAGTTGCAAAGTGCTAGGTGAGGTTTGAGACCCCAAATTTTTCCTGCAGTCTTTTGAGATCTCCCTACAACTTTTTATTACTCCCCCTCATCAAATTTCCAACAAAAAAAAAAGTCAAAGACGGTCTACCTACTGGTATTGATGCACCCTGCTAGACCAAAATCAATTAGCATCAAATTCCCTACATCAAGGCATCTAACAAAACTTCAAAACGAAAAAGCAGGACTTTCAGCAGGACATTTTTCAACGCTTAACGACTTGTTTTTGTGGGGCAGGGGAAAAAGGAAGGTTCAATATTTAACACATCAATCTTTCGCTATTTTATAATGCCTTTAGACACTAAGATTTTTTCGGAGGGAGAAGTGAGTCAAAAATACCTCTACCATTTAAATTTTTCATCGACATACTTACAGTTCGCCGAAAGTCAAGAATTTTTTCACAACAGGGTGTCTAACAAAATTCCCAGACAAAAAAATCATGACTCTTTCATGACCTATTTTTCACATTTTTACCCCATGAAAATACCCTCCCCCCCCCAAAAAAAACTTGAAACCGTGAGGAAATCGAACAGGGTTGCCATTTTTCACATGATCAAAAATTAGATATTTCAATTTTTTGAACAAATTTTGGATTTTCTTTTCATTTTATAAGCTTCTTGAAAAATTTTCAAGTGTGTTTTGAGCAAAATTCGTGACTTTTTGATGACTTTGATGACTTTCATGACCGTTAGGCACCCTGCACGAGTTTTCCCCCGCAAAAAAGCCCCCCTCCCCCTTCACCAAAGTCTTTTATCAAAAAGCAAATTTCCATTTTCCTTTCAAAAATGAAATTTTCATTTTTTTCTTTCTTCAAGAATGAAGGTTGCATTTTCTTTAGGTTCAAAATGAAGTTTGCATAGGTACTCTCTTCAAAAACGAAATGAAATTTTCATTATTATTTTCAAAAATGACGATTGCATTCAAACCAAAAAATGTTCCAATATGAGTTTTTTGAGATGACCAAATCTGAGTCGAGAACCTCTTGCTTCTTTTGACAGGTTCATTTAGAGATTCAACTTGAATCAAGTTTAATGTTTATTTTGTGGTTTCCATGTCAGAATTAAAAAAAAAAAATTCGGTGAATGCCCAAACCTGAATACCTCAAAAGTCCTTTGCAATCAAAATACACGTGCTTTATTTCAGGAAGGCAGAACGAAAAGCCAAAAGGTTCAATTTCAAATTTTCTTTCATCTCAAGGAGCGAAGAACTGAATTTAAAATGATGAAAACGATGATAATATCATCCATCAAAGTACTCACATGTAGCCTTAAAACAGTACAGGGATGTCTCTGGCCTCTGGGGCATGAGAACTACAGCTCTAAACATGCAAACGAGTCGAATTTCAAATCTGTTTCATCAATATTCTCTTTTTGTGTACAAGTAAATGAGTATTGTCCATTTTGCCTGTGTAATACTGCCGCCCAGACGAATGAGAAAAAAAATTATGTAAAATTTTCAATGTCAAGTATCAAGTATTTAACAAACGATCGTGAAATTCGAGCCTTCAAACGTCAACTTGAGCTGGCTCGAGATGATGTCATTATTGGTCGTCGGAATGAAGGTGAAGAAGGAAATCCAGAAGTTACCATCAAACTTACAAGTACCTACATACTATGCGATATTGCAACGTCAACGTCGAATGCATCTTACAGGATAGGAGGAGATGTACTCGTAATTACCGAAAGAAAACCTGTCTTATGAATTAGAATAATCTACATGTCGATGGCGCGATTCGCGCATTCATACGATTCGAGTAGATTTCAGCGTCACGTTTTAGAGCTATAGTTAGCCAACTGAAAATTTATTACGATGGTCGCGGTCTAAAAAGCTGACAGAAGTTGGCATATACATACATATACGTTTAGATGACTCTGGTAGAGGTTATTAATGTATCGATTTTCAATTAGATGTTCAATTAGCCGAAGAGGGGATTGTTTCTTCGCTACACACATACTCATGACGTAAATTCGAATTTTGTACGTAGGCTAGGTGCTCGTACTGAATGGAATTTTCGATCGAAATCGATTATCGAGACGCGGTAGAGGGGAGATTTACGCTTCTGTTGTTGGATGATATTCCACCATATTGGATCGCGTTGACCTAGATGATAAAATTTTTTCATTCCGGAATGATTTATATAATCGGCACAAAAAAGGCTCGTATTTTTAGTCGAATCAACAATAAGAAAATGTAAATTTTGGCAATACATCAGAAATTAACATTTATTTTTAGTCGACGTGTTCGGTTCAGATACAAAGTTATACTCTTTACGCGTTAAGAAACGCGCGAAAGCGCCGATGAAGTTTTTAATTAAAATTTTTTCGGCTTTTTAATTCGATAATAACGACATCATAAATCCGCCTTGTCACCATATATCCCACACGTTATTTCCAAACGTAACGTATCAACAAATCATAAATCAGCTCATAATTCGCGCCATATCGTTTACCAGCTCGCCAACATGTAAATTTTTCCATTCGTATAATTACCAGATGCGGTAATTAATTTTTTTCCGGCTGCTATTTCCATATTTAAAAAAAATTAATCTTACTTATACGTACGTTAAGGATAAGTAGACGATATCGTCTCAGTCTGCTCTAAGGTTTAATGCTCGTTTGTTATAAAATATTTGTATAATCGGTGTATTTCATTCCTCCCTCCCTTCCCACCTCGGTTTATAGTACAAACAGCCGTGTAATGCATTGCTCTTCTCGAAGCCAGACATATCTTGACAGTTTTCTGGTTCTATTGTCGAGGTTAAAATACTATGATGGATATCTTGCCATTAGGACAGCTCAAGGTTGCCGAATCGTCGATAATTTAATTATTAAAATGATAATTTACGTAACCCTATTTTTCTTCTCTCTCTCTCTCTTTTTTTCTAGGGTTTTGGCAGAAATGAGAAATAAATTATTATTAAATAAATATTTTATCGTTTTTCCGCCTGCGCCTGTGTTACAATCGACGCCAAAAATCACACGATAAAAAATGAAGGTTGTGTTGTGTGTGCGGTGAATGAAAATACTGTAAAAGTATAACGGTCGTTTTTCAAAAAGATTAAACGAGGTGGCCGATTGATTTTCTTTCTATTTCGTTTGATGAAAATGTAATAAAATTCAAGTGTTGGATTGAACGAAAATTAAATTTTTCCTTCGTATTTAAAAAACAACAAAAATACAGAGCAGTAAGGTTTCGAAAAAATAAACTCGTACGGTATAAAGTTGAGCTTTCTGTTTTGTTAGAAATTTCAAAAATTTAATTTCTGAAATACAAGCTAATTACATTACCTATTCTGATGAAAAATTGTATGTTTTACAATTTTATTGTTCTTTTTTTCGAAGGATTTCGTTTTTTTTTTCAAAAATCATCTTTGCGATGAGAAAAAATTTTTAAATTTAATTTTTGTACGCAAGGTATTAATTCAAGCTGAAAACTTTTGCTAAAGGATATTTTTGTTCCACTCCTGGTGAGTGGAAGGGAAAGGAAGAGGGATTTTCGCACTGAACTTTGGGGAGATTTCATCTTTGAAAAATTGAGAAACCAATTGAATTTTTTCAAATGTTTGATAGCGATTACAGAGATCGAAAAAGATGATATTAAAATGAGAGGAAGGGGTGTCGATAGTCAATTTTTTTTATTAGACGGCTCGAATGTCTACTCGGATCGAAATTAACTGCCAAAATCAATCTTAATCTAGATGGCAAAAAAATTAATTTAGCTGCAAAAATTACAAAATTTTGAATCAATCGTTCTGTGATTCTTTTTTTTAGTTAGGAAGGTATGTAGATGTACCTACTTGCAATTTGTGAAACCTTAAAAATTTGATAAGAATCAAAGATGTTCAAGAAAATACTTTCTATAGCGTGTAATAATTTTTTGAATTGCTAATAGAAATGAGAGAGGCGAAAACAGATTCCATACGCTTTACGAATCAATCTTTCAATTTTGAGCAACAAAATGAATTGCATTCTCTTGATAAAATTGTGCAACACCGCGAAATTTTTGATCCAAATTTTTTAAAAAAATCAACAGATAAAAGACGCGACGTTCGATTTGTGCACTACAAAAATACATCGATGAAATACGATAACACATATAACTGTCTCCGTCCGCAAATAATTATCATCACAATACAATCGAGACAGCTATTTCATCAATGATAAGCCAAACTACGTACATATGGTCATACGATACGTTCAAATTCACGCTAAATAAATATTAAATAAATTAGAACAAACTTATTTGAAATTGCTGCTTTTTAAAGTGCAAACACTGTTATTATTTGTACGATACTCGCATCTATTGGTTTAAACGATTCGAACTCTCGTTATAAAGAAAAAAGAAAACGACGACGGTATAAATTATCATTGTCAATATTACATTATACTCTTGTATGTATACATACATGTAATGTGTAATTGATAGAAAAAAATGAAATAAAACAACCAACAATAGAATGCAAACAATGATTAATGAATTATTTCGTGTACAGAGAGAGAGAGAAACAGTGTGTAAAAAAATGAAAAAATCCAAAATCTAAAAATGAAACAATAGACGGGACTTGATCATCAAGGGCATACAGCATAAGTGGATTTTACTGTCGATTACATGGAAGGCCGGTAACGACCCACTCGTGGTAAATTACCGTACAATACGAACCCGGTAAATGGTTATAATATGCACGTGGATCGCGTGTACTCGTGGGCTTTTGAGAAGAGGAATCCGAATTCGTTTAGACGATTTCAATAGGACATATTGCAGGTTTCGAAATCTCGGCTCGGGCTAACGTAATCAACGGTAGAAGGGAATCTATCGATGATTGATTACAAAACTCTCTCGCGAGAT
This sequence comes from Planococcus citri, assembly GCF_950023065.1. Taxonomy (NCBI): domain Eukaryota; kingdom Metazoa; phylum Arthropoda; class Insecta; order Hemiptera; family Pseudococcidae; genus Planococcus; species Planococcus citri. Next base: position 29,958,021 of record NC_088679.1, on the reverse strand, counting down.
GTGTTCACAAATGGTATTAGGAAAGGGTGCATGAGAGGAGGGTGAAGAGACGTCGGTGTGTATCTCCAAATATACATGTAAACGATATGCACAGAAAAAGTATACATCTGTAGAAGAGACGTACAGTATAATAATAATCGTGTTTGGAATATCTTCGGGTATTGTGTATTGTGTACGATAATATGTAGGTAACTAATAACTAATGGAGAACGGTTTTGTGTCCAGTTGCGATATGGAATGAGGGGTGGAGGGTGAAATACAAATATAGAAAATTAAATTCAGAACGTACCGTCAAATTCCTGCCATACTCGGCATTTGGGTCATTGGGTGTGATTAAGTATGAGAAACGAAAAGCTTCATGTACAGGAAGCCTGTTTTGGTTTTTGAAGGGGCAATAGCGATGAAAAATTTTTACCTAGAGTTGAAGCAGGATGAGAAAATACACTTCTTTGCAAAATTTCAAGTACTGAATTTGATTTTTCAAATTTTTTCGAATTTTTGAAGCATTAGAATGATTGAGGTAAAAAGCGAAAACTTTGTTTACGCCGTATACATTCGACCACTCGAAATGATGAGGGGGGAGGGAAATTTTTCAACGTCAATCGAATCAAGTGACACGGCAGTGCTGCTGGTTTCTCCCCTTCGCCAGTTTCTCGCAAGATTTTTTTTTTTCAAACTTTTTTCTATAGAACATGATAGCTTTAAATCAGGGGTTTCTTTCAATAAAAAGTGCAATATTCGATTTTTACAGAACGAAATCAAGTCAAAGTGGAAAGTAACAAAATATGGGCAATACATTTTAATGCAGAAAAAGTCACCAAAAAAAAACAAAACTTTTCGTTTTTAACCAAAATCTAACAATGAAACTCGATAGACACTTGTTTAACTTTAATTTCAGTGAAAAGCAGGACATTTTGGCAATTACTTACTGCCAAAACAGTCCTTTTCCCAATTTTTTCAAAAAAAGTTGAACTACAAATATTTTGCAACTATTTGACTGCAGAAAAACCCATTTTTTTTTTGGCATTTTTGAGCAAAAAATTAAGAATTTTCGCGATTTTTAGCAATAAATACGAGACATTAGAAACATTATTGGAAAAGAGTAAGAGTTTTCGGATGTAAAAAACAACACAATTCTTAGCAATTTTTCGCAAAAAAAAGAAAGAAAATTCTCGACAATTTAGGCTAAAAGCGAGACTTTTAGCTATTTTTGACAGAAAACGAGACTTCGACCATAATTTCAGTAAAAAGGCAGAGCTTCTTAGCCATTTTTAGCAAAAAAACGAAACTTTTAGGTAATTATGCTAAAAAGTGAGATTTTTTAATGACACTTATAACTCATAAAATGACAAAATGCAAGACTTCAACAATTCTTACAAAAAAGCAAAACTTTTTGGAAATTCGACAATTTTTGAGAAAAGCGACCTGCGAAAAAATTGCCTGAGCAAAGGGAAGGTAAATTTTATCATTATGAGAAATGCAAAAATCTGTTTGAAGTAACCTTTCACAAAATTCTCTGACTTATAAGTAAAACATGCTGTAAATTACAAAATTCCCTGACTTTTCCAGACCAACCAAATTCCATGACTTTTCCAGGTTTTCCAGGCTTATGGACATCCTGTTCAAGTATGATATGAAAACATGTAAAATCTGGATTTGATGGAATAGGTATTTGAAAACGATCAAATGTAGAGAAAATGTTTCGAAATTTATGTGTTTTGCATAAATTGCTCAGATTGAGTATCGGAAAATTACCAAAAATTAATAAATATTTTCAAAACTGACCAACAATTTGTCTACAATGCGAAAAATAGAGGGAAAAAATAGTCGAATTGACATCCCAATACCTACTATATAATAGAAAATTATCACAAATAGATTTTTAAAAAAAAATTCGCGTGTACCACGTGACGTTTAACAAAGAAAAAAAATTCTTCAAATTAATCTAAATTCTTTGAATAATTTACCAAAGTTTTGCAAAAATTGCTTTAAAAATTTGTTTAAATGTTATAAAAATAGATGAAATAAAAATAACTAAATACTTATCGCAAAAATGCTCAAATATAAAAAAAAGTTGTTGAAAATTACGAGAACATGATCAAATACGAGTAGTCGAGTATAAATTTGAATCAAATGAAAATTACCAAAAATTAATGAAAGAAATTGCGCAACACTTTGCAAAAATTGCTTGAATGAAATATCTTTTGAATTGAGTTAGTAGATGACAAAAAAATAATTAAAAACCTTCAAAACTTGATAAAATGTCTCGAAATTTTGCTAAAATCTCATGTAAGGAACGAAAGCAAATGAACGAGTTTTTGCCCAATCGAAGTTGGAGCGAAAGATTTTGTGATGAATTTTTGTATTTTTTCACCTACGTACTAAAGACAATTTTCTCATCATTCAAGTGCAGTGAAAAACAACAATATTTTATCGAAATTCTACGAAAGATGGAAATAAATTAAAATTTCAAAATCTGATCACTAAAATTTAATTGTCTTGCAAAAGTTGTCACTTTTCTTCATTTAGAAAAAAGGAAAACACTTTAGCCTAAGTGAAGCGAGGAGGAAAGTTTTGGAAAATTTGTGATTCAAGAAGTAAAAATAAATCATTTTTAATAGATATTAAAAATCCAATGATAAAATTTCGTGTTTTTCGAAGTCTTTTAAAATAAAATTTCTGGATCTTTTCGTCACTACCTACGTAGTTCGTGCTGCACCGTAAAATGATGAGCTTTTTCATGTTGTTGGTAAAAAAAAAAACAGGAAAAATCTTATGTAGGTAGAAGAGGTACATTTCAATCATTCAAGGCAAAGTTTCGTCCTAATCTGTAATGATCACTTCGAATCGTTCTCTAAATCGAGAACTACAAATTTTATACAAATTTCTGACTGATTCAATGATTTTTTGCTTACTTATGATATGTATGATTAAGAGTGAAATTCCATCAAGTAATCTTGCAGTAAATCAATCTAGTCTATATTCCAAAAAGAAACTGAAAATTAATTTATAAGAAGTTATAAAGTGCCATGAAAGTAATGAGAGTACATAGATCAGTCGGTAATATTGGGGAGGAAAGAGAAGGAGGAGATTCCTGCATCACCTATCAGCCAACCACACATTATCATCATCGATTTGGCAAAAATTGAGGTTTTCGAGCAATTCCGTGATAGAGAATTTTTTTTGGATCAACTTCGCACGAATACGTTCCATCTAACGATTAAAAATTATAACCGAATACATAGGTCTATACCAACTCCTCATTCAAATAGAGAAGATTGATTAAATATGGCTAATTTGGCAACGTTGCAATTGGCTTGAGGAAAAGCGATATAGACGCCGCAGCGAAGACACAGCACACTGGTTCGCGTAATGCAATTTCATCTGTATGATTCGAGTTTTTCGTCTGTACGCATACGTAAGTAAGTATAAGTATACGTATACATATCGAGGTATTTTTTTCTTTTTTCTTCCTTCCTTCTCTATTTCTCCCTCGTTATTCCAACAACCAGCCAACAGATAATGATATGCAGACTAGCTGGAATTCAATACTATTATTCGTGCTCCACTTGGGATTGCTGATAACCTGACTTCTTCTTCGAGTCCCCTACGTAAGTACTACATAAAGTTTGACTCGTTAATTCGTTTGATTCTTTTAGATTTAAAATACGGAATAAAAAAAGCAAAAAAATCTCTACTATTAACTATTAAGCCATTTAATACATATTTTGACGAGCACCGCCACGCCGCGCCACGCCACCGTGTGCTCAGCGCGGATATCGTGTACGCGAGCAAGGTCGTTAAGTCATCGCGGATTAGATTCGTGTTTTATTCTGTGGGCCGCGGCGCGGCCGGCGCGAGTTTTAATAAAATAGCGTATTACGCGATGACGACGCCGAGAAGTGGCACCGCGCTGCGCCGCACTCGCGTATGCCACCGTCGTCGCATATGCATTGCATAACGATGCCATTTAATAAAGTATAAGAGAGGACGAATTTCGCGAGTCCATCCTCCCTCCTCGTCTTTCCACCATCGCCGCAACATCGAATTAATTTTGCGCACTTAAATGCAAATCTCGGCTTTACGTTCGGAATTTTCAACGAGTTTGCATGATACCAACGAATGGCAATTACCTGACGAGAGATAAATTGCTCGTAAATTCTACACCACTTAAATTTTTCCAATTCATAAATCCGAATCGCCAGCCTGTCATTTTACTCCGTATATATACTCTTGACAAAGAATAGATAAATATTTAATAAGGCGACCGAGCGCGGATTCATATAATTAATATTACGTATAAAGTTTCAGCATTATGGAAAAATAAAGGTATCGCACATGTACGGTTCAGCGTACCTATTTGCGAGTAAGTAGATACGTAGAATTATACAGTTTGAAAATCGAAAACGTGGTTAGGGAGGAAGGTGTATTTATATTTAACGAGTCTTCTGTCTAGAGGTATGTTAAAAACGCTTCATTAATTTACCAACTTACTACAATCTATCTCCCCCTCTTTCAATTCACTTTGTGAAAAAAAAATCTACACGAGCACAAATAAGTATATAAATAATTCGTGATTTAACAAGTCTATATTTACGGACAATTTTCATCATCATCGATTGACACGAATCGTTAATTTCACCTCGATTACCCCTTGCCATCCCCTTCCTTTTCACTCGTCGTTATTTCCAGCCGTCTTTATTAACATAACCATAACGCAAAAGGCTTGCTTCTTTCATTCCACGAAATCGAGACCTGCTCCAATTTGAGTGAAAACTAGATTTTCAAAAAGAAAAAACTTGTTCAAAAATTTCGAATTTTAAAATTGTATTATTCTCGTGTTGAATACCTTGATAGGAATCGCGGATCAAATTTCCAACTGCCCAAAGAAATTTTCTATCATCCGGAAGAAATTTGAAAATGATGGAAAACTTGAAATCTCATCGACGCGGCTCAAGATCGACTGGAAATAAGGAATTGGAAATTAAAGATGGTGGAAGGAGTCTACAAGAAATCATACAAAAGATTAGAAGTTTTTAAATATTTCTTCATTCAGAATCCATTTTTGTCAATAGATGTGTTCTTTTTACACAGATTTTGTCAGATTTTCGAGAATCTGGAGTTTGGCGATGAGAATCTGCTATGATAGTAGCTTTTGAATTTTACCTGAAAAAAAAGGCTTTTGAGGTTTTGAAAGTTCACGAATGGAATCTAAAAAAGAGATTTTAAAAAACGTCCGAAATCCAGATTCTTGAAAATATGCCAAAATCTGCGTAGAAAGAACACATCTATAATAATTATTGATCATTTCATTATTGGATTTTCACAAGCACAACCATCAATGGTTTTTTTCAAATTATCAATTCATAATAATATATTTTGAAAATCGTTCCAAATGTTCGGCTTGGAATATTTTTAATTGATTTCATTGCGTACCTACAAAACAAAAGATTCCACCTTGTCGGTATTGAGTTAGGACCAGATCCTACGAATACATGAAATTTGCCTTATCAAAATGAGAGTTTACTGAGCCTTTCATCTCATACTCGTAGCTTCGAGGAGCTAGAGAAAGATAAACTTGAAAGCTTGAAAAATGCTTTTTTTGGGAAAACACTTTTGAAAAAATTTAGGTTAAAAAAATGCAAAAAACGCGAAAGTTGCAAAATTTTGCAACTTGAATAAAATTCTACGAGATGAAATCCATGGAAAATCGTGTATTTTAGTTGTTTTCAACTTTTCAATGCATTTAACGATGCTTTCAATGAACTGTATTACGCAATTTATTGTTCAACAACAGGGTGGGCCTATTTTCCTTTTTATTTGAAAATTTGTGATTTTTTTTTTTGGCAGTAGACTGACTCAACTGTTTGATATTTAATTATTTACTGGTATGTAGATAATACCTATTCCTTCAATCTCTTGTTTACGAGTAGGTATGCAATTCATATGAGTATACCGACAGAACCCGGTGTCTCATAGTATGTACAGTCGACACCGCTTATTATGGACTCGTTTAATAGAATTGCCCGATTAATACGCTCAAATGACTCGGTCCCGATTTTTTTTACCTTTGTAATTACACAGAAAATCACTCGTTTAATGTAATCAAGCTCCCCGCTCAGCAGATTCATTTTGAGAGACATTGCGGTATTTTTTGAGAAAATGACTTGTTTTTTCATATTTTAAATAAATTTCTTTTGAATTTCTTACTTATTATTCTCTCATTTTTTTGGAAATATGAATTTCTAAAAATATTCTCTGATGATAAAATTGGGGAGAGGGGGAAGGAAATCTGAACATCTGGAAATTTTGAATTTAAAAAAAAATCGAAATGCTTTTTGAAGTAGTGCAAAAATAACATTGAACCCCTCCTCCTTCCAATAAAACTTGAGAAATTGTTCTGCATTTGTCCTTTTTTTCTATTTTTTAATTAGGTATGGAATAAAAATTTTGTGACTCCCCTTTCTGAAAAATATTGAGGTATTTTTGGGAAAATAGCTTGTTTTTTCGTATTTTAGATCAAAATTTTTTGAATTTTTCACTTATTATTCCCTCATTTTTAAATTTTAAGACTTTTTTTTGAAAAAAAATCACTACTTTTTTCACTACATTTTTTGAACCAAATTTTCAGAAAGCTCTCAGCTCGATCGGGATCCCATCCCCCACTCTTCTCCAACAAACAAAAAAATTAACAAAATCAAATTTTTCACAGGAAAATTTTAAAAAAATTTAAATTGAAAGAAAATTTGTATACATAGTATTTTCCAAAATTTCATAAAAAATGAACTTTTTTTTTAATTATTTGAAAGTGTAGGTTGCGTATTTGAATTTTTTCATTTTTTCACTACCTTTTTGACTGGATTCACTACTTTCACTACCCATTTTTAAAATCACTAGTTTTTCACTACTTTCACTACATGTTAGATACCATGGGTCTTTTTCGTTATTTGACAATAATTAATTATTATGATTTTTTTGAAGCTGATTAAATTGGGAAAATCTGGAAATCGACATGGGCCCTTATATCTGTTCAATTTTGAATAGTTCCACCATGAGCAAAAAAAACAAGTCTGTAAGTTTCCACGAGGTGTGAGAGGAAAACCAGTGTTACCTGAACCAAGAAATCTAAAAAACACAAAATCGCACTCAAAATTTCAAAAAATGCTCCCAATACCACAAAATTTTTTTTCATCAATTTTAATTCTCTCAAAATAATGATTCTTACTTATTAATATTTTCATCTTGGAATATCAGTTGCCTCAGAATGCTTTATTTTGATGGTGTCATTAATGGAAAAATACATAAGTAGGTAATTTAAGGTTTATTGCTATTTGTGACATGAATACTCGCTGAATGTGCGTTTTTCAGCAAATTTTGCGTTCTAGGCAGCAACCGACCTTACCCAGTTTGAAGCACTTCAAATTTTATCCGTCAGTTGGTCTCGTCGTCCAAAGTGCTAAACTGGAACCGGCGAACCGCTCACATAAATCCTCACAAACGATCAAAGCTACAGCAAACCTATATTTTTCGAACCGCGAACTTCGCCATCTCGTTCAAAAATGTCATTCAAATATCTTCCACTCCTATGAATTTTCCTTGAAAAATTAAACCAAAAAAAAGCAACAAAAAAAAATCAATTTTCCATAATAAAGTAACGAAAACAACATGGAAAGCTACTCTTTTCTAACAACATCGATTTCTTCACCTGTCAGAAAAAATTTTGATTTGGGAGCAAAAAAAAAAAAAAGTCGAACGAAATACATTCGATAACTTCTGACTCGTCGTAACCGTCGTCGAAATAAAATTTAAATTCCGCACGAATTTCGATAAACCTTGAAGGGTGAAAAGCTTTTAGGAGAGAAAAAAAATTCAATTTCGGGACGATTTCGCCTTTGAAAAACACACAATCCAAGGTCATACATGACTGCGCGTAAAACATATAAGCCTAAATTTATACGTATTGTAGAATATATGTGGAAACAAAGGCGCACGTCGTCGTAAATTTTCCGAGAAAATGGCGACTTTGACGAAGCACTGGTAACTGCGATCTTATCGGCTGTACGTATACTACGCTATACGTACGATGTAATATGCATACAATAAGTACGTAAACGTATGTTATGTGGCGTGTACGTGTTGCATTTCGAGCTGGAAATTTTTGCATTATTCACTCACTCTGCAGTCAACGTGGCGTAAAATTTTTCAAACGGTTCAACGTCCACGTGAAAATTCAGCCGTTGGCTGGGACGAGGACGAGAGAAGAGAGGACGCGGACGACGACGACGACCAAGTGAATAAACACGACCAAGTTATTCATCAAAAACACACATCTCTTGGCCGTATCCGTTTTCTCGCTCATCTAATATGCAATTTCGTGCACTCGGTTACGACCTGATTTCGCTGCACGCGGCCACCGCACCGCGCCGTGCCGCGCCACCGGAGTTGTATTAATTTCAGCGAAAAACCGGCGCACCGAACTCACGCTTTTCGAGCTCTACACGTGTGTAATTGCGATTTTTGTAACGATAAAAACGGAAGAAAATGAAATCAGGAATTGTCACCAGGGTTCATATAGCCGATGCAAATACTGTCGTCGGCAAAAACGTGAGAAGCATGCACGAATTTATTTTATTTGGCTTTTGTCAGCGCTCAAATTACGCTTTTAGTATGCTTAAGGAGGACACGTACCAGTACAAGAATGCGCTGCGAGAAATTTAATATTCCGATCCGTTTAAATATATTGTTGATAAATTGGCGAAATTTACTCTCCCCCTCCCCACTCCACCGGTGCTTCTTTGGACTCAAATTTGCCTTCGCGTATCGCCAATAGTACCATTTTCCGGTTACGTTCACCTGATACCTACTTGGACCAAAATGAAATACCGCAATTCTTTCGAAAAAATAATTAAATCCCGAACTTGTTGGTAACTGAACGCCAATAATACCCAATAACTCGAACGAATACAGAATTAAAAACACTAATTACACCGTTTCCATTTCCATTTCCATTTCGAGGGAAAAGTCGACGCATCGTGAGAGCACCCAGATCCTTTCCCGTTGCCCCAAACCTCATACTCGTATGTACATCTAGCTCGAAAATGCAAATGAATTCAACAATTTGAAATACACATCGTTCATTTGACACTTGTACATAGTGTGTAACTGTGGTAAACGGTTAACGCTTCGAATATCCTGAAGCCAACCAGTTCTCTGTACTTGTATATGCAATTAGAGATCAACTAGTTGAAATTCAACCACGATAATCCATCTGTTTGATTTCGTATTGCTGGGGTATGGTTTGCGGCTGAGAATCGATATGGCATAGTGATGTTATTAACATTGGAAATTCGATCATAATTTAATAAACGCGTCGCGCCGTGATAATACGTAGATACGTTACGTATACGTACATAGGATATACCTACTTACCTACCTACATCTGATATGTGTTAAAACATCACTGACGCGCGTTATCGCCTTTCTCATTAATGTAAAATTTACATAAATTAATCGTATCTATACGTGTACTTGTAAAGCGACTAACGTGACTAGTTGAATTCGATTCGATACTCAATATATTTAAATAAGATCTAAAAATTAACATTTTCCCCTCTAAATACATTTAGCGTACCTACCCATGCCCTATGCTCTTATTATATGTACATATGATACACACGTACGTAAAAAAAATGCTATTCGTTGAGGTTTTTCTTGGAAAAAGGGCCAAAAGAAGTTATATTCATCATCTGCAGAAATTTTTGACTTCGACTTATGATTTTTAGTGATTTTTTCCAATCGAGCAATGAAAAAGGGAAGGTGAATTATACTGCTCCAATTAGCTTCGAAAATACTTACTCATACAAGGTGTCAAGTCGAACAAAATTTCAAAATGAAAAAACAGGACTTCAACAGGATTTTTAGCAGAACTTTTCTCAACCACTTCATTACATGTCCGAGGAAGGGGGGGGGGGAGTCAACACTTTGCACGTCAATTTTTCGTTTTTCAATGTCTTTGAGTATTTTACGATTTTTTGGAGGGAAGGGGGGGGTTCCAAAATACTTATACCATTTCAATTCTTCGCGAACGAAGCAATCACAAATTTTTTTAAAGAAAGAGAGGGAGAGAGATCAAAATATTACATCTGAATTTTTCACGTCTCCAGAGTTATGGGGGTTTCCAATATATTTTTTCGGGACAGCCAAAGCGAGAGTCGACAATTACCATCTCAATTTTTCATTTTTCAACTCGTTTTGAGTGTTTTTAATAAAATTAAGTATCATCGTACTTTTTCAACATATTTAATTGTACTAAAAAAAGCAAATTAATTCATCGAGAATTACTTTGAAAAGCGAAGCGATAGCATAGGTAACATTTTTGGAAACTTTCAAGTTTAGTATATCGAAAGAGACGCTATTATCACGCTTTAACTTGAAAAAAAACATTCTTCTTCTCCAAAAATGACTCACAACAAAGAAAAAAACGTGATTAATGGGCGGAAAATTTTCTGGAAATTTTTGTATTTTTATATCATTTTGCTTAAGACTATTTCCTCACAAAATTTCTTCAAAAGTCAGGTGGGAAAAACAACATTTCTTCAAAATTCGACAACAAAGGTATTTTTTTCAATTCACTCAGTTGAAAAAATAAACGAATTTTTATTTTTTTGCTATATGTACTTATGAGTGTAATTTTTACCAACTTTTTCATTAAATACGCCAGAAAGAGGTCATGATAAGACAACTGAATAAATTTAAACTTTTTTTGATGTTTGGAATTGAAAATTGAATTTTTTCGAATTTTGATTCTTTTGTGATGAGTTTATTTCATCGAGTGAAAGCGTTTTTTCAACTTTTTTAACGGATACGTAAAAATAGGGGTCAAATGGGTCAACTTCACCAATCAAAACGTTTTTTCGTGTTTTAAATTTAAAAAATCCCATTTTTCCCAAACTTCCAATTTTTTAAAAGTTCAATCGACTTTACAAAATAACGCTATCCCAATCTTTTAATAGGTCGTATGTTGTTTAGCATGAAAAGTTGTCCAATATTTTTTTCAGAATTTTTGAGAGTCGGAACGATATGAAAATTACGTTTTGAAACTTTTCGAGCTAATTCTTCGTACAAAAAAAAGTGGCAACACTGATTTTTATGATACATAAAACCTCGATAAGTGCAACCTCGATAACTGCAAATTCGCGTTAAGTGCAACAAAAATGTAATCCCCGGTCCCTACAGTCAATTTACCATGTAAATTCACCTTTGTAAGTGCAAATAGTAACCTCGATAAGTGCAACAATTTTTCGACAGTAGAAAGCACTTTCACCTCTATAAGTGCACGTTGCTGTATGTTTCACCTCTATAAGTGCAAAATTACCCCTGTAGTGAAAATTGTAGGCAAATTTAACCTCTATAAGTGCAAGTTGCTCTACGTTTTGCCTCTATAAGTGCAAAATTACCTAGACAATAGAAATTGTAAGTGAATCTAACTTCTATAAGTGCAAGTTGTTGTACGTTTGACCTCTATAAGTGCAAAATTACGTAGGCAATGGAAATTGCAGGAGAATTAAACCTTTGTGAATTGTTCACCTCGATAAGTGCAAATTGTGGAAAAATAACCTTGCTAAGTGCAAACCTTTTTAAGTGAAAAACTCGATAAGTGTAATAATTTTTCCTGTCCCTTGAGTTTGCACTTATCGAGGTTTTACATCACCAAAAAGCCTTTCAAGACCACCATCCCCCCTACTGGAAAAAGTTTCATTTTGGTAGGTATCGCGGTTATCGAGTAATCCACTGCTGAAATAGATGATATTTCAAGTTTATGGAAACTTTGACACCCTAGCAGCTTTTAAAAAGAGCAAGAGAGCTGCGATTTGCACCATTGGTCATCTCTTCGGAAGGTCTTTCCACAGGAAAAATTTCAAAAAAATCGCCGACCTCATTTACCACTTCTTGGTTGAATTGACGTGGAATGACCCTTCAATGTGGCACCAAAAATGTTGAAAAAATTTTCCCACTCTACTTTAACTTATAAAACATTCAATTTTGATTAAATATTGTTAAAATACAAATAAAAGCCGCCAGAAATATCCGAAATCGACTTGAAATCGCCAGAATATTAATGTAAAAAGTTGCAACTGAATTTCATAATTACACCATCAATTTTAAAAAGATAATGAAAATGGGCCAAAAATCACTGTTAGAGATGGTGATATTTTGGCACACATTTTTGGAAAAATTCCCCCAATAGAATTTTTTTGACGGGGTTCAAATATATAGAATAACTGTCCCATGACGAATTTCACATCAACTCGAATGGTCAAGTAAAATAGCCACGTCGTTTCTGTTATCATTCATTAAGATGTTTTAAAGGGCGGGGGGAGGGGGTGTCATAATTTTCACGCATTTGCAAAATATGAAATGTATGAAATATTTTTACCTCCTTAGTTATTCTTAATTTCAAAAACATACCAAATGATGGCAAAAAATTTCATTAATTAAAAAATCTATAAAGCTATAAGACGTTAATACGGGCATCTAAAAATTTTCCCAGCAGCAGAACAAGTTCTTAACTCGAACATATCTCAACAAAATTGTAAAGTTACGTAATTCCTACTTTCTTCGCAGTCGCACAAGTTGCTGCGAAATTCCACTAAAAAAACATTCCACACTACATCTCGCTGACCAACTCGAAAACCCCACCGGGTAGAAAAAAAAGTACAAAAAACGTAGGTAAACGTACAAATATTTTAAAATCAATTTCGGAGCTTTCGGCAAAAAATCCCCATCAATAATGGTTACTCGAAAACCTCGTTATCAATCGTATAACAAAGGTTGACTTGAAAGTTCAAAAACCATGTTTTCCTCTTTGAAAAGACAAGCCAAAAAAAAAAATAATTTTCTAGCTCGCTATTGCGGTAAAAAAAATCATAACATGTTAAAAACCGCTCGATGATAACGTAACCATTGAGCTTCACGTGGTGAAAAAAATTCAAGTTCCCTGCTATACGAATAGATAATGCGCGTAAATTTTCGTAAAATATTTTCTTTCACTACATGAATCAAATTTTTTTTGGAAAATACCTCGCAGTAAGAATTACGCGTAGGGCCCGACCTTGTGGACGATTAACTTTGAAACTCGTAATTGAGCAAAATTACGAAAAAAATTTCAAACCACTGTGTAGGTCAGTACTCCGCTTTATATCGGCGATTATTTCAAACTTTACGCATACTACATTATAATAGCTTGAAAACCATCGTATTTTCGGATTAATTTCTTTTAATTATAAAATACGAGATTTTCGTCGTACCGTTTTCGTCGCCTTACCTCCCTCGAGTAATTTAACGGCATTAGAATTAGAATTCGCGAGTGCAGTTCGCGCAATTTTTATACAGACCTTGGCCCTGACCCTACGCTATAATTCATTCGAAGCGAGAAACCATTTCGTTAAATTTAATTCCCAACGTAAAATTCAACCCGACGTAACGCAGGGTGAAAATTTTCTCGATAAATTTTATTCCACTAGAAATAGAATAATACTCGGATTTATCTCTTACCCCTCGAATTTTTTTTCATCTTCTACCCGCAGTATGTAACATTGGCTTACCTGCGACAAGGAAAAAAAACAAAGAAAAAATTAACAATCATAATAAAAATGGTTATAAATATTTTGATGCGAAAAAGATAAATTTCCAAGTAACATTCCATTACCATCATATCGTTAATGCTGTAATCATCAAACACGTTTTAAAATATGCGTCGATCGGAGGCGATAAAAATATCGAAAGGTGGTTCTCTTTAGATGCTGCCGGGTCGCTAATAAACAATACACTATCAAGTAAGGAGGGTGGTTGGTTGGATGCTGCGGTAAAAGGATGAAACGTGAATAGTATCTGCTGAACTAACTTCTGGCACAGCTGAGCAAGTGTGCAATGGGCACCTTGACGTTTGGGTACTCATTCAAGAATAATTAATTGAAAGCGAATTTCAACTGATTCAATATTTTGGATAACTCGTGAGTCATGAGATCAGATCTTGAAATTATTGCGCCAATAACTCATTTTCTTGTTTTCTTTATAAAATTTCTTCATTTCGCAAAGTTTTTTTTTTTTTCTTGAAATAGATTCCCTTCAAACCACTCCCTCCGATCTCGAAATAAATTGGGAATGAAATGTTCAAAGTTTACAGAAATTAATTTGAAAGAAAAACTTTCTCATCAGTATTTTTGGACAACTCGTAAAGAATATACATTCAATCTGAAACTTCAAAATCCGAAACTCGTGGTCATTTTTTCGATAAATCTTTCTTTTCTATAATGCACATTTAGGTATACTTACTGGAAAAGACATCATTAAACATTTCAAACTCCCATATCAAAAATTTTAATCCAATTCGCAGTCACATCGCAAATTCTTCAAAACCTTGAGAAATTGTGAGTACGAGTACCATAAACCTCAGAAATATAAAAACTCATGAAACAAAGTCTATGGTAATAAATTTTAAATAAATTCGAACAAAGCGTATACAATAAAGCAGAATATACGAGGAAAAACAGAAGACTTCCTTAATAAGTTATAAAAAATTTAACATAAAAGAAAAATATTCCACCCTGAACGCCCTCTGGTCTCGAGAAATTGTCCAGTGTCGAACGCGTTCAGTGTACACAGCAATAAGTCAACGAGCGCGGTTTTTATTAACAATTCTGTACATATTTCTTCACCACAAAGTAAAAAACACGCATCGTTGAAAATGTTAATACCCTTTTAATGGATATTTGAATTATTTAAGACGTATATATTTCGATAATTCGTATGTTTTCTCGCGTTAATTATCCATTTAGCGAGGATAATAACGCGCAGAAAAAAATCGAATATTTTTGCGACGACTCGTTTGAGACGTTTCTTTTTCATTCTTTTTACCACGCGAGTTCGTCTAAATTGAAAATTTTTCGTCATTAAGGAGATAATAATTTAGGAATTCGATTTTAATTATACAATTACAAAAAAAATGATTTTTTTTTTCATAAGACAATACGCGCCAAATCGGATTAGCGACGAACGAAATCCGAGCTCATCGAGAAAAAATTAATTTTAGGATTAACGTAATTCAACCCAGCTGAATTTAATCTTGCGTATTGATTATATTTCAATAAATCTCTTTGTTTTTTTCTGCTTTTGTTTTTTGTTTTTTTTTTTAGCTCAAATATATCAAACGAAAGAGGTTAATGGCTGCTGAATGACGATATACGGAGTTTCGGAAGAAAGATGTTGCATTCGACGACAAAACTGACGCTACGACTGGAGAGACGTTTTTTATGGGAAAAGTGCACAAGTATCGGATTCAACCGGATAATTTTAATTAAAGAAATCCGATCCAAGTGATAGATTCAGGTGTACCGAAGTTGGCGAAGTTTTAGACGAATTTCAACAATAATACCTCAAGTTTCTACATTCATGAAGAGTAAAATGTAAAAGGATGAAATGAATGTTATTCCAGACACACGGTAACTTTTCCTTTTCCTCATCGCATTGCTTTCCAAAAACCAGCCGAGCACTGAAATATGAAAATAATACCAACACCAGAAGCCCTTAGTGCAATTCTTCGCTCCAGTTTTCGCCATCAATTTCTCTTTCTATTTTCTCTCCTTATATTTCCTTATAGAAATACGTCATTGAATCATTAATATTATATGGGTATCTCATTATAAATTAATAACCTTTATGACGTCAGTGCCTTCTTTAGTTTCTCCTTTAATTTATCAAGTGAGATAATTACATCTTTGACGGAATTGCCGACGTTTTCCGGATAATTCTTCTTTGTGAATTTTTCCGGATTTGGAATTCGTTAGGTATTTCCATAGAAAGTCGTAATTCGTTGGCATAAGAAATTTCATACAGTGAAAGTAAGAATTGGGCTTTTTGATTCGATTAAATTGAAGACCTTATTGACTTTCTTTCGATCTCTTGCAACTTTTCAAAATCGGTTATCTAGGTATCTTCCAAAATTACCATAGTACCTATCTCAATTTTATAGAATTTCTGAATTGACGGTTTTTTCTTCAGACCCTTAAAATATTTTGGAAAATGAAATCATTCGAATCCCCTCCCACCGATCTTCTCAAAGAATTAATGCTTCATTCCACATTTTCACGATACTGAATGATTTAGAGTTTTTTTTTTGGTTTGTGAAATCCTTTAGAAAAGACATCTTTCAATTCCATCACCATTTCGCTTCCTTTTTTTGAGCTTTCTTAAAGATATCATCATTACTGATGGGCACCATAAAAAACATCATGAAGTTGTTGTTGTTGATGGTTCAGGAGGACAAACCTTTCTCAACTACATATTTTCTCTATTCTTGGAATCGACTGCCCAGTAATTTTTGCATGTTTTTGATTCGAATAAATCATTCGTCACTGTTTTGGTATTTTGTCGGAACCGTTACTTCCCAGTCCCTGTTAGACCATACTTTTTTCTATCAATTGCTGGATACGTTGATGCTCAGTGCACAGACACGTACTCGTACACTCGTAGGTTAACGGGTGATTATTCAGTTAATTGTTAGTTTGAATGAGCATCCGTTTTGATAGTAATCCTTCGATGGCCATATTGTTGATTCGGCGAGCTAGGTTCTGTACTCGTATACTCATTTTACATACGAGTATACCTAGTCCTACACGCAGATGGTGATTTGCTGCGAGAATACCAAGAATAACGATACCAAACAGAATAATATTCGGTGGACGCGAATTAAAATGCCGCCTATAAATCTGTTCGCAGTATAATTTCCTGTACGAGTATTTAATTTCTGGGTTTGCATTGCATCTAAATTCTGAAATTTCAAATCAATTCTAAATTACAATTTTTTTCGGACTTCACATATCCAGGGTGCCTACTGCCTAACAAAACAAAATGAAAAAGTATAGGATTTAAGTAGGACTTTTAGCAGGACTCTCAGCAGGTCATTTTTCGAGCACTTATGGAATTTTTTAGGGTGTGAAGGGGGGGGGGGGTGAGGTCAAAATTTACATTTAAGTGCTTAGCCAGATTTTTGTAAAATAAAAGTGTTTGCTCTCCTGATATCTTCAAACACTTTATGATTTTATTTAAACTACTTAGTAGATGCCAAAAATATAACGTTTCACTTTCACTTCAATTTATCGTTTTATTTTCTCTTTATCAATTTTAAAAATTGATGAATATCACATCATAATAGTTTAATATCAAATTTAACTCGAATGTCTCAATTTCGATAGTACATAAATACCTATTTACTATTTGCTTCAAAATTTTGAAATTCAAACATTTATTTTTTGTTGAAACCGAGCAAAACGAGGACAACAGCTCTCGAAAATCAGTATTTTGAGAGGTATAAAAAACGATGTTTTTTGAGTAACGAGTTCCATAAAAGTTTTATCATTTTGTTTCAAAATTTTGAAATTCGAATAATGATTTTTTTTGAAAAAATTGAAAATTGAAAAAGTAAAGCGAACGGGCTTGAGCGAAGCGAGGGCAAAAGCTCTCGGGAAATCAGTATTCCGAAGTCATAAAAATGATGTTTTTTTGTGTGATGTGTTACTTACTTATAAAAGTTTATTATTTTGCTTCAAAATTTCAAAATTTAAACGATGACTTTTTTGGAAAATTTAAAATTCTAAAAAGAAAAGCAAACGTACCCGAGCGAAGCGAAAGCAATAGCTCCCAAAAATTAGTATTTTGAGGGGCATGAAAACAATGTTTTCTTGTGTGATATTGAAGAAGTTTATTATTTTTGTTTTAAAATTTTAAAATTCGAATGATGAATATTGAAAAAAAAATTTCAAACTTGAAAAAGAAAAGCGAATAAACCCGAGTGAAGCGAGGCTAAAAGCTTTCAAAAATTCAATCATGTTTGAGAAGTAAAAACAAAAGTTTTGATTCAAACTTTGAACATTTCTTGAATTTGAACAATAGGTTTTGTATGTGGGAAAAGATGAGCAAAAGCTCTCAAAAACGTGTAATTCGAAATCTAAAAATGTCGATAAAATGAGCCCTTTTCTACAAAATTTGTTGAAAATTCCGGAAAAAAAAGGAAAAATTGATAATTTGAAAAAGTCTTCATGAAAAAAGTGGGGCTTTTGGATAAAATTGTTGAAAAGTGGGACTTTAGTAGGACTAGTAAGACTAATAGGACCTGTTAGACACTTTGCATATCTTCCAAATTTTCAGATTGATCTCGTTTGTACTGTCTCTAAATTATGATATTTCGAATCAATCTTAAGAATTCCCCGTAGCCTCCCAATTATTAAATTTTCATTCTTTTTTCTTAATTTCCATTGTACATAAAATTACCAATTTTTACATCAAGATTCGAGTTCACATTAATGTCTACAAATTTCAAAACCTTCAATTAATTTTCAGAATTTCTATTGTCACCAAATAAAGTCATGAAATTATTAATAAATTTTCGGAATCCGCATTGTCTCTAAATTGCAAACATTTAAATCATTTTTCAGAATTATTCCCATTGTCTTCATACCTATTATGAAATTTAAAATTAAATTTAAAGATTTGTAATCAATTTTCCGAGCTCTTGTTGCCTTATAAACTGTTCTTCAGAGTTTCCATATCTTCCAAATCACAAAATTTCAGAATAATTTCTGTGTTTGTATTGCCTCTAAATTAGAAAATTTTCAAATTACCTATTATTTAACAGAGCTTGCATTATCTTCAAATTACAATATTTGAAATAAATTTTCAGAATTCCACATTTGGCTTTACATTATGAAACTTTTAAATCAATTTTTAGAATTTACATTGCTTCTGAATAACAACATTTCAAATCATTTTTCACAATTATTCTCATTGTCTTTAAATTTACAACATTTCAGATCAATTTTTAAAATTCTGCATTACCTCCATCCTCCAAATTGCTAAATTTTTTTTCTTCTGCACTGCTTGCAAATTATGAAAGTGCAACTTATGATCTTTGTACTTCTAACTGACTTTTCCACTACTACGAGTAACTGACTTTAAAAGTCACTATCTTATCGTATTTGGCAATACTTATTAGTCATTGCCTTTGGCACTACTTATTGGCTTTGCCAAACATTATGTATTTTTAAACCACCTTTTGCGAGATGTCAGACCATTTCTAAATCCTTATCCTTTTCATTCATTTATTTCAAAATTTAAAACCCTGCCTTATCTTTTCGAATTAGCTGACCAGCTAAAATTCCGGGTCCCTTTACTTTTTTTTTTTTTGGAAATTATGCATTTACGTAAATAATGATCTAAGATTGCAATTGCTCAGCAATTACCCATCAAAATTAAACAAAAACATCTAGTCTATTTCCTCCACCTAAATTATTCTTATATTCTGTCCAATACGTATATAACAAATGGTTGGAGAATATTCAGGTATAATAAAATTACTTCTCTCAGACTGAGACCAATAGTGCGCTAGGATATTACATCGCTTGTATAGTCGTCTGAAGATAAGATCCACTTGCTTGCGCTATTCAAAGAGTTGAAACTGGTAACGTGACGTATCTACGATTTACCAACCAATAGACCACATACGGGGTTTGCATCTTTTATACAGCCCTCGAAAAAATAAAACATTCCTCGATTATTATAATGCAGTTCATCATTCATTTCCAGTTCGAACCCTTTTGCTCATCGAATTAGGTTCTTTCCGTGCAGTATTATGGTGTACTGTCGAGTCGCCGAGTCGCTGCTGCATGCATTTCATACCACCTTGTGATTTAAAAAATGCATACGATATTTTCACGTATAAAACCTCTTTACGAGTCGGCGTTGCGTAACCTATTCACTCTCTTTATCCTTTTTTCAAGTGCTTCACAGTTCACACGACGAGTAATGTGGCCGACGACGCGACATGGCTCGAACATTCATCGATTATATCGTTCTACTATACGAATTTATGTACTTAGAGTTTGCTAATATGTATTAGCCAAGTTTAGTATAATTATACGAGTTACCAAAAACGGCGCTGGCGCTGACCATCGCGATCGCCAAGCGAGAAAAAAACCGAGCGCGTGTAAGGTTCCGATGAGTATTTTATAATTACTATGTGGAAAAATTACCGACAAGGTCATCTGTACGTAGGAGGATGCACAGTCCGAGGGGTTAGAAACCAAGTAGAAGGGGAAAAAAACTCGATAATATAGGTTTTCATGGTGTATGATTTCCACCATATTGTAGATTCGTATCGCAGAGACGAGGTTTATTCGCATTCGCGTCCAGTACTATAATCGTATTTTGATTAAATAATTACACACATCCAATAACCATCAATCTTGATGAAAATTATTAAATTTTCTCGCCCTGTACAATTACCACTATGTTATAAAAGCTTTCTATCCCGAAGGTTACTCCGAGCTGGTTGCGAAAACTCGGCGTTGAAAACTTTTTTCCACAGCACGTTGCAAATTGTGAATTATTTTTATTACCTAAACCATTATGATCTCGGGTATGATTTTAATTAAAAAGAAGAATAAATTTGAGTAAGTATATTTGACCTACATGTACATAAATCTCGACAGTTCAACAGAGAGCAAGAAAGAGAAAAAAAAACCTAAAACCAACGCTACCGCAATACACAAGCATGGCGGAAGAACTTGGAAAAAATTTTCGATAACCTTGCCCGTCAAATTATCCGGTCGACGTTTAAATATTAATTAATTCGTTGTGCAAAGATCGCGCCGGTCTCGTGTGGTGCATGGTGCGGAAATATACTCGTACGTACGTAGGCCTGGATGCATGGCAGATTCCGCCGAAATGCTGCTCGTACATAGGTACAGGTAGGTAAGGTATATAGGTACCTTAAATTAGACGTTAGCTTGTGTTTAAAATGATGTATTGTCTGGTTTGAGGTGTCAAGGTCACGCCGTATAAAATTGCCCGCTGCTGAATTTCTCGTCGTGAGTTGCTCGAGCTAAATTTAAGCCAGACAAGATAAATGAAGATGGTGTAAAAAATATGTAATTGAATATAGGTGTGGAATTTATCCGGATACGATAAATTTTATTCGTATAGTTTATTGCATTTCAATTTACAATTTGCCTCGTGTCCTGTCTACAGAGTTACTGTTAATACCTACGAGTAAAACGTAGGCATCGATGATATATCGAGTCGCTTTGTAACGTTGATTATCGATGCGTTTGGCTTTGGATAATTGGCCTTTTTTTTATGCCTGCAAATTTTTTAAGCGAATGATATAGGATATGTAAGATAATGATTTGGATTTTTTTACCTAGATTATTGTATGTACATGTACTGATTGTGAGTTTTAAATATATATGCGAAAAATTGTCGAAGTGAAAAATAAATTTCCGACGTAAAAATTGGATAACCGCAGGGCACATGATACAGCGACTTTCTAATTTCAAAACCGTCACGTGCTAAATTGAAAATTTTACAGAGACGTCAAAACAAAACTTGGAGAAATTACGAAGTTGTAACGCCCAAACTTTTACTCGTACAAAAAAATCGTACCTTCTTCAATTGTATGACTATTATCACGACACAGTACACATTAATGTCTAATCAGATTTGAAAAAAAAGTTTTGAGTTTTTTACCTACAAAAAAAGACAGGTACAGAACTTGCCTATCAGCAATATTGAAGGGTTATTTTTATATATTTGACACCAAGCATGTGAAGATCGACCCTTTTTCATTAAAATTACCATCCTTAAAAAAAAATTTCAAAACGACAGGTGAAAATTCCTACTACACAAATTTTTCAACTCGACCCATTCAAATTTTAAATGAGCAGATAACGAAAAGTTCCGCAAATTGTCAAAAACAAAGGAAAGAGGAGACGAGGGAGAAGAAAAGAAAAATGATCCCCGGAAGTGTTGATCAATTATGTATTTAGACATGAAAATGCCATCCAACTCAGTGCTAATTTTAAAATCAAAAATGCACAATTTTCAAATTTCACACAAAATACTTTTTTACAAAAAGTCGACTTCTGGCTTAAACAAAATCTCAAATTTCCATAACGATAAAATAGTAACAATGGCTCGCTTCAACTGGAAAATGGTAGGAATGACCCTAAAGACAGTTTTAAAATGAGATTTGGTACAATAAAAGCTACGACGAACTTAATTAAATTTTTAACTACGTCATTTTCACAGCATTACGAAAATTTCCAAGCTGTAAATTTCTGGGGCAGAATAGATAGTAGTTATACATATACGTATAATAATAATATCTTAAGCCAATGAACTTTTTTTGCAAATTGAAAAATTTAGATCGCAATTTGTCTCTAAGTAATTATTGCAGTAGGTACAATTTTAAAAATGTCCTTCAGAGTCACGTTTCAGACATGAATTTTTTTTTTTCGACTAGCGCATGCAAGTATATTGAATATTATAGGTATATATATACCTATCTAGACATATTTTTAATGCACTTTTTTGTCAACATAAAATACACCTAATGACTTATTTGCAGAAAATACGCCGAATAATTTCTTATCACAATTTTTCAAAAAAAAAAAAAAAAAACTGATATTTAAAGATAGAAATCTTGAAAATTAAAACTGCGACATTTAGTTGCAAGATAAGCGCAAGTTATTTAGGTAATTAAGGAGTTTCTGAGAAAAATAAATACAACCTTATACATTTGACATTTATGAAGGAATATTTTTTATTTTTAATAATTTCTCGAAAATTCATATCTCTATAGAGATAAACGCAAAAAAAAAGGCTATACGACACAAGAGTCTATAGACGATAACACGCCACGATGATGAAAATTTCTTTTATGAAAATGATAATGAATTCACCTTTTGAGAAATTTAATGAGAATTACATATCTTTCAATCATGACTATTGTTTTCAGAAAAAAAGTATCTGAAGAAAAGATAAAGGTAAAAAAGCAACCAACCTATTAATATCATTAGATACTTCAAATCAAAACCAAATCTAGACTAACCCCTCGAAACTGGGCGTAAAAATCCTGGCAATTATACACGCCCAGTATAAAAAAATGTCAAAAAAAAAAAAAAAAAAAAAAAAACATTACCCAAGTTCACCTCGAGATTTATAAAATTTAAATTTGAAAGGTCTCAAAAAGAAAATTGTTCAGAAATTATTGTCAAGAAGATGACTGATGAGGTGAAAAATTTTCGTATTCTAAATACTCAGTAATGTTGAAATTTTCTTCCTTTTGCCTCAGATTTGGTCTCGGATCATTTCTCTGCCCTCCTTCATTTATTAAAAGCCATTTTTACCACAAAAAAATCAAATTTTTTCAAAATCCAAATGGACTACATTTTTTTACTCCTCAATGTAAATTTAAATTCGACCCCAAACTCATTTTTGAAAATATAATTGACTTGTCTGATTCTTTCGGTGTTGTCTTCATTTCTAGCCTTTTACACGAATAAAATGATTCAAAATTGCGTTAATTTGTGAGAATTATTCGAATCACTGCTTTGCAATGATTCGTGATTCTGATCATTTTTTTTCGTGATTCGTCCCAACCCTGCTTTCGTTGACACATTTATACTCGTATGTAGGTACAATTGTTCAAAATTTTCCAAATACATCGTTTCAATCAGTCTCATTATTTTTACCATGCAAAAAAACCTTTCAAACAAGCGCAGAAATTCATTACACACAGAGCTTTGAAACTTTCCAGCTTTTAATACTCCTCTTTGGAACGTTCCAATTCCACCCAAACATCGTATAGCAGTTTAAATTCGCGGAAACTCGAGTATTTCAGACGAAAAACGTCGTTACAGCTAAAATTACCCTTTAAATGTACAAAATTATCCAAAATTTTACACTTCTACGCCACAATGACCACAAGACGGACATTTAAAGGGGAAAAGGGATCAGGGAGGAGTACTCGAATATGGCAGTTACGATAGCATCTTGATTGTCGTAACAATTAAATTTCGTAATCGCAGTTTTAATTTAGTTTGCGGAAAAAATTATCAACGTAATGCATCAACCTTACAAACAGCTCGTTTATTATGGTTCAAGGTAAGTTTATCATTAGGTACACTATAAACTTCACAAACGAGCGAACTTTTAAAACCGCGTGTAACAATTTTTCGGTCATTTGGCATCGTGAATTTTTCATAAGCGGCATTTTATAAAAGACCCATCGCAATTCACACTCACTTGACTATGCGAAAGGAAACGAGAAGTATTTCTACGTTGAAATATCCAAACAAACGCGATCGAAAATTGGAGAAAATCTGTATATTCGACGAATTAACTGACAAGTGGAGTACGTGGGTATCGTATGATTTTGAATCGAAAAATGTAAACAAAACTTCGAGTACGTAATTACGTAAGGAAAAAAATTCGATAATGATGATAAATTTAATAACTTTACGATTTTCGAGTGCATATAAAATCCATCGAAGTTTACCCCTTTGCCTCAGTCTTCCAAAGACTAATACTCGTAATACAATCAATCAACGTATACGACATACGTACATTCGTGATTAAAACATTCTTAAAATAAAACATCACATTCGCGTCCATTCGTCCGCGCCGTAAATTATATAGAGAAAATTTACCCAACGATGCGAGATTACAACAATTATCAAAGCTTCGAAATACCAAAATTCATGGCTCGACGAATACCACCATAATGACGATGATAACCGAAATATAAAAATTCGACTTATGGTTTTATGTCGCTCGAGCCGCAGATATAGTATTTTTTTTCAGCCTACATTTTCCCGCGTTTTTTTCTTTTTTTTTTGCACAGCTCGAAATAAATTGTACATAAAGTTTATATTGTCGTAAAGAAAATATATATTCGAGATGTTTTTCTCTCTGTTTTGGAGCTGGAAGCGTTACGCATCTGCGACATAAAATGCGCTTTACGCTTCGGGCTTTATTGTGCTGAAAAAAAATTACATCGCGCCAATTCCCTCGTTCGAAATTAACATTTTTCACGATTTCTCGGACACGCTCGCTTCTCCGCCGTTCGCGCTGGTTCGGTGATTAAGACGATACAATTTAAACTTTGATTTTAGGCAATTTTTCAACTTTTATCATCAAAACGAGACAGTTGATTTGACTCGTAAAAAAAAAAACAGAACAACGGTAACCGTTTCGTGCCTCGCGACGATGAATATCCATCCGAATAGATTTCGCACCAAACTTTTACACTATACGCGAGTCCCTGTCGTTGTTCGAGATATTTGAAAAATTAACGCTGCCCCCCCCCCCTCGGTCTTCGTTCGCATACAGCTATTTACTCCGAAAAAGTGATCCGGATCCGTGAAAGTTTTCCTTCGCAAGATAGCACGTGCTAGGAAAACTTTCGACGACGGATATGCTTCTGAAAACGTCTCCTTCGAGGATACTCGCGCCATGGCCGCGTCTACAGCACACACCTCGTTCGTCGCCGCAAATTCATAACGCTTCGTCGAATAAATGGACATCATTTTCTCTATATACGTAGATATTCTCGAACCCTCGATGGAAATTTTACCTCGTCGCGTTTTCTATAAGTGTATGTATACTATAGAATCGTATAACATACCTACTACCTACGTACATCTATTTCCCTTTTTCTCGGGTAACAAAAAAACCTACTCAAATTTACACCTTTATCAGGTTCAAATTCTCTATCGATCGGTGACTCAATCAACCGAGTCGAAAATTCAATTCGCCAATCCATTTTATAAATATACATTCTTCAGGTTGGATGGATTCAGGTATCTTGGGTACGTCCCTTCAAATGCTTTTTACAAGTTCCCTTCAACAGACCAGTGGAGTAGCCACTGTCATTACCCTTCAAGTCCTTCAGAGTGTTGCAGGTTGAAAATAGGTCTCGTAATTTTAAAGGGAATTATTATTTGAGAAGTTTAAAATTGAACTTGATGGTGAAAACTCGACTTATAATGACATGATAAGTACAAAAATTTCCATTTTTTGGGATTTTTAAAAATTCAAATATGGGTCAAAAATAGGGGAAAATCAAGATTTTACCACATTGACCTTGAAAGTTGAAATTTTGTGTACGTACCTAGACCTACCTACCCAATTTTTGTCCCGTTCCCGAAACGATTGCAAACCATTTAGAAGTGTTTTGAGCAGTTCTGGAGCTTCCAAACAAAACTTCGAAATTATAGATTTTCAACAATTTTTGAATGCGTCAAGTTCGAACATGAATCGCGATCAAAATTTCGAAAATCTGAAAAGTGCCACTCAAATAAAATTTTTGACTTTCATTCAACTATACATATTGTATGTATTCATTTTTTTGAAAATCGATACTCAATATTCTAAAGAACTGTGACACCCCCTCCCCTCCTCCATTCCTCATTCATACAACCCAATATTTTCAAAATCAAGTAAAATGAAATTTTCTCTGGCAAGCCGAATTACACCAAGGTGAAAAAAATATGCATAAAAAAATGCCTATCCCCCACCAACTTTATGCGAATGTGAAGGAACCCTGAAGAAAAACACTTCAGCTTTTATACAGATTAAAATTACCGATACAGCGAGTCCCTTGAGATCGTCGCATTGTCTCTATTTATATTTAGCAAGTACGTATAAAATGCACCGGCACAGCTGCTAATGGAATTTTAGAAGCTTAAGGCTCCGTTGAGAGATTTTTAATATTTTTTACTTTCAATCTACACGTACGTATATCAAAATGTAAGTACGATACGACATCCGACACTTTTCCTTTTTTATTTTATTTTTTATCAACGTAGGTATATGTCGCGTATACGAGTACATAGGTATTAGATACGACGACGACGACGACGCAAGGGCGACGCATGACTGCTCGCGTTCACGATTATCATCCCAAGATAATAACGTAACATTTACAATATTTATAACCTTTGTAAATTTACAGTTCTTGTATAGTCAGTCGAATGCGATAGGTTCTCCATTGCTTGTATAATAATTCGCCTTTTTAAATACTCGTGTATTCTGTGTGTATATACCCTAGGGTCAGGAATAATAATTCTAAAGAAAATTCGTTGCAACAATAACGTACCTATACCTATAACTATTTTTATAGCTCTTTTTTATTTTACATGAGCAGAGAACTTTTCAGTTAGTTTTAGGAATTAAAATTTTACTATATGAATTTCTCCAGTGACAGCGAAGAAAAATTTTTGAGGGAGAGGGGCCGGGGAGGGGTTATACTACGAGAAAATGCCAACAACTCGATAGTCGATACTGACTCTCAAGTGAAACTGTTGCTGTCACTGGTGAACTTTAAAAATTTATTACATATAATTTTTTTGTTCAAAAAATTTGATTTTTTCCCATTATAATTTTTCAATGTTCCGTTGTGAATGAAAAATGGTATAGGATTGGACTGATTTTTGGCAAAGAGAGAGCAAAACCCCAAAGTTCTTCTGTTTAGACTTGGTGTAGGATTGTAAAGGAGCCGAACGACAAAAAAAATGGTATATTTTTTAAAATGACTTTAATGCTTCGAGGAGTCACACATTCAGCTCCTTTTAAACAGGGGTCTCAAATTAAGAATCCAAGGTATGTTTTTTCCCACTTCATCCTAATGCACATGCGCAATACCACAATTTTCAAAGAATAAAAAATTGGAAGTAAAAAATAAACTTACCCAGTAGATAAACTCATCTTCATTACTATATGCATATTGAAAATTATATTCTGACGTACCTGAAACAAAAAAACGTAAATTGTTAATTCGATTACACAATTACATCACAAAAAAAAAATACATAAATTCAAAAACGTTTTTGTCATTCTGAGGATTCAATCCTTTTAAAAACCCTAATGTCAAGAACTTGGTGAGAAAAACCAATTCATCACTTCCTTTTCTCAATTTTTAGTTCAATTTGAGTTGTAAAATCGCGAAATTTTCTCTGTGGCAATTTTCATGGGTCACGAGACATTCATCGTTCTCATTCTCGTACTTGAAAAATTCACTCATTTTGGACTCAAAATTCTTTAAAAGTGCTCAAAATAAATTTTAATAAAATATTCTGATTTTATCAAAATTTTAAACCATTTCGATAAGCCATATGACATTTTTTCAAAAATTCTAAAAATCATGATTCAATTTTGGGCTTAAAACTCTTCAGAAATACTCAAAAAACATTTTCATTGAAATATTCAAAATTCTCGCGAAATTTCAACCCATTTTGATAAGTCGCATAACAATTTTTGACACATCTCGAGAATTAGGACTCAATTTTGACCTCGAAATTCTTCAGAAATGCTCAAAAAACATTTTCATCGAAATATTTGAAATTATCGCGAAATTTCAACCCATTTTGATAGGTTGCAAGGTCATTGTTAAATAATTTTGTAGCTGTTGATTTTTACTTGAAAATGATGAAGGTAGGTACTCGTATGATGGTTTAATGGTCGTGGGATGAAATTTATTCTACTATTTTATGGATATTATGTATTTGTATGTGCTCCGAACTATCGAACAAATAAATTAAAGGATTTTGAGGGGAAAATGAAATTTGACAAAAAGAGAAGCGTTTAAGAAATTTTGTGAAACAGCACTTTTGTTATAGTCAATCCTTTAAAATAAAAAGAGGATTTTTTTAGACAGGCAAGGCAAAAATCAATGCTTTTTGAACATTTTGATAAAAAAAAACCAACCACACAAATGTCTTAGTAATTTTAGCAAAAATTACGACCATCTGACCACTTCATCAGAAACTACTTCCTGAGAATTTTGACGAAAAAACATTACAATTTTTCAACTCGTCAAAAATTGACGCTCTGTGATAATTCGCACAGAAAACGGTAATTTTTTTGACAATTTCGGTCAAAGCAGGATTTTTTGAACAAACTTGGCAAGAACAGGATTGTTTGACAATTTTAGCAAAAATTTAATTTTTTGAAATGATTTTACCAAAAATTAACACTTTTTGACAATTGTGCCAAAGGTGGCCACTTCTGGACTATTTTGCCAAATTTTGGCATTTTCCCCAAAAATTAACTTTTTAAAATTACTTTCCCAAAAATTGACACTTGGCAAATTTTGTTTTAAAAAAACAGAACCTTTTTATAAGCAAATTTAAAAAAAAAACAGGATTTTGTTTGACAATTTTGGAACAAAATGAGGACTTCTCAAAACGCGAAAATATTTTTTTTTTAGATATTCAAGGGTGGGGAAGGGCTATCGAGAACTAGTGAGCCCCCCTCCTCTCCCCCCACCCAACAAAAAAGAGGCATTCTGCTCTGAAATTTTCCTTTACCATTGCAAAAAATAGAACATCGAGCAACAATTTGAAAAAATCAACTAATTGTGAGCCTGTGAGGCCAACTCACTCGTTACCAAACTACGCTCTCGACTGAAAAAATGTCCAATTTTGGTGCAAAAATTCGTAAATTTTTATCAACTCTTCGACATAAATGAACAGTATAATATTACAGTACTTACGTGCTAAAAAAAATCACCTTCTGCTAAGCGCTTTATTAATATGTCTGGGAGAAAACTCACCCTACCCTCATCCCTTTCCTATCAGCCTTTAACAATCAACCTGGAGTTGTAGATGAGCCACTATTTGGGCACACTGGAGTGCAAAATGCGATTATTAAGGTAAACCATACGTGCGAAGAAGAGAGTAGGAGTACATGATGTGAATGGTCGACGAATGCGAATGGGTTACGGGTTCATGGGTTGGTTGTAAATGCCATAATGTATATAGACAACGGTACGTATACGTTTTGTTTATATTTAAAAAGCGAATAATTTAGAGGACGCGAAGAGGTGGTAAATTTGGCGAACATTTTCGACTAAAAACAATAGGTGGCCGGCTGGACGGCGTATTTGGTACGCATGTATGTACACGTTTGCTTTATTAAAACAACGGGCACGTATAAAAGTGGCATTAAAATATGGCTACCGTATTAAGTTATTTGGACGACAGCAAATACCGAACTGCAGATATACCCAGATGGATGGGTTTACAGGGGGGAAGAATAGATAAAATATGACGGTCTCTGTAATGATTCCTTTTCGAATTGCGATTAATCGTTTAATCCAATCAACGCTGGCCTGTGTGTAGAACCGAATGTGGCGATTCGTAGCGCATGTATTCGGTAGGTAGGTACCTTTTGGCTGGTAAATCTTGATGCCAGCCACGCTTCGGCTATAAACTGCAAACGCCTTCGATGGTTACGTAACGCTTTTTCGATAATCCGATAGTCGGCTCGATATACGTACGTAAGTGTATAGGTACGTATTTCATTTTTATAATTGGCTTTATAAGTGAGCTGAGCTTGTATACTTAGCAGACAGAGAAGGTGCTGCGGTCGCGTGCTATAGAACGACCATTTTATACGATAAAACGCTCCAAGAGTCCGGGGTTGAATTAACGACTTATGTACACAAAAGTTATCGCGTAATCGTATCATTACGACGAGGTATTAACCAGGTTGATGAAAGTTATAACTTATAAGCGACCAGATACCATACGATGACTCTTATACTCGTATACAGGACGACGACGTATTATCAAGCAAACGAATCCCTGTCTCGTCCTTTTACATTCGAGCAACGTTCTTCGAGATTGTCAGAATTTTAAAGCTCCGAAGTAATAAACTTTCACAGCGGACTAGACCACTTCACATGGCAAAAGAATAGCACGCTATAAAGTGTTATGGACATGGACGTTTTTACTCGACAAACATACTACTACAAGTTTTTAAAACGATACTAAAATGAAAATTATTGTATATGATACCAGTAGCTTCATACTACTTTTTTTTTCCTACTTAGCCAAACCACCCATAAGTACGAGAAGGTATATTCGATAAAAGTTTTTCATATTTTTAAAGCTATATCGTCGTACTCGTGTGAAGCACGAGGAGTATTTTGTACGATACGTCAACCTACTACGAGTACATTTATAACGAGATATTGTTATGTAAAAGATTACACAGGGTACGCTAACAACTTGGTCATTGGCTTTTTTCATACGTATACGAGATTTGTTTTCCCTTTTTTTTGCGCAAGATGACGAAATTTCATAAATTTTCGAGTTTCGGAAAACAATTTGAATAACCTTGAAAGGAAAGAAGAACTGAAAGAAAAAAACAACTCGACGGTTTTTCTTTTTGTTCGGAAATTATAGCTGTAAAAGTTTTTAAGGTTACCTTCTCGTTCTCCGGATTTGAGAGTTGCAATTTATAGTAAGTATAACCAAGTTGCAAGGTTTTATAACTTTTCCAACATTTTATCATGACGAATCGACCATTTGAGGATATTTTTTGTTAATGTATAAAGCAAATATACCGTGTCAATGTGAAAAATTGATGACGAATTTATGTATGTATAAATGATCGAACTGAAAACTCGAGTTGGAAAATTTCCAAAGAAAAGTTAATGCTTTTGACATTTTCATTAATGAAGTTGGAATTAAGCAATGGAAATTTGCATTCAACGCGCTGTTTGCACAAGTCTCTTTTAAGTGGAGATAAAATCAAAAGAAATTTTGTGTCTCTTGAAATTGTCGACGACGACGTTACCACTTTGAAAAAGATATGACAAAATTCAAGCGGTATGAATTTTAATTTATGAATTTTTATCGTCGGTTGACGAAAGAGTTATATGGGTACATGAAAAGAACGATTATTTTCAATTTTATCGCAGGGACGAACTGATTTTTTTTACACGTTGTTTGAAAAGCAGAGCTCTATGAATGTCGTAGAAAAAAAATATTTTTTTTATTAAATTTTGCAACTTTACTTTGAATGATGAAAGTAAACCAGGGAATGTGGTATTTGAATGGAAACATTTTTGAGGATAAAAAAGGAACAAAACAATACCAAACTCAAAAAGATGAGGTATTTGTAAAAAAAATTCACAACTTTGTATTTTTTTATAGCATTTTCATTTCTTTACAACATTTAAACAAATTTTTGGAAAATTTTTTGGCGATTTTCAAAGAAAAATACACCACGAACACATTTGATTTTTTTTTTTTTTGAAAGCATGGAAGGTAGAAAACGAATTTTGAACACGTATATAGTATTCCTAGTACTCCTCCTTTATTTTATGCAGGAGCTTCAAACTTTCAAACAACAGCATAAACTTGAAAAAAAATCAATTCAAATTAAAATAATTCCTCATAAAAGTCGATTTTTTTCAAAATTCCAAAAACACTTATCTCGTCAAGAAACATCTGTTCAGAATAAAATGAGCCTGCTGCATGGTTTCCAAATCAAAATTCTCAACTTCGGCAAGATTTATTTTAAATTATTGAAGGATCATCTTCATCTAACTCCCATTTTTACTAAACGTTTCTATCCAAAAATTTTTTGTACTGCATAAAAATCTACTCGAACAAACACCTGCAAACCAGACATCAGCCTTACAACTGTCAAGGGTTAAACTAATCGCAAACAGCATAACCACATCCTTACATACACAGCTCACAGATCTCACTTCTTTGAGAAGAACTAAAAAGACGATACTACTCGTATTTATCACTTAAGCAACAATAAACTACAAAATTCCCTCGACGCGAATTCATAACTACATATTAAACGCCACCGCAGCATAGGTACATCTCACATATACTTATATAGGTACCAGAGATGCACTCTCGTCGCACTAGTATGGTATAACCACGTGATGCTGAGCTGGCAATATGGTATCTATATCGTTTTTCACATGCAACTCGTCCGGTAATACATTTAATCTTCGTATACTACACGAATATGTGTATAAAATATGTATACGCATCGTTCTCTTAAAGGTTGTTCGTCTGTTCCCTCGTAAACTCTTCAGAATACATAGAAAAAACGCATAAAGCACTTGGCAAGAGTGTAAGAGCGAAAATTCAACTGAATTACAACGTATACATGTATTACTCCCGAGAAACTCAGATAAGAGGTATTTGCACTTTTATGTAATAAATCCAACAACGCCGACGTGTTTCGATTTTCGTTTTTTTCTGCTGCTTCTTTCGCTCTGATTTCTTATTCTCACCCCGTCGGTCGTCGAGTCGTCGCATAGTCGTTTATGAGATATTTTTTTTCACAAATTCCATATACAAGAGCATAATACATGTATCATTCCGAGGTGCAAATTAAAGCAGACGTATCAAAACAGTAAGCGAGAAATGATTTACTGCATTACGATAGATTTACTATCAGTATACGCAGAAGTATACGTACTTCCCACACCCCCTTATCATATATTTTTTCTTCGCACTTCACTAGCATTATATAGCTGAGTACAAAAATTGCAGTTTAGACGAATTCCCAGGTCTTATATTTTTAAAATTCTTTACAATGTGAACTTGAAACACGCTGAGACGGATGTATGCGGATAAAATGGCCGACACACGAGATTTTCTTTGTAGTATTATTCTTTTTCTCGCCTATTAAACGAATTTTTTCAATTGACATTGAGATAAATTCAATATCACGCGTCGATTCGATACATTGGCAAGATATGTGAAATTTTTTCGCCTCTGTCAACAAATTCCCCCTTATCGAGGAAGTGTCCATGATGCCAGTGATATACGCGTGTGTACACGTTGAAGAACATGGCATACATGATGTGCGAAATGTGAACGCTGATGCTGCTTAATTTCAGTGCAGCAGCTATAGAATTAGAAAATCGTATAATTACACGGATAAGCACAATTATTGTTCAGATTAGTTCTTTAAAAAGATTTGAAAATTCGAAAAAATCTCGTCTTGAGATTTCAATTTTTGATCGTCTTGCACTTGAAATAGGTAGCATGGTCTGAAACTCTTGTAAGTTGCAACTAAAATTTCAGTTGCTCAAATTGATTACTTGCGAATTTTTGAAACTTCGGAATTCTGAAGTCTCCAACGCAATTTTAGATTTCTCCAAAAGACCAAGAAATCATTTTAGGAAGCCAAAAATCGAGTTGTGGTTTATTCCAAATTTCTTCAATGGTTTTTTTTTACATTTGGTACAATTTTTAGACGAACATCTCGAGTGAGCTAGTTTTTTTGGCCAGAATATTTCAAGTTTTTAAGCCAACACTTTGAATCCCAATTTCACCATTTTCATTTTGAGCCATTCTGGAGCCTCCAGCAAGATTGCCAATTTCTTCAAAAAACATGAAAATAAATTTCGAATTTTTTTCCAAAAAAATTATGCGCAAAAACAGACATGAAATTACTCCCTATCAGCCTTTTTAATCAGAGAAAATTGATTTTTTGGGGAAAATTAAGAGATTTACATTATGATTAATTTTTCCAGGAGGCTTTGTTTCTGAAATATTTTGAGCTTAAAATATCAAAAAAATCGATTTATGAGAAAAATTAAGGGTTGTATGAAAAAAGTTGTAGAGTATAAAATTTTACATCTGAAAACTGTGGTCAGATATTTTGGAAGTAGGGTAGGTACATGTTTTTGAAATACTTATTTCGAGCAAAAATCAGAAAGATAAATTTCATATTGAACAATTTAAAATAGGGATTCATTTTCTCGTCAAACAATTCAATCATTTACACCACTTAACGAAAAATAAATTATAGATAAATATACATTACACTAAAATCTCCTCCATACTTTGGCCACTTTTCAGCAAGAAGAGCCTTTAAAATCGATACAACCGCCTAATTTACGTATTTTGAATAATACTACCTGGAAATCCATTAAAGACCAACACTTTGGAAAACCCTTTTTGAGTTCAATATCAACAAAACTCGAGAACCGAAACTCTCGACAATCGTCTCACTTTACAAGCATCCGAAAATAGATTTTATTAAGAAAAAAACTTCCTATTTGAAAACACCATCATCACGAACAAGCTCTCATCGTCGCGATTCTTTGATGAATTTTGGCGAAAAAAATCATAATAACTCATACATCGCAGCAGTCGGCAAAGGCAAAGGGAAAAGGAAAGCTCTCGTCGGAAAATATTCCAACTAATTATAACTTTTTTCATTATACTCGCGTAGTATGGTATTGAGCATGAAAAATCGTCTAGTGACACGCTGTAAACAAGAATCAGCATCCTCTCATTAAAACTTTACTCGCAGAATACCGGTATTAATTTTTTTCCTATCTCGACGTTCAAATTATTATCGAATCTCGGGCGAAACTTTCATGTTTTAGTCATCTCATTATCAAACTACCACCAAGACGCGATTCGGGTGCAAGAAAAATCGCGAATAAAAAATTCAACTATATGCGAAGACACGATTCCCGCGTTTAGAAATATTATAATTTTACGGGTAAAAGTGTTATAATGAAGAGATCGTCCGTTCGATAAATAAGAATAAAATTTCGCCATAGTTCCATCGTCACTCATTCAAGGTCTCCGAATATTTTCCATTCGTTTCGGAGAATGTCGTCGATTGCGTTAATCTTTATAATTTTTCATCGCGTACAAATATTTTCACCATTTACGGATTCGAATTATTGTTCTCGCAATATATGTATATATACCTTCATATTTCAAATTCTTTCATCGCACATACAAATATAGTATGTAGTGAATTTATCATCGTTAAACCGGACAATTCATTTACACCTGTTTTGTTGTATTAAACACACGGAAACATGGAGGATTCAAATTTCGCCACAATTCGACCCGGTTTTCCAACTTGGCGCAAAATTGAAATGAAAAAAAAAACAACAAACGATCCCACACAATTCTCAAATCCTTAATTATTTCCCAAACACCCGTATATACGAGTATATACGGTGTAACGTTGAAAATGCCAACACAAAGGACGCTCTCACAATCAGACATTGTATAAATGGAACAATTACACCGCAGCATCGTCGATTCAAACTCGGACCTTATCTATTAATATGATGAAATCCATCGGTTGACACAAAGCAAACCTCGAAACCTAGTTTACTCGCCGATAAACGATAACATTCTGTTTTTTCACAAGTATTCGCTAAAAAAAAAAAAGTACACTAACAATCGCGAACTCTTTTAATGTCATAAAAAAAATTAATTTACTAAAACAATACGCGGTCTGTGCGCACCCGAATTAGATTTTAATCATCGAAATGAAAAATTACATCCGAGCCTCTCGCGTACACCCTGCTAAATCGAAGGTGTTCTCCATCAATGAAGCAGTCGATTCAAAAATACCTACATACATATATTACGTGTATTCAATCTCAACGATACACTGCTGCTTAAAATAGAGAGATTTACGACGACGAATCTACACTCGCAGTACACATAAATACGACGAGTTTACAATGTGCGCTAGACGAATAATAATCCTACTAATTGATGGTATTTTCATTCGAGAAATTAATTAATATTATACGAATATGTACCAGAGACGAGAGACTGAGAAAGAATTTCGGTTTCAAGTAGGCGTACGGTATACGTACACTATACACACTTCCTTCATCATCGCTATACGCATTTATCCTCCCTGAACTTGGCCAAATTACAATCGATTTTTTACATTTCGTTTGAAATAAATTCAACGTGTTGTGTGTGTGTGTTTTTTTTCCTTCTCAAACAACTACTTAATTACGATTACCTTGCTGAAAAACAAGCATACCTACTGCGAACTTTGTCAAATTTATAAATAAGGCTGTTGGGACAACGATCGATTACATGTAATTTTAGAAGTAGGCAACATTTTGAAATTTTTTTCACGTGCTATACTGTCATTTTACTGGCTTTGTGAAAATTTTTCGTCAACGTTGAAATAATTTTGAGAATGAATTGCCTAAGAGAGTAAAAAAAATATTAGAAACAAATTAATTTTATATGATCATAATGAGATTTCTACACTTTAAAAAGAAATATGGCCAAGTTGTTATTTCATTGTAAAAAAAAAAAAAAAAAAAAAACTAGACAGCTAAGCAAAGCTTAGCTGCAAAGTGTGCGTAGCTAGCTGCCTTTTCTACAGCTATAACCGTTATTACATCTAGGTAGTGCATAAGTGAATCAACCATGTCACAGTGATGAGAATTTTTGAAACTCTCACTGCTTCAAAATAATAATTGTTTTTCAGTGTTTTCATATTTTCCAAATTACAATAGGTATTTCAGAATAATTTATAAGCTTGTATTGCTTCCCATCGCTACAATTTCATAAAGTTTTCAATAAATTTTCAGAATTTTGCATTGCTGCTGAGTTAGGAAATTTGCAATCAATTTTTAGAATTCACACTGCCTCTAAATAGTCAAATTTTGAATAATTTTTCAGAATTCTTATTGTCTTTAAATTAAAAAATTTCAAATTCAATTTTCAAGTTCATATTGTCCACAAATTGTAAAACGTTTACTCAATTTTTGGAATTCACATTGCCTCCAATTTTTCAGAATTCTCATCTTCCTCATAAATATTACAATACTTATTTCATATAATTTTCAAGTTCACATTATCTGCAACTTACAGAACTTTTAATCAATTTTTGGAATTCTCAGCGTCTCTAAATACAAATTTTCATATTATTTTTTTTAGAATTTCCATTGTCTTCAAATTTATAAATTTTCAAACCAATTTTCAGAACTTGCTTTTTATTCTAAATTAAGAATTAAATCTTATAAAATATGTTAAGAATTTGCATTGCCTCTAAATTACACGAAAAAAATATGGGTAATTTTTACAAAGCACAATTAAGTACCAGATCCCATTCAATAATTTTTACTGTAATTGTATAGTAAAACTTATCATTTTAATAAATTTTGCTATAGTAAAAATCATGTTGTTTTAATAATTTTTACTAAATCATGATAATAAAAATTACATGTTTCAATTGTACAAAAATTAGTTTAATTACTCATTTTGAAGTAATTTTTAAATTATAAGTAAAAAGTTAAAATTATTCATGTCAAGGTAATTCTTACTTACAAATGATATCATAATCCATAACTCAATTTCAGCATTATTTTTGCCCCATTACCATGTACTACATAGTAACTCCAAAGCATTTACCTATCCAATTTTCCTACGAAAAATCTGTCACCTACCTACTTACCTCAGGGGGATTCGAACCTGGGTCCCTAAATTTCCTATTCCTACCTACATGCCCTAACCATTCAGCCACAACTTTGCTACGAGGGTTAGGGCATTAAAATAATATACTTGTTTGGTAAACGCCCCACCAAACCACGCCCACTTGGAATTTACAGCTAACAGACCGGGGGTGTAACAGGGTACAATGAAACACAGCTGGTGATGGAATAGACTGGGGGTATAGCAGGGTACAATGAGCGGCAGGTGTTCTACAAGTCCCCTTTTCCCTTTTTTAGGATTTAATGCATTAAAATAATGAACTAAAATTGCAATTACTCAGCAATTACCCATCCGAATTGAATGAAAATTAATCTATTCCCTCCGCCTTAATGATTCTCAAATGGTGTCCAATAGGTACAAAACCGGGTGGATAGCTTAAGAGAACATTCATTGTAATTGAAATTTCAATTTCTCAAAGCGAAACCAATAGTGTGCTACGCACACTAAAAAGCGAAATTGACGCAGTTGCAGGAACGACTAATTAAGAAATGTGGGAAAAGCAATCATCAGTTTTTTTCTCCAAATTTCTTCAAAAAGGGAGGGTGAGGGACTGAGGGTTCGTCACCGCACAGGATTTCAAGATTCCAGAGCAATATTAAGCTATGCTGATCGTTAACTATAAAAAAATTCATTTGGTGTATTATTTCTGAATTCAAATGGGAGCTCAAGTGTTTTTTTCTTCAAAGGTATAACAAGGTCAAGATTGATGAATCAGTTCAAGTCAATTTTTACAAATTATTTAGCAGGAATATTTATGTATTTGCGGCGCAGTGGTAAAATACTAATTTTAGAGCCCATCTTCACAATCTAACCACCCTTCGGAGGGAGAAGTGACCTCAGAAAATATGATTTTCACACTTTTAGCATGTTGGGAATTTTTGGACAAATGTGCGAAATTTAGCATGACAAACAAGGAATAGTTTCCAGTGCAAATGCTCCCAATTTTTTTCAATTCTTTCATTGTTTTTCGACTTTTTGAATCGATTTTGGAATAATTATCACCCCCCCTCCCCCCACTCCTCTGCAACTCTTAGTTGAGCGTATAAGAAAATTTCAATACTTTTCAACATATTCCCTCCTTTCATACCGATTTGAAACCTACCCCAATGATGAAAAAAACGCGTTTTAACAGCATTTTTCTGATTTTTTTGTCCTCGGGAAGACCTTATTTGGTCGAAATTTTTTTTCATTGCCATATTTGAATTCAGCGAATTAAATTCTCATAATTTTAACTCATTTCACGGTGATTGAGATCAACTTTTAATATATTTTCTTCTTTCACCCTGAAATCTGAAATTTTTTATAAAAAAATCTGGTCAAAAAATTGAATTTAGAAAAATTTACTTTTTACTTACGTGTGTTATTAAACTCAATTTTTCAAAATTTTCGATTTTTTAAATGAATTATACTCACAAGGGGTCTATTCGTCTCTTATGTAGTCGCCGATTTTGCTCATTTTTGTAAAGAGAGCATGTGGACCTAAAAGACAGCCGAGCCCCGAAGAAATCTCCAACTGCTCAAATGAAAAATTATGGATCTAAAAAAGTCTTAAATTTTCTAAAATACTTAGTCCGAAAATTGCATCAATTGTTAAACTAATCAATTGGCCAATTCCCATTTCGAACGACATTGGGTTTGGAGGTTCAGTTTTGAGATAAGTGGGAAAATGAGGTATACTCAGTATTTTTTGATCCCACATTTTTCAAAAAAAAAACGTGAAATTTCGCTCATGCGAAATCTCAAAAAATTTCTTCGAAACACTAAGGTAGCGAAAGTACGACCAAGAAAGAAGATTTCCAAAGTTGCAGTAGCTTAGTCGCAAATTTTGAGATTTTTTGGAAATCTTTTTGGAAAATTTGGGTCTAAAAATGAAAAATACACTTTGTCTTACTCATTCATATATGTACTTACCATAAGCTACTCAAACAGATCTGCAAGGAAATGAAGGCGAGTATCATCCTATATAAATTTCTAGGAAAAATCGTAGAACCCCTATTCTTAGCAAAAATCTGACTTATTTTTTACTATTGATAAAGTTACTAAATCTGAGCCACGTGATATGGAAACCACGAAAAAATACTTCCAATACAACCAAATACATACATAAATCAAGAAGTCAATGAACAAATATGTATGAACTTATATATACATGAATCCGAACTCATCAAGTTGAACGAAACTTACTACAGATCAGATCGAATAATTTCAAGGTAACGAGGTGAAAATTCGATTATCAGCTAATCTTTGATGACCTTCAAAATCAACTAAAACCTTTTTCTTAAACGTTCAACGAATTTCAATATTTCTTTGGTAAAATGCCATTGGCCTGCGAAACGGAAAACCCCAAGAGAATTCAATTTTGGAAGGAATGAAAATGAACTCTTACTTACGTACCTATTTATGAAAAAAACGACTGCAGCTGATTTCATCCCTCTTTTTTTCCCCACTATATAATTTTTCTCTGTCTATTGTCTGTCACTGGTTAATTCGAAATAAGACGAAGTAATTTAGATTATCATACATCAGTGAAGCAACCGCGAGGAGGGAAAAAACAGGAAGAACTTCTTCATTTCCTCGCAAGTATGCGTATCACTCAAGTATCAACACAGATAGACGAGCCAAAAATTACACTTCCGACAAAAAATTTCTCGTCGTAAAAAGTGAACCTGCGTGAGAGAAAAAAAATCCTCAACGGAACTCTCAACCGTAGTAAAAAAAAATCGCGAAACATCAACGCAACGTAAAGTTTAATATGACGCGTATTCACGTATCAAATATAAAAACTTTAGGAGAAACCTCGGCTCATAAAAGTTTTAGTAAGGCGGAAAAAAATTCACGTAAACTGTGAGGCTTCGTGAGCTCGTCATGTTGACATGGTAGGATTGTTTAAATGTATAAAAAGCCACGTTTTACGTTTAATTTACTCGCGATTGTCGCGTATATCGCTGTAACTTTACTGCCTACGGTACCGCGGCGCGTCTTCGACGACAATCGACGTCGCGTCGCATCATCATCGTCGTCGTCTTCTTCGTTTTTGTCGTTTCGAATTACTTAAATAGTGAAACTTTCGACTGGTAACGGCAACGCAACGGCGAAAAAGCTGTATAGCGAGTTGATTATGAAAAACAGGCTTAAAGAAGTTCTCCTGCGCGACCGAGTCTCTTTATACGTCTGTCGTTTAGTTTAATTTATGCAAAGCCAATTTACTACGGTGGTTTCCTCTTTTATATGGCTATTTGGTTTCTTCGTTGTCTACCAAGCGTATAGTACACAATATACTCGTATAGTTGGCAAAAATGTCGAAGTCGAACCATGCAAATTTTCGCTGAAATCCTGCAACACGCGTCCTATTAATTACCTCATCGTCTCACGAGCTCGCACATACAGTACAAGTTGAATAAAAATTCTTAAAAATTGTTCGCGTTAAAAATAAACCCACACGAGTAACGCACGTACGTATCTATGCCATTAGAATAAAATTCTAGCATTGCCGAAATTTCAAACAAGAAGAAAACCACATCATCTCGATAGATATATAAATTAGCTTTAACAAATGGGCTCCCTGCAATAGAATTTAGAGAGACGATAAAACTGGTACTCGGTGATGCCAAACTGACGCCCTTGACTCACTTAAACAAATCGTATAATAAAGTATTAAAATGATTTTTGATAATTTAAATAAAATGTGAAAGCTACACTGCACGCACATATAAATACATATTTTGGTACACGATGAGGGGGTGTTGGTGCGCCTCACTTTTCGACAATGTGGGATTTCGCGTACCAGATTTATACGTGCTGTGCTCCACATATACGTACTTATAATTCTACATACATAATACGAGTATAAGATACAGTACAAAAGTATAAGAGAGAACTACACATAGAGGGAACTTTTCGGTGTAATAAATTAAAATTACGCGTATATGGGTCGATGCTGATGAAGAACCAACGTTTATACCGAGGGGTTTGAAAATTTTTACCAAACTTGCGACAAAATAAGGCGAAAATTTTCTTCGGAGTTTTGCACACTTCTCTCAGCGCCATACTTTTTCAACGTGTTTCACCATTATTCTTATTATGGAATTTCAACTTATGGGAGATATATGCTTTAACGTGAAAGAATTTCTTATAACGCGCCCGAAAGGTGATAAATGTTCACGAGCAAAAAGGATACCTTCATAAATTTTCAGCAACTTTGAAAATTTCACAATTTTCGTAATTTGTTGAGTTATAGTTGGTATAATTGAATATACTCGTAGTTCCAATTATCGGGGTTAGAAACTTGACTAGAATGAAATACTCGAGAAATATTCTTGTATCTTTGGATTCAGTTCAAAAAATACCTACATGTAAATCGATACCTACCAATTCCCAGTATCGTGTTTAATAAAATTTGGTTATTAATATAATGATATTTAAAAATTTTAATTTCACATCTCCAATTATTCTGAGCTCAATGCTTGAATCAATCCATTTGAATTTTAGATTAGGTACCTATTTCCAAAATTTCATTCGAATTTTTCGAATTGTTTCAAAAATTGAAACTTTTATAAATCTTGATATTTTTCCTATTATTGAATCACCCATGTTTTACCAGCAGCAATTATGAAAAAAAAAATAAGAAAAAGTGCACATGTACCCATATTTTACAGCGTTGAAAAAAATCAAAAAATGTCATTCAATTAGGAAAATTTTAAACATTTCAATTTTTATACAATACCAAAACTAACTGTAAAATTGACATTTGAAAAAAAAAATTCAAAAATTCAAGTTTGCCAACTTCCTGACTGGGTTTCCTCGCCTCGCCTCTCAACACACTCAATACTCATGCACAATACTAGATCCACAAATAAAAAGACCGTAGAACGACAATTATTGGCTTCAAGATTACACATCAGAAATGAATTTTATGAGGTATTCTGGATTCAAAAACGTTAATTTTTCGAATAGATAGTTATCATTAGCTAATCAGCTCCTCGACAAAAATCTGGAAATTAACGTTATTTTTGAGTTATAAACCCTCAAAAATGTATCACCCCTCTCACCAATAAAAACTTTGAAAAATTTTCACTTTTAGAAATCGTTACCTACTATTTTTGAACATTCCTTGAAATTACTCAAAAACATTTCCACGTGTAATTAATGATACGTAAATTTAAAGCAAAATTCGAAAAAATGCATAATTTTTTGCATTTTTTCCAAGCCTTTGGCAGCACTGAGATTTTGGCGGACCCATGAGCCCATTAGGATTCAGTACGAAAATGCGATAATTTTACAGCTTTTCAGTACCATAAATTTCATTTTGGGAGGGAGGGAGGGAGGGAGGTGGGGTTATTACTTTTTTCACTTGTTGATTTTCATTCAAAACTGAAAGACTTCCAACAAGATGAAACAATTTACAGGAACCTATTTAAAGATTTGAAAAAATAGAGCAATAGGTACACATTTCATGGGTAAACATTGAGTGGGGTTTCGTTTC
Organism: Planococcus citri; assembly: GCF_950023065.1. NCBI lineage: Eukaryota > Metazoa > Arthropoda > Insecta > Hemiptera > Pseudococcidae > Planococcus > Planococcus citri. The sequence goes on along the minus strand of NC_088679.1, from coordinate 29,914,599 downwards.
AGGATCGAACATAGAACCCAAGGGGTAACGAGCCCCCAAAAATTTTGGGCAAAATTGAAAAAAATAATAAATGGGTCTTGTAATACATCGTTTGTTATGTTTTCAATGATGCTTAATTCGAATATTAAATTATTTTCAAGGTAAGGCCCTTACAGCTCCCCTGTTGATCCCCCCATACATTTCTATAAAAATTCTAAATATGCCAAAAATAGTGTGATGTATCGTTTTATATAGTGTTTCAGATAGTTACCAACACCAAAAATGTAAATCAGCTCATGAAAATTGGGTGAATCCTGAAATTCGATGTAAAAATGCTTTCATCTTGAATTAAATCAACACAAGTTTCACTTTCATTCAAAGTTTGCCTCCCAGCCCCTTAAAACCATTTCGGAAATGATGTGCTTATTTAAAAAATCTTATTGGGTCGATCTTGAAACAGTATGATCTGGTTTCATTCGATGTTATGAATGAGTGAAATAATACTTTTTGGATAAACACCTCACCCCTTTTTGGGGGACATTTTTTGGACAAAAGTTGGAATAAAGTAGCGGGACCAATGCTCCACTTTTGGATGAACACATTGGTTGCTGAGCTTTCATAAAATGGACAGGAAAGGAGTGGTCAGGGTGGACCAGAGTGTTTTTTTTACAAATTTGATAAACTCGTTTCGGAAAAATGCCGAAAAACTAAAGTATTGAATTGTGGTCAAGAGTGTGATGGGATGCTTTGCCCAGTTGGCGGAATCACAAAAAAGTTAATCTTTCGAAAAAAAATCTTATTGGAAAAAAATGAAAATTTCAGAAAAGCTCAAATATGTGACATTTCCGACAAAAAACACGAACATACGATGTAATATTCTGGCTAGATTTCATCAGCCAACTCGCAAATAATCGATTCAATTCGTTAATCGTATATAATTAATTCAATTCGTTCATCCCTTAATTTAACCCAAATATTATAAATCAAATTATTTACTCACGCCATCCAAATTCATTAAACACTGTAAATTAAAAATCACTTACCCACGGTTTTCGAGTCAATTAACAGACGATAAAATTTTGAAGCTGTGGGCTCTTCGTTTCCCACAGCCACCCCCGATTCACACGATAATTCGCACCCGCGATTCACACGATAATACGGAGCTCATAAAAGTCAAATTTGAAATCTTTATGGCTCCGGGCTCACGTTTTCGGCTCGCGCTCCGCTCGCGTTCCCAACCATTTTCGATATTAGCAAAACCGAGATTTGAATAATTTTGACATTTCACATAATAAAAAAATGACACTTGCAACAATTTGTACAAGAGCTAATGAGCTCTAAGTACCTTTTAACCCTTCTTAAAATTAACCGCAAGTACATCCGAACATTTTGACATGACTTTTACGACTTTTTTATTACCTACTAATTATTCAGTATTGAACCCTTTTTCAATTGTCGCGCACACGTACCCTCCAAATTGCAATTTTACGAGCTCATAAATGTCACCCGCATTTCGAAATCGCGCATCCTTTCTTGATTCTTTCCCAAAATAAATTTAACCAACTGTCAAACCAATTTGGCGAGTTTGAAATCCTCCCTCTCAAAATCGGATCAAATTTTATTATAAATACAATTAGGGTGAGTTAGCAAACTCTCAGTTGTTTTTCGGATCTCTAAATAGATACTTCGAGTTCTATTCTTGCGGTTCGTTTTCGACTACTTTGTATTTCTAAAAAGTTCGTTACGAATTTTACAATTACCGAGTTTGCAATTTTCGTTTTACCGAGTTTATATTTTTCAATTGTCGAAGTTTGAATTTTTCATTTGTCGAGTTCACGATTTTGTTTATTTTTGTGCGATAATTTTTGATTATCGTTTTCGGAGATTTTTAATCGCTAAAAGTATTTGCGAATCGTTTAATTGAATAATTTTTATTCTCGAATTTAACATTTTATTTAATCGCGCATTTTATAACTATTTATTTCCGCGATATCATTCTGAGAAATCCGATTTTCGCGATTCCAGTGGCACTAGAAGTTTCCAACTTGTAATTCCTGTATAATTTTATTTTACAATTTACTCATCTTTCTTGGTAAGTCTCCATTTGGAGTTTTATTTATTCATTTATTCTATTTTAATATTTTTCACTTCGCCTAAACTTAATTAAGTATTTTATTTACTTTGCTAAACTTTAAATTCAATTTTTTTTTGTGTAAATAAATACCTAAACATTTCCGATTTTTAACGGTAGACTTAGAATTTTACTTAATTAAATTTTAAAACGATTTTTATCTAAATTTTTGTAAATCTTATAAATTGAATTTATCAAATTAAACTTTTAAACTTACATTTTCGAATTTTATTTAATTTGAAATTGAGGAATATAACAGCTTCCTAAATTTTTGGCGCAGTCGGTAGGACGCCATTTGGGCTGATTATTTTTGGAAATTTTCTAACCAAAGTTTTTGAAAAAATCAGGCAAAGGTGTTTTCGGATCTTTCTCAAAGTTCCTAAATTTATTTTGGAATTACTGTTATTTTTCTCGCTATTACGTTTCCGATTAAATTATCTATTTCTTTTCGTTTCAAATTTTCAAAATTTTCAATTTTGTTTCAAATTTCCCAAAATTTTAATTTAGTTTCAAATTTTTTTCAAAAATTTTCAATTTTGGTTCGAATCTGAACATTTTTAACTTTTATGGACCCTGAATACCAGTGTGATTTTTATTTTAATAATTTTCTGTACTCATCTATCATTATTTTACTCGCAACGTATTTTATTCATACCATTTTGAGAAATTATATTTTCATTTTCGAGTTAAAAATAAATTTAGGCGAAGACTAATAATTTGTAGATTGCTTAATTTACTTACTTACTTGCTTGCATTAACTTACTGACGCAAATAATAACTGCTACAAACTTGGAACATTTTTTTTACTTACTTATTGAAAACTCATCAGTTCTTAATAAACTTATCAACATTTCTAAATTGATAGGCACTTTGTCAAAATTTTTATCCCTAGAGGATCATTTATTTAATCGCCGATCATTTGCCAAGTTTCCCTAGCAATATTTAACTAGATATTATTACGAGCGTCGCCCTTATTTTTGTCACCCTAATATTATTATTATTATCAGGTCAGATTTAAACGTTCTTATTTTCTCGAGTACTTCGTTCTATTTTCAACAACAAATAAATCACTTAATATGGACCCTAATGTTGATATTGGCGAGGACATTCCACCACCTGTGGTTGGACTTCGTTTCACTCTTACTTACCTGGCTTCACTAATCACGAATACATTTTCTGGTAACCGTTCCGAACTCCATGATTTTATTTCTGATTGTAATAATGCTTTCGGTTTGGCGCTACCTGATCAGCACAGGGCTCTTTTACATGCCGTTCTAGCTAAAATTCGCTCACCTGCCAAAGCAAATCTTGCTCCTTACGTTTTTCACACTTGGGACGATCTTAAAGAAAAATTAAAAATGCTCTATCAAGACAAAAAACATCTCGTTCAACTGAATGAAGAATTGAATAATTGTAGGCAAAATTCTGGAGAAAACATTTCATCTTTTTATAATAGGCTCGAATTAATTTCTTCTCGTGTCATCAGTGCAGTTTCTCAAAATTGTACTGACAGAAATCTCTTACCTGGCATTATAGCTTCGATTAAATGCAATGCTTTAAATAGATTCATTCATCATTCAAATCCCCAAATTTCGGCTTTTCTCAGAGGTCGTGATTTTAATACCTTAAACGATGCATTTACGCTTGCATTGGGTGAGGAAAGAGCAGCGAATGTGCACAAGTCGAGCAGGCCTAATTTCACACAAAAATATTGCAGAAAATGCAAACGAGAAGGACATTACACTGGAGATTGTAGGAAAAGTGGTACCCATCAATTTAGTTCGAACAAATATTGTTCATTTTGTAAAGTCAATTCGCATAACACAATTGACTGTTTTAAAAAGGCTCAAGTTAGGGTATTTTCCGAAAATTCAGCAAAAATTGAAATGGCTAAGTCAAACAAAATTTGTAGGTACTGTAAAAAGAAGGGACATGAACTAGACCAGTGCCATAAATTGAAATTCGTTCAAGAAAAGAAAAAGGGTTTGAGGAAATATTGTAGGTATTGCAAAAGTGATACACACAACGAAGATACATGTAGAAATAATAACAATGGAAATAGCAGCCAAAACCAAAACAATAATAATTCTAACCGAAAAAATGGTTTCGTTAAACGATCTTTAAACTGCCTACGTTCCCCCCTTGCGGATACCGGGACAGGGAACGAGGAGCGATCCATACAAATGGTATCAATAGAGAGTCAAGCAGAATAATGTTTACAAAAAACTCCGTGTTCGTTAATCTGCATTCGCGGGATGCAGCTACTGAACAATTGAAATTATTAATAGACGGTGGCGCGGAGATTTGCATTATAAAGTCGACCTCTCTCAATGAAAATGCGTCTATACAGACTGATAAACCAATGATTTTAGAAGGTATTTCAAAAGATACCCCTATCCAAACTTTAGGATACATTCATCTGCCTGTATCTCTAAACAGTAAGTACAACACCCTTATTAAATTCTTTGTGGTTGATGAAAATACCAACATACCTTTTGATGGACTCATTGGAAACGATTTATTGGTCAGTCAAAACGCAACCATTAATTATGGAGAGAAAACTCTCAAACTTCAAGATGTCCGTGAACCAATACCTATATTTTTCGAAGATGAAATTTTAAAACAAACTCATAATGAAATTCCAATTCAAAACCAAGTACAAGGTATGATACTCACCCCTCGATCTGAAACTGTCATTGCTATTCAAATTGAAAACCCAGAAATCGAGGAGGGTGTAATACCAGACAATATATCTATTCCCCTCGCGGGTATATATTTGTCTAAAGCTATTGTAAAAGTATGCGAGGATGGAACGGCATTTGCCACCATCCTAAATACTCGCGAAACAAGTGTTCAAATACAAAAATTTTCTGTCAGGTTGGACCCCCTGCCTGAAAATCTTACCAATTCCGCTCACGTTTCGTCAAATTTAGAGAGGCCAATTAATTCAGAAACTCGGAATGTGAAGTGGTCAAAATTCAGAGCCTCAAGTGCAGGAATTTTCCCTGTCACTCAAAATTCTCAAAAATCTGCTGAACATTATAATTCAAACTTTGAGCACCATGATGTGCCGTTCAAATTTTTAGGAGGTGAAATTCCCCTAAATCAAATTGGCCGAGGTGAAATTCCTCCATCTAATAAAAAGTCGAGAAAAATTTCTCGAACTGTCAGTTTTAATGCCAAAAGGCACGATTTAAATTTTGATTATAAAACAATGATCAAAAAATTTCGCCTGGAAGAACGTCGCAGAACGTTGCCAGTACGAGTCAAAGAGCTCAGCTCTCAATCAAATTCAAATTTTCAAATTCCTGTATGCGGTTCGTCAAATTTAAATGGCTCTCTAATTTTAACTACTAATGAACAAAATAGTAGACCTTCAAGTTCAAGGAATTCGGACCCATCACAGATGAAATTTGGGCGCAAATGCGCACCTCCTGAGCCTCAAATTTTAAGTTCAGACAGATTGAAGAAATTAAATAATGAATTGAGACTGGATCATTTAAATAATGAAGAACGTCAGTCCATAATAGACATTTGTCATAAATTTGAACACATATTTTATTTAGAAGGAGATCCACTCACGAGTACAAATCTTCTTCAACATGAAATTAATACAGGAAATTCGGCTCCAGTATTTGTAAAAAATTATCGCCATCCTCAAAAGCTCAAAGAGGAGATCAATAACCAAGTACAAAAGATGCTCAAACAAGGCATTATACAACCTTCGGTTAGCCCTTGGGCAGCTCCTCTCTGGGTGGTTCCTAAAAAGTTGGATGCGTCTGGAGTACAAAAATGGCGAGTAGTTGTTGATTATCGAAAGCTCAACGAAGTAACAGTGGGGGACGCATACCCTCTGCCTCGAATTGAAGAAATTTTAGACCAATTAGGTCACAGTAAATATTTTACAACTCTTGATCTCGCCTCAGGATTTCATCAAATTACAGTGAAACCCTCAGATATTCCAAAAACTGCATTTTCTACTCCAACTGGTCATTTTGAGTACACTAGAATGCCATTTGGATGCAAAAACGGTCCGGCAACATTTCAAAGGCTAATGAACATTGTACTCACTGGATTAAATGGACTCCAGTGTTTTGTATACTTGGATGATATTATCGTGTATGCAAATGATATTATCGAGCACTCAAAACGACTCGAAGCGGTTTTCAAACGATTAGAAGGAAATAATTTACTCCTTCAGCCTGATAAATGCGAATTTCTACGTAAAGAAGTTGCCTATCTCGGACATATTATTTCTGATCAAGGTATTAAACCAAATCCGGATAAAATCGCTATTGTTGAAAAATATCCAGCTCCAAAAAACGAAAAGGAGTTGAAAGCGTTTCTCGGATTAATTGGTTATTATAGGAGGTTCATTCCTGATTTTGCCAAATTGGCCAAACCTCTAACTAAGCTTTTCAAAAAGGACCAAATTTTCAAGTGGGAAAATGAGCAGAACGAAGCATTTGAAAAATTCAAAAAGATACTTAGAAGCGATTCAATTTTACAATACCCAAATTTTGAAGAAATTTTCGTTTTAACCACTGACGCTTCAAATTTTGCTCTCGGAGCTGTTTTGAGCCAAGGTCCAATTGGACAAGATCTTCCAATCGCGTATGCTAGTAGAACTCTGAATAAGGCCGAAATAAATTATTCAACCACCGAAAAGGAACTGCTTGCTATCGTTTGGGCGGTGAAACATTTCAGACCATATCTTTATGGTAGGAAATTCAAAATAGTCACTGACCATAGGCCACTCACTTGGCTATTTAATGTGAAAGATCCAGGCTCCAGGCTTGTTAGATGGAGATTGAAACTTGAAGAATATGAATACGAAATAATTTACAAACCTGGAAAAATTAACAGCAACGCGGACGCTCTTTCAAGAATTCAAGTCAATGTTGTAACCAGGGATCGCGAATACAAGGAATTTTTAACTTATTTTCAAAATACTGGAAACCAGGAACCAATCGATATTCCAATAATTGAAGATCAAGTTCTCACAAAATCAAATGTTGTCATTTTCACCAGTGCAAATCAAGACGATGAGAATAAAATTACTCAAGAATGTCTCGATAGTTTTGAGCTCGAACCACTTCCGGATGATTTAAACTTACTCAACGTTGTGCACCGAACTTCGGATAATAAAAATTTCTTCTTTTGCATTTTCGAAAATACAATTTATGACACTCTTTCATATTCTGATCTTTTCTGTACTCTGCGAAATTTGAAAGAACTTTTGCTCAAACTAAAAATTTCTGAAATTTACGTCTCTCTCACAAATAACGATTATAATAGTGTAAACCCTACTAAATTGCAACGAATTCTTCATTTCATATTTTCCAAAACATCAATAAAAATTTTGATTTGTTTAAATACCAAAAAATCGCTTTCTGCTGAAGAAATTCAAACTGTCTTACAGGAAAATCACGATTCTGCTGTAGCAGGTCATTCAGGATTTAATCGCACTTACGCTAGGATTAGAAAACAATATTATTGGAAAAACATGAAATCTGATATCCGCGATTATATCAGAAAATGTAAATCCTGCCAATTGAATAAAACTAATAGGCATCCTATCAAGAATCCGATGGAAATTACTACCACTAGTTCTACTCCTTTCGAAAGGTTAGCTATAGATATTGTAGGGCCTTTTAATGTCACTCAGAATGGAAATCGATGTGTTTTGACAATGCAGGATGACCTTACAAAATTTTCATATGCAATACCGTTGCAAGACCATACTGCTTTGACAGTAGCCGAAGCTCTGAATATTTTTATCTCATTATTTGGAATTCCAAAATCTATACTTAGTGACCAGGGTACTGAATTTGCTTCAGAGGTAATAAAACAACTTACTCGATTATATAAAATTAGGCACATTTTCGCTACTCCTTATCACCCAAAAAGCAATTCTGCACTCGAACGAAGTCATTCTACTCTTAAGGATTACTTAAAACATTTCATAAATCCGGATCACGATAACTGGGATGTTTTCATCCCTCACGCTATGTTTTGTTATAATACTCAAATTCATAAATCAACAGGTTTCACTCCTTATGAATTAGTTTTCGGTTTTCCAGCTTACATTCCAAGCTCAATAAAAAATGAGCCAAATTTCAACTTAACTTATGACGATTATTATCACCAGCTCAAATTGAGACTAAATTCTACTCATAAAATTGCCAGAGATAAAATCTTAAAATCTAAAGAAAATTCAAAAAAGTATCATGATGTAAAAATTCATACTCATAATTTTAAAGTAGGCGATGAAGTACTCGTTTTAATAAAGGACACTAAACCAGGTCTTTCCCAAAAACTTCGTCCAAAATATAAAGGACCTTTTAAAATTTTAGCTGTACATGATCGAAATACTGTAGATTTAAAAATTAATCGTAGAACTGTGAGATACAACACAGATCTACTCAAACCTTTTGTTTCAGAAAAAGATGGACTTACTCAAAATTACGCTGATTCTGACAGCAACACTGACTCTGACTGAAGCTATCAACATAACACACTTAACGAACTACTCGGGGCTATATTTCGAAAATTTGGGAAGAGCCAGAGTAGCAACTGAACGATGGACAATAATTATTTCAACAGATCTAAATTTATTTGAAGAAAAACTCAACGTTCTAATTCAAACTACTAAACAGGCTGACTCATGGTGTAGATTTGATAATAATTCTACAAGAAAAGACCCAATTTGTGAACACTTACTTAAGGACCTAATTTTAAGACGAAACATTTTAGTTGATAAATTTGAAACTTTAAATCATTTAACTGGTCAGCAATCAAATAGTACTGATCGAGCTAAGCGAGGTATAATTAATTATAAAAATCTAGAATTAAGTTTTTTCAATAAAAATACTAAATCCAAGAGGGGGCTAGTTGATGGACTTTCTACCATAATGAAATGGCTTATTGGGACACCAGATGCTAAAGATGCCAAAAGATACGACGAATCTATTACTCAAGCACTCAATGATGAAAAATATCTCCAAATTTTAATGAAGGATCAAATTCAGATCATTCAATCGACTATTACTAATTTCAATGAAACTATCGCTACTCTCAAGGAAAATGAAAATTACCTCAATGCAAATATTGAAATGATAAATACCCTTTCAAAAGTTTTATACACCGATAAATTAGCACAGGACCTCAGAAAACGAATTACTTCAATAACTACCATACTCTTGGAAATGATAACCTCGCTTGAAGAACATTTCGATAATACAATTTCTGCAATTTTACTCTCAAGAAGGAATATTTTACATCCGTCGATCATAACGCCAAAACAACTTTATGAAGAGCTCAAAAGAGTGAGATTACCTTCAGATCTTGAATTTCCCATCACTCCAACTTACTCAAACACTCATTGGTACAATTCGTTGATGAAAGTTGACTCATATCTTATTAGAAAACGCCTCATTTTTGCTCTTAAAATTCCACTTGTACAAATTCAAAAATATGAATTCTTTAAACTCTTACCTTTCCCAGTTCCTTCAAACGAATCTCCAAATATTTTGAGATATGTTGAGCCTGCTTTTCCATTTGTGATTTTCACTCAAGTAAGAACTCAATATGCAAAGATTGAAGATTCTAATCAGTGTACTGAACTCCTGCCTAACGAATTTATTTGTCCGAATCCTGTAATTTATCGGAGCTTATTAAATCCTCCATGCGAAATTACTTTAATTACAAGTCAACCGAAACAAGTACCTGAAAATTGTAAAACAAACACTATTTTTGCCGATGCCGAAATATGGCACAAATTGAAGAATAATAAATGGTTATTTGTATTGAGTAAACCAACGGCACTTTCAATAGTCTGCAAAGTAACAGAACCGATGACGGATACACTATTAAATGGGAGTGGAGTTATTCAACTCAATCCGGATTGCCAGGGGTACACTGCCAATGCTGTAATTTATGCTGAGTCAGAAACGACTTCCGAATTCGAAAATATAATTCCAAATATTCCGTTTGGTGATTTAAATTTTACTGATACATTCACCAAAGCTCTGAAAAACTTTACATTGGAGCCTCTCAGGCTCACAAATTTACATACTCAAGAGCTCCGTTTTCTTTCTCACAAATTGAAGCAATTTGATGAAATTCTACAGGAGAACATTTTGAAAAAACCTTCAAATTCTTCAAGTGATTGGTGGTCAACAGTGTATTTTATTGGAGGTATTCTCGTCTTCATTTATCTAACGAGACTACTTATCTCTTTAATAAAATATAGGAGGCAAAAATTGAGGAACAGATCGATTGCATTACCATATGTCGAAGCTCAACAACCCCCAAGTTGCACTCAGTGTTTCCAGAATTGTTTAATTGTCAGGGCACTTACCAGTTGCACTCGTTCACACTCACAACCTGTAGAAGAAGAAATACCTACAGAACTCACTGAACTCCAGGACGTTGCAGGAAACTCAAGATATCCGTTGAGATCGCGAGGAAAACCCTCCAAAGTGGCGTCTGAATAAATTAAAATTTCATATTCACTCGAAATTTTTTCGTTTCATCCGAAAATCGCAAATTAACGCATTTTTATAGTCGCAAATTCGCGCCAAAATCGACCCAAAACGTGACAAAATAATTAAAATGTATTTTTGCTCAAAATTATTTTAATGCTCATCAAATTTCTGCTCGAAACTGTACTGAAATCGCTTCAAAAGTAAGCACGCAAATTACATATAATACTTACCTGGTTTTCTATCAAACTGCATAGAAATTATTTTAAAATTTATCATTTTAGGATCGAAGTAATTCTCTTCAAATCTCCGATTTTTAATAGAAAAATTTACTTCAAAAATTAAATAATTCTAAATTCTTCATTTTTCATTTTATCCCATAACAAAGAAATTCAAAACCACGCCAAAATGCGCCTAAAAACGGAGTACCGTATTGACAAACGCGCCTAAAAACGAAAACGCCGTATTTAATTTTGGCTATGCAACTGTACTTACCCATTTCAACCCTACACGTTCAAAACCTGCTTGAAACGCACGTGTATAGTTCTTTCTTTCTCTGTTGCGCGTATCCTCTCTCTCCAACTCATACAAAACCCTACCGTTCTTACGAAGACGAAAATCGGCGTTCCTTATCAGTTCCCTTACATTTTATTCTTGGTATCTTCGATATTGCGCTGATCCGCAGAATTTCCAGGAATAAAAACCTCGGCAGACTGGCGACTTTGTCTGTCTGCAATAAAATGGATAGCCAACCAAAATTCGTTCCCTTATCTCTAATTCTTTTTGTCAAGCAGAAAGTAGAAAAATTAAAAGACTGAATCATTTGTGTCTCGATTTAATCAACAGAAAGTAGTCGATTTATGTGCGTTATTTGTGACAAATTATTGTGTAATAGTGTTTCACTCGTTAGCCATATTTTTTATTCAGTATGGGCAATGTTCTATTTAAAATGTTCAGAAGTACAATTCGTTTTCCTCGTTTGCGCCGCTATAGAATCAACAGGGATCCACGATTAAGAAGACTCCCAGTAAACCCCAGGATATTAGGCTATAGGAGGCAAAATCTGACGCACCTTTTCCTACTCGAAGTGCCTCGAGAGATTCCAATCAGAAGCTACATCCGAGTAAATGATCACGCGCAAAATGGTGTATTTAATGGAATCATGAACAAAAATGCATACATTCGGTTTATAGAATCCGTTCACGGAGACAGATTTACGCCCATCAACGGATCCATGCGTAGAATTGTGCCTGGAACGCGCCTGAAAAGGATCGGAGTTTCCGAAAAGGGTAGGACTATGGAAATCGCCATAAGAGGAAACCAAAGAACGTGCAGGGAATTAATTAATGAGATGTGCCCGGATCGACCACCTTTCGACTACGTAAATATTCTAATTCTAACTTTAATCATTACCACTTTATTATTATCAATAATAGTATTAGTGTTTATAATAAATATCTTATTATATTGATCACGTTTTTCGTTTCTAAAGTACAATCACATACGATATTGAGGTTTTAACTAAGTATGCCTGTACCCATTTTTTTTACATATTTTTATTGGTTTTACACATATCGTTTAGAGTAAGTTCATTTTATCCATGTATGTATAAAAAGGAAACTTTTTGTGACTAATAAAAATTTAAGCAGGTATAGTTGCTGAGTAATTATTTTCGAAGAGAATTGGTTTATAAGTTTATTGTTCTTAAATTTAAAACGATTATTTTACGAATTCGATTCAGTATAGTTTTTTTTTGTTTGAAATCATGTACTTTCCTTCTATTTTTATATAAAATGCTATTTTTTTATGACGATTTTTATTCACTATGTAATTCTTTTATTATAAAATGACGATTATTCTTGTGGTAATATTCTGAAAATTAAGTATGAGAATTGCTTTCTTAAATTTAACACGATTAAATTGTACAGTTATGTTTTATGTAGTACCTGATAGGGTACATAAGATTTATGTCTAAAAATTTCATGTAAAATGAATTTTAATAAGATGCCATTTTTTTTTATGACGTTTTTTTTTATATGAAACGATTCTTATTGTTCACAAATTGAGGTAAGTAAGTAGAGGGTCAATGATGAAATACTCGTACACACAATAACTACTTACTTTATAAAATTAATAAGAGAAATCAGAACTGAAAACTGTTACCTCATAACTAGTATTTCAATTTTCAAAAAAAAAAAAAAAAATTTTTAATAACAAACAAAAAAACAAGCGAGCAACAAATGAAATGTTAATAAAATCTAATAATTCATGCATAATTATTTCGTTGTAGAAATGGCCACTAAAAGGACAGCAAATTCAAAAATCACCACCTCAGAGGCAAAAAGAATAAAATTCGATGAAGGGGCGATCCCAAACCTATTTAAAGCAATTGAAGAGATGCAGGAAAATGCAATAAATTATCAAAGGTCCAAGGCCAACTGTGATCGGTTGAGGAATGGCGAAATCAACCGAAAATTAGAACAAATAATCGCTACCATGACACAAATTTGGCTGAATACTGTCAGGATCCAAAATGACTTCCAAACACATATGAATCACTGTCACCAACACCCTGCGTTCCAATTCCCTGAATTTCGGCCACCAGTATTCCAAACGCCTGAAATCCTGTCACCAGGGTTCCAATCACCGGCATTCCTGTCACCAGGGTTCCAATCGCCTGTTTTCCGACCTCGCACCCCCGAATACACCGAGCAACCTGTAGTAGAAGGGGCTTCGCCAGTATCCGATCGCCCGTTCAGTACCCCATCGCCGTATAGTACTACATCGTCCGTTACATCTGAGGACGAAAGATTGGCATTCCGGATATACACGGAATTTCGACTTCAGCAAATAGCGGGTTTAGGGAGAGTAAATGTTGTGCCAGATTGGCATACTCCACAAACCACAACTCACGACAAAGAAGGGGACGCTGAGGACGCCGAGGTAGCCCAAATCATGAGTACTTGTAAATTACACTAAGTTGTACAATTTTAAGTTTTATTTTTACAATTTTTTTTTTGGAAATTTCTCGTGCCTCAAAATTTTTTTAGGGGGGGAGGTGTAATATTCTGGCTAGATTTCATCAGCCAACTCGCAAATAATCGATTCAATTCGTTAATCGTATATAATTAATTCAATTCGTTCATCCCTTAATTTAACCCAAATATTATAAATCAAATTATTTACTCACGCCATCCAAATTCATTAAACACTGTAAATTAAAAATCACTTACCCACGGTTTTCGAGTCAATTAACAGACGATAAAATTTTGAAGCTGTGGGCTCTTCGTTTCCCACAGCCACCCCCGATTCACACGATAATTCGCACCCGCGATTCACACGATAATACGGAGCTCATAAAAGTCAAATTTGAAATCTTTATGGCTCCGGGCTCACGTTTTCGGCTCGCGCTCCGCTCGCGTTCCCAACCATTTTCGATATTAGCAAAACCGAGATTTGAATAATTTTGACATTTCACATAATAAAAAAATGACACTTGCAACAATTTGTACAAGAGCTAATGAGCTCTAAGTACCTTTTAACCCTTCTTAAAATTAACCGCAAGTACATCCGAACATTTTGACATGACTTTTACGACTTTTTTATTACCTACTAATTATTCAGTATTGAACCCTTTTTCAATTGTCGCGCACACGTACCCTCCAAATTGCAATTTTACGAGCTCATAAATGTCACCCGCATTTCGAAATCGCGCATCCTTTCTTGATTCTTTCCCAAAATAAATTTAACCAACTGTCAAACCAATTTGGCGAGTTTGAAATCCTCCCTCTCAAAATCGGATCAAATTTTATTATAAATACAATTAGGGTGAGTTAGCAAACTCTCAGTTGTTTTTCGGATCTCTAAATAGATACTTCGAGTTCTATTCTTGCGGTTCGTTTTCGACTACTTTGTATTTCTAAAAAGTTCGTTACGAATTTTACAATTACCGAGTTTGCAATTTTCGTTTTACCGAGTTTATATTTTTCAATTGTCGAAGTTTGAATTTTTCATTTGTCGAGTTCACGATTTTGTTTATTTTTGTGCGATAATTTTTGATTATCGTTTTCGGAGATTTTTAATCGCTAAAAGTATTTGCGAATCGTTTAATTGAATAATTTTTATTCTCGAATTTAACATTTTATTTAATCGCGCATTTTATAACTATTTATTTCCGCGATATCATTCTGAGAAATCCGATTTTCGCGATTCCAGTGGCACTAGAAGTTTCCAACTTGTAATTCCTGTATAATTTTATTTTACAATTTACTCATCTTTCTTGGTAAGTCTCCATTTGGAGTTTTATTTATTCATTTATTCTATTTTAATATTTTTCACTTCGCCTAAACTTAATTAAGTATTTTATTTACTTTGCTAAACTTTAAATTCAATTTTTTTTTGTGTAAATAAATACCTAAACATTTCCGATTTTTAACGGTAGACTTAGAATTTTACTTAATTAAATTTTAAAACGATTTTTATCTAAATTTTTGTAAATCTTATAAATTGAATTTATCAAATTAAACTTTTAAACTTACATTTTCGAATTTTATTTAATTTGAAATTGAGGAATATAACAACGAGAAAACTTTTTTTTAAAAAATGGATCAAAAAGATTTGTCAAAAGCACTTTTTTAAAACAAATAAAATAAAAAACAAAATTGATTTTTTTTCAAATTCATTTTTTTTAAAGTGCTTTTTTGATCTATTTTTGAAAAAAAATTCCTCATAAAATGAAGGTCGAAGTTCCTTGCTGAATTTGGTCAAAATCTGTTGGGGGGGGGGGGTGATCTACCCTGATGGTGTAGCATGTCGATTTTCACTAATTTTAGGTCCCTGAATACGAATTTCTACTAATTTTTCGGATTTGACCTTTCAGTATCTCCATAATCATACATTCCGAAAAAAGTGAACAACTATGAGGAACACTGAGGAGCTGAATCCAAAAAATGAATGGATAAAATATCAAGGTACTTACGTAGGAAACATTTTAAATCGTAAATTCAATACAGCTCATTCTTCGGAGAAAAAAAACTGAAATTATGCAAAACCGACCAGAGAGGCCATTATCTCTCACAAGTTATACAATATCAATAATGCATATTACAGAATGACCTTTAGAATGGTTTTAAAAATACAATTTTATAATATTTTTGTTTAAAAAAAATACTAAACACGATAAGTCCCACATATTTCTCAACATTGTCATCGTTCGTAAATTCAACCACCATAATTCACTATACGAGAACCAACCTACACACTAAATATGTACCCAAATTACCCGCGACAATGTGAGAGAATCATCATCGCGGTTGATATTTTGTGAATTGTGTACGATATCAAAGTACTATACGCGAGTATATCAAGAAGCTGAATTTTATAGCGCGTGTTACATAATCTGTCTTTGTCTTTTTATAGCGTAGCCTGCCATAAAAGTGATTTAATCGTATTAAACGTGTCGCCTTATTGAAAAAATATATATTAATGTTGGTAATTGATAAATGTAATTTTAATTTATGACTTTTACCACTCGTAAGGTTAATAACTGATAAATACGTATTAAAAATATTTTACGATCCGATGACAGTTTTATGTCTAATCGGTAGATATTCGTTTCTAATTTTAACAATTCTTTACGCCGGCTTTAATTGCTTTTGCGCTAATACTATACACATGTGTACGCAAACCTATTAAAAAAAAAGAAAGAAAAAAGACGAGCTACACGTACCGAACGGGTGTAGGTTAGGTATGTGCCTCGTTGTCGTTGGCCCGTTATTTCGAGCACTTCCCCAACCCACGAGGTTATATTTTCCATAAAAGACATTTCTAACCGAATTACTCGATGTGCTTTGCGCCGCAATGACCGTAAATTTACGAAAGCAGGATGCCGATAATGATGTTTACATTTTAAACCGCGAGCTGCCTGCCGTTTTTCGTTAATACCGACCGACGACGACGACGACGACGACGTATGGGTTGGGCGATTTTATGCTCTTTTTTACCATTTCTACACACACGACCCAAAGCTGAATAAGCGATATCATTTATAGATGTCGTCGATGGTCTCGCTGATATATTGGCACCGAGTAAAATTTAACGGCTAAATTATACTCATCGGTTACACAAGAAGCTTTTTTTAAAAGTTTACGTTGCTATACGATGATTTTTTTTCCACAACGTCAGTCATTCATTAATTAGACGTACGTAAAATTTTATACACTCGCATACTCGTATATTTTGTATTTCGAGTTATTGATGGGATGAAATTTTTACTTTTTGCCAAATTCACGAGATCCCACATTCAGTAATTTTTTTCCTCTCTATGGTGGATACGATACGACCGAATGAGAAACCCTTTCGGTACTAAAAAATTGCGTGCATTTCCCTCGGTAGTTTTTTTCCTCATTTTTGGCTCTTTTCCATTCCATATAAGAAAATACGTTCACTTTTAAGTAAACATCCGCTTGCTCAATTTATTTTAAAAAATTTCGTATAATCAACTGGGTGCCTTTGAGAAAAGGTCGATTTACTATAATTTTTTTTTGGCCATTTTGGGCGTTAGATGTACATAATTAAATCATTTGATAATGTTATTCCTTGTTTTTTTCATGAAATTAGAATTGAAGATTACAACTACAGACCTAAATTCCAAACGACGAGTTAATTAGTGAGATCGCGATCATTTAAATTATATGATCTAAAAATGAGGGAGGGGGAGAGTTCCTTGAATCCAGTGAAAAACGCCTTTCAGGTTCTAAAATCAAGAAAAAAAACCTAACAACAATAAATGTTTTTTTTCACGAACAGAATCTAAAAATTGAAAAAACTGAGACACAATTTTGAAATCGTATCGGAATTTAGCAAATACATTCAACCAAACCAAATATCGTCAAATTTTCCGAGAACTTTTCCATTAATACGTAGTCCTCCTTACTCGCCATTTGTGCCAGATATAGAATTTCATTATTGCCAACGGAATGAAAATTAAAAGAAAATACAACAATTTTCACCATAAAAAAGAAAACTAACAACATCATTAAAATGATAAAACAAGCGATCAACTTCGTCGTGCAGAAACAAGCAAGAATAATTGGGTTTCAGTTTACAGGTATATTCTTATTTTAGATAAAATTCTCAATTTAAAAAAATTCATTATGGCTGGAAAAACCCAGAAAAGTCGAAATACAAAAGTTGTTTACATTCTAGAGAGAAAATTTCCATTTCTTTTCTTCGGCTCGTATTATAGCAATATTTATCGAACACGAGTGAGTTATGATTATTTTCCAATTTTCAGTACATATATTGTTTGCTAAAAATCGAACATTACGTACTAGGTACATGAAAGAAAGCTACAAACGCTGGCAATCAATTGAAAAAAATTACAAAGGGGGGGGGGGGGGGGGTAAAAGGATAAGGAAGCATACAGATGAGGAAATAAGCAATACGTATCGCTCATACATCCTGCAGAAGTCGAAAATTACTTAATGGAAGTTGATTATTGCTTAAAATATTATCACATTCAGTTTACTAAAAGCATCCCTTCGAAAAAAACAGAAAATGGAAATTCAAGGCAATTGTTTGGAGACCCCTTTATTTTTTGGCTGCGAGCTTCAAAAAATAGGTCACTGGTAAGATGAATTTCAATTTTTAATATAGGTAGGTAAAGGTACACTAGGATGGATCGTTTATCAATTTTTTTTGAAAATTTGATCGAGCCTAGCGAAAAATCATGACAAGTGATCTCAAAAACACATGCGAAAAACGTCAAATTTCAAGGTCAATTCTTGATCCTCCTCCCCTCTGTGAGAATGCAAAGTTGAAGATATTCAACAAATTATTAAATTTTTTTGGTTCAGGTGATTTGTGTGATGTTTACAATCACCAATAAAATGTAATTTATACCTCAACTTAAGGAGATGGCCAAAAAATTATCTTCAAATAGGTATATTATGTATTTTGAAAATAAGAACAATCATTTTGAGAACTCCTGAACATGACAAAAATTAATTTTGACCTTTTCTGTCGGTTTAAATGCTATGCTCAATTCAATTCGAATATGATCAAAAGGACATTATCTAAAATTTAGGTCTAATAACTTCTCATAATTTACAGACCTGATGAGGAAAAAAGACAGGGTTCATATTTTACAAATCTTGAGAAAAAAGGGCTTCATTTGATACGATTAGAAAAAGAATTAAGAAACCATTAAAATCGATTTTAAACCCACGGATCATAAAAATAACATAGACAAATCTATGAATTGTACACTGAAAACCATCAAATAGGTCTAAAAATATTCCTTTCGAGAAACTTTTTTCTTCATAATAAAACATATTTTCAATTAACAGGAAAACGGTCGAAATTACGTAATATAATTTTCCTCAACAGACGCCTTCGAAAGGAAAAACTTTCAAAAAACGAATAAAATTTAATTCGTAATAAAATTACGTTGATCGTACGGCGACTGACCAATTCATCGATAATTTGTTCGCTTTGAAAATTTATATAAAACAAACGACGAACGATACTGCTACAGCTGCGTCATTAGTGGAACGAAAATTTCAACGAAATACTAATTTCGCAACCTTGAAAATTAAAGTAAAAAAATTTCCTCCAATCGATAACATTTCTAATTTTCTCTCCGTTTTGCCACCATTTTTAACGGATCGATTCAAAATTTAGCCATTCCATTCGTTTAAAACACACCCTTTCTTCACTTTGTATCTCTCTACGCCACGTTCACGTATACAGACACGTTCACCTTTATAAAACGCAACTTTCATTACACAAATTGGAACGAAAAAAAGCCTGGCAAAACCACGCCGTGTCGCGTGAAAATTATACCCAGACATGTCGGAGAATCTCGCTGTGTAAAATCCATCATGTCGTCTGCTTTGAAAAATTTTTCTAATCTTCGATACACACCGTATAGCAGAAAAAAAAAAAAAACAGTCTCGGCAAAGTGATACTTTAAATGAAAAAGTACGCTATTCATATAAATTCGCGAAAGTTTGCAGATTCTCTATTGTTGTCGACTCGAACAGCATCGGCAGCACGAGCGCCAGCGTCTGTAAAGAGAGAAAAAAACCACGCTGCTTCATTTCGAAAGGGTCAATAGCTTAAAAAGCCGTATTCGTGCATCTCCACGTACGTAAAAAATTACGCCACTTTTGCGACTAAAAATCGTCATTTTTTTACTTTTTTTTACCCCCGGTTTCTTAACAACCTATGTATAGACTCGACTATATGTACATTACATACACAAATACACGAACACGAGTGATTTTATACTCGACGATGTCGACTTTCTACTTTCCAATTTTATTAAAAGCGGTCTCCGATAGCCTACTTGAGGGGCTTTTAGGGGGAAAAGCCCACCACACACCGCATATTTAACCTTTTTAAAAAATATACCTACATTATACGTATACGCGAGTGTCGCGTTAAAAATTAGTATAATAAGGTGTTTAAATCATTTTCAAAAGCTGGAATATGAGGCCTCCGCATATTTTGACATTAACGTATACCTCTATTGCATGTTTTTTCCTTCTCTTTCCCTAATACCACTTTTTTCCTAAAGCCAGCATTCGCCATTAGGATTGGGATTTTTATGCATTAAAGGGGTAATAGGAATAATTAGGCTACCCTATATACACAAAATATTTACACATTAAAGAATATAAACTTCACAAATACATACAAGTCGTTATGTGTGTAGGGTTACGTATTTATAAACGACGCGGTATAACTTTTTTTTTTTCGTTAATTCCTAAAAATACTTCTTTTTTTGGTCGCATTGTAAACCACCGCACCGCTCTCGAGGTAATTACCACGTCGAACCTCTACATGGTAATGTTTGTAATATTATAAATTGTAACAGTGACAAGTCCGATACCTATAATCACCACCACTTCTTTTCGTAGAAACATACATATTTATTTTTAATAATATTTATTAAAGCTAATAGTTCGGGTTCTCTGTCCAAATAACAATTAATATAATAGGACTGGATAAGCTTGCACGCTACGCAGATACAAGGGGAGGGGGGATAGCCAATTTACATTCTATTTCCTGCGCTTGTTGTGGTATAGTACAACGTATACAAACGCTCCAACTATATAATTTGCTGATCGGATAACTATAGCGAAAATTTTCGGTTCAAATTTTTTCCCGCTTTCTACCTTTCAAAATCAATACTCGTTGTTGGTAATTTTACGACGCGACGCGAAATTTTTCCTTTTTATTTTCCAACGTTCGAGAAGAAAACCATACAACGAGAAAAAAAATGACACGATGAAACAGCAACCTTGTAAAGTCAACGAGTAGGCTGTGCTAACTATTACATAGAAAGATTATTCATGAGATTTTAATTACCGTCGTAATTCACATTTTAAAAAATTATCCTCCTACATGATGAGGTCAAACTATACACGTACCAAAGTATAGCAATATTATACTTTCTCAAATCATTATACTTATTGTGTCTCCACATGATATATCGAGGCTGAAATGGCATAAACCGTGTGTATAATATAAGGATGAGGATGACTCGAGAATCGAGACCAACACATTGAAAATGGTTCATTTCCCGTTGAAAACTTTTCATAAAAAATTAGATATTCTCAGCTCAATACAAAGAAGAAGTCATAGAATCTCATAAAGTATTTTTTTTAAAGTGGGGGTCTCCTACGATTCAAATTTCTATTTTATGGTATTTGGCTGACCCAATAATAAAAGCTCCGTTCAGAGCTGTAAATGAGGTCTCCGAAATACATTCTTTTAATTGATTTTAAAACATAGAAATAGGAAAAATTGAAAATTCTCGTCTAAAAAAATTAAATGGTGACTTTCTTTTTACCCCAAAATTAAATTTATCAATTTCTTCAACAATTGCAAAAAAAATCAGGGGAATTTTTTTTTCAACGATGTCGACTTTTCAAAATTTTATACACTGCTAGGTTTTTTTTTTTTTTTTTTTTTTTTTTTTGGGTGTTTATAATTACAAGATTATTACACCCGTAAGGGGGGGGGTTAGATTTGGTTTGTGAGGTTGATGTTTTTTATTAGGGAGATGAATTTTTGAATTTCTGAGGGTTCGTCAGGGATAGTAGGTGGGTTTTCTTTTATTTGTAGTGTAAGTCTGTTTTGTTTTAGTTGGGGACAGTTGAAAAGTATGTGTTGGATGGATGTGGGTTCGTTTCTGCAAAATTGGCATGAGGGTTTTGGTTCTTTTTGGTATAAGTGGTTATGAGTAATTTTTGTGTGGCCTATTCTTATTCTAGTAATCAGGATTTCTTCTTTTCTGTTCAGGTGGCCTAGATTTTTCCAGGGGAGGGTAGTTTTCTTATGTTGGAAGAGTTTGTTTGAAGTTTGTTGTGACCAAAAGTTCTGCCAGTTAGTAAATGTGTTGTGAGTGATTAGAGATTTAATGTCATCAGGAGTGAGAGAGGTAAGAGGGGAGGGGGCAGCGGCTGTTTTTGCTAGGTGTTTCATTCCTTTTCAGTTTTTTCGTCAGACGTTCAGACAAAAATTTTGTTGATTGAAATCAAGTCTTACGAAAAAATTTCAAAAAAACAGAATTTATTGTAGAGTATACAAATCTGTTTTTATAACGATTTTTCCCGCCTGAAGAGATCAATTTCGGTGGCATTTTTCCTCGCGATAAATCATAACAGTCACCCAACTGAGTAGGTACATCACCAATTCACCAATTTTAATTTGGATTAAATTCGACAATTTTGAATGGTGCCATTTTGGGGAACCCTTGAACCCTGAATTTATTCAGTATTCCTTTTGATCAAAGTATCTTCAACGTTCCCCTTCACCTTTTGAGCTAAAAATGGCAAATTTTTCAACAGAAATTTCAAACTAAGAACGAAGTAAAATTTCCGGAAGAATGGTCAAAATCCAAGGTATGTTTTTATTCTAAGTCACCCAAGAATGTACCTGTACACTTATACTCTTTGAATACAGGGACAAAAAGAAATACCAGGTTACAAATTCGGAAACTCATCGCACTACGGGGCTTCTCATTTTTCGCTTATAAAGAGTTCTTTTTAATAATCTTTCGTTCTATTTTCTCTCACTTCGTCATCGCGTGGCTTTTTTCTGTTGTGTAGAAGAAAACGCGTTATGCTGGTGTCTTATTACTATTCAGCATCAAATGACTTCTTTTGTGCAAAACTACGTACTAGCGAACTTTTCAAATATGCAGTATTAACCGTTTCCACTCGAAGTAAATTTTTTAAATTTAACGCGTGTATTTAATGGAGGTTTGAGCATCCCCCCCCCATTATTAGCTTCTTTATTGCACGTCCGAATGATTGAACGTCCATATATGGGCAAGCGATTGCGAATTCGAACACTATATCGATCTTAAGATCTAAATTTTTAATGAAACCTATCATAAAAATTGAAGGGGAAAACTTGATTCAAGAATTCTCAATTTTGAAAAGTCTAAATTTTCAAATAATGCTCATTTCTTCGATTTTAATGATGAACAATCATTTATCATAATACAATTACTAATACTATCGGTTAAAGAGATCATAGGACGCCGCCATTTTTATTATTTCAGACAAATATTGTGAAATTTGTAAATTTTAGTTCCGTAAAAAGTGTAACTCATTCTACAATTCGATGCGAAAAATTAAGTTTCTGAAAGGTGGGCTTTTCTGACCAGAGCTCTTCTAATCTGAACCAGGGTGTCTACCGGGTCGTATAAGTCATACAAAAGTCAAACTTTGAGATTTGCAGTCATACAAGACATGAAAAAGTCATATTTTAGGCCAAAAATCACTTGAAAATTTTTTAATTTCAAGCAAAAATTGTGTGTAAATTGATAAAAAACCACTACAAAAAGTGTTCACCCTCGCTCCGCTTGGGCAATATTTTAGGCTACTCGTAATATTTCTGAATTTTGGAAAACTTTTCAAAATTAAAATCACGTTATATTTAATCATTTTTCGTCTATACCTTTACCTACCTTTCAAATTTTTACGCTTTCAAACTTGAAGTATCATGTTGGGAGAGCATTAAAAAATTCAAGGCTTATATCCAAGTTGTTGGAAAACTGGCCATTTTGAAGTTGGAATTTTCAAGACCCCCCTCCCCCCCCGTAAAATTGGATTGCTTCACCACAGTGGCCAAGTTTTATTTGTAATTTCACGTTAAGGTTGAATGTTGATGATCTAAATAAAAAAATTTGTTTTTTATAATAAAAATAATCAAATTTGAATTTTTTTAGCCTGAAAATGTACATATCTTCTTCCGGAATAGTTACGTAAGTATGTAAAAAAAAAGACTTACAAAAAATGCAAAATTGGTCATACAATACAAAAGTTATACTTTTTGCTAAATTCGTTCTGGTATAAACACCCTGCGAACGTTAAAAGGTTGAAATTACTGGAAAACATAATGTCCTGGGGAGAGTTAAGATTTATAAATAGTGCAAACTCAAAATCTAAGAAACGAAGCAGCTAAGACTTCAAAATTACTACCAGACTATTTCAGGGGTCAAAAATACATTGATTGCTTTATCCTTTACCCCCTCAACCACGCCTTTAATCAAATAAATAGAAAAGAAAATTGTCCAAAACGAAGTAAGGGCGAAAATTTAGAAAATTACTCGTATTACACCTATGATTCAAAATATTGGATGGACGAATCCGGCCCCTGAATCCCCACCCTCCCCACAGATCCCTCAAACCCGTCTTTAGAATGTGGAGGAAAAAAAGAAATTGTGATTCTGCAATCGAATACATTACAAAATCATCAAACAAAAATTTCATGTACTAAAATGTATTTTTCAAATTTTGGTGATTTTTTGAAAATCAAATTTTACCAAATTGGCCAAGAAAGCTGGGTGTGTAACTTATTCCCATTCCAGGTGATATTCAAAAATCGTGACTTTTTTTCAGTACCCCCTCCCATTTTTCAACGAAAAAAACTAGGTTTCCAAAAAAGCTCACACTTTTTGGGGCGAGGGGGGTGAGGAGTTTTTAGGTAACTTTAGTAGTTTCCATGTGACATAAAAAAACAATCCTACTCTAAGAACATAGCAAAAAAATTGAGCGATTCCGGGGGTAAACTGCCCTCTTTGCCCCCCCTCGAGGGTCTTGCTCCTCCAGCAATCTACAAATAACAATAATTTCTACAAAATTATAACAGGTATTTCTGAAAATACACATAAATGGCCCGAACGAAGTGACAGCAAAAGCACTCGGAAGCATTTGAAATTTTGAGTTTTTATGGTTAATTTAAAATGCTAATTTGGCATTTGGCAGTAGTTCTACCATTGAGGCATTGGATAATAATACGAGAAGTTTTTTAAATTTAAAGTCTAAACGATTTTTCGCGACTTTCGCGTCCTATTTTCAAAATCGCGACTTTTTCGCGACTTAGTAGACACCCTGTATTCTTAACTCCCTCTTAACTAGCGCATAATTCAATTTTTTTCCAATTCGAAAATTTTTGAAGTATTTTTGTGGATATTTAAAATTCACAATTTAGTGACAATTTTCGTAAAACCAACTTTGAAGCTCTGAAATCTTTTCAAACAAAGTTGGAAAAAAATTAAAAATAACATTTGTTCATTTTCAGACGTACTTACTAAGAACCAGTGCCGGTTTTAAGAGGGGGGGGGGATTTGGGTGATAATCCCCCCTCCCCAAGAGGCCAATTTTTTTGGAAAAAATTTCAAAGCATTTTTGCGCTCTTGTTTCACTGAGATGGATATGTTCATTTTTTTTCATCTTTTTTGAGAAGAAGAAGCCTTTTTTCCTTCTCAAGCCCACATTATAGGTATATTATATTCGTACACGATTTTACTTTGAATAATACTTTACAAGCAAATTTCAGTCACTGAAGTCCCTCCTTTTTAAAAATTAAATAAATAAATGACATATTTATTCAGTGGCGTGGTCAGGGAGTGAAGGAGGCCATTGTCCTCCCTTGCGAACGAAAATTTGAAATATAAAACATGCAAAAGTGAACGTTTTTTTTGTTCGGACTCATTTTTTTAGAAAATGACTCCTAATTTCGATTTTTCATGCCTAAAAATCTGGTTTTGCCTCCTCCTTGAGAAGCTTGATTTTACCCCCCCCCCCCCCAATGAGCCGGCAAAATTGTTTGGTTCTGACTCAATTATACCCATCCAAGGAAAAATCCTGGCACCAGTACTGTAATGTACGTATATATTTCCGCAATTATTTGTTTCGATATTACCTATGCTATTTTTTGAAATTGAAATTCATTCATAGTCTCTTCAATTTGCAAGTTGGGCAAAAAAAAGGTCATAACTATGTGATTTTGTTTGGTTTTCGATGCTCTACCCACTCCCAAGGTCAAAAATTAATTTTGACCGCTAGTTTCGAAGAACACAATTTACCCCTTCGAATTCAAAGATATGCAACACCTTCATACAACACCTTTTTTGTGGCACCAGGTTAATATCCAAATCTAAAGTTTCGCCGACACTCACTGGACAGCGGACACCCTGTATAATCCTTCCAAACGAACGTTATCTAAAAAATCTGTCACGTGCTCGCGTCATTAACTTGCACCGCGCAACGACCGGCGTGTTCAGACCCGCTCCTCCAGTATCCTTAATAATGACCGGGTTTGCCTTAAGGATAGTAGAATGGTTATATTAATTAAAGGTTTTATTCAACATGATGCCTTTTAGCGTACAGAGTTCTCTCTCTCGCGACTTCTCTAGTCTCGTGAACGTAATGAGTGTACATGTACTTCAAGTAAGTAGGTAGGTAATCTAACATGCGGCAGTGTATAGTCTGTGCTGTGCTATATACTGCAGTACCTACGTTAACATATATGTACTCTAGGTTATAGATCTGTCAACTTGAAATGCCTGTACAAACAAAACGAAACAACGAACAATGCACACCATTTATTTAGCCTTAAATAGCCAAGGTTTATTCATCTCTATAGGTACGTATACTATACGCGAATAGTCGCCGAAGAAGTCGAGCCGGCAGTTACCTATACCTATCTATCGGCAGTGTAATGTCGATATATAGATGACCACGTTATCTGCGATACGTATCAATTAGAATGGTAAACAGTACATGAGAATGGATTTGCAGAACAAGATTGAGTGAAAAAAATTCAAGACGATGGTTGGTATTCGCTAGGTACTCACCTTATCGATGTTGAAGTTGTTGATCGGAGCCAAAATATTGGATTTAACGCATTGGTAATTGCGCACGAATTGGGCACATACACCGTGAAGACAAGCGTGACAATCAGACGGACATAGGAAATCGCACATACAACAACAGGTTAACTTGCACGAACAAAGCAACGCGTGAAAGGATACGGTACGAGCGCAATTAAAAGAATGAGCCGGCACACCGGGAACATTAAAACCAAAATTTTCTTCGCTTTCGTTGTTCGCAGCATCCACGTTGTTGTTGTTGTTCTTGTTGATTTTCTTGGCGACGGCCACCACCAAATTATCGTGAAAATCGCAGAATTTCTTCGATAAAGGCGACAACGAAGGCGAGTTGATTCTAACCTGCGGTAACACGCTCGGTTTAACCGAATTCACCGATTCCCGAACAGCGAACATATCGTAATTTAGCGGATTACGCGCGCCAGCCGCCGAAGACACCAAATTCATCGGTCGCAGCTGAGGCTGCGGCTGCTGCTGCTGCGGCGCCGACAGATCATTATTCGAACGATTTAAATGCATATCTACGTTATGATGAACATCACGCCTGGTACGAAAAAATTCAATGGTATTATCGGTAAGACTAGAAGATCTGGGTCTGCTGTTGTTGTTGCGAGCATTCTCCAATATGAAAAATTCTCTGTGAGAATTACGAAATTGAAAATTTTGGAATGCGGTTATCGTCGGTACGACCACCGGCGATATAACAGTAGGCGACGACGATGTCGAAGACGTCATACATGATGATATCGACGCCGACGATTCTTGCTTAGCGGCGGCCAGTCCGTTGGTAGACTCGTGCACCATGTAATTTTCAAAATCTATATTCAATAACGTCGATACCATAACTGGGTGATATAATAATTTGTTGGCGTCTTCTTCTCGGCTGCTGTCGTTCGATGTACGCGTATCGTTATTGGCCGCTGGACGTACTTCTTCCACTTCTTGAACCGCGTTAAGAAGCAAGTATTCCGGTAACGAGTTTCCATTCTGTTTTTCATTATCTTCTTCGGACGATTCTTCGCCCAAATCGTTACACAGCGTGCTTCGATCTTCATCGGTTAGCATTTCGAACAAATGCTCGTGATTTCGTTTTGGTAATTTTTTCCCTTTTCTTCGATATAAACGCGAAATTTGGTAACGTATTACGAACAATATTGAATAATATTTGGTAACCGGTAACCGTGTTGTAGTACACGTTCAACGTGGTAAAAATCGAATATCCAAGCCGGTGGATAAAACATACCGAAAAATATATACAAAACTTACCGACGAAACCAGAAAAAAAAACTAATCGAACCGACAACTACTTATTCATACGTAAAAATACAACTTGGAATTAAAAAAAACACGACGATATCACCGGTAAAAAAAAATACGACAACGGCGAAAATAAAACACAACTTTTACACGAGCGGCCGAACCGCGAACTGCGACAGCGACTAAACAATACGATCAACATTTCAGCGCTGAAGTTCGTAGTTGAACGTGCCGCTCGTGTAGGGAAAAATACAGTGTTGCCACTACACGAGAAAATACTCAAACGTGCGAGAATGCGCACGCAACGTCGTGGTTTTTCTCAACCTCCTGTCTCCGAATTTTTCTTTTCTACGCAATTTTACGTTTCGCTATGAAAAATCTGTCCCATCTCGTGTATTATTTCATGTAGAGAAATTTTTTTCTTCACGTAATTTTTATTATTTAAGGCTGAATATTTTCCACAATGTCAACCGGTGAATGAGAAAAAATAGCGTCGATATTACGATCGCGTGGTTGTAAAACCGTATAGAATAAATTTTTCTTCTATCATTTTCAGCTCTGTTTCGGCATCCATAGGCGGTGTATTGCTGTAAAACTACGTATATAAATTCAAATCTCATCACTGTAATTGTTTATTTTGCCCTCGTGGTGATTTCAACATGTTGAGATGATAGTGAACAGCTTGCCAGTGTTATTCGAGTGTCATTGAGGAGGAATTTTTTGTTTAATCGAGCTTGAAAAAAATTCTACGAGTAACGAGATCGTCTCTACATTTATAAACGTACAACAAGTTGAATTGAAGGCGAACTATTTTCAAACTTTCGCACGAGTTGATAGTTTTGAAATTCAAGCAGAATTTTAAGAAGTCGCAAGAACAATAAATGACCATGTTTAAAATACAATGGTTATTTTGTTGATCACGTCTTCTTTACTTTGAACACTCTAGAACGAGATGTAGGTAATGATACGCATGCTTATTGTTATAAAATTATACATCTCAATTTTCAATTCATTTTTGTCATCTTTTTTTTTTTAATCTTCTAGGTACAGGTTTATCGTAATAAAATGTGATTGTCATTCATTTAAAATAAGGTACAGGTAATAGTATAAGCATTTGGTAGGTATAGCTCGTCTCACGTAATGTAATACATTACATAGCACCAAACATTGTAAAAAAAAACTTGAATTCTTATCGATACTTACATGTTTTTGATAACAAATCGAGCTTCCATAATAATAATACATAAATTTATACCTCACTTGCTTAAATGTACGTCATATGTAAACGAATCAAAACTAATAACCGCAATAAAATCAAGTTCATATCTTCTTATACTTGAATACCATGAAAGAGTAAGTATAAATGTGTAATAAAACGCAAATCATAATACCTAAGTATAAATCTTAAACTCGAACCCTCAGCCATCAGTGAAATGAAATATACGATAAAAATTGTCAGAAAATACACAAGTACCTAGTACTTGGGTACTTTTAGACTTGGCCATATTTCTCGCTTCATCAAATCTCACTGAAAACTTGAATAAGGGTAACTGCAAATTGCAATGAAAATACAAGCATTTTTTAGTATTGTATCAAATCGAGTTGTAAACTATTATGAAAGAATTTCACACCAACTCTATACGTGTGCACTTGTTTTACCACTTCATAAAATACCTACTTCATTAAAGTATTCCCCAATCCGTAAGAAAAAAAATGAATAAAAAAATTCATACAGTAAAAAACACATTAAACCAAAAACGACCAATTTTAATTGTTACGTTCGCAAACTGGTAGACTGAAGTATATTTTTGAATGATTTTTTTTTTTAAAATAAATATTACACCATGAATCATGAATTCTTAATTTTTGGAATTTTCAATGAACTTTGCTCTTTATTCGAATCAAATCAATATATGATTGTTTCTTTCATAAACGCTGTTTAATAATTTTCAAAATAAAAAAGTTCACCAAAATTACAATCGTGACCGTTTATCAACGAATGTTGTCGAAAATAGGTACCTACTTAAGTAATTCCAACGTTTGAAAAATGAAAACTAATCAGAAAAATATTCACCAAGAAATAGATAGGTACCTAATTATATCGTCTCTCGAAAAAATGTTCAGTGGTGATCAGTGTAATGTACTGAAATAATAAATTTAATTTCATGATACATTTGACGTAGTATGCCAATAATTATCTTAATCAGATTTACTCGTATTTTGATAAATTAAATTAAATTTACAAAGAGGTATGTTCAATAATTAAAACGCAATTTTTCGTTCAACAAAAATGGAAGTTCATTTAGGTGCTTGGTTCATAGTACATACAAAGAAAAATTAAGGAATAAGCCAGAATATCCTTACATGTATCAGTCATACATTAGAACGACTTTCCTTAGGGTTTTAATTTTAGTCATAACATTTTAGAAAAAGAATTGAATTGAATATAGGTAGATAAATAATTACTCGTAATAGTAATTACTCGACTATGTAATTAAAAATGTACTACGGAGAAGTAATGAGTGCTCTGGTTCTATTGAAAGGAAACTGAATTCTTTACGTCTCGTTATCTTCAATCGAGCTGAAATTAGTCTCACTGAAATACTGTGTCACCCAAACCTCAAGATTGAGGACATTGTTTTTTTTATTTATTTGAGATTTTTCAGATTGTAAAATTTGCAGTTTGCTGGCTATAATCGATTCGTAATATCGAACTTATGATAGGGTTCAATTTTCAGATATTGAAGTCTATTTCAACACCTTCTGGAGCAATTTAAAATTGCTGGAGAAAAGTCGAAGTTAGCTGGAGGCTCCAAGTAGGTCCGAAAATTATGGCAATCAATTCGGGGAGGTCGACTTTAAGTAGAAGAAGAAGTTTTGAGTAACTTTTTGCCAAAATTGATGATTTTGGATTTTTTTTTTAAATTTGAGATTTTTCAACTCCTGAAAAAATACAGACTCCAGGTCGTCTGGAAAATGGTGGAAATCGATTTGATGGGTCCACTTTAGTGTAAAAACTAATATGTTTCAGATATTCTGAGATCTGCGTAACATGCTTCTCGAGTGAACCAAATTTCAACTAGATCGGAGTTGACTAGTTGTGAAGGTTCTCTTGTAAGTTGTGAGCGGTATAATCGTGGAAATAAGTAGGTGTAAATATAAAAATCTCATGAAAAAAATCAACTTTCACCCTTTTTAAGTTTGAGTTTTAACAGAATAATTTTCGCAAACCAAAAATATGGAAATAGTTTGATAAAGAATTACAAAAATTAGGAATTTGTAAAGGCAACGAATTCTCTTTCTTTTATCTTTGTACGCGAGTAAGAATTAATAAATTTCAGAACTAATTAAAGAAATGAAATCAGGCATTTAAAAAGTTTTTCTTTTTTTTTTCTTTTCACGAAAACGAGAAAGGGTATTATGATGGAATTTTCTAGAGCAAAAGTAAAACAAAAAAAAATCTTTGTAAAAAATTATTTCGTTGAAGAATAAACAAATTCAGCATCTAAATTTTCATTTTTTTTAATACGAAATCGTGCTTTGTTAATTTTTGCCATTGTACGTATTCATCCTTAGAGTAAAAAAAAAAGAAAGAAAAATGTATAAAATTTAAAGGCGAGTTAAAATATTAATTAACTTTTTTTTGCGGAGAAATATTTCATAAATAGGGGTATACCTACCTACAACCAGTAACCATTTTACTTCAAGTATTTCAACTTGAAAGCGTAGTTTTTTCACTCTTTTCACTAACAATGCTAACCTAATTAGTACTACATAATGTTAATGAAATTGCATAATCTTAACAAATAAGGGGCCTTTGCCTTAAATTCGGGCAGATGCAATTTAATTAACATGATATGCTCGTTATCGAGCGAAATTACGCAGTGGTGTACAAAATTGCAACAAATAAGGCTGCAAAATATTATATTATATTAAAAGTGTTGCTAAAGTCTCGATAAAGTTTATAAATTACTTAATTAGTCAGCGAAAGTATTAGGTAAGTACCTTTTTGATAAACTTGCCGTTTTCTAAACTATAGAAACTATACTTATCTATTTATGTACTACTATAGGATAAAATGACAGTAATGTTTATCGAATGCTTGAAAGTTCAAGGTTACTTGGGGAAACTTTGCGTAGGTATGAAGATTTTCGGTAAATATCAAATCATCCCTATCGAAATCTTTTGAGTAATAAAATTTCCGTTTCCATTCGACCTTTCTAACATGATTTGAAAATTTTCACAAAACTAAGAGTAAGTAGCACAAAATATAACCTTAAGTATTAAGGTAATGCATACTATGAAAACAAAAGCTGAATGTATGTTTAAAATAAAAAAATCAGAAAAATTTGAGCACGAAGTATTGTGTATGCATTTTCTAACTATACAAGCCCTCGTAATTTTAATTAAAAATTTTCTAAAAAAAAAGAAGCAAAAAATAGATGATTCGTTCTTTTCATTCTTCGCATAAATAGAGAATAACGAGGTCGTAACTGGCACATTATCTTTTCTAGAATAGGTACTTGGAGTTTCTCCTTCTTGTACTCTCACTCCTGTACTAAAATGTCCTCAATGTGCAGATACAACATACCTACGTACATTTTTACTTTACGAATTGTGCATAAGTCATTTGTTTTCTATTGTTTAAAAAACAGCCAACCGTGATGTTTCTACTCGAGTACGAAAAGAGGGTATTCGTAATCATAAAATTTTATTCGAGTATCATCTAAGAATACTTCAAAAAAAAAAAAAAAAAAAAAAAGAATTTGCCAACGATAAAAACAACGCGACAGGGCAATTGTTGAAAGTAGAACGAAGCTTGTTCTTTTAATTTTCTCGATTATTAATGAGAGAAGCTTTTTGCTTTTTGAAAGTGTGATCGCGTCCGTGTTTTATGTAAATTTGGTTTTAACTCTTTGTGGCGATGAAATTTTGATGTCAGTTTAAATTAAACTTTTTCGTTGGTTTGTGAAGTCACGAAAAGTTGCAGAGGTTAAGCGAGAATTGTTTCGTAGTTTTAAAAAAATAACTTCGGGAGTTTCATTAGGAAAAAAAAGGAACGTTTTCGTTGAAAAACCCCCTACTATTGTGTGACCTTTCTGAAATCCTAAAAGTGAAAGATAAGAAGCACTGAGAGAATATATACGTTTATATCCGAATACGAATCTGAGGCAGGGACGAGAGATACTTTGAGCGAATTATTTAAAAATGGTTACGTCAGCGTCATATCTTTTGCCTTTCAGGTATCTTTATTATTACCAGAGATAAATGTCGGTACCTAGCTACCTACCGAGTACCTATACTACTTCTATATTCGTATTTTGATCGAACATATGCATATGGTACGAGAAACGAGAACGTATTTCGGATTACGATAAGTCAAGAGCTCCAGTAGAATATTCTGCGTATTACTTTGTGAGTAATTACCATGTAAATCTTGAAGCTTCACTTCACTTTAATCCACAATGATTACTTCAAGTTAAAATGTTCTATTTAAAGTTCACGATCCTTATAGTTAATCCAATTATAATGACAAGTTAAATGTTATTGACTGTAAAATTACCCTTATGGTACAAATAGATAGGTACCTTTTGAATTCTGGCGGCTATTCGTATTCCATGTAACATGCAATAATCAAGTTGGACATCTCGCGAAATATGTTACGAAGGGCTGATATGAAAATTAATCCTCTTAGGATAGGTATTCATTTTATTCGCACGGTACCGACGTCGAGATTTTGAAAATTCTTCGTCGTTGTTTTTGAATATTTAACGACAACGAACACGATGGAGAAGTCTTTATCATATTACAACTCCTGTTCCACCTTGAAAATAGGCTCAGAAAATGAAAAAAAGTACATCGACACTTTTCATAATGTTTTAGATTGTTTTCAGAGACAACTGATATTTTACCCATAATCAGAAAACTAAATTTGGAGGGATGAAAGTTGAAATTTTTTTGTTTTATTTTCGTTATAGGTAACAGACCTTTTACGATGATGACCCAACTGCACGCTACGTAAAAAGCAATACACCCTGTCATTAAAATACATTATTGAAATTTTATTACAACACAAAATTATAGCCTAAAAGTTGATATTCTTCGAAAACCTTTTTAATTCAACCTCGAAGCGTCGCCATGTAATCATTTTTTGCCTTAGCATTCTAAACGCACCGTAAAAACCTATCTGTCTATAGGTATGGCGTTTTAAAAGCAAACGTCTTGTAATTGGCAAAAATTACGATGAAAAAAATGTTACTTTCAAAACGACAACGCAACCACGTTTTAAACACGAGAGGGTTATTTATCATTAAGAAATTATGCAAATTCAAACGTGTAATCTAGATTTAAGCTATCCACTTCGGATTAATTGCGAAACAGTGGACATTCGAAACTTGGAAAGTAAAATTTATGACGTGTTCGGTTAGCGAACAATTAATCAAAAGAATCAGCATTTTGGTTTTGGTTTGAAACAAAAAACTGAATTCTATTCAAATTTGATTACACTATATTAAACTGGCATAATGAAATACTAAACTGATGATGAATAAGTTGTACATTTCGTCTCAGTTCGATGAATTACTCGAACCCATTCTTTATATTTATATCATATCTATTCTACATGCAAAAACTGAAGGCTCATTCCAGTTCCAGTTAAATTGAACTTTGATAAATCGCACCATATAAAACTAAAAGTACTTACACCGGTTATTATATTTTTGTTCCGGATTCAAAATTAATTTTCAATCATTTCTCCTACTCTAAATGTATGAAAAAATCTAATTTTTTAAAACCCACCCACCACGTACACGCTATGTACTTTCACATAATCAAAAGCTATCTAAAAATGTTTGTTTTCAGCATCATTTTCCTTATATCAGAGATTCAGGGTCCATTATAGTATAATGTTCGATTATCATAACATAAAGATATTTGTACAGATATAAAAACTGAAAATACCCATCAAGAGATTTTTACCTTAAACGATTCCAGTGCGTTGCTCCATTGTAATAAAAATGATGAGAATGTAGGACACACGGTTATATCAACATTGAAAGTATTATCGAAAATGACACGTTATTACATAAAGAGCACTACCTATTCATCTTAGTCTTAATAATGATTGAATACTCAAACGTTTTAATATTACATATTAGCTATAAAACGATGAAATAAACTCGTCACCAGCAAACTATCAACCTGCACCTTAGGAATAAATTTCACCTTTTACATCATACTATAATTTAGTAAAATACTTGACTAACTCATCAAAGCACGAAAAAAGTACCGATAAACTGGTCATGTGTGAACTACCAGAATGAGCGGTTTTCATTGATGTAAGTAGCAGTTTTGTTACAGTATACTAAACTCGAACGATTTTTCGAAAAAAAAGCAATATAAAACGAAAAAGAGGCAAACAAAGAAAATATCGTTTAGGATATAAAAAGGACATTTTTTAAAACGAGATTCTTCATGTATGAAAGTGATGGAAGAAACCAACGCAAAATTTTATTCGTGAAAAAAAAAAAAAAAAAAACTCGAGCGTATAACAACACTTAATTTATAGATGTGCTGGAATCATATGGTATTACAAAACCATCGTAAACCAAGATACTATGATTGAAGAGTCGTAAACGCCAAATGTTCTACAATTATTAATTTACCGAAATGATCGAATTTTTGTCACTAGTAGCTTTCCTTCGATTTCAACATAATTTTATGGATCAATATCCTATTCAAATAAGAACCAAAAAAATATTATGAATTTAAAAAATACTCCAACACTCCGAATCAATAGTTTTCCTAACGAAACAGAACCGTGGTACAATTAATTAAACCAAATACGATAACAAAATGTACAAATATATTTTCACAAAGACTAATAACATTATTACAAAGTATTATAAATTTTACGACCTCTCATTTCAGTTACCCATTTTTCAAGCAACGCAGGACCAGATCGGTCTCCTTTTCTATAATAATCCGCCGGAGGCTTACCTTCTTCTAATCTTATGTAAAAGTTGCAATATCTGTAATGAACCAAACCGATTCTGCCTTTAGCATGTCTACGTACTCCTTTCACCATTACACCTCTGCCATGGAAACACTCAGCTAATGTAAAAACAACATGTTAACGAATTAAGATATGTTTACTTTGAAATTATAATCATATCAGAGGCGGAATTTACCGATCCATAAGTTAGTTCTGAATTCAACATTGTGATCCTTCACAGCCATGTCAGCCGCTTCATTA
The DNA here is from genome assembly GCF_950023065.1 of Planococcus citri. Classification (NCBI taxonomy): domain Eukaryota; kingdom Metazoa; phylum Arthropoda; class Insecta; order Hemiptera; family Pseudococcidae; genus Planococcus; species Planococcus citri. Next base: position 29,878,300 of record NC_088679.1, on the reverse strand, counting down.
ATTGCTCGTGTCGCGATTTCTGCACCTTTTCTTCCGACCAGTGCTAGCTGCTTAAGAGCTTCGTCAATTGTTAGTCCACGAACAAAACGACAAACATACCACATTTTCTTCGGACTGTATTTTAAGTTGATTAGTTCATGGCAAACGTACTGAAAATCAATGAAAATTTACATTAATAAGATAAATATTGTGTATTTCTAGTAAATGTCTAAATAAGAATGCTTCTCGAGAATCAGAATAGCTAATTTACGTTTTTATTCCACGCAGCATTAGGTAAATTAGGTCTTTTGGAATACATACTTGGAATGTATTTTTTTTCTAAATTTTGGGACCCAAAAGTAAAGAAATAGAGCTCATAGTAAACTTTTGTTCTTACTGAAAAACACCAGATCTATTTTCTGATCAAAAATTGATAAAATGACTACCACCGGTCTCCAAATCAGTTCAATCATAATTGACATTACGTAACTAATGTACCCAGGAAATTCACCTACTATGGTAGCCGAATTCGTCGAGGCCACTATTCGGATGAAAATGATTGAAAAAAATATCTGTCAACTTACAGCAGGTCTCGGAGGTTCTGAGGGATCTTGAGGAGGGTAAACTTTTTCATTAAGTTTCATCCATTTCGACAGTTTAGCGTTATCTTCTTTCGTAAGATCTGGTCCGGAGTTCATAAAATTCGTGTACATATGAGAAGCTTTGGAGTGATCGGCATAAGAACGTATTAAAATAGCATTCACCGGATGAAGTGAATTATTGAAGTTGGCCATCTGGGTAATACTTTTTTTACAAACATATCGCACCGAGTTCCACATTTCTGCACACATATGACAAACATTTGAAATCAATTCGAACAATCATTTTTTAATTATGAGGTGAAAATCTACTTACTTGTTAGAATATTACGAAGTTAGATGACTTTTAAGAACAAAGTTTTTCAAAATTCTATTCGTATTTCTACAGCAATTTTCGATTTTCGGCGAATTTTTACATTTTGTGTTGATAAAAATTTTTTGTGTTTTGATAAGAAATAAAGTTTGGGACTAGGAGCGGATCGCCGGAACTTTCCGGCTACCAATGAAATCGCGGCGTGCGTACGCGTATACATACGTGCGCGTGGGGGGGTAGCTTTTGTCGCAGTTTGTCTACATGTATACTGCTAAAAAACGCATCTCGGCAAGCTGGCCTCCGTAGCCACATAGAGTAGGTGATGGATCCCTGTGCCGATGGTCTGGGTTCGAACCCAGCTCAGGGCACCAATTTTTTCAAAAATTTTTTTCACGATTTTTATTTTTACGAGTTCAATTTTCACAGAAAATTCAATTTAATAATTATTTTTTGCTTTTAAACTATGAATAATGAATTTTTGACTGCTGTAGAAAGCAGCATATTCGTATTCGGCATGATTTTGTAATTATTAAAGAGAGGTTAGGTTAAGGTTAGGTTAAATGCCGATATGTTAATATTGAGGGAGGGCGCGAAGCGCCCGACCGAATAAGTGCAGAGTGAGCGAAGCGAGCTCTTGCTCCGAGTGCGGCCCTTGAGGGGCCGCGAGGGCGCGAAGCGCCCGATTCACGAGGAGTACTCGCGTAGCAAAAGTAGGAGATACGGACACGCGCGAGGCGAAGCCGAGCGCGCACCCCGTGTGTTTCTTTAAAAAAAAATTTGAAAGAAAAATATTAAAATCGAAAAAATGGCGTGAGATGTCTGTAAAAATTCAAGAAAATTGAAATTTGAAAACAAAACGAGTGAAAACTAACGTTGCGTTGCGAACTCGTCTCTGATTGGTAGCCGGAAAGTTCCGGCGATCCGCTCGTTTTGGGACTACGTAATTTTAAAATGTGGCCTAGTTCGGTAAAAAAGTGAAAACCAGGGCTGCTTAGCTAGCCATTAGCTTTTAGCCATTAGCCGTTAGCCGAGGGTAGCCAATGCTTTTTTAGCTTTAGCCATTAGCTGGCTAACTCTCCGAAGCATTAGCTAGTAGCTAGCTTTTAGCCAATCATTTTTCATTTCCATTGCTGGCTGATTTTATTTTTTGCTCCTATTAGACTCTTAATTTTATGTAAATTTGATTTTTAAACCTGATTTTGAGTATTTTTTTTTTTTTTTTTACTTTTTACTCCTTTTTACATAATACATATGATTAATATGTCAATAAACAATTTCTGGGAGTACCATGTAATTGGTCTTTTTTCAACGAGTGTTTTGAGGTACAACTTCATTTTAAAAAAATTAGCAATTAGCTAAACGTTAGCTAGCCAATCAGAAGTTATAAGCCATTAGCTTTAGCTTTTAGCTAATGAAAATTTTTTTTAGCTTTAGCCTTTAGCTTAGCCAATGCGATTGGCTAAATGTAAAGCAGCTACAAAAAGGGAGTATGCGCAGCGGCCATGTTTACCCCTGAATTACCATCTATATATGTACAAGATCTATGCTTGAAACTACATCACTTCACTCGCGTTTATGTCACGGTCGTTGTATTATTATCGTTACATTTTTCGTGTGAGATTGGTGTTAAATTTTAATTTATTTTCCTTTAAAAATTAAGGGCCGTATTCATAGACTTTACTTAGGGATCACTTGGCTAAGTGGCGAATCTTGAAGCATTTTTCCCAGGCGTGATTGAATTTTTGAAATTTTGTTTTTTGATAAATTGAAAGATTGGACTCCGAAGTGTTGATTTATTATTTTAAAAATATAAAATGTTGATTCGTTCTTGAGAAAAAATGAATCAAAATTCACTACTCAGCCAAGTGTCTCTTGAGTAACATCTATGAATTCGGCCCTTAATTTCAACTAATAGTAAAGTAATACTTGGGTAGGTAGGTAGGTACTTGAAATTTAAATGGCAAAGTGAGAAAGTAATAATTGGACCAATTGAGGAAATGCAAAAATTTACTAAATGGTATTCCCGGCTAATATAGCCTAGGTAAATAAAATGCTCACTCCCCGTATTTTTGAAATTTTGATAATGTTGTACCAAGAGTACCAAGTAATTTTCTCTCACCAGTCATCCCATCCTCCTTGACCACAATATGTAGGTACTTTCTCCTATTTTGATGAAACTCGCCCAAAATGTTGGTTTTGATGTAAAACCATCCCAAAAAATTTCAAGTCGACCCCCTCACCCCAATTCGAGAAATGTACCTACCCAACTACCAATACGTGCTTAAAATTCAAAATTCTTGTTCTCTGTGTCCGTGGAGGAGATGGTCCAAAAATTTTGAAAATTTCATGGGAAATATTTAGGGCTGTATTCATAGACGTTACTTATGGGATCACTCGGCTAAGTGCCTATTAAGTGGTGAATTTTGAAGCAATTTTTCCAGGCGTGATTGATATTTGAAATATATCCTCCCTGGGGGCGGGAGGGGGGCAAAGAATCATAAAAAAATTCATGCGGCTAGACTTATATGTCTCCTCCATACATTTTGGGTGAATTAAAAAATTTTTGTTTAAAATTGGATGAAGTATGATTTTTTTGCGAGAAAAGCGTTTTTCCAATTGTGGTCAAGGAAGGTGCGGCGAGGGAAAATTTTTTGGTCCAACATTTTTTTAAAAAGGTACCCAACAATGTTTTCATCAAAATTTTAAAAATACGAGGAGAGAGGCATTTTATTTGCCTATTTCAGCCGGGAATACCCTTTGAAAAATTTTTGCATTTCATTTTCCCCAATTACTTTCTCACTTTGCCATTTAAATTTCCAATACCTACCTACCTATTGGTTGAAATTTTTTAAGGAAATTATTTTAAAATTTGAACTTTAAAATTTAACACCAATCCCACATGATGAATGTAATAATAATGATTAACGACATAAACGTTGATTGATACGTATACGTAGTTTCAAGCATAGATCGTGCGTATATAGATGGTAATCCAGGGGTAAACATGGCCGCTGCGCATACTTGGTTTTTGTAGCTGCTCTAGCTAAATGCAGCCCTGGTGAAAACGAAAAGTGAAAACGTATGCAGCGATCCTACGATGGAAATCACAAATCAACTTTTCTCATGCATTTAACATCTGCGCAAATTCAATTTTTATCTCTGATCAATTTTTCTTTTTTTTTCAACGTTTATTATTGCATTTTTAATTTTTTTCATTCAATTCAATACTGTTGTTAATAGGGGTGTTCGAGCGCTCTACAGAACGCTGCAGAATTTACAGAAAATGTGAAAAATTAGGGGTTTTGTGCGCTCATGATTCATGAAAGACTCAAAATGGACAATATACTGCTGCAATGCAATTTTACAAAAAACTGTAAAAAATTTTCAACGTTTTCTGTAATTGCTGCAGGTTTCTGTAACTTGCTGGAGAGCGCTCGAACACCCCTAATATTGAATAATTTCTAATCACACTGATATTGTTGTACTTTTCTTTATTTATTCAATTAAAAAAATTATCGAGAAATAATTCAAAAAAAGACGAAAAATAACAAAAACACCGATGAACTAGTCGCAAGTGTGAAGCGAACTTATTGATGTCAACACTTTTTTTTGGCCACAGTACAAAACATTGAAATTTTGTTTGTTGTCTAATGTCTTGTCAGTTCTGGGAGTGGAGTTTGTATGTAATTTCTATGCTAGTAGTTTTCGACATAAATGTTATGTCAGTGTAATTATAATTGTGGAAATGTTTGTTGAGAAGTATATATTAAAACCGCGTTAATTCGATAAATCATAAATACAGTGCATTCAATCAATACAAGTATCACAACTGCTGACGTCGAGTTCACCATGGAAAAATTACGTGCCATTTTCATCTCCATCAATTAATTACGGTAATTGTGCTAGAAAAGCTTGATACACCATTAATTCATCAATCAAATTAACATTATCATAAATATTGGCATTTTCACTCGCATTTGAATGCTTCTGATCTAATGTAAACTCATGTGCTCTTATTTATAACTTTGGGTGTGTGTTTGTGTGTACCGCTACAAAATGCATTTGTGCCGATTTCCAATATTACACTTACACTTGCATAGATCATCACCAGATAACATTCGGCTCGTAATTATCCATAAATTATACCTTATCAGTGATTGTAATCTGAAATTATTAATCATTCATTTTGGTCATTTGTGATAATTGGCATTGTTTACATTTGTATATTATAATTACATCTATGCTTCTGATCAATGAACTCCGTCCGGGTCATTTTGAAAACACATCGAACATTAGATTTCAGAAGTATTTGAATTCAATAAAAAAATGGTCATTTTAATTTTCGCAATGTTACCCGAATAATCACGAAATTTTATTTTCTTTATAGATTTTAACTTAATAGTCGTCGCCATTTGAACGCGAATAAAATCAACTTGTTATGTCTAAAACCACACAAATAGATTCTTGTTTGTAAGTAGCGTGTAGTACTGGAATTTAAGTATTTTTATTTTAGTTAGAAAAGCTATCATATCAAAAATGAAAAATGCTTTATTGTCTCCCAGTTTTAATTTTGGGATCTTAAGCTTACTTTGGTGTGTGAATTATCAATTATCATATATTTTTAATTATAATACTGATTTCAACAGCTGGAATTAAAAATACGCTTTATTAATATAGGCTGGTGAATAGAAGAGTAGAACAGCTTCAAGAGCACAGCATCACATGCACAGAAATAACGCAAAGGTACACATTCATTAAAGCACCGCTAATTTTCAGTTTCCTTATACATAGCATTATAAGTTTTCGTCGAGAGGTATTCGGTTCAGTTCAATTAGTATTTTTAAATTTAAAGTTTCAATTTTCGATTACAAAATGTTCAATTAGAGAACATTTTACTCACACGGTTTATCTTTTCGGAGTGTGTAAAACATCGGTTTTCAATTGTTTATTGAATACCCTGCAATAATAATTAATGATCTGTTATCGATCCATCCCAGTTGAATGATAATAAACACAGATAATTTTTTGACTGCTCTAAAGGCATATTCTACAATCTACAATTTGCGGTATTCAATTCGAACGTTATTAAAAGAATCTTTCAATGAGGTTGCCTTATACAGCTAATTCTACAGTATCGCTGATCTAATTCATTTGACTTTTTCAAATTGCTAATGTCGCAGGAAGTGAACCAGCCGTGAATTGAAGATAAATTTATTCCATAACGTGACCGTTGCATTTTCTTATCAATTCCCTTGCTGTCGAATATAGAGAGCCGAGTCGACGAAATTCAATTTTATTACGATAAGCTTTCGATAAGATGATTTTAACGTCGAGAAATGAAACGTGGGCCATTTTTTCCACATTATATTTCAAGCTGAATCGTGAGAAAATTTTCTTCTCGAGAAAATCTACGAGCAGAACTCTTGAAATTTTTACATATCGACGAAAAAAATTATAAATTTTTCATCTGTCGAAGAACCGAAAGCTATATACGTGTAGTTCATTCAACTTAAAATTCATGCCAAATATTTTTCGCTCCAAGTAACGTTTTTAATATGTATTTTCTCTTTCATCTCGTAGCGATTATTTCGGAGGGTTGAATCGTGCAAAAGGAGTACTCTTCGTACATTTATGAAATTTTTTCAACATACTGTTTCCAAATTGCCCTGGAAAAATTTTCCATCCATTTTTCCTTCGAAAGAGTCGATAAAATTTAAACAATATTAACGACGATACGATTGAGAAAAATCAAGTCGAATTAGCCCCACGAATAGCCTCTTGGCATTCTGTAAGTTGTGCGCTGGCTGTGTAATTCCACATCATCGTTGTCGGTACCTAGACCAGACGTGTAATAAAATCATCTGAAATGAGTTCGAATACACACGTAGTACGGTCGAATGTGAAAATGTATCATCTTACGTATGATATTTTCATTTTTACTACTTTGTATCCAATTGGCTATTCGCATTAGTAACGGGTTAGGCACACGTGTGTTTTCGTATTTGATCCCTAGATTCGCTGTGTTTCAATAGGTATATGTACCAAAGAGTACGAGTACACCAACTACTAACACTATATACTATTACTCTTATATCTATGTATATTTTTTGTCAGATCTATGAAGGACATTTTCAATACACACGATCGCGACGAAACCGGTTTCATCGATACTTTCGCTGGCCAGTGTTGGGCGACAGATGATGAAAAATTGAATCGGAAATTTTTATTCCTATATAGTGAAATTTACACCGACCAAGTTTACCTACATAAAGAATTCGTCGTCCATTAACCTTCCCATTTGACCGGGTCATTAAATTTACTACCAACGACGTGTGTATTACTAACGTACGAGTATAATACGCGATATTATAGGTGGATATTCGTAGTAAACTACTCGAGCTCCATGAATGAGAAAGAATTAGTAGTTATCTCAGTGTTCAGATGTAGCACACTCTCGGAGAATACAGAGTAATCGATGGAAAGCCTTGTACACTGTTGTAGACTTGCTTATATGAGTATATGTTCGTGATCAGATAAAAGCTTTTGTGCATTGCGAGAAAAAAAAATGAAACACTACAGGAACCCCTTTTTTGACGTGTTCGCGCTCTTTATGTCGTGCTTATGCGTCTTTCCCAAGCTCGTACCAGTAAATGTTTATTGTCAGTAATTAGAAGTTTTACAGCGAAGGGTTGTACGCGTTTAGTTTGTCATTTTTTTTTTTACTCTACCTTACCTTCCTCTGCGGATATTTTCAGCTAATAAGTATCCTAAAGTTTTGCAAGAAGTTGGAAATTATTTTTTTAAAAAATAGCTTCGAGGTTCGTTTCGTGTAAAGTATCTGCGACTACGTCGATTTCAAAACCGAGTGTAATATTTAATGATGGAATGCTTTAAGCGTGAGTCGGGCTTCTAAGAAATTGTTGTGATGAATTTTTCGTCTTACAGTTGTTAAAACTAGAATAGAAATCCGTATGAGTGTTTGGGATCGTTTGGTTGTTTTGTTTTCAACGATGAGGTGCGAGATGAGCGAATTGAAGGGTGAAAGTGGTTGAATTTATACAGAAAAACTGTAATATATCCGCGATTCTTGATTCGATTTGGGTGAAATGTGATTCATGGCATTGAAAGTGATGAAAAAATTATATCATATCATTCTGGAAACATATTTCTGTTTCCCAGCTGTTTTTTTTATCTACATGCCCCTCTCCTTTTTAATTCATTGAACAAGCAATTATCAGAGAATGATTAATGATTCGAATCCTTCCTCATGTCTAGAATTTTTTTGGTTTTTCAATATTTTGAGAGTTTTTTCAGATACAGTTGTGCAAAATTAAATAAATACATCTAACAAAAAGTATCAAACTTTAAGGGGGGGGGGAAGGCTCATAGTTGAACAACGGGGATATGTTGTCCTGGGCTCGTTAGCCCACAGCTCCCATTTGGTGGGGGAGGGATCTGCGCTGGAGGCGGTTTTCAATGGAAGGAAATAGAAACTTACTGAATAGAAGCATTTTTTGTAATTCTGAAAAGAAATTCATTTTTTGGGGAAAAAACAGAGCACTTGTTTTCATTTTTCGACAGTGAATGAAGGAAGTGCTTTGTCTTGGGACAGGAAAATGTCAAGATGATTTAGGGCAAATTGAAACTTTTATTTTAATTCAGAATTTCTGATGAAATCCTGACTTTCTCAAGTCCATGAATCATAATTTGTTGGTCTGTTTTCTATTTCAGCTCCTACGAAGAAGGGTTGGGCAAACTCTTTTAGGAAATAAATTAATATTTTCATTTTTATTTTAAAGAGAGTTAGAAATGGCCAATTTTGACTATTTTCAAAAAAGAATTGAACTTTGAATCAATGACTCTTCTCCAGGAGTTTGGTGAAGTTTTCTGTCCAATTTGCCAATAATTGCATCTCGAACAATCCATTTTTTAAAAGAATCAAACCAAGAATTAGGTTATCAGTGTCAACTGGAAATTGACTCTGAGTTGGAATCAAAAAAACTCTTTGCCCAACCCGGCTCCAAATTGATCTAGGAAGTCGAAATTTTGCACTGACTTCAAAACAGCATCCCAAATGCGTCCAATCTCTCATTGCTCCTTTTCAGGTACGAAAAAGTGAATTTCCTGCATTTGGGAGGTGGGGAGGTTCGGTTTTGTGGTCCAAATTTAAAGTTCAGTTCAGGCTCAGGCGCACTGTCCAGTTCATCGTTCAGTTCATTCGTTCAAGTTCGCGAGGAAAGCTTAAGTATTTCTCAGTTCAGAGTTCTCCTCTCTTTTCAATTTTATACCTCGTGACTTTTCACTCTAAAAAATGGAGAAAAAAGGAAATAATTCAATAGAAATTACCAGCAACTTATTAAAAATCACCAATAATTTACCAAAAAATGCCAGTAATATACCAAAAATTACCAGTAATTCACCAAAAATTACCACTCATTTACCAAAAATTACCAGTAATTTACCAATTTACGTTTTGATTATTTTTAAAAATTCAAAAATTTAATTTCAAACTAAAAAATAAAATACCAAATTTTGAAAAAAAAGAACAAAAAGTTCATCATTGGATGTTCATTTTGGTTCCAAGTTTGCAATGAATGTGTCTTAACTTTTGTTGTTTCAGTTTTTTTTTTTAAATCATAATTTTTTGAAAAAATAGCGTTGTTGGAAGGAAATTTATTCAAAAATACAAAAATAAAATTATAAAACTTTATAAATTAATTTTTATTTTAAATATCTAATTTCCAATTCATTTCTAATCAGATATTTGGGTATAATAATTTTTCAAATTTTGAATTTTGAATAATAATTATTATTAAGGAGAAATAAGTTGAAAGAGCACTCGTTTAGAAGTTCGTTCAAAAAAAGTGAACCGAAAAATCAAAATCACGTTCTCGAACAAGACTTCCAACTTCCTAAGAAATTCTATTGGTAGACTTTTAGATGTTATGCTTTTCAATTTCTCTTTGCCATCTTCTACTTACAAAGAAGAGAATTTTCCCACTGTTTTTAAATACATGATTTTCACTTTTTCCGCCCCTCTCCCCTCTGAATTAATTTTGGTAAGATACTGAAATTTGGCACCCTGATTTGAAAAAAATTGATTTATCTACTGTACATTCAAAAAATCATACCAATTTTCTTCCTTCGACGTCATAAATAAATTTTAAGAGCTCTCAAAAATTAATTTATGTGTTCACCATTCAAGTTTACTAATAGTGTAGGTGTAGGTAGTCTGTCAAAATGAAAATTTTTCAAAATAATTTTTTTTCTTCAATTTTAAGAAAACGAAATGTTTTTAAAATAGGAACTCCCCCTACCTACCCCTCCGCAAACGTCTTACACCACTCCGTTTCAATTTTGTCGTGATGTGGAAATTTTTTCTTGCAAACTGCCGAAAATTCGAATAAAAAGGTACGAAATTGTGTGTTTTGAGACGTTAAATTCAGTAATACTTATGAAAAGAGGTGAGCCTCGAAAAGAAAGAAGCTGCTTATGAAAGATCTGGAAAGATGAGGGAAAAATCAGATTTGGGATAGGGTCTGAAATTCTGCAAAGTCTCCTTAACTTCGTTATTATTCGTTTTTTCATCAACATGGTAACGTAAAAATTTCCTGTGCTGTTTGCAAGATTCATTTTTTCTTCATTTCTCCAATTTTGAAAACTAGAACGTATGAAAAAAAATTGAACCTTTCGCTCAGCCGAAATACAAAAACGAAAATAATATTTCGATGTAAATTTCGAAAAATAAGAAAAAATGAAATGAAAAAAAAATGAAAGTCGTCGCTATAGGAAATACTCGCATTTTATCTCAAAATGATGGCCGAGCGAACTTTTGCCTTGTACTAAAAAATGAAACCGATAAAATTGATAGTGATTCGCAAACATCAGGAAAAAAGGAGGAAAAAACGCGAAGAAAGGTTCGGGTCAAGATGCTTTAAAGTGGTATACAATAATATACATTCGCTATCAAAATATTAGTACAACACGCAGCGATACATTACTTGTAAACTTTCGAATCTCCTATTTAATAACGATTTATATCAACTTGAACTTTTCACAGAAAGAGGCATTGTACAAAAAAAAAAAAAAAAAGAAATGAAATACGTAAAATTGGCAATCTAACCGAGGGAAGTTTTTTTCCCCATCTGTTTCGACAGTTGTGGGTAAGATAAAGGTTATAAAATTTTTTTTCATTCGACGGCCGGTTCTATGAAACGAAAAAATATGACAGATTTCTTTTCGCCGTCTCTGAAGAACTAAACGTATAGTAATAATTATTTCGAGGTGAATCGATGCTCGTTTGATGTACAATTTTATAGAAGTAAATCGATGATATTGGTGTAAAAATATGAAATTCCACGTATGTAACGTTGTCGATTTCATTGAGAAAATGGGTGAACGAAACATCGTCGCGGTCGTATTGAAATTTACGACACGATATCTTGATTACGATACAGACGATAATGTTGTAATATTTTGATGGATTCTGTTTTTTTTTTTCATTGTTTTTTTTATTCATTTTTTATCGCTATCTAGTTTTTGCGATATAGAAAATGGAAAGTTTGAAAGCAGCGTTGAGGGATTGCAATGAAGTGTCATTGGCTCTCGATGTTATAATACCTGGCTTAAATTCAAAACTGGGCGAAATTTTATTTGAAATGCGAATAAGAAATGCGCGTGTATAGAAAACTTCTCGCTGAAAGATTAACGCATTCTTTGCCAAAAACGTGGCTTAGCTTTTGATTTCTGAATTTCTATACACGAGTGTTCTCGTCGCCTTTGCCGAATGGTGGCGTATCGATTTGTTTAAAACATCTTCCGTTTTCACAGCTGCACTGATAAGGTTTTAAATGCGTTGCGATTGCGATTTGTTTCTCATATATTCATTGGAAAGGCTTTGGTTTGGTGTTTTGTTTTAGCTTCATCATCACACTCATCATAAATTACAATTGCATTTTTCACGTGTGTAGTAGATTTGGAATTTTTTTGAAAGATGCTTCGTGTTTGGCGAAGAGTAATGTGTAAGTTGCAGGATGTTACTCATGATGACGCTTTATGCCTGCTGCAGTTTTGTGGTCAAGTCATCCACACGTGGCCTGGTTTTTTCCCACAAAGAATCTTTCGGGAAACTTAGTCCATTTGTCGTTTTAAACGACTCTGAAATACGTATATTTGGTACAGATAATCTACTATTAGTGGAAGTTGGAAAAAGGGAGAGGAAGTAAATTTAAATTTGAACCGAAAGAGCAATATAACAATCGTAGGTAATTTTTACATCATCACGCAAACGATTTCTCTGTTTTTAAATTCGAAGAAACCACGAGAAACTCAAAATCGAAAATCCCCATTTTCAACCCAAATTTTGGTATTCGTTTGATGGAAAATTTATTAGATAAATGGATAAAATTGAAGGTTGTGTAATGTCTATGTAAAAGAGCTGGTAACATATTTGAAATTCCAAGCTGTACAAAATAATATACCTACTTATGTAGATTGATTTTATCGGAAAATAGTTTTCAACTCTTTGGCTTTACAAGAGATGAGCAAGTTATCTTTTAACCATGATTTTTTCGCTAATGTTGGGAATTTTCCGTTATTTAAAGCTGTCAGAAGTTTCGATTGAATGATTAGAATTGATTACTTTTGCTTATATTTACCAAGTTTTGTTATAATAATACCTGAAAAAATTTAATTACCATTTTATCACTTTTGGTTAATGGGCAGTTTTCTGAGAAAAAATGTTTTCAGGGTTTTTATGTGGAGATTTGAATGTATCGAAAAATTTGAATTTTTGAAATGCTTTGATCAAAATCATGTTTTAAAGGATGCTTTTTGAAATTTATTTTCTATTTATCAAATCGATGATTACTTGAAATTCATCAACTCTTTGGAGTAATTAAAATCGATAAATTTGAAATTGAAAATGAAATCGATCTTGCTAAGAACTGATTAGAAACTCTTGAAAATTCGAATTTTTTCAAATCAATGTTTTTTAGAAGGTGCATTCGGGTGCTCTCAATTTTCAGCAAAACTGAGAATTATTTTCAGTTTTGCTGAATATGAGAAGTAAAGGTGTCTCCACAATACCCAACATAGAAAAATCACAAAATTTTGGTAATAACAGCGGACCTACTTGCTTGAATGAACCTAGAGAGAGGTAAAATCAAATATGTTGCTGAAAAATCGAATTTTTGGTTCAAAATTGTCGATTAACCGAGACTATCTGATATCTCCACCAATTTTTTGAAATTGAAATCTGACAGAGTTCAGAAATTTTTTGGGGGGAAGTGACTCCAAAAATATGTGGTAAAAATGTGAGATTTCCACTTCATCTAAGAGCCCTTGGTGGGTACTAAAAGTTCGAAAATTTTCTAATAAAATTAGGTAATTGCTTGCGAATATTTTCTGTCAAAAAATTGGTTCAGTTTTGTACTTTTACTGCTTTTGAACAAGAAAAAAAATCAGTTTTTAGTGTGCAATCTTTATTTCAAATTCTAAACTTTGCCCGAGGGCGCCCCTTCCCCTTTTTGAATAAAAATGAACTGCTGTGGACTTATTCAAAGGTCAATTTCCGACCTATTAAATTAAAATTTCGCGAGAAATTCAAATGTTTCCAAACGAAAATGTTTTTGAGCGTTTTTGAAAAAATTTTAGCTCAAAATTGGGTCATGATTTTTGAGATTTTTGAAAAATGTTAATATAATTTCGATAAAAATTCTTTTCGAGCATTTTTGAAATTTTTTTACCCCGAAATTGGGTCATAATTTTTGAGATTTATGAAAAGTCATACATTCCATTGGAATATGTACACAGGTTAAAATTTTTCGTGAAATTCGAATGTTGCGATGAACACGTTTTTTGACTATTTTTGAAGAATTTTGAGCCTACAATTGGGTCATCATTTTTCGAAATGGGTTTAAGATTTTGCGAGAAAATAATAAATCTCGATCAAAACTCTTTCAGAGCACTTTTTGAAAAATTGCTGTCTAAAATTTAGTTGATTTTTGGAGATTATCATGGAAAATTGAGTTAGTTGCAGGCTCGAAATTTTTCAAAAATGCTTTTAAAAAGTTAAGATACAAATTTTAATTTTTTCTGGCTGTAAATTGAGATCAGGATCATTTTGAGATTTTGAAATCCGCATTCTAGAAAACACGCATTTTGATATACTCATCTACCCATTACTCATCTTTCAAGATATGTATTTTATCACTCTCCTCTCACACTCCCACAACCTGGATTTTGTGCTGGAATTCAAGTAAATCAAGGAGCCAGAGGGTATCTAACGGAATTTTCCCAGCGAAAATTACTACATATGTACATAGACATACATTATCACCACCTTTTCACGACCAATTAAAAAAAATCCGGACAAGTCTCACGGCCCCCTCTCCAATTTAAGTTTTTCCAACATTTCGGTGTCATTCAGAGAACGTCACCTTAGAACATTGATGTGATACTTTCTAATTCCAAAGCAATCATGAACACTGAACGAAGCGAGGGCAAAAGCTTTTCAAAATTCATTCAAATTCAAGAAATAAAATATTACAACAATCTCATTTTCGATGTGAGAATTTGACTTTGTTGGTCGTGGCATGTTTCAAATTTGATCAGTATTTTTTTTTCTTTGTAAATTTCAATTTTTAGCACGAAAAGAAAATTAGTTCCAGCGAAGCAGAGGAGATAGTTTCTGGAAATTCATTAATCGAAAACTTGAATAGAACGATTTTTATGTGAGAAGTCGATTTTGCTAGTCCTCGACATTTTTCCAAATTCGTTGTAATTTTTTCTAATAATTTTTATAAAATAAAATCATTGATTCGAGCAAAACGGGGGGAAAAGCTCTCAAATATTCATAATACAAAAAACCATTCAAGATCTTTTTTGAATTAAAAAGTTCATTTTTTTTCAGCTTTGACATTTTTCAAATTGGAAAAATAATTTTTTAGAAATTTAAATTCTTGAATAGAAAAAAAATGGCCGGACCAAAGTGAGGCCGAAGCTTTAAAAAATGTAGGATTCGCAAAGTGAAACGATTTTCATGAAAAAATCAGTTTTTTCGCCATCTTCGTTATTTTTGAAAGTCTAGTCAAAAACTTTTTTTTTGAAAATACCTACTTGGTAATTTAAAATTAAAAAAAAAAATGAATCCATACTCCATAATTCAAGTAAGTATGTACTATAGAAGAGGGTTCCAGACGTATTCAAAGTTGATATTATATTTTCCAAATTTTCATTACTTTTCAACCAAAACTGCCATAAGTTACTACTTTTTTAGTGGACGTAAGAAAAAATCATTTTGGTAAGAGGGGGGCAGAAATTGGATGTATTTTAGATTTCTTCATACAAAATCCTTTTAGATTCAGGATGTGTTGCAGAAATTGGATGATTTGCTAGAAAACGTGAAAAATTTGATTTTTTCAATGCAAAAATGCAAAAGACATCGAAAAGTCGAACTGATTGCAATCATATGTAGATGCATTAAAAATTTAGACGCATGATTTTTTGAATACAAATCAAGAAACGTTCGTGAAAAATACTTGAATTTTCGTACCATTTTTCAATCCTTCTTCCTATAGGTACATATCTCAATGGCTTGAAAAAAATGAACAAAATATCGAATACCTATTGGCGATTTTATTTTCCAAATTCAAGTGAGAAAATATTCTAGATTATTGCCAATTTGTTCTAATTAAATTTAATGATTACGATGAATTTCGCCCCTTTAATTTTTTCAACTATTGGAGTGATATGTTAGTCGAAAGGAGGAAAGGACATCCCACGAAATGTTTTTAGTCATTGACTTTTTCAAAGAACACTCACCTTGTTAAATAACCATTTAAACGTGATTCCGATAATTTTGCATCCGTTCGAGTTTCATCATTATTTTTTTTTCGTGAAAAAAAAGTCTGTATTAAAATGAAATATCATTGCCCCATTTTTCCGAATGCGAGTAATAGAATACGATATAAAATACATTTTTTGGAGATTCTGAATTTAAAAATTCGATATTTAGAATTAGGAGAAGCAAAAGGCAACCTCAGTTACTTTATTGATGGTGAAAACTTCTCTTCTCTCGTATTAGTTAGCACTGCAGTAGCGCAGCGCAACGATTGCGAAAATACTTGAGATTTTATTTGTTATTTGTGACATTTAACCTGCAAGAATGGTGACTTCACCGCAGGCATAAGCCATATACATACATATATTGTATGCTAAATGATGTAGTATCGTGTCGGATACATCTACATGATGTATAAGTGCGTATGAGCTACTGTTGTACGTATAGTACGTACAAGAGGCCAAAATCGTTTAATTATTCCACTCGACATGCTTGTATTTACACTTGTTAATTATGATCGTAAAACGGTCGCGTCGGCTGGACTTATATAAGAATAGGGCTCCTGGTTTTCATGTCTTTAGATAGTAAACCGCTCATACTGAGAGTAGTATACGTACTACAAGCTTACATTTTTGTCATATTTTATTTTACATGTGTACGTTATATGTATGTACGATTATTATACCAGTGAAATCGCATATAGACGGCGGGGCTAACGGTATGTTTTCTGTTACAGGAGAGTATTGCATGAAAAGAATCAAGAAATGCATCAGTATTCGTGAGTATTATTAAAAGAGTTTTTATTTCGATGCCATGTAGGGAATTAAATATTATTAGACGGGAGCAGGGTGCTTAGGGATATGATTAAAGGTTGGTAAAATGCTATACGCGCGTCAAAGTCGTTGGAAATGGCTATATTGTAGTACACGGTGTTCCGAAAAAAATACCGAATAGCGAATGGAAAAGACAAATTGATCAATTTTTATACATGAGTAGGTATTTTGGTTTTTCTGGTGTGATCATTTTCATCTGACGACAAATTTGGAGCAACTTGAGAACATAATATTTCAAACAAAGAAATTTTTAAATTAGGTAAAAAAAAATATAAATTAGTAAAAAAAAAAATGCAAAATTGTGGTTGAATTTTGGAGGATTTTTGAAAGTTCTTTCTCTTATGGTTTATAAAAAACACAATTCTAATATTTAGTTAAATTGAGGTAACAAGCTGAAATTTGGCTTATATCTTACTCTTGACCTCCTTAGTTGATAACAGGGATGCGATGATACCGTATCGATACGGTATCGATACTTCTGAAAATATCATGATACGTATCGATAAATATCATGATACTTTTGTTTGTTTATTTAGCTTGAAAAGTTGGCTGAAATGCCAAAACTTTCACAGATAAAAAAAAGCCAAAAACAAACAAAATTCAAAAGCTCGGTATCAAGTTTGGATCGATACGTATCGATACACTACTGATCCGATACGTATCGATAAATATCATGATATATCGGGTATCATCGCATCCCTGGTTGATAATTAGCGGTTTTGAGCATTCTAAAGCTTTCAAAGGATTTTTGGATTTTTCAATTTTCAAAAAAATTTATGAAAATGGTCAAAATGACTCATTTGATCAATATGGTCAACTTGAGTAAAACCAAAAATAATTAACGAATGAAAACAATTGCCAGAATATGCTCCTTGGCAGGGTGGTTTTTATGAGAGACTAATTTCTCAACTCAAGAAGTCGTGCCTCAAAAAAAAACATTTTTCAAAGTAAATTATCAGTAAACCAATTACAAATAATGTTATATGAAACTGCATCAGTCTTAAACTCTAGTCCAATTGTGTATGTTGGAGAAGGTGATCGAGATGTTTTGTAACCAGATGACTTATTAAATTTAAAATTTAATTATATCCCAGATTTAAATTGTAAAAATGTTACTCAAGCAAAATTGGTTGATTTATCAAGAAAGTCTAACGCTATTTTAGAAGAATTCTGGAACTGATGGAAATGTCAATACTTAACGAGTCTTTGCTAAAGAAAGAACTGTGAAAAGAAAAGAAAAAAAACCGTCAATACAAATCCAAAAGTTGGGGACATTGTTCTTGTGGAAAGCGAAAAGTATACTCCGAGAGGATCCTGGAAAATAGAAAAAATCGTCAAAGTCTTTAAAAGTACAGATGATCTCATAAGATCTGCTAATATTGAATTTGAAAATAATGTTAAAGTCGTTAGACTAATAAAATCCAAAATTAACAAAATTCCTGTGCATATGAAAAATATAATTACACCTATTTGAATTTATTGATGTCTAAATTAGAGGATGCTGTTGCACTATGTCAGTAATTTAATGGAACACCCTGTATCGGTTTGTACGTTTACCCCCTTTAGCCACGCTTCGTCTGTTTCAGTCGTCATGATGGTCTCCTCCTAGTAATGATTCGATGAAAAAGTATGTAAAAGTTTTTGGAAAATTTTACCTCGCCATCACACACGACCAGGGTGAGAATCGAGAAGAATGACACAGTACATCCTACATAGTTAGCAACTAAAACTTTGCAACTACCTTTTCCCACTGTGATCAAATTAAAGGCTATTTGAAAGCTGGAAATATAACTCCATATAGCCACCTTTGTGAGCCACCACCCCCACCGTCGTCGTAGCCCCTTTACGTGAAAAAGTTAGTCGAGTTGATTTTTTCGAAATTTCCAAAGCGACGAATAAAAGGTCAAGATTTAATAAACGCGCCAGCTCGACCGATGTATAGAATTATATACCGTATGGTTTGGAAAATACGTAAGCTGCGTGCTGGATTTTTCAAACGTATGGGTACATTTGTATGGCCTCGTATGAATATATTTTTGCATGATTGTGTATCTGCTGCAGCTATGTACGTACCTAGCTGTAGTAGCTACTTTTTTATACGCAGGTTTTTGCTTTTCTGGCCGAACAAGAAATGCATTTGAATGTCATCGACATTCGTTTCGTGTCGTGTGTGAGCGAATGTGTATTTCAAAAGTCGATTTTTTTTTCAAGTGGACCCTCTCTCGTTCCCTTTCTTCATTATTTATTCATCTCTTGTAATAATAATAGTAATGGCTGGTGTTAATGGTGCTGAATGTCGAGACAACGCTGTTTCGAGGACCTTTGATCCTAATTGTGTTCGGGTAATTACACTTCCCCGCTAGCTTTTTTCGTGTATGGCTTCGGTTTCGGTACGAGCAGAATTTTTGTCAATTTTTTAGCATAGGTATTACGAGGGTTGTTTTGTGACGAGGTTATTTTTTGGTACTTTGATCATTTTTTTTGGAATTTTTTGGGTGGTGGAAGCAGTGGGGAGAAAATCTATTGAAATATTTAGGTTGGTGGTTTGTTTTACATGGGTAGTCTCAACTCTCAAAATACGTCTAAAATTTCATAAAATTGAAAAATTGTTTTTGTTTACCATTGTTTGATAAGTTTATCGCGATTTTCAATAATATCTATTTTAATTGAAATTTTATATTATCATCAAATATTATTATTTTATACAAATATCAAAGGTTATCTCTGTTATGTTATCAAGTTTAATTCTCGATGAAAAAAATAACACATTTTTTAGAGGAAGGTGTCGAAAATGTTGAAATTATGAATGAGCATCGAAAAAATTGAAGAAAATCACTTCCGAGAAAAAACAAATTCTTCATCTGATTGGTATTTGAAAAAAAAAAAAAAAATTGATAATTCTGAGTGATAATAATGAGAAGGCGAGGGGAGAGAGGGTCAGCTCTGAACAAAACAATATTTCTTCCCAATTTAATGCTGCCAACTTTTTCATCTCATAAAAATGGAAAAATTATTTTAGAAATCTCAAGTTCGATTTTTACAATTGACTCCTTATTTTTTTCTAGTGAACTTGTTTTTGAGATATTTTTACCAGAATCTGTAAAGGTCTTCTTGGAGCTGTTTGCGATGTGTAATTTTGAATTTGTATTCCCCTCCCCCCCTCTGTTCACGTTGTTTCATCATCATCACAAAACATAAAATTGTGGGAAAAAGTATGACTCTGAGAAGAAAAGTGAAAAGGTAAAAACTGTAGAGAATTGAAATTTCTCACCTGTGGAATGTAATCGATTTTTTTCTAGGAAGCTTTGTTTTTGAGATATTTGGACAGAAACTGGAAAGTTCAGCTTGAGTTTACTTTTAAAAATTATTTTCGTCGCCAAATTTTGAAGTCAAAAGTATAAATTTTTTATTCATTCTTCCCTAGATGCTTTATTTTTGAGATATTTTGAGCCAGTCTGAAAAATTAAACTTGAATTTGTTTATTACATATATGGAACATTTGAAGAGTGATATTCCAAAACTCGCTTTGTCCATTTTCACAACTTTTCAGGAGAGAAGAAAAACAGTTTCCCTTTAAACAGGTAAATTGGCTTTTTAGGCGAGTTTAGCACTTTATTTGGGTGGATTTATGATGTAGGAGTGTAGGTATACATTTCATCCACTAAATACTGCTGAAAAAAATTTCAATAAAATTGGACAACGCGCGTTTTGGAACATTATTTTTTTTAAATTTTTAGTGAATTGGCTATTTAGGTGAGTTTAACACCTCATTTTGGTAGGTTGATGATGTAGGAATGTGAGTTAATACTTCATCTACCAAGTACCACTGAAAACCCAACTTTGATAAAAATGGACAAAGCGAGTTTTGGAATATCACTCTTCATTTGTATTTTGTTTTCTCATCACAGATATTAGATTTTTGGCAAAAAGTGAAGTTCTCACGAAAAAAATAAAGCGAATCAAAATTTATGAGCTTATAATTTGAGCAAAAGTTCAAAATCTCAAGTTGATCCAATATTTGTAATACGTAAAAAGTTGCAATTTTTGAATGTAGGTATATTTTTCTCAAAAAAAGTGATTTTTATAGAAAACTTCTGATTTTATAAAAAAGGAGAAGCGAAAGAAAATTGTAAAGCCTAAAATTTCCCACCAATAAAGTGTAAATCATTTTCTGTTAGAGACTTTGTTTTCATAAACGTTCAACTTTAATTTTTTTGTCATGAAAACTGCCACTTTTTTGAAATTTTTCATCATAAAAATAGATTTTCGAGGAAAACAAAAGAAAGGTCCAATGAAGAAAATTAGGAAAAAAAATTTAGAGTATAAAATTTACCACTAGTCAAAGTACGTATATAATTCATTACTTTCGAAGAGTTTTTTATTTTAAATCTTGAGCAAAAGTTGAAAAGTTTGGCTTGAATTTGTTTGTGCATAAAAATTTGTATTCTCTCGCCAGTTATTTGATCACAGGAAATGGATTTTTGAGAAAAACTGTGGGTTGTAGGGGAAAAATTGAGAGTTGAAAATTGCTTATTATGGAGAATGAATTTCTCTACTACATGGTCATGGTGTGATTAACTTTTTTCCAGGAGGCGTTGTTTTTGAGATATTTGAGCAGAAACTGATTAGTCCAACTTGGGAATTTGTTGTGAAAAAATTTTTATAAAATAGATTTTTGAGAAAAACCTGAAGTCTTATGAAAAAAATGAAGAGAAACAAAGATGTAGAAATTGAAATTCATCTCCACTCAGGAGAGGGTTTGTTTTTGAGATATTTTGAGCGAAATCTAAAAAGCTCAAAATATTGTGTGTGATGAATAAGTCGTTATTTGAAGGAAGGGGGGGGGATGAGGTTCTTTCGAAAAAAAAGAGAAACAACATTTATGAGCGAAAAATTTACCACCAGTTTTTTAGAGAGGAGGGGGGGCTTTCTTTTTGAGAAAATTCAATTTAAATTTTTTGGCATGACGAATTTGTTGTTGTTTTTATTTTTTTCATTGTAAAAACTTAGTTCTTTTTCATTTAGAAAAATTAAGGGTCCTATGAGAAAAAAATTGAAAAATTGTAATAGAGTGTAAAATTCACCACAAGTAGAGCATGAATCTTGTTTTGTAGGAGGCTTTGTTTTTGAAATATCTAGAGCAGGAGCTAAAGAGATCAACTAAAATTTGTTTGTGATGAAAAATTCATCAGTTTTTCTAGGACTTTTCATGTTTTCATTGCAAAAATGAATTTTTTAGAAGAACTAAATGCCCTATGAAAATAATGGAGCGAAACAAAATTGTAGAGCTTGAAATCTCTCACCTTTGGAATTTGATTAAATTTTTTCTTCGTGAATCTTTGTTTTTGAAATTGGAGTTTTGTATGAAAACTACTTACAAAGGCTCAGCGTAAAGTTTGTGATAAAAAATTTGTCTTTTTGAAGTGTTTCCATCATGAAAAATTGGTTGAAGGTTCTTCGAATAAGATGAAAAACAAAATTGCGTAGCATAAAATTAGAGTTTTAAGTATTGGAATTTGTTTTAGAAGACTTTATTTTCGCTTATTTGAACCAAATATAAAGAATTCAGCTCAAATTTCTTTATAATTGGAAATTCGAGTTTCTTTTTTCCATTTTTTTTTTCGTCATAAAAAATTACGAGGAAGGGAGGATAAAAGTGTTATTTTACTACACCATCAAAGAGAACTTGAAAAAAATTGAACAGAACGGGAAGACTCAATTTTTTTCTGTTTGAAGTTGGTGTAGAATAAATGAAATTTTCGGTGCAGTTGACAACTGCATCTCAGATTTAAAATGTGGGTGGATGTGCCGAAGGTCGAGCTCAAACTCGTTGTTTCGTTTATAAACTGATAACATTTTAAAGCGATAATGCGATTGGTGGCAACCGCAGGAGGGCTCAAGCCAGGGTATTCTCTTGTTTATAATTAGCGATAGCGAAAATCTCACTTCTTGGAAATGTGTACAATTCATTTCTACCTTATCAATGAAGTTGTTACTTGTTAAATGTTGCGTTTACTCGATGATTATCATGCCCATATCGAATTCTTAACGCAGATGACTCATAATTTGAAAAAATACGTGCCATCATTCTCAATCAAAATGACCTTTCGTTAGTAACCGCGTGTATTATCATTTTACCAACTTACTCAGTCCAAGCATGATGTTTTTCTTAAACTGCGTTAATTTTGAGCATTTTCCGTGTCAAAATCATGTATAATAAATACAGCTTGTTTTATTTCAGTGGTTCAGCGACCCCCGAAATGTCGGGCAATTCGTACTTGCTGGATTCGTCGTACCGACCCTCGCTCAATGGCCATCCAGATAACCACTCTCCCAGTTCGCTACTCCAGGAAGGCAACACGTCGACTTTAACACGAAGCCAGAAACAACCACCGAATCAGCAAGTACGTATATTTTTATGAAACGTTATGAATAATGGTTGGAATGTCGAAGTAGATTAAAAATACTCGTACCAAAATTAATAGCTCTTCTCCGCGGTAAGACGGTTCGACGTAGCCTTGAAAAATATCAAGAGGAATCAAAATTAGATTTTTACTTAAGAGTCTGGCCCCAGATTGTACTGATTCTTCGACATATTAGTCGTACACTCGTACTTAGTACTCACACGTGGGTTATATGTACAGTATGTACTTTTGTGGTATGTTGTGTACATTGTACATACATCTACACAGCATACTTCCTGTTTATCGTTCGCAGACTGCTAAAGGCAGGCGCAGAAGCGGACGTACGGCGGACGCGCGCCAGTTGATCGAATTATGTAATTAATAGTTCACCGGGTAGGGGTCTGTACAATTTCTGAATTAAATTTTTCTAAATCGAATTTACCATTGGTCAGATGCCAATAAATGTATGAAAAATGAAAGATACGACTACTGCCAGCCCATCCTATGAAATTTTTCACCATAATGATTCGTTAATGCAGACAACTAACGTGTAATTTGTGTGTGTTTTTTATACGCAGGTGAGCACAGTTTCAAAAGTAGTCCGGGAAATGCATCATTTAGCGCCGGAAAATTCGGACATCGATTACGTATCTGCTCCTTATCAAGGCGATTTATCCGGATCGAATATCGGCGCTGCCCATTCGCAATATGCCGGTTACATGGATCACATGGCACCGTCAGAACAAAGTAATTGATTGTGATTTTCATTCTTGTAGCTATTTAATTCGATTAGCTCATTTATTATTATTATTACTCGTATTATTGGCTATCGCTAGTTGATTTTGCTTGTTTTGTTTCGTTTCTCCTCTCTCTCAATTTTACATTTTTACTTAGTTGTTGTTTTATTTTATCGTTATTATTTACATTTGATTTTCTATTATTTCGATGAGTTTTGTTAATTGGCGAGCTTGTTTTTATTTTTATTTTGGCGTAATGACGATAGATCGACATTATAACGATCCGTATCATTCTAACTATCAAGATTACGACGTGTATCCGAATTCCGGAGGAGATTACGGAATGGTGTACGACAGCATGAACATGAGTGTCGGACAATATCAGCCATATGGTAATGCGGCCAATTACGCCGATCATTCTCAATATAGTGAACGACCTCCGACTCCTCCTAGTCCAAGCGAACGAAGCGATTCGCCGCCGCCTCAACAACTTTTAGCTCACGGTAATTGTTTATTTTGTAATCCGGATGTGTGTATTGTGTCTATTGATACAGACACGTAGATCACTCTGTATTTGTCTCTATCACAAATAGCCAACTATGTTCAAATTTGTTACCTACTATACTCCCTAGCTCTTTCCGTATATCGATATCCGCTTTTTTTTGCGTGTGATTTATCGCACTTTCATTCATTCAGAAGTGTAGTTTATTAATTGGCTGAATTACTCGTGTAAAATGAGCGTTCGAGCCTTACACATCTATAGCATGTAGACTATTAGCGATCATTTAGCTGTGAAATATGAAATTATGTCGTTGATTGGTGTATTATTGATTTTTATTTACTTCTGCCTTGGAATCAGGCCCGAGACACCGAGACAGGAATGTCTGATGATATGGCTAAATATTTGCTTTTTCCTCTTCATATCTACTTAGTTGAGTCATTCTTATCGGAATTATTTATTTGAATTTTCAACAAATTACTTTATAATTGAACAAAATAGTAACACTGATTTACTCGTCCTTCTTAAGAGTCCATAATTCAATATAAATCTTTTTGTTGAACTAATCACGACCGTCAGATTTATTAATAAGATACGTTGAGGATTACTCATAGTGTAGAACTGATTTGGAATATTTAATGTGAGCAATTATTTTCGATATTTTGAGTTTAGACTCTGTATTTGAAAGAAGAAAAAAAGTAAAATTTGTGAAAATTGAGCTTAAGGTGAAAATTTTTGAATTGAATGATTAAATTAGGTACGTGAAGGTGTTAAAAACTTACTTTATAAAATCTTTAAAATGGGGTTTTGCGTCAGTCTTGCAGAAATACCCCCTCCACCCACCAAAAAACTGCCCGAGTAGCGATAAAATCGAGGATTGTCTCAAAATTTGATTTAAATAAAATGAAAAATTTCATGTGCTCGAATGAATTTATCATCATAATGCAAAAATGTGTAGATTGTGTACCCTGTATCATTTTAATCAAAAGATCATTGATTTTCGGAGTTGAGGAAGGGAAGAGGGAGGTTTACAAAACTGAAAAATGGAAACGTTGAGGTCGAGAAAAGTCGATAAATTGCATTCAATTAATTTATTCAACATCTTGTGGTCGAGGAAATCAAAAATAAGTCGAAAAATCTGCTCAAAAAAATCATAAAAGTCGAAAAAAAGTCTCATAATATTGAAAGAATAATATTTGATTTTCCAGGGGAATGGCGATAATGGGAGGGGAAAAGTGAGGGGGAGCGAACTATACTAATATGAAAATCAAATACGGGGTCGAGGAAGTCAAGACAAAATCGAGTAATCTGCTCAAAAATCATCAAAATTCGAAAAAAAGTCTCAAAATATCAACTGTTGAAAGCACATCAGATTTTCAAGAGAAGGGGAGGGGAGGGGAGAGGTAAAGAGAGAAAGACGTCTACCGTGCTAAAAAAATCTGGGTCGTGCTTGAAAAATAGGAAGATAAAAATTGAAGTTTGCTTATTTAGTAAGCACCTCCGGGTCAATGAAGTCAAAAATAAGTTCAAAAATCATCGTAGGTCGAAAAACTGTCTTAAAATATTCAAATCACATATTTTATGTTTTTTTTTTTCAAAACATTGAGTTGAAAATTTTTTGCCTTTGTTTCAATTGTGAAAAACCCTGTTTTTATTTTTAAGAAAATTTATTTTTGAAGAGCCAGTTTCAATTTTTTTTTGAAAATTGAAATTTCCCCGAAATTTTGGCACTAGGTATTTCCTTTACTTGAGCAGGTATGATGAAATGAGATTTTTTCCTTTAAAAAGTCTGAATTTGAAATGCGTACCGAAAAAATGGGTAGGAAAAAAGTTGAAAAATTTTTATTTTTTCGATCTGTAGATACTTTGAAATTTTTTTTTCTAAAAAAAATTTAGTTTAATCAGAGGTTAAACTCGACTGAAGCCAAGTCAGTGTGTCTACCAAGTCGCGAAAGTTGCAAAAAAGGTCGCGAAAGTGAGAAAAAATCGCAAAAGTTGAGAAAAAAGATGCCAAATTTGAGAAAAAATTCGCGAAAGTTGAGAAAAAGGTCGCGATTTTTTTACCAAAAATCAGTAAAAACTCGCCAAAAATCATCCTGAATTAATAATGAAGTTTTAAATTTTTTTCATATTTCTATAGTACAGAGCTGAGTAATGTACATATTTCATACGTTTTTATGTCACATGGGAACTATTGAAAGTCGGCCAAAAACTCCCTAAAAAAAGTGTGAACTTTATTGGAAACCCAGGTTTTGTCGTTGAAAAAGGTGGGGAGGGGTAGGATACTGGAAAAAAGTCGCAAAAGGTTGCGAATTTTGAATATCAAATTTTGGTAGACACGTTGTAAGTACTAAATGTAATTTTTGGTTATTAAAGTTGATTTTTTTTCCAATTTTCGAAAATCCAATTTTTTCGAATCTCATTTTTCGACAAAAACAACAAAGAAGTGTCACTTTTTTGCCAAAAATTAACAGAAAATATTGCGCTTTTCTAAAATCCTTCAAGTCTCGCTTTTTCGCAAAATTGCTGAAAAATCTTATTTTTCCTCAAAAACTCAATTCCCAAAAGTTGAACTTTTTTGTCAAAAATGACCAAAACGCTCATTTTTTTCTACCAAAAAGTGGCAAAACAGATCAACTTTTTTGATAAAAACTGCTGAAAAAATATTTACTTTTTGCAAATAAAAATTTGCCAAAAATCTTGCATTTTGAAAATTGTAAAAAATTCCCAGCTTTTAGCAAAATTTTCAAAAAGTGTCGCTTTGTTGCCAAAAATTTTCAAGACGCCCTGCTTTTTTTCAAATAAAAAATGAAGTATCTGTCAAAGAAAAACTACCGACTTTTTTTTCAAATTTTCGAATTGAAAATATATATTTTTGTTTTGCAAAATTAATCATTTTCGTGTGAGAATTATGTTATTGTAACGTTTCGACTTTAATTAGGTACCTCTACCTATTTAAGGGTGTCTCATTTTAATTTTAATTTTTTCAGAAATTTTTCAAAAATTGATGAAAAATTATGAATTTTATTTTCTCTATTTAAAGATGGATGCTAAAATTTGAAGAAAAATGTCAGCTTGAAGTGTTCATGTAGTATTATATTTTTGTGTTTTCATTTTGAGACCACCGCAAAAGTTCAATTTCAATAAACACCGAATGCAAAAAAGATGATAAAATTGTATTATATTATTCAATTGTATTCGCAATTTTCAAGTTGTGAATATTTGAATTTGATCACTTCGTGTGGTTTTTCTTCTGCTCCTCCTCTTCTCTCCTCCTCTCCCCTCCGAACTCTCCTTTTAAAGTGTAATTATTTACTTTTTTATTTGACCACATTAGGAAATGTTTTGACGAATGGTATTTAACTCATAAAATTATGGCAAACTCGATAAATGGAATGGGTTATTGAGTAACATAGCTTAATACTGAATACGAATATCTGGTGATAATTTTTCGCATATGTTCTGTTTACAGATTTTATGAGGAAAGGTGGCCCATATCCGGCATCCGGATACGATGAATTAGACGCTACATCTCATATGATTCCAAGATCAGAACACTTCCGAATCACACCATCTCCAGGAGCAGTTACAGATAGATACGGTGAGTGCTGGCAGCAGTAGTACGAATAGCCCCAGTAGCTACGTAATCGTGATATACATGTAGAATTAATGTATTATATTGGTAGTACAGTACAATTAGCGTATTGTGTATGTTTGTAAGTGCAACAATGTAAACTATGATGACATTGTTGCGACATTGAAGAATTCATTACTCTTTATAAGCAAGTAATTATGCATATGTTACTGTTTTTTGGTTACAGATCAAATGAGTAACTCGTGGAATATGGACGAAAACGCGAAACCGTTGTCGATTCGTCACGGTATGTGTGATTTTTCGAGGAAAAAAAACCTATCCCATCCTTTGTTAAAAAAGTAGTGTATTTATACGTTTTTTTTTTCTTTTTTTTTACAGGATTAAAATGGAGAGATCCTAATTTCACAGAAGTAATCAGCTTCTTAACAAATCCTAACGATACGGTGAAGGCGAACGCGGCAGCATACCTGCAACATTTATGTTACATGGATGATCCGAATAAACAAAAAACCAGAGCTTTGGGCGGAATCCCACCTTTAGTGAAACTTCTTAATCACGAAAGTCCGGCTGTTTATAGAAACGCGGCTGGCGCTTTAAGGTTTGTAAATCCGCGACACGAATTAGTCGACTTTAGAGATTAACTCGGTGTATTAATTTCGGGCTATTTTTGGCAGAAATTTATCATACGGTAGACAAAACGACGAAAATAAACGAGTAATTAAGCTCTCCGGCGGAATCCCGTTGCTTATTAATTTATTACGCAAATCGACCGATCCGGAAGTTAAAGAATTGGTGACTGGAATTTTATGGAATTTATCATCGTGCGAGGTACGTAGATTTTTTAAGGATGTTTTGCTAGTTGAAAGGTTTCGGGTGAATTTTAATCATGACTTTTGCATTGTGTAGGATTTAAAACGAACAATTATCGACGACGGACTCTCTGTATTGGTTAACCATATTATTATTCCTCATTCTGGTTGGAGTCCTACTGGCGGAGGAACAGACACTTGTTGGTCGACTGTGTTCAGAAATACTTCCGGTGTGCTCAGGTGAGTTGATATTTTGATCGGTCTGTGGTAGATCCCGAGATGTTTTCGGATATCGTACTAATTTTCTATGATTTTATTTTATTTGCAGAAACGTCAGCTCGGCCGGAGAATTCGCTAGGAAGAAATTAAGAGAATGCGAAGGATTGGTCGACTCGTTATTATACGTTGTAAAAAATGCAATAGATAAGTCTAATATTGGTAACAAAAGCGTAGAAAATTGTGTATGTGTTTTACGAAATCTATCTTATCGATGTCAAGAAGTAGAAGATTCCAATTACGATAAACATCCTATTCCGATGAGTGGGAAAATCGGTACTAATGTTAAAGGTATGCTCGAAAATGTTCACTTCGCGATAATTGCGATCAATTTGACGATTTATTAATCGGTTCATTTTACAGCCGGAGAAAATCTAGGATGCTTCGGTGCTAGTAAAAAGAAGAAAGATGGACAAGCGGGTAACCAAAATAGAGAAAGCGTTAGTGTGAACAGAAGCACTACTAGGACTGAGCCAGTTACTGGAATGGAACTACTTTGGCAACCGGAGGTAATTTATCGTCCATTTAATGTTTTTTTTTTTTAAAATTAGGTGGTAATTTTTTAAAATTGAATTTTTTCTTTTCAGGTGGTTCAAGTATACTTAACATTGTTACAAACGTGTTCGAATCCTGAAACTTTGGAAGCTGCTGCTGGAGCATTACAGAATTTGGCAGCTTGCTACTGGCAACCTAGTATTGAAATTAGAGCAGCTGTACGTAAAGATAAAGGTTTACCTATACTCGTCGAATTACTCAGAATGGAAGTCGATCGAGTTGTATGTGCTGTGGCGACGGCCTTACGTAATTTGGCTATCGATCATCGTAATAAAGAACTGATAGGTGAGATCCTACCTCCTTCCTTTTTTGTACCGGAAAAGTAGTGAATTCGAATTTGCGATTGTTTCGTTATACTTATGGCTTAATTTACATCATTAGGAAAATACGCGATGAGAGATTTAGTTCAAAAATTACCATCGGGAAGTCTAACTCACGATCAAATCACTTCAGACGATACGATAGCTGCTGTTTTAGCAACATTGAACGAAGTTATCAAGAAAAATGCCGAATTTTCGAGGTATGTAATTTACATTTTAAAAATGTAGCTCCGACACCTCGTACTTGATCGAAACTAATACGGAATATTGTTTTTGCAAATAGATCACTTCTAGAAGCTTCAGGCGTCGAAAGACTAATGAATATTACCAGGCACAGGCAAAAGTACACGCCAAGGGTGCTGAAATTCGCCGGCCAAGTATTATTCACAATGTGGCAACACCAAGAATTAAGAGAAGTGTATAAAAAACATGGATGGAAGGAGCAAGATTTCGTTACTAAGACTGTCGCCGCCAGAAACGCTGGCCCTAATTCACCTAGCAACGCTAATAGTACCTTAAATAGGCCGATGGCTAGTCAAGGTGGTACGAGATACGAAGATAGAACATTGCAAAGGCCACAGCCTGTGGGCGAATCATCGAACCGAAGCGGTGCTCCGGTGATGAGCGCTTATCAGATGCCGGTAAGTTGGCTTTGGAAATACGAGATGTAAAAAGGTTAACTTTATTCGGCTTGGAAAGAATGTTTCAGTAATTTGATATTTTTATTGATAGAATGAAGAAATTCCAATGCCTGATATGTCTTATCCGGAAGGATCATCACATATGCCTCCGGCAGGAGGTGTGCGGATATTCCCGTCCGGTCCTGTAAGTATACGTAATTACTGGTGAACTTCTTAATTAGTGGCGCAGTGATCAATTAAAAAAGAAGTTGGAGGGCAATTTATTGGCATTCCGTCAAAATTGAAGTTTTTTTTCAGAAAATTGTCACTTTTTGGCAAAAAATTCCATAATTTTTTTTTTTTTTTTTTTAGAAATCACCCAAAAGTGTCGCTCTTTTGCCAACAAAATTCCAAAAAGTCTTGCTTTTTCATGCAAAAATTATGCAAAAATATAATTTTTCCGACTTTTTGCTAAAATTAAAAGTCTTGCTTTTTGCCAAAAATTGAGAAAAATCTCTTTTAAAAAAAACGACTTTTTTCAAAAATTACTCAAAAGCCTTGTTTTTTTTGCCAAAAATTTCCAAACAGTCTTACAAAACTTGCAAATTTTTTTTGGGCTACAATTTACAAAAAGCTCTGTTTTCTGTTAAAATTGGCAGTCTTGTTTTTGGATAAAAATGCGTCATTTTTTGAAAAAAAAAAAAAAAAATCGAGAGAGCAACTCAAAAATATCTTGAAAATGCATAATATGACTGGAACATTGTGCAAAGTCTCACTTTCTTTCAAAAGTTGTCTAAAAGTTTCGCTCATTTTCATCAGTTGCAAAAAAGACCTGCTTTTTGCTAAAATTGTCAGTTATGTTTTTACCCAAAACTGATGAAAATTTTCGGTTTATTGAAAAATTCAAGTTTCACTTTCCGTCAAAATTGAAGTTTTTTTCTAAAAATTGTCGCTTTTTGGCAAAAAATTCCCTAAATTTCATTTTTTTTTTTTTTTAGAAATTACACAAAAAGTGTCGCGTTTTTGCCAATAAAATTCCAAAAAGTCTCGTTCTTTAACGCAAAAATTGTACAAAAGTATAATTTTTTTAGCTTTTAGCTGAAATTAAGTCTTGCTTTTTGCCAAAAATTGAGAAACAGTCTCAACAAAATTGCAAAAAAAATTTTTTTGGAAACAATTTCCAAAAAGCCCTGTTTTTTGTCAAAATTAGCAGTTTTGTTTTTCCACAAAAATTAGTCATTTTTTTGCAAAAAATTCAAAAAAGCGACATAATTGCATATTTTCCAAAAATTGTACAAAAATTTCGCTGATTTCCATTAAAACTGCCGGTCTTGCTTTTTGCAAAAAATTGAAAAAAAATTGAAAAAATTCTCGCTGTTTAGTAAGTTTGAGCCTAGCTCTTTTTAACCAGAAATTGCCAAAACTTCTCAGGTTTTTTACCAAAAAGTTGCAAAAAATTCCTGCTTTTTGCTAAAATTATAGGGTTCTGCTTTTTGACAGAAATTCTCGCTTTTTAGCAAAACTAATAAAAATTGTCAATTTTTTGAGGAAAATTCCAAAAAGCTTCACTTTTTTTCAAAAATTGTCTAAAAGCAACATTTCTTTACCAAAATAAAAACCACTTTTTTTGCTAAAGTTGTCAAAGTTTCAGTTTTTTTTTTATCAAAACGTTGCAAAATGGTTCAAATTCAAATTGATGACCAAAACATATTGGCGTGATTTTTTCTACTCTTTTTTGGTTACTTTTTGGATTTTTTTCATCACTAAAGTTACTTTATTCGGGACAAAAATTGAGCACTAGCCCTTTTCAATTCAGATATACGCCCCATAAACCCTACAATAAGCCCTAAATGTAAAAAAAAAAAATCGAAAAATTCGTGTGAAACTATGGTTTGTTGGATTTGCAGAGATTATTTCAAATTTTCGATCAATTTTTTTGATATTACGCTTCTGAATCTCATAATTAGCCCTGAAATTTCCCAAAACCGAAGAAGTCGAGTGACCTACAATTTTGTTGCAATTCAGAAATTCTGATTGTAAATTTCAAATCAATTTTTCAACCATGAGAAGATTCAAAATAAAACCAAACATTTAATGTCTTATAACCAGAAAATTTTAGTACATGTAATGTTACTCCAAAAAATTCCAACGAATCCAAATTTTCATGATCTCTATCTTTTGATCAAAACATTCCAATTGTCCTTGTTCATCGTCAAACATCAGAGAAATTAATGATTTCATTAATTTACAGGTAATAAAACCAGGCGAACCTCTGTACGCTCAAGTAAACAGAGAGAAGAAGAAAAACAGGCAATATGATCCATCTGGAACCGAAACAATCGGTTCAGTGGGCAGTAACGATGCATGGTCTGGATACGATGATCAATCACAAGACCATCATTTACCTCAACACCAAAGCAAAGGCATGGTTATCGATCCAAAATCACCTCCTTCGGGTGGCGATTCTTGGGTTTAATTCAACAATTAACTACACGAATACAGCCTACGATATTTTTTACATGTATGTACCTATTTTAAAGTCGTATATATACATTTTTTTTCCTATTGAAAAAATGAAAAATTGAAAAAAAAAACTTTTTAGCTATTATA
This sequence comes from Planococcus citri, assembly GCF_950023065.1. Lineage (NCBI taxonomy): Eukaryota > Metazoa > Arthropoda > Insecta > Hemiptera > Pseudococcidae > Planococcus > Planococcus citri. The sequence continues at coordinate 29,845,309 of NC_088679.1, read as the reverse complement.
CTGATTTAAATGTCATAAAATATCCGTATTTTAGCATTCTTATATTTTTTTTTTGTTTTATTTTTTTGTATTTTTTTATGTTATTTATTTAATGTGTATTGAATGTGGCTTCATTTTTTTAAAACTTTTCTTTCATTTTTTCCCTCGATGGCCGTTTTGTAATTTCTTTTAGTGTTTTATTTATCGAGATGATATCTTAATAGTAGTGAATTTTTTGTATGTCGAATACGGTTTATGTAGATAGTGAGAAGTCTGCGCTAATCCGACTAATTGATTATTATTTTATTTGATTTTCTTCAGTATTGTTATTTTATTCGGATTTAAATAGTTTTAATTCGAGAAGTCCTTCGACATATTTTTTATCCTGTTGTCGACGATATTTTTTTTTTGAAATTTTAAAAATTTGATTAGAATAATAATATTGAGAAGTTCATTTTTGAATAATGATTAGTTGAAATGGTGTAGATCTGCTCACTCACTGCTGGGATTCAATTCATACGGCAGCTTTTTCAATGTTCCTAGAGAAAAAAAGGAACTGAATTTTTTAAAAAGATATTTTATATGAAAATTTATAGTTGTGTTAGTGGTTGTAATTTGTTCTCAATAATACGTGCGTTCGTGTGCCTGTCTCGAGTGTTTTTTTTTTTTCGTTCTTTATTTTAATATACAAACGCTTTCGTTTTGTATCATCTCATTTCCTCCTCCGATTTTTTTTTGTTGATAATTTTTAAATTTTAGCCTTATCATTCCAAAGTTGATTTTTTTCTCCCTTCAAATACCGAATACTTAATGTATAAGCTTCGTATTTATACCTCCCTTTCCCATTTAAATGAGTAAAGCTGCGCTTACATTCGAAAATACTCGATCTTCCCCTTATTCGTTGTGATTTAAGACGGCGTGATTTGTTGCACCTTTAGTTTGGAAAAAATATTCCTTACTTTGACAGCGTAGATTTATTGTGTTCAACTTCTCACGCTGTTAACGAGTACTTAAATAGTAAAGAGAAAGAAAAAATAATGGATACTATTTTAGTGGTGCTTTTACACTAGTTACTTGTAATATTTTCATTGTAGTTATAGTGTTTATTTTAATCCTACGTGTATTTGTGTACTCCAATTCGAGCCATTGGTAATATTTAAAATATTATGCTTTTTTTAATAATCAAAGTCAATTCGCCGATTAATGGAGTATCGGTTGTGAGGGATATTTTTTTCTTTTTTTAAAAAAACAAACTCAACGATAAACTAAACCGTATACACCATTAAAACGGAGATTTTGTACTTTGAAAGTATTTTTTTTTTCGAAGCTTTTTTGGCTGAAAAAATGTGTCATTTTTATAGGTTGATTTTTTTTACGCATTGAATTTTTTTTGTTGGTTTTACGACACTTTTTTTTATTTGTGTAGAATTAAAACTATTTAGTTCTTTTTATTTTTATATATTTTTTATATACGTGTAGCTTTTTTTCCTCATGTGTATTTAAAAAAATTGAGATGTATGTCTTTTATATAAATATTATATGTAATGTGAGATTTTTTTAAAAATTATGTATGAATGAACCGTATTGTGGCGCTTTTATATTTTATATCTTTATTGTTCGTATTTTATCTTATTTTTAACGATTAACTTTCCTATATAATTTTTTAATTTATTTTCTCTCTTTATCTCTTTCCCTATCTCTCTCTCTTTTTTTTTTGTAGAATATAATTGGCAACGTTGTAGCATATTTAAGACTTGTGCAATATTTTTTCAGTTCAAAAATTCGATGTAATTTTTTTTTCTAGCGAATAATTTAACGATGTAAATAAGGCCAATATTTTTTGAATAGATTTATACGACGAGAGAACATATTATGCTTACCGAGTTTAAAAATTAGTTGTATAGTAATCACGCTGCAAATTATTATTCGGCAAATTCAATACATAATGAAATATTGTGTGTAAGTTGTTTGTTTTACGCGAATACCTACTTGGCGTAGCGTGGTGACCTTCGTCAGAACAAATTCCTCGTGATAATAGTGACGGGGGGGGGGGGATTGGGTCAACATTTTTATATTAGAATCGCACGACTATTCGTTTAAATTTGAAGAAAAATGAAAATTTGTTTCCATTTTTGAAACTGCGAAAAAAAAAATACATTAAAAATATCCTCAATTTTTTCCTCACAAGATATCGCAGTAATCGATTAAAATTTAAAAATTGAATTTTAAATTGAATTTAACTGAAAGACAGTGAAGAAGTTCACCTGCGTTAAGGAGAAAAACCCTTCGTAAAAAAATGACGTGAAATAAGTTGCCTAGCCAGTTTGCCGTAAATACACATTTTCATTTTGGGCTTCACAAAAATCTAACTATTAATACACAAAAGTTGGAGCGTTTGTCTCCCTTTTGCGCCGATTGTACGGTCGTTTTTGGTTTTTGCGAATTAATTTTGACATACTAAAACTTCAGTCGCTGTGCGAATGCCCTTCACTAATTTTGAAAATTTACATTTTTCGAAAAAATTGTATTTTAAAATTTGATAGAAATCACAACTCCAGGGACTGGTAATGTCAACTCACAAGGATCACGAAAATAGATCCGAAGTACCTCTATCATTTTAAAACCTTGGAAACATCAAAACATCAACCTTGATTGATATTTGCCTAACGTCATATACGAAGGCATTTTAATTTTTTTCGTTTTTGAAAAGATGAGATTTTGTTGAATTTGAATGAGACTTCTATTAATAGGAGTAATTAAATTTAATTTTTCTAATTTTCGTCAATTTGTCATACATTAATCAAAACAATATACATCGTCATCATTTCTTGAAATAATGGTGATTGGAGATTGGAGAAAGATGTTGAAAAAAAAATGAACACATAAAGTACCGCAAATAGGTACATAAAATAAAATAAAATCGCAAAATTTCCGGCTTAGGTGTTATTTAACAAATGAAAATATGCAGATTTTTCAACAGAAAAGAAAACAACTGATCTGAAACGTTATATAATGTGTAAAGACTGTAAAGATGCAATGCTTCCAGATCCAGAAGCATCATTTCATAGATTTTGATAAGAATATCATTTTTTACACGACCTTTGACTTTGAGCTCACTGTATGACTTTTGAAGTTTTGAACTATTTTTTGCGAATTTCACAACAACCGCTTCAGGTACATAACTTTTTTTGCTGGGCTTTACATGACCTGAAGATGACCTTTTTTTTGGAGGAGGGCGATGTTTTAGAAAATGGGTAGAAAATATAAATAAATAGTGAGTAAATAAATTGACCGAATTTAATTTTGTTTGCACCCTTGGTTCAGCTTGCAGAAAATGAAAAATTCATCATTTTTTTTCATGCATTTTTTTTATTTAGGTAATTGATTATTTGATTCAAAAAAATTTTTAAATGAAAAACCAACGAATTCATGAGAGAAACCCCTGATAAAAAAAATACCAATGGTTTCAAAATACTATAGAAATACCCTATGATATTTTCATTTGAAACCAACAAACCATTGTGTTTTTTTTACTAGGGAATAGGAATAACTTCTCTGTAAAGAATTGACGATTGACCCATTTAGGCTCAAGTTAAGGGTTCTGCTTCAGATTTTTTTTTGGATAACAATTTTTTCTACAATTGCGAAAATTTTTGGGCCAACTCAGATTATGGTTAAGGCTAAAATTCAAATCTGACTCACATCCTTGGTAAATGCGTAATTATCAACGGAAAGATAATTCATTTTTTTGTTATGACATGAAAAAGTTATGAAGTGCTCGATATGGATTTTGAGAAAAACTCAAATGGATTTCTCAGTGCACATCGCGGTCCACCCAGGTCCATCTCACTGGCCACCTTTTTTTCCTAAGCAGTTTTCAGCACAAAGTTCTTTTTTTAAAAGAAGGATAGTATTTGCAGATCTTTAAAAAAATTATTTGTATCAATGGAAAGAAGATGAAATTCCCTTAATTATGGTACAAAAAAATAGAAAAAATATGGGGTCCAGCTATAGGTAGATGGATGTTGAGTGAAAAAAACAAACTTCTGCAATTCTTCACTTGGAAATTTTTATCCATTATTCTCCTGCACCTGCATAATAGCCAAGTTCAAGAGTATTTTGTTTAAATTACTGAAATTAACTTCTAAAAAATAATGGAGAATTGATTGACACAAAATTCATTACTTTTTACAATGACGTCATGTCATGTACATTTTATGTAGAATTTGTTGCGGAATTCTCCGCAACTGGTCGACTTGTGGTATGAAATGTCCAAAATGTGAAATTATTCATATTATAAATATCGAATGATGAATTTTTAAAATCGCTGAATTCGTCTTAAATGTTGAAATTTTGTCGGTATTCAGAATTATTAAGGCTGAAGATGCCATGAAGGAGGAGATATTTACAAAATTTGATAAGATGCGTATTGCAATGATTCGCTATCCCCGCTTGATTTTCAAAACTACGGCAACCCAACTTTTGGTTTCCATCAAGTATCCTTCCCCCACCCAAGGGAAGGGAGGCGGGGGGGTAAAATGGTACAGATTTGAACTAAATACTGACGAATGATAATGATAGTATACATACGAGTATAACATTGCTTGTATTTCTGTTGTTTTTTTTATAAATTTTGGAAAAGGGGCTTCAAGAATCTCAAAAATATGGGTTGTTCTAATGAGGGTTGAAAATTTTACAGAAGCAAGCGGGGAAGATTGGGTTTAAGGTTTTTTCGTTGAGTCGTTCTAATGAGAGTTGAAAAATTTTACATAACCAAGGTGGAGGAAAGGGTTTGAGAAATTTTTGTGGCGTCCTTCTAGTGAGGGTTGAAAAATTTTACAAAAGCAAAGGGGAAGATTTGGTTTGAGATTTTTTTATTGAGTCGTTCAAATATGAGGGTTGAAAAATCTTAGATGACCAAAGGGAGGCAAGGGTTTGAGATTTTTTTGTTGAGTCGTTCTAATGAGGGTTGAAAAATTTAACATGGCCAAGGGGGAGGTAAGCGGTTGAGATTTTTTTGGTTGAGAAGATCTAATGAGGGTTGACAAATTTTACATTACCAAAGGGGAGGCAAAGGTTTGAGATTTTACATAACCAAGGGGGAAGATTGGGTTTGAGATTTTTTTGTTGAGCCGTTCTAACGAGGGTTGAAAAATTTTACATAACCAAGGGGGAGGCAAGGTTTTGAGATTGGACATAACCAAGGGGGAGGCAAAGGTTTGAGATTTTTTTGATGAGTCGTTCTGATGAGGGTTGAAAAGTTTTACATGACCAAGGGGGAGACAAGGGTTTGAGATTTTACATGACCAAGGAGGAGGCAAGGACTTGAGATTCTTTTGTTGAGTTGTTCTAATAAGGGTTGAAAAATTTTACCTAACCAAGAAGGAGTCAAGGTTTTGAGATTTTACATACTCTACTTAGCCAGGAGGGAGGCAAAAATTTGAGATTTTTTTCTTGAGCATTTACAAAACCAAGGGGGAGGCAAGGGTTTGAGATTTTTTTGTTGAGTCCTTCTAATGAGAGTTGAAAAATTTTACATAACCAAGGGGGAGGCAAGAGTTTCAGATTTTACATAACCAAGAGAGGAGGCAAGGGTTTGAGATTTTACATACTCTACTTAGCCGAGAGGGAGGCAAAAATTTGAAATTCTTTTGTTGAGCGTTTCTAATGAGGGTTGAAAAATTTTACATAACCACAGGGGGGGCAAGGGTTTGAGATTTTTTTGTTGAGTCGTTTTAAAGAGGGTTGAAACATTTTACATAACCAAGGGGGAGGCAAAGGTTTGAGATTTTTTTGTTGAGCCGTTCTAACGATGGTTGAAAAATTTTATCTAACCAAGAAGGAGTCAAGGTTTTGAGATTTTACATACTCTACTTAGCCAAGGGGGAGGCAAAAATTTGAGATTTTTTTGTTGAGCGTTTCTAATGAGGGTTGAAAAATTTTACATAACCACAGGGGAGGCAAGAGTTTGAGATTTTTTTGTTGAGTCGTTTTAAAGAGGGTTGAAACATTTTACATAACGAAGGGGGAGGCAAAGGTTTGACATTTAACATAACCAAGAGGGAGGCAAGGGTTTGGCATTTTACATAACCAAGAGGGAGGCAAGGGTTTGAGATTTTACATAGCCAAGGGGGAGGCAAAGGTTTGAGATTTTACACAACCATGGAGGAGGCAAGGATTTGAGATTTTTTTGTTGAGTTGTACTAATAAGGGTAGAAAAATTTTAGCTAACCAAGGAGGAGTCAAGGTTTTGAAGTTTTACATACTCTACTTAGCCAACAGGGAGGCAAAAATTTGAAATTTTTTTGTTGAGTGGTTCTAATCAGGGTTGAAAAATTTTATATGACCGAGGGGGAGGCAAGGGTTTGAGATTTTTTTGTTGAGCCGTTCTAATGAGGGTTGAAAAAGTTTACATGACCAAGGGGGAGGCAAAGGAATGAGAGTTTTTTTTGAGTTGTTCTAATGAGGTTTGGAAAATTTTACATAACCAAAGAGGAGGCAAGGGTTTGCGATTTTACAAAGCCAAGGGGGAGGCCAGGGTTTGAGATTTTTTTGATGAGCCGTTCTAACGAGGGTTGAAAAATTTCACATAACCAAGGGGGAGGCAAGGTTTTGAGATTTTACATACTCTACTTAGCCAGGAGGAAGGCAAAAATTTGAGATTTTTTTTTGAGCGGTTCTAATGAGGGTTGAAAAATTTTACAAAACCAAGGGGGAGGCAAGGGTTTGAGATTTTTTTGTTGAGTCCTTCTAACGAGAGTTGAAAAATTTTACATAACCAAGAGGAAGGCAAGGGTTTGAGATTTTTTGGTTGAGTCGTTCTAATGAGGGTTGAAAAATTGTACATAACCAAGGGCGGAGGCAAGGGTTTGAGATTTTTTTGTTGAGTCGTTTTAAAGAGGGTTGAAACATTTTACATAACCAAGGGGGAGGCAAAGTTTTGATATTTTACATAACCAAGGGGGAGGACAGGGTTTGCCATTTTACATAACCAAGAGGGAGGCAATGGTTTGAGATTTTTTTGTTGCGTCGTTCTAATGAGGGTTGAAAAACTTTACATAACCAAGGGGGAGGCAAGGGTTTCAGATTTTACATACCCAAGGGTGGAGGCAAGGGTTTGAGATTTTACAAAGCCAAGGGGGAGGCAAGGGTTTGAGATTTTTTTGTTGAGCTGTTCTAACGAGGGTTGAAAAATTTTACATAACCAAGGGGGAGGCAAGGATATGAGATTTTACATAACCAAGGAGGAAGATTGGGTTTGAGATTTTTTTGATGAGTCGTTCTGGTGAGAGTTGAAAAATGTTACATGACCAAGGGGGAGGCCAGGGTTTGAGATTTTTTTGTTGAGTCGTTTTAAACAGGTTTGAAACATTTTTCATAACCAAGGGGGTGGCAAATGTTTGACATTTTACATAACCAAGGGGGAGGCAAGGGTTTGGCATTTTACATAACCAAGAGGGAGGCAAGGGTTTGAGATTTTTTTTTTGAGTCGTTCTAATGAGGGTTGAAAAATTTTACATTACCAAGGGGGAGGCAAAGGTTTTCGATTATTTTGTTGAGTCATTCTAATGAGAGTTGAATAATTTTACATAACCAAGGGGGAGGCAAGGTTTTGAGATTTTACATAGCCAAGGGGGAGGCAAGGGTTTTGAGATTTTTTGGTTGAGCCGTTCTAACGAAGGTTGATAAATGTTACATAACCAAGGGGGAGGCAAGGTTTTGAGATTTTACATAGCCAAGGAGGAGGCAAGGGTTTGAGATTTTTTTGTTGAGCCGTTCTAATGAGGGTTGAAAATTTTCACATTACCTAGGGGGAGGCAAGGGTATGAGATTTTACATAACCGAGGGGGAAGATTGGGTTTGAGATTTTTTTGATGAGTCGTTCTGCTGAGGGTTGAAAAATTTTACATGACCAAGAAGGAGGCAAGGGTTTGAGAATTTACATGACCAAGGAGGAGGCAAGGATTTGATATTTTTTTGTTGAGCGGTTCTAATGAGGGTTGAAAAATTTTACGTAACCAAGGGCGAGGCAAGGGTTTTAGATTGTGTTGTTGAGTCGTTTTAAAGAGGGTTGAAACATTTTTCATAACCAAGGGGGAGGCAAAGGTTTGACATTTTAAATAACCAAGGGGGAGGCAAGGGTTTGAGATTTTTTTGTTGAGTCGTTCTAATGAGGGTTGAAAAATTTTACATAACCAAGGGGGAGGCAAGGTGTTTTGTTGAGTTATTCAAGTGAGGGTTGAGAAATTTTTCAGTGAGGTAGAAGTCAGAGTTTGAGTAATTTTCTGCCGGTTTGTTGGATAGTTTCTGAGTTGAAAATCACGTACAAAGTCTCCATAAATCATGGGTGCTTCGTAGGCTGAATTTTTCATTTTTTTGTTGAGTCGTTCCAGTGGGGCTTGAAAAATTTTACAAGTGTAAAGGAGTAGTCTACGGTTTAGTCATTTTCGACGAGATTGTGGTATACTTTTTCTTGTTGAAAATCACCTTGGAAGTCTCCATGAATCATGGGTGCTTCGTAGGTTGAAATTTTCATTTTTTGTGGATACATTCTCGTGAGGGTTGAAAAATTTTCAGACTCTGATTTTTTACTTTTATGCCATTTCTCATTTAGTGCTGCCGAATAATGATTTTTGACACCTAAGCGTTTTCTATCCGCATCAAGGAGTGGGAGGGGGTGATGCATCCAAAAATGAGTTTTTCAAGGTGTTTACTTCATTTCTGGCGGTTTTTCAACCGATCAACACGAAACTTTTCTCGACCTCTATGGTACATCAACCTTCATTTTTTCTGAATTTTTCGACTGGTGGCCGCTTCAGTATGCAATAAAAACCCTTTTTTAAACAAGTGTTTTCGCCATATAAATAAAAGGAGGGTGGAGGGGGGAACTACTCCTACCAAAAGCTTCTGATTTCATTCCAAAACAAAGCAAAATCGAATCCCCTCCATCTAATTGCAAATTGCGTCCTCAGGTAACTGAAAAACAGCCACTTTGGAGCAATTCTGAAGCCTCCGAAAGTTTATGTATTTTCTCTAGGAGCTTCAAATTAGTGCATTTAAATAGGAATTATTCTGTTTAGCGACTGAAAGAATCCTATTTAATGACGTTTTAAATCAAAATCTTAATTTTTTCTTCATCAAAATCAAACAAAAAAAAAAAAAATGAAAAAAGATATTTTATTCTTGATTAAAATTCAAATTGAGATTACTACATGCGAATGGGAAAACTTGATTTCTATAATGAGTAATCGGTTCCCCAATTAAGCTGGAAATCTATCTGATTTGATTTTTTTTAAACCTAAAATTCGACTAGAGTCACCAAATTCTTCAACATTTTTTTCACCAATTCAGTTTCCATGTGACTGTCAGATAGAGAAAAAACAAGTGGGATAGGGAGAGAAAACAAAATCGACTAAAAATTCACTTCGTTTAAGTAATTCATAACCGTTGAAAAAACTTTTTCGATTCCATTCGAGGTATTTTTCTTAGACCGTTCGGGCTGTTTTGGCAAGACAAATTGTTATCTTGTATTGTTTTTGTAGTTGTTGTCGAGAAAGAGAGAACGAGAGGGAGAGACGCAGACGCGCGATACTGTCGCTGAAATAATAGGCTTGTTTAGAATTTCCGTTAAGCTCGAGCTTCGGCTTCGTCGGTGCTGAAATTATTTACAAAAATATAAGGACGAGAGAAAAGTCTGCTGCGAACACGAACCTTATTCGTATACCTACTCGTATATATATAAAGTTGCGGCGGGAACGGAAAGGTCTGAGTATACCGGGTACACCGGGTACGGGTACGTACGTACACGACGACGTTAACGCGCAGATAATTTGTAACACTTTATATATTTGCGAAGAAAAATAAAATGTACCCAATTTTCTTTTGTTTATGTAAGAGTATGGACCTTCGTCAGAAACGGTTCACGAGGCGGTGGACCTCGCAGGGGGTGTCCAAATTAAATTTCGAACGCGGTCTCTGTTTAGTTTTCTAGCCGGTTGTTGATTCTGGCAGGATAAAGAAAACAACCACTGTTTACTCAAGATAAAACAGCAAAACCGAACGAACGTGGAAACGCGGCCGTGGCGGCGGCGATGGGCGAACAGAGGGCGAGACAGTTAACAAGAAGAGAGCGAAAAGGGCTTACCGATGCCGAAAAAGACACAACAGTGTACAAAACGACCAAGCTCGCCATCGTTTCCCACCCCTACCGTGTCCGCCGCCCTCATCATATCGGTCTCGGTCTCGATCTCGATGTTCGTAAAACCTGCTTTACCCGCGTTACCGCGAACCGTGGACAAGTTCACGAATATACATCCCCTTAGGCATCACATTTTCCTAAAATTATCTTATCGTCGTTACATTTTCGTTGTTTAAAGTAATTACCGAACATGGATGTGGACAAGCGAACCAAAACTAAAAGTAGAATAACAATAACATTCAACATTGGCAGTTCCCATCTCCAAGCTATTTACACACCCGACGCCGACGTCCACCTGAACGTTTTTCGCTATCAACTTTTCCACCATGCTCATCTCACATCTCACATCTCATCATCTACAACCTTATGGTTATATATTCCTTTATAATTCAATATAAATATCGTCCGTTAGTTTTTCTTCGCTTGTTATATTATTTTCTGCTTCGTCTCATCGTCCGTTTTGCCTGCATGGTCAACTTTTTTACAAACGTAATTCGGTTATATGTTCTCGAATATGCGGCAAAAACATATACCCCAAATATCGACTCCATCCGCCCATATTCGTTTATCCTACCATGTTACTTTAGCTATATCTACTACCGACAACTACTAAGAAAATAATACGAATAATCATCGTATTTTCGAATAAATTCGCTCGCTCGGTCGCTCATCGTCATCGGCCCATACTCAACTCCATGTTTATTCGACTCGTCCTGTTTCTAATTGACTTTCCATTTATCAAGATCCTTTCTCTAGATAAACACGTATATGGTCGAAAAAAAATCCACTTTATTTTGTTTTAGGTAGGTACCTATAATTTCTCATTTCTGAAAGTGAAATCAACTTGTATGGCCATTGACGAGATCAAGAGATGGATTTTTTCGAGATTCCCCCTGGGCGTTTTTCAAGTAGATGCCTTACCTACAGTTCTTCAAAACTGAAAGGAAACAAAAATAATTATTTTCAAATGTTGAAACATTAATATCTTTTCAAGAAGCCTGCCCGTATTACTGAATTGAGTGTATGCCTAAAGTACAGCAGCCTGCGTTTGAAAAAAGCAGTAAAATCATTGATTTTAGTAGCTTTGAGGTGCTCCTACAGGGGGATCAACATTACTTGGGGAACGGGAGACGTTTTCTCTCAAAAAGAAGGCTAATTGGAAAAAATGATAGGTAACCCATTAGTCGACAACTTTTGAGAAATCGTTACGTTTCATTTAATTTTTTTTTAAAATTTCAACATAGGAGCTATGTACAGAAGGATTAAAATTGCTCGAGGAGATCTGGAAAGGGGTTTTTCTCAAAGAGAGGGCTATTTAAAAGAATTCTGACACATTCAGAATTTTCAATCAAAATTTTTTTTTTATCAGATTTTTCAAACTTTAACAGCTCTCTTCTTCTTTTCTTCTTCTTTTTAGCCCTTTTTCTCAATCCACTGCTGGATGAAGGCTTCCCAACTTCTTTCCACGAGCTCCAGTTTTGGGCTGTACTCCCATCACATGTCCGTATCTCATCTTCCCATCTCCGTTTACCAGTGTCCGTTTTCTGTCTGATCTCCACTGAGTAATCTTTATCGCCCATCGTTGACCCCCCCCCCACTTCTGGCAACATGACCAGACCACCGCCACTTACTCCACTTAGCTGTTTCCATAATGTCAGTCCTTTATTCTCCTGGATATCTCTCAGTTGAAATTTGGCCCCAGTACACAAATCCATCAACCATTTCAATTTCATCATCCTCCAGCTGGACACATTTTTCATCAGTTACAAAGCCGTTGCACATAGTCTTGGTCTTCCCTTTATTAATTTTCAGTCCTACATTTAGGCATGCATCTCTCACCTTGTCCAGCATTTCCCTGAAGTTTGTCCATATCCTGTACTATTAGCATCAGCACCACATCCACAACATAGGAGGTCTGGCAACTAAGTCCCAGGAAGCCATTCTGAGAGGTAGAAGATGCAACACTGGAGTGTTCGCGAACACTTTGTCCAGTAGATTAGACCTTCCTTTAGTAATGTTCAAAGTTTCAATGCCATAGGTTGTTCCATTTTTTTTGGTGCGTATTTTTCCAACGTTACTTTTGGTACGACATTGTGAAAACGAGGGTTGCAAATTACTTCTTGGAGGAATGGTCACCTCCTCAAGACATCTTAGTGTCTCCTCACTATTTCTACACCCCAGATTCAATTCCTAAGGACCTCTACTTCATTCTCAGTTGGTTTTTACCTGAGAATCGACACCCATAGCATTTTTGAGGAGGACTCAAAAACCTCCACTCAAATTTTGAAAAATTCACCTCTGAGGGACACAAAACAGTTTTCTAAATGGGAGCATTGAGTAAAAATATGATGCTTTGAGTTGAAGGAAGACTACAATAACAACTTATGAGGTCAATCTCCTTTGAAAATTATTTTTACTCACCTCAGAGGACATTTCCTCACAGCCACTTGGCAACAAGAATCTCATGGCCTACTTTTTGTGAGGTTTTGATCACCTGATTTTCCTCAAACATTTCCTTAATTTTTTTTCAACATCGCGTTTGACCTTTCAAGACATTTACCTCTCCCCCAACTCAAAGTCTGATCTCCCTGACTCAAGCATCCTCCTCAAGTCACTCCTTTTAAAGTTTTACAACACGACCTTAAAAGTTGTTCACTTTAAACAGCTATAAATCCCGCAAAATTCACCAGATCAACTTGAAACTTATAACAGTATTAAAGGAAGGTCTAATCTACACAACAACGTGTTTGCAAGCACACCAGTACGTTGTATCTTCTACCTCTCAGAAACACTTCCAGGAACTTAATTGCCAGACCTCATAGAGCAAATGGGTTAATTTAACAATTTTTCTCCAGAGATCTCCAGTCCTTCTTCTCCCCGTAATATTTATCTGTGATGCTGTTATAGAGTGTGGCTGTGAACAATTTAGGTGAAAGGGCATCTCCCTCCCAGTTGGTGAAAATCTGCCCTTATGTGACATAAAAACTCAGACAGGAATTCCGGCAATTTACCCCAATACATATCTGCCCATTAATCAGAGTGTATTTTGTTTTTCTGCTCCTAAGCGTAAAAATCTGTCATTGCTGTTGGTTGATGAAACATTTTTTGGCTCAGCCTGGGATCAAACTCGGGTCTGCTGATTGGAGAGCGAGAACTCTCATACCTTAATAATCAAAGCAGATGATATCAAGAGAATAAATACCTATATTTATATAATACCACATTTACATGCGTTTTTCAGCGAGTACACAAATAAACACCCTACAAAACATTCTCTAGCATATTTTGTAGCTGGTTTCTTTCAACCTGCAGAAATACACCACTTAATTTAAAAGCGTAGCGGCCTTATGCAACAAAAATACGCTACAAAATATTCTTGTACATCGCTTCTTTTTCAGCAGAAATTTTTTCTGAGGTGCAGAAAATGTAACAATCTGAAAAGTTGCCTCAAATTATGCCTAAAGTATTGGTAGAAGGGCAGATTTTCACCCAACTGGGCTGTCTCATTCCCGTTTTGAGCCTTATTTTTACTGTTTCTCCATTGACTGCAGTAGAAGCTGTGGCATTTCTGTAGATATACTCAATTACACGTAGGTAAGCAGGATCAATTCCAATCTTTTCAAGAGCTGTCATCATATATACCATTTTCAAAGGGTCAAATGCTTTTTCAAAATCAATCAATGCCAAACATAGAGGCATTCTAAATTCGTTGGGTTTTTCGATGATCTGGTGCATAACATGAATATGGTCAATGCAGCTCTCGGTACGATTTAATCATGAAAGTGGAGGGAGCGGGGTCGAGTCGAAAATAAATTGCAATAAAATGCTCACAAGTATATATACTTAAGTAATTAAGGTTCATCATACCTCTATCACAGGATTTGTCTCAATTAAATAGGCCTCCTCTCCCCACAAAGCTGTAAAATTTTGTTCAAATTTGTATTTTATCTGCTCTTTCAATGTAGCAAATTTCAGTTCAACTGAAGTTAACGCGGGTTTGTAGGTAAATGTTTTTCTTTTAGAATAAATAGATTTTTTGAAATTTAAAAAATTCAAAATCTTTTCAATGAATACAATTTTGAGTTTTATATCAATTTTACCTGATTTTGGTATATGATTCAAGTTTTGTATCACAAACAATAGGCAAAATTAGGTACTAGTTTTAAAAACTTTTGCCCATTTTATGATCAGGCTGGGAATTGTTCTATCACTTGAACAGAAGCCTAACTTGAATTTACTTTAAAATCTGGGAACTGTTTTGAAATTTATAAAAAATGCTACCTAAGATTTAATTTTGATTCTAAAAAGGAAAGTACCCCAATTATCAGAAAACTTTTCAAGCTGGACAAACCAGAATTGAAAGAGCACGCAAAAACACATCACCAGCAAGCCAAAATATTTCAGATACTAAAAGTGCATTTTTTGATTTTCGGTAAATTTTTAAAAAGCAAATTTATTCCAAAAAATGGGGGAAAAAAATCAAAATCTTACCAAATTGACTTTAAAAGCTGAAAATTTATTTAAGCATCCTGTTTTCTCACCTCTCCGAATCGATTAATTAACCAAAAAATTGCTTATTAGCCGAAAAATTACAGGTAATTTACCTACAAATTACCAATGACCACCAACAAATTATAATTAAATTTTCAACAAATTTTTTAAAGGGGTTCGAACTATTTTGAGCAGTTTTGGAGCCTCCAGAAAATTTTTGAAGAAACAAAATTTTGGAAAAACGTTATTTTACCACTTCCAATGGAATCAGAAGAGACAGTCTAAAGGGGGATAGAAAGTAGTAAAAATGTCAAATTTCATCTTTTCAGGTAAATTTAGTAAAATTTTGTTTTTTTGCCTTTTTGGCCTAAAAGTTTTAAAAAATTCACCGAAAATCAAAAAATGCACTTTATTTAGCATCCGCATCCTACAATTTTCACTGGCGGTGCAAGTAAGTATTTTTGCACGCTCTTTCGATTTTTCTTTATCCAGTTCAAAAATGGTTCTGTCCGTTGAGATATCTCCTTAGTACATATGTATAGAATGGATAAAGTACTTACTTTGAAAAGAAGACAGATACCTAATTTATTATTAAAAAGTTATCGCAAAAATAAACAAAAATAATTTGATAGGTAGTTGAGCCGACTTTAAAGCGAATTTAAGAAAATTCTTCAAATAATGAACATGAAATCGAAAACTCATTCGATTGGCAGTTTTGCCTCAGAGTTAATTTTTTTATTTGAGGAAAAAGGCCAACAACAGCTTCAGTAAATGGGTAGAGTTTTCACAATGAAAAAATTATCTTGGCAACAAAACTCGAGCAGCAAATACATGTATTTCAAATACCTACTCCCTCAAGCCATTGTCAAAATAAACCTTTTCTTCATTTTTCCAAACGAACGTGAAAAAAGAAAGTGACCGACGCACAATAGAAACGTTTAAAATGTTGTTAGGTGCAATGTACGACACGAACACATCACCCTGTAGAATGATTAATGTCTTTTTATACTTTCAGTACCTACGTAGTCTACTCCGCTAAAAACAGATACTGACCTACGCCAATAACGTTAAAGTTAACGTAACAGTCGGTGTAATTTGTCAAAATACGATTCACAAGTTCAAATTATTATACGTAGTAGCTGATTTGCTGCTACGATTTGCATAAAACTGCGGAGACAAAAACGCCATCAAAAATTACCAAATATATGTAGAGAAAGGGACTAGCAAATTTTAGCCTACCAATCGATTTGGAGAATTGATGAAGAACCTACCTAATACGTTCTGTAAACTATACGAGTAGTACGTATACTGGAGAGTGAAATTTCAATTTTAATCTTCTCTACAAACATGGAGAAGGGCTAGAAAAGAAAAAACCATAGATATGATTGGCAAATTCCTGCTCACAGAGGTGATCAATAACTTTTCTCGGAATTAAAAATTAACCAAAATATAAGATGACAGGTTTAAAATGATACGGGGCTCTGTTTCTTGTTTCACGAAATATACAGTCTTATAATATTTTACGAGTAGATTTATTTGGGCAGAGCGTTAGGTAAGTACACTTTTCGATTAAGCCTATAGATTTTCACAAGCGAGTTATTCGAATCGAATGCGACATCGGCGAAGAGTTCTAATATACGACGGTTTAAAAAAAAATTTCGATAAAAAGCACCTCGCAAAAGTAAGCCCAGAATAAGAAATATTCGAAAAGAAATAAACCACGAACGAATATAACAAGGTATAGTATAGTACAGGAGAGAAGACGATGAACGCGAAGAAGGCGAGCGAGCGAGCGGAGGATGAGGGAAAAAAAGAAATAATGTATTTATGGTAGCGAAGCATTTAGGGGTTTGGTTTTTTTCGAAGGGGATGGTGGGTAGCATTAATAGCGGGAATAACGGTTTTAGCGATGTGGAAAAACCAACCCCTCCGGTCGTGGCAAGAAGAAATATATCGGTTGAAATTATAATTTATTCTACTTGCAATATCTTTTGTTTTACCTTAACGAGAGGTAAAACGAGTAAAGACAACGCAAAAGAAACAGCGCCCGCACAAGAATACATAAGTAAGCAAATAAAAACAACCAACTGCCAAAACGCGCAGCAGAGAACGCCGCACCAGAGGCATAGCGGCAGCCAATTTTAAAACGTAACCTCTTTAAATCTCGCCTTCATTAAAAGCTAACTGTTAGAAATCTTTTATTCAAAATCCCTGAAGCGCCGCTAACGCTGTTTTTCTGTTTATACAAAACTTAGCGCTAATCTAAACCTTATTATCTGTTTTTTTAAAAACACTAAGAAAAAATTGTAATTTTCACTCCAGCCCCGCGTTTAAAAATTAACCGCAAACTTTAACTTTTCTGTCGCCATTTTTCTTTTTAATATACCGTTTTCTTAACGAATTGCTGATTCAATTTCCTTTAATTGCCACCCATTTTAATCTGAAATCATTTCGAAACGGATTTAGTTGTATTTTTTTTTTTTTTTTTTTGATAGGTAAGATCTTTATTACGAGTATCCGGTGTTGATCTGCTATCTATCGTTCAGAGATTTCTCTTTTTTATTTCATTCTTTTCTGCTTCTGTTGAAATATCAACCATTCTTTGCATTCGAAATCGACCGAACAATACTTTTTTCGAGTTGGACTTTCTTTTTTATGATGAAAATGAAAAAAGTGACCAACGTACGCTGGAAATGTGAAAAAAACCAGTAAGGTAAAGTGGGGTAATTCCGATGGCAAAATTCAAAATTTTAGCAATTTCTCATTTTTTGGATTTCCTGTACATTTTGGGGCAAAAATGATGTAACAACTTTATTCCTACATCCTTCAGCTACACATTGACTATATTGAAGAGTGATTTGTGTAAAGGCTTCATACATATAATTGAAAAAACATTTTGGAAGGTTGAGTTATCAGAATTACCCTAAAAATGGGGTAATTCCGATAACGAGTTTTATAAGAAAAGGAATTCTCCCAGGGTAATTCTGAGCCAGTAATGTTGAAATATACCATTTATTGCATATTTAGGTTTTTATTTCATGTAAATTGAATCATTAGAACAAAAATTAAAATTTTTTTACAAATAGGCATTTTTGAGGCATAATTTTTGAAAACTAGACCAACTAGAGAAAAATGCCCCGTTTTGAGGATTTTCTTTGATAATTTCGACCCCCAAAAACTATAATACATCAGAACAGAGAAAAAAACATTGCAAGACAATTTTGCTGGGGCTATCGGAATTACCCCGCGGCATGAAAAATGATCTACATATTTAATAATTCAATGCCACCAAACAAATAATTATAAAAGCAAAATCAAAAGAGGTACTCACACTTTAACACATATTCATCAAATATCAGCTTCTAAACAGAATTTTTCAACAAGTTTTGAACGATAAAAACGAGTTTCAAAAGTGCACTGTTTTTTGCAGCAAAGGATTTGGGCATTCAGATTTTGAACACTGCACAGACTTGACAAAACAGAGCAGATGAACCATCTGATCATTAGTGGGTGTAGGTTTTAGCACTAAAACTACCTACTTTCTTCATCATTTGTGCCAAAAAGTGTTTTGCAACAAAGCTAGGGCTTGCTATCGGAATTACCCCATATCGGAATTACCCCACTTTACCTTATTGCCAACCACCCCAAAAATGGCTCTTATTTGCAAAAATAAAATTCAATTGCTCCAATAGCCTATGCCCAATTCGGATTCATAAGAGGTTCTTTATTTTTATGTTTTTTAGTTCACTTCAATTTGCATTTAAATAACATCAGGAAAATTTCACTCTTTTTGATCGCAAAAATTATGTGTCTCGTAAAATGTATACAAAAATTACAAATTTGGCTACATGGTTGACGAATACATGTAAGGTCGAATCTATTACCAATTGTAAATCGTTTTCGCGAAATCGCTCAGACACATAGAAAGGCAGCACACTGGATCACTGTCTTGAATTGTTATGATTTGATATACGACATAAATACTTCTAATAAAAAGCTTTATGACATAAAAGCTCCTGATTTAGAAATAAATTGTGTCACAATTGAAAACTCTTCTGAATAAGAGGACAGTTATTCAACTGCCATCAAAGATGACAATTTTGAGACAAATATCAAACCTTTCGAACTCAAATTTCTGAATGAAAATATTTCTGAACTCTATCAACAACTTCAAAATATTGCTTATCACCAACGACATGATCCAACCTGTTAAGTTCCATCGATACTTGTAATATTGGGTGAGCCCCTGAACTAAGGGTGAAGTACCCATCGAATGGACTGAAGTCCAGCAAAACGCATTGCCCATGCTTAGAGAGCCAGGAGAAAACTTTTAAGCATACCTATCTAATAAGATTACAATTAAATCTACTCGACCACCACCACAACAAATTTAAGGTGGAGAAAATAAAATGTATCCATTTTAAATTTTTTGAGAATTTTAACTTCCTAATCTGATGTTTTAAATGTAGGTACTAGGTATATATGTAATATAGAGGTACACAAATTCTCTAATTAGGCGTATGGCGTAAGTATTTTTAAAAATTTTTGATGTACAGGAATCCTCAAATAATCCCTTGAGTTTGAGATTCACTCTTCTTGTGGGTATTTTATTTGATTATATGTAATATGAAAAAAGCTCATACGAAGACAAAAATTATACAAAAAAGACAACTTGTAAATTAGATATTAATTTTCGAAATTTTGAATGCATTTAAGTATAACTCATCTTCTCCTCAACCATCTCAAGATTCTGAATTCTGATAAGTACCTCAAAATATAATTTATCAAATTATTCAGATTTTCACCATAGCTTGAAATTTTTTGAGGGCATGTCCTCCCCCCCTTCACTGGATAATTATGAGATCAAAATCGTTCTATCATGTTCATATACAAAATTTCAAGTTACAAGGACACAAGGTCAAAAAGTCAACATGACCAGAATTGGTGCATAAATAAAATTACTAGATTTTTTTCATTTTGCCATTTTGGCTTCAAATTTTGTAAAGGGTTCTTAGTCCCCCTCTCCCTAACAACTCTTTCGGGTTCAAAATGCATCGTAATACAGCAACTCAGCTCAGTGATAAGCAAATTGAATTTCTGACCATACCCTTCCTCTTCAATTTTGATTTTGGCACAATTTTCCAAAATTCTTTTCATGCTTGATTAAATCGAGATACATTTTTCGTAGGTATTCTATTTTTTTTTTAATCCGAAAATTAATTGACCGAGAAAAATACGAATTTGACATGGTTCTGGTAGGATCCGATTTGGAAAAGTTGCTTCTTTAATTTGATGGATTGACGGAAGAGGTTACGAGTAAATCGGGATACATTTTTCGTTTTTTTTTCATCCAAAAATTAATTGATGGAGAAAACAGGGATGAAAAGCTAACCAAAAGCTTAAAGCCGAAAGCCGAAATCGGGGAAGATTTTTGCACTGATCTAAAAGTTTGCAAGCTTCATTTTTTCCAAGTCAAAAGTTTCATTTTTTGGGCTTTCTCAACGGCTTTTTACAGAGAATACACTGAATTCAAAATTCAATTTTATTTTAATGCGATTTAATATGAAAGAAAAAAAAGGTTGATCCTAGTAATGAATGTTCTCCACTACCTAATTATGAAATCAATATATGTACCTGATCTAATTTTTAACTTCCTTTTTTCGTAAGTGGATGGTGAATCAGCTAAAAATTTGAAGCCAAAAGTTCAAAGCTAAAAGCTTAATGGAATACAGTCGAAAGCTGTTGAATAGAAAATATAGGGGAAATCCATTGGAAGCTGAAAGTTTGGCTAAAGTAAGCCATAAAAATCGAGATAGCCGAAAGCCAAAGCCAAAAGTTTTATTTTTGAAATTTCAAGCTAATAAAAGCCAAAAGCCTAAGTTTTATTGTAAGGCTTTTCATTTCTGGGAGAAAAATACAAATTTGACATGGTTCTGATAGGATTCGATTTACAAAAATTGCTTCTTTAATTGAGAGGTTCCCAGAAAAAGGGGCCTTATTCAATTTTTTTCAATTATCTGATTTTTGCAATTCTGAATACCCAATTTGAAAATTTTCCTTTACATCAATTCCACCACATTCAGTGATATAAGTATTCTCCCATGAAAAAAAATGCTTTGAAAAATGTTGCACTATGAGAAGAGGGCCACGTCAGTTATTAAGACCCTTTTTCCTTAAAAACATTCCCTCTATTGCGTAATGTCACATGCGGGACACAGTTTTTTCTCTGTACTGAAAAATTGATGGTAATTGACTGAGGCCCCTTTTCTATGGAACCCCTTAATTGATGGAAGGGGTCACGAGTACAATTATGTATTTTGATCTGTAAGCCAAGCTGATTTTTTTTGGTATCATTTTAAGGGATTTTTTTTCTTCAAAACTATGAAGTAAGAAATCTTCGGGAGGCTGAAGGACGACTAAAACCAGTCTCTAATCGGTTTGAAAGTTGAAAATAGGATGTACCTAAATTCACATATTACTTACCATGCTCTGGGCATGCTTAAGAAGTAGGTTCTTACCCACTCCGTATACTTTTTCTCACACTTCTATGTAAATAATGCAAAAAAAAAAATGATAAACAATTTCCAAAATGGGAAAGGCGTGATTATTGCGACTAAGATCACTTGAAGAAAATTTTCAACGCCAATTTCTCTTTCGATCGAGTTTCTCGACATTTTATAATAGTGCAATTTTTTTCAAAATTTCACGTCTATCCATCAAACTTTAAAAATGAGGCAGCAATTGGGAAAAATTGTTTTTGATGATATTGTTTAATTACAATGGCTGTATTACCCCCTTCCATCAATTTTTTGGGGAATTTTGAGGTAATTTAAAAAAAAATAGTCTCACTTGTTTTTAAATTTTCTATGTACCACAAAGTATATGGAATGTGAACTAGATGAATTGAAAAAATATCCGGTAAAGGATTTGAGAGGGGTGGGGGTGATAATTTTATATATTCTGTCTAAAATATTTTTTGCTGTACCTATTTCAATGAATTTGTTTGTTGACTTCTCATTAAATTCAGGCAACTTGATAACTGGGTCACTTTTTTGACTTTTTCATTGCTGAAGAATGAATGTAATAAAACCTTATAAACATCATTTTTCACATATCCCTACCTACCTATCTGAAAACTAGAAACTATTTACTTTATTCCTACAAAATCTTCCAAGCTACTAGGACTATAACCTAATATGATGAGTACCTACCTGACTCGATTATTCAGTTGGATATTTATCAAAACGAGAAGATCTGTTTGGTATAATAAACCTCATTTGAGGCCTACGAACTGGTTCACTGCTGACGGACGACGTTTCACTGGATAAAGGTATCGTTCGAATATTATTTGCCAACAAATCAAGTTTCTGATGAAATTCGTGCATAATATTTTCCATATTATTCGTTTCACTTTCTTCCGGTATCATTTCCATCCATTTCGAATGAGCAGATTCTTTATTCAAATATCTGAAAACGTAAATTACCTACATTAAAATCCAATACGATGCAATGATGCAAATTGAACAATGCCCTGTGTTCATCAGAAAACTTACCTATTCTTGAGAAATACCACAGATCCTTTATCCTGCCTCATATTCAATCGTAGAGGAGAAAAAAACACCGATTCGGACTGGTTACTGCGAGACAAAGAAGATATTCGCGATGAATTACGCGAGTTTGCTGCATTCATCTTGAGAATTTCCTCACTGTAAACAAAAGCTCGTTCTATTGGTTCATCCACGAACACACCTTCTTTCGTATAGGTCAAATCAATAAACGGAATATTATCCTGAGGATCAGAGTAATAAGCTTGTTTCAGTTTATACATTCGGTTCAATTTTTCTTCTAGTTTTCTTTTGCAGTCCTCAGGGTCGTTGGTAATATCCTTATCGCAAGGTCGAATCGTAGGGAATTTAAGATACGGACGCACAGCCGATGGTTTTCTTGGTTGGTTTGAGTTGTCACTTCGTTTCGCTGCGTTTTGAAGCCAAGTTTCTAAATCTCGTCTGATTACATCGGATGAATTTGGATCCGCAGATATTGGCTGAGTTCTGGTTTCTGGACGTGATTGTTGAATATTTCCTTCCGGATTTGGTTGTCTTTCCGATGGAGATGTGTAGCGATCGTCGTCGTCCATATTGTTTCTCCTCGACAATGGTGCTGGTGTGTTGCTATTTTCATCGTTCGTGATTAGATCCACTTGATTTTTATTAGGAGGATTGGTCGCAGATTCTTGATGGTTGTTTGGTAACGGATTCGTTTGGTTTGGATTTATTGTATTTGCTGAAATTGGTTCTGCGTTGGAATTGGTGTTTTGATCAGCGTCGCAAATGTTTGCAGATTCGGTTGGAGGATCGTTTATTGGAGTTTGTTCTCGAGTTTGTTCTGTTGGTAGATTATTGGCTTCTGATTGACGATTGATCGATTCGCTTCTAGATCGTGTCTTATTAGTTGACGTTTTCGAGGCAGTTCGCTTCGCCGGTTTATTCCTACCAGAAGCAGATATTCGATTTGCCGAAATTTTCTTAGATTGTTTTTCGTTCGAAGAGTTATTTCGAGATCTGCTTTGAAAAGCTCTCGAATTGCTTCTAATTGAAGCAGCTTCGGTAGGAGTTTTCGAGATTTGTTCCTTACGAGTGGAATCGTTCGAGGAAACTTTCTGCAAAACTTGTCGATTACTTCCTCCTGATGTATTAGCAGAACTTTTAGGTTCTTGGTCCAATTTTGAGGAATTTTTTGAACGCTTTTTTCTCAAACTTCGTGATTTACTTTTCGGCATCGACGAATCGGTAGAAACTTTCGATGCCTTTTCACGATTGATAGTGGAACTATCGTTGCCAGATTCCTGTTTTGGAGTTATTAGGTTGTTACTAGGTAATTCTACATTGTTCGATTTATCTGATACGAGACTATTATTTAAAGTATTATTTGATCTAGACAGTATTTCACATGGATCTCGATTATTTTCCTGCGATACCGGATCAATCGAATGTGATATTCGTGACGTTCGTCTTTGAAGTTCACTACCAGAAGCTGAGATATTTTTTTCTAGCAATGTCGCGTTACTTTTTTGAGCAGGTTGCTCTAAACACCGTCTTGATGGGCGATTCGATGATTTACGAGAACGAGGTGCTGTCGACGAATCACTCGTATTAAGAATTTTCCCACTTGATAGACTAGTTTCGATGGTTATCACATTCTCTGGAGTATTCCGAAGTTTTTTCAAACAGCTCGTGCTTTTACTTCTCTCTTTAGCCATTTACGTAATAAAGATGCTCTGAAAAATAAAAAAAAGGCACCAATGAAATTTTTGTTGTAAGACACGTACCTAGGTAGGTATGTTTATCTAAGTATTCAATGTGTATCGGTAATCCTAAGAGAACAAGTAGGTAGGTACATAGTAGGTAAATTCTATTGAAAAACATACGTCGTAATTTCAAGCTGTTTTGAAATTCATTGAAAAATTCTACCGAGCCATTATAGTATAAAGTTATCCTATTTTACTGTTTTGCAAACGCTGATAACGCGATCATTTTCAATGTTTTACTACTTACATAACCAGAACGTTATTGTTCAAAATGGCTTTTCAAATGAAACGCTATACTGTGCAAAATTTACAGGTAACAATTCAACCGTACAATTGATATCAAATAGGTATTTTATATAATGGATATTTTTGTCTTCTCTACATATGTATGCACCAATTAAATAGTTTCAATTTCTTATTGTTAGGTACTTACGATTGATTCGCAGTGTTATTTTTCACGTTCGGTTCATATTTTGTAGTTTATTGGAGCGACTACGTAAAATATATATGGAAATACGATAGGTATTATGATGATAGATGCTTGATTTTTTTGAGGGATGAGAGATAAAAATTAGCGATTCAAGTACATATTTTGATTTGTTTTGATTGTTTGGCTTGTCGTTTATAGCTTATCACTGTCTGAATTGTTTATGTTTTTATCATTTTTTTCAGCCAAATATTTTTCAAATAATGTGAGTTTGTTCTGCTGCAGGGCCAGATTTACGTACAGGCAATATAGGCAGCTGCCTATAGTCTGTTCACCAAAAGAAGGTACCGAGCTGAACAGAAAATTTTCTGTTTGCGGCCAAATATTTGCGCTGCGATTGAGGCCATCATTGAGAATTCGAGGTACGCTTACAATAAACAGCAAGAGATTATTCAAATTTTCAATACTACATTTCATTTTCACGTCAATTTTCCTATTTCATTTCAACTAAATACCCCTATTCAATATTTCATTTCATTCCAGATCAGAATTTGTACTTCATTCCACATACTTTTTCAATTTATGTAACATGATAATGTGTTTTGTACTTTACTGTAAACGCACCCTCAGTTTTCAGTGAATTTGCAACGCAAATATTTGGCTGAAAATACAAAACTTTTCGTTTAGAGTCTCAGACCCCTGCCCCACCACAGCTCTTCCTAGATTTTTAGTTGTTTTATTGCATTAAATATCTATTAGTTTTTTTTTTAAATTGTTTTGGTAAAAATGAAAGAATATTTTCATTTTTTTTGCAGGAAGTTACATTTCTGAAAGGGATTTGCAATATTCACACTTTTTTCATTTTTGAGTCACATTTTTCTGTTTTTTTTTTTTTTTTTTTTTTTTTATCATGGTTGGTGAAATTTTAAACAGAAAAAAGCGAAGGAAAGAGTGTCCATTTTCGCAAAAATATTCAGTGGGTACCGAATAATACGTTTAGGTATAAGTAATTTAGATTTGATGATAACAAATTCAGTGAAGGAAAAATCCCTGTTCAAATAAGCATCTTATTACACTTTTACGAAAAATTCCATAGTTTCAATTTTTTGACTGATACTTGACAACCCTCCTTCCTCCCCCACCCCGGGGGTGCAAATATTCAAAAAAATCAAGTTTCCCATTTGCGTGGAAATTTTTGAAATTCGCGCGAATCGCTGTATTTCATTCAAAACTAACCCCCCAAATCAAAATTTCACCATTTCCAGCAGTTCTGGAGCCTCCAGCGCGATTTTTCAATTTCTCCAGAATTTAAGTTTACTTCAGACGGTGTGAATATGAAGTTGGGCAGCTAAAAATCGATTCGTGTATTATACTCCACCTGTTTAACGAGTTTATCCACCTCACAAACGATAAACTTTTGATTTTTTTGATTTTTCAATTTTGAAAAAAGCTGGCCAAAAAAACCACTTTTGAGGTGTCACTCTTAAAATCGGCTCAAATGTGGATAAACTCGTTAAACAGGTCGAGTGTAATACACAACTCGTCAAGAGGTTCCCTTGTTAGTGATTTCGATGTGTACTTGCTCAGGACTTTTTTTTTTATAAAAATAGAAAAAAGTAGCTTCATGGACAATGTTGTGTCTCGTTGTATTTCACAAAAGATCGAGGGTTTTATTGTGAGCCTACCGTCTTGTGTTCTATTTCTTACGTTAGAGATCCGTGTTTGTAACTTGTGTGTGATTCGTATAGCAGGTAAAAAACGGTTGCATTCATCATTTTAAAGAAAGGTAAAAAAAAGGTTCAAAATGAGACACCATCTATCAACACTTCGAAGTACTTCTTACTCGTTGAGTTGGTGCTGTCGAATGCATCTCGACTGCAGCGCGGCACTGTGTTCAGATGCATTGTAACGTTTCCAAAAAGAACAATAGGACTGGCTATCTGCTATACGCTAAAATCAATGGTTAAATGCACTACAATGTATACATTACACGCCCATTTTACCCCCCACTCCCCCTAAGACACATTTTTACACCATTATGAGAGGTGAATATGAGGGGAGGGGGCTGAAAATTTTTGTAGGGATACTTACTGAGGATATACATAACATCCTGAAAAATTTTCAAAATTAGTTAAAATGGGGCTGAGAAAAGTGGTATTGAAATTTCAGAAAAGGGGGGTTCCCCAAAAAGGGGAGGTGGTGTGGATCTGAAATTTTTTAAGCGGTAGTTCCTCGATGGTACCTACCTTCCATGCTGGTATCAACCCGAACACTCTCAGGGTCCATTTCACCCCTCTTAGGCGCCTATAACTTTTATGTATTTTTCAGGAAATCCCCCTTTTTTGAATGCTTCTAGCCCCACCCCCCCCCTTGGAGGTAGAAGGACAGTTGATATGTCACTAGATCGGGAATTTGCCATTTTTGACGTAAAATCAACCCCCGAGGATAAAACTGCAAAAAAAACATTTGGGGGGGGTTCAACCCCCCATAAAAAAATTAGCAAGGGGTCTGTGGGGTGGTAATTCTCAGAGATTATTCAGGGGACCACCCTTGACAATTTTTCATCATAAAAGCTTGGGTGGCCAAAAATGTTTCTATTTTTGAAATATGATGCTAATTTGCCTCCACTAAATGCAATATTACATATCTCCTCGGTGATATTGGATAATGTTATAGTGACATTGCAATGCTTACTGGGGGCTGGTTCCTCGTCAATATACAGATGTAAAGGCAATGGAGCTTTTCCCCTCTGTCCCTCCTTCTGGCTTAGCCCACTGTCCAAGTGGATAATCCGTGTAATTTAACGTGGTTAATAATTATGTTTATTAATTATGGAACATTGGATATTTCTACAATCTTACCAGTCATCGGAGATATCTCTTGAATAATAAGGACTTTGTGTAATCCATTTCTGTCGATGCTCTTAGCCTGAATAGAGCCCCCAAAAGAGATAGAAAATAAGTACATAGGTACAATGTCCAGTAAGTAGTGAAATATGCTTACTTAGCCTAATTTATGCACCTTTTCCCTATGGATGTCAATCATCATATCTACACCTATAGCTTAAGACTTAGATGAAAGACATAACCTAACCATGTCTTATTAATTTTATATTACTTCATCGCTAATTAATAATATTTAAGCTAATATGTACCTATACTTAACATTATTATTAAGATTTTTCTCATTTTTTCTATGCGAGCAAAGGCCTGTGTCCATTATCAAATAATTCTACTATTATTTTATATTGAATTATCCTCACGTGTATTTTCAAGTTGTTCTTAAGTCATAATAAATCACTAGTAATAATATTTCATTGATCTTGTGTATTTATTTGGATTTTTACCAAATTTAGTGGAAACCTTCAATTCAAGTTGAAAGTAATACAGTAAAAATTTCTGCTCCGGAGATGATCTGGAGGGGAGACATTATGAGTCCTCAAAGAAGAGGGGTATTTTTGGAAAAATCTTGGTTTTTTCGCTCTAGCTCCTACCCAACCTGTTGTGAAAAAAATGGCCTAGGCCCAAAAGATCTACATGCGATTCCGCGTCGACCTAGACCATTACCATCAAAATCCAAGATCACTTTTAGGGTTCTACTGAGCGATTGAAAATTTGCGAATCGCTCGATTTCTGTGATTTGAAAATTTCTTCTTCTCAGATATTTTGCATTAATCAACCTTTTATGACTTTTTTGTTCAATTTATAGGTGCTTCAAGATTTCGTGAAGACCTTGTCACCTTATAAATAGATCTTATAAAAAGAATACTACTTCAAGGAAGAATGATTAGGTAATCTTCTTATATGGATGCATCTGCAAAAAAAAATTAAATAATATAAATATTCCAACATAATAAATCCATTTTGAAAAAAAAAATCAAATCCAGATCAATTCAATCCGTAAACTGTACCGAAGATACTTACCTTTCACATAAAAATTCTCCTCAACACCTCCATAAACAATTCAAACGCATCGCAAACAATTCGAAACGATAACCACAAATCCATTCATCATTTACTCAAATATAGAACCTGAAGGAAAAGCGCCGTTTAGCGTTCGAACACGAAATCAGTAAGTAGCATTTCGTATAAAAACAATACGTTCGTTTTCAAAGAGGCAAGCAGGAAGGTAGGTAGGCAGGCGTACGATTCGCCGTACTTTTTATTCCTTCTCGTAGTTTACGAGGCGGCGCGGCGAACGACGACGAAAATATGCACAATATTTCTCAAATTCCACGTTTTTACGAGTCTCGTGCGCTAATCTCGTCGTCCAAAGTAAATCATAAATTTTACCTCATAATTCAAAAAGAATATAAACCAACCTAACAAACATACCATTTAAACAGCTGTGTACGTCTTTTTCTGTATTCGATAATACTTTTTAAAAGGTAAGAAAGAAAGCTGGGAGTGAGAAAAGGCGAAAAAAAGGCGAAAAAAACTCGAAGAAAGTTACCAACATCTTATTACAATGACTTTTGGACTCGTACATTTTCCATTTGCAGCGGAGTTTAAAAGATACCGTTAAATGAAGTTAAGGACGATTTTCCCACCCTCTTGTTGAAACTTTTAAGGGGAACTGGAATACAAAACACGGGCAATTTTTACCTCATGCCCTTCTTCTCGATATGGCATAACGTTCCGAGAGGCGACATTATATTACCAAATTTATACTTCCATTTCTATAGTTTCTCGATTCTTGCTTCTTTTGTACAAATCGTTGATTTAGAGAGGAGAGAAAACGAATAAAACTAAAAAGAATAAGTAAAATTTATAAAACGAACGTTTACGTTTCACTTATAAAACAATACTTTTCTTTTGTTTTACGCCCGTTAGTGCTCGACTCGCCCCACCTAAAGGGGTAGGAAAAAAGAAATAAAATATTCAATTAATTACGAATCGGTTCATTTTTTAATTAAATTATTCGTCCGCTGGCACTATACAATAAGCCAAGAGCAGCCAGATTTCAACTTTCAACTTGTTATTGTTATAATGGTAATATGATATAACTTTTAAATTCTGTCACTTGGAGCGACACCCTGTTGAGGAATGTCCAAGTTTTTTTTTCCAAATAAAAAACTTTCTAATTAAACGATTTTCCTTCTAGTTCGTCTTTTTTTTTCCTATAACTTTTCCATTTTAATTAATAAACGAAAGAAGAAAAAAGAATTTCTCCTTTAATTTCTTTACTTTCCATTTTATTTGTATATCTAACCTTGCACTCATCGACTCTCTGACGAGATTCTCGTTACAAGACATTCTGACAATTAAAAATTTTTCTTCCTTTCATAATTTTTATACGGAGAAAACGTTGTCGTCGTCGTCTTCTTTTTTACAGAGACGACGATACTCAGTGGTATTAAAAATGGAGCTTATTAATGAGGCTCTCTTACACTTGCACACTAACGCAGTCAAATTTGAATAGTTTCCATATTGTTATTATAAAAATAGGTACCGGGTGTTCTATTGAAAATTCCGTATAACAGAAAAATTCCTGTAATCTATGAAATTTGGGAATTTATGGTTATGGTTTAAGAAGCTTGTATTGAAAAAGTAGGTAAGCTAAGCTGTAAATGTAATTACATATCAGCACCTTTGAAAATTTAACATAGGTAGCCTGCGTTGAAAGGACTTTTCAAATTTTTTTTGTATGTCGAGGCTCATTTTAAGGTCAGAGAATGCATCAAAAAAATCAAAATAGGTTGATTCGAAATCTGCGCACATTTTAAAGATTAGTAAACCACAAGTCTCACGAATCTTTAAATTTTTAGTCTCGAGTATTTTCCAAAGAATAAAGGAAAAATAAGGCTTATACAGCCTATCATGATTCCGGGACAGGAGAATCCGTTTTGGAGCCCCAGGAGTCCATTTCCACCAATATTTCACATGTCTGATTTTTTTTTTTTTTTTGCCAGAACATAAAACCATCTCAGCCGTAGGGATTTCAACAAAATTCGTTCAAATTCGGTAGTTTTATGCTTGATTTGACGTATCTCTACGAATCAAGGGATTTGAGAGGGGATGAATTTGAGTCCAAATTTTTGGGAGGGGGTAGAGTGGGGTGAAAAATGTCAAAAAAGTCAAACTAAAAGCCAATTGATAGGAAATCAAAAGTAAGTAGGTAGTATAACATCCAAAAATCAGCCTCTTTTAGAGCAATTTTGAGGGAGAAAATTCGTTTTTGTGTGTTCCCTGACCTTTGAGAAATCTTATGTGACGCTCCCACCCCACCCTTCCAAAATGACCTTGGTACCTACTACCTAGCTGAAATTTAGCATGTGCATCCGAGGAGCGACCTAGGTGTGCGTTTTGGGAGTTCTGACTAAACTTTTCAACTCCTGCCTACTGGAAAGAGGGGATTGGGAATGAAAATGAAATAATGTTTGTAAATCACTGGTAATTTTTTTTTGTAAATTACCAATATCATTTTCGGTAATTTTTTTTGGTAAATAATCAGTAATTTTTTCCCTGTATTTTTGTGGTAAATTACGGGTAATTTTTTTTTTTTAACAGATAACTTTTTTAGTTTTTTTTTTGTTAATAAACTAGGTACTGGTAACTTTTTGGTAAATTACTGGTAATTTTTTGGTAAATTACTGGTAATTTTTTGGTAAATTACTGGTAATTTTTTGGTAAATTACTGGTAATTTTTTGGTAAATTACTGGTAATTTTTTGGTAAATTACTGGTAATTTTTTGGTAAATTACTGGTAATTTTTTGGTAAATTACTGGTAATTTTTTGGTAAATTACTGGTAATTTTTTGGTAAATTACTGGTAATTTTTTGGTAAATTACTGGTAATTTTTTGATAAATTACTGGTAATTTTTTGGTAAATTACTGGCAATTTTTTGGTAAATTACTGGCAATTTTTTGGTAAATTATACTGGTAATTTTTTGGTAAATTACTGGCAATTTATTTGGTAAATTACTGGCAATTTTGTTTGGTAAATTACTGGTTATTTTTTGGGGGTAAATTACTAGTAATTTTTGTTGGTAAATTGGTGTTATTTTTTTTTGGTTTTATAATAAGTGATATTTTTTTTTGTTGGTAAATTACTGGTAATTTTTGTTGGAACCTTCAGAAAGTAGCAGATGAATATGGAATGAGAATCTCATTGTCAAAAGGAAAGGTGATGGCCTTTGAGGGGGAAAAGCCAATACGCAGTAAAATCGTTGTAAATGGACTGCCATGCCAGTGGAACAAGTCAGAAGCTTTAAATATCTCGGGTGGGCGCTATCTTATGAAGGAGAGGTTGACACACAACTTAAGATCAACAAATTCCTGAGAGTAAGTACTAAGTAGGGTGATAAACTGAGCCATCCCTCCAAGAAAAGTTGGAGCCAAAACAAGAATAAGAATTTACGATACGCTGGCAAGACCAATGCTGCTGTATGGAAGCAAAACATTGATGATGAGAAAGGATATAAAAAGCAGATTAACCGCAGTGAAAATGAGATTCATGGGTGCCATGGCAGGATATATGAGACACAATATGAAAAGGAATGAAGACATCCTGAAGGAGCTAGGAGCAGAGCCAATCATTTGACGGGTGAAAGATTACAGAAAGAAATAGCGAAGACAAGTTGAAAGAATGCCTGACAACAGTCCCCTTGAAAAGTCAAAGAATATACTCCAACTGGCAGGAGGAGCAGAGAAAGACTGAAGAAAAAATTTGATGACATATTGGCTAGCAATTCTTGTACAGTTTCCCAGATGGGCTGAACAGCTCACAGGGTCAAAGTTCAATGATGATGATAAATTAGTGTTAATATTTTTTGGTTAATTAGTGGTAATCTTTTTGGTAGATTACTGGTATATTTTTTTGGTAAATTACAGCTAATTTTTTTGGTAAATTATTTGTAATTTTTTTTTGGTAAATTACTGGCAAATTTTTTGGTATAATACTAGTAATTTTCTGATGACTGGCTGGTAATTTCTATTTTTTGGTAAATGATTGGTAATTTTTTGGTAAATGACTCATCATTTCTGATCAATTACTGGTGTAACTTGGTAAGAAATGATGAAATTACATGATTTGAATCTTTCCTCGGGGAGGAGAGTTCATCCCATATTTTACGAGTTCCCTCTGATGAGTCAGTGAAATGATCACTATTATTTCCGCACAAATTTTCTGGTGGTTTGTACAGGAAAAAGTATGATCCTTAAAATTTTCAAAAATAGCCAATGTGAAATAACCAAACTTTCAAAGCTCATGTCTCAAGACTTGTTGAATTCGAAGTCAATTGTTTGTGAGGATTAAAAAAAATTGACTGAAGAGTCAAAATTTGTAGGTAGATGTACAATTGTACATAGGTATATCTAATTGAATTTTGATAGGCTCAAAACTAAGCTGTTCACTACTTTTTCATAGAACTTTTGATGTTCCATAAAATGGGTTAATTAAATTTCACTCAGCTGCGTGACAGAACATAATAGATATAGCATTGAGCACTTTATAACTTTCTCCTTTAAATCCCAGGATAGGCAAGCCAATTTACATGTGTGTGGTTTACCTACTACCTAACTGTACTTCTAGGCGAATTATTCGGAACCTTCAACAGAACACTCGGTAGATAGGTACATATGAGTATAGATAGCTAGGTACCTGAGTATAAAAACAACGTTCTCTAAAATAACGAACTCCTCTTTATGGGTTGGTACCCTTGATCAAGGTATCATACTCGTACACGTACCGTACCTACATATATAGTATTAAATACATCTCCGAAAATTCATTTAGTTTTACGACCATCCGCAGATATCACGGTATTTTAACCCTCATATTTCGTAATGCTTAAAGAAACTAGGTACACGGTTTTAGTTCATCTCTTCGATGATACTAGGTAACGGAAAGGAATTAGGATTATAGTCTTAGCTCGTTTTGATGCATCGCATCGTTTCGCTCATCTCTCGTCGACATGGATTCTTTTCTAACTGTTGATCTTGTCGTATGACATACTTATATTATGAGGTGAAAATCTTCGGCTTTGAAAAATCTGTAAGTAATATAAAAAGTTCACTTTTGAATCTGCACAATATATTGAACACCACTGAAATTAATATTTCTGATCGTCGTCGAAACGTTCGCTCGAATTATTCACGAATTTTAATTAGAACACCTTTGGTGTGACTTGCATTTCGCGTCCGACCATCAGCATCGGATTCGAAATATTTTAAAAATAGTTTTACACGAATGATTAATTAAAATTAAAAATAATTAAAGGGTTTTTTGCTTTTTAATTAAAATTGGCGTATAACGAGCAGTCATCGTCATGTTGAATGAACAAGAATCGTACGATAGATATCTCGATATGCAAAACTCAAATACGAGAAAAGTTATAAGATTTGCTTTTTTTTTTCTTTTATAAAATAAGAAAGTATAAGTATAACGATCGTGTTGTATAAGATACATATATATACAGACAGATACACATTGCAATGAATCATAAGGTGACTGATCTCGTATCTATAGGATATGAAAGCCTAATCCAATAACATTACAAAGGTAATATAGTAATAAATTTGCGAAATCCTGAGTATATAGGAAACACAACAAGCTGAATAAATTACTATATACCTAAAGTACACACATATAACGTACCTAATATATTTCCAATAACGATAAATTTATATAAAAGAGTGTACATTCTATATTTAATAGGCCATACGTCACTTTTATGAGTACTATTAATACAAACTCGCTTCGACTAAGGCTTTTGTAGACTGTTGCGTTGCATTTTTTTCTTCTCTCGTACTTATTGTACCGAGAAGCAAGCTTTTTTCGAATCCAACGACAAACGCAATGTACCGCTTAAGCGAAAATCGCTATTTTATGGCTATTTTAAGAACATCATCATTCTATGAATTGTGGCGCAAATTTTGCCCGCTATAAATTTACCTATTTTGCACGATTAACGCGTCCTCCCCATCCTCCATGATGTTATAACCATGTTCAGTTTGCCTGCATTTCAGTATATAGTCTCACTTTTTTATGTCTTTTAATCGCGGCCGAGTATTGGCTGGACCGATGGACTATTGGTCGTTGTTGTAGACGATGTTTCCAAAAAGGGAAGGATGACGTGGTGTTTTTGGCCTGTTTTTGTTCGATGTTTTTTCTTCTTCTTTAAAATTGTTCTTCAAAGAAACGACTTTGTAATTTTTTGGTTAATTTAAGTAAATCTGCAATGTTGAAATAAAATGCACCTTAAAGGAACGAGATTATCAGTACTCACAGAGCTCCATCATTGACTTTTTGACAAATAGTTCTCAGAGCAGAGGTGCCGTTGAGGATTCTTTTTTTGAGGTACCTACCTATCTCTCTACATTTCTTCCATAATAATACATTTTCAGGTTCCATGTTAATTAATTTGCATAACCAGTTCGCCGTAAATACAACAAAATTCAAAATTCAACACGAGACCTAACAGCAAAGAAATCGCCGTATCTTCGGTTTTGTTTGAATTTTTTTCACCAGTTCATTCCTCAGGTTATCTAGTAAAATAACAACCATCATTGTTGTGATCTTATAAAGGCTTATCGCAGCTTGTGGAAGAAGATAGGAGGGCAGAGAAGCATTAGGAGAACTAGCATTTTGGCTAAGACATATAATAGAAAAATATTCACCAAGCAGAGATTATTTGTGATCGATTTTGAAGTTGGTGACTTTTATTGAATCTTTCACCAAGAATTCACAAAAACCTAGAAAATTCATATTTGACCATCTGGTGACTTCATAGTGACAGATTTACCAAGCAGTGACCATTTGTGATCGACTTTAAAATTGGTGACTATTGGTGAATTTTGGTGACTTTCGGTGAATCAGTCACCAAGAACTCACCAGAACATTTAAAATTCATATTCGACTATCAGGTGATTTCTTGGTGACAGATTCACCGAAGAGTGACCATTCGTGATCGACTTTGAACTTGGTGACTTTTGGTGAATCAGTCACCAAGAAGTCACCAAAACATTTAAAATTCATACTTAATATATTTGGCTGTCTGGTGCCTTCTTGATGACTGATTCATCGCAAGCAGTGATCATTTGTGATCGATTTTAAACTTGGTGAGTTTTGGTGAATCTTTCGCCAAGAAGTCACCAAAATTTAGAAAATTTATGTTCGACTATCTGATGACTTCTTGGTGACAGATTCAGAAACCGAGCAGTAATCATTTGTGATCGATTTTGAACTTGGTGACTTTTGGTGAATCAGTTACCAAAACATAAGAAAATTCATATTTGGCTGCCCTGGTGTCTTCTTTTGTGATCGATTTTGATCGTGGTGACTTTCGGTGAATCTTCGTGACTTTTAGTGAATCAGTCACAAAGAAGTCACCAAAACATGAAAAATTTGTATTCGACTATCTGTTGACTTCGTGGTGATAGCTGGAGAAGGGAACTGAATTTTGGTAGGTTTTCATACTTACTTCTGTTTTTTTTTGATATGTTACCTAAACACGAATTTGAGGTGTTTGATTGAATCTGGTGCACACTTCTCTCTCTTCTGTTAACCCCAATCTCCTCCTCCCAGCTCGTTTTTTTTTAGCGTAGCCAACTTTTAAAATATTTTACGTACTACCAATTCCTTGTCAATGAGTGGTCAGCGAAGTCTTTAACATCAATAGGAGAGGAGCTACGGTTATACATGCAGGTATTCAAAGAAAGACCATTTTTGAAATTAGGTATCATAAAAATTGTACCTACACTCGGTTTTTTCTTTGACAATTTTTATAATTTTTCTGGGAAAATTTTAAACCATTTCAAGCAACTTTTGACAAATTTTGTGCCATTTTGAATTTTAGAATATATTTTCAAAAATTTTTGAGAATATTTTGCTGATGGCTAAATATTTGAAAATTTTTTAATATTCTATCAAAAATTCTCTGATGTTTCATGTTTTTTTTTCCTCACAATTTTCATGTTTTTCTATTTTAATGCCATTCGCAACGATCTTTTTTTCACCAAATTTTTCAGATTTTTAAGTATAGTTTTCGTAATATTTTACAAAATATTGCATGAATTAATTTAACTCTTTTTTTGACAATTTTTAGCAGTCTATTTTATTACTGTACAATTTAGGAAGTTCTCACTCAGTCCCTCTTCCACTTAGAACCATTATGATACTATGTGAGCCAAACCAAGTGCATAAAAAAGTGCCCACAGTTATACCACACATATCACGTTCAAAAACCACTTTTTTTCGCTCCTCGATTTTTTTCATTGGACATCAATAGCTACTTTTGATTTATGGAACGTTTTACTCAACTTTTGAGATGGTTCATCAATGTTTAAAAATGATGTTCCAAGCGGTTGTTTACAAGTATACTTCAGTAATACTAAAATTTCACCAATTTTTTGCAATTTTCATTCATTTTCATGTCCATTTTACAGTATATGTGCTTCATGTAATTTTTGTCAAACATATTGATGATATTTGATCAATTTTTAGGGTAATACGAGATTTTTTTCACATTCTAAGATACAAATATATTTTATTGATTTTTAGTATGTAAATTTTAATTGTTTTTATGCAATCTTGACAATAGTTTCAATTTAGTTTTAGGTGGTTTTACACAATTTTTGACACATTTTTTTCAATTTTCCGGAAATTTCATCACTTTTTGTTATTTTTACTGATGAATATGATTTCTTAACAACTTACCAATTATAAAGGATTCCATTGTCACCTCGAGATCATCAGCTTTGCCTTTGTTTGTTATCTTCTGTTATTTTGGTCAATTTTTTTTCACGCTATTTAATTATGTCAACTATTCAAATAGGTGATGCGATCTGTCGAAAATATCAAGAAAGAAGGTTGAAATGGTCACGTCATTAAGATTTTGACTCACAAGCACAAAATATAAAGCAATCAATTCAATAATTTATATTTAGCACTTTCTGTTCGTTACCTAAACTGAAAATGATTCGTATCACTTTTCAGAATGGTGATCTGCGATTCGAATCACATTTTTGTATCCAATTTCATCCAACCCATGGCGGATCAACACTCTAATCTCTGAATAGATTTTTTAGAAATACTTTTTTTCACCCTAAAATCGGAAATCTTCCATGGAAAATTTGTTTAAGAAATCAAATTTTAGATCAACTTTCTGAGGGGAAAAATTAATTTTTCAAATTCTGATTTTCTGATTTTTTTTAAATGAAAAATTTTAGATTTTTGAATGAAGAAGGGATATTTACTTAAGTAGGTGGAATTTTTCCAAGTAACCGCAGCAAAATGGTAAAAAATTTGGGTAAATTGACACGTTGCATCAAAATGATGATGAGAAAAGTCAAAACTGAATGAGGCTGTCCCTAGGGCACAAAGTGCATTTTTTTAAATCAATGCGTGACAGGAAAGTCATGAGGATGATGTACCTATAAATGATTAAAACAGAGCTTCTTTTTTTTTCAGAATATTTCACCCCGAGGACGGCTTTATTGGCTAAATATTTTTATCCTTATATTTGAATTCAGTGAGTCCAATCTCCCCAATTTTTACTTCTTTTTTTTTACCAACACTTGACAGTAAGTACAATTTTAAACGCATAATGTTCATTTATGCAAAAAAAAAAGAATAAAAATAAAATAAAATAAACACCAACCAACGATACCTATCAAAAATAAACCAACCTCGTTCATCAAAGAGATATAAGTGGCTGCCAGATCCATTCCTATAATCACTTTCGTTTATTATCACAAATATCACAAAGTATTGTTTCGTCGTTCGAAATTGACAAATTTTTCCATCCCGATTCTCGTTGTTCAAGTAAAATATTAAAATTTTAAGTGATTCGCATAAATTCGCGAAAAGCAGCAAAATGTCAGGCAAAAAAGACAAAACCAAGGAAGAAATCGAGATGGTGGAATTGAAGCAAAAAGAAGGGTAATATTAAATTTACGTGTATACCTATCTCATTACCTATAAACTCATTCCTAATGAGATTAGTTACTCTTTCATTTTTCCCCATCAATTTCGCAATGAAGTTTTCTCATCTTGACTCAAGTTTTCCACCATTTTATATGTAGGTACCTAGTATGGTATTATTATCAAATGTCTATTCAATTTACAGGCAAATGAGCAGTTTGAGTGATCCGTTGATTATATCAGACTCCGAAGAAAGTAAGTAATTGTCATTGTTTACCTTTACATCTTAGCTTTTTATTGTTCTATGTATCTATTGAGTTTGTACCTGTAATTTTACAGAAATCGACGAAGAGTTCCGGTCGTCTTTGAAAAAGTATAACCAAATATCGCGCAGGATTCGTTTGGCGGCCATCGAGAAAGAGAAACGAGAACTCGAAGGGTTTGATAAATCGCCGGTAAATAAATACTACCCGGGAACGAAAATCGACCGATTAAAAATACTCGAAGAGGAGAAAGAATTATTGCAGAAAATGGAAAAGTTAGCCCAATCGAAACAACAAAAATAATTCCGCCGAGATTTCTCGACTTGCTGGTTAACGCGTCGGTGCTTTTTTAATTGCCACGTTATAAATATCCGTTACTCTAATAAATATTTCTAATTCGATGTTTCTTTTTCCATCCATTCTCCTCATCGAAGCAGTAGGCAATTTTGATTCCATTATACCTATGATTTCGTCTATCTACCATTGGTATAAGAGAATTGCAAAGAAATGTTGAACCACTAATAGAGATACAGGGGAGCAAAAAAAGAAATGCAGCTTTGATGGCTTTACGAATGTTGAAACTGGTGGAATAAAGTACTTAAGTGTTTAAGGTTGCAGTTGTATATCCAATTTGTTAAGTAATTGCCAAACTTTCTAGCATATAAATATTTAATTTTTTAATAACACGGTTTTTAGCTTGGTGAGTTTTTAAAGTGTTTGGTATTTTGTGCGGTTAAGAAGCAACTTTATTAGCGCTCGAATGAGGCTATATTAATTTTTTTCTCGCTTTTCGACTCGGAATTGAAAAAGTTTCCTTGTACATGGTATAGATTTAACGTATACGATTTATTATGGTGTATTTTTGCGCCTTATAGTATTCTAGGAACATCTGGAATGATACAAAAAAATACAAGAAGGAAACTGCGAGAGAGGCAAGTGGAAGATGAAATCGCCTCGTATGAATTCTTTTATACGGCACACACACATAAGACGATGGACCGCGACCGGTGCGAAATATACAAGAGAGCAGGAGCAGGGGAAAAAACCCTAACCGAACCGCGTTAAAAAATAAACGCCATTAAAGTAACGTAAAACTGCCGAATAAAAAATGTGCCAAATGATGTGTTGGTTTGGAAAAAGTGTCGATTTTTGTACGGCGCGCGGTATACCAGTATATTGTGTTTAAACAGGGCATCACGAAAACAAGAGAGGAAAAGTTTAAATTCTCGAAAGGAAAAGGCATGCGGCAAGACAACTGCTGACTTGGCAAGCTTCGGTCCAAATGGCCGACACACTTCGTTGCTAATGGTGCGGCTACTTGCTGGACCCAGACCAAATTCTTGTTTAGACTGGCAAAAAGTGATAAACTGCAAGAATATATATGTATATAAAAGCAACCCTCTGAGTATTACTTCCCGAATGTCACTTTATCTTTTACCGCCGACCTCTCGGTTTACGCCGACATGAATCCCTGCCCCTCGCCCCCGGTCCGTATCTACTCTCATATATACTCTATACCCGTAGCCTTATGTACCGTATAAGGTGTGAGTTTCGATAACAGTGTTTTGTAAAATGCGCGTTACACCGTTACCCCCCTGGTCAC
Organism: Planococcus citri; assembly: GCF_950023065.1. Lineage (NCBI taxonomy): Eukaryota > Metazoa > Arthropoda > Insecta > Hemiptera > Pseudococcidae > Planococcus > Planococcus citri. The sequence continues at coordinate 29,805,176 of NC_088679.1, read as the reverse complement.
CCGATGTCGATCCCCTCGCTTCGCCCCGGTCCCCTAACCCCTTCTTGTTCTTCTTAACGCAAGATAAACAGCAACCCTTGAAACTATGTAGCTCGTATTTTCCACATTTACGCGACGCATCCTACACAAATCCCGTTGAAATAATTAACTACTTTTTAACTCGAATAATAGCCTCTCGTTATCCTCGGCGACGGTATCTACAGCCGTGTTATATATATCTACTTACGTGTACCCTTACCTATGTATTTTGGTGTATCCCTTTTTTTTCCAACCTGATTTTTATGCTGCGAATATCTGTAAGCTCTTATACATAATGTACCGTACGTCTATGTAGGTATTTATGTACATAATTTTTTTCTGAAATAGAGGAAAGGGTTGGATTACTTACACGATAACAATTTGACGTACAGATTGAGAATTTTATTCACGAATGAGCACTGTTTTATAGTTGTTATTGGACAAGTCACATCTATCTTATCTTTTCAACTTCTGAACGATATGTTGCAAGTCATGAAAGGGTATTCCCAGGTAAGATAGGCGAAATGACCCTGTTTCCATATTAGGAAAATTATGGTGGATTATTGTTGGGTAGGTACTTCTAAAAAAAAATCTTAGAACGAAATTCCCCCCCCCCTCATGGAGGGTATAGCCAAAAAACGCGTTTTTTGCGAGAAAAATTCTGTATCCATGAGTAGAGTGAAGGAAATTCTGGTATCACGCAGAATGTGTAGGCGGGGCATGGGCCTTTCAACTGTAAGGGGACAATCTGCCTTCACTGGCTAGACAGGGATGACTATCATCCAGGGCTGGTGACCGAAACGATCGTTTTGTTCCGTTCCGTTCATGAACAAATCACTTTGCATTTTTACTGTTCTGTTCCGTTTTGTTCATCATTTTTTCGTTCCGTTCTGTTTTGTTCTGTTCTGTTCCGTTCCGTTTTGTTCTGTTCTGTTCTGTTCTGTTCTGTTCCGTTCCGTTCCGTTTTTCTAAGGGAGGGGGGGGGGGTATCCCACCTGACAGAAAAATTTTTGAACTGGGCAAAGCTAGATCGAATCATCAAATTAACATCCAAAATTTTGAAAATTTCAAGAACTGAAGTGCATATTTTTATTTTTCATTTTTTGATGAATTTTTTAAACTCAAATTTAGTCCCATGTCCCAAAATGACTATGAGAAAAAAGATCAAAATTTTACTGAATTCATCTAGAATGTGCTATAATCAATTAATCATGTCCCACCACCCACCACTCCCGCCGAATCAACTGAAAATGATTTTCAGCCATTTTGAGCAATTTTCATTTCTGCAACCTTCCAGCAGATTTTTGAGAATCGAAATTTCCACTAAATTTTACCAAATGAAGATGGAATTGGAAAGCTAAAATTCACACTTGACCATCCGCCCCCCCCCCATTGTAACCTGCTGAGTTGGCAGTTGGCTGATAGGCTGATAGTGTAGGTAATTTCAAATTTTTTCATTTTGTTCTGTTCTGTTCTGTTCCGTTCCGTTCCAATTTTTCTTTCTGTTTTGTTCTGTTCTGTTCTGTTCTGTTCAAGAGCACTTCCTTATCTTATTTGTTCTGTTGTGGTTTTGTTCATTTTGTTCTGTTCCGTTCCGTTCTCTTCTGTTCTGTTCTGTTCTCAATAAGATTTTTTCCCGATTTGTTTATTGTTCCGTTTATTCGTTCCGTTCTGTTCCGTTCCACCAGCCCTGCTAGGAAGTATCAGAAACGCCAAATGTACCAAGACGACAAAAATAGCGCGAGAACACACAAAATATACCTAGGTACTTGTAATGAAAAACGACTTCTTACATTAGTGATGATCAGTGTTGGCCAAACAAAAGTAATTTCGTTTCGTTTTTCATAATGTTATGTAAAATGGAGAAGCAATTCGTTTCGTTTCGTTATGCCTAAGATTTTTTTTCGTTACGTTTCGCGTTATGCCTTTTTCTATTTCGTTTTCATTTCGTTTTGCCTAAAATAAAATCGTTTTCCTCACTTTTGCTCAAATTTTTTCGTTTTCATTTCGTTATACTTTGAAATAATGTTATGCCTTATAATAACGGGTAAAACGAAACTAAAAAAAAAAAGTCGTAGCAGTCTGCCGCTACGTAAGAGCCAAATTTTTGTGCAAGAAACATTGAGGGCTCTTGAACTACTCGCACCCTCGCTTCGCTCCTGTGCTTCGCCTGCGTTTAGGGGGACGTTGTCCTCTCTACAACCCCCATGGGCTTCGCCCAAATCACTCCTTCCACGATTTCTTTCTTATGTTGGCGGGGGGACTCTGTCCCCCCTGCACCCCCTCGGACTTCGCCCAACTCTCTTCTTCCTCCTTCAAAAAATATGGTAACAAACCTGTCTTGACCCTGAAACAGGTCAAATGGGGGTGGAAGGTTGAAACTGGCAAAAGGCACTTCGGGTACATCCTCCAACTGTACTGTGAAAATTTGAGCCATCTAGGTCAATTTGGAGGGGCTGTAGGCTTGGCTAAAGGTCAAAATTTTCAAAAAACACGTAAATCGATGAAAAAAATCCACTTTTTTGTCCCTGGAGAGGGGTCAAATGGGGTTGGAAGGTTGAAACCTGCAAAAGGCACTTCGGGTACACCCTCCCAATGTACTGTGAAAATTTGTACCCTCTAGGGCAATTTGGAGGGGCTGTAGGTCTGGCTAAATGTCAAAAAACATGCAAAAATCCACTTTTTTGACCCTGGAGAGAGGTCAAAAGGGGTTGGAAGGTTGAATCCTGTAAAAAGCATTCAAGGGGCAGCTTCTTATTGTATGCTGAGAATTTGGATCCCCTAGCTCAATTTTAGGGGTGAGGGGGTCACAAATAGGGGTGAAATGTGGTTTTTCCCAACTAAAATGGAGTGGGGATGACCTAGGAAGCTGAAATTTGGATATGTTGATCACAATAAGGGTACTGACCAATGGCATGAATTTGGACCCTTTTCATTCATTTGGGGTCATATTATGCCCCTCCAAAAAAATGACCTTTCTGTAAAAATGGGGTTGGACGGTTGAAACATGCAAAAGGCACTTCGGGTACATCCTCCCATTGTACTGTAAAAATTTGGACCCTCTAGGTCAATTTGGAGGGGCTGAAGGCTTGGCTAAATGCAATTTTCAAAAAAACACGTGAAATGGATGAAAAAATCCACTTTTTTGACCCTGGAGAGGGGTCAAATGGGGTTGGAAGGTTGAAACCTGCAAAAGGCACTTCGGGTACATCCTCCCAATGTACTGTGAAAATTTGGACCCTCTAGGTCAATTTGGAGGGGCTGTAGGCTTGGCTAAACATCAAAAAACACGCAAAGTGGAAATTTTCACCTTTTTCCATCATTCACAAAATGCCATACACAACTCATACGGCCATTTTGATATTTCTTGAAAATCACTGACCAAGTCTCCACAAATCATAGGTGCTTGGTAAGTGGAAATTTTCACCTTTTTCCATCATTCACAAAATGCCGTACTCAACTCATACGGCCATTTTGATATTTCTTGAAAATCACTGACCAAGTCTCCACAAATCATAGGTGCTTGGTAAGTGGAAATTTTCACTTTTTTCCATCATTCACAAAATGCCATACTCAACTCATACGGCCATTTTGATATTTCTTGAAAATCACAGACCAAGTCTCCACAAATCATAGGTGCTTGGTAAGTGGAAATTTTCACCTTTTTCCATCATTCACAAAATGCCGTACTCAACTCATACGGCCATTTTGATATTTCTTGAAAATCACTGACCAAGTCTCCACAAATCATAGGTGCTTGTAAAGGGGAAATTTTCACCTTTTTCCATCATTCACAAAATGCCGTACGGCCATTTTGATATTTCTTGAAAATCACTGACCAAGTCTCCACAAATCATAGGTGCTTGTAAAGGGGAAATTTTCACCTTTTTCCATCATTCACAAAATGCCATACTCAACTCATACAGCCATTTTGATATTTCTTGAAAATCACTGACCAAGTCTCCACAAATCATAGGTGCTTGGTAAGTGGAAATTTTCACTTTTTTCCATCATTCACAAAATGCCGTACTCAACTCATACGGCCATTTTGATATTTCTTGAAAATCACTGACTAAGTCTCCACAAATCATAGGTGCTTGGTAAGTGGAAATTTTCACCTTTTTCCATCATTCATAAAATGCCGTACTCAACTCATACGGCCATTTTGATATTTCTTGAAAATCACTGACCAAGTCTCCACAAATCATAGGTGCTTGTAAAGGGGAAATTTTCAACTTTTTCCATCATTCACAAAATGCCGTACTCAACTCATATGGCCATTTTGATATTTCTGTACTCAACTCATACAGCCATTTTGATATTTCTTGAAAATCACTGACCAAGTCTCCACAAATCATAGGTGCTTGGTAAGTGGAAATTTTCACCTTTTTCCATCATTCACAAAATGCCGTACTCAACTCATACGGCCATTTTGATATTTCTTGAAAATCACTGACCAAGTCTCCACAAATCATAGGTGCTTGGTAAGTGGAAATTTTCACCTTTTCCCATCACTCACAAAATGCCGTACTCAACTCATACGGCCATTTTGATATTTCTTGACCAAGTCTCCACAAATCATAGGTGCTTGTAAAGGGGAAATTTTCACCTTTTTCCATCATTCACAAAATGCCGTACTCAACTCATACAGCCATTTTGATATTTCTTGAAAATCACTGACCAAGTTTCCACAAATCATAGGTGCTTGTAAAGGGGAAATTTTCACCTTTTTCCATCATTCACAAAATGCCGTACTCAACTCATACGGCCATTTTGATATTTCTTGAAAATCACTGACCAAGTCTCCACAAATCATAAGTGCTTGGTAAGTGGAAATTTTCACCTTTTTCCATCATTCACAAAATGCCGTACTCAACTCATACAGCCATTTTGATATTTCTTGAAAATCACTGAACCAGTCTCCACAAATCATAGGTGCTTGGTAAGTGGAAATTTTCACCTTTTTCCATCATTCACAAAATGCCGTACTCAACTCATACGGCCATTTTGATATTTCTTGAAAATCACTGACAAGAGTCTCCACAAATCATAGGTGCTTGGTAAGTGGAAATTTTCACCTTTTTCCATCATTCACAAAATGCCGTACTCAACTCATACGGCCATTTTGATATTTCTTGACCAAGTCTCCACAAATCATAGGTGCTTGGTAAGTGGAAATTTTCACCTTTTTCCATCATTCACAAAATGCCGTACTCAACTCATACAGCCATTTTGATATTTCTTGAAAATCACTGACCAAGTCTCCACAAATCATAGGTGCTTGGTAAGTGGAAATTTTCACCTTTTTCCATCATTCACAAAATGCCATACTCAACTCATAGGGCCATTTTGATATTTCTTGAAAATCACTGACCAAGTCTCCACAAATCATAGGTGCTTGGTAAGTGGAAATTTTCACCTTTTTCCATCATTCACAAAATGCCGTACTCAACTCATACGGCCATTTTAATATTTCTTGAAAATCACTGACCAAGTCTCCACAAATCATTGGTGCTTGTAAAGGGGAAATTTTCACCTTTTTCCATCATTCACAAAATGCCGTACTCAACTCATACGGCCATTCTGATATTTCTTGACCAAGTCTCCACAAATCATAGGTGCTTGGTAAGGGGAAATTTTCACCTTTTTCCATCATTCACAAAATGCCGTACTCAACTCATACAGCCATTTTGATATTTCTTGAAAATCACTGACCAAGTCTCCACAAATCATAGGTGCTTGGTAAGTGGAAATTTTCACCTTTTTCCATCATTCACAAAATGCCATACTCAACTCATACGGCCATTTTGATATTTCTTGACCAAGTCTCCACAAATCATAGGTGCTTGTAAAGGGGAAATTTTCACCTTTTTCCATCATTCACAAAATGCCGTACTCAACTCATACAGCCATTTTGATATTTCTTGAAAATCACTGACCAAGTCTCCACAAATCATAGGTGCTTGGTAAGTGGAAATTTTCACCTTTTTCCATCATTCACAAAATGCCGTACTCAACTCATACGGCCATTTTGATATTTCTTGAAAATCACTGACAAGAGTCTCCACAAATCATAGGTGCTTGGTAAGTGGAAATTTTCACCTTTTTCCATCATTCACAAAATGCAGTACTCAACTCATACGGCCATTTTGATATTTCTTGAAAATCACTGACCAAGTCTCCACAAATCATAGGTGCTTGGTAAGTGGAAATTTTCACCTTTTTCCATCATTCACAAAATGCCGTACTCAACTCATACAGCCATTTTGATATTTCTTGAAAATCACTGAACCAGTCTCCACAAATCATAGGTGCTTGGTAAGTGGAAATTTTCACCTTTTTCCATCATTCACAAAATGCCGTACTCAACTCATACGGCCATTTTGATATTTCTTGAAAATCACTGACAAGAGTCTCCACAAATCATAGGTGCTTGGTAAGTGGAAATTTTCACCTTTTTCCATCATTCACAAAATGCCGTACTCAACTCATACGGCCGTTTTGATATTTCTTGAAAATCACTGACCAAGTCTCCACAAATCATAGGTGCTTGGTAAGTGGAAATTTTCACCTTTTTCCATCATTCACTAAATGCCATACTCAACTCATACGGCCATTTTGATATTTCTTGAAAATCACTGACCAAGTCTCCACAAATCATAGGTGCTTGGTAAGTGGAAATTTTCACCTTTTCCCATCACTCACAAAATGCCGTACTCAACTCATACGGCCATTTTGATATTTTTGACCAAGTCTCCACAAATCATAGGTGCTTGTAAAGGGGAAATTTTCACATTTTTCCATCATTCACAAAATGCCGTACTCAACTCATATGGCCATTTTGATATTTCTTGAAAATCACTGACCAAGTCTCCACAAATCATAGGTGCTTGGTAAGTGGAAATTTTCACCTTTTTCCATCATTCACAAAATGGCGTACTCAACTCATACAGCCATTTTGATATTTCTTGACCAAGTCTCCACAAATCATAGGTGCTTGGTAAGTGGAAATTTTCACCTTTTTCCATCATTCACAAAATGACGTACTCAACTCATACGGCCATTTTGATATTTCTTGAAAATCACTGACCAAGTCTCCACAAATCATAGGTGCTTGGTAAGTGGAAATTTTCACCTTTTTCCATCATTCACAAAATGCCGTACTCAACTCATACGGCCATTTTGATATTTCTTGACCAAGTCTCCACAAATCATAGGTGCTTGGTAAGTGGAAATTTTCACCTTCTTCCATCATTCACAAAATGCCGTACTCAACTCATACGGCCATTTTGATATTTCTTGACCAAGTCTCCACAAATCATATGTGCTTGTAAAGGGGAAATTTTCACCTTTTTCCATCATTCACAAAATGCCGTACTCAACTCATACGGCCATTTTGATATTTCTTGAAAATCACTGACCAAGTCTCCACAAATCATAGGTGCTTGGTAAGTGGAAATTTTCACCTTTTTCCATCATTCACAAAATGCTGTACTCAACTCATACGGCCATTTTGATATATCTTGAAAATCACTGACCAAGTCTCCACAAATCATAGGTGCTTGTAAAGGGGAAATTTTCACCTTTTTCCATCATTCACAAAATGCCGTACTCAACTCATATGGCCATTTTGATATTTCTTGAAAATCACTGACCAAGTCTCCACAAATCATAGGTGCTTGGTAAGTGGAAATTTTCACCTTTTTCCATCATTCACAAAATGGCGTACTCAACTCATACGGCCATTTTGATATTTCTTGAAAATCACTGACCAAGTCTCCACAAATCATAGGTGCTTGGTAAGTGGAAATTTTCACCTTTTTCCATCATTCACAAAATGCCGTACTCAACTCATACGGCCATTTTGATATTTCTTGAAAATCACTGACCAAGTCTCCACAAATCATAGGTGCTTGGTAAGTGGAAATTTTCACCTTTTTCCATCATTCACAAAATGCCGTACTCAACTCATACGGCCATTTTGATATTTCTTGACCAAGTCTCCACAAATCATAGGTGCTTGGTAAGTGGAAATTTTCACCTTCTTCCATCATTCACAAAATGCCGTACTCAACTCATACGGCCATTTTGATATTTCTTGACCAAGTCTCCACAAATCATATGTGCTTGTAAAGGGGAAATTTTCACCTTTTTCCATCATTCACAAAATGCCGTACTCAACTCATACGGCCATTTTGATATTTCTTGAAAATCACTGACCAAGTCTCCACAAATCATAGGTGCTTGGTAAGTGGAAATTTTCACCTTTTTCCATCATTCACAAAATGCTGTACTCAACTCATACGGCCATTTTGATATATCTTGAAAATCACTGACCAAGTCTCCACAAATCATAGGTGCTTGTAAAGGGGAAATTTTCACCTTTTTCCATCATTCACAAAATGCCGTACTCAACTCATACGGCCATTTTGATATTTCTTGAAAATCACTGACCAAGTCTCCACAAATCATAGTTGCTTGGTAAGTGGAAATTTTCACCTTTTCCCATCACTCACAAAATGCCATACTCAACTCATACGGCCATTTTGATATTTCTTGAAAATCACTGACCAAGTCTCCACAAATCGGGCATATACAATTTCGGCACAAGATAAGGAAGCACACCAGGGGTCAGTAATGACACATACAAACTCGGCACATAAGAAAAAAAGAACGAAAGTAACACATACAAATTCGGCACATTAGAATAAGCGAACGAAATCGAAAAGAACACATACAAATTCGGCATATTGGAAAAAATGAACGAAACCGAAAAGAGCACATACAAATAGATACTAATTCGACACGCTAGAAAATAGTCAAATAGGTAAAATAGATAGAACATGTATCCACACATTATGTTTTCAATAGATTTCATCCAAGGCAGATATGTACATACATACTTATCAACAAAGTAGCTAGGTACTCTGTTAATTCATGTAGGTAGTAGGTACCTACAATACTTACAAGTGAGATGCCTCAGGTGACATTCACCGATTTCAACCATTGGATAGAGGACATCGAACATGGCCTTACCCCAAATTTTCAGCTGCTAAAGTTGATATTTCAGCAATCCAGGACGATTTTTCGATTTTCACATGGCAATTTTGAAAAATTGACCAAAAATAGTCGCCCCAGGTCACATCCCAAATCCTCTCATATTACATTGGCGTTTGTACATTATGATGAGACTAGTCCATAGTGAAATCTTCAGCTGCTGAAGTTGATATTTCAGCGGTGTAGGGCGATTTTTCAATTTTTGACCAATTTTTATTTCAAAATTGCAATGTGAAAATCGAAAAATTGTCCTGCATGGCCGAAATATCAACTTCAGCAGCAGAAAATTTCACTGTGGGTTAGTCTCATCATATGTATTAAAATGCCCAAATAATATGAGAGGTATTGATATGCGACCTGGGCCAACTATTTTTGGACAATTTTTCAAAATTGCTAAGTATGTACATACGATACTTATGTGAAAATCAAAAAATCGCCCTGGACGGCTGAAATATCAACTTCAGCAGCTGAAAATTTGCGGTTATGCTATATTCAATGTCCTCTGTCTAATGGTGCAAGAATTGTTGAAATCACCTCGGGCACCTCCCTTGTTAGGTACATAGAATTAAAATTACATCCATCCCTATTATCCGTATTAGAGTACGTACCTAAACTAGGTACCTACTTGCGTATTTATGCGTAGGTTAGGTGCGAAAAATTTTTTACACTCAAGTTTTAAATGCGAGGTTTATTCTTTCCTATGTGCCGAGTTTGTATGTGTTAATTTCGTTCTTTTTTTTCTTGTGTGCCGAGTTTGTATGTGTCATTAGGGAGCGATTTCTAGCATTGTGCCGAGTTTGTATGCAAGAAGTGAGAATGTGCCGAATTTGCATTTGCCCCACAAATCATAGGTGCTTGTAAAGGGGAAATTTTCAACTTTTTCCATCATTCACAAAATGCCGTACTCAACTCATACGGCCATTTTGATATTTCTTGAAAATCACTGACCAAGTCTCCACAAATCATAGGTGCTTGTAAAGGGGAAATTTTCACCTTTTTCCATCATTCCCAAATTTCGTACTCAACTCATACAGCCATTTTGATATTTCTTGAAAATCACTGACCAAGTCTCCACAAATCATAGGTGCTTGGTAAGTGGAAATTTTCACCTTTTTCCATCATTCACAAAATGCAGTACTCAACTCATACCGCCATTTTGATATTTCTTGAAAATCACTGACCAAGTCTCCACAAATCATAGGTGCTTGGTAAATGGAAATTTTCACCTTTTTCCATCATTCACAAAATGCCGTACTCAACTCATACAGCCATTTTGATATTTCTTGAAAATCACTGACCAAGTCTCCACAAATCATAGGTGCTTGGTAAGTGGAAATTTTCACCTTTTTCCATCATTCACAAAATGCCGTACTCAACTCATACGGCCATTTTGATATTTCTTGAAAATCACTGACAAGAGTCTCCACAAATCATAGGTGCTTGGTAAGTGGAAATTTTCACCTTTTTCCATCATTCACAAAATGCCGTACTCAACTCATACGGCCATTTTGATATTTCATGACCAAGTCTCCACAAATCATAGGTGCTTGGTAAGTGGAAATTTTCACCTTTTTCCATCATTCACAAAATGCCGTACTCAACTCATACGGCCATTTTGATATTTCTTGAAAATCACTGACCAAGTCTCCACAAATCATAGGTGCTTGGTAAGTGGAAATTTTCACCTTTTTCCATCATTCACAAAATGCCGTACTCAACTCATACGGCCATTTTGATATTTCTTGAAAATCACTGACCAAGTCTCCACAAATCATAGGTGCTTGGTAAGTGGAAATTTTCACCTTTTTCCATCATTCACAAAATGCCGTACTCAACTCATACAGCCATTTTGATATTTCTTGAAAATCACTGACCAAGTCTCCACAAATCATAGGTGCTTGGTAAGTGGAAATTTTCACCTTTTTCCATCATTCACAAAATGCCGTACTCAACTCATACGGCCATTTTGATATTTCTTGAAAATCACTGACCAAGTCTCCACAAATCATAGGTGCTTGGTAAGTGGAAATTTTCACTTTTTTCCATCATTCACAAAATGCCGTACTCAACTCATACGGCCATTTTGATATTTCTTGAAAATCACTGACCAAGTCTCCATAAATCATAGGTGCTTGGTAAGTGGAAATTTTCACCTTTTTCCATCATTCACAAAATGCCGTACTCAACTCATACGGCCATTTTGATATTTCTTGAAAATCACTGACCAAGTTTCCACAAATCATAGGTGCTTGTAAAGGGGAAATTTTCACCTTTTTCCATCATTCACAAAATGCCGTACTCAACTCATACTGCCATTTTGATATTTCTTGAAAATCACTGACCAAGTCTCCACAAATCATAAGTGCTTGGTAAGTGGAAATTTTCACCTTTTTCCATCATTCACAAAATGCCATACTCAACTCATACGGCCATTTTGATATTTCTTGAAAATCACTGACCAAGTCTCCACAAATCATAGGTGCTTGGTAAGTGGAAATTTTCACTTTTTTCCATCATTCACAAAATGCCATACTCAACTCATACGGCCATTTTGATATTTCTTGAAAATCACTGACCAAGTCTCCACAAATCATAGGTGCTTGGTAAGTGGAAATTTTCACCTTTTTCCATCATTCACAAAATGCCGTACTCAACTCATACAGCCATTCTGATATTTCTTGACCAAGTATCCACAAATCATAGGTGCTTGTAAAGGGGAAATTTTCACCTTTTTCCATCATTCACAAAATGCCGTACTCACACTCATACAGCCATTTTGATATTTCTTGAAAATCACTGACCAAGTTTCCACAAATCATAGGTGCTTGTAAAGGGGAAATTTTCACCTTTTTCCATCATTCACAAAATGCCGTACTCAACTCATACGGCCATTTTGATATTTCTTGAAAATCACTGACCAAGTCTCCACAAATCATAAGTGCTTGGTAAGTGGAAATTTTCACCTTTTTCCATCATTCACAAAATGCCATACTCAACTCATACGGCCATTTTGATATTTCTTGAAAATCACTGACCAAGTCTCCACAAATCATAGGTGCTTGGTAAGTGGAAATTTTCACCTTTTTCCATCATTCACAAAATGCCGTACTCAACTCATACAGCCATTTTGATATTTCTTGAAAATCACTGACCAAGTCTCCACAAATCATAGGTGCTTGGTAAGTGGAAATTTTCACCTTTTTCCATCATTCACAAAATGCCGTACTCAACTCATAGGGCCATTTTGATATTTCTTGAAAATCACTGACCAAGTCTCCACAAATCATAGGTGCTTGGTAAGTGGAAATTTTCACCTTTTTCCATCATTCACAAAATGCCGTACTCAACTCATACAGCCATTTTGATATTTCTTGAAAATCACTGACCAAGTCTCCACAAATCATAGGTGCTTGGTAAGTGGAAATTTTCACCTTTTTCCATCATTCACAAAATGGCGTACTCAACTCATACGGCCATTTTGATATTTCTTGAAAATCACTGACCAAGTCTCCACAAATCATAGGTGCTTGGTAAGTGGAAATTTTCACCTTTTTCCATCATTCACAAAATGCCGTACTCAACTCATACGGCCATTTTGATATTTCTTGAAAATCACTGACCAAGTCTCCACAAATCATAGGTGCTTGGTAAGTGGAAATTTTCACCTTTTTCCATCATTCACAAAATGCCGTACTCAACTCATACGGCCATTTTGATATTTCTTGACCAAGTCTCCACAAATCATAGGTGCTTGGTAAGTGGAAATTTTCACCTTCTTCCATCATTCACAAAATGCCGTACTCAACTCATACGGCCATTTTGATATTTCTTGACCAAGTCTCCACAAATCATATGTGCTTGTAAAGGGGAAATTTTCACCTTTTTCCATCATTCACAAAATGCCGTACTCAACTCATACGGCCATTTTGATATTTCTTGAAAATCACTGACCAAGTCTCCACAAATCATAGGTGCTTGGTAAGTGGAAATTTTCACCTTTTTCCATCATTCACAAAATGCCGTACTCAACTCATAGGGCCATTTTGATATTTCTTGAAAATCACTGACCAAGTCTCCACAAATCATAGGTGCTTGGTAAGTGGAAATTTTCACCTTTTTCCATCATTCACAAAATGCCGTACTCAACTCATACAGCCATTTTGATATTTCTTGAAAATCACTGAACCAGTCTCCACAAATCATAGGTGCTTGGTAAGTGGAAATTTTCACCTTTTTCCATCATTCACAAAATGCCGTACTCAACTCATACGGCCATTTTGATATTTCTTGAAAATCACTGACAAGAGTCTCCACAAATCATAGGTGCTTGGTAAGTGGAAATTTTCACCTTTTTCCATCATTCACAAAATGCCGTACTCAACTCATACGGCCATTTTGATATTTCTTGAAAATCACTGACCAAGTCTCCACAAATCATAGGTGCTTGGTAAGTGGAAATTTTCACCTTTTTCCATCATTCACTAAATGCCATACTCAACTCATACGGCCATTTTGATATTTCTTGAAAATCACTGACCAAGTCTCCACAAATCATAGGTGCTTGGTAAGTGGAAATTTTCACCTTTTCCCATCACTCACAAAATGCCGTACTCAACTCATACGGCCATTTTGATATTTTTGACCAAGTCTCCACAAATCATAGGTGCTTGTAAAGGGGAAATTTTCACATTTTTCCATCATTCACAAAATGCCGTACTCAACTCATATGGCCATTTTGATATTTCTTGAAAATCACTGACCAAGTCTCCACAAATCATAGGTGCTTGGTAAGTGGAAATTTTCACCTTTTTCCATCATTCACAAAATGGCGTACTCAACTCATACGGCCATTTTGATATTTCTTGAAAATCACTGACCAAGTCTCCACAAATCATAGGTGCTTGGTAAGTGGAAATTTTCACCTTTTTCCATCATTCACAAAATGCCGTACTCAACTCATACGGCCATTTTGATATTTCTTGAAAATCACTGACCAAGTCTCCACAAATCATAGGTGCTTGGTAAGTGGAAATTTTCACCTTTTTCCATCATTCACAAAATGCCGTACTCAACTCATACGGCCATTTTGATATTTCTTGACCAAGTCTCCACAAATCATAGGTGCTTGGTAAGTGGAAATTTTCACCTTCTTCCATCATTCACAAAATGCCGTACTCAACTCATACGGCCATTTTGATATTTCTTGACCAAGTCTCCACAAATCATATGTGCTTGTAAAGGGGAAATTTTCACCTTTTTCCATCATTCACAAAATGCCGTACTCAACTCATACGGCCATTTTGATATTTCTTGAAAATCACTGACCAAGTCTCCACAAATCATAGGTGCTTGGTAAGTGGAAATTTTCACCTTTCTCCATCATTCACAAAATGCCGTACTCAACTCATACGGCCATTTTGATATTTCTTGAAAATCACTGACAAGAGTCTCCACAAATCATAGGTGCTTGGTAAGTGGAAATTTTCACCTTTTTCCATCATTCACAAAATGCCGTACTCAACTCATACGGCCATTTTGATATTTCTTGAAAATCACTGACCAAGTCTCCACAAATCATAGGTGCTTGGTAAGTGGAAATTTTCACCTTTTCCCATCATTCACAAAATGCCGTACTCAACTCATACGGCCATTTTGATATTTCTTGAAAATCACTGACCAAGTCTCCACAAATCATAGGTGCTTGTAAAGGGGAAATTTTCACCTTTTTCCATCATTCACAAAATGCCGTACTCAACTCATACGGCCATTTTGATATTTCTTGAAAATCACTGACCAAGTCTCCACAAATCATAGGTGCTTGATAAGTGGAAATTTTCACCTTTTTCCATCATTCACAAAATGCCGTACTCAACTCATACGGCCATTTTGATATTTCTTGAAAATCACTGACCAAGTCTCCACAAATCATAGGTGCTTGTAAAGGGGAAATTTTCACCTTTTTCCATCATTCACAAAATGCCGTACTCAACTCATACGGCCATTTTGATATTTCTTGACCAAGTCTCCACAAATCATAAGTGCTTGGTAAGTGGAAATTTTCACCTTTTTCCATCATTCACAAAATGCCATACTCAACTCATACGGCCATTTTGATATTTCTTGAAAATCACTGAACCAGTCTCCACAAATCATAGGTGCTTGGTAAGTGGAAATTTTCACCTTTTTCCATCATTCACAAAATGCCGTACTCAACTCATACGGCCATTTTGATATTTCTTGAAAATCACTGACAAGAGTCTCCACAAATCATAGGTGCTTGGTAAGTGGAAATTTTCACCTTTTTCCATCATTCACAAAATGCCGTACTCAACTCATACGGCCATTTTGATATTTCTTGAAAATCACTGACCAAGTCTCCACAAATCATAGGTGCTTGGTAAGTGGAAATTTTCACCTTTTTCCATCATTCACTAAATGCCATACTCAACTCATACGGCCATTTTGATATTTCTTGAAAATCACTGACCAAGTCTCCACAAATCATAGGTGCTTGGTAAGTGGAAATTTTCACCTTTTCCCATCACTCACAAAATGCCGTACTCAACTCATACGGCCATTTTGATATTTTTGACCAAGTCTCCACAAATCATAGGTGCTTGTAAAGGGGAAATTTTCACATTTTTCCATCATTCACAAAATGCCGTACTCAACTCATATGGCCATTTTGATATTTCTTGAAAATCACTGACCAAGTCTCCACAAATCATAGGTGCTTGGTAAGTGGAAATTTTCACCTTTTTCCATCATTCACAAAATGGCGTACTCAACTCATACGGCCATTTTGATATTTCTTGAAAATCACTGACCAAGTCTCCACAAATCATAGGTGCTTGGTAAGTGGAAATTTTCACCTTTTTCCATCATTCACAAAATGCCGTACTCAACTCATACGGCCATTTTGATATTTCTTGAAAATCACTGACCAAGTCTCCACAAATCATAGGTGCTTGGTAAGTGGAAATTTTCACCTTTTTCCATCATTCACAAAATGCCGTACTCAACTCATACGGCCATTTTGATATTTCTTGACCAAGTCTCCACAAATCATAGGTGCTTGGTAAGTGGAAATTTTCACCTTCTTCCATCATTCACAAAATGCCGTACTCAACTCATACGGCCATTTTGATATTTCTTGACCAAGTCTCCACAAATCATATGTGCTTGTAAAGGGGAAATTTTCACCTTTTTCCATCATTCACAAAATGCCGTACTCAACTCATACGGCCATTTTGATATTTCTTGAAAATCACTGACCAAGTCTCCACAAATCATAGGTGCTTGGTAAGTGGAAATTTTCACCTTTTTCCATCATTCACAAAATGCCGTACTCAACTCATACGGCCATTTTGATATTTCTTGAAAATCACTGACAAGAGTCTCCACAAATCATAGGTGCTTGGTAAGTGGAAATTTTCACCTTTTTCCATCATTCACAAAATGCCGTACTCAACTCATACGGCCATTTTGATATTTCTTGAAAATCACTGACCAAGTCTCCACAAATCATAGGTGCTTGGTAAGTGGAAATTTTCACCTTTTCCCATCATTCACAAAATGCCGTACTCAACTCATACGGCCATTTTGATATTTCTTGAAAATCACTGACCAAGTCTCCACAAATCATAGGTGCTTGTAAAGGGGAAATTTTCACCTTTTTCCATCATTCACAAAATGCCGTACTCAACTCATACGGCCATTTTGATATTTCTTGAAAATCACTGACCAAGTCTCCACAAATCATAGGTGCTTGATAAGTGGAAATTTTCACCTTTTTCCATCATTCACAAAATGCCGTACTCAACTCATACGGCCATTTTGATATTTCTTGAAAATCACTGACCAAGTCTCCACAAATCATAGGTGCTTGTAAAGGGGAAATTTTCACCTTTTTCCATCATTCACAAAATGCCGTACTCAACTCATACGGCCATTTTGATATTTCTTGACCAAGTCTCCACAAATCATAAGTGCTTGGTAAGTGGAAATTTTCACCTTTTTCCATCATTCACAAAATGCCATACTCAACTCATACGGCCATTTTGATATTTCTTGAAAATCACTGACCAAGTCTCCACAAATCATAGGTGCTTGGTAAGTGGAAATTTTCACCTTTTTCCATCATTCACAAAATGCCGTACTCAACTCATACGGCCATTTTGATATTTCTTGAAAGTCACTGACCAAGTCTCCACAAATCATAGGTGCTTGATAAGTGGAAATTTTCACCTTTTTCCATCATTCACAAAATGCCGTACTCAACTCATACGGCCATTTTGATATTTCTTGAAAATCACTGACCAAGTCTCCACAAATCATAGGTGCTTGGTAAGTGGAAATTTTCACCTTTTTCCATCATTCACAAAATGCCGTACTCAACTCATATGGCCATTTTGATATTTCTAGAAAATCACTGACCAAGTTGTTATGGGAAGGATTGCCCTACACACTCTACTAGTATTTCGTATCAGTCTTTCTTAGGAAAATACGTCGAAATACTGGTACACATTTATATGTACCTTAAAGTACATTCTTTTTCCTCCCCTATGCTGGAAGCTGCGGTAATGTGTTAACTGCTAGTATAAATATACGATCATTCATAAAATGATCGTATTGTATTTAATTCACCCACACGGAGACACACGCATGATTCGTGTGTATATTGTAGGGGAAATGTCACTCGATCACCTGTCATGTTTATTTTAATGCGAGGGTGGAGACAGCTCACACACACAGACGCATTTTTATATGTATCCTGTAGGGGAAATAAGGGTTGAAACGTCAATCATGCGCACACATATGCACGGACGACTGTCCGTGTGTATCTTCTTTATTTGTGTGATGCAAATTAATCGATCATGTCTGGTTTATTAGGTTGCGCATCGCGCATAAAGGGTTGTACCTGTTCCTCAGTGCACCCTGTCTACATCCCTTACGACTATATAAAGCGATGCACAGGCATTGCTAGCTTGTTCTATTACTTTGACGAGTTCGCGACAAGTTGGTTTTAGTTCCGCGTAGGTGAGATGGTTTCGGCCAACTCATCTGATTATGATCGCATGAGCTCTTCCAGCTCATGTCATCCCATTCTTAATTGTACCACTTTCGGCGTGGAAATTTATAAGTCATTAACGTAATTGATTAAATCCGTTACCGTTGACCTTACAGAGGTGATTCGCGCAGTTATCGTACAATTTCGATCAAACGCGAATTATCTAGTTTAATAACTCGAAAATCTCTAAAAACAGTGCTTAAAATAACTCTAAAATAATCGGTATCAAAGAAACTTTCTAACATATTCTCAAACCCACAACCTATCTGTCACTCCTGGGAGGGTGGGATAGGAAAGTCCACGGTGATGCGTCATTTCGAGAATGGATACTTAGGACATAAGGGCCTTTTTCCGGATGAATAATTCTCATAACGTAAAAATATTAATTAGTGTCGAATTGTAACGTTGTCGAATTTTACCTAATATAAATATTTTTACAACTAAGAGTGGAGAAACTCGCATCGCGTGTTTAATATTGCTAATAGTGAAAACCCATTTATTGTCTGTCTATTTAACATATACGAGCATATACTCGTACCTGTGTGTAGTTGATAGTAGATGTACAGAAATGTCTCTAGTACTTGAGCTAATTTGTAATAAAAATATCATTGAAAGGCGTAAGGTGTGTTTTTATTCTAATTAGTATCAGGAAATATCGATATGATTGAAGTGAATGACACAACCTCTCCCACATTGAGCTAGTCTGGGATGAAGGCAAATATTCCCCACGTAAGGAATATTTCTAATCACCATCACAGAGAGGAAACTTCGAACCCTTCCCCTCTAACGCAGTTATTCTCAATCTAATTATACCATATTTTGGCGCCCTGCACGTAAGGCATCTTCTAGTTTTGCATGAAACTAGCAGAAATAACCTAAGCTCTAACCCACCCATAGAAAACTAAAATTTTCATATTTTTTGTAAGTGCGAAAAAATGAGAATTTTTTCAGAGTCTTTTTTCATGTATCGTACATGAAAAAGAAAATAGGAATAGTTTCAAAATTTTTAGTAGTGTTTTAATCAGGTCATTTTTACGATCACATAATGTTTCTTGGACTTCGAATGGTTGTCAAAGTACAGAGAAATATTATTGCGATTAGGGAAAAATCTCTCTCCGGTATATTTTTTCCATCTGAAAATCACGTAAGTTTAATTTTTCTATCTTCTTTTCAAAAAGTGTTGACGATTCTGTGAAATACAAGTGCGAATTTGGATTGTATTTTATTCCGGTTCCGACATACCAACACCTCTCGAGGACTGTATGGCTAAATACCAACACCTCTTGAGGAATGCGTGGCTAAGTCGAAAAATTGGAATTTTGTGCAACTCCATTTTTTGCATTTTTTCACGGATGAAATCAGCATTTTAAGAAAAATTTAGTGATTCGCAATAAAATACGTGACAACAATTTTATCTCATTAATTGGCTCATAATTGATACCTTCAAAACCTTTCGTGAAAATCATCTTATCCAACAGAGAAACAGGGCACTCTCCCTGGCTGACTTGAAGTAATGGTCTATCTCTTAATGTGGATTTTTTATAATCACGAACGTCTTTTGCTGGTTATTGATTCGAGTCAAAATAGAGAAACAGAGGTTGAAAAATCTAAGTTTCTTGAGCATAAGAAATAGGAACGTGTTCGTTGCGAATTACACCAATCTTACCACCAAGATAGAAAAATAGTTAAAAATTAGGCCTACTTAAAAACACCATAATCATAACTATTTCAACTAGAAAATTTGAACCATTAGTGTCTTCTTCACGAGTCATTAATAGTCAAGTTCGATCTAAAATTTAGGCTAATTTCATTCTTTCCTTAAATTCCTTCCTTAAGTCGTAAATCCTCATTTATTGTGGCCTGACCGCCTACTTGAGATCATTTTCGACTATCCTTGCCTCTCAGAAAAATCATCTTATTCACAGAGAAACAGGGCACTCTCCCTGGCTGACTTGAAGTAATGGTCTATCTCTTAATGTGAATTTTCTATTATTCTGAGAGTCTAAAATTCTGTCTTCTCCTTGTTGAAGATCTTCATTTATGGTGGCCTGCCCGCCTACTTGGAGTAATTTTCGACTACATTTCTTAGTCAAAAAACCCTCATTTATGGTGGCTTGACCGCCTACTTGAATAAGTTTTTTGACTACTTCTCACGAAGACACTCATTTATGGTGGCTTGCCCGCCTACTTGGGTAAGTTTTCGAAAACAAACCTTTTCCTAAAAACCTCAATCAAGTATGTAAATAGTCAGTTTAGTTAGAAAAATGACTTGTGACTAAAATCTAAGCCAATCTCATAAATATAACCACCTAACTAAAATCAATAGAGATTATTTTTAGACAGTAAAAAATCTACATAAAAATAGGATGGTTCAAAGTTAATCACACTTTCAATTAATCTTATACAAAAAAAATAGGTCTAAAAATAGTCTATTATCAACAAAAATCACAAACACATGTTTGTGAGAAGTTTTTGAAAATGCAAAAAATTCAAGTTAGGAACACCCTTGAACCATTAGGTTGTCACTCTCGAGTCATTAATATTTAGGTCTGTCCATAATTTATTTAGAATAATTATGACGTAATAGAAATAATTAGGCTAGTAAATAACTCAACTTATCTCGGAAGTAGGAAACCCTCATGTATGGTGGCCTGACCGCCTACTTGAGATCGTTTTCGAAAAAGAGAACTTTTTTATTACGATCCCGAATGGTTGATCTAAGTTAATAAAATGACTCGAGACTAAAAATTCAATTAATAAATAAAATAGAAATTTAATAGTGTACTTAATTTATCAATTACGATCCTCTGGAAGTAGATCTAAGTCAGGAACCTAGTTTATTTAATTAAAAAATACGATCCTTCCAGAGTTGATATAAGGCCTCTTAATTAATACCTAATTATCCTTACATAGAATATTTCTAGATCACGTAAAAATAACATAAAAATTAGGATGGTTCAGAATTAATCATTTTCAATTAATCCTAAACAAAAAAAAAAATAGGTCTGAAAATATTTTAATACCAACAAAAAAAAATATATAGGTGTTTGCCATTTCTTTCCATTTAATTGATTTCGTTGATGCGAAATACAATACTATAGAAAGGTCTAGACAACCACTTAGCAAAAAAAAAGCAGGTAAAAAATCGCGTGTCTCTTAATGGATTCGAGGGTGAAGATCCAACGATCTGTTGGCAACAGTGAGACTGTAGCAAAAATAGGTAAAGGAAAAAATGTGTCAATCATACTTCCATGTATTTGCATGGAATATGACGATCATTTAAATAATTAGGTCATTAAAATCAATCAAAATTAAGAGATACCAAAAAGACAGGGATTTTTTTTTTCATACACCCAACAAATATAGACGATTTTTTAAATTACGTTGACATTTATTTTAAAATAATAATCGTCATATTTCTCGGAGCTCTATGTTGGAAAATGATCCATTGTATTCAATTAATTAAGTCACAAATCATTAATTCGAGCGCCTGTGCTCAAAAAATAAACTTTTAGTAGGTCTTATGGCAACGAATGATTTTTTCATTCATTTCTTATGGACGACTGTCCATAAAAACATGATGAATAATGATCTCGTCTGCATTTTTCAAAATTGAGAAGATTTTTAACCCCAAAAATGCGCCAGTAACTTGGAACGCTTACGAGTTACGTGGCAAGTAGTTTTGATAACATTATAAGAAGAAAGGATCGAATGATGCAGCTCTATGCCTAACCGTGCCTGAGATTAGAAAGTTGTGCTTTTGATTAATCTTCTCTGGAGTATCAAAATTAGTTAAAACCTTTTTTTTCTGGTTCGCGATTAGTTAGATAAGAAAAAGGTTTTCGGTTCACGAAAACGAACTAGTGAAAAAATCCCCAAAATGCACCCAGAATAATTTTTTCATAGAGTAAGATATTGGAAAGGCTCAATAATACAGTAGCGTCTGTGTAATTGTCTTCAATTTTAATAATCTCTTTATCAAAATTTATTCTAATTTCCCCCCTTTTCTTTTTCGGCAATAATCAATTATTTTTGATAACCCTTAAATCTCTTCTCAATTTCCTTTTTATCAAAAGTAAGAAAAATATTTTCTCGAAAGGGAGAAAAAAAAAACATGGCTCAGTACATGTTTTTAATAGCTCGAGAATAAGGCTCCCACGAGTCTATAAACCTCAGCTTCCCCGCCACCACCCCGGCAGATAGGATTATAAATTTTTTTTAGTTTTAATCCATTTCGTCTAACAAAAGAAAAGGCACACGCTCACAGAAAAATACACAGGTTTTTTAGAATTTCTTAATTGAATTAAATAGATACATGTATCGTGCATGCATCCATTAGCTAGACAATTAGACCTGTCAATCAAATAGAAATTCGCGACACAAAAGAAATGACATTTGCATTTCTTTTTATCGGTAATTGTATAGAGATATGTACTATACCTGTCAAGTACATGTCAACGATTTTTTTTACTTTTTGATCGAAATCAAATACATCTCAATGATTTTTTTTACTTTTTAATCGAAGTCTCTGGCACCACCCCAAGTCTGGGAGAAAGGGTATAAGATCTGAAATCGTCCCCACCAACCCTTCGATAAGGGATGATCGCGAGATGACTATATAAGCCAAGCTAGATCATAACAAAAATTATATCTTGACTAGTTTTTGAGCTCTTCAGACCTTTCTTTTTCTCAAGCTCTTCTAAATTGTGGTAGCCAGTAGAAACTTAGAATTTCTCTCTCTCGTTTCTTTTTTCTGAAATTCGAATTCTCATACTAAAACCAACATCGATTTAATTGTGCGTTCGTGTATCATTCGAATTCGAATCTATTAAATTACTGTATGTGTATTCGTGTTTTTTCAATAAACTCACATCGGCGATATTACGTGAATTATTCTTCGAAAATCGTATGCCGTCTTCGTCTTCGTGACCTCGCAATAATTTTTGAAAAACTCGTCAATTTCCGAATTCGTACCTCGCGAAATCATATTAATTGCGCTAATACCGTTGAAGTTCGTGTTAATTTTTGAAACATCCGAAATCGCATTCGCAAAATCGTAGATCGTATTGACAGACTTGCGCAAATTTGTCAAAATTCGTAAATTCGTGTCGTGGTCCAACTCGCGCAAATTTCATAAAGATCCGTATCCAGTTGATCCAGTCAAATATTGCAGTGCGATCCATGAATACTCCAGCTTTAAACACACGCAGTAAAGTGAGTAAAAATTCATCTAACCGCCAACTCCGAGATTCCGATAGATCAGTTCGTGAATCTAGACCCCAAGTTAACGTAACGATGGCGGAATTAAATGAAAATATTGAAAATAACCCCAGTGCTCCCAATGTCCCCAGTACCTCGACTAGCCAACAGGCTCAAACTCAAGGTCAAGGTTCTGAACATTCTTTCTTTAGTGATAAAACTCAAGTCTATGTTGGAGAAGACTCGTCTGACGATGAACTCTATCTAGTACCAGGTGATGAAGGGATAGGCACTCAAGAGAGTACCCAAGAAAGATTATGTCCATTTGACCAGGAAGCCTTGAGAGACACTACTGACGAGAAAGTTTATGCAATCTTCAAAAAAGACATGGGACTGGAACGAGAAAATACATAAAAAAGTGAAGAAAAATCTTGAGAAGCGAGACAAGGAAATTATCTCATTAGTGAAAAACTTAAATAAAGTCAGTGAAAATTCATTATACGTAAACGGAAAAATTTCTAACGTCGCGGTTGAATCTCATAAAAATCTGATGAAAGTTGGAGAATGGATGGACGAATTGAACGATAAATTAAAAGCGACAAATGTAGCGATAGAAGAAACTAATAATGCCGCGAAAGAAAATTCGTTTGACATTAGGAAAATTTCGAGAACCATAGATAAAATTCATCTTGATAATGGGAAACGTGATGAAGGAAGTCTAAAAATGGTGAAAGAAATTAATGCTATTAAAGAAACAATACGTCATAATCCACCCGCTCATGGCATAAAATCGAAATCGCTCGCGATCGACGCAGGATCCGTGAAGAACGCAGGGATTTCATTTACTGACGACCAATTACACTTTCCTCATGAATTTCTTGACGAATTCGATAATTATTTTATGGAAACCAACGCTCTTGAGGGGCATAAGATTCTCGCATTCAAAGGAGTTATTCAGACCAAGACGAGAAACTCATTCCTTGAAACCGTTAGAAATGTTCAAACATATCCGGAAATGAAAGCGAAGTTTTTGGATTACTACTGGGACCGCAAGGCCCAGAATGAGGCATTAAAGGCGTGTAGATATGAATTCATATACAGTGAGGACCTGAAAGATATGGCGAATAAGATGGCGAGATGGGCCAGATCGCTTATACATCATCGCCATATGGATGATGAAGAGATCATCGACCTCCTGATAGGCAAAGCGCCAGAAGATTATCAAGTCAGGCTGACTAGAGAAGGTCAGACGATGGAAGAGTTCTTAGAGAGATTAGCTAAATTGACGAAAATCCAACGTGACCCGGATAATGAAGTACCGATAGTGTTTCGACGTCAATATAAACGCAGATACGATAACCAAATTGTGCCTCAAAACACACAGTTTGTAAATAAGTCGACTCAAACACCGCAAGTTCAGGCTGTACCGCCAGTTCAACGAAATCCGAACCTACCGATTCCACCAAACGATCAACTAATCGCTTTATGGAATTACATAAAAACGGCACAACCTAATTTCAAAGCCAACTTTAATCGTACTCCCGCGCAAACCGAAACATCTAATTTCACTCCAACAACAAAATCTGTACCAACTTATCCTGCGATGGAAAAGCCGGAACAGAAAACGATACTTCAAAATCCTCAACAGCCAAAACCGATTACAACCTTTATACCTCAAAATACGAACCAAAAGCCATTCACCATTGATAAAAATGGCAAAGTCTTTATAAACAAATTTCAACCTAAAACCGTGTCAACTATACCACCAGCTCCTATTCAAACTATACAATTCGATCCCGAACTAAACAAATATGTTGTCATCGATACCCCTCAGGAAGAACCGACTGATCAAGTAGCGATGTGCAATTTGCTTAACACCATGTTTGAGGACTCGGAATCAGAAGTAGAAAGAGAGAGTCTCACAGCAGCACTCCAGTCTTTAATGATGAACATCCCATCAGAATCAGATGAGAGTGAAGCTCAATGCTCGACAGCGGGAAACGAGAGACACTAGGTAGCCAAGGGGCAACTCCTAGTGCATACAAAGCCCCAGTTGAAGCAGTAACCAAAAAATATATCTGGGTCGGCGATGGATTATCCCATTATATGGCAAAAGGCGAGATATCACCTGAGACAGAGCTACCAGAATATTTACGAGACCAACTTTCGTTTGAAGAAATCCTTCTTAGAGTAAAAAGAGCTAGATTCCCAAAGAAATCGAATTACATCTTATCAGCTGGCATGTTAGAATTTAACTACTCGCGAAAACCGTACGCGGTAATTGAACTTCAATTAGGCCTAATAGTCCATGAACAGCTTGATAAGGATGCAGAAAGCATTATACTATTATTCCCTGTAATGAAACCTAGAAAAGAAGGAGAACAGGACATAAAGTTGAACCGGTATAAAGACATAAAGAATATCTATATACGTGTGGCAAATAGACCAAGAGTCACATTCTTAAAAATTCCATCGATGAAATTCTTATACACGGAGACCGCAATGGCAGGAGATAAGACCATAATAAGACTTACGATTGGGGCATCTGCGGAACTTAGACCAATTGAGCAAAAATTTCACCACAACACGACTTTAAATCGATACTTCATGGCAAATACTGAGTACATGGACGTCCGAGAGACAATTTTTTCTGAAATTGCCAAAGTCGAACTCGCGCAATGGAAATTACAAACACCTCAATTGGCCCGCATTGAAACTATCAACTTTAATTCCAAAGAGGATATGGAGAGTTTTCGAGCGATAGCAACCAAAGATTTTCCCGACGAGTTACAAAGCGAGACACTCCAATGTAAGAAGAGAAATGATTCAATAACAAAAGAACATCGCAAAGAAATTAAACTAGCATCAGAATTATCACCTCAGGACCTCGGTGAAATACTAGTAGAACAATATGATCATCAATGGGTGCAACCGCCGATCTACATTGAACCCGAAAAAACTCAAAACCCAAAAAATAAAGGACTCAAATCGATCGACGCAATTGACAACACCTACTTCTGCAATGAGGAACCTGATCCTTCAACTTCTGCCCAAATAGTGACCCAAAAAACTAATGATCCAGCATGTGCTATCCCAGTGATGATAGGAAATAGGAGAGTCGCATTGCAATTGGATACGGGGGCACTTCCTAACTTTCTTTCTCGAGTCATGATTAAGACCTTCCTCGAGGAGACACCACAATGGGTAAAATTCATCAAGTTGAAGAAACAAGTTACCCTCAAATTAGCCGACAATTCGCTAATCCAATCAGCGACTCACATTGTCGAAATTCGTATGCTAATAGGGACACAATACATCAAAGTCCCATTCTACATCATCGATGCACCTGGTCAAACATTCATCATGGGAAGAATTTCCATGGATTACCTACAAATGACATTGGAAATACATAATCGACTTGCAAAATGCGAGCCAACATTCTGCAAGAATTTCGTAGTCCCATTCTTACATCCTGACGAGTTTCAAAGTGCGCTAACGGTATTCGCATTGGATCTAGATGAAGATGAGGATTTCGATACTTATTACGCCGATCCAACTGAAACGATATACACCTTAGCAGAGCAAGAAGTATTTGAAGAACAACAATTAGCCAAATCAATATACATAGAGAATTTACGAAATGACCTCAATGAGGCAGTTGAGAACGGATTCATCACAGAAGCACAAATGTGCACAGCTTTATTACATCTGAACCAATTTTGGGACATCTTTGACATGAATCCTGGAAAATATACTAAACATCAAGTTCACTTCAACTTCATTGAGGGAGACGAACACTTAAAACCATGGAGAGGTGAAAAGTTTCGTCCCAGTAAAAAACTCTTACCTGCTATACGAAAAGCGATCACAAAAATGCTCTTGCTTGGTATCATCCGTTACTCGCACTCTTGCTATATCAACACCATAGCACCCGTCGTAAAGAAAAATGGAGATATCAGATTATGTCTCGACGCTGATGAATTAAACAAATTTCTACGCAATGTCCTCACTGAACCTGATACAATTTCCAGTCTGTTATACGATAATGCCGGAGACAAGTTCTTTTGCACCCTTGACTTCACTGCAGGGTTTTGGCAACTCGAACTTGATGAAAAATCGCGCAAATTCACTGCCTTCCAAGTAGAAGGTCAAGTTTACGAATTCAATCGGTTACCTTATGGTCTAAAGATATCATCAGGAGAATTTGTAAATATGATCAATCAAGTGATTGCTAGCGAAGATGGCATCACAAAATACGTTGATGACATAAAGATCTCTGGAACAACATTTGAAGAGACTCTTAAGAGAATTATAAAAGTTTTCACGGCAATAAGAACGAACGGTTTGAAATTAAATCCGACTAAGACGCAGTTCTTCAAGAACCGCGCAGACCATCTTGGCTTTGTGATTTCTGAAAAAGGAATTGGAAAACAAAGTGACAAGATCAAGAAACTCGAAGAATTAGAGAAGAAACATACAAAACGTGGAAAATTCTCTTTATCCAAGAAAAATGATATCTTGGCGTTAGTCGGCAACACTGGATTGTATAGAGACTTTATCCCAGAATATTCCCAAATCGTTAATCCAATCTACGAATTAACCAAAGGCGACGTACCAGTTGAGAGGACTGAGATACAACAACGTGCCTTTGAGAAACTGAAAGAGGAATTTAAGAAAGACTTTAAACTACAACAAGCACCAAAGAAAGGAGATCTGTATTTAGACACTCAACTTTCAACAGACGCGATGAACGGAGTTCTCTTTCATATGGTCAATGAAGAGAAACGAATCATCATGTTCATCTCGATCGCGTTTAAAGAACATCAAAAGAACTTCACACTTTTCGATCGTGAAATTATGTGTCTAGTAAAATGTGTCCAAAAGCTGCAAATATGGCTACATGGACGACTCACTCATGTCAGATCAAACCTTCTACCGATAGTCAATCGATTCCGTGAAATCGCACAAACCCATCGAAAGGCAGCACATTGGATAACTGTCCTGAATTGTTATGACCTATGTTATGATATGAATTTCTCCAATAAGACCCTATACAAAGTGAGGGCACCTGAATTAGAAATCCATAACGTGGAAGTGTTAAAAGACACAGGGCCTCCAATACTTGAACCAGATATTGACAACATGAATGAATTCCGATCGAATATGGAACCTTTTGAACTAAAATTCATAGATGAGAACATCCCAGAGCTATATCAACATCTTGAGGATATCGCAAAATATCAGAGAGAAGATGGGACTTGCATGAAGCTCATTGAAAGTTTGGAGGAAAACATTCCTGCGAATAATAAGAAACAAAGGGATTCTCAAATGAATAAAAGATCAAAGTTTGAGCTATTTAGGAATAACAAAGGAGAAAGAATTCTTATGAGAAAATTAGAAAATGGTTCAAAAGTACCCTGCCTGCCAGATAAGCTATTTTTTGACACTGTAGACTATTTACACTGTGCATATGGACACGTAGGATATAACAAACTCGATGTGATATTCCGACGAATGTTTTATCATTGTAACTCCATGATGTACGTTCGCGAGATATGCAACATGTGTATAGTATGCAAGGTGAATAAAAATTACGCGAATCACAAGACTATCGAATATGCTCAAATAGAGGCCTACTCCATAGGTGATGTCTTATCAGTAGATCTGTATGGACCCCTACCAGCAAGGAGAAATGACCCCAAATATTTGCTAGTTGTAAAAGATATCTTTACAGGCCGGACTTGGCTAAGAACGTTATATAATATTAAAAAGGCATCAGTATGCCAACAAATGATAACTGTGATACATGATATTGAAATGCATAAAGTTAGAATAAAGAAGATAATTACGGATAACAGTTCGCAATTTATCTCAAATTCTTGGTATAATCTACTAGATACTCACCATATACAGGCAGCCCATACTAGCCCGCATAATCCACAATCCTCATCAGTGGAACGTACAATGCGTTGTATCGGTGATAAGATTCGATTAAAAATTAACGAAACATATGATCCATCACGTTCACACCTTGGGTGGCAAGAAGTCATCAATGAGATTGAAAATGAACTAAACAATACACCAACATCATTTGGATTCAAACCCAATGAGGCATGGGGCATAGCTGACATTATTAGTCTACGAATCCCCACCGAATGCACAAAGTTCAATTTCAAGAAAGAACTCAGGAAAATTCGTGAAAAGATAGCGAAACGTGAACTCCC
The DNA here is from genome assembly GCF_950023065.1 of Planococcus citri. Classification (NCBI taxonomy): domain Eukaryota; kingdom Metazoa; phylum Arthropoda; class Insecta; order Hemiptera; family Pseudococcidae; genus Planococcus; species Planococcus citri. Next base: position 29,775,608 of record NC_088679.1, on the reverse strand, counting down.
ATCTGTCACTACTGAAAGATGCCTAGAGGAAGGATTAAACTATGACATTGATCTCATTTTTGATCCTGATGGCTACGTACGCGTTACTGCGGACGGCGCTTGCTCAAAGAATGGAGATCCCAACGCTATCGCAGGAATAGGAATATGTTTCGCACCAGACTCTATTTTAAACATCTCTGAACGTATTACAAGTGCAGAATACCCAATTTCAAACAACTTAGCGGAATTAATTGCAATTCGTAATGCCTTGCAAGTCCTCAAAGAAAATGAAATTCAAAAAGTAAAACTGCTCAGCGACTCAAATTACGCAATCAAAGCGCTCAACAATTCTTGCTCGATATGGCAAACAAATAATTGGAAGAATTCACGCAATAAGCCAGTTCATCATGAGCACTTATTCAAAGAAATCCTCGAATTGCGTAAGGAATTTGAAAGAGTGGAATTCATTCACGTATTTGCGAGAAAATATGAATTCACAAACATCATCGCGGATTCCTTAGCCAAGAAAGCAGTGTATACAATAGAGCAGAATGCTTTGAAAATTGAGGAAATGACACCTAGGCAACTTGTAGAAACGTTCATCAGAGAAAAACGTAGACTCCAAAGAATTGAAGAAGAACATGCATTCAATAAAGCCCATCCAGATCCAACATTTTTCCAACCAGGAGATTGGGTCCTTATGGCAAATCATAAACAATCCTCGGCTGTGAAAATGACCTCAGGAAAACTATATTCAGAAGAAAACTGGTCCATTTATTGTAATCCAACGTAACGGTCACAACTGCTATTTACTTAAACCAACCGATGATTCAGACATTGAAAGAGTTGCAAATATTCGTCAATTAACACTATTCATCACGAAAGACAACTTGGAACTATTACGAGACGAAAATTGCCTCAAATCAACACTTGATTCACGAACACTGGAACAAAAGATAAAGGATTTTCTCACTGATCATCAGAAAGATTCTGATGACGAAGAAGAAATCGATGAACCAATTGAATCTGATACAGACAATGAACCAGAGATCTCAATCAACAAAAATGATTTCAAGAAAGCATCCCAGGTAGTCCTAAAAGAGATTAACAAATCAGCACGAGAACAGCGTGCTGAAGCGCGAATGAGACAAGCTGAAAATATGTCACTTGACGATCGGATCCCACATGGCTCTACTGTAGCTGACCCCTCAGCATCCACTTCAGCTGGGGCACAGGATGACACGATCCCCAGATCACAAAGAGGAAGGTTACTAAAAAAGACAGTTCCTTTTGGATCTCAAGATTCTCAGGAAACCATCTTCACTGATGAAGAGAGTCAAGATGACTACCAGAATCAAGACGATGACCTATCTTATGACACTCCTGACTCACTCAGAAACCCCACAATTCCTGACAATACACCGGAAAATACTCGAGAAAATGCTCGAAATCAACAAAACACTCCACCGGATTCAGGAATAGCTGACACACAGGCGTCACAATCGCAAGAGACTAAGGCGAGAGTACAAAGGACTGGGGCAAGAATTCAACGACCCACCTCCCTCCAAACAGGGAGATGATCAGACCGAATTTCAGCCAAATTTGATTCTGCAACGCGATCCCTATCATTCGACACAAACGCATTAGGAATCGAACCAAACCTCTATAAAACACCAGTGGTACAGCTACATAAATTGACACCTGAGGATATAGAAAAACTAAAGAAAGATAACACCACCGCATCAAGCAGTGGTACAAACCTATAAGAAAATCAAACTAAACTACACTCTAATTCGATCAAAAAAAAAAAAAAAAAAAAAAAAAAAAAAAAAAATTTCCTATCTAAACTACACACAAATCACATAGTACGGTATGTAAATTTTAAACATTGTCCCAGCATACCATATTATGTAAACATACGTCAAATAGGAATCTCTTAACAAGACAACAATTATTGTCTCGACCAGGACCCGTATTATGAACTGTCGTTATGGATAACGAAACTCGCTATCGTCCGCTATGACTCGCTATAAAGTTGTTTGACCAGTTTTGGTGTCGTTATTATAGCGACACCTAAAACCTGTCGTTATGATTCGCTATGCTGCGTTATGCTTGGTTATGCAGATTGATAAGGTTTTTCATTCGCAGATTTTCACTGCACGTAAACTTCAAATTGAAATTACTCAAAATTTTCAACGAGCACCTACGTGTTTTAAAAATCCAAAATGTTGAGAATTTTGTGCTCTTCAACGTGGTGTTAGATTTAAAGCGCTAGCGTTTACCGTTCAAAAGTTATTAAAGTGTAAAGTTATAAAAACATGCCGCACGCAGTAGAATTCTGACTTTGAATCAAACTTATACAAATATTTCAGAAGGTGCGTTGGTGTTTTAATAAATCAAAATGATCAGCATTTCGTGTTCTTTAATATGGTTTTTTATTCCAAGTGCTAGCTTTTACTGGTCAAAAGTTATTAAAGTGTAAAGTTATAAAAACGTGCCGCACGCAGTAGAATTCTGACTTTGAATCAAACTTATACAAATATTTCAGAAGGTGCGTTGGTGTTTTAATAAATCAAAATGATCAGCATTTCGTGCTCTTTAATATGGTTTTTTATTCCAAGTGCTAGCTTTTACTGGTCAAAAGTTATTAAAGTGTAAAGTTATAAAAACGTGCCGCACGCAGTAGAATTCTGACTTTGAATCAAACTTATACAAATATTTCAGAAGGTGCGTTGGTGTTTTAATAAATCAAAATGATCAGCATTTCGTGCTCTTTAATATGGTTTTTTATTCCAAGTGCTAGCTTTTACTGTTCAAAAGTTATTAAAGTTTAAAGTTGGAAAAACATTCCGCGTGCAGTAGAAATCTGACTTTGAATTGAAATTATGCAAAATTATCTTGGGCTCCTTGGTATTACAAATAACCAAAATGTTCAGAATTTTATTCTCTGTGTCATGTTTTTTTATTCAAACCGCTAGCTTGCATGGTTCAAAAGTTATTAAAGTTCAAAGTTGTAAAAGTGAGTGCTGCAAGGCGTTCAGTTTCAGTAGAATCACAGATGAAGCACAGAAGAAATGCGAATATAACGAATCGTTCATAATACGCTCCTCAATAGCGAAAATCGGATAACGAATTCGTTATAGGTTCGCTATAATAACGACAGTTCATAATAGGGGTCCAGTTCGATTCACTAATTAACCTATTTGAATCAATTCCCTCCTCTAAATTTTTCGGAAACAAAGGCTTCAAAGACACGTTACCTGTCCAAATTGACGAATTCACTTCGTCTGGCGCCTGACGTGGGTTACAAAACCATTCCGAGAAAAATTCATACATGTCACATGTCTTCGGAGCTACGGGAACAAAAAACCAAAATTCATTTTGGAACAAAAAATTACAAAAAAAATATCCCACCAAAAAATAACCTCATAATATTCTCCCAAAAATTACATAGTATGATAGGTAAATTTTAGCATTTTGCACTATGTAAGGTGAACTAGATAGGAAAATAAAAACAATATTAGGCAGAACAAAAAACCTAAACAAAAAACAAAAAAAAAAAGTACTGCCCAATATTAACAAAAAAAAAATCGAAGGCAAGAGTAAAATAAAAATGTGAAAGTGAAAATATACACGCTTCGGTACGAGAAAGAAAGAGAGGTGTCAATAAACTTGTCAAAAATCATGTACTCGTAAATCACATCGCTTATTGCATGTGTCTTACTCTCACACCTATTTTTGATAATTTCAAAAATGCCGCCCCTTTTATACATTCAATACCGCATAGGCAGAAAAAACTAGAAAGTAAAAAGTTTTTTTTTTTTAACGCTTATACATGAGTCTATCCTTTTCTCTAAAAACAACGATGCGACAAAAGAAACCCCGCTGCCAGCAAGGTATCTGATTTAGTCCCGAACTAAACAGGATTCGCTACACCTCACGCATCATATACGATACATGAACGGCTTCCAGAGATCGACTGCAGTGATTTCTAAAACACCCCGTCACACATATTAACCTGCTTACCTGTATTATACACGACGAATTTTTTCTGTCAGTTAATTGTTATCCTTCCACCAAAAATTTTTTTTTCTTCTCGACACTGCCATAATTAGGTGATTTAAACCCATAGCATTGCCCCACGATGCAACATTATGGTAATGTCAACCCTCTTTTCTCTATTTAAAATCACTCCAAAACAGATACCGTCGCAATTCTCTATTTCAACACCCATAGCATTGTCCCATCATACAGAGAGAAAATGCGACGACAAATTCTATACTCCTTTACAAATCCCGAATCATGGTTATTACACAAATGCATAAGAATCATGATCAACTCCCTTACCCAAAACCATATAATTATTACGTCGTAATGAGTAAATCAAGCAAGTACTTGAGATACCCATTTACGTACATAAGAATTATTCCAATCCTCCAATGCGTAACTCGTTCGTAAATCGCATTATTAACTCTCCTACCCCCCGAGCAATCTTCAGCTCAAATGATATGTGATCCGTATTCACGACGACACATAGAAATCAAACCCCGTGAATATAAATCACAACTGTATAGGTAAAACGAGCTAAAATATTTCCTTCCCTCTCCTCCTCCTCCTATAATCTTCTCCCAACATATTTTCTCTTACTCACGTGTACACCATCCGCACATTCGAGATGGTAATGGCTCCAGATTCTGTCGCATCGCAAAATTTTAATAAATCTTGCGAAACAAATAGAACACCTGCATAAGTAAGCCCTCGCTCGTTTTTTCCTATTTTCAACCAACGGTTTTTTAAGATCTCTGACAGCCACAGTCGCCAAAGCAAGCCATCAATCAATAGTAAACATCCTAAAGCATCGTCTTATACATTAATTTAGAAAAGAGAGAGATAGAAAATCGTGAGCTAATAATTGTATGTCGAAAAGATATTATACAACATACATTGTATCGCATCTCGGAAACGATACCGCTACCTAATGAATCTGACCAGACGACTATAAAAAATACCTGTCCCAAAAAATAGCACGCAAACCACCTCGACACATTTGCGAGCAGACGCATTAGCGGTCCAGCTGCCAGGTAGTCGGGCAGGTGGCGCTTAGAAACTACCCTTCAGTTACGGATGCACACAAATGTATGCACCGAATGATTGACACGCGACCCATTAACCAAATAACGGTGACCGGTACGCAAATGCGGTAATAAATAATATTGCGAGCTAATTGTATTCTAAACAGATGTCTAATCGTCGAGACAGGGATTTTTTTCCCATTTAGCCAGAATTCATACAAACTTTGTCGGTCTTTTCCGCTTGCGAATTTTTTTGTACCATTTAGATTTTTTTTTTCCTTTCGAAGAGACGCTTTCTTTCTCCTGTCACCTACCCCCAAACATGCAAATAAGACGTAAATAAGCCCAGCCTCCTTAAGATCACGTAATAGCCAATACGCCACTAAAAAGCCAATAATTGACTCGTAACTTACATCACAAAGATTTTGTCTCAGCCCATTTTCGAAGAAATTTACCTCACCCCCTATATTATTACACGTAAATGTCCATTACACAGCCTAAGATCTATGCTTAGGTAGTGGGGACACTTTCCAACCCTGTAATAGTAAATCTCTCAGCTAAAAAATCAGCTAGAAGGATCGATTACTTCGAAACAAAAATTACTTGTGATGTTGACGAGATCGATGATTGTTGCTCCAGTTTAAGCTCTACAAAGTACCAAGGGTAAGTTTGCAATTGCAATCGTTGGTTATTTTTGAACATAATCCAGGTGTTAACGTAAAGTTATATTAATGACACATACCTGTGTGCCATTAATTCCATATTGACTATTATTTTTTTTTTTTTGAAATAAAATTCGCGTAGTTAATTTTACCAAAAGCCATCATTTTTCGTTCTTCTTTTTCCATAATTTTGACTTCGATAACCATTTATCACAATGACGACTTGTTTCGATATTATTTGTGAAGGATGCAAGCAACCCTTGTTGCAAGACGGCCCCCACAAATTTACGATGAGAGATTCACCTAATGCTACATCTTGTGGTCACTTATACCATTATGGGTGTATTTTCGCATTACGTATGAAATCGAATGAGGTGAATGAAGATGATTTGAGAGTAGCGAAGTGTGCAAAGGAAGACTGTAAAGAGATGATTAAGGCATTGGACTATAGAGAAATTAAGTACTCTACTCGCGAAGTGAGAAACAGGGACGAAAGAATAAGCGAACTCGCAAATCAATTGATACTTCAACAGGATTACACAATCAGGATGGAGAATACTTTAATAGGCGAAAATCGTATATTGAGGAAACATATTGACGGACTCCGGAGTGAGCACGCCAATTTACAAGCCAGATATGACATGACTCTAAACAATGCGATCCATTCGGCCATAGGAAACATACGCACTAATCCGACTACAAACAATTACAATCCTAGATTTCCACATCCATCCCAACCCATGTTAATACCTCTCTATCCGATGCAACCACTAATGCAAAATCCGATTCCCCCTCCTGCCAATAAACCCATTCCGATATTACCAAAACCATCAAAAATAGTACTTCCAAACATGAAAATCTCACCTCAATTTCCTAGTTTTCCAACCGAATCGCATAGACCTGAGCCATCGGCAACTCCGGTTCCATACCCCGTGAATTCAATCCAGGTAGTGGAGAATAGCTCACTCGTAAATGCGAATGAACAGAAGAATGAAGGAAAAAGGTCGTACGAGATGATGAATGAGAATAGCGTGCCGAATTACCAATCTACGATCTGGAATCCCGCGTACTTTGCACGAGAAACAGATGTAGAAAAGGAAAGTGAATCGCAGGTAGTGAAAAGGCAAAAAATAGAAGACCCACCTCAGAAAGCTCGTTCATTGATAGAGAAAGCTATGTACCATCGTCGTTTCCAGAAACGATATGGAACAAGCTCGACAGAGATTCGACCATTTTTTCCTACCAATTCATACCCGAGAGGATATTTAGCGGCCTCATACGAAAGTAGTAAGAACATCTATGCGGTAGCATTTTTTGCGTATAATATCTTGATATTAGGTGACGGCCATGCGTACGGCATAGCAAAATTCCTAATGGCAGGCAAAAAATACACCGAACTTATAGATTCGAAATTATATCGACCCAATATGCTACTCATTGACCTCATCGAGCACCTACAATCCCTTCATACGCTACCCGCAAGATTAATGTTGTCTATAGGACACTATGACGCATATTCCGGTACCCCCGCTAAAACTTTCGAAGATCAGCTTACACAACTGTGTAAACTATTTAGAAAACGAGGCGTACAGGAACTAATCCTCCTTCCCTTAATTCCATACCCAGATAGAAATTCAAAAATCCTTAACAGCATATCTCAAGTTTATGATCTATGTGGTGAAGGAATGACAGGTTTTCCAGTCACAAGAACCGACTATCATTTCCGATCAGTAAATTACGATTCAATTTACGTCAATAACCACGTCCCATGCATAAAAACAGCAGCCTATGAGGAAATTATTAATAACCTCAGCCATCAATTCATTCCCGAAGTTCGTACGAAAGCGAAAGTTCAGAAAAATCAAAATGATTCGATAATAGATCTAACTACCAACATTCCAATAAGACTAGATAATCGTCCTCCTATTCCTAAATTGAGAATTAGACGCACTGATTCGAAATCTTCACTGGAAGATAGCGAAACGTCTGATTCCTCTAGCCCGAAGTACGAAATTGAGGAAGTAAGTAGGATGCCTACTCCCTCTAAATCACCCGAAATAAAGAAGATGAATTACAAGGACGTAGGAAAATTTAGGATTCTACAACATTTACTCGGAATAGAGAAATTTCAATCAGAGAAAAAGTTAGAGAAAGTAGACGAATCTCAGCCTGAGGAAAAGTTAGAAAAAATAGATGAGTTAGAAAAATTGAATGAATCTCAGTCGAATGAGGAAAGAGAGAAGGCGCAAATATCTGTAGAAAATAGTGCAAGTAACACAAGTTCAGCTGTAATTGAAATAGAAGACGAACCATCAACCTCTAACACTGCATCAAATGAATGTTTGATACAGCCATGTTCAGTACAGGTACATGAAAAATGTACAGAGAAATGTGAGAAAAAGCCTGACTCGACAGTACAGCGTTTACCATCTTTTAAATCATGGACTGATGAGATGAAAAGAGAATTACGAACTGTAAAAATACTTCGTAATCGATCCATACCAGAGACGAGAAAATAGATGCCCTAATTCTCCGACACGAACACATATTTGTGCCAAAGAACAATTTTCATAAAAAATTCTCTCGATTTCTGGTTGCTGTAAATAAAAATCGCCTTTCAAATTAGACATTAATCATATTTTTTTTATTTTTTTTAGATGCACGTGTATCAGACTAGATTTTAATCCCATTTTTATCTGTTCTAGAAAGCACAAACCAAATACGATTGCTAAGAATCAATCAAGTTTCAGATCAACTTAAATTAATCATCAAGAATAATCCAATTTTCAGATTTTTTTTTCTCAATAATGCGACGTGTACTTTTACTAATAATAGATATTCTCTCAAATTTAATTAGCTTTCTCACAACACAAGCAACCAAAATAAAGTACATTTCGAAGAGACTCAAAGCACGTTCCAAAAGAAATCGAATCAATTTACGAGTCCGACAATAACATGGACATCTACTAATAAAAATCAATTTTTCACAGCAATAATCAAAATTTTCTTTACAGAAAATAATCAAATTTTTTTAGCATAATGGATGACTTAATTTCAGATTTAATCAAACTTATTTCAGAAGTAATAGATTTTCTTGAATCTCAAAGGAACCTGAATTTAACTTTAATCAATTTAATTTCGGATCTTATGGAAAACGCTGCTTACAAATACAGTAACAAAAAGTAGGTATTTTAATGAAAATTTACTAATAATTTCTCCTCCACAGTGTAACCAGTAATAAACACTTCAAGACATCGCAGTCAAGAAGATGTCGGAAGGTCCCGTGGCACCGAGAGGCTCCCACCTCCCCCACGACGCTCCTGAACAAATATTCTGGATACTATGTCGACGATGAAATTATTCCATCAACCAAAAACAACAATAGCCATCAAGAAGACCCGAAATTAATTCTGCATTCATGAGCAATTCATAATCATAAGATGTACCTTCGAATGATTTGAACTGATGTTATATCTTTATATCTGCATTTCTGAAATAATGTAATTTGATTCTGCATTCTCTATCCACATGCATTTCGTATTTGTGTGCATCTGTTAATTTTAAGTTGTAAATACGTTGACCTAGAATTATGCAAAATTTTAATCGACAACGCAATTTAGGGCTAATTATAAGCAAAAACATTTACAAAAATTTAGAAAACGAGTGACAAATTTTGGAATTAATTTTTAAGACAGCATAGCGTTTCAAATTTCGATCTAATTTTATCCTTTTCTCGTCACTCACAACTTAACTTAAAATTTTTTTTCTAATCAAAATTCTGGTATGACACAAAGAAACGCCTAAATTTAATTTTAACTAGAATTAGATGACGCATCCCGAAATTTTCTTAACAAAAACAAAAGATACCAGAACTCTTGGCCGTCATACCCTCTAAAAATCGAAATTCACAAAAACAAATTTCTACAACGATAGGCTAAATTATACGCAGTAACGACAAACCAACTTCGCTTAACGAATACACATCCATGTGTGTACTCAATCAAAATTGTTAGGATGATAGGTAAAAGTCTCTATAGGATTTGACCCCCATATTTACGTATTATTTGGCTACTTACAAAATTTTAGAATTTTTTTTTTTCACCAACAATCCCGAACTCTAAATTTATTCAAAAATTATTCCCACAAAAACCATTACCTTTTTGAACCTGTCTAACAATATCATCACAGACGACGTATCTTACAGGCATTGATCAGACATTGAATCTCTAATATCTTAGGAAATTGGTCATTGGTGCGCTGATCGGTGTCTCTAAATGCGAAAGTGCTGGTGATATCACTCTTCACCTCAAAATTTCCCGCCTCCGAATCTCCTTTTGTTTTGACATAGGCATGTAATTGCATACTTGTGTGGCTAAATTAGACTGCAGATAACGCAGCAAAGTACGGAGGGGCAGTGGTACCTTCCAGTATAGGGTCAGGTAGAGGGGAAGAGGGGTGTAGAGCTGTAGGTCAATGACCTTTAGTGTCTTCCCATTTTTTCATGATCCGTGCTTTTCTGAGTGATCTTGGCTCTCTAAGTCAAAGCCACGAAGGGGCAATGTTATGGGAAGGATTGCCCTACACACTCTACTAGTATTTCGTATCAGTCTTTCTTAGGAAAATACGTCGAAATACTGGTACACATTTATATGTACCTTAAAGTACATTCTTTTTCCTCCCCTATGCTGGAAGCTGCGGTAATGTGTTAACTGCTAGTATAAATATACGATCATTCATAAAATGATCGTATTGTATTTAATTCACCCACACGGAGACACACGCATGATTCGTGTGTATATTGTAGGGGAAATGTCACTCGATCACCTGTCATGTTTATTTTAATGCGAGGGTGGAGACAGCTCACACACACAGACTCATTTTTATATGTATCCTGTAGGGGAAATAAGGGTTGAAACGTCAATCATGCGCACACATATGCACGGACGACTGTCCGTGTGTATCTTCTTTATTTGTGTGATGCAAATTAATCGATCATGTCTGGTTTATTAGGTTGCGCATCGCGCATAAAGGGTTGTACCTGTTCCTCAGTGCACCCTGTCTACATCCCTTACGACTATATAAAGCGATGCACAGGCATTGCTAGCTTGTTCTATTACTTTGACGAGTTCGCGACAAGTTGGTTTTAGTTCCGCGTAGGTGAGATGGTTTCGGCCAACTCATCTGATTATGATCGCATGAGCTCTTCCAGCTCATGTCATCCCATTCTTAATTGTACCACTTTCGGCGTGGAAATTTATAAGTCATTAACGTAATTGATTAAATCCGTTACCGTTGACCTTACAGAGGTGATTCGCGCAGTTATCGTACAATTTCGATCAAACGCGAATTATCTAGTTTAATAACTCGAAAATCTCTAAAAACAGTGCTTAAAATAACTCTAAAATAATCGGTATCAAAGAAACTTTCTAACATATTCTCAAACCCACGACCTATCTGTCACTCCTGGGAGGGTGGGATAGGAAAGTCCACGGTGATGCGTCATTTCGAGAATGGATACTTAGGACATAAGGGCCTTTTTCCGGATGAATAATTCTCATAACGTAAAAATATTAATTAGTGTCGAATTGTAACGTTGTCGAATTTTACCTAATATAAATATTTTTACAACTAAGAGTGGAGAAACTCGCATCGCGTGTTTAATATTGCTAATAGTGAAAACCCATTTATTGTCTGTCTATTTAACATATACGAGCATATACTCGTACCTGTGTGTAGTTGATAGTAGATGTACAGAAATGTCTCTAGTACTTGAGCTAATTTGCAATAAAAATATCATTGAAAGGCGTAAGGTGTGTTTTTATTCTAATTAGTATCAGGAAATATCGATATGATTGAAGTGAATGACACAACCTCTCCCACATTGAGCTAGTCTGGGATGAAGGCAAATATTCCCCACGTAAGGAATATTTCTAATCACCATCACAGAGAGGAAACTTCGAACCCTTCCCCTCTAACGCAGTTATTCTCAATCTAATTATATCAAAGTCTCCACAAATCATAGGTGCTTGATAAGTGGAAATTTTCACCTTATCCATCATTCACAAAATGCCGTACTCAACTCATACGGCCATTTTGATATTTCTTGAAAATCACTGACCAAGTCTCCACAAATCATAGGTGCTTGGTAAGTGGAAATTTTCACCTTTTTCCATCATTCACAAAATGCCGTACTCAACTCATACGGCCATTTTGATATTTCTTGAAAATCACTGACCAAGTCTCCACAAATCATAGGTGCTTGGTAAGTGGAAATTTTCACCTTTTCCCATCATTCACAAAATGCCGTACTCAACTCATACGGCCATTTTGATATTTCTTGAAAATCACTGACCAAGTCTCCACAAATCATAGGTGCTTGGTAAGTGGAAATTTTTACCTTTTTCCATCATTCACAAAATGCCGTACTCAACTCATACGGCCATTTTGATATTTCTTGAAAATCACTGACCAAGTCTCCACAAATCATAAGTGCTTGGTAAGTGGAAATTTTCACCTTTTTCCATCATTCACAAAATGCCATACTCAACTCATACGGCCATTTTGATATTTCTTGAAAATCACTGACCAAGTCTCCACAAATCATAGGTGCTTGGTAAGTGGAAATTTTCACCTTTTTCCATCATTCACAAAATGCCGTACTCAACTCATACGGCCATTTTGATATTTCTTGAAAATCATTGACCAAGTCTCCACAAATCATAGGTGCTTGGTAAGTGGAAATTTTCACCTTTTTCCATCATTCACAAAATGCCGTACTCAACTCATATGGCCATTTTGATATTTCTTGAAAATCACTGACCAAGTCTCCACAAATCATAGGTGCTTGGTAAGTGGAAATTTTCACCTTTTTCCATCATTCACAAAATGCCGTACTCAACTCATACGGCCATTTTGATATTTCTTGACCAAGTCTCCACAAATCATAGGTGCTTGGTAAGTGGAAATTTTCACCTTTTTCCATCATTCACAAAATGCCGTACTCAACTCATACGGCCATTTTGATATTTCTTGAAAATGACTGACCAAGTCTCCACAAATCATAGGTGCTTGTAAAGGGGAAATTTTCACCTTTTTCCATCATTCACAAAATGCCGTACTCAACTCATATGGCCATTTTGATATTTCTTGAAAATCACTGACCAAGTCTCCACAAATCATAAGTGCTTGGTAAGTGGAAATTTTCACCTTTTTCCATCATTCACAAAATGCCATACTCAACTCATACGGCCATTTTGATATTTCTTGAAAATCACTGACCAAGTCTCCACAAATCATAGGTGCTTGGTAAGTGGAAATTTTCACCTTTTTCCATCATTCACAAAATGCCGTACTCAACTCATACGGCCATTTTGATATTTCTTGACCAAGTCTCCACAAATCATAGGTGCTTGGTAAGTGGAAATATTCACCTTTTTCCATCATTCACAAAATGCCGTACTCAACTCATACGGCCATTTTGATATTTCTTGAAAATGACTGACCAAGTCTCCACAAATCATAGGTGCTTGTAAAGGGGAAATTTTCACCTTTTTCCATCATTCACAAAATGCCGTACTCAACTCATACGGCCATTTTGATATTTCTTGAAAATCACTGACCAAGTCTCCACAAATCATAGGTGCTTGGTAAGTGGAAATTTTCACCTTTTTCCATCATTCACAAAATGCCTTACTCAACTCATAGGGCCATTTTGATATTTCTTGAAAGTCACTGACCAAGTCTCCACAAATCATAGGTGCTTGATAAGTGGAAATTTTCACCTTTTTCCATCATTCACAAAATGCCGTACTCAACTCATACGGCCATTTTGATATTTCTTGAAAATCACTGACCAAGTCTCCACAAATCATAGGTGCTTGGTAAGTGGAAATTTTCACCTTTTTCCATCATTCACAAAATGCCGTACTCAACTCATACGGCCATTTTATATTTCTTGAAAATCACTGACCAAGTCTCCACAAATCATAGGTGCTTGATAAGTGGAAATTTTCACCTTTTTCCATCATTCACAAAATGCCGTACTCAACTCATACAGCCATTTTGATATTTCTTGAAAATCACTGACCAAGTCTCCACAAATCATAGGTGCTTGGTAAGTGGAAATTTTCACCTTTTTCCATCATTCACAAAATGCCGTACTCAACTCATACGGCCATTTTGATATTTCTTGAAAATCACTGACCAAGTCTCCACAAATCATAGGTGCTTGGTAAGTGGAAATTTTCACCTTTTTCCATCATTCACAAAATGCCGTACTCAACTCATACGGCCATTTTGATATTTCTTGAAAATCACTGACCAAGTCTCCACAAATCATAGGTGCTTGGTAAGTGGAAATTTTCACCTTTTCCCATCATTCACAAAATGCCGTACTCAACTCATACGGCCATTTTGATATTTCTTGAAAATCACTGACCAAGTCTCCACAAATCATAGGTGCTTGGTAAGTGGAAATTTTTACCTTTTTCCATCATTCACAAAATGCCGTACTCAACTCATACGGCCATTTTGATATTTCTTGAAAATCACTGACCAAGTCTCCACAAATCATAAGTGCTTGGTAAGTGGAAATTTTCACCTTTTTCCATCATTCACAAAATGCCATACTCAACTCATACGGCCATTTTGATATTTCTTGAAAATCACTGACCAAGTCTCCACAAATCATAGGTGCTTGGTAAGTGGAAATTTTCACCTTTTTCCATCATTCACAAAATGCCGTACTCAACTCATACGGCCATTTTGATATTTCTTGAAAATCATTGACCAAGTCTCCACAAATCATAGGTGCTTGGTAAGTGGAAATTTTCACCTTTTTCCATCATTCACAAAATGCCGTACTCAACTCATATGGCCATTTTGATATTTCTTGAAAATCACTGACCAAGTCTCCACAAATCATAGGTGCTTGGTAAGTGGAAATTTTCACCTTTTTCCATCATTCACAAAATGCCGTACTCAACTCATACGGCCATTTTGATATTTCTTGACCAAGTCTCCACAAATCATAGGTGCTTGGTAAGTGGAAATTTTCACCTTTTTCCATCATTCACAAAATGCCGTACTCAACTCATACGGCCATTTTGATATTTCTTGAAAATGACTGACCAAGTCTCCACAAATCATAGGTGCTTGTAAAGGGGAAATTTTCACCTTTTTCCATCATTCACAAAATGCCGTACTCAACTCATATGGCCATTTTGATATTTCTTGAAAATCACTGACCAAGTCTCCACAAATCATAAGTGCTTGGTAAGTGGAAATTTTCACCTTTTTCCATCATTCACAAAATGCCGTACTCAACTCATACGGCCATTTTGATATTTCTTGAAAATCACTGACCAAGTCTCCACAAATCATAGGTGCTTGGTAAGTGGAAATTTTCACCTTTTTCCATCATTCACAAAATGCCGTACTCAACTCATACGGCCATTTTGATATTTCTTGACCAAGTCTCCACAAATCATAGGTGCTTGGTAAGTGGAAATTTTCACCTTTTTCCATCATTCACAAAATGCCGTACTCAACTCATACGGCCATTTTGATATTTCTTGAAAATGACTGACCAAGTCTCCACAAATCATAGGTGCTTGTAAAGGGGAAATTTTCACCTTTTTCCATCATTCACAAAATGCCGTACTCAACTCATACGGCCATTTTGATATTTCTTGAAAATCACTGACCAAGTCTCCACAAATCATAGGTGCTTGGTAAGTGGAAATTTTCACCTTTTTCCATCATTCACAAAATGCCTTACTCAACTCATAGGGCCATTTTGATATTTCTTGAAAGTCACTGACCAAGTCTCCACAAATCATAGGTGCTTGATAAGTGGAAATTTTCACCTTTTTCCATCATTCACAAAATGCCGTACTCAACTCATACGGCCATTTTGATATTTCTTGAAAATCACTGACCAAGTCTCCACAAATCATAGGTGCTTGGTAAGTGGAAATTTTCACCTTTTTCCATCATTCACAAAATGCCGTACTCAACTCATACGGCCATTTTATATTTCTTGAAAATCACTGACCAAGTCTCCACAAATCATAGGTGCTTGATAAGTGGAAATTTTCACCTTTTTCCATCATTCACAAAATGCCGTACTCAACTCATACAGTCATTTTGATATTTCTTGAAAATCACTGACCAAGTCTCCACAAATCATAGGTGCTTGGTAAGTGGAAATTTTCACCTTTTTCCATCATTCACAAAATGCCGTACTCAACTCATACGGCCATTTTGATATTTCTTGAAAATCACTGACCAAGTCTCCACAAATCATAGGTGCTTGGTAAGTGGAAATTTTCACCTTTTCCCATCACTCACAAAATGTCGTACTCAACTCATATGGCCATTTTGATATTTCTTGAAAATCACTGACCAAGTCTCCACAAATCATAGGTGCTTGGTAAGTGGAAATTTTCACCTTTTTCCATCATTCACAAAATGCCGTACTCAACTCATACGGCCATTTTGATATTTCTTGAAAATCACTGACCAAGTCTCCACAAATCATAAGTGCTTGGTAAGTGGAAATTTTCACCTTTTTCCATCATTCACAAAATGCCATACTCAACTCATACGGCCATTTTGATATTTCTTGAAAATCACTGACCAAGTCTCCACAAATCATAAGTGCTTGGTAAGTGGAAATTTTCACCTTTTTCCATCATTCACAAAATGCCGTACTCAACTCATACGGCCATTTTGATATTTCTTGAAAATCATTGACCAAGTCTCCACAAATCATAGGTGCTTGGTAAGTGGAAATTTTCACCTTTTTCCATCATTCACAAAATGCCGTACTCAACTCATACGGCCATTTTGATATTTCTTGAAAATCATTGACCAAGTCTCCACAAATCATAGGTGCTTGGTAAGTGGAAATTTTCACCTTTTTCCATCATTCACAAAATGCCGTACTCAACTCATACGGCCATTTTGATATTTCTTGAAAATCACTGACCAAGTCTCCACAAATCATAGGTGCTTGGTAAGTGGAAATTTTCACCTTTTTCCATCATTCACAAAATGCCGTACTCAACTCATACGGCCATTTTGATATTTCTTGAAAATCACTGACCAAGTCTCCACAAATCATAGGTGCTTGGTAAGTGGAAATTTTCACCTTTTTCCATCATTCACAAAATGCCGTACTCAACTCATACGGCCATTTTGATATTTCTTGACCAAGTCTCCACAAATCATAGGTGCTTGGTAAGTGGAAATTTTCACCTTTTTCCATCATTCACAAAATGCCGTACTCAACTCATACGGCCATTTTGATATTTCTTGAAAATGACTGACCAAGTCTCCACAAATCATTGGTGCTTGGTAAGTGGAAATTTTCACCTTTTTCCATCATTCACAAAATGCCGTACTCAACTCATACGGCCATTTTGATATTTCTTGAAAATCATTGACCAAGTCTCCACAAATCATAGGTGCTTGGTAAGTGGAAATTTTCACCTTTTCCCATCATTCACAAAATGCCGTACTCAACTCATACGGCCATTTTGATATTTCTTGAAAATCACTGACCAAGTCTCCACAAATCATAGGTGCTTGGTAAGTGGAAATTTTCACCTTTTTCCATCATTCACAAAATGCCGTACTCAACTCATACGGCCATTTTGATATTTCTTGAAAATCACTGACCAAGTCTCCACAAATCATAGGTGCTTGGTAAGTGGAAATTTTCACCTTTTCCCATCACTCACAAAATGCCGTCTTCAACTCATACGGCCATTTTGATATTTCTTGACCAAGTCTCCACAAATCATAGGTGCTTGGTAAGTGGAAATTTTCACCTTTTTCCATCATTCACAAAATGCCGTACTCAACTCATACGGCCATTTTGATATTTCTTGAAAATCACTGACCAAGTCTCCACAAATCATAGGTGCTTGGTAAGTGGAAATTTTCACCTTTTTCCATCATTCACAAAATGCCGTACTCAACTCATACGGCCATTTTGATATTTCTTGACCAAGTCTCCACAAATCATAGGTGCTTGGTAAGTGGAAATTTTCACCTTTTTCCATCATTCACAAAATGCCGTACTCAACTCATACGGCCATTTTGATATTTCTTGAAAATGACTGACCAAGTCTCCACAAATCATAGGTGCTTGTAAAGGGGAAATTTTCACCTTTTTCCATCATTCACAAAATGCCGTACTCAACTCATACGGCCATTTTGATATTTCTTGAAAATCACTGACCAAGTCTCCTAAAATCATAGGTGCTTGTAAAGAGGAGATTTTCACATTTTTCCATCATTCACAAAATGCCGTACTCAACTCATACGGCCATTTTGATATTTCTTGAAAATCACTGACCAAGTCTCCACAAATCATAGGTGCTTGGTAAGTGGAAATTTTCACCTTTTTCCATCATTCACAAAATGCCTTACTCAACTCATAGGGCCATTTTGATATTTCTTGAAAGTCACTGACCAAGTCTCCACAAATCATAGGTGCTTGATAAGTGGAAATTTTCACCTTTTTCCATCATTCACAAAATGCCGTACTCAACTCATACGGCCATTTTGATATTTCTTGAAAATCACTGACCAAGTCTCCACAAATCATAGGTGCTTGGTAAGTGGAAATTTTCACCTTTTTCCATCATTCACAAAATGCCGTACTCAACTCATACGGCCATTTTGATATTTCTTGAAAATCACTGACCAAGTCTCCTAAAATCATAGGTGCTTGTAAAGAGGAGATTTTCACATTTTTCCATCATTCACAAAATGCCGTACTCAACTCATACGGCCATTTTGATATTTCTTGAAAATCACTGACCAAGTCTCCACAAATCATAGGTGCTTGGTAAGTGGAAATTTTCACCTTTTTCCATCATTCACAAAATGCCGTACTCAACTCATACAGCCATTTTGATATTTCTTGAAAATCACTGACCAAGTCTCCACAAATCATAGGTGCTTGGTAAGTGGAAATTTTCACCTTTTTCCATCATTCACAAAATGCCGTACTCAACTCATACGGCCATTTTGATATTTCTTGAAAATCACTGACCAAGTCTCCACAAATCATAGGTGCTTGGTAAGTGGAAATTTTCACCTTTTCCCATCACTCACAAAATGTCGTACTCAACTCATACGGCCATTTTGATATTTCTTGAAAATCACTGACCAAGTCTCCACAAATCATAGGTGCTTGGTAAGTGGAAATTTTCACCTTTTTCCATCATTCACAAAATGCCGTACTCAACTCATACGGCCATTTTGATATTTCTTGAAAATCACTGACCAAGTCTCCACAAATCATAAGTGCTTGGTAAGTGGAAATTTTCACCTTTTTCCATCATTCACAAAATGCCATACTCAACTCATACGGCCATTTTGATATTTCTTGAAAATCACTGACCAAGTCTCCACAAATCATAAGTGCTTGGTAAGTGGAAATTTTCACCTTTTTCCATCATTCACAAAATGCCGTACTCAACTCATACGGCCATTTTGATATTTCTTGAAAATCATTGACCAAGTCTCCACAAATCATAGATGCTTGGTAAGTGGAAATTTTCACCTTTTTCCATCATTCACAAAATGCCGTACTCAACTCATACGGCCATTTTGATATTTCTTGAAAATCATTGACCAAGTCTCCACAAATCATAGGTGCTTGGTAAGTGGAAATTTTCACCTTTTTCCATCATTCACAAAATGCCGTACTCAACTCATACGGCCATTTTGATATTTCTTGAAAATCACTGACCAAGTCTCCACAAATCATAGGTGCTTGGTAAGTGGAAATTTTCACCTTTTTCCATCATTCACAAAATGCCGTACTCAACTCATACGGCCATTTTGATATTTCTTGAAAATCACTGACCAAGTCTCCACAAATCATAGGTGCTTGATAAGTGGAAATTTTCACCTTTTTCCATCATTCACAAAATGCCGTACTCAACTCATACGGCCATTTTGATATTTCTTGAAAATCACTGACCAAGTCTCCACAAATCATAGGTGCTTGGTAAGTGGAAATTTTCACCTTTTTCCATCATTCACAAAATGCCGTATTCAACTCATACGGCCATTTTGATATTTCTTGAAAATCACTGACCAAGTCTCCACAAATCATTGGTGCTTGTAAAGGGGAAATTTTCACCTTTTTCCATCATGCACAAAATGTCGTACTCAACTCATACGGCCATTTTGATATTTCTTGACCAAGTCTCCACAAATTATAGGTGCTTGTAAAGGGGAAATTTTCACCTTTTTCCATCATTCACAAAATGCCGTACTCAACTCATACGGCCATTTTGATATTTCTTGAAAATCATTGACCAAGTCTCCACAAATCATAGGTGCTTGGTAAGTGGAAATTTTCACCTTTTTCCATCATTCACAAAATGCCGTACTCAACTCATACGGCCATTTTGATATTTCTTGAAAATCACTGACCAAGTCTCCACAAATCATAGGTGCTTGGTAAGTGGAAATTTTCACCTTTTTCCATCATTCACAAAATGCCGTACTCAACTCATACGGCCATTTTGATATTTCTTGAAAATCACTTACCAAGTCTCCACAAATCATAGGTGCTTGATAAGTGGAAATTTTCACCTTTTTCCATCATTCACAAAATGCCGTACTCAACTCATACGGCCATTTTGATATTTCTTGAAAATCACTGACCAAGTCTCCACAAATCATAGGTGCTTGGTAAGTGGAAATTTTCACCTTTTTCCATCATTCACAAAATGCCGTACTCAACTCATACAGCCATTTTGATATTTCTTGAAAGTCACTGACCAAGTCTCCACAAATCATAGGTGCTTGATAAGTGGAAATTTTCACCTTTTTCCATCATTCACAAAATGCCGTACTCAACTCATACGGCCATTTTGATGTTTCTTGAAAATCACTGACCAAGTCTCCACAAATCATAGGTGCTTGGTAAGTGGAAATTTTCACCTTTTTCCATCATTCACAAAATGCCGTACTCAACTCATACGGCCATTTTGATATTTCTTGAAAATCACTGACCAAGTCTCCACAAATCATAGGTGCTTGATAAGTGGAAATTTTCACCTTTTTCCATCATTCACAAAATGCCGTACTCAACTCATACGGCCATTTTGATATTTCTTGAAAATCACTGACCAAGTCTCCACAAATCATAGGTGCTTGGTAAGTGGAAATTTTCACCTTTTCCCATCACTCACAAAATGCCGTACTCAACTCATACGGCCATTTTGATATTTCTTGAAAATCACTGACCAAGTCTCCACAAATCATAGGTGCTTGGTAAGTGGAAATTTTCACCTTTTTCCATCATTCACAAAATGCCCTACTCAACTCATACGGCCATTTTGATATTTCTTGAAAATCACTGACCAAGTCTCCACAAATCATAAGTGCTTGGTAAGTGGAAATTTTCACCTTTTTCCATCATTCACAAAATGCCATACTCAACTCATACAGCCATTTTGATATTTCTTGAAAATCACTGACCAAGTCTCCACAAATCATTGGTGCTTGGTAAGTGGAAATTTTCACCTTTTTCCATCATTCACAAAATGCCGTACTCAACTCATACGGCCATTTTGATATTTCTTGAAAATCACTGACCAAGTCTCCACAAATCATAAGTGCTTGGTAAGTGGAAATTTTCACCTTTTTCCATCATTCACAAAATGCCATACTCAACTCATACGGCCATTTTGGTATTTCTTGAAAATGACTGACCAAGTCTCCACAAATCATAGGTGCTTGGTAAGTGGAAATTTTCACCTTTTCCCATCACTCACAAAATGCCGTACTCAACTCATACGGCCATTTTGATATTTCTTGAAAATCACTGACCAAGTCTCCACAAATCATAGGTGCTTGGTAAGTGGAAATTTTCACCTTTTTCCATCATTCACAAAATGCCGTACTCAACTCATACGGCCATTTTGATATTTCTCTGACCAAGTCTCCACAAATTATAGGTGCTTGTAAAGGGGAAATTTTCACCTTTTTCCATCATTCACAAAATGCCGTACTCAACTCATACGGCCATTTTGATATTTCTTGAAAATCACTGACCAAGTCTCCACAAATCATAAGTGCTTGGTAAGTGGAAATTTTCACCTTTTTCCATCATTCACAAAATGCCATACTCAACTCATACGGCCATTTTGATATTTCTTGAAAGTCACTGACCAAGTCTCCACAAATCATAGGTGCTTGATAAGTGGAAATTTTCACCTTTTTCCATCATTCACAAAATGCCGTACTCAACTCATACGGCCATTTTGATATTTCTTGAAAATCACTGACCAAGTCTCCACAAATCATAGGTGCTTGGTAAGTGGAAATTTTCACCTTTTTCCATCATTCACAAAATGCCGTACTCAACTCATACGGCCATTTTGATATTTCTCGAAAATCACTGACCAAGTCTCCACAAATCATAGGTGCTTGATAAGTGGAAATTTTCACCTTTTTCCATCATTCACAAAATGCCGTACTCAACTCATACGGCCATTTTGATATTTCTTGAAAATCACTGACCAAGTCTCCACAAATCATAGGTGCTTGGTAAGTGGAAATTTTCACCTTTTTCCATCATTCACAAAATGCCGTACTCAACTCATACGGCCATTTTGATATTTCTTGAAAATCACTGACCAAGTCTCCACAAATCATAGGTGCTTGGTAAGTGGAAATTTTCACCTTTTTCCATCATTCACAAAATGCCGTATTCAACTCATACGGCCATTTTGATATTTCTTGAAAATCACTGACCAAGTCTCCACAAATCATTGGTGCTTGTAAAGGGGAAATTTTCACCTTTTTCCATCATGCACAAAATGTCGTACTCAACTCATACGGCCATTTTGATATTTCTTGACCAAGTCTCCACAAATTATAGGTGCTTGTAAAGGGGAAATTTTCACCTTTTTCCATCATTCACAAAATGCCGTACTCAACTCATACGGCCATTTTGATATTTCTTGAAAATCATTGACCAAGTCTCCACAAATCATAGGTGCTTGGTAAGTGGAAATTTTCACCTTTTTCCATCATTCACAAAATGCCGTACTCAACTCATACGGCCATTTTGATATTTCTTGAAAATCACTGACCAAGTCTCCACAAATCATAGGTGCTTGGTAAGTGGAAATTTTCACCTTTTTCCATCATTCACAAAATGCCGTACTCAACTCATACGGCCATTTTGATATTTCTTGAAAATCACTTACCAAGTCTCCACAAATCATAGGTGCTTGATAAGTGGAAATTTTCACCTTTTTCCATCATTCACAAAATGCCGTACTCAACTCATACGGCCATTTTGATATTTCTTGAAAATCACTGACCAAGTCTCCACAAATCATAGGTGCTTGGTAAGTGGAAATTTTCACCTTTTTCCATCATTCACAAAATGCCGTACTCAACTCATACAGCCATTTTGATATTTCTTGAAAGTCACTGACCAAGTCTCCACAAATCATAGGTGCTTGATAAGTGGAAATTTTCACCTTTTTCCATCATTCACAAAATGCCGTACTCAACTCATACGGCCATTTTGATGTTTCTTGAAAATCACTGACCAAGTCTCCACAAATCATAGGTGCTTGGTAAGTGGAAATTTTCACCTTTTTCCATCATTCACAAAATGCCGTACTCAACTCATACGGCCATTTTGATATTTCTTGAAAATCACTGACCAAGTCTCCACAAATCATAGGTGCTTGATAAGTGGAAATTTTCACCTTTTTCCATCATTCACAAAATGCCGTACTCAACTCATACGGCCATTTTGATATTTCTTGAAAATCACTGACCAAGTCTCCACAAATCATAGGTGCTTGGTAAGTGGAAATTTTCACCTTTTCCCATCACTCACAAAATGCCGTACTCAACTCATACGGCCATTTTGATATTTCTTGAAAATCACTGACCAAGTCTCCACAAATCATAGGTGCTTGGTAAGTGGAAATTTTCACCTTTTTCCATCATTCACAAAATGCACTACTCAACTCATACGGCCATTTTGATATTTCTTGAAAATCACTGACCAAGTCTCCACAAATCATAAGTGCTTGGTAAGTGGAAATTTTCACCTTTTTCCATCATTCACAAAATGCCATACTCAACTCATACAGCCATTTTGATATTTCTTGAAAATCACTGACCAAGTCTCCACAAATCATTGGTGCTTGGTAAGTGGAAATTTTCACCTTTTTCCATCATTCACAAAATGCCGTACTCAACTCATACGGCCATTTTGATATTTCTTGAAAATCACTGACCAAGTCTCCACAAATCATAAGTGCTTGGTAAGTGGAAATTTTCACCTTTTTCCATCATTCACAAAATGCCATACTCAACTCATACGGCCATTTTGGTATTTCTTGAAAATGACTGACCAAGTCTCCACAAATCATAGGTGCTTGGTAAGTGGAAATTTTCACCTTTTCCCATCACTCACAAAATGCCGTACTCAACTCATACGGCCATTTTGATATTTCTTGAAAATCACTGACCAAGTCTCCACAAATCATAGGTGCTTGGTAAGTGGAAATTTTCACCTTTTTCCATCATTCACAAAATGCCGTACTCAACTCATACGGCCATTTTGATATTTCTTGACCAAGTCTCCACAAATTATAGGTGCTTGTAAAGGGGAAATTTTCACCTTTTTCCATCATTCACAAAATGCCGTACTCAACTCATACGGCCATTTTGATATTTCTTGAAAATCACTGACCAAGTCTCCACAAATCATAAGTGCTTGGTAAGTGGAAATTTTCACCTTTTTCCATCATTCACAAAATGCCATACTCAACTCATACGGCCATTTTGATATTTCTTGAAAGTCACTGACCAAGTCTCCACAAATCATAGGTGCTTGATAAGTGGAAATTTTCACCTTTTTCCATCATTCACAAAATGCCGTACTCAACTCATACGGCCATTTTGATATTTCTTGAAAATCACTGACCAAGTCTCCACAAATCATAGGTGCTTGGTAAGTGGAAATTTTCACCTTTTTCCATCATTCACAAAATGCCGTACTCAACTCATACGGCCATTTTGATATTTCTCGAAAATCACTGACCAAGTCTCCACAAATCATAGGTGCTTGATAAGTGGAAATTTTCACCTTTTTCCATCATTCACAAAATGCCGTACTCAACTCATACGGCCATTTTGATATTTCTTGAAAATCACTGACCAAGTCTCCACAAATCATAGGTGCTTGGTAAGTGGAAATTTTCACCTTTTTCCATCATTCACAAAATGCCCTACTCAACTCATACGGCCATTTTGATATTTCTTGAAAATCACTGACCAAGTCTCCACAAATCATAGGTGCTTGGTAAGTGGAAATTTTCACCTTTTTCCATCATTCACAAAATGCCGTACTCAACTCATACGGCCATTTTGATATTTCTTGAAAATCACTGACCAAGTCTCCACAAATCATAGGTGCTTGGTAAGTGGAAATTTTCACCTTTTCCCATCACTCACAAAATGCCGTACTCAACTCATACGGCCATTTTGATATTTCTTGAAAATCACTGACCAAGTCTCCACAAATCATAGGTGCTTGGTAAGTGGAAATTTTCACCTTTTTCCATCATTCACAAAATGCCGTACTCAACTCATACGGCCATTTTGATATTTCTTGAAAATCACTGACCAAGTCTCCACAAATCATAAGTGCTTGGTAAGTGGAAATTTTCACCTTTTTCCATCATTCACAAAATGCCATACTCAACTCATACGGCCATTTTGATATTTCTTGAAAATCACTGACCAAGTCTCCACAAATCATAGGTGCTTGGTAAGTGGAAATTTTCACCTTTTTCCATCATTCACAAAATGCTGTACTCAACTCATACGGCCATTTTGATATTTCTTGAAAATCATTGACCAAGTCTCCACAAATCATAGGTGCTTGGTAAGTGGAAATTTTCACCTTTTTCCATCATTCACAAAATGCCGTACTCAACTCATACGGCAATTTTGATATTTCTTGAAAATCACTGACCAAGTCTCCACAAATCATAGGTGCTTGGTAAGTGGAAATTTTCACCTTTTTCCATCATTCACAAAATGCCGTACTCAACTCATACGGCCATTTTGATATTTCTTGACCAAGTCTCCACAAATCATAGGTGCTTGGTAAGTGGAAATTTTCACCTTTTTCCATCATTCACAAAATGCCATACTCAACTCATACGGCCATTTTGATATTTCTTGAAAATGACTGACCAAGTCTCCACAAATCATAGGTGCTTGTAAAGGGGAAATTTTCACCTTTTTCCATCATTCACAAAATGCCGTACTCAACTCATACGGCCATTTTGATATTTCTTGAAAATCACTGACCAAGTCTCCACAAATCATAAGTGCTTGGTAAGTGGAAATTTTCACCTTTTTCCATCATTCACAAAATGCCATACTCAACTCATATGGCCATTTTGATATTTCTTGAAAATCACTGACCAAGTCTCCACAAATCATAGGTGCTTGGTAAGTGGAAATTTTCACCTTTTTCCATCATTCACAAAATGCCGTACTCAACTCATACGGCCATTTTGATATTTCTTGAAAATCACTGACCAAGTCTCCACAAATCATAGGTGCTTGGTAAGTGGAAATTTTCACCTTTTTCCATCATTCACAAAATGCCGTACTCAACTCATACAGCCATTTTGATATTTCTTGACCAAGTCTCCACAAATCATAGGTGCTTGGTAAGTGGAAATTCTCACCTTTTTCCATCATTCACAAAATGCCGTACTCAACTCATACGGCCATTTTGATATTTCTTGAAAATCACTGACCAAGTCTCCTAAAATCATAGGTGCTTGTAAAGAGGAAATTTTCACCTTTTTCCATCATTCACAAAATGCCGTACTCAACTCATACGGCCATTTTGATATTTCTTGAAAATCACTGACCAAGTCTCCACAAATCATAGGTGCTTGGTAAGTGGAAATTTTCACCTTTTTCCATCATTCACAAAATGCCGTACTCAACTCATACGCCCATTTTGATATTTCTTGAAAATCACTGACCAAGTCTCCACAAATCATTGGTGCTTGTAAAGGGGAAATTTTCACCTTTTTCCATCATTCACAAAATGCCGTACTCAACTCATACGCCCATTTTGATTTTTCTTTACCAAGTCTCCACAAATTATAGGTGCTTGTAAAGGGGAAATTTTCACCTTTTTCCATCATGCACAAAATGCCGTACTCAACTCATACGGCCATTTTGATATTTCTTGACCAAGTCTCCACAAATTATAGGTGCTTGTAAAGGGGAAATTTTCACCTTTTTCCATCATTCACAAAATGCCGTACTCAACTCATACGGCCATTTTGATATTTCTTGAAAATCACTGACCAAGTCTCCACAAATCATAGGTGCTTGGTAAGTGGAAATTTTCACCTTTTTCCATCATTCACAAAATGCCGTACTCAACTCATAGGGCCATTTTGATATTTCTTGAAAATCACTGACCAAGTCTCCACAAATCATAGGTGCTTGGTAAGTGGAAATTTTCACCTTTTTCCATCATTCACAAAATGCCGTACTCAACTCATACGGCCATTTTGATATTTCTTGAAAGTCACTGACCAAGTCTCCACAAATCATAGGTGCTTGATAAGTGGAAATTTTCACCTTTTTCCATCATTCACAAAATGCCGTACTCAACTCATACGGCCATTTTGATATTTCTTGAAAATCACTGACCAAGTCTCCTAAAATCATAGGTGCGAGTAAAGAGGAAATTTTCACATTTTTCAATCATTCACAAAATGCCGTACTCAACTCATACGGCCATTTTGATATTTCTTGAAAATCACTGACCAAGTCTCCACAAATCATAGGTGCTTGGTAAGTGGAAATTTTCACCTTTTTCCATCATTCACAAAATGCCGTACTCAACTAATACGGCCATTTTGATATTTCTTGACCAAGTCTCCACAAATCATAGGTGCTTGGTAAGTGGAAATTTTCACCTTTTTCCATCATTCACAAAATGCCGTACTCAACTCATACGGCCATTTTGATATTTCTTGAAAATCACTGACCAAGTCTCCACAAATCATAGGTGCTTGGTAAGTGGAAATTTTCACCTTTTTCCATCATTCACAAAATGCCGTACTCAACTCATACGGCCATTTTGATATTTCTCGAAAATCACTGACCAAGTCTCCACAAATCATAGGTGCTTGATAAGTGGAAATTTTCACCTTTTTCCATCATTCACTAAATGCCGTACTCAACTCATACGGCCATTTTGATATTTCTTGAAAATCACTGACCAAGTCTCCACAAATCATAGGTGCTTGGTAAGTGGAAATTTTCACCTTTTTCCATCATTCACAAAATGCCGTACTCAACTCATACGGCCATTTTGATATTTCTTGAAAATCACTGACCAAGTCTCCACAAATCATAGGTGCTTGGTAAGTGGAAATTTTCACCTTTTTCCATCATTCACAAAATGCCGTACTCAACTCATACGGCAATTTTGATATTTCTTGAAAATCACTGACCAAGTCTCCACAAATCATAGGTGCTTGGTAAGTGGAAATTTTCACCTTTTTCCATCATTCACAAAATGCCGTACTCAACTCATACGGCCATTTTGATATTTCTTGACCAAGTCTCCACAAATCATAGGTGCTTGGTAAGTGGAAATTTTCACCTTTTTCCATCATTCACAAAATGCCATACTCAACTCATACGGCCATTTTGATATTTCTTGAAAATGACTGACCAAGTCTCCACAAATCATAGGTGCTTGTAAAGGGGAAATTTTCACCTTTTTCCATCATTCACAAAATGCCGTACTCAACTCATACGGCCATTTTGATATTTCTTGAAAATCACTGACCAAGTCTCCACAAATCATAAGTGCTTGGTAAGTGGAAATTTTCACCTTTTTCCATCATTCACAAAATGCCATACTCAACTCATATGGCCATTTTGATATTTCTTGAAAATCACTGACCAAGTCTCCACAAATCATAGGTGCTTGGTAAGTGGAAATTTTCACCTTTTTCCATCATTCACAAAATGCCGTACACAACTCATACGGCCATTTTGATATTTCTTGAAAATCACTGACCAAGTCTCCACAAATCATAGGTGCTTGGTAAGTGGAAATTTTCACCTTTTTCCATCATTCACAAAATGCCGTACTCAACTCATACAGCCATTTTGATATTTCTTGACCAAGTCTCCACAAATCATAGGTGCTTGGTAAGTGGAAATTCTCACCTTTTTCCATCATTCACAAAATGCCGTACTCAACTCATACGGCCATTTTGATATTTCTTGAAAATCACTGACCAAGTCTCCTAAAATCATAGGTGCTTGTAAAGAGGAAATTTTCACCTTTTTCCATCATTCACAAAATGCCGTACTCAACTCATACGGCCATTTTGATATTTCTTGAAAATCACTGACCAAGTCTCCACAAATCATAGGTGCTTGGTAAGTGGAAATTTTCACCTTTTTCCATCATTCACAAAATGCCGTACTCAACTCATACGCCCATTTTGATATTTCTTGAAAATCACTGACCAAGTCTCCACAAATCATTGGTGCTTGTAAAGGGGAAATTTTCACCTTTTTCCATCATTCACAAAATGCCGTACTCAACTCATAGGGCCATTTTGATATTTCTTGACCAAGTCTCCACAAATTATAGGTGCTTGTAAAGGGGAAATTTTCACCTTTTTCCATCATTCACAAAATGCCGTACTCAACTCATACGGCCATTTTGATATTTCTTGAAAATCACTGACCAAGTCTCCACAAATCATAGGTGCTTGGTAAGTGGAAATTTTCACCTTTTTCCATCATTCACAAAATGCCGTACTCAACTCATAGGGCCATTTTGATATTTCTTGAAAATCACTGACCAAGTCTCCACAAATCATAGGTGCTTGGTAAGTGGAAATTTTCACCTTTTTCCATCATTCACAAAATGCCGTACTCAACTCATACGGCCATTTTGATATTTCTTGAAAGTCACTGACCAAGTCTCCACAAATCATAGGTGCTTGATAAGTGGAAATTTTCACCTTTTTCCATCATTCACAAAATGCCGTACTCAACTGATACAGCCATTTTGATATTTCTTGAAAATCACTGACCAAGTCTCCTAAAATCATAGGTGCGAGTAAAGAGGAAATTTTCACATTTTTCAATCATTCACAAAATGCCGTACTCAACTCATACGGCCATTTTGATATTTCTTGAAAATCACTGACCAAGTCTCCACAAATCATAGGTGCTTGGTAAGTGGAAATTTTCACCTTTTTCCATCATTCACAAAATGCCGTACTCAACTCATACGGCCATTTTGATATTTCTTGAAAATCACTGACCAAGTCTCCACAAATCATAGGTGCTTGGTAAGTGGAAATTTTCACCTTTTTCCATCATTCACAAAATGCCGTACTCAACTCATACGGCCATTTTGATATTTCTCGAAAATCACTGACCAAGTCTCCACAAATCATAGGTGCTTGATAAGTGGAAATTTTCACCTTTTTCCATCATTCACTAAATGCCGTACTCAACTCATACGGCCATTTTGATATTTCTTGAAAATCACTGACCAAGTCTCCACAAATCATAGGTGCTTGGTAAGTGGAAATTTTCACCTTTTTCCATCATTCACAAAATGCCGTACTCAACTCATACGGCCATTTTGATATTTCTTGAAAATCACTGACCAAGTCTCCACAAATCATAGGTGCTTGGTAAGTGGAAATTTTCACCTTTTTCCATCATTCACAAAATGCCGTACTCAACTCATACGGCAATTTTGATATTTCTTGAAAATCACTGACCAAGTCTCCACAAATCATAGGTGCTTGGTAAGTGGAAATTTTCACCTTTTTCCATCATTCACAAAATGCCGTACTCAACTCATACGGCCATTTTGATATTTCTTGACCAAGTCTCCACAAATCATAGGTGCTTGGTAAGTGGAAATTTTCACCTTTTTCCATCATTCACAAAATGCCATACTCAACTCATACGGCCATTTTGATATTTCTTGAAAATGACTGACCAAGTCTCCACAAATCATAGGTGCTTGTAAAGGGGAAATTTTCACCTTTTTCCATCATTCACAAAATGCCGTACTCAACTCATACGGCCATTTTGATATTTCTTGAAAATCACTGACCAAGTCTCCACAAATCATAAGTGCTTGGTAAGTGGAAATTTTCACCTTTTTCCATCATTCACAAAATGCCATACTCAACTCATATGGCCATTTTGATATTTCTTGAAAATCACTGACCAAGTCTCCACAAATCATAGGTGCTTGGTAAGTGGAAATTTTCACCTTTTTCCATCATTCACAAAATGCCGTACACAACTCATACGGCCATTTTGATATTTCTTGAAAATCACTGACCAAGTCTCCACAAATCATAGGTGCTTGGTAAGTGGAAATTTTCACCTTTTTCCATCATTCACAAAATGCCGTACTCAACTCATACAGCCATTTTGATATTTCTTGACCAAGTCTCCACAAATCATAGGTGCTTGGTAAGTGGAAATTCTCACCTTTTTCCATCATTCACAAAATGCCGTACTCAACTCATACGGCCATTTTGATATTTCTTGAAAATCACTGACCAAGTCTCCTAAAATCATAGGTGCTTGTAAAGAGGAAATTTTCACCTTTTTCCATCATTCACAAAATGCCGTACTCAACTCATACGGCCATTTTGATATTTCTTGAAAATCACTGACCAAGTCTCCACAAATCATAGGTGCTTGGTAAGTGGAAATTTTCACCTTTTTCCATCATTCACAAAATGCCGTACTCAACTCATACGCCCATTTTGATATTTCTTGAAAATCACTGACCAAGTCTCCACAAATCATTGGTGCTTGTAAAGGGGAAATTTTCACCTTTTTCCATCATTCACAAAATGCCGTACTCAACTCATAGGGCCATTTTGATATTTCTTGACCAAGTCTCCACAAATTATAGGTGCTTGTAAAGGGGAAATTTTCACCTTTTTCCATCATTCACAAAATGCCGTACTCAACTCATACGGCCATTTTGATATTTCTTGAAAATCACTGACCAAGTCTCCACAAATCATAGGTGCTTGGTAAGTGGAAATTTTCACCTTTTTCCATCATTCACAAAATGCCGTACTCAACTCATAGGGCCATTTTGATATTTCTTGAAAATCACTGACCAAGTCTCCACAAATCATAGGTGCTTGGTAAGTGGAAATTTTCACCTTTTTCCATCATTCACAAAATGCCGTACTCAACTCATACGGCCATTTTGATATTTCTTGAAAGTCACTGACCAAGTCTCCACAAATCATAGGTGCTTGATAAGTGGAAATTTTCACCTTTTTCCATCATTCACAAAATGCCGTACTCAACTGATACAGCCATTTTGATATTTCTTGAAAATCACTGACCAAGTCTCCTAAAATCATAGGTGCGAGTAAAGAGGAAATTTTCACATTTTTCAATCATTCACAAAATGCCGTACTCAACTCATACGGCCATTTTGATATTTCTTGAAAATCACTGACCAAGTCTCCACAAATCATAGGTGCTTGGTAAGTGGAAATTTTCACCTTTTTCCATCATTCACAAAATGCCGTACTCAACTCATACGGCCATTTTGATATTTCTTGAAAATCACTGACCAAGTCTCCACAAATCATAGGTGCTTGGTAAGTGGAAATTTTCACCTTTTTCCATCATTCACAAAATGCCGTACTCAACTCATACGGCCATTTTGATATTTCTCGAAAATCACTGACCAAGTCTCCACAAATCATAGGTGCTTGATAAGTGGAAATTTTCACCTTTTTCCATCATTCACAAAATGCCGTACTCAACTCATACGGCCATTTTGATATTTCTTGAAAATCACTGACCAAGTCTCCACAAATCATAGGTGCTTGGTAAGTGGAAATTTTCACCTTTTTCCATCATTCACAAAATGCCGTACTCAACTCATACGGCCATTTTGATATTTCTTGAAAATCACTGACCAAGTCTCCACAAATCATAGGTGCTTGGTAAGTGGAAATTTTCACCTTTTCCCATCACTCACAAAATGCCGTACTCAACTCATACGGCCATTTTGATATTTCTTGAAAATCACTGACCAAGTCTCCACAAATCATAGGTGCGAGTAAAGAGGAAATTTTCACCTTTTTCCATCATTCACAAAATGCCATACTCAACTCATATGGCCATTTTGATATTTCTTGAAAATCACTGACCAAGTCTCCACAAATCATAGGTGCTTGGTAAGTGGAAATTTTCACCTTTTTCCATCATTCACAAAATGCCGTACTCAACTCATACGGCCATTTTGATATTTCTTGAAAATCACTGACCAAGTCTCCACAAATCATAGGTGCTTGGTAAGTGGAAATTTTCACCTTTTTCCATCATTCACAAAATGCCGTACTCAACTCATACAGCCATTTTGATATTTCTTGACCAAGTCTCCACAAATCATAGGTGCTTGGTAAGTGGAAATTCTCACCTTTTTCCATCATTCACAAAATGCCGTACTCAACTCATACGGCCATTTTGATATTTCTTGAAAATCACTGACCAAGTCTCCTAAAATCATAGGTGCTTGTAAAGAGGAAATTTTCACCTTTTTCCATCATTCACAAAATGCCGTACTCAACTCATACGGCCATTTTGATATTTCTTGAAAATCACTGACCAAGTCTCCACAAATCATAGGTGCTTGGTAAGTGGAAATTTTCACCTTTTTCCATCATTCACAAAATGCCGTACTCAACTCATACGCCCATTTTGATATTTCTTGAAAATCACTGACCAAGTCTCCACAAATCATTGGTGCTTGTAAAGGGGAAATTTTCACCTTTTTCCATCATTCACAAAATGCCGTACTCAACTCATACGGCCATTTTGATATTTCTTGACCAAGTCTCCACAAATTATAGGTGCTTGTAAAGGGGAAATTTTCACCTTTTTCCATCATGCACAAAATGCCGTACTCAACTCATACGGCCATTTTGATATTTCTTGACCAAGTCTCCACAAATTATAGGTGCTTGTAAAGGGGAAATTTTCACCTTTTTCCATCATTCACAAAATGCCGTACTCAACTCATACGGCCATTTTGATATTTCTTGAAAATCACTGACCAAGTCTCCACAAATCATAGGTGCTTGGTAAGTGGAAATTTTCACCTTTTTCCATCATTCACAAAATGCCGTACTCAACTCATAGGGCCATTTTGATATTTCTTGAAAATCACTGACCAAGTCTCCACAAATCATAGGTGCTTGGTAAGTGGAAATTTTCACCTTTTTCCATCATTCACAAAATGCCGTACTCAACTCATACGGCCATTTTGATATTTCTTGAAAGTCACTGACCAAGTCTCCACAAATCATAGGTGCTTGATAAGTGGAAATTTTCACCTTTTTCCATCATTCACAAAATGCCGTACTCAACTCATACAGCCATTTTGATATTTCTTGAAAATCACTGACCAAGTCTCCTAAAATCATAGGTGCGAGTAAAGAGGAAATTTTCACATTTTTCAATCATTCACAAAATGCCGTACTCAACTCATACGGCCATTTTGATATTTCTTGAAAATCACTGACCAAGTCTCCACAAATCATAGGTGCTTGGTAAGTGGAAATTTTCACCTTTTTCCATCATTCACAAAATGCCGTACTCAACTCATACGGCCATTTTGATATTTCTTGAAAATCACTGACCAAGTCTCCACAAATCATAGGTGCTTGGTAAGTGGAAATTTTCACCTTTTTCCATCATTCACAAAATGCCGTACTCAACTCATACGGCCATTTTGATATTTCTCGAAAATCACTGACCAAGTCTCCACAAATCATAGGTGCTTGATAAGTGGAAATTTTCACCTTTTTCCATCATTCACAAAATGCCGTACTCAACTCATACGGCCATTTTGATATTTCTTGAAAATCACTGACCAAGTCTCCACAAATCATAGGTGCTTGGTAAGTGGAAATTTTCACCTTTTTCCATCATTCACAAAATGCCGTACTCAACTCATACGGCCATTTTGATATTTCTTGAAAATCACTGACCAAGTCTCCACAAATCATAGGTGCTTGGTAAGTGGAAATTTTCACCTTTTCCCATCACTCACAAAATGCCGTACTCAACTCATACGGCCATTTTGATATTTCTTGAAAATCACTGACCAAGTCTCCACAAATCATAGGTGCGAGTAAAGAGGAAATTTTCACCTTT
This sequence comes from Planococcus citri, assembly GCF_950023065.1. Classification (NCBI taxonomy): domain Eukaryota; kingdom Metazoa; phylum Arthropoda; class Insecta; order Hemiptera; family Pseudococcidae; genus Planococcus; species Planococcus citri. The sequence continues at coordinate 29,740,579 of NC_088679.1, read as the reverse complement.
TTCCATCATTCACAAAATGCCGTACTCAACTCATACGGCCATTTTGATATTTCTTGAAAATCACTGACCAAGTCTCCACAAATCATAAGTGCTTGGTAAGTGGAAATTTTCACCTTTTTCCATCATTCACAAAATGCCATACCCAACTCATACGGCCATTTTGATATTTCTTGACCAAGTCTCCACAAATCATAGGTGCTTGGTAAGTGGAAATTTTCACCTTTTTCCATCATTCACAAAATGCCGTACTCAACTCATACGGCCATTTTGATATTTCTTTAAAATCACTGACCAAGTCTCCACAAATCATAGGTGCTTGGTAAGTGGAAATTTTCACCTTTTTCCATCATTCACAAAATGCCGTACTCAACTCATACGGCCATTTTGATATTTCTTGAAAATCACTGACCAAGTCTCCACAAATCATAGGTGCTTGGTAAGTGGAAATTTTCACCTTTTTCCATCATTCACAAAATGCCGTACTCAACTCATACGGCAATTTTGATATTTCTTGAAAATCACTGACCAAGTCTCCACAAATCATAGGTGCTTGGTAAGTGGAAATTTTCACCTTTTTCCATCATTCACAAAATGCCGTACTCAACTCATACGGCCATTTTGATATTTCTTGACCAAGTCTCCACAAATCATAGGTGCTTGGTAAGTGGAAATTTTCACCTTTTTCCATCATTCACAAAATGCCATACTCAACTCATACGGCCATTTTGATATTTCTTGAAAATGACTGACCAAGTCTCCACAAATCATAGGTGCTTGTAAAGGGGAAATTTTCACCTTTTTCCATCATTCACAAAATGCCGTACTCAACTCATACGGCCATTTTGATATTTCTTGAAAATCACTGACCAAGTCTCCACAAATCATAAGTGCTTGGTAAGTGGAAATTTTCACCTTTTTCCATCATTCACAAAATGCCATACTCAACTCATATGGCCATTTTGATATTTCTTGAAAATCACTGACCAAGTCTCCACAAATCATAGGTGCTTGGTAAGTGGAAATTTTCACCTTTTTCCATCATTCACAAAATGCCGTACTCAACTCATACGGCCATTTTGATATTTCTTGAAAATCACTGACCAAGTCTCCACAAATCATAGGTGCTTGGTAAGTGGAAATTTTCACCTTTTTCCATCATTCACAAAATGCCGTACTCAACTCATACAGCCATTTTGATATTTCTTGACCAAGTCTCCACAAATCATAGGTGCTTGGTAAGTGGAAATTCTCACCTTTTTCCATCATTCACAAAATGCCGTACTCAACTCATACGGCCATTTTGATATTTCTTGAAAATCACTGACCAAGTCTCCTAAAATCATAGGTGCTTGTAAAGAGGAAATTTTCACCTTTTTCCATCATTCACAAAATGCCGTACTCAACTCATACGGCCATTTTGATATTTCTTGAAAATCACTGACCAAGTCTCCACAAATCATAGGTGCTTGGTAAGTGGAAATTTTCACCTTTTTCCATCATTCACAAAATGCCGTACTCAACTCATACGCCCATTTTGATATTTCTTGAAAATCACTGACCAAGTCTCCACAAATCATTGGTGCTTGTAAAGGGGAAATTTTCACCTTTTTCCATCATTCACAAAATGCCGTACTCAACTCATACGGCCATTTTGATATTTCTTGACCAAGTCTCCACAAATTATAGGTGCTTGTAAAGGGGAAATTTTCACCTTTTTCCATCATGCACAAAATGCCGTACTCAACTCATACAGCCATTTTGATATTTCTTGACCAAGTCTCCACAAATTATAGGTGCTTGTAAAGGGGAAATTTTCACCTTTTTCCATCATTCACAAAATGCCGTACTCAACTCATACGGCCATTTTGATATTTCTTGAAAATCACTGACCAAGTCTCCACAAATCATAGGTGCTTGGTAAGTGGAAATTTTCACCTTTTTCCATCATTCACAAAATGCCGTACTCAACTCATACGGCCATTTTGATATTTCTTGAAAATCACTGACCAAGTCTCCACAAATCATAGGTGCTTGGTGAGTGGAAATTTTCACCTTTTTCCATCATTCACAAAATGCCGTACTCAACTCATACGGCCATTTTGATATTTCTTGAAAGTCACTGACCAAGTCTCCACAAATCATAGGTGCTTGATAAGTGGAAATTTTCACCTTTTTCCATCATTCACAAAATGCCGTACTCAACTCATACGGCCATTTTGATATTTCTTGAAAATCACTGACCAAGTCTCCTAAAATCATAGGTGCGAGTAAAGAGGAAATTTTCACCTTTTTCCATCATTCACAAAATGCCGTACTCAACTCATACGGCCATTTTGATATTTCTCGAAAATCACTGACCAAGTCTCCACAAATCATAGGTGCTTGATAAGTGGAAATTTTCACCTTTTTCCATCATTCACAAAATGCCGTACTCAACTCATACGGCCATTTTGATATTTCTTGAAAATCACTGACCAAGTCTCCACAAATCATAGGTGCTTGGTAAGTGGAAATTTTCACCTTTTTCCATCATTCACAAAATGCCGTACTCAACTCATACGGCCATTTTGATATTTCTTGAAAATCACTGACCAAGTCTCCACAAATCATAGGTGCTTGGTAAGTGGAAATTTTCACCTTTTCCCATCACTCACAAAATGCCGTACTCAACTCATACGGCCATTTTGATATTTCTTGAAAATCACTGACCAAGTCTCCACAAATCATAGGTGCGAGTAAAGAGGAAATTTTCACCTTTTTCCATCATTCACAAAATGCCGTACTCAACTCATACGGCCATTTTGATATTTCTTGAAAATCACTGACCAAGTCTCCACAAATCATAAGTGCTTGGTAAGTGGAAATTTTCACCTTTTTCCATCATTCACAAAATGCCATACTCAACTCATACGGCCATTTTGATATTTCTTGACCAAGTCTCCACAAATCATAGGTGCTTGGTAAGTGGAAATTTTCACCTTTTTCCATCATTCACAAAATGCCGTACTCAACTCATACGGCCATTTTGATATTTCTTGAAAATCACTGACCAAGTCTCCACAAATCATAGGTGCTTGGTAAGTGGAAATTTTCACCTTTTTCCATCATTCACAAAATGCCGTACTCAACTCATACGGCCATTTTGATATTTCTTGAAAATCACTGACCAAGTCTCCACAAATCATAGGTGCTTGGTAAGTGGAAATTTTCACCTTTTTCCATCATTCACAAAATGCCGTACTCAACTCATACGGCCATTTTGATATTTCTTGACCAAGTCTCCACAAATCATAGGTGCTTGGTAAGTGGAAATTTTCACCTTTTTCCATCATTCACAAAATGCCGTACTCAACTCATACGGCCATTTTGATATTTCTTGAAAATGACTGACCAAGTCTCCACAAATCATAGGTGCTTGTAAAGGGGAAATTTTCACCTTTTTCCATCATTCACAAAATGCCGTACTCAACTCATACGGCCATTTTGATATTTCTTGAAAATCACTGACCAAGTCTCCACAAATCATAGGTGCTTGGTAAGTGGAAATTTTCACCTTTTTCCATCATTCACAAAATGCCGTACTCAACTCATACAGCCATTTTGATATTTCTTGACCAAGTCTCCACAAATCATAGGTGCTTGGTAAGTGGAAATTCTCACCTTTTTCCATCATTCACAAAATGCCGTACTCAACTCATACGGCCATTTTGATATTTCTTGAAAATCACTGACCAAGTCTCCTAAAATCATAGGTGCTTGTAAAGAGGAAATTTTCACCTTTTTCCATCATTCACAAAATGCCGTACTCAACTCATACAGCCATTTTGATATTTCTTGAAAATCACTGACCAAGTCTCCACAAATCATAGGTGCTTGGTAAGTGGAAATTTTCACCTTTTTCCATCATTCACAAAATGCCGTACTCAACTCATACGCCCATTTTGATATTTCTTGAAAATCACTGACCAAGTCTCCACAAATCATTGGTGCTTGTAAAGGGGAAATTTTCACCTTTTTCCATCATTCACAAAATGCCGTACTCAACTCATACGGCCATTTTGATATTTCTTGACCAAGTCTCCACAAATTATAGGTTCTTGTAAAGGGGAAATTTTCACCTTTTTCCATCATGCACAAAATGCCGTACTCAACTCATACGGCCATTTTGATATTTCTTGACCAAGTCTCCACAAATTATACGTGCTTGTAAAGGGGAAATTTTCACCTTTTTCAATCATTCACAAAATGCCGTACTCAACTCAGACGGCCATTTTGATATTTCTTGAAAATCATTGACCAAGTCTCCACAAATCATAGGTGCTTGGTAAGTGGAAATTTTCACCTTTTTCCATCATTCACAAAATGCCGTACTCAACTCATACGGCCATTTTGATATTTCTTGAAAATCACTGACCAAGTCTCCACAAATCATAGGTGCTTGGTAAGTGGAAATTTTCACCTTTTTCCATCATTCACAAAATGCCGTACTCAACTCATACGGCCATTTTGATATTTCTTGACCAAGTCTCCACAAATCATAGGTGCTTGGTAAGTGGAAATTTTCACCTTTTTCCATCATTCACAAAATGCCGTACTCAACTCATACGGCCATTTTGATATTTCTTGAAAATGACTGACCAAGTCTCCACAAATCATAGGTGCTTGATAAGTGGAAATTTTCACCTTTTTCCATCATTCACAAAATGCCGTACTCAACTCATACGGCCATTTTGATATTTCTTGAAAATCACTGACCAAGTCTCCACAAATCATAGGTGCTTGGTAAGTGGAAATTTTCACCTTTTTCCATCATTCACAAAATGCCATACTCAACTCATACAGCCATTTTGATATTTCTTGAAAGTCACTGACCAAGTCTCCACAAATCATAGGTGCTTGATAAGTGGAAATTTTCACCTTTTTCCATCATTCACAAAATGCCGTACTCAACTCATACGGCCATTTTGATGTTTCTTGAAAATCACTGACCAAGTCTCCACAAATCATAGGTGCTTGGTAAGTGGAAATTTTCACCTTTTTCCATCATTCACAAAATGCCGTACTCAACTCATACAGCCATTTTGATATTTCTTGACCAAGTCTCCACAAATCATAGGTGCTTGGTAAGTGGAAATTCTCACCTTTTTCCATCATTCACAAAATGCCGTACTCAACTCATACGGCCATTTTGATATTTCTTGAAAATCACTGACCAAGTCTCCTAAAATCATAGGTGCTTGTAAAGAGGAAATTTTCACCTTTTTCCATCATTCACAAAATGCCGTACTCAACTAATACGGCCATTTTGATATTTCTTGAAAATCACTGACCAAGTCTCCACAAATCATAGGTGCTTGGTAAGTGGAAATTTTCACCTTTTTCCATCATTCACAAAATGCCGTACTCAACTCATACTCCCATTTTGATATTTCTTGAAAATCACTGACCAAGTCTCCACAAATCATTGGTGCTTGTAAAGGGGAAATTTTCACCTTTTTCCATCATTCACAAAATGCTGTACTCAACTCATACGGCCATTTTGATATTTCTTGACCAAGTCTCCACAAATTATAGGTTCTTGTAAAGGGGAAATTTTCACCTTTTTCCATCATGCACAAAATGCCGTACTCAACTCATACGGCCATTTTGATATTTCTTGACCAAGTCTCCACAAATTATAGGTGCTTGTAAAGGGGAAATTTTCACCTTTTTCCATCATTCACAAAATGCCGTACTCAACTCATACGGCCATTTTGATATTTCTTGACCAAGTCTCCACAAATTATAGGTGCTTGTAAAGGGGAAATTTTCACCTTTTTCCATCATTCACAAAATGCCGTACTCAACTCATACGGCCATTTTGATATTTCTTGAAAATCACTGACCAAGTCTCCACAAATCATAGGTGCTTGGTAAGTGGAAATTTTCACCTTTTTCCATCATTCACAAAATGCCGTACTCAACTCATAGGGCCATTTTGATATTTCTTGAAAATCACTGACCAAGTCTCCACAAATCATAGGTGCTTGGTAAGTGGAAATTTTCACCTTTTTCCATCATTCACAAAATGCCGTACTCAACTCATACGGCCATTTTGATATTTCTTGAAAGTCACTGACCAAGTCTCCACAAATCATAGGTGCTTGATAAGTGGAAATTTTCACCTTTTTCCATCATTCACAAAATGCCGTACTCAACTCATACGGCCATTTTGATATTTCTTGAAAATCACTGACCAAGTCTCCTAAAATCATAGGTGCTTGGTAAGTGGAAATTTTCACCTTTTTCCATCATTCACAAAATGCCGTACTCAACTCATACGGCCATTTTGATATTTCTTGACCAAGTCTCCACAAATCATAGGTGCTTGGTAAGTGGAAATTTTCACCTTTTTCCATCATTCACAAAATGCCGTACTCAACTCATACGGCCATTTTGATATTTCTTGAAAATGACTGACCAAGTCTCCACAAATCATAGGTGCTTGTAAAGGGGAAATTTTCACCTTTTTCCATCATTCACAAAATGCCGTACTCAACTCATACGGCCATTTTGATATTTCTTGAAAATCACTGACCAAGTCTCCACAAATCATAGGTGCTTGGTAAGTGGAAATTTTCACCTTTTTCCATCATTCACAAAATGCCGTACTCAACTCATACGGCCATTTTGATATTTCTTGACCAAGTCTCCACAAATCATAGGTGCTTGGTAAGTGGAAATTTTCACCTTTTTCCATCATTCACAAAATGCCGTACTCAACTCATACGGCCATTTTGATATTTCTTGAAAATGACTGACCAAGTCTCCACAAATCATAGGTGCTTGTAAAGGGGAAATTTTCACCTTTTTCCATCATTCACAAAATGCCGTACTCAACTCATACGGCCATTTTGATATTTCTTGAAAATCACTGACCAAGTCTCCACAAATCATAAGTGCTTGGTAAGTGGAAATTTTCACCTTTTTCCATCATTCACAAAATGCCATACTCAACTCATACGGCCATTTTGATATTTCTTGAAAATCACTGACCAAGTCTCCACAAATCATAGGTGCTTGGTAAGTGGAAATTTTCACCTTTTTCCATCATTCACAAAATGCCGTACTCAACTCATACGGCCATTTTGATATTTCTTGAAAATCACTGACCAAGTCTCCACAAATCATAGGTGCTTGGTAAGTGGAAATTTTCACCTTTTTCCATCATTCACAAAATGCCGTACTCAACTCATACGGCCATTTTGATATTTCTTGAAAATCACTGACCAAGTCTCCTAAAATCATAGGTGCTTGTAAAGAGGAAATTTTCACCTTTTTCCATCATTCACAAAATGCCGTACTCAACTCATACGGCCATTTTGATATTTCTTGAAAATCACTGACCAAGTCTCCACAAATCATAGGTGCTTGGTAAGTGGAAATTTTCACCTTTTTCCATCATTCACAAAATGCCGTACTCAACTCATACGCCCATTTTGATATTTCTTGAAAATCACTGACCAAGTCTCCACAAATCATTGGTGCTTGTAAAGGGGAAATTTTCACCTTTTTCCATCATTCACAAAATGCCGTACTCAACTCATACGGCCATTTTGATATTTCTTGACCAAGTCTCCACAAATTATAGGTTCTTGTAAAGGGGAAATTTTCACCTTTTTCCATCATGCACAAAATGCCGTACTCAACTCATACGGCCATTTTGATATTTCTTGACCAAGTCTCCACAAATTATAGGTGCTTGTAAAGGGGAAATTTTCACCTTTTTCCATCATTCCCAAAATGCCGTACTCAACTCATACGGCCATTTTGATATTTCTTGAAAATCACTGACCAAGTCTCCACAAATCATAGGTGCTTGGTAAGTGGAAATTTTCACCTTTTTCCATCATTCACAAAATGCCGTACTCAACTCATAGGGCCATTTTGATATTTCTTGAAAATCACTGACCAAGTCTCCACAAATCATAGGTGCTTGGTAAGTGGAAATTTTCACCTTTTTCCATCATTCACAAAATGCCGTACTCAACTCATACGGCCATTTTGATATTTCTTGAAAGTCACTGACCAAGTCTCCACAAATCATAGGTGCTTGATAAGTGGAAATTTTCACCTTTTTCCATCATTCACAAAATGCCGTACTCAACTCATACGGCCATTTTGATATTTCTTGAAAATCACTGACCAAGTCTCCTAAAATCATAGGTGCGTGTAAAGAGGAAATTTTCACATTTTTCCATCATTCACAAAATGCCGTACTCAACTCATACGGCCATTTTGATATTTCTTGAAAATCACTGACCAAGTCTCCACAAATCATAGGTGCTTGATAAGTGGAAATTTTCACCTTTTTCCATCATTCACAAAATGCCGTACTCAACTCATAGGGCCATTTTGATATTTCTTGAAAATCACTGACCAAGTCTCCACAAATCATAGGTGCTTGGTAAGTGGAAATTTTCACCTTTTTCCATCATTCACAAAATGCCGTACTCAACTCATACGGCCATTTTGATATTTCTTGAAAGTCACTGACCAAGTCTCCACAAATCATAGGTGCTTGATAAGTGGAAATTTTCACCTTTTTCCATCATTCACAAAATGCCGTACTCAACTCATACGGCCATTTTGATATTTCTTGAAAATCACTGACCAAGTCTCCTAAAATCATAGGTGCGTGTAAAGAGGAAATTTTCACATTTTTCCATCATTCACAAAATGCCGTACTCAACTCATACGGCCATTTTGATATTTCTTGAAAATCACTGACCAAGTCTCCACAAATCATAGGTGCTTGGTAAGTGGAAATTTTCACCTTTTTCCATCATTCACAAAATGCCGTACTCAACTCATACGGCCATTTTGATATTTCTTGACCAAGTCTCCACAAATCATAGGTGCTTGGTAAGTGGAAATTTTCACCTTTTTCCATCATTCACAAAATGCCGTACTCAACTCATACGGCCATTTTGATATTTCTTGAAAATGACTGACCAAGTCTCCACAAATCATAGGTGCTTGTAAAGGGGAAATTTTCACCTTTTTCCATCATTCACAAAATGCCGTACTCAACTCATACGGCCATTTTGATATTTCTTGAAAATCACTGACCAAGTCTCCACAAATCATAGGTGCTTGGTAAGTGGAAATTTTCACCTTTTTCCATCATTCACAAAATGCCGTACTCAACTCATACGGCCATTTTGATATTTCTTGACCAAGTCTCCACAAATCATAGGTGCTTGGTAAGTGGAAATTTTCACCTTTTTCCATCATTCACAAAATGCCGTACTCAACTCATACGGCCATTTTGATATTTCTTGAAAATGACTGACCAAGTCTCCACAAATCATAGGTGCTTGTAAAGGGGAAATTTTCACCTTTTTCCATCATTCACAAAATGCCGTACTCAACTCATACGGCCATTTTGATATTTCTTGAAAATCACTGACCAAGTCTCCACAAATCATAAGTGCTTGGTAAGTGGAAATTTTCACCTTTTTCCATCATTCACAAAATGCCATACTCAACTCATACGGCCATTTTGATATTTCTTGAAAATCACTGACCAAGTCTCCACAAATCATAGGTGCTTGGTAAGTGGAAATTTTCACCTTTTTCCATCATTCACAAAATGCCGTACTCAACTCATACGGCCATTTTGATATTTCTTGAAAATCACTGACCAAGTCTCCACAAATCATAGGTGCTTGGTAAGTGGAAATTTTCACCTTTTTCCATCATTCACAAAATGCCGTACTCAACTCATAGGGCCATTTTGATATTTCTTGAAAATCACTGACCAAGTCTCCACAAATCATAGGTGCTTGGTAAGTGGAAATTTTCACCTTTTTCCATCATTCACAAAATGCCGTACTCAACTCATACGGCCATTTTGATATTTCTTGAAAGTCACTGACCAAGTCTCCACAAATCATAGGTGCTTGATAAGTGGAAATTTTCACCTTTTTCCATCATTCACAAAATGCCGTACTCAACTCATACGGCCATTTTGATATTTCTTGAAAATCACTGACCAAGTCTCCTAAAATCATAGGTGCGTGTAAAGAGGAAATTTTCACATTTTTCCATCATTCACAAAATGCCGTACTCAACTCATACGGCCATTTTGATATTTCTTGAAAATCACTGACCAAGTCTCCACAAATCATAGGTGCTTGATAAGTGGAAATTTTCACCTTTTTCCATCATTCACAAAATGCCGTACTCATCTCATACGGCCATTTTGATATTTCTTGACCAAGTCTCCACAAATCATAGGTGCTTGGTAAGTGGAAATTTTCACCTTTTTCCATCATTCACAAAATGCCGTACTCAACTCATACGGCCATTTTGATATTTCTTGAAAATGACTGACCAAGTCTCCACAAATCATAGGTGCTTGTAAAGGGGAAATTTTCACCTTTTTCCATCATTCACAAAATGCCGTACTCATCTCATACGGCCATTTTGATATTTCTTGAAAATCACTGACCAAGTCTCCACAAATCATAAGTGCTTGGTAAGTGGAAATTTTCACCTTTTTCCATCATTCACAAAATGCCGTACTCAACTCATACGGCCATTTTGATATTTCTTGAAAATCACTGACCAAGTCTCCACAAATCATAGGTGCTTGGTAAGTGGAAATTTTCACCTTTTCCCATCACTCACAAAATGCCGTACTCAACTCATACGGCCATTTTGATATTTCTTGAAAATCACTGACCAAGTCTCCTAAAATCATAGGTGCTTGTAAAGAGGAAATTTTCACCTTTTTCCATCATTCACAAAATGCCGTACTCAACTCATACGGCCATTTTGATATTTCTTGAAAATCACTGACCAAGTCTCCACAAATCATAGGTGCTTGGTAAGTGGAAATTTTCACCTTTTTCCATCATTCACAAAATGCCGTATTCAACTCATACGGCCATTTTGATATTTCTTGAAAATCACTGACCAAGTCTCCACAAATCATTGGTGCTTGTAAAGGGGAAATTTTCACCTTTTTCCATCATGCACAAAATGCCGTACTCAACTCATACGGCCATTTTGATATTTCTTGACCAAGTCTCCACAAATTATAGGTGCTTGTAAAGGGGAAATTTTCACCTTTTTCCATCATTCACAAAATGCCGTACTCAACTCATACGGCCATTTTGATATTTCTTGAAAATCATTGACCAAGTCTCCACAAATCATAGGTGCTTGGTAAGTGGAAATTTTCACCTTTTTCCATCATTCACAAAATGCCGTACTCAACTCATACGGCCATTTTGATATTTCTTGAAAATCACTGACCAAGTCTCCACAAATCATAGGTGCTTGGTAAGTGGAAATTTTCACCTTTTTCCATCATTCACAAAATGCCGTACTCAACTCATACGGCCATTTTGATATTTCTTGAAAATCACTGACCAAGTCTCCACAAATCATAGGTGCTTGATAAGTGGAAATTTTCACCTTTTTCCATCATTCACAAAATGCCGTACTCAACTCATAGGGCCATTTTGATATTTCTTGAAAATCACTGACCAAGTTTCCACAAATCATAGGTGCTTGGTAAGTGGAAATTTTCACCTTTTTCCATCATTCACAAAATGCCGTACTCAACTCATACGGCCATTTTGATATTTCTTGAAAGTCACTGACCAAGTCTCCACAAATCATAGGTGCTTGATAAGTGGAAATTTTCACCTTTTTCCATCATTCACAAAATGCCGTACTCAACTCATACGGCCATTTTGATATTTCTTGAAAATCACTGACCAAGTCTCCACAAATCATAGGTGCTTGGTAAGTGGAAATTTTCACCTTTTTCCATCATTCACAAAATGCCGTACTCAACTCATACGGCCATTTTGATATTTCTTGAAAATCACTGACCAAGTCTCCACAAATCATAGGTGCTTGGTAAGTGGAAATTTTCACCTTTTTCCATCATTCACAAAATGCCGTACTCAACTCATACGGCCATTTTGATATTTCTTGATCAAGTCTCCACAAATTATAGGTGCTTGTAAAGGGGAAATTTTCACCTTTTTCCATCATTCACAAAATGCCGTACTCAACTCATACGGCCATTTTGATATTTCTTGAAAATCACTGACCAAGTCTCCACAAATCATAGGTGCTTGGTAAGTGGAAATTTTCACCTTTTTCCATCATTCACCAAATGCTGTACTCAACTCATACGGCCATTTTGATATTTCTTGAAAATCACTGACCAAGTCTCCACAAATCATAGGTGCTTGGTAAGTGGAAATTTTCACCTTTTTCCATCATTCACAAAATGCCGTACTCAACTCATACGGCCATTTTGATATTTCTTGAAAGTCACTGACCAAGTCTCCACAAATCATAGGTGCTTGATAAGTGGAAATTTTCACCTTTTTCCATCATTCACAAAATGCTGTACTCAACTCATACGGCCATTTTGATATTTCTTGAAAATCACTGACCAAGTCTCCACAAATCATAGGTGCTTGGTAAGTGGAAATTTTCACCTTTTTCCATCATTCACAAAATGCCGTACTCAACTCATACGGCCATTTTGATATTTCTCGAAAATCACTGACCAAGTCTCCACAAATCATAGGTGCTTGATAAGTGGAAATTTTCACCTTTTTCCATCATTCACAAAATGCCGTACTCAACTCATACGGCCATTTTGATATTTCTTGAAAATCACTGACCAAGTCTCCACAAATCATAGGTGCTTGGTAAGTGGAAATTTTCACCTTTTTCCATCATTCACAAAATGCCGTACTCAACTCATACGGACATTTTGATATTTCTTGAAAATCACTGACCAAGTCTCCACAAATCATAGGTGCTTGGTAAGTGGAAATTTTCACCTTTTCCCATCACTCACAAAATGCCGTACTCAACTCATACGGCCATTTTGATATTTCTTGAAAATGACTGACCAAGTCTCCACAAATCATAGGTGCTTGGTAAGTGGAAATTTTCACCTTTTCCCATCACTCACAAAATGCCGTACTCAACTCATACGGCCATTTTGATATTTCTTGAAAATCACTGACCAAGTCTCCACAAATCATAGGTGCTTGGTAAGTGGAAATTTTCACCTTTTTCCATCATTCACAAAATGCCGTACTCAACTCATACGGCCATTTTGATATTTCTTGAAAATCATTGACCAAGTCTCCACAAATCATAGGTGCTTGGTAAGTGGAAATTTTCACCTTTTTCCATCATTCACAAAATGCCGTACTCAACTCATACGGCCATTTTGATATTTCTTGAAAATCACTGACCAAGTCTCCACAAATCATAGGTGCTTGGTAAGTGGAAATTTTCACCTTTATCCATCATTCACAAAATGCCGTACTCAACTCATACGGCCATTTTGATATTTCTTGACCAAGTCTCCACAAATCATAGGTGCTTGGTAAGTGGAAATTTTCACCTTTTTCCATCATTCACAAAATGCCGTACTCAACTCATACGGCCATTTTGATATTTCTTGAAAATGACTGACCAAGTCTCCACAAATCATAGGTGCTTGTAAAGGGGAAATTTTCACCTTTTTCCATCATTCACAAAATGCCGTACTCAACTCATACGGCCATTTTGATATTTCTTGAAAATCACTGACCAAGTCTCCACAAATCATAAGTGCTTGGTAAGTGGAAATTTTCACCTTTTTCCATCATTCACAAAATGCCATACTCAACTCATACGGCCATTTTGATATTTCTTGAAAATCACTGACCAAGTCTCCACAAATCATAGGTGCTTGGTAAGTGGAAATTTTCACCTTTTTCCGTCATTCACAAAATGCCGTACTCAACTCATACGGCCATTTTGATATATCTTGAAAATCACTGACCAAGTCTCCACAAATCATAGGTGCTTGGTAAGTGGAAATTTTCACCTTTTTCCATCATTCACAAAATGCCATACTCAACTCATACGGCCATTTTGATATTTCATGAAAAACACTGACCAAGTCTCCACAAATCATAGGTGCTTGATAAGTGGAAATTTTCACCTTTTTCCATCATTCACAAAATGCCGTACTCAACTCATACGGCCATTTTGATATTTCTTGAAAATCACTGACCAAGTCTCCACAAATCATAGGTGCTTGGTAAGTGGAAATTTTCACCTTTTCCCATCACTCACAAAATGCCGTACTCAACTCATACGGCCATTTTGATATTTCTTGACCAAGTCTCCACAAATCATAGGTGCTTGGTAAGTGGAAATTTTCACCTTTTTCCATCATTCACAAAATGCCGTACTCAACTCATACGGCCATTTTGATATTTCTTGAAAATGACTGACCAAGTCTCCACAAATCATAGGTGCTTGTAAAGGGGAAATTTTCACCTTTTTCCATCATTCACAAAATGCCGTACTCAACTCATACGGCCATTTTGATATTTCTTGAAAATCACTGACCAAGTCTCCACAAATCATAGGTGCTTGTAAAGGGGAAATTTTCACCTTTTTCCATCATTCACAAAATGCCGTACTCAACTCATACGGCCATTTTGATATTTCTTGAAAATCACTGACCAAATCTCCTAAAATCATAGGTGCTTGTAAAGAGGAAATTTTCACCTTTTTCCATCATTCACAAAATGCCGTACTCAACTCATACGGCCATTTTGATATTTCTTGAAAATGACTGACCAAGTCTCCACAAATCATAGGTGCTTGTAAAGGGGAAATTTTCACCTTTTTCCATCATTCACAAAATGCCGTACTCAACTCATACGGCCATTTTGATATTTCTTGAAAATCATTGACCAAGTCTCCACAAATCATAGGTGCTTGGTAAGTGGAAATTTTCACCTTTTTCCATCATTCACAAAATGCCGTACACAACTCATACGGCCATTTTGATATTTCTTGAAAAACACTGACCAAGTCTCCACAAATCATAGGTGCTTGATAAGTGGAAATTTTCACCTTTTTCCATCATTCACAAAATGCCTTACTCAACTCATACGGCCATTTTGATATTTCTTGAAAATCACTGACCAAGTCTCCACAAATCATAGGTGCTTGGTAAGTGGAAATTTTCACCTTTTCCCATCACTCACAAAATGCCGTACTCAACTCATACGGCCATTTTGATATTTCTTGACCAAGTCTCCACAAATCATAGGTGCTTGGTAAGTGGAAATTTTCACCTTTTTCCATCATTCACAAAATGCCGTACTCAACTCATACGGCCATTTTGATATTTCTTGAAAATGACTGACCAAGTCTCCACAAATCATAGGTGCTTGTAAAGGGGAAATTTTCACCTTTTTCCATCATTCACAAAATGCCGTACTCAACTCATACGGCCATTTTGATATTTCTTGAAAATCACTGACCAAGTCTCCACAAATCATAAGTGCTTGGTAAGTGGAAATTTTCACCTTTTTCCATCATTCACAAAATGCCATACTCAACTCATACGGCCATTTTGATATTTCTTGAAAATCACTGACCAAGTCTCCACAAATCATAGGTGCTTGGTAAGTGGAAATTTTCACCTTTTTCCATCATTCACAAAATGCCGTACTCAACTCATACGGCCATTTTGATATTTCTTGAAAATCACTGACCAAGTCTCCACAAATCATAGGTGCTTGTAAAGGGGAAATTTTCACCTTTTTCCATCATTCACAAAATGCCGTACTCAACTCATACAGCCATTTTGATATTTCTTGAAAATCACTGACCAAATCTCCTAAAATCATAGGTGCTTGTAAAGAGGAAATTTTCACCTTTTTCCATCATTCACAAAATGCCGTACTCAACTCATACGGCCATTTTGATATTTCTTGAAAATCACTGACCAAGTCTCCACAAATCATAGGTGCTTGGTAAGTGGAAATTTTCACCTTTTTCCATCATTCACAAAATGCCGTACTCAACTCATACGGCCATTTTGATATTTCTTGAAAATCACTGACCAAGTCTCCACAAATCATAGGTGCTTGGTAAGTGGAAATTTTCACCTTTTTCCATCATTCACAAAATGCCGTACTCAACTCATACGGCCATTTTGATATTTCTTGAAAATGACTGACCAAGTCTCCACAAATCATAGGTGCTTGTAAAGAGGAAATTTTCACCTTTTTCCATCATTCACAAAATGCCGTACTCAACTCATACGGCCATTTTGATATTTCTTGAAAATCACTGACCAAGTCTCCACAAATCATAGGTGCTTGGTAAGTGGAAATTTTCACCTTTTTCCATCATTCACAAAATGCCGTACTCAACTCATACGGCCATTTTGATATTTCTTGAAAATCATTGACCAAGTCTCCACAAATCATAGGTGCTTGGTAAGTGGAAATTTTCACCTTTTTCCATCATTCACAAAATGCCGTACACAACTCATACGGCCATTTTGATATTTCTTGAAAAACACTGACCAAGTCTCCACAAATCATAGGTGCTTGATAAGTGGAAATTTTCACCTTTTTCCATCATTCACAAAATGCCTTACTCAACTCATACGGCCATTTTGATATTTCTTGAAAATCACTGACCAAGTCTCCACAAATCATAGGTGCTTGGTAAGTGGAAATTTTCACCTTTTCCCATCACTCACAAAATGCCGTACTCAACTCATACGGCCATTTTGATATTTCTTGACCAAGTCTCCACAAATCATAGGTGCTTGGTAAGTGGAAATTTTCACCTTTTTCCATCATTCACAAAATGCCGTACTCAACTCATACGGCCATTTTGATATTTCTTGAAAATGACTGACCAAGTCTCCACAAATCATAGGTGCTTGTAAAGGGGAAATTTTCACCTTTTTCCATCATTCACAAAATGCCGTACTCAACTCATACGGCCATTTTGATATTTCTTGAAAATCACTGACCAAGTCTCCACAAATCATAAGTGCTTGGTAAGTGGAAATTTTCACCTTTTTCCATCATTCACAAAATGCCATACTCAACTCATACGGCCATTTTGATATTTCTTGAAAATCACTGACCAAGTCTCCACAAATCATAGGTGCTTGGTAAGTGGAAATTTTCACCTTTTTCCATCATTCACAAAATGCCGTACTCAACTCATACGGCCATTTTGATATTTCTTGAAAATCACTGACCAAGTCTCCACAAATCATAGGTGCTTGTAAAGGGGAAATTTTCACCTTTTTCCATCATTCACAAAATGCCGTACTCAACTCATACAGCCATTTTGATATTTCTTGAAAATCACTGACCAAATCTCCTAAAATCATAGGTGCTTGTAAAGAGGAAATTTTCACCTTTTTCCATCATTCACAAAATGCCGTACTCAACTCATACGGCCATTTTGATATTTCTTGAAAATCACTGACCAAGTCTCCACAAATCATAGGTGCTTGGTAAGTGGAAATTTTCACCTTTTTCCATCATTCACAAAATGCCGTACTCAACTCATACGGCCATTTTGATATTTCTTGAAAATCACTGACCAAGTCTCCACAAATCATAGGTGCTTGGTAAGTGGAAATTTTCACCTTTTTCCATCATTCACAAAATGCCGTACTCAACTCATACGGCCATTTTGATATTTCTTGAAAATGACTGACCAAGTCTCCACAAATCATAGGTGCTTGTAAAGAGGAAATTTTCACCTTTTTCCATCATTCACAAAATGCCGTACTCAACTCATACGGCCATTTTGATATTTCTTGAAAATCACTGACCAAGTCTCCACAAATCATAGGTGCTTGGTAAGTGGAAATTTTCACCTTTTTCCATCATTCACAAAATGCCGTACTCAACTCATACGGCCATTTTGATATTTCTTGAAAATCACTGACCAAGTCTCCACAAATCATTGGTGCTTGTAAAGGGGAAATTTTCACCTTTTTCCATCATTCACAAAATGCCGTACTCAACTCATACGGCCATTTTGATATTTCTTGATCAAGTCTCCACAAATTATAGGTGCTTGTAAAGGGGAAATTTTCACCTTTTTCCATCATTCACAAAATGCCGTACTCAACTCATACGGCCATTTTGATATTTCTTGAAAATCACTGACCAAGTCTCCACAAATCATAGGTGCTTGGTAAGGGGAAATTTTCACCTTTTTCCATCATTCACAAAATGCCGTACTCAACTCATACGGCCATTTTGATATTTCTTGACCAAGTCTCCACAAATTGTAGGTGCTTGTAAAGGGGAAATTTTCACCTTTTTCCATCATGCACAAAATGCCGTACTCAACTCATACGGCCACTTTGATATTTCTTGACCAAGTCTCCACAAATTATAGGTGCTTGTAAAGGGGAAATTTTCACCTTTTTCCATCATTCACAAAATGCCGTACTCAACTCATACGGCCATTTTGATATTTCTTGAAAATCACTGACCAAGGCTCCACAAATCATAGGTGCTTGGTAAGTGGAAATTTTCACCTTTTTCCATCATTCACAAAATGCCGTACTCAACTCATAGGGCCATTTTGATATTTCTTGAAAATCACTGACCAAGTCTCCACAAATCATAGGTGCTTGGTAAGTGGAAATTTTCACCTTTTTCCATCATTCACAAAATGCCGTACTCAACTCATACGGCCATTTTGATATTTCTTGAAAGTCACTGACCAAGTCTCCACAAATCATAGGTGCTTGATAAGTGGAAATTTTCACCTTTTTCCATCATTCACAAAATGCCGTACTCAACTCATACGGCCATTTTGATATTTCTTGAAAATCACTGACCAAGTCTCCACAAATCATAGGTGCTTGGTAAGTGGAAATTTTCACCTTTTTCCATCATTCACAAAATGCCGTACTCAACTCATACGGCCATTTTGATATTTCTTGAAAATCACTGACCAAGTCTCCACAAATCATAGGTGCTTGGTAAGTGGAAATTTTCACCTTTTTCCATCATTCACAAAATGCCGTACTCAACTCATACGGCCATTTTGATATTTCTTGAAAATCACTGACCAAGTCTCCTAAAATCATAGGTGCTTGTAAAGAGGAGATTTTCACATTTTTCCATCATTCACAAAATGCCGTACTCAACTCATACGGCCATTTTGATATTTCTTGAAAATCACTGACCAAGTCTCCACAAATCATAGGTGCTTGGTAAGTGGAAATTTTCACCTTTTTCCATCATTCACAAAATGCCGTACTCAACTCATACAGCCATTTTGATATTTCTTGAAAATCACTGACCAAGTCTCCACAAATCATAGGTGCTTGGTAAGTGGAAATTTTCACCTTTTTCCATCATTCACAAAATGCCGTACTCAACTCATACGGCCATTTTGATATTTCTTGAAAATCACTGACCAAGTCTCCACAAATCATAGGTGCTTGGTAAGTGGAAATTTTCACCTTTTCCCATCACTCACAAAATGTCGTACTCAACTCTTACGGCCATTTTGATATTTCTTGAAAATCACTGACCAAGTCTCCACAAATCATAGGTGCTTGGTAAGTGGAAATTTTCACCTTTTTCCATCATTCACAAAATGCCGTACTCAACTCATACGGCCATTTTGATATTTCTTGAAAATCACTGACCAAGTCTCCACAAATCATAAGTGCTTGGTAAGTGGAAATTTTCACCTTTTTCCATCATTCACAAAATGCCATACTCAACTCATACGGCCATTTTGATATTTCTTGAAAATCACTGACCAAGTCTCCACAAATCATAAGTGCTTGGTAAGTGGAAATTTTCACCTTTTTCCATCATTCACAAAATGCCGTACTCAACTCATACGGCCATTTTGATATTTCTTGAAAATCATTGACCAAGTCTCCACAAATCATAGGTGCTTGGTAAGTGGAAATTTTCACCTTTTTCCATCATTCACAAAATGCCGTACTCAACTCATACGGCCATTTTGATATTTCTTGAAAATCATTGACCAAGTCTCCACAAATCATAGGTGCTTGGTAAGTGGAAATTTTCACCTTTTTCCATCATTCACAAAATGCCGTACTCAACTCATACGGCCATTTTGATATTTCTTGAAAATCACTGACCAAGTCTCCACAAATCATAGGTGCTTGGTAAGTGGAAATTTTCACCTTTTTCCATCATTCACAAAATGCCGTACTCAACTCATACGGCCATTTTGATATTTCTTGAAAATCACTGACCAAGTCTCCACAAATCATAGGTGCTTGATAAGTGGAAATTTTCACCTTTTTCCATCATTCACAAAATGCCGTACTCAACTCATACGGCCATTTTGATATTTCTTGAAAATCACTGACCAAGTCTCCACAAATCATAGGTGCTTGGTAAGTGGAAATTTTCACCTTTTTCCATCATTCACAAAATGCCGTATTCAACTCATACGGCCATTTTGATATTTCTTGAAAATCACTGACCAAGTCTCCACAAATCATTGGTGCTTGTAAAGGGGAAATTTTCACCTTTTTCCATCATGCACAAAATGTCGTACTCAACTCATACGGCCATTTTGATATTTCTTGACCAAGTCTCCACAAATTATAGGTGCTTGTAAAGGGGAAATTTTCACCTTTTTCCATCATTCACAAAATGCCGTACTCAACTCATACGGCCATTTTGATATTTCTTGAAAATCACTGACCAAGTCTCCACAAATCATAGGTGCTTGGTAAGTGGAAATTTTCACCTTTTTCCATCATTCACAAAATGCCGTACTCAACTCATACAGCCATTTTGATATTTCTTGAAAGTCACTGACCAAGTCTCCACAAATCATAGGTGCTTGATAAGTGGAAATTTTCACCTTTTTCCATCATTCACAAAATGCCGTACTCAACTCATACGGCCATTTTGATGTTTCTTGAAAATCACTGACCAAGTCTCCACAAATCATAGGTGCTTGGTAAGTGGAAATTTTCACCTTTTTCCATCATTCACAAAATGCCGTACTCAACTCATACGGCCATTTTGATATTTCTTGAAAATCACTGACCAAGTCTCCACAAATCATAGGTGCTTGATAAGTGGAAATTTTCACCTTTTTCCATCATTCACAAAATGCCGTACTCAACTCATACGGCCATTTTGATATTTCTTGAAAATCACTGACCAAGTCTCCACAAATCATAGGTGCTTGGTAAGTGGAAATTTTCACCTTTTCCCATCACTCACAAAATGCCGTACTCAACTCATACGGCCATTTTGATATTTCTTGAAAATCACTGACCAAGTCTCCACAAATCATAGGTGCTTGGTAAGTGGAAATTTTCACCTTTTTCCATCATTCACAAAATGCCCTACTCAACTCATACGGCCATTTTGATATTTCTTGAAAATCACTGACCAAGTCTCCACAAATCATAAGTGCTTGGTAAGTGGAAATTTTCACCTTTTTCCATCATTCACAAAATGCCATACTCAACTCATACAGCCATTTTGATATTTCTTGAAAATCACTGACCAAGTCTCCACAAATCATTGGTGCTTGGTAAGTGGAAATTTTCACCTTTTTCCATCATTCACAAAATGCCGTACTCAACTCATACGGCCATTTTGATATTTCTTGAAAATCACTGACCAAGTCTCCACAAATCATAAGTGCTTGGTAAGTGGAAATTTTCACCTTTTTCCATCATTCACAAAATGCCATACTCAACTCATACGGCCATTTTGGTATTTCTTGAAAATGACTGACCAAGTCTCCACAAATCATAGGTGCTTGGTAAGTGGAAATTTTCACCTTTTCCCATCACTCACAAAATGCCGTACTCAACTCATACGGCCATTTTGATATTTCTTGAAAATCACTGACCAAGTCTCCACAAATCATAGGTGCTTGGTAAGTGGAAATTTTCACCTTTTTCCATCATTCACAAAATGCCGTACTCAACTCATACGGCCATTTTGATATTTCTTGACCAAGTCTCCACAAATTATAGGTGCTTGTAAAGGGGAAATTTTCACCTTTTTCCATCATTCACAAAATGCCGTACTCAACTCATACGGCCATTTTGATATTTCTTGAAAATCACTGACCAAGTCTCCACAAATCATAAGTGCTTGGTAAGTGGAAATTTTCACCTTTTTCCATCATTCACAAAATGCCATACTCAACTCATACGGCCATTTTGATATTTCTTGAAAGTCACTGACCAAGTCTCCACAAATCATAGGTGCTTGATAAGTGGAAATTTTCACCTTTTTCCATCATTCACAAAATGCCGTACTCAACTCATACGGCCATTTTGATATTTCTTGAAAATCACTGACCAAGTCTCCACAAATCATAGGTGCTTGGTAAGTGGAAATTTTCACCTTTTTCCATCATTCACAAAATGCCGTACTCAACTCATACGGCCATTTTGATATTTCTCGAAAATCACTGACCAAGTCTCCACAAATCATAGGTGCTTGATAAGTGGAAATTTTCACCTTTTTCCATCATTCACAAAATGCCGTACTCAACTCATACGGCCATTTTGATATTTCTTGAAAATCACTGACCAAGTCTCCACAAATCATAGGTGCTTGGTAAGTGGAAATTTTCACCTTTTTCCATCATTCACAAAATGCCGTACTCAACTCATACGGCCATTTTGATATTTCTTGAAAATCACTGACCAAGTCTCCACAAATCATAGGTGCTTGGTAAGTGGAAATTTTCACCTTTTTCCATCATTCACAAAATGCCGTACTCAACTCATACGGCCATTTTGATATTTCTTGAAAATCACTGACCAAGTCTCCACAAATCATAGGTGCTTGGTAAGTGGAAATTTTCACCTTTTCCCATCGCTCACAAAATGCCGTACTCAACTCATACGGCCATTTTGATATTTCTTGAAAATCACTGACCAAGTCTCCACAAATCATAGGTGCTTGGTAAGTGGAAATTTTCACCTTTTTCCATCATTCACAAAATGCCGTACTCAACTCATACGGCCATTTTGATATTTCTTGAAAATCACTGACCAAGTCTCCACAAATCATAAGTGCTTGGTAAGTGGAAATTTTCACCTTTTTCCATCATTCACAAAATGCCATACTCAACTCATACGGCCATTTTGATATTTCTTGAAAATCACTGACCAAGTCTCCACAAATCATAGGTGCTTGGTAAGTGGAAATTTTCACCTTTTTCCATCATTCACAAAATGCTGTACTCAACTCATACGGCCATTTTGATATTTCTTGAAAATCATTGACCAAGTCTCCACAAATCATAGGTGCTTGGTAAGTGGAAATTTTCACCTTTTTCCATCATTCACAAAATGCCGTACTCAACTCATACGGCAATTTTGATATTTCTTGAAAATCACTGACCAAGTCTCCACAAATCATAGGTGCTTGGTAAGTGGAAATTTTCACCTTTTTCCATCATTCACAAAATGCCGTACTCAACTCATACGGCCATTTTGATATTTCTTGACCAAGTCTCCACAAATCATAGGTGCTTGGTAAGTGGAAATTTTCACCTTTTTCCATCATTCACAAAATGCCATACTCAACTCATACGGCCATTTTGATATTTCTTGAAAATGACTGACCAAGTCTCCACAAATCATAGGTGCTTGTAAAGGGGAAATTTTCACCTTTTTCCATCATTCACAAAATGCCGTACTCAACTCATACGGCCATTTTGATATTTCTTGAAAATCACTGACCAAGTCTCCACAAATCATAAGTGCTTGGTAAGTGGAAATTTTCACCTTTTTCCATCATTCACAAAATGCCATACTCAACTCATATGGCCATTTTGATATTTCTTGAAAATCACTGACCAAGTCTCCACAAATCATAGGTGCTTGGTAAGTGGAAATTTTCACCTTTTTCCATCATTCACAAAATGCCGTACTCAACTCATACGGCCATTTTGATATTTCTTGAAAATCACTGACCAAGTCTCCACAAATCATAGGTGCTTGGTAAGTGGAAATTTTCACCTTTTTCCATCATTCACAAAATGCCGTACTCAACTCATACAGCCATTTTGATATTTCTTGACCAAGTCTCCACAAATCATAGGTGCTTGGTAAGTGGAAATTCTCACCTTTTTCCATCATTCACAAAATGCCGTACTCAACTCATACGGCCATTTTGATATTTCTTGAAAATCACTGACCAAGTCTCCTAAAATCATAGGTGCTTGTAAAGAGGAAATTTTCACCTTTTTCCATCATTCACAAAATGCCGTACTCAACTCATACGGCCATTTTGATATTTCTTGAAAATCACTGACCAAGTCTCCACAAATCATAGGTGCTTGGTAAGTGGAAATTTTCACCTTTTTCCATCATTCACAAAATGCCGTACTCAACTCATAGGGCCATTTTGATATTTCTTGAAAATCACTGACCAAGTCTCCACAAATCATAGGTGCTTGGTAAGTGGAAATTTTCACCTTTTTCCATCATTCACAAAATGCCGTACTCAACTCATACGGCCATTTTGATATTTCTTGAAAATCACTGACCAAGTCTCCACAAATCATAGGTGCTTGGTAAGTGGAAATTTTCACCTTTTCCCATCGCTCACAAAATGCCGTACTCAACTCATACGGCCATTTTGATATTTCTTGAAAATCACTGACCAAGTCTCCACAAATCATAGGTGCTTGGTAAGTGGAAATTTTCACCTTTTTCCATCATTCACAAAATGCCGTACTCAACTCATACGGCCATTTTGATATTTCTTGAAAATCACTGACCAAGTCTCCACAAATCATAAGTGCTTGGTAAGTGGAAATTTTCACCTTTTTCCATCATTCACAAAATGCCATACTCAACTCATACGGCCATTTTGATATTTCTTGAAAATCACTGACCAAGTCTCCACAAATCATAGGTGCTTGGTAAGTGGAAATTTTCACCTTTTTCCATCATTCACAAAATGCTGTACTCAACTCATACGGCCATTTTGATATTTCTTGAAAATCATTGACCAAGTCTCCACAAATCATAGGTGCTTGGTAAGTGGAAATTTTCACCTTTTTCCATCATTCACAAAATGCCGTACTCAACTCATACGGCAATTTTGATATTTCTTGAAAATCACTGACCAAGTCTCCACAAATCATAGGTGCTTGGTAAGTGGAAATTTTCACCTTTTTCCATCATTCACAAAATGCCGTACTCAACTCATACGGCCATTTTGATATTTCTTGACCAAGTCTCCACAAATCATAGGTGCTTGGTAAGTGGAAATTTTCACCTTTTTCCATCATTCACAAAATGCCATACTCAACTCATACGGCCATTTTGATATTTCTTGAAAATGACTGACCAAGTCTCCACAAATCATAGGTGCTTGTAAAGGGGAAATTTTCACCTTTTTCCATCATTCACAAAATGCCGTACTCAACTCATACGGCCATTTTGATATTTCTTGAAAATCACTGACCAAGTCTCCACAAATCATAAGTGCTTGGTAAGTGGAAATTTTCACCTTTTTCCATCATTCACAAAATGCCATACTCAACTCATATGGCCATTTTGATATTTCTTGAAAATCACTGACCAAGTCTCCACAAATCATAGGTGCTTGGTAAGTGGAAATTTTCACCTTTTTCCATCATTCACAAAATGCCGTACTCAACTCATACGGCCATTTTGATATTTCTTGAAAATCACTGACCAAGTCTCCACAAATCATAGGTGCTTGGTAAGTGGAAATTTTCACCTTTTTCCATCATTCACAAAATGCCGTACTCAACTCATACAGCCATTTTGATATTTCTTGACCAAGTCTCCACAAATCATAGGTGCTTGGTAAGTGGAAATTCTCACCTTTTTCCATCATTCACAAAATGCCGTACTCAACTCATACGGCCATTTTGATATTTCTTGAAAATCACTGACCAAGTCTCCTAAAATCATAGGTGCTTGTAAAGAGGAAATTTTCACCTTTTTCCATCATTCACAAAATGCCGTACTCAACTCATACGGCCATTTTGATATTTCTTGAAAATCACTGACCAAGTCTCCACAAATCATAGGTGCTTGGTAAGTGGAAATTTTCACCTTTTTCCATCATTCACAAAATGCCGTACTCAACTCATAGGGCCATTTTGATATTTCTTGAAAATCACTGACCAAGTCTCCACAAATCATAGGTGCTTGGTAAGTGGAAATTTTCACCTTTTTCCATCATTCACAAAATGCCGTACTCAACTCATACGGCCATTTTGATATTTCTTGAAAGTCACTGACCAAGTCTCCACAAATCATAGGTGCTTGATAAGTGGAAATTTTCACCTTTTTCCATCATTCACAAAATGCCGTACTCAACTCATACGGCCATTTTGATATTTCTTGAAAATCACTGACCAAGTCTCCTAAAATCATAGGTGCGAGTAAAGAGGAAATTTTCACATTTTTCAATCATTCACAAAATGCCGTACTCAACTCATACGGCCATTTTGATATTTCTTGAAAATCACTGACCAAGTCTCCACAAATCATAGGTGCTTGGTAAGTGGAAATTTTCACCTTTTTCCATCATTCACAAAATGCCGTACTCAACTAATACGGCCATTTTGATATTTCTTGACCAAGTCTCCACAAATCATAGGTGCTTGGTAAGTGGAAATTTTCACCTTTTTCCATCATTCACAAAATGCCGTACTCAACTCTTACGGCCATTTTGATATTTCTTGAAAATCACTGACCAAGTCTCCACAAATCATAGGTGCTTGGTAAGTGGAAATTTTCACCTTTTTCCATCATTCACAAAATGCCGTACTCAACTCATACGGCCATTTTGATATTTCTCGAAAATCACTGACCAAGTCTCCACAAATCATAGGTGCTTGATAAGTGGAAATTTTCACCTTTTTCCATCATTCACTAAATGCCGTACTCAACTCATACGGCCATTTTGATATTTCTTGAAAATCACTGACCAAGTCTCCACAAATCATAGGTGCTTGGTAAGTGGAAATTTTCACCTTTTTCCATCATTCACAAAATGCCGTACTCAACTCATACGGCCATTTTGATATTTCTTGAAAATCACTGACCAAGTCTCCACAAATCATAGGTGCTTGGTAAGTGGAAATTTTCACCTTTTCCCATCACTCACAAAATGCCGTACTCAACTCATACGGCCATTTTGATATTTCTTGAAAATCACTGACCAAGTCTCCACAAATCATAGGTGCGAGTAAAGAGGAAATTTTCACCTTTTTCCATCATTCACAAAATGCCGTACTCAACTCATACGGCCATTTTGATATTTCTTGAAAATCACTGACCAAGTCTCCACAAATCATAAGTGCTTGGTAAGTGGAAATTTTCACCTTTTTCCATCATTCACAAAATGCCATACTCAACTCATACGGCCATTTTGATATTTCTTGACCAAGTCTCCACAAATCATAGGTGCTTGGTAAGTGGAAATTTTCACCTTTTTCCATCATTCACAAAATGCCGTACTCAACTCATACGGCCATTTTGATATTTCTTGAAAATCACTGACCAAGTCTCCACAAATCATAGGTGCTTGGTAAGTGGAAATTTTCACCTTTTTCCATCATTCACAAAATGCCGTACTCAACTCATACGGCCATTTTGATATTTCTTGAAAATCACTGACCAAGTCTCCACAAATCATAGGTGCTTGGTAAGTGGAAATTTTCACCTTTTTCCATCATTCACAAAATGCCGTACTCAACTCATACGGCAATTTTGATATTTCTTGAAAATCACTGACCAAGTCTCCACAAATCATAGGTGCTTGGTAAGTGGAAATTTTCACCTTTTTCCATCATTCACAAAATGCCGTACTCAACTCATACGGCCATTTTGATATTTCTTGACCAAGTCTCCACAAATCATAGGTGCTTGGTAAGTGGAAATTTTCACCTTTTTCCATCATTCACAAAATGCCATACTCAACTCATACGGCCATTTTGATATTTCTTGAAAATGACTGACCAAGTCTCCACAAATCATAGGTGCTTGTAAAGGGGAAATTTTCACCTTTTTCCATCATTCACAAAATGCCGTACTCAACTCATACGGCCATTTTGATATTTCTTGAAAATCACTGACCAAGTCTCCACAAATCATAAGTGCTTGGTAAGTGGAAATTTTCACCTTTTTCCATCATTCACAAAATGCCATACTCAACTCATATGGCCATTTTGATATTTCTTGAAAATCACTGACCAAGTCTCCACAAATCATAGGTGCTTGGTAAGTGGAAATTTTCACCTTTTTCCATCATTCACAAAATGCCGTACTCAACTCATACGGCCATTTTGATATTTCTTGAAAATCACTGACCAAGTCTCCACAAATCATAGGTGCTTGGTAAGTGGAAATTTTCACCTTTTTCCATCATTCACAAAATGCCGTACTCAACTCATACAGCCATTTTGATATTTCTTGACCAAGTCTCCACAAATCATAGGTGCTTGGTAAGTGGAAATTCTCACCTTTTTCCATCATTCACAAAATGCCGTACTCAACTCATACGGCCATTTTGAT
Source organism: Planococcus citri (assembly GCF_950023065.1). Lineage (NCBI taxonomy): Eukaryota > Metazoa > Arthropoda > Insecta > Hemiptera > Pseudococcidae > Planococcus > Planococcus citri. The sequence goes on along the minus strand of NC_088679.1, from coordinate 29,712,159 downwards.
ATTTCTTGAAAATCACTGACCAAGTCTCCTAAAATCATAGGTGCTTGTAAAGAGGAAATTTTCACCTTTTTCCATCATTCACAAAATGCCGTACTCAACTCATACGGCCATTTTGATATTTCTTGAAAATCACTGACCAAGTCTCCACAAATCATAGGTGCTTGGTAAGTGGAAATTTTCACCTTTTTCCATCATTCACAAAATGCCGTACTCAACTCATACGCCCATTTTGATATTTCTTGAAAATCACTGACCAAGTCTCCACAAATCATTGGTGCTTGTAAAGGGGAAATTTTCACCTTTTTCCATCATTCACAAAATGCCGTACTCAACTCATACGGCCATTTTGATATTTCTTGACCAAGTCTCCACAAATTATAGGTGCTTGTAAAGGGGAAATTTTCACCTTTTTCCATCATGCACAAAATGCCGTACTCAACTCATACGGCCATTTTGATATTTCTTGACCAAGTCTCCACAAATTATAGGTGCTTGTAAAGGGGAAATTTTCACCTTTTTCCATCATTCACAAAATGCCGTACTCAACTCATACGGCCATTTTGATATTTCTTGAAAATCACTGACCAAGTCTCCACAAATCATAGGTGCTTGGTAAGTGGAAATTTTCACCTTTTTCCATCATTCACAAAATGCCGTACTCAACTCATAGGGCCATTTTGATATTTCTTGAAAATCACTGACCAAGTCTCCACAAATCATAGGTGCTTGGTAAGTGGAAATTTTCACCTTTTTCCATCATTCACAAAATGCCGTACTCAACTCATACGGCCATTTTGATATTTCTTGAAAGTCACAGACCAAGTCTCCACAAATCATAGGTGCTTGATAAGTGGAAATTTTCACCTTTTTCCATCATTCACAAAATGCCGTACTCAACTCATACAGCCATTTTGATATTTCTTGAAAATCACTGACCAAGTCTCCTAAAATCATAGGTGCGAGTAAAGAGGAAATTTTCACATTTTTCAATCATTCACAAAATGCCGTACTCAACTCATACGGCCATTTTGATATTTCTTGAAAATCACTGACCAAGTCTCCACAAATCATAGGTGCTTGGTAAGTGGAAATTTTCACCTTTTTCCATCATTCACAAAATGCCGTACTCAACTAATACGGCCATTTTAATATTTCTTGACCAAGTCTCCACAAATCATAGGTGCTTGGTAAGTGGAAATTTTCACCTTTTTCCATCATTCACAAAATGCCGTACTCAACTCATACGGCCATTTTGATATTTCTCGAAAATCACTGACCAAGTCTCCACAAATCATAGGTGCTTGATAAGTGGAAATTTTCACCTTTTTCCATCATTCACAAAATGCCGTACTCAACTCATACGGCCATTTTGATATTTCTTGAAAATCACTGACCAAGTCTCCACAAATCATAGGTGCTTGGTAAGTGGAAATTTTCACCTTTTTCCATCATTCACAAAATGCCGTACTCAACTCATACGGCCATTTTGATATTTCTTGAAAATCACTGACCAAGTCTCCACAAATCATAGGTGCTTGGTAAGTGGAAATTTTCACCTTTTCCCATCACTCACAAAATGCCGTACTCAACTCATACGGCCATTTTGATATTTCTTGAAAATCACTGACCAAGTCTCCACAAATCATAGGTGCGAGTAAAGAGGAAATTTTCACCTTTTTCCATCATTCACAAAATGCCGTACTCAACTCATACGGCCATTTTGATATTTCTTGAAAATCACTGACCAAGTCTCCACAAATCATAAGTGCTTGGTAAGTGGAAATTTTCACCTTTTTCCATCATTCACAAAATGCCATACCCAACTCATACGGCCATTTTGATATTTCTTGACCAAGTCTCCACAAATCATAGGTGCTTGGTAAGTGGAAATTTTCACCTTTTTCCATCATTCACAAAATGCCGTACTCAACTCATACGGCCATTTTGATATTTCTTGAAAATCACTGACCAAGTCTCCACAAATCATAGGTGCTTGGTAAGTGGAAATTTTCACCTTTTTCCATCATTCACAAAATGCCGTACTCAACTCATACGGCCATTTTGATATTTCTTGAAAATCACTGACCAAGTCTCCACAAATCATAGGTGCTTGGTAAGTGGAAATTTTCACCTTTTTCCATCATTCACAAAATGCTGTACTCAACTCATACGGCAATTTTGATATTTCTTGAAAATCACTGACCAAGTCTCCACAAATCATAGGTGCTTGGTAAGTGGAAATTTTCACCTTTTTCCATCATTCACAAAATGCCGTACTCAACTCATACGGCCATTTTGATATTTCTTGACCAAGTCTCCACAAATCATAGGTGCTTGGTAAGTGGAAATTTTCACCTTTTTCCATCATTCACAAAATGCCATACTCAACTCATACGGCCATTTTGATATTTCTTGAAAATGACTGACCAAGTCTCCACAAATCATAGGTGCTTGTAAAGGGGAAATTTTCACCTTTTTCCATCATTCACAAAATGCCGTACTCAACTCATACGGCCATTTTGATATTTCTTGAAAATCACTGACCAAGTCTCCACAAATCATAAGTGCTTGGTAAGTGGAAATTTTCACCTTTTTCCATCATTCACAAAATGCCATACTCAACTCATATGGCCATTTTGATATTTCTTGAAAATCACTGACCAAGTCTCCACAAATCATAGGTGCTTGGTAAGTGGAAATTTTCACCTTTTTCCATCATTCACAAAATGCCGTACTCAACTCATACGGCCATTTTGATATTTCTTGAAAATCACTGACCAAGTCTCCACAAATCATAGGTGCTTGGTAAGTGGAAATTTTCACCTTTTTCCATCATTCACAAAATGCCGTACTCAACTCATACAGCCATTTTGATATTTCTTGACCAAGTCTCCACAAATCATAGGTGCTTGGTAAGTGGAAATTCTCACCTTTTTCCATCATTCACAAAATGCCGTACTCAACTCATACGGCCATTTTGATATTTCTTGAAAATCACTGACCAAGTCTCCTAAAATCATAGGTGCTTGTAAAGAGGAAATTTTCACCTTTTTCCATCATTCACAAAATGCCGTACTCAACTCATACGGCCATTTTGATATTTCTTGAAAATCACTGACCAAGTCTCCACAAATCATAGGTGCTTGGTAAGTGGAAATTTTCACCTTTTTCCATCATTCACAAAATGCCGTACTCAACTCATACGCCCATTTTGATATTTCTTGAAAATCACTGACCAAGTCTCCACAAATCATTGGTGCTTGTAAAGGGGAAATTTTCACCTTTTTCCATCATTCACAAAATGCCGTACTCAACTCATACGGCCATTTTGATATTTCTTGACCAAGTCTCCACAAATTATAGGTGCTTGTAAAGGGGAAATTTTCACCTTTTTCCATCATGCACAAAATGCCGTACTCAACTCATACAGCCATTTTGATATTTCTTGACCAAGTCTCCACAAATTATAGGTGCTTGTAAAGGGGAAATTTTCACCTTTTTCCATCATTCACAAAATGCCGTACTCAACTCATACGGCCATTTTGATATTTCTTGAAAATCACTGACCAAGTCTCCACAAATCATAGGTGCTTGGTAAGTGGAAATTTTCACCTTTTTCCATCATTCACAAAATGCCGTACTCAACTCATACGGCCATTTTGATATTTCTTGAAAGTCACAGACCAAGTCTCCACAAATCATAGGTGCTTGATAAGTGGAAATTTTCACCTTTTTCCATCATTCACAAAATGCCGTACTCAACTCATACAGCCATTTTGATATTTCTTGAAAATCACTGACCAAGTCTCCTAAAATCATAGGTGCGAGTAAAGAGGAAATTTTCACATTTTTCAATCATTCACAAAATGCCGTACTCAACTCATACGGCCATTTTGATATTTCTTGAAAATCACTGACCAAGTCTCCACAAATCATAGGTGCTTGGTAAGTGGAAATTTTCACCTTTTTCCATCATTCACAAAATGCCGTACTCAACTAATACGGCCATTTTAATATTTCTTGACCAAGTCTCCACAAATCATAGGTGCTTGGTAAGTGGAAATTTTCACCTTTTTCCATCATTCACAAAATGCCGTACTCAACTCATACGGCCATTTTGATATTTCTCGAAAATCACTGACCAAGTCTCCACAAATCATAGGTGCTTGATAAGTGGAAATTTTCACCTTTTTCCATCATTCACAAAATGCCGTACTCAACTCATACGGCCATTTTGATATTTCTTGAAAATCACTGACCAAGTCTCCACAAATCATAGGTGCTTGGTAAGTGGAAATTTTCACCTTTTTCCATCATTCACAAAATGCCGTACTCAACTCATACGGCCATTTTGATATTTCTTGAAAATCACTGACCAAGTCTCCACAAATCATAGGTGCTTGGTAAGTGGAAATTTTCACCTTTTCCCATCACTCACAAAATGCCGTACTCAACTCATACGGCCATTTTGATATTTCTTGAAAATCACTGACCAAGTCTCCACAAATCATAGGTGCGAGTAAAGAGGAAATTTTCACCTTTTTCCATCATTCACAAAATGCCGTACTCAACTCATACGGCCATTTTGATATTTCTTGAAAATCACTGACCAAGTCTCCACAAATCATAAGTGCTTGGTAAGTGGAAATTTTCACCTTTTTCCATCATTCACAAAATGCCATACCCAACTCATACGGCCATTTTGATATTTCTTGACCAAGTCTCCACAAATCATAGGTGCTTGGTAAGTGGAAATTTTCACCTTTTTCCATCATTCACAAAATGCCGTACTCAACTCATACGGCCATTTTGATATTTCTTGAAAATCACTGACCAAGTCTCCACAAATCATAGGTGCTTGGTAAGTGGAAATTTTCACCTTTTTCCATCATTCACAAAATGCCGTACTCAACTCATACGGCCATTTTGATATTTCTTGAAAATCACTGACCAAGTCTCCACAAATCATAGGTGCTTGGTAAGTGGAAATTTTCACCTTTTTCCATCATTCACAAAATGCTGTACTCAACTCATACGGCAATTTTGATATTTCTTGAAAATCACTGACCAAGTCTCCACAAATCATAGGTGCTTGGTAAGTGGAAATTTTCACCTTTTTCCATCATTCACAAAATGCCGTACTCAACTCATACGGCCATTTTGATATTTCTTGACCAAGTCTCCACAAATCATAGGTGCTTGGTAAGTGGAAATTTTCACCTTTTTCCATCATTCACAAAATGCCATACTCAACTCATACGGCCATTTTGATATTTCTTGAAAATGACTGACCAAGTCTCCACAAATCATAGGTGCTTGTAAAGGGGAAATTTTCACCTTTTTCCATCATTCACAAAATGCCGTACTCAACTCATACGGCCATTTTGATATTTCTTGAAAATCACTGACCAAGTCTCCACAAATCATAAGTGCTTGGTAAGTGGAAATTTTCACCTTTTTCCATCATTCACAAAATGCCATACTCAACTCATATGGCCATTTTGATATTTCTTGAAAATCACTGACCAAGTCTCCACAAATCATAGGTGCTTGGTAAGTGGAAATTTTCACCTTTTTCCATCATTCACAAAATGCCGTACTCAACTCATACGGCCATTTTGATATTTCTTGAAAATCACTGACCAAGTCTCCACAAATCATAGGTGCTTGGTAAGTGGAAATTTTCACCTTTTTCCATCATTCACAAAATGCCGTACTCAACTCATACAGCCATTTTGATATTTCTTGACCAAGTCTCCACAAATCATAGGTGCTTGGTAAGTGGAAATTCTCACCTTTTTCCATCATTCACAAAATGCCGTACTCAACTCATACGGCCATTTTGATATTTCTTGAAAATCACTGACCAAGTCTCCTAAAATCATAGGTGCTTGTAAAGAGGAAATTTTCACCTTTTTCCATCATTCACAAAATGCCGTACTCAACTCATACGGCCATTTTGATATTTCTTGAAAATCACTGACCAAGTCTCCACAAATCATAGGTGCTTGGTAAGTGGAAATTTTCACCTTTTTCCATCATTCACAAAATGCCGTACTCAACTCATACGCCCATTTTGATATTTCTTGAAAATCACTGACCAAGTCTCCACAAATCATTGGTGCTTGTAAAGGGGAAATTTTCACCTTTTTCCATCATTCACAAAATGCCGTACTCAACTCATACGGCCATTTTGATATTTCTTGACCAAGTCTCCACAAATTATAGGTGCTTGTAAAGGGGAAATTTTCACCTTTTTCCATCATGCACAAAATGCCGTACTCAACTCATACAGCCATTTTGATATTTCTTGACCAAGTCTCCACAAATTATAGGTGCTTGTAAAGGGGAAATTTTCACCTTTTTCCATCATTCACAAAATGCCGTACTCAACTCATACGGCCATTTTGATATTTCTTGAAAATCACTGACCAAGTCTCCACAAATCATAGGTGCTTGGTAAGTGGAAATTTTCACCTTTTTCCATCATTCACAAAATGCCGTACTCAACTCATACGGCCATTTTGATATTTCTTGAAAATCACTGACCAAGTCTCCACAAATCATAGGTGCTTGGTAAGTGGAAATTTTCACCTTTTTCCATCATTCACAAAATGCCGTACTCAACTCATACGGCCATTTTGATATTTCTTGAAAGTCACTGACCAAGTCTCCACAAATCATAGGTGCTTGATAAGTGGAAATTTTCACCTTTTTCCATCATTCACAAAATGCCGTACTCAACTCATACGGCCATTTTGATATTTCTTGAAAATCACTGACCAAGTCTCCTAAAATCATAGGTGCGAGTAAAGAGGAAATTTTCACATTTTTCAATCATTCACAAAATGCCGTACTCAACTCATACGGCCATTTTGATATTTCTTGAAAATCACTGACCAAGTCTCCACAAATCATAGGTGCTTGGTAAGTGGAAATTTTCACCTTTTTCCATCATTCACAAAATGCCGTACTCAACTAATACGGCCATTTTGATATTTCTTGACCAAGTCTCCACAAATCATAGGTGCTTGGTAAGTGGAAATTTTCACCTTTTTCCATCATTCACAAAATGCCGTACTCAACTCATACGGCCATTTTGATATTTCTTGAAAGTCACTGACCAAGTCTCCACAAATCATAGGTGCTTGATAAGTGGAAATTTTCACCTTTTTCCATCATTCACAAAATGCCGTACTCAACTCATACGGCCATTTTGATATTTCTTGAAAATCACTGACCAAGTCTCCTAAAATCATAGGTGCGAGTAAAGAGGAAATTTTCACATTTTTCAATCATTCACAAAATGCCGTACTCAACTCATACGGCCATTTTGATATTTCTTGAAAATCACTGACCAAGTCTCCACAAATCATAGGTGCTTGGTAAGTGGAAATTTTCACCTTTTTCCATCATTCACAAAATGCCGTACTCAACTCATACGGCCATTTTGATATTTCTTGAAAATCACTGACCAAGTCTCCACAAATCATAGGTGCTTGGTAAGTGGAAATTTTCACCTTTTTCCATCATTCACAAAATGCCGTACTCAACTCATACGGCCATTTTGATATTTCTCGAAAATCACTGACCAAGTCTCCACAAATCATAGGTGCTTGATAAGTGGAAATTTTCACCTTTTTCCATCATTCACAAAATGCCGTACTCAACTCATACTGCCATTTTGATATTTCTTGAAAATCACTGACCAAGTCTCCACAAATCATAGGTGCGAGTAAAGAGGAAATTTTCACCTTTTTCCATCATTCACAAAATGCCGTACTCAACTCATACGGCCATTTTGATATTTCTTGAAAATCACTGACCAAGTCTCCACAAATCATAAGTGCTTGGTAAGTGGAAATTTTCACCTTTTTCCATCATTCACAAAATGCCATACTCAACTCATACGGCCATTTTGATATTTCTTGACCAAGTCTCCACAAATCATAGGTGCTTGGTAAGTGGAAATTTTCACCTTTTTCCATCATTCACAAAATGCCGTACTCAACTCATACGGCCATTTTGATATTTCTTGAAAATCACTGACCAAGTCTCCACAAATCATAGGTGCTTGGTAAGTGGAAATTTTCACCTTTTTCCATCATTCACAAAATGCCGTACTCAACTCATACGGCCATTTTGATATTTCTTGAAAATCACTGACCAAGTCTCCACAAATCATAGGTGCTTGGTAAGTGGAAATTTTCACCTTTTTCCATCATTCACAAAATGCTGTACTCAACTCATACGGCCATTTTGATATTTCTTGACCAAGTCTCCACAAATCATAGGTGCTTGGTAAGTGGAAATTTTCACCTTTTTCCATCATTCACAAAATGCCGTACTCAACTCATACGGCCATTTTGATATTTCTTGAAAATGACTGACCAAGTCTCCACAAATCATAGGTGCTTGTAAAGGGGAAATTTTCACCTTTTTCCATCATTCACAAAATGCCGTACTCAACTCATACGGCCATTTTGATATTTCTTGAAAATCACTGACCAAGTCTCCACAAATCATAGGTGCTTGGTAAGTGGAAATTTTCACCTTTTTCCATCATTCACAAAATGCCGTACTCAACTCATACAGCCATTTTGATATTTCTTGACCAAGTCTCCACAAATCATAGGTGCTTGGTAAGTGGAAATTCTCACCTTTTTCCATCATTCACAAAATGCCGTACTCAACTCATACGGCCATTTTGATATTTCTTGAAAATCACTGACCAAGTCTCCACAAATCATAGGTGCTTGGTAAGTGGAAATTTTCACCTTTTTCCATCATTCACAAAATGCCGTACTCAACTCATATGCCCATTTTGATATTTCTTGAAAATCACTGACCAAGTCTCCACAAATCATTGGTGCTTGTAAAGGGGAAATTTTCACCTTTTTCCATCATTCACAAAATGCCGTACTCAACTCATACGGCCATTTTGATATTTCTTGACCAAGTCTCCACAAATTATAGGTTCTTGTAAAGGGGAAATTTTCACCTTTTTCCATCATGCACAAAATGCCGTACTCAACTCATACGGCCATTTTGATATTTCTTGACCAAGTCTCCACAAATTATAGGTGCTTGTAAAGGGGAAATTTTCACCTTTTTCCATCATTCACAAAATGCCGTACTCAACTCATACGGCCATTTTGATATTTCTTGAAAATCATTGACCAAGTCTCCACAAATCATAGGTGCTTGGTAAGTGGAAATTTTCACCTTTTTCCATCATTCACAAAATGCCGTACTCAACTCATACGGCCATTTTGATATTTCTTGAAAATCACTGACCAAGTCTCCACAAATCATAGGTGCTTGGTAAGTGGAAATTTTCACCTTTTTCCATCATTCACAAAATGCCGTACTCAACTCATACGGCCATTTTGATATTTCTTGACCAAGTCTCCACAAATCATAGGTGCTTGGTAAGTGGAAATTTTCACCTTTTTCCATCATTCACAAAATGCCGTACTCAACTCATACGGCCATTTTGATATTTCTTGAAAATGACTGACCAAGTCTCCACAAATCATAGGTGCTTGATAAGTGGAAATTTTCACCTTTTTCCATCATTCACAAAATGCCGTACTCAACTCATACGGCCATTTTGATATTTCTTGAAAATCACTGACCAATTCTCCACAAATCATAGGTGCTTGGTAAGTGGAAATTTTCACCTTTTTCCATCATTCACAAAATGCCATACTCAACTCATACAGCCATTTTGATATTTCTTGAAAGTCACTGACCAAGTCTCCACAAATCATAGGTGCTTGATAAGTGGAAATTTTCACCTTTTTCCATCATTCACAAAATGCCGTACTCAACTCATACGGCCATTTTGATGTTTCTTGAAAATCACTGACCAAGTCTCCACAAATCATAGGTGCTTGGTAAGTGGAAATTTTCACCTTTTTCCATCATTCACAAAATGCCGTACTCAACTCATACAGCCATTTTGATATTTCTTGACCAAGTCTCCACAAATCATAGGTGCTTGGTAAGTGGAAATTCTCACCTTTTTCCATCATTCACAAAATGCCGTACTCAACTCATACGGCCATTTTGATATTTCTTGAAAATCACTGACCAAGTCTCCTAAAATCATAGGTGCTTGTAAAGAGGAAATTTTCACCTTTTTCCATCATTCACAAAATGCCGTACTCAACTCATACGGCCATTTTGATATTTCTTGAAAATCACTGACCAAGTCTCCACAAATCATAGGTGCTTGGTAAGTGGAAATTTTCACCTTTTTCCATCATTCACAAAATGCCGTACTCAACTCATACGCCCATTTTGATATTTCTTGAAAATCACTGACCAAGTCTCCACAAATCATTGGTGCTTGTAAAGGGGAAATTTTCACCTTTTTCCATCATTCACAAAATGCCGTACTCAACTCATACGGCCATTTTGATATTTCTTGACCAAGTCTCCACAAATTATAGGTTCTTGTAAAGGGGAAATTTTCACCTTTTTCCATCATGCACAAAATGCCGTACTCAACTCATACGGCCATTTTGATATTTCTTGACCAAGTCTCCACAAATTATAGGTGCTTGTAAAGGGGAAATTTTCACCTTTTTCCATCATTCACAAAATGCCATACTCAACTCATACGGCCATTTTGATATTTCTTGAAAATCATTGACCAAGTCTCCACAAATCATTGGTGCTTGTAAAGGGGAAATTTTCACCTTTTTCCATCATTCACAAAATGCCATACTCAACTCATACGGCCATTTTGATATTTCTTGACCAAGTCTCCACAAATCATAGGTGCTTGGTAAGTGGAAATTTTCACCTTTTTCCATCATTCACAAAATGCCGTACTCAACTCATACGGCCATTTTGATATTTCTTGAAAATCACTGACCAAGTCTCCACAAATCATAGGTGCTTGGTAAGTGGAAATTTTCACCTTTTTCCATCATTCACAAAATGCCGTACTCAACTCATACAGCCATTTTGATATTTCTTGACCAAGTCTCCACAAATCATAGGTGCTTGGTAAGTGGAAATTCTCACCTTTTTCCATCATTCACAAAATGCCGTACTCAACTCATACGGCCATTTTGATATTTCTTGAAAATCACTGACCAAGTCTCCTAAAATCATAGGTGCTTGTAAAGAGGAAATTTTCACCTTTTTCCATCATTCACAAAATGCCGTACTCAACTCATACGGCCATTTTGATATTTCTTGAAAATCACTGACCAAGTCTCCACAAATCATTGGTGCTTGTAAAGGGGAAATTTTCACCTTTTTCCATCATTCACAAAATGCCGTACTCAACTCATACGGCCATTTTGATATTTCTTGACCAAGTCTCCACAAATTATAGGTTCTTGTAAAGGGGAAATTTTCACCTTTTTCCATCATGCACAAAATGCCGTACTCAACTCATACGGCCATTTTGATATTTCTTGACCAAGTCTCCACAAATTATAGGTGCTTGTAAAGGGGAAATTTTCACCTTTTTCCATCATTCACAAAATGCCGTACTCAACTCATACGGCCATTTTGATATTTCTTGAAAATCACTGACCAAGTCTCCACAAATCATAGGTGCTTGGTAAGTGGAAATTTTCACCTTTTTCCATCATTCACAAAATGCCGTACTCAACTCATAGGGCCATTTTGATATTTCTTGAAAATCACTGACCAAGTCTCCACAAATCATAGGTGCTTGGTAAGTGGAAATTTTCACCTTTTTCCATCATTCACAAAATGCCGTACTCAACTCATACGGCCATTTTGATATTTCTTGAAAGTCACTGACCAAGTCTCCACAAATCATAGGTGCTTGATAAGTGGAAATTTTCACCTTTTTCCATCATTCACAAAATGCCGTACTCAACTCATACGGCCATTTTGATATTTCTTGAAAATCACTGACCAAGTCTCCTAAAATCATAGGTGCGTGTAAAGAGGAAATTTTCACATTTTTCCATCATTCACAAAATGCCGTACTCAACTCATACGGCCATTTTGATATTTCTTGAAAATCACTGACCAAGTCTCCACAAATCATAGGTGCTTGGTAAGTGGAAATTTTCACCTTTTTCCATCATTCACAAAATGCCGTACTCAACTCATACGGCCATTTTGATATTTCTTGAAAATCACTGACCAAGTCTCCACAAATCATAGGTGCTTGGTAAGTGGAAATTTTCACCTTTTTCCATCATTCACAAAATGCCGTACTCAACTCATACGGCCATTTTGATATTTCTTGACCAAGTCTCCACAAATTATAGGTGCTTGTAAAGGGGAAATTTTCACCTTTTTCCATCATTCACAAAATGCCGTACTCAACTCATACGGCCATTTTGATATTTCTTGAAAATCACTGACCAAGTCTCCACAAATCATAAGTGCTTGGTAAGTGGAAATTTTCACCTTTTTCCATCATTCACAAAATGCCATACTCAACTCATACGGCCATTTTGATATTTCTTGAAAGTCACTGACCAAGTCTCCACAAATCATAGGTGCTTGATAAGTGGAAATTTTCACCTTTTTCCATCATTCACAAAATGCCGTACTCAACTCATACGGCCATTTTGATATTTCTTGAAAATCACTGACCAAGTCTCCACAAATCATAGGTGCTTGGTAAGTGGAAATTTTCACCTTTTTCCATCATTCACAAAATGCCGTACTCAACTCATACGGCCATTTTGATATTTCTCGAAAATCACTGACCAAGTCTCCACAAATCATAGGTGCTTGATAAGTGGAAATTTTCACCTTTTTCCATCATTCACAAAATGCCGTACTCAACTAATACGGCCATTTTGATATTTCTTGAAAATCACTGACCAAGTCTCCACAAATCATAGGTGCTTGGTAAGTGGAAATTTTCACCTTTTTCCATCATTCACAAAATGCCGTACTCAACTCATACGGCCATTTTGATATTTCTTGAAAATCACTGACCAAGTCTCCACAAATCATAGGTGCTTGGTAAGTGGAAATTTTCACCTTTTCCCATCACTCACAAAATGCCGTACTCAACTCATACGGCCATTTTGATATTTCTTGAAAATCACTGACCAAGTCTCCACAAATCATAGGTGCTTGGTAAGTGGAAATTTTCACCTTTTTCCATCATTCACAAAATGCCGTACTCAACTCATACGGCCATTTTGATATTTCTTGAAAATCACTGACCAAGTCTCCACAAATCATAAGTGCTTGGTAAGTGGAAATTTTCACCTTTTTCCATCATTCACAAAATGCCATACTCAACTCATACAGCCATTTTGATATTTCTTGAAAATCACTGACCAAGTCTCCACAAATCATAGGTGCTTGGTAAGTGGAAATTTTCACCTTTTTCCATCATTCACAAAATGCCGTACTCAACTCATACGGCCATTTTGATATTTCTTGAAAATCATTGACCAAGTCTCCACAAATCATAGGTGCTTGGTAAGTGGAAATTTTCACCTTTTTCCATCATTCACAAAATGCCGTACTCAACTCATACGGCCATTTTGATATTTCTTGAAAATCACTGACCAAGTCTCCACAAATCATAGGTGCTTGGTAAGTGGAAATTTTCACCTTTTTCCATCATTCACAAAATGCCGTACTCAACTCATACGGCCATTTTGATATTTCTTGACCAAGTCTCCACAAATCATAGGTGCTTGGTAAGTGGAAATTTTCACCTTTTTCCATCATTCACAAAATGCCATACTCAACTCATACGGCCATTTTGATATTTCTTGAAAATGACTGACCAAGTCTCCACAAATCATAGGTGCTTGTAAAGGGGAAATTTTCACCTTTTTCCATCATTCACAAAATGCCGTACTCAACTCATACGGCCATTTTGATATTTCTTGAAAATCACTGACCAAGTCTCCACAAATCATAAGTGCTTGTAAAGAGGAAATTTTCACCTTTTTCCATCATTCACAAAATGCCGTACTCAACTCATACGGCCATTTTGATATTTCTTGACCAAGTCTCCACAAATTATAGGTGCTTGTAAAGGGGAAATTTTCACCTTTTTCCATCATTCACAAAATGCCGTACTCAACTCATACGGCCATTTTGATATTTCTTGAAAATCACTGACCAAGTCTCCACAAATCATAAGTGCTTGGTAAGTGGAAATTTTCACCTTTTTCCATCATTCACAAAATGCCATACTCAACTCATACGGCCATTTTGATATTTCTTGAAAGTCACTGACCAAGTCTCCACAAATCATAGGTGCTTGATAAGTGGAAATTTTCACCTTTTTCCATCATTCACAAAATGCCGTACTCAACTCATACGGCCATTTTGATATTTCTTGAAAATCACTGACCAAGTCTCCACAAATCATAGGTGCTTGGTAAGTGGAAATTTTCACCTTTTTCCATCATTCACAAAATGCCGTACTCAACTCATACGGCCATTTTGATATTTCTCGAAAATCACTGACCAAGTCTCCACAAGTCATAGGTGCTTGATGAGTGGAAATTTTCACCTTTTTCCATCATTCACAAAATGCCGTACTCAACTCATACGGCCATTTTGATATTTCTTGAAAATCACTGACCAAGTCTCCACAAATCATAGGTGCTTGGTAAGTGGAAATTTTCACCTTTTTCCATCATTCACAAAATGCCGTACTCAACTCATACGGCCATTTTGATATTTCTTGAAAATCACTGACCAAGTCTCCACAAATCATAGGTGCTTGGTAAGTGGAAATTTTCACCTTTTCCCATCACTCACAAAATGCCGTACTCAACTCATACGGCCATTTTGATATTTCTTGAAAATCACTGACCAAGTCTCCACAAATCATAGGTGCTTGGTAAGTGGAAATTTTCACCTTTTTCCATCATTCACAAAATGCCGTACTCAACTCATACGGCCATTTTGATATTTCTTGAAAATCACTGACCAAGTCTCCACAAATCATAAGTGCTTGGTAAGTGGAAATTTTCACCTTTTTCCATCATTCACAAAATGCCATACTCAACTCATACAGCCATTTTGATATTTCTTGAAAATCACTGACCAAGTCTCCACAAATCATAGGTGCTTGGTAAGTGGAAATTTTCACCTTTTTCCATCATTCACAAAATGCCGTACTCAACTCATACGGCCATTTTGATATTTCTTGAAAATCATTGACCAAGTCTCCACAAATCATAGGTGCTTGGTAAGTGGAAATTTTCACCTTTTTCCATCATTCACAAAATGCCGTACTCAACTCATACGGCCATTTTGATATTTCTTGAAAATCACTGACCAAGTCTCCACAAATCATAGGTGCTTGGTAAGTGGAAATTTTCACCTTTTTCCATCATTCACAAAATGCCGTACTCAACTCATACGGCCATTTTGATATTTCTTGACCAAGTCTCCACAAATCATAGGTGCTTGGTAAGTGGAAATTTTCACCTTTTTCCATCATTCACAAAATGCCATACTCAACTCATACGGCCATTTTGATATTTCTTGAAAATGACTGACCAAGTCTCCACAAATCATAGGTGCTTGTAAAGGGGAAATTTTCACCTTTTTCCATCATTCACAAAATGCCGTACTCAACTCATACGGCCATTTTGATATTTCTTGAAAATCACTGACCAAGTCTCCACAAATCATAAGTGCTTGGTAAGTGGAAATTTTCACCTTTTTCCATCATTCACAAAATGCCATACTCAACTCATACGGCCATTTTGATATTTCTTGAAAATCACTGACCAAGTCTCCACAAATCATAGGTGCTTGGTAAGTGGAAATTTTCACCTTTTTCCATCATTCACAAAATGCCGTACTCAACTCATACGGCCATTTTGATATTTCTTGAAAATCACTGACCAAGTCTCCACAAATCATAGGTGCTTGGTAAGTGGAAATTTTCACCTTTTTCCATCATTCACAAAATGCCGTACTCAACTCATACAGCCATTTTGATATTTCTTGACCAAGTCTCCACAAATCATAGGTGCTTGGTAAGTGGAAATTCTCACCTTTTTCCATCATTCACAAAATGCAGTACTCAACTCATACGGCCATTTTGATATTTCTTGAAAATCACTGACCAAGTCTCCTAAAATCATAGGTGCTTGTAAAAAGGAAATTTTCACCTTTTTCCATCATTCACAAAATGCCGTACTCAACTCATACGGCCATTTTGATATTTCTTGAAAATCACTGACCAAGTCTCCACAAATCATAGGTGCTTGGTAAGTGGAAATTTTCACCTTTTTCCATCATTCACAAAATGCCGTACTCAACTCATACGCCCATTTTGATATTTCTTGAAAATCACTGACCAAGTCTCCACAAATCATTGGTGCTTGTAAAGGGGAAATTTTCACCTTTTTCCATCATTCACAAAATGCCGTACTCAACTCATACGGCCATTTTGATATTTCTTGACCAAGTCTCCACAAATTATAGGTGCTTGTAAAGGGGAAATTTTCACCTTTTTCCATCATTCACAAAATGCCGTACTCAACTCATACGGCCATTTTGATATTTCTTGAAAATCACTGACCAAGTCTCCACAAATCATAGGTGCTTGGTAAGTGGAAATTTTCACCTTTTTCCATCATTCACAAAATGCCGTACTCAACTCATAGGGCCATTTTGATATTTCTTGAAAATCACTGACCAAGTCTCCACAAATCATAGGTGCTTGGTAAGTGGAAATTTTCACCTTTTTCCATCATACACAAAATGCCGTACTCAACTCATACGGCCATTTTGATATTTCTTGAAAGTCACTGACCAAGTCTCCACAAATCATATGTGCTTGATAAGTGGAAATTTTCACCTTTTTCCATCATTCACAAAATGCCGTACTCAACTCATACGGCCATTTTGATATTTCTTGAAAATCACTGACCAAGTCTCCACAAATCATAGGTGCTTGGTAAGTGGAAATTTTCACCTTTTTCCATCATTCACAAAATGCCGTACTCAACTAATACGGCCATTTTGATATTTCTTGACCAAGTCTCCACAAATCATAGGTGCTTGGTAAGTGGAAATTTTCACCTTTTTCCATCATTCACAAAATGCCGTACTCAACTCATACGGCCATTTTGATATTTCTTGAAAATCACTGACCAAGTCTCCACAAATCATAGGTGCTTGGTAAGTGGAAATTTTCACCTTTTTCCATCATTCACAAAATGCCGTACTCAACTCATACGGCCATTTTGATATTTCTCGAAAATCACTGACCAAGTCTCCACAAATCATAGGTGCTTGATAAGTGGAAATTTTCACCTTTTTCCATCATTCACAAAATGCCATACTCAACTCATACGGCCATTTTGATATTTCTTGAAAATCACTGACCAAGTCTCCACAAATCATAGGTGCTTGGTAAGTGGAAATTTTCACCTTTTTCCATCATTCACAAAATGCCGTACTCAACTCATACGGCCATTTTGATATTTCTTGAAAATCACTGACCAAGTCTCCACAAATCATAGGTGCTTGGTAAGTGGAAATTTTCACCTTTTCCCATCACTCACAAAATGCCGTACTCAACTCATACGGCCATTTTGATATTTCTTGAAAATCACTGACCAAGTCTCCACAAATCATAGGTGCTTGGTAAGTGGAAATTTTCACCTTTTTCCATCATTCACAAAATGCCGTACTCAACTCATACGGCCATTTTGTTATTTCTTGAAAATCACTGACCAAGTCTCCACAAATCATAAGTGCTTGGTAAGTGGAAATTTTCACCTTTTTCCATCATTCACAAAATGCCATACTCAACTCATACGGCCATTTTGATATTTCTTGAAAATCACTGACCAAGTCTCCACAAATCATAGGTGCTTGGTAAGTGGAAATTTTCACCTTTTTCCATCATTCACATAATGCCGTACTCAACTCATACGGCCATTTTGATATTTCTTGAAAATCATTGACCAAGTCTCCACAAATCATAGGTGCTTGGTAAGTGGAAATTTTCACCTTTTTCCATCATTCACAAAATGCCGTACTCAACTCATACGGCCATTTTGATATTTCTTGAAAATCACTGACCAAGTCTCCACAAATCATAGGTGCTTGGTAAGTGGAAATTTTCACCTTTTTCCATCATTCACAAAATGCCGTACTCAACTCATACGGCCATTTTGATATTTCTTGACCAAGTCTCCACAAATCATAGGTGCTTGGTAAGTGGAAATTTTCACCTTTTTCCATCATTCACAAAATGCCGTACTCAACTCATACGGCCATTTTGATATTTCTTGAAAATGACTGACCAAGTCTCCACAAATCATAGGTGCTTGTAAAGGGGAAATTTTCACCTTTTTCCATCATTCACAAAATGCCGTACTCAACTCATACGGCCATTTTGATATTTCTTGAAAATCACTGACCAAGTCTCCACAAATCATAAGTGCTTGGTAAGTGGAAATTTTCACCTTTTTCCATCATTCACAAAATGCCATACTCAACTCATACGGCCATTTTGATATTTCTTGAAAATCACTGACCAAGTCTCCACAAATCATAGGTGCTTGGTAAGTGGAAATTTTCACCTTTTTCCATCATTCACAAAATGCCGTACTCAACTCATACGGCCATTTTGATATTTCTTGAAAATCACTGACCAAGTCTCCACAAATCATAGTTGCTTGGTAAGTGGAAATTTTCACCTTTTTCCATCATTCACAAAATGCCGTACTCAACTCATACAGCCATTTTGATATTTCTTGACCAAGTCTCCACAAATCATAGGTGCTTGGTAAGTGGAAATTCTCACCTTTTTCCATCATTCACAAAATGCCGTACTCAACTCATACGGCCATTTTGATATTTCTTGAAAATCACTGAACAAGTCTCCTAAAATCATAGGTGCTTGTAAAGAGGAAATTTTCACCTTTTTCCATCATTCACAAAATGCCGTACTCAACTCATACGGCCATTTTGATATTTCTTGAAAATCACTGACCAAGTCTCCACAAATCATAGGTGCTTGGTAAGTGGAAATTTTCACCTTTTTCCATCATTCACAAAATGCCGTACTCAACTCATACGCCCATTTTGATATTTCTTGAAAATCACTGACCAAGTCTCCACAAATCATTGGTGCTTGTAAAGGGGAAATTTTCACCTTTTTCCATCATTCACAAAATGCCGTACTCAACTCATACGGCCATTTTGATATTTCTTGACCAAGTCTCCACAAATTATAGGTTCTTGTAAAGGGGAAATTTTCACCTTTTTCCATCATGCACAAAATGCCGTACTCAACTCATACGGCCATTTTGATATTTCTTGACCAAGTCTCCACAAATTATAGGTGCTTGTAAAGGGGAAATTTTCACCTTTTTCCATCATTCACAAAATGCCGTACTCAACTCATACGGCCATTTTGATATTTCTTGAAAATCACTGACCAAGTCTCCACAAATCATAGGTGCTTGGTAAGTGGAAATTTTCACCTTTTTCCATCATTCACAAAATGCCGTACTCAACTCATACGGCCATTTTGATATTTCTTGAAAGTCACTGACCAAGTCTCCACAAATCATAGGTGCTTGATAAGTGGAAATTTTCACCTTTTTCCATCATTCACAAAATGCCGTACTCAACTCATACGGCCATTTTGATATTTCTTGAAAATCACTGACCAAGTCTCCTAAAATCATAGGTGCGTGTAAAGAGGAAATTTTCACATTTTTCCATCATTCACAAAATGCCGTACTCAACTCATACGGCCATTTTGATATTTCTTGAAAATCACTGACCAAGTCTCCACAAATCATAGGTGCTTGGTAAGTGGAAATTTTCACCTTTTTCCATCATTCACAAAATGCCGTACTCAACTCATACGGCCATTTTGATATTTCTTGACCAAGTCTCCACAAATTATAGGTTCTTGTAAAGGGGAAATTTTCACCTTTTTCCATCATGCACAAAATGCCGTACTCAACTCATACGGCCATTTTGATATTTCTTGACCAAGTCTCCACAAATTATAGGTGCTTGTAAAGGGGAAATTTTCACCTTTTTCCATCATTCACAAAATGCCGTACTCAACTCATACGGCCATTTTGATATTTCTTGAAAATCACTGACCAAGTCTCCACAAATCATAGGTGCTTGGTAAGTGGAAATTTTCACCTTTTTCCATCATTCACAAAATGCCGTACTCAACTCATACGGCCATTTTGATATTTCTTGAAAGTCACTGACCAAGTCTCCACAAATCATAGGTGCTTGATAAGTGGAAATTTTCACCTTTTTCCATCATTCACAAAATGCCGTACTCAACTCATACGGCCATTTTGATATTTCTTGAAAATCACTGACCAAGTCTCCTAAAATCATAGGTGCGTGTAAAGAGGAAATTTTCACATTTTTCCATCATTCACAAAATGCCGTACTCAACTCATACGGCCATTTTGATATTTCTTGACCAAGTCTCCACAAATCATAGGTGCTTGGTAAGTGGAAATTTTCACCTTTTTCCATCATTCACAAAATGCCGTACTCAACTCATACAGCCATTTTGATATTTCTTGAAAATGACTGACCAAGTCTCCACAAATCATAGGTGCTTGTAAAGGGGAAATTTTCACCTTTTTCCATCATTCACAAAATGCCGTACTCAACTCATACGGCCATTTTGATATTTCTTGAAAATCACTGACCAAGTCTCCACAAATCATAGGTGCTTGGTAAGTGGAAATTTTCACCTTTTTCCATCATTCACAAAATGCCGTACTCAACTCATACGGCCATTTTGATATTTCTTGACCAAGTCTCCACAAATCATAGGTGCTTGGTAAGTGGAAATTTTCACCTTTTTCCATCATTCACAAAATGCCGTACTCAACTCATACGGCCATTTTGATATTTCTTGAAAATGACTGACCAAGTCTCCACAAATCATAGGTGCTTGTAAAGGGGAAATTTTCACCTTTTTCCATCATTCACAAAATGCCGTACTCAACTCATACGGCCATTTTGATATTTCTTGAAAATCACTGACCAAGTCTCCACAAATCATAAGTGCTTGGTAAGTGGAAATTTTCACCTTTTTCCATCATTCACAAAATGCCATACTCAACTCATACGGCCATTTTGATATTTCTTGAAAATCACTGACCAAGTCTCCACAAATCATAGGTGCTTGGTAAGTGGAAATTTTCACCTTTTTCCATCATTCACAAAATGCCGTACTCAACTCATACGGCCATTTTGATATTTCTTGAAAATCACTGACCAAGTCTCCACAAATCATAGGTGCTTGGTAAGTGGAAATTTTCACCTTTTTCCATCATTCACAAAATGCCGTACTCAACTCATACAGCCATTTTGATATTTCTTGACCAAGTCTCCACAAATCATAGGTGCTTGGTAAGTGGAAATTCTCACCTTTTTCCATCATTCACAAAATGCCGTACTCAACTCATACGGCCATTTTGATATTTCTTGAAAATCACTGACCAAGTCTCCTAAAATCATAGGTGCTTGTAAAGAGGAAATTTTCACCTTTTTCCATCATTCACAAAATGCCGTACTCAACTCATACGGCCATTTTGATATTTCTTGAAAATCACTGACCAAGTCTCCACAAATCATAGGTGCTTGGTAAGTGGAAATTTTCACCTTTTTCCATCATTCACAAAATGCCGTACTCAACTCATACGCCCATTTTGATATTTCTTGAAAATCACTGACCAAGTCTCCACAAATCATTGGTGCTTGTAAAGGGGAAATTTTCACCTTTTTCCATCATTCACAAAATGCCGTACTCAACTCATACGGCCATTTTGATATTTCTTGACCAAGTCTCCACAAATTATAGGTTCTTGTAAAGGGGAAATTTTCACCTTTTTCCATCATGCACAAAATGCCGTACTCAACTCATACGGCCATTTTGATATTTCTTGACCAAGTCTCCACAAATTATAGGTGCTTGTAAAGGGGAAATTTTCACCTTTTTCCATCATTCCCAAAATGCCGTACTCAACTCATACGGCCATTTTGATATTTCTTGAAAATCACTGACCAAGTCTCCACAAATCATAGGTGCTTGGTAAGTGGAAATTTTCACCTTTTTCCATCATTCACAAAATGCCGTACTCAACTCATAGGGCCATTTTGATATTTCTTGAAAATCACTGACCAAGTCTCCACAAATCATAGGTGCTTGGTAAGTGGAAATTTTCACCTTTTTCCATCATTCACAAAATGCCGTACTCAACTCATACGGCCATTTTGATATTTCTTGAAAGTCACTGACCAAGTCTCCACAAATCATAGGTGCTTGATAAGTGGAAATTTTCACCTTTTTCCATCATTCACAAAATGCCGTACTCAACTCATATGGCCATTTTGATATTTCTTGAAAATCACTGACCAAGTCTCCTAAAATCATAGGTGCGTGTAAAGAGGAAATTTTCACATTTTTCCATCATTCACAAAATGCCGTACTCAACTCATACGGCCATTTTGATATTTCTTGAAAATCACTGACCAAGTCTCCACAAATCATAGGTGCTTGATAAGTGGAAATTTTCACCTTTTTCCATCATTCACAAAATGCCGTACTCATCTCATACGGCCATTTTGATATTTCTTGACCAAGTCTCCACAAATCATAGGTGCTTGGTAAGTGGAAATTTTCACCTTTTTCCATCATTCACAAAATGCCGTACTCAACTCATACGGCCATTTTGATATTTCTTGAAAATGACTGACCAAGTCTCCACAAATCATAGGTGCTTGTAAAGGGGAAATTTTCACCTTTTTCCATCATTCACAAAATGCCGTACTCATCTCATACGGCCATTTTGATATTTCTTGAAAATCACTGACCAAGTCTCCACAAATCATAAGTGCTTGGTAAGTGGAAATTTTCACCTTTTTCCATCATTCACAAAATGCCATACTCAACTCATGCGGCCATTTTGATATTTCTTGAAAATGACTGACCAAGTCTCCACAAATCATAGGTGCTTGGTAAGTGGAAATTTTCACCTTTTCCCATCACTCACAAAATGCCGTACTCAACTCATACGGCCATTTTGATATTTCTTGAAAATCACTGACCAAGTCTCCTAAAATCATAGGTGCTTGTAAAGAGGAAATTTTCACCTTTTTCCATCATTCACAAAATGCCGTACTCAACTCATACGGCCATTTTGATATTTCTTGAAAATCACTGACCAAGTCTCCACAAATCATAGGTGCTTGGTAAGTGGAAATTTTCACCTTTTTCCATCATTCACAAAATGCCGTATTCAACTCATACGGCCATTTTGATATTTCTTGAAAATCACTGACCAAGTCTCCACAAATCATAGGTGCTTGGTAAGTGGAAATTTTCACCTTTTTCCATCATTCACAAAATGCCGTACTCAACTCATACGGCCATTTTGATATTTCTTGAAAATCACTGACCAAATCTCCACAAATCATAGGTGCTTGGTAAGTGGAAATTTTCACCTTTTTCCATCATTCACAAAATGCCGTACTCAACTCATAGGGCCATTTTGATATTTCTTGAAAATCACTGACCAAGTCTCCACAAATCATAGGTGCTTGGTAAGTGGAAATTTTCACCTTTTTCCATCATTCACAAAATGCCGTACTCAACTCATACGGCCATTTTGATATTTCTTGAAAGTCACTGACCAAGTCTCCACAAATCATAGGTGCTTGATAAGTGGAAATTTTCACCTTTTTCCATCATTCACAAAATGCCGTACTCAACTCATACGGCCATTTTGATATTTCTTGAAAATCACTGACCAAGTCTCCACAAATCATAGGTGCTTGGTAAGTGGAAATTTTCACCTTTTTCCATCATTCACAAAATGCCGTTCTCAACTCATACGGCCATTTTGATATTTCTTGACCAAGTCTCCACAAATCATAGGTGCTTGGTAAGTGGAAATTTTCACCTTTTTCCATCATTCACAAAATGCCGTACTCAACTCATACGGCCAGTTTGATATTTCTTGAAAATGACTGACCAAGTCTCCACAAATCATAGGTGCTTGTAAAGGAGAAAATTTTCACCTTTTTCCATCATTCACAAAATGCCGTACTCAACTCATACGGCCATTTTGATATTTCTTGAAAATCACTGACCAAGTCTCCACAAATCATAAGTGCTTGGTAAGTGGAAATTTTCACCTTTTTCCATCATTCACAAAATGCCATACTCAACTCATACGGCCATTTTGATATTTCTTGAAAATCACTGACCAAGTCTCCACAAATCATAGGTGCTTGGTAAGTGGAAATTTTCACCTTTTTCCATCATTCACAAAATGCCGTACTCAACTCATACGGCCATTTTGATATTTCTTGAAAATCACTGACCAAATCTCCACAAATCATAGGTGCTTGGTAAGTGGAAATTTTCACCTTTTTCCATCATTCACAAAATGCCATACTCAACTCATACGGCCATTTTGATATTTCTTGAAAATCACTGACCAAATCTCCACAAATCATAGGTGCTTGGTAAGTGGAAATTTTCACCTTTTTTCATCATTCACAAAATGCCGTACTCAACTCATACAGCCATTTTGATATTTCTTGAAAATCACTGACCAAATCTCCTAAAATCATAGGTGCTTGTAAAGAGGAAATTTTCACCTTTTTCCATCATTCACAAAATGCCGTACTCAACTCATACGGCCATTTTGATATTTCTTGAAAATCACTGACCAAGTCTCCACAAATCATAGGTGCTTGGTAAGTGGAAATTTTCACCTTTTTCCATCATTCACAAAATGCCGTACTCAACTCATACGGCCATTTTGATATTTCTTGACCAAGTCTCCACAAATCATAGGTGCTTGGTAAGTGGAAATTTTCACCTTTTTCCATCATTCACAAAATGCCGTACTCAACTCATACGGCCATTTTGATATTTCTTGAAAATGACTGACCAAGTCTCCACAAATGATAGGTGCTTGGTAAGGGGAAATTTTCACCTTTTTCCATCATTCACAAAATGCCGTACTCAACTCATATGGCCACTTTGATATTTCTTGACCAAGTCTCCACAAATTATAGGTGCTTGTAAAGGGGAAATTTTCACCTTTTTCCATCATTCACAAAATGCCGTACTCAACTCATACGGCCATTTTGATTTTTCTTGAAAATCACTGACCAAGTCTCCACAAATCATAGGTGCTTGGTAAGTGGAAATTTTCACCTTTTTCCATCATTCACAAAATGCCGTACTCAACTCATAGGGCCATTTTGATATTTCTTGAAAATCACTGACCAAGTCTCCACAAATCATAGGTGCTTGGTAAGTGGAAATTTTCACCTTTTTCCATCATTCACAAAATGCCGTACTCAACTCATACGGCCATTTTGATATTTCTTGAAAGTCACTGACCAAGTCTCCACAAATCATAGGTGCTTGATGAGTGGAAATTTTCACCTTTTTCCATCATTCACAAAATGCCGTACTCAACTCATACGGCCATTTTGATATTTCTTGAAAATCACTGACCAAGTCTCCACAAATCATAGGTGCTTGGTAAGTGGAAATTTTCACCTTTTTCCATCATTCACAAAATGCCGTACTCAACTCATACGGCCATTTTGATATTTCTTGAAAATCACTGACCAAGTCTCCACAAATCATAGGTGCTTGATAAGTGGAAATTTTCACCTTTTTCCATCATTCACAAAATGCCGTACTCAACTCATACGGCCATTTTGATATTTCTTGAAAATCACTGACCAAGTCTCCACAAATCATAGGTGCTTGGTAAGTGGAAATTTTCACCTTTTTCCATCATTCACAAAATGCCGTACTCAACTCATACGGCCATTTTGATATTTCTTGAAAATCACTGACCAAGTCTCCACAAATCATAGGTGCTTGGTAAGTGGAAATTTTCACCTTTTTCCATCATTCACAAAATGCCGTACTCAACTCATACGGCCATTTTGATATTTCTTGAAAATCACTGACCAAGTCTCCACAAATCATAGGTGCTTGTAAAGGGGAAATTTTCACCTTTTTCCATCATTCACAAAATGCCGTACTCAACTCATACAGCCATTTTGATATTTCTTGAAAATCACTGACCAAATCTCCTAAAATCATAGGTGCTTGTAAAGAGGAAATTTTCACCTTTTTCCATCATTCACAAAATGCCGTACTCAACTCATACGGCCATTTTGATATTTCTTGAAAATCACTGACCAAGTCTCCACAAATCATAGGTGCTTGGTAAGTGGAAATTTTCACCTTTTTCCATCATTCACAAAATGCCATACTCAACTCATACGGCCATTTTGATATTTCTTGAAAATCACTGACCAAGTCTCCACAAATCATAGGTGCTTGGTAAGTGGAAATTTTCACCTTTTTCCATCATTCACAAAATGCCGTACTCAACTCATACGGCCATTTTGATATTTCTTGAAAATGACTGACCAAGTCTCCACAAATCATAGGTGCTTGTAAAGAGGAAATTTTCACCTTTTTCCATCATTCACAAAATGCCGTACTCAACTCATACGGCCATTTTGATATTTCTTGAAAATCACTGACCAAGTCTCCACAAATCATAGGTGCTTGGTAAGTGGAAATTTTCACCTTTTTCCATCATTCACAAAATGCCGTACTCAACTCATACGGCCATTTTGATATTTCTTGAAAATCACTGACCAAGTCTCCACAAATCATTGGTGCTTGTAAAGGGGAAATTTTCACCTTTTTCCATCATTCACAAAATGCCGTACTCAACTCATACGGCCATTTTGATATTTCTTGATCAAGTCTCCACAAATTATAGGTGCTTGTAAAGGGGAAATTTTCACCTTTTTCCATCATTCACAAAATGCCGTACTCAACTCATACGGCCATTTTGATATTTCTTGAAAATCACTGACCAAGTCTCCACAAATAATAGGTGCTTGGTAAGGGGAAATTTTCACCTTTTTCCATCATTCACAAAATGCCGTACTCAACTCATACGGCCATTTTGATATTTCTTGACCAAGTCTCCACAAATTGTAGGTGCTTGTAAAGGGGAAATTTTCACCTTTTTCCATCATGCACAAAATGCCGTACTCAACTCATACGGCCACTTTGATATTTCTTGACCAAGTCTCCACAAATTATAGGTGCTTGTAAAGGGGAAATTTTCACCTTTTTCCATCATTCACAAAATGCCGTACTCAACTCATACGGCCATTTTGATATTTCTTGAAAATCACTGACCAAGGCTCCACAAATCATAGGTGCTTGGTAAGTGGAAATTTTCACCTTTTTCCATCATTCACAAAATGCCGTACTCAACTCATAGGGCCATTTTGATATTTCTTGAAAATCACTGACCAAGTCTCCACAAATCATAGGTGCTTGGTAAGTGGAAATTTTCACCTTTTTCCATCATTCACAAAATGCCGTACTCAACTCATACGGCCATTTTGATATTTCTTGAAAGTCACTGACCAAGTCTCCACAAATCATAGGTGCTTGATAAGTGGAAATTTTCACCTTTTTCCATCATTCACAAAATGCCGTACTCAACTCATACGGCCATTTTGATATTTCTTGAAAATCACTGACCAAGTCTCCACAAATCATAGGTGCTTGGTAAGTGGAAATTTTCACCTTTTTCCATCATTCACAAAATGCCGTACTCAACTCATACTGCCATTTTGATATTTCTTGAAAATCACTGACCAAGTCTCCACAAATCATAGGTGCTTGATAAGTGGAAATTTTCACCTTTTTCCATCATTCACAAAATGCCGTACTCAACTCATACGGCCATTTTGATATTTCTTGAAAATCACTGACCAAGTCTCCACAAATCATAAGTGCTTGGTAAGTGGAAATTTTCACCTTTTTCCATCATTCACAAAATGCCATACTCAACTCATACGGCCATTTTGATATTTCTTGAAAATCACTGACCAAGTCTCCACAAATCATAGGTGCTTGGTAAGTGGAAATTTTCACCTTTTTCCATCATTCACAAAATGCCGTACTCAACTCATACGGCCATTTTGATATTTCTTGAAAATCACTGACCAAATCTCCACAAATCATAGGTGCTTGGTAAGTGGAAATTTTCACCTTTTTCCATCATTCACAAAATGCCGTACTCAACTCATACGGCCATTTTGATATTTCTTGAAAATCACTGACCAAATCTCCACAAATCATAGGTGCTTGGTAAGTGGAAATTTTCACCTTTTTCCATCATTCACAAAATGCCATACTCAACTCATACGGCCATTTTGATATTTCTTGAAAATCACTGACCAAATCTCCACAAATCATAGGTGCTTGGTAAGTGGAAATTTTCACCTTTTTTCATCATTCACAAAATGCCGTACTCAACTCATACAGCCATTTTGATATTTCTTGAAAATCACTGACCAAATCTCCTAAAATCATAGGTGCTTGTAAAGAGGAAATTTTCACCTTTTTCCATCATTCACAAAATGCCGTACTCAACTCATACGGCCATTTTGATATTTCTTGAAAATCACTGACCAAGTCTCCACAAATCATAGGTGCTTGGTAAGTGGAAATTTTCACCTTTTTCCATCATTCACAAAATGCCGTACTCAACTCATACGGCCATTTTGATATTTCTTGACCAAGTCTCCACAAATCATAGGTGCTTGGTAAGTGGAAATTTTCACCTTTTTCCATCATTCACAAAATGCCGTACTCAACTCATACGGCCATTTTGATATTTCTTGAAAATGACTGACCAAGTCTCCACAAATGATAGGTGCTTGGTAAGGGGAAATTTTCACCTTTTTCCATCATTCACAAAATGCCGTACTCAACTCATATGGCCACTTTGATATTTCTTGACCAAGTCTCCACAAATTATAGGTGCTTGTAAAGGGGAAATTTTCACCTTTTTCCATCATTCACAAAATGCCGTACTCAACTCATACGGCCATTTTGATTTTTCTTGAAAATCACTGACCAAGTCTCCACAAATCATAGGTGCTTGGTAAGTGGAAATTTTCACCTTTTTCCATCATTCACAAAATGCCGTACTCAACTCATAGGGCCATTTTGATATTTCTTGAAAATCACTGACCAAGTCTCCACAAATCATAGGTGCTTGGTAAGTGGAAATTTTCACCTTTTTCCATCATTCACAAAATGCCGTACTCAACTCATACGGCCATTTTGATATTTCTTGAAAGTCACTGACCAAGTCTCCACAAATCATAGGTGCTTGATGAGTGGAAATTTTCACCTTTTTCCATCATTCACAAAATGCCGTACTCAACTCATACGGCCATTTTGATATTTCTTGAAAATCACTGACCAAGTCTCCACAAATCATAGGTGCTTGGTAAGTGGAAATTTTCACCTTTTTCCATCATTCACAAAATGCCGTACTCAACTCATACGGCCATTTTGATATTTCTTGAAAATCACTGACCAAGTCTCCACAAATCATAGGTGCTTGATAAGTGGAAATTTTCACCTTTTTCCATCATTCACAAAATGCCGTACTCAACTCATACGGCCATTTTGATATTTCTTGAAAATCACTGACCAAGTCTCCACAAATCATAGGTGCTTGGTAAGTGGAAATTTTCACCTTTTTCCATCATTCACAAAATGCCGTACTCAACTCATACGGCCATTTTGATATTTCTTGAAAATCACTGACCAAGTCTCCACAAATCATAGGTGCTTGGTAAGTGGAAATTTTCACCTTTTCCCATCACTCACAAAATGCCGTACTCAACTCATACGGCCATTTTGATATTTCTTGAAAATCACTGACCAAGTCTCCACAAATCATAGGTGCTTGGTAAGTGGAAATTTTCACCTTTTTCCATCATTCACAAAATGCCGTACTCAACTCATACGGCCATTTTGATATTTCTTGAAAATCACTGACCAAGTCTCCACAAATCATAGGTGCTTGTAAAGGGGAAATTTTCACCTTTTTCCATCATTCACAAAATGCCGTACTCAACTCATACAGCCATTTTGATATTTCTTGAAAATCACTGACCAAATCTCCTAAAATCATAGGTGCTTGTAAAGAGGAAATTTTCACCTTTTTCCATCATTCACAAAATGCCGTACTCAACTCATACGGCCATTTTGATATTTCTTGAAAATCACTGACCAAGTCTCCACAAATCATAGGTGCTTGGTAAGTGGAAATTTTCACCTTTTTCCATCATTCACAAAATGCCATACTCAACTCATACGGCCATTTTGATATTTCTTGAAAATCACTGACCAAGTCTCCACAAATCATAGGTGCTTGGTAAGTGGAAATTTTCACCTTTTTCCATCATTCACAAAATGCCGTACTCAACTCATACGGCCATTTTGATATTTCTTGAAAATGACTGACCAAGTCTCCACAAATCATAGGTGCTTGTAAAGAGGAAATTTTCACCTTTTTCCATCATTCACAAAATGCCGTACTCAACTCATACGGCCATTTTGATATTTCTTGAAAATCACTGACCAAGTCTCCACAAATCATAGGTGCTTGGTAAGTGGAAATTTTCACCTTTTTCCATCATTCACAAAATGCCGTACTCAACTCATACGGCCATTTTGATATTTCTTGAAAATCACTGACCAAGTCTCCACAAATCATTGGTGCTTGTAAAGGGGAAATTTTCACCTTTTTCCATCATTCACAAAATGCCGTACTCAACTCATACGGCCATTTTGATATTTCTTGATCAAGTCTCCACAAATTATAGGTGCTTGTAAAGGGGAAATTTTCACCTTTTTCCATCATTCACAAAATGCCGTACTCAACTCATACGGCCATTTTGATATTTCTTGAAAATCACTGACCAAGTCTCCACAAATCATAGGTGCTTGGTAAGGGGAAATTTTCACCTTTTTCCATCATTCACAAAATGCCGTACTCAACTCATACGGCCATTTTGATATTTCTTGACCAAGTCTCCACAAATTGTAGGTGCTTGTAAAGGGGAAATTTTCACCTTTTTCCATCATGCACAAAATGCCGTACTCAACTCATACGGCCACTTTGATATTTCTTGACCAAGTCTCCACAAATTATAGGTGCTTGTAAAGGGGAAATTTTCACCTTTTTCCATCATTCACAAAATGCCGTACTCAACTCATACGGCCATTTTGATATTTCTTGAAAATCACTGACCAAGGCTCCACAAATCATAGGTGCTTGGTAAGTGGAAATTTTCACCTTTTTCCATCATTCACAAAATGCCGTACTCAACTCATAGGGCCATTTTGATATTTCTTGAAAATCACTGACCAAGTCTCCACAAATCATAGGTGCTTGGTAAGTGGAAATTTTCACCTTTTTCCATCATTCACAAAATGCCGTACTCAACTCATACGGCCATTTTGATATTTCTTGAAAGTCACTGACCAAGTCTCCACAAATCATAGGTGCTTGATAAGTGGAAATTTTCACCTTTTTCCATCATTCACAAAATGCCGTACTCAACTCATACAGCCATTTTGATATTTCTTGAAAATCACTGACCAAGTCTCCACAAATCATAGGTGCTTGGTAAGTGGAAATTTTCACCTTTTTCCATCATTCACAAAATGCCGTACTCAACTCATACTGCCATTTTGATATTTCTTGAAAATCACTGACCAAGTCTCCACAAATCATAGGTGCTTGATAAGTGGAAATTTTCACCTTTTTCCATCATTCACAAAATGCCGTACTCAACTCATACGGCCATTTTGATATTTCTTGAAAATCACTGACCAAGTCTCCACAAATCATAGGTGCTTGGTAAGTGGAAATTTTCACCTTTTTCCATCATTCACAAAATGCCGTACTCAACTCATACGGCCATTTTGATATTTCTTGAAAATCACTGACCAAGTCTCCACAAATCATAGGTGCTTGGTAAGTGGAAATTTTCACCTTTTCCCATCACTCACAAAATGCCGTACTCAACTCATACGGCCATTTTGATATTTCTTGAAAATCACTGACCAAGTCTCCACAAATCATAGGTGCTTGGTAAGTGGAAATTTTCACCTTTTCCCATCACTCACACAATGCCGTACTCAACTCATACGGCCATTTTGATATTTCTTGAAAATCACTGACCAAGTCTCCACAAATCATAGGTGCTTGGTAAGTGGAAATTTTCACCTTTTTCCATCATTCACAAAATGCCGTACTCAAATCATACGGCCATTTTGATATTTCTTGAAAGTCACTGACCAAGTCTCCACAAATCATAGGTGCTTGGTAAGTGGAAATTTTCACCTTTTTCCATCATTCACAAAATGCCGTACTCAACTCATACGGCCATTTTGATATTTCTTGAAAATCACTGACCAAGTCTCCACAAATCATAGGTGCTTGATAAGTGGAAATTTTCACCTTTTTCCATCATTCACAAAATGCCGTACTCAACTCATACGGCCATTTTGATATTTCTTGAAAATCACTGACCAAGTCTCCACAAATCATAGGTGCTTGGTAAGTGGAAATTTTCACCTTTTTCCATCATTCACAAAATGCCGTACTCAACTCATACGGCCATTTTGATATTTCTTGAAAATCACTGACCAAGTCTCCACAAATCATAAGTGCTTGGTAAGTGGAAATTTTCACCTTTTTCCATCATTCACAAAATGCCGTACTCAACTCATACGGCCATTTTGATATTTCTTGAAAATCACTGACCAAGTCTCCACAAATCATAGGTGCTTGGTAAGTGGAAATTTTCACCTTTTTCCATCATTCACAAAATGCCGTACTCAACTCATACGGCCATTTCGATATTTCTTGAAAATCACTGACCAAGTCTCCACAAATCATAGGTGCTTGGTAAGTGGAAATTTTCACCTTATTTCTTGAAAATCACTGACCAAATCTCCTAAAATCATAGGTGCTTGTAAAGAGGAAATTTTCACCTTTTTCCATCATTCACAAAATGCCGTACTCAACTCATACGGCCATTTTGATATTTCTTGAAAATGACTGACCAAGTCTCCACAAATCATAGGTGCTTGTAAAGGGGAAATTTTCACCTTTTTCCATCATTCACAAAATGCCGTACTCAACTCATACGGCCATTTTGATATTTCTTGAAAATCATTGACCAAGTCTCCACAAATCATAGGTGCTTGGTAAGTGGAAGTTTTCACCTTTTTCCATCATTCACAAAATGCCGTACTCAACTCATACGGCCATTTTGATATTTCTTGAAAAACACTGACCAAGTCTCCACAAATCATAGGTGCTTGGTAAGTGGAAATTTTCACCTTTTCCCATCACTCACAAAATGCCGTACTCAACTCATACGGCCATTTTGATATTTCTTGACCAAGTCTCCACAAATCATAGGTGCTTGGTAAGTGGAAATTTTCACCTTTTTCCATCATTCACAAAATGCCGTACTCAACTCATACGGCCATTTTGATATTTCTTGAAAATGACTGACCAAGTCTCCACAAATCATAGGTGCTTGTAAAGGAGAAAATTTTCACCTTTTTCCATCATTCACAAAATGCCGTACTCAACTCATACGGCCATTTCGATATTTCTTGAAAATCACTGACCAAGTCTCCACAAATCATAAGTGCTTGGTAAGTGGAAATTTTCACCTTTTTCCATCATTCACAAAATGCCATACTCAACTCATACGGCCATTTTGATATTTCTTGAAAATCACTGACCAAGTCTCCACAAATCATAGGTGCTTGGTAAGTGGAAATTTTCACCTTTTTCCATCATTCACAAAATGCCGTACTCAACTCATACGGCCATTTTGATATTTCTTGAAAATCACTGACCAAATCTCCACAAATCATAGGTGCTTGGTAAGTGGAAATTTTCACCTTTTTCCATCATTCACAAAATGCCGTACTCAACTCATAGGGCCATTTTGATATTTCTTGAAAATCACTGACCAAGTCTCCACAAATCATAGGTGCTTGGTAAGTGGAAATTTTCACCTTTTTCCATCATTCACAAAATGCCGTACTCAACTCATACGGCCATTTTGATATTTCTTGAAAGTCACTGACCAAGTCTCCACAAATCATAGGTGCTTGATAAGTGGAAATTTTCACCTTTTTCCATCATTCACAAAATGCCGTACTCAACTCATACGGCCATTTTGATATTTCTTGAAAATCACTGACCAAGTCTCCACAAATCATAGGTGCTTGGTAAGTGGAAATTTTCACCTTTTTCCATCATTCACAAAATGCCGTACTCAACTCATACTGCCATTTTGATATTTCTTGAAAATCACTGACCAAGTCTCCACAAATCATAGGTGCTTGATAAGTGGAAATTTTCACCTTTTTCCATCATTCACAAAATGCCGTACTCAACTCATACGGCCATTTTGATATTTCTTGAGAATCACTGACCAAGTCTCCACAAATCATAGGTGCTTGGTAAGTGGAAATTTTCACCTTTTTCCATCATTCACAAAATGCCGTACTCAACTCATACGGCCATTTTGATATTTCTTGAAAATCACTGACCAAGTCTCCACAAATCATAGGTGCTTGGTAAGTGGAAATTTTCACCTTTTCCCATCACTCACAAAATGCCGTACTCAACTCATACGGCCATTTTGATATTTCTTGAAAATCACTGACCAAGTCTCCACAAATCATAGGTGCTTGGTAAGTGGAAATTTTCACCTTTTCCCATCACTCACACAATGCCGTACTCAACTCATACGGCCATTTTGATATTTCTTGAAAATCACTGACCAAGTCTCCACAAATCATAGGTGCTTGGTAAGTGGAAATTTTCACCTTTTTCCATCATTCACAAAATGCCGTACTCAAATCATACGGCCATTTTGATATTTCTTGAAAGTCACTGACCAAGTCTCCACAAATCATAGGTGCTTGATAAGTGGAAATTTTCACCTTTTTCCATCATTCACAAAATGCCGTACTCAACTCATACGGCCATTTTGATATTTCTTGAAAATCACTGACCAAGTCTCCACAAATCATAGGTGCTTGGTAAGTGGAAATTTTCACCTTTTTCCATCATTCACAAAATGCCGTACTCAACTCATACGGCCATTTTGATATTTCTTGAAAATCACTGACCAAGTCTCCACAAATCATAGGTGCTTGATAAGTGGAAATTTTCACCTTTTTCCATCATTCACAAAATGCCGTACTCAACTCATACGGCCATTTTGATATTTCTTGAAAATCACTGACCAAGTCTCCACAAATCATAGGTGCTTGGTAAGTGGAAATTTTCACCTTTTTCCATCATTCACAAAATGCCGTACTCAACTCATACGGCCATTTTGATATTTCTTGAAAATCACTGACCAAGTCTCCACAAATCATAAGTGCTTGGTAAGTGGAAATTTTCACCTTTTTCCATCATTCACAAAATGCCGTACTCAACTCATACGGCCATTTTGATATTTCTTGAAAATCACTGACCAAGTCTCCACAAATCATAGGTGCTTGGTAAGTGGAAATTTTCACCTTATTTCTTGAAAATCACTGACCAAATCTCCTAAAATCATAGGTGCTTGTAAAGAGGAAATTTTCACCTTTTTCCATCATTCACAAAATGCTGTACTCAACTCATACGGCCATTTTGATATTTCTTGAAAATGACTGACCAAGTCTCCACAAATCATAGGTGCTTGTAAAGGGGAAATTTTCACCTTTTTCCATCATTCACAAAATGCCGTACTCAACTCATACGGCCATTTTGATATTTCTTGAAAATCATTGACCAAGTCTCCACAAATCATAGGTGCTTGGTAAGTGGAAGTTTTCACCTTTTTCCATCATTCACAAAATGCCGTACTCAACTCATACGGCCATTTTGATATTTCTTGAAAAACACTGACCAAGTCTCCACAAATCATAGGTGCTTGGTAAGTGGAAATTTTCACCTTTTCCCATCACTCACAAAATGCCGTACTCAACTCATACGGCCATTTTGATATTTCTTGACCAAGTCTCCACAAATCATAGGTGCTTGGTAAGTGGAAATTTTCACCTTTTTCCATCATTCACAAAATGCCGTACTCAACTCATACGGCCATTTTGATATTTCTTGAAAATGACTGACCAAGTCTCCACAAATCATAGGTGCTTGTAAAGGAGAAAATTTTCACCTTTTTCCATCATTCACAAAATGCCATACTCAACTCATACGGCCATTTTGATATTTCTTGAAAATCACTGACCAAGTCTCCACAAATCATAAGTGCTTGGTAAGTGGAAATTTTCACCTTTTTCCATCATTCACAAAATGCCATACTCAACTCATACGGCCATTTTGATATTTCTTGAAAATCACTGACCAAGTCTCCACAAATCATAGGTGCTTGGTAAGTGGAAATTTTCACCTTTTTCCATCATTCACAAAATGCCGTACTCAACTCATACGGCCATTTTGATATTTCTTGAAAATCACTGACCAAATCTCCACAAATCATAGGTGCTTGGTAAGTGGAAATTTTCACCTTTTTTCATCATTCACAAAATGCCGTACTCAACTCATACAGCCATTTTGATATTTCTTGAAAATCACTGACCAAATCTCCTAAAATCATAGGTGCTTGTAAAGAGGAAATTTTCACCTTTTTCCATCATTCACAAAATGCCGTACTCAACTCATACGGCCATTTTGATATTTCTTGAAAATCACTGACCAAGTCTCCACAAATCATAGGTGCTTGGTAAGTGGAAATTTTCACCTTTTTCCATCATTCACAAAATGCCGTACTCAACTCATACGGCCATTTTGATATTTCTTGACCAAGTCTCCACAAATCATAGGTGCTTGGTAAGTGGAAATTTTCACCTTTTTCCATCATTCACAAAATGCCGTACTCAACTCATACGGCCATTTTGATATTTCTTGACCAAGTCTCCACAAATCATAGGTGCTTGGTAAGTGGAAATTTTCACCTTTTTCCATCATTCACAAAATGCCGTACTCAACTCATACGGCCATTTTGATATTTCTTGAAAATGACTGACCAAGTCTCCACAAATGATAGGTGCTTGGTAAGTGGAAATTTTCACCTTTTTCCATCATTCACAAAATGCCATACTCAACTCATACGGCCATTTTGATATTTCTTGACCAAGTCTCCACAAATCATAGGTGCTTGATAAGTGGAAATTTTCACCTTTTTCCATCATTCACAAAATGCCGTACTCAACTCATACGGCCATTTTGATATTTCTTGAAAATCACTGACCAAGTCTCCACAAATCATAGGTGCTTGGTAAGTGGAAATTTTCACCTTTTTCCATCATTCACAAAATGCCGTACTCAACTCACACGGCCATTTTGATATTTCTTGAAAATCACTGACCAAGTCTCCACAAATCATAGGTGCTTGGTAAGTGGAAATTTTCACCTTTTCCCATCACTCACAAAATGCCGTACTCAACTCATACGGCCATTTTGATATTTCTTGAAAATCACTGACCAAGTCTCCACAAATCATAGGTGCTTGGTAAGTGGAAATTTTCACCTTTTTCCATCACTCACAAAATGCCGTACTCAACTCATACGGCCATTTTGATATTTCTTGAAAATCACTGACCAAGTCTCCACAAATCATAGGTGCTTGGTAAGTGGAAATTTTCACCTTTTTCCATCATTCACAAAATGCCGTACTCAACTCATACGGCCATTTTGATATTTCTTGAAAGTCACTGACCAAGTCTCCACAAATCATAGGTGCTTGATAAGTGGAAATTTTCACCTTTTTCCATCATTCACAAAATGCCGTACTCAACTCATACGGCCATTTTGATATTTCTTGAAAATCACTGACCAAGTCTCCACAAATCATAGGTGCTTGGTAAGTGGAAATTTTCACCTTTTTCCATCATTCACAAAATGCCGTACTCAACTCATACGGCCATTTTGATATTTCTTGAAAATCACTGACCAAGTCTCCACAAATCATAGGTGCTTGATAAGTGGAAATTTTCACCTTTTTCCATCATTCACAAAATGCCGTACTCAACTCATACGGCCATTTTGATATTTCTTGAAAATCACTGACCAAGTCTCCACAAATCATAGGTGCTTGGTAAGTGGAAATTTTCACCTTTTTCCATCATTCACAAAATGCCGTACTCAACTCATACGGCCATTTTGATATTTCTTGAAAATCACTGACCAAGTCTCCACAAATCATAGGTGCTTGGTAAGTGGAAATTTTCACCTTTTCCCATCACTCACAAAATGCCGTACTCAACTCATACGGCCATTTTGATATTTCTTGAAAATCACTGACCAAGTCTCCACAAATCATAGGTGCTTGGTAAGTGGAAATTTTCACCTTTTCCCATCACTCACACAATGCCGTACTCAACTCATACGGCCATTTTGATATTTCTTGAAAATCACTGACCAAGTCTCCACAAATCATAGGTGCTTGGTAAGTGGAAATTTTCACCTTTTTCCATCATTCACAAAATGCCGTACTCAAATCATACGGCCATTTTGATATTTCTTGAAAGTCACTGACCAAGTCTCCACAAATCATAGGTGCTTGATAAGTGGAAATTTTCACCTTTTTCCATCATTCACAAAATGCCGTACTCAACTCATACGGCCATTTTGATATTTCTTGAAAATCACTGACCAAGTCTCCACAAATCATAGGTGCTTGGTAAGTGGAAATTTTCACCTTTTTCCATCATTCACAAAATGCCGTACTCAACTCATACGGCCATTTTGATATTTCTTGAAAATCACTGACCAAGTCTCCACAAATCATAGGTGCTTGATAAGTGGAAATTTTCACCTTTTTCCATCATTCACAAAATGCCGTACTCAACTCATACGGCCATTTTGATATTTCTTGAAAATCACTGACCAAGTCTCCACAAATCATAGGTGCTTGGTAAGTGGAAATTTTCACCTTTTTCCATCATTCACAAAATGCCGTACTCAACTCATACGGCCATTTTGATATTTCTTGAAAATCACTGACCAAGTCTCCACAAATCATAAGTGCTTGGTAAGTGGAAATTTTCACCTTTTTCCATCATTCACAAAATGCTGTACTCAACTCATACGGCCATTTTGATATTTCTTGAAAATCACTGACCAAGTCTCCACAAATCATAGGTGCTTGGTAAGTGGAAATTTTCACCTTATTTCTTGAAAATCACTGACCAAATCTCCTAAAATCATAGGTGCTTGTAAAGAGGAAATTTTCACCTTTTTCCATCATTCACAAAATGCCGTACTCAACTCATACGGCCATTTTGATATTTCTTGAAAATCACTGACCAAGTCTCCACAAATCATAGGTGCTTGGTAAGTGGAAATTTTCACCTTTTTCCATCATTCACAAAATGCCGTACTCAACTCATACGGCCATTTTGATATTTCTTGACCAAGTCTCCACAAATCATAGGTGCTTGGTAAGTGGAAATTTTCACCTTTTTCCATCATTCACAAAATGCCGTACTCAACTCATACGGCCATTTTGATATTTCTTGACCAAGTCTCCACAAATCATAGGTGCTTGGTAAGTGGAAATTTTCACCTTTTTCCATCATTCACAAAATGCCGTACTCAACTCATACGGCCATTTTGATATTTCTTGAAAATGACTGACCAAGTCTCCACAAATGATAGGTGCTTGGTAAGTGGAAATTTTCACCTTTTTCCATCATTCACAAAATGCCATACTCAACTCATACGGCCATTTTGATATTTCTTGACCAAGTCTCCACAAATCATAGGTGCTTGATAAGTGGAAATTTTCACCTTTTTCCATCATTCACAAAATGCCGTACTCAACTCATACGGCCATTTTGATATTTCTTGAAAATCACTGACCAAGTCTCCACAAATCATAGGTGCTTGGTAAGTGGAAATTTTCACCTTTTTCCATCATTCACAAAATGCCGTACTCAACTCACACGGCCATTTTGATATTTCTTGAAAATCACTGACCAAGTCTCCACAAATCATAGGTGCTTGGTAAGTGGAAATTTTCACCTTTTCCCATCACTCACAAAATGCCGTACTCAACTCATACGGCCATTTTGATATTTCTTGAAAATCACTGACCAAGTCTCCACAAATCATAGGTGCTTGGTAAGTGGAAATTTTCACCTTTTTCCATCACTCACAAAATGCCGTACTCAACTCATACGGCCATTTTGATATTTCTTGAAAATCACTGACCAAGTCTCCACAAATCATAGGTGCTTGGTAAGTGGAAATTTTCACCTTTTTCCATCATTCACAAAATGCCGTACTCAACTCATACGGCCATTTTGATATTTCTTGAAAGTCACTGACCAAGTCTCCACAAATCATAGGTGCTTGATAAGTGGAAATTTTCACCTTTTTCCATCATTCACAAAATGCCGTACTCAACTCATACGGCCATTTTGATATTTCTTGAAAATCACTGACCAAGTCTCCACAAATCATAGGTGCTTGGTAAGTGGAAATTTTCACCTTTTTCCATCATTCACAAAATGCCGTACTCAACTCATACGGCCATTTTGATATTTCTTGAAAATCACTGACCAAGTCTCCACAAATCATAGGTGCTTGATAAGTGGAAATTTTCACCTTTTTCCATCATTCACAAAATGCCGTACTCAACTCATACGGCCATTTTGATATTTCTTGAAAATCACTGACCAAGTCTCCACAAATCATAGGTGCTTGGTAAGTGGAAATTTTCACCTTTTTCCATCATTCACAAAATGCCGTACTCAACTCATACGGCCATTTTGATATTTCTTGAAAATCACTGACCAAGTCTCCACAAATCATAGGTGCTTGGTAAGTGGAAATTTTCACCTTTTCCCATCACTCACAAAATGCCGTACTCAACTCATACGGCCATTTTGATATTTCTTGAAAATCACTGACCAAGTCTCCACAAATCATAGGTGCTTGGTAAGTGGAAATTTTCACCTTTTCCCATCACTCACACAATGCCGTACTCAACTCATACGGCCATTTTGATATTTCTTGAAAATCACTGACCAAGTCTCCACAAATCATAGGTGCTTGGTAAGTGGAAATTTTCACCTTTTTCCATCATTCACAAAATGCCGTACTCAAATCATACGGCCATTTTGATATTTCTTGAAAGTCACTGACCAAGTCTCCACAAATCATAGGTGCTTGATAAGTGGAAATTTTCACCTTTTTCCATCATTCACAAAATGCCGTACTCAACTCATACGGCCATTTTGATATTTCTTGAAAATCACTGACCAAGTCTCCACAAATCATAGGTGCTTGGTAAGTGGAAATTTTCACCTTTTTCCATCATTCACAAAATGCCGTACTCAACTCATACGGCCATTTTGATATTTCTTGAAAATCACTGACCAAGTCTCCACAAATCATAGGTGCTTGATAAGTGGAAATTTTCACCTTTTTCCATCATTCACAAAATGCCGTACTCAACTCATACGGCCATTTTGATATTTCTTGAAAATCACTGACCAAGTCTCCACAAATCATAGGTGCTTGGTAAGTGGAAATTTTCACCTTTTTCCATCATTCACAAAATGCCGTACTCAACTCATACGGCCATTTTGATATTTCTTGAAAATCACTGACCAAGTCTCCACAAATCATAGGTGCTTGGTAAGTGGAAATTTTCACCTTTTTCCATCATTCACAAAATGCCGTACTCAACTCATACGGCCATTTTGATATTTCTTGAAAATCACTGACCAAGTCTCCACAAATCATAGGTGCTTGGTAAGTGGAAATTTTCACCTTTTCCCATCACTCACAAAATGCCGTACTCAACTCATACGGCCATTTTGATA
This sequence comes from Planococcus citri, assembly GCF_950023065.1. Lineage (NCBI taxonomy): Eukaryota > Metazoa > Arthropoda > Insecta > Hemiptera > Pseudococcidae > Planococcus > Planococcus citri. The sequence continues at coordinate 29,670,374 of NC_088679.1, read as the reverse complement.
TTTCTTGAAAATCACTGACCAAGTCTCCACAAATCATAGGTGCTTGGTAAGTGGAAATTTTCACCTTTTCCCATCACTCACACAATGCCGTACTCAACTCATACGGCCATTTTGATATTTCTTGAAAATCACTGACCAAGTCTCCACAAATCATAGGTGCTTGGTAAGTGGAAATTTTCACCTTTTTCCATCATTCACAAAATGCCGTACTCAAATCATACGGCCATTTTGATATTTCTTGAAAGTCACTGACCAAGTCTCCACAAATCATAGGTGCTTGATAAGTGGAAATTTTCACCTTTTTCCATCATTCACAAAATGCCGTACTCAACTCATACGGCCATTTTGATATTTCTTGAAAATCACTGACCAAGTCTCCACAAATCATAGGTGCTTGGTAAGTGGAAATTTTCACCTTTTTCCATCATTCACAAAATGCCGTACTCAACTCATACGGCCATTTTGATATTTCTTGAAAATCACTGACCAAGTCTCCACAAATCATAGGTGCTTGATAAGTGGAAATTTTCACCTTTTTCCATCATTCACAAAATGCCGTACTCAACTCATACGGCCATTTTGATATTTCTTGAAAATCACTGACCAAGTCTCCACAAATCATAGGTGCTTGGTAAGTGGAAATTTTCACCTTTTTCCATCATTCACAAAATGCCGTACTCAACTCATACGGCCATTTTGATATTTCTTGAAAATCACTGACCAAGTCTCCACAAATCATAAGTGCTTGGTAAGTGGAAATTTTCACCTTTTTCCATCATTCACAAAATGCCGTACTCAACTCATACGGCCATTTTGATATTTCTTGAGAATCACTGACCAAGTCTCCACAAATCATAGGTGCTTGGTAAGTGGAAATTTTCACCTTTTTCCATCATTCACAAAATGCCGTACTCAACTCATACGGCCATTTTGATATTTCTTGAAAATCACTGACCAAGTCTCCACAAATCATAGGTGCTTGGTAAGTGGAAATTTTCACCTTTTCCCATCACTCACAAAATGCCGTACTCAACTCATACGGCCATTTTGATATTTCTTGAAAATCACTGACCAAGTCTCCACAAATCATAGGTGCTTGGTAAGTGGAAATTTTCACCTTTTCCCATCACTCACACAATGCCGTACTCAACTCATACGGCCATTTTGATATTTCTTGAAAATCACTGACCAAGTCTCCACAAATCATAGGTGCTTGGTAAGTGGAAATTTTCACCTTTTTCCATCATTCACAAAATGCCGTACTCAAATCATACGGCCATTTTGATATTTCTTGAAAGTCACTGACCAAGTCTCCACAAATCATAGGTGCTTGATAAGTGGAAATTTTCACCTTTTTCCATCATTCACAAAATGCCGTACTCAACTCATACGGCCATTTTGATATTTCTTGAAAATCACTGACCAAGTCTCCACAAATCATAGGTGCTTGGTAAGTGGAAATTTTCACCTTTTTCCATCATTCACAAAATGCCGTACTCAACTCATACGGCCATTTTGATATTTCTTGAAAATCACTGACCAAGTCTCCACAAATCATAGGTGCTTGATAAGTGGAAATTTTCACCTTTTTCCATCATTCACAAAATGCCGTACTCAACTCATACGGCCATTTTGATATTTCTTGAAAATCACTGACCAAGTCTCCACAAATCATAGGTGCTTGGTAAGTGGAAATTTTCACCTTTTTCCATCATTCACAAAATGCCGTACTCAAATCATACGGCCATTTTGATATTTCTTGAAAGTCACTGACCAAGTCTCCACAAATCATAGGTGCTTGGTAAGTGGAAATTTTCACCTTTTTCCATCATTCACAAAATGCCGTACTCAAATCATACGGCCATTTTGATATTTCTTGAAAGTCACTGACCAAGTCTCCACAAATCATAGGTGCTTGATAAGTGGAAATTTTCACCTTTTTCCATCATTCACAAAATGCCGTACTCAACTCATACGGCCATTTTGATATTTCTTGAAAATCACTGACCAAGTCTCCACAAATCATAGGTGCTTGGTAAGTGGAAATTTTCACCTTTTTCCATCATTCACAAAATGCCGTACTCAACTCATACGGCCATTTTGATATTTCTTGAAAATCACTGACCAAGTCTCCACAAATCATAGGTGCTTGGTAAGTGGAAATTTTCACCTTTTCCCATCATTCACAAAATGCCGTACTCAACTCATACGGCCATTTTGATATTTCTTGACCAAGTCTCCACAAATCATAGGTGCTTGGTAAGTGGAAATTTTCACCTTTTTCCATCATTCACAAAATGCCGTACTCAACTCATACGGCCATTTTGATATTTCTTGACCAAGTCTCCACAAATCATAGGTGCTTGGTAAGTGGAAATTTTCACCTTTTTCCATCATTCACAAAATGCCGTACTCAACTCATACGGCCATTTTGATATTTCTTGAAAATGACTGACCAAGTCTCCACAAATGATAGGTGCTTGGTAAGTGGAAATTTTCACCTTTTTCCATCATTCACAAAATGCCATACTCAACTCATACGGCCATTTTGATATTTCTTGACCAAGTCTCCACAAATCATAGGTGCTTGATAAGTGGAAATTTTCACCTTTTTCCATCATTCACAAAATGCCGTACTCAACTCATACGGCCATTTTGATATTTCTTGAAAATCACTGACCAAGTCTCCACAAATCATAGGTGCTTGGTAAGTGGAAATTTTCACCTTTTTCCATCATTCACAAAATGCCGTACTCAACTCACACGGCCATTTTGATATTTCTTGAAAATCACTGACCAAGTCTCCACAAATCATAGGTGCTTGGTAAGTGGAAATTTTCACCTTTTCCCATCACTCACAAAATGCCGTACTCAACTCATACGGCCATTTTGATATTTCTTGAAAATCACTGACCAAGTCTCCACAAATCATAGGTGCTTGGTAAGTGGAAATTTTCACCTTTTTCCATCACTCACAAAATGCCGTACTCAACTCATACGGCCATTTTGATATTTCTTGAAAATCACTGACCAAGTCTCCACAAATCATAGGTGCTTGGTAAGTGGAAATTTTCACCTTTTTCCATCATTCACAAAATGCCGTACTCAACTCATACGGCCATTTTGATATTTCTTGAAAGTCACTGACCAAGTCTCCACAAATCATAGGTGCTTGATAAGTGGAAATTTTCACCTTTTTCCATCATTCACAAAATGCCGTACTCAACTCATACGGCCATTTTGATATTTCTTGAAAATCACTGACCAAGTCTCCACAAATCATAGGTGCTTGGTAAGTGGAAATTTTCACCTTTTTCCATCATTCACAAAATGCCGTACTCAACTCATACGGCCATTTTGATATTTCTTGAAAATCACTGACCAAGTCTCCACAAATCATAGGTGCTTGATAAGTGGAAATTTTCACCTTTTTCCATCATTCACAAAATGCCGTACTCAACTCATACGGCCATTTTGATATTTCTTGAAAATCACTGACCAAGTCTCCACAAATCATAGGTGCTTGGTAAGTGGAAATTTTCACCTTTTTCCATCATTCACAAAATGCCGTACTCAACTCATACGGCCATTTTGATATTTCTTGAAAATCACTGACCAAGTCTCCACAAATCATAGGTGCTTGGTAAGTGGAAATTTTCACCTTTTCCCATCACTCACAAAATGCCGTACTCAACTCATACGGCCATTTTGATATTTCTTGAAAATCACTGACCAAGTCTCCACAAATCATAGGTGCTTGGTAAGTGGAAATTTTCACCTTTTCCCATCACTCACACAATGCCGTACTCAACTCATACGGCCATTTTGATATTTCTTGAAAATCACTGACCAAGTCTCCACAAATCATAGGTGCTTGGTAAGTGGAAATTTTCACCTTTTTCCATCATTCACAAAATGCCGTACTCAAATCATACGGCCATTTTGATATTTCTTGAAAGTCACTGACCAAGTCTCCACAAATCATAGGTGCTTGATAAGTGGAAATTTTCACCTTTTTCCATCATTCACAAAATGCCGTACTCAACTCATACGGCCATTTTGATATTTCTTGAAAATCACTGACCAAGTCTCCACAAATCATAGGTGCTTGGTAAGTGGAAATTTTCACCTTTTTCCATCATTCACAAAATGCCGTACTCAACTCATACGGCCATTTTGATATTTCTTGAAAATCACTGACCAAGTCTCCACAAATCATAGGTGCTTGATAAGTGGAAATTTTCACCTTTTTCCATCATTCACAAAATGCCGTACTCAACTCATACGGCCATTTTGATATTTCTTGAAAATCACTGACCAAGTCTCCACAAATCATAGGTGCTTGGTAAGTGGAAATTTTCACCTTTTTCCATCATTCACAAAATGCCGTACTCAACTCATACGGCCATTTTGATATTTCTTGAAAATCACTGACCAAGTCTCCACAAATCATAAGTGCTTGGTAAGTGGAAATTTTCACCTTTTTCCATCATTCACAAAATGCCGTACTCAACTCATACGGCCATTTTGATATTTCTTGAAAATCACTGACCAAGTCTCCACAAATCATAGGTGCTTGGTAAGTGGAAATTTTCACCTTATTTCTTGAAAATCACTGACCAAATCTCCTAAAATCATAGGTGCTTGTAAAGAGGAAATTTTCACCTTTTTCCATCATTCACAAAATGCCGTACTCAACTCATACGGCCATTTTGATATTTCTTGAAAATCACTGACCAAGTCTCCACAAATCATAGGTGCTTGGTAAGTGGAAATTTTCACCTTTTTCCATCATTCACAAAATGCCGTACTCAACTCATACGGCCATTTTGATATTTCTTGACCAAGTCTCCACAAATCATAGGTGCTTGGTAAGTGGAAATTTTCACCTTTTTCCATCATTCACAAAATGCCGTACTCAACTCATACGGCCATTTTGATATTTCTTGACCAAGTCTCCACAAATCATAGGTGCTTGGTAAGTGGAAATTTTCACCTTTTTCCATCATTCACAAAATGCCGTACTCAACTCATACGGCCATTTTGATATTTCTTGAAAATGACTGACCAAGTCTCCACAAATGATAGGTGCTTGGTAAGTGGAAATTTTCACCTTTTTCCATCATTCACAAAATGCCATACTCAACTCATACGGCCATTTTGATATTTCTTGACCAAGTCTCCACAAATCATAGGTGCTTGATAAGTGGAAATTTTCACCTTTTTCCATCATTCACAAAATGCCGTACTCAACTCATACGGCCATTTTGATATTTCTTGAAAATCACTGACCAAGTCTCCACAAATCATAGGTGCTTGGTAAGTGGAAATTTTCACCTTTTTCCATCATTCACAAAATGCCGTACTCAACTCACACGGCCATTTTGATATTTCTTGAAAATCACTGACCAAGTCTCCACAAATCATAGGTGCTTGGTAAGTGGAAATTTTCACCTTTTCCCATCACTCACAAAATGCCGTACTCAACTCATACGGCCATTTTGATATTTCTTGAAAATCACTGACCAAGTCTCCACAAATCATAGGTGCTTGGTAAGTGGAAATTTTCACCTTTTTCCATCACTCACAAAATGCCGTACTCAACTCATACGGCCATTTTGATATTTCTTGAAAATCACTGACCAAGTCTCCACAAATCATAGGTGCTTGGTAAGTGGAAATTTTCACCTTTTTCCATCATTCACAAAATGCCGTACTCAACTCATACGGCCATTTTGATATTTCTTGAAAGTCACTGACCAAGTCTCCACAAATCATAGGTGCTTGATAAGTGGAAATTTTCACCTTTTTCCATCATTCACAAAATGCCGTACTCAACTCATACGGCCATTTTGATATTTCTTGAAAATCACTGACCAAGTCTCCACAAATCATAGGTGCTTGGTAAGTGGAAATTTTCACCTTTTTCCATCATTCACAAAATGCCGTACTCAACTCATACGGCCATTTTGATATTTCTTGAAAATCACTGACCAAGTCTCCACAAATCATAGGTGCTTGATAAGTGGAAATTTTCACCTTTTTCCATCATTCACAAAATGCCGTACTCAACTCATACGGCCATTTTGATATTTCTTGAAAATCACTGACCAAGTCTCCACAAATCATAGGTGCTTGGTAAGTGGAAATTTTCACCTTTTTCCATCATTCACAAAATGCCGTACTCAACTCATACGGCCATTTTGATATTTCTTGAAAATCACTGACCAAGTCTCCACAAATCATAGGTGCTTGGTAAGTGGAAATTTTCACCTTTTCCCATCACTCACAAAATGCCGTACTCAACTCATACGGCCATTTTGATATTTCTTGAAAATCACTGACCAAGTCTCCACAAATCATAGGTGCTTGGTAAGTGGAAATTTTCACCTTTTCCCATCACTCACACAATGCCGTACTCAACTCATACGGCCATTTTGATATTTCTTGAAAATCACTGACCAAGTCTCCACAAATCATAGGTGCTTGGTAAGTGGAAATTTTCACCTTTTTCCATCATTCACAAAATGCCGTACTCAAATCATACGGCCATTTTGATATTTCTTGAAAGTCACTGACCAAGTCTCCACAAATCATAGGTGCTTGATAAGTGGAAATTTTCACCTTTTTCCATCATTCACAAAATGCCGTACTCAACTCATACGGCCATTTTGATATTTCTTGAAAATCACTGACCAAGTCTCCACAAATCATAGGTGCTTGGTAAGTGGAAATTTTCACCTTTTTCCATCATTCACAAAATGCCGTACTCAACTCATACGGCCATTTTGATATTTCTTGAAAATCACTGACCAAGTCTCCACAAATCATAGGTGCTTGATAAGTGGAAATTTTCACCTTTTTCCATCATTCACAAAATGCCGTACTCAACTCATACGGCCATTTTGATATTTCTTGAAAATCACTGACCAAGTCTCCACAAATCATAGGTGCTTGGTAAGTGGAAATTTTCACCTTTTTCCATCATTCACAAAATGCCGTACTCAACTCATACGGCCATTTTGATATTTCTTGAAAATCACTGACCAAGTCTCCACAAATCATAGGTGCTTGGTAAGTGGAAATTTTCACCTTTTTCCATCATTCACAAAATGCCGTACTCAACTCATACGGCCATTTTGATATTTCTTGAAAATCACTGACCAAGTCTCCACAAATCATAGGTGCTTGGTAAGTGGAAATTTTCACCTTTTCCCATCACTCACAAAATGCCGTACTCAACTCATACGGCCATTTTGATATTTCTTGAAAATCACTGACCAAGTCTCCACAAATCATAGGTGCTTGGTAAGTGGAAATTTTCACCTTTTCCCATCACTCACACAATCCCGTACTCAACTCATACGGCCATTTTGATATTTCTTGAAAATCACTGACCAAGTCTCCACAAATCATAGGTGCTTGGTAAGTGGAAATTTTCACCTTTTTCCATCATTCACAAAATGCCGTACTCAAATCATACGGCCATTTTGATATTTCTTGAAAGTCACTGACCAAGTCTCCACAAATCATAGGTGCTTGATAAGTGGAAATTTTCACCTTTTTCCATCATTCACAAAATGCCGTACTCAACTCATACGGCCATTTTGATATTTCTTGAAAATCACTGACCAAGTCTCCACAAATCATAGGTGCTTGGTAAGTGGAAATTTTCACCTTTTTCCATCATTCACAAAATGCCGTACTCAACTCATACGGCCATTTTGATATTTCTTGAAAATCACTGACCAAGTCTCCACAAATCATAGGTGCTTGATAAGTGGAAATTTTCACCTTTTTCCATCATTCACAAAATGCCGTACTCAACTCATACGGCCATTTTGATATTTCTTGAAAATCACTGACCAAGTCTCCACAAATCATAGGTGCTTGGTAAGTGGAAATTTTCACCTTTTTCCATCATTCACAAAATGCCGTACTCAACTCATACGGCCATTTTGATATTTCTTGAAAATCACTGACCAAGTCTCCACAAATCATAAGTGCTTGGTAAGTGGAAATTTTCACCTTTTTCCATCATTCACAAAATGCCGTACTCAACTCATACGGCCATTTTGATATTTCTTGAAAATCACTGACCAAGTCTCCACAAATCATAGGTGCTTGGTAAGTGGAAATTTTCACCTTATTTCTTGAAAATCACTGACCAAATCTCCTAAAATCATAGGTGCTTGTAAAGAGGAAATTTTCACCTTTTTCCATCATTCACAAAATGCCGTACTCAACTCATACGGCCATTTTGATATTTCTTGAAAATCACTGACCAAGTCTCCACAAATCATAGGTGCTTGGTAAGTGGAAATTTTCACCTTTTTCCATCATTCACAAAATGCCGTACTCAACTCATACGGCCATTTTGATATTTCTTGACCAAGTCTCCACAAATCATAGGTGCTTGGTAAGTGGAAATTTTCACCTTTTTCCATCATTCACAAAATGCCGTACTCAACTCATACGGCCATTTTGATATTTCTTGACCAAGTCTCCACAAATCATAGGTGCTTGGTAAGTGGAAATTTTCACCTTTTTCCATCATTCACAAAATGCCGTACTCAACTCATACGGCCATTTTGATATTTCTTGAAAATGACTGACCAAGTCTCCACAAATGATAGGTGCTTGGTAAGTGGAAATTTTCACCTTTTTCCATCATTCACAAAATGCCATACTCAACTCATACGGCCATTTTGATATTTCTTGACCAAGTCTCCACAAATCATAGGTGCTTGATAAGTGGAAATTTTCACCTTTTTCCATCATTCACAAAATGCCGTACTCAACTCATACGGCCATTTTGATATTTCTTGAAAATCACTGACCAAGTCTCCACAAATCATAGGTGCTTGGTAAGTGGAAATTTTCACCTTTTTCCATCATTCACAAAATGCCGTACTCAACTCACACGGCCATTTTGATATTTCTTGAAAATCACTGACCAAGTCTCCACAAATCATAGGTGCTTGGTAAGTGGAAATTTTCACCTTTTCCCATCACTCACAAAATGCCGTACTCAACTCATACGGCCATTTTGATATTTCTTGAAAATCACTGACCAAGTCTCCACAAATCATAGGTGCTTGGTAAGTGGAAATTTTCACCTTTTTCCATCACTCACAAAATGCCGTACTCAACTCATACGGCCATTTTGATATTTCTTGAAAATCACTGACCAAGTCTCCACAAATCATAGGTGCTTGGTAAGTGGAAATTTTCACCTTTTTCCATCATTCACAAAATGCCGTACTCAACTCATACGGCCATTTTGATATTTCTTGAAAGTCACTGACCAAGTCTCCACAAATCATAGGTGCTTGATAAGTGGAAATTTTCACCTTTTTCCATCATTCACAAAATGCCGTACTCAACTCATACGGCCATTTTGATATTTCTTGAAAATCACTGACCAAGTCTCCACAAATCATAGGTGCTTGGTAAGTGGAAATTTTCACCTTTTTCCATCATTCACAAAATGCCGTACTCAACTCATACGGCCATTTTGATATTTCTTGAAAATCACTGACCAAGTCTCCACAAATCATAGGTGCTTGATAAGTGGAAATTTTCACCTTTTTCCATCATTCACAAAATGCCGTACTCAACTCATACGGCCATTTTGATATTTCTTGAAAATCACTGACCAAGTCTCCACAAATCATAGGTGCTTGGTAAGTGGAAATTTTCACCTTTTTCCATCATTCACAAAATGCCGTACTCAACTCATACGGCCATTTTGATATTTCTTGAAAATCACTGACCAAGTCTCCACAAATCATAGGTGCTTGGTAAGTGGAAATTTTCACCTTTTCCCATCACTCACAAAATGCCGTACTCAACTCATACGGCCATTTTGATATTTCTTGAAAATCACTGACCAAGTCTCCACAAATCATAGGTGCTTGGTAAGTGGAAATTTTCACCTTTTCCCATCACTCACACAATGCCGTACTCAACTCATACGGCCATTTTGATATTTCTTGAAAATCACTGACCAAGTCTCCACAAATCATAGGTGCTTGGTAAGTGGAAATTTTCACCTTTTTCCATCATTCACAAAATGCCGTACTCAAATCATACGGCCATTTTGATATTTCTTGAAAGTCACTGACCAAGTCTCCACAAATCATAGGTGCTTGATAAGTGGAAATTTTCACCTTTTTCCATCATTCACAAAATGCCGTACTCAACTCATACGGCCATTTTGATATTTCTTGAAAATCACTGACCAAGTCTCCACAAATCATAGGTGCTTGGTAAGTGGAAATTTTCACCTTTTTCCATCATTCACAAAATGCCGTACTCAACTCATACGGCCATTTTGATATTTCTTGAAAATCACTGACCAAGTCTCCACAAATCATAGGTGCTTGATAAGTGGAAATTTTCACCTTTTTCCATCATTCACAAAATGCCGTACTCAACTCATACGGCCATTTTGATATTTCTTGAAAATCACTGACCAAGTCTCCACAAATCATAGGTGCTTGGTAAGTGGAAATTTTCACCTTTTTCCATCATTCACAAAATGCCGTACTCAACTCATACGGCCATTTTGATATTTCTTGAAAATCACTGACCAAGTCTCCACAAATCATAGGTGCTTGGTAAGTGGAAATTTTCACCTTTTTCCATCATTCACAAAATGCCGTACTCAACTCATACGGCCATTTTGATATTTCTTGAAAATCACTGACCAAGTCTCCACAAATCATAGGTGCTTGGTAAGTGGAAATTTTCACCTTTTCCCATCACTCACAAAATGCCGTACTCAACTCATACGGCCATTTTGATATTTCTTGAAAATCACTGACCAAGTCTCCACAAATCATAGGTGCTTGGTAAGTGGAAATTTTCACCTTTTCCCATCACTCACACAATGCCGTACTCAACTCATACGGCCATTTTGATATTTCTTGAAAATCACTGACCAAGTCTCCACAAATCATAGGTGCTTGGTAAGTGGAAATTTTCACCTTTTTCCATCATTCACAAAATGCCGTACTCAAATCATACGGCCATTTTGATATTTCTTGAAAGTCACTGACCAAGTCTCCACAAATCATAGGTGCTTGATAAGTGGAAATTTTCACCTTTTTCCATCATTCACAAAATGCCGTACTCAACTCATACGGCCATTTTGATATTTCTTGAAAATCACTGACCAAGTCTCCACAAATCATAGGTGCTTGGTAAGTGGAAATTTTCACCTTTTTCCATCATTCACAAAATGCCGTACTCAACTCATACGGCCATTTTGATATTTCTTGAAAATCACTGACCAAGTCTCCACAAATCATAGGTGCTTGATAAGTGGAAATTTTCACCTTTTTCCATCATTCACAAAATGCCGTACTCAACTCATACGGCCATTTTGATATTTCTTGAAAATCACTGACCAAGTCTCCACAAATCATAGGTGCTTGGTAAGTGGAAATTTTCACCTTTTTCCATCATTCACAAAATGCCGTACTCAACTCATACGGCCATTTTGATATTTCTTGAAAATCACTGACCAAGTCTCCACAAATCATAAGTGCTTGGTAAGTGGAAATTTTCACCTTTTTCCATCATTCACAAAATGCCGTACTCAACTCATACGGCCATTTTGATATTTCTTGAAAATCACTGACCAAGTCTCCACAAATCATAGGTGCTTGGTAAGTGGAAATTTTCACCTTATTTCTTGAAAATCACTGACCAAATCTCCTAAAATCATAGGTGCTTGTAAAGAGGAAATTTTCACCTTTTTCCATCATTCACAAAATGCCGTACTCAACTCATACGGCCATTTTGATATTTCTTGAAAATCACTGACCAAGTCTCCACAAATCATAGGTGCTTGGTAAGTGGAAATTTTCACCTTTTTCCATCATTCACAAAATGCCGTACTCAACTCATACGGCCATTTTGATATTTCTTGACCAAGTCTCCACAAATCATAGGTGCTTGGTAAGTGGAAATTTTCACCTTTTTCCATCATTCACAAAATGCCGTACTCAACTCATACGGCCATTTTGATATTTCTTGAAAATGACTGACCAAGTCTCCACAAATGATAGGTGCTTGGTAAGTGGAAATTTTCACCTTTTTCCATCATTCACAAAATGCCATACTCAACTCATACGGCCATTTTGATATTTCTTGACCAAGTCTCCACAAATCATAGGTGCTTGATAAGTGGAAATTTTCACCTTTTTCCATCATTCACAAAATGCCGTACTCAACTCATACGGCCATTTTGATATTTCTTGAAAATCACTGACCAAGTCTCCACAAATCATAGGTGCTTGGTAAGTGGAAATTTTCACCTTTTTCCATCATTCACAAAATGCCGTACTCAACTCACACGGCCATTTTGATATTTCTTGAAAATCACTGACCAAGTCTCCACAAATCATAGGTGCTTGGTAAGTGGAAATTTTCACCTTTTCCCATCACTCACAAAATGCCGTACTCAACTCATACGGCCATTTTGATATTTCTTGAAAATCACTGACCAAGTCTCCACAAATCATAGGTGCTTGGTAAGTGGAAATTTTCACCTTTTTCCATCACTCACAAAATGCCGTACTCAACTCATACGGCCATTTTGATATTTCTTGAAAATCACTGACCAAGTCTCCACAAATCATAGGTGCTTGGTAAGTGGAAATTTTCACCTTTTTCCATCATTCACAAAATGCCGTACTCAACTCATACGGCCATTTTGATATTTCTTGAAAGTCACTGACCAAGTCTCCACAAATCATAGGTGCTTGATAAGTGGAAATTTTCACCTTTTTCCATCGATTCACAAAATGCCGTACTCAACTCATACGGCCATTTTGATATTTCTTGAAAATCACTGACCAAGTCTCCACAAATCATAGGTGCTTGGTAAGTGGAAATTTTCACCTTTTTCCATCATTCACAAAATGCCGTACTCAACTCATACGGCCATTTTGATATTTCTTGAAAATCACTGACCAAGTCTCCACAAATCATAGGTGCTTGATAAGTGGAAATTTTCACCTTTTTCCATCATTCACAAAATGCCGTACTCAACTCATACGGCCATTTTGATATTTCTTGAAAATCACTGACCAAGTCTCCACAAATCATAGGTGCTTGGTAAGTGGAAATTTTCACCTTTTTCCATCATTCACAAAATGCCGTACTCAACTCATACGGCCATTTTGATATTTCTTGAAAATCACTGACCAAGTCTCCACAAATCATAGGTGCTTGGTAAGTGGAAATTTTCACCTTTTCCCATCACTCACAAAATGCCGTACTCAACTCATACGGCCATTTTGATATTTCTTGAAAATCACTGACCAAGTCTCCACAAATCATAGGTGCTTGGTAAGTGGAAATTTTCACCTTTTCCCATCACTCACACAATGCCGTACTCAACTCATACGGCCATTTTGATATTTCTTGAAAATCACTGACCAAGTCTCCACAAATCATAGGTGCTTGGTAAGTGGAAATTTTCACCTTTTTCCATCATTCACAAAATGCCGTACTCAAATCATACGGCCATTTTGATATTTCTTGAAAGTCACTGACCAAGTCTCCACAAATCATAGGTGCTTGATAAGTGGAAATTTTCACCTTTTTCCATCATTCACAAAATGCCGTACTCAACTCATACAGCCATTTTGATATTTCTTGAAAATCACTGACCAAGTCTCCACAAATCATAGGTGCTTGGTAAGTGGAAATTTTCACCTTTTTCCATCATTCACAAAATGCCGTACTCAACTCATACGGCCATTTTGATATTTCTTGAAAATCACTGACCAAGTCTCCACAAATCATAGGTGCTTGATAAGTGGAAATTTTCACCTTTTTCCATCATTCACAAAATGCCGTACTCAACTCATACGGCCATTTTGATATTTCTTGAAAATCACTGACCAAGTCTCCACAAATCATAGGTGCTTGGTAAGTGGAAATTTTCACCTTTTTCCATCATTCACAAAATGCCGTACTCAACTCATACGGCCATTTTGATATTTCTTGAAAATCACTGACCAAGTCTCCACAAATCATAGGTGCTTGGTAAGTGGAAATTTTCACCTTTTTCCATCATTCACAAAATGCCGTACTCAACTCATACGGCCATTTTGATATTTCTTGAAAATCACTGACCAAGTCTCCACAAATCATAGGTGCTTGGTAAGTGGAAATTTTCACCTTATTTCTTGAAAATCACTGACCAAATCTCCTAAAATCATAGGTGCTTGTAAAGAGGAAATTTTCACCTTTTTCCATCATTCACAAAATGCCGTACTCAACTCATACGGCCATTTTGATATTTCTTGAAAATGACTGACCAAGTCTCCACAAATCATAGGTGCTTGTAAAGGGGAAATTTTCACCTTTTTCCATCATTCACAAAATGCCGTACTCAACTCATACGGCCATTTTGATATTTCTTGAAAATCATTGACCAAGTCTCCACAAATCATAGGTGCTTGGTAAGTGGAAGTTTTCACCTTTTTCCATCATTCACAAAATGCCGTACTCAACTCATACGGCCATTTTGATATTTCTTGAAAAACACTGACCAAGTCTCCACAAATCATAGGTGCTTGGTAAGTGGAAATTTTCACCTTTTCCCATCACTCACAAAATGCCGTACTCAACTCATACGGCCATTTTGATATTTCTTGACCAAGTCTCCACAAATCATAGGTGCTTGGTAAGTGGAAATTTTCACCTTTTTCCATCATTCACAAAATGCCGTACTCAACTCATACGGCCATTTTGATATTTCTTGAAAATGACTGACCAAGTCTCCACAAATCATAGGTGCTTGTAAAGGAGAAAATTTTCACCTTTTTCCATCATTCACAAAATGCCGTACTCAACTCATACGGCCATTTTGATATTTCTTGAAAATCACTGACCAAGTCTCCACAAATCATAAGTGCTTGGTAAGTGGAAATTTTCACCTTTTTCCATCATTCACAAAATGCCATACTCAACTCATACGGCCATTTTGATATTTCTTGAAAATCACTGACCAAGTCTCCACAAATCATAGGTGCTTGGTAAGTGGAAATTTTCACCTTTTTCCATCATTCACAAAATGCCGTACTCAACTCATACGGCCATTTTGATATTTCTTGAAAATCACTGACCAAATCTCCACAAATCATAGGTGCTTGGTAAGTGGAAATTTTCACCTTTTTTCATCATTCACAAAATGCCGTACTCAACTCATACAGCCATTTTGATATTTCTTGAAAATCACTGACCAAATCTCCTAAAATCATAGGTGCTTGTAAAGAGGAAATTTTCACCTTTTTCCATCATTCACAAAATGCCGTACTCAACTCATACGGCCATTTTGATATTTCTTGAAAATCACTGACCAAGTCTCCACAAATCATAGGTGCTTGGTAAGTGGAAATTTTCACCTTTTTCCATCATTCACAAAATGCCGTACTCAACTCATACGGCCATTTTGATATTTCTTGACCAAGTCTCCACAAATCATAGGTGCTTGGTAAGTGGAAATTTTCACCTTTTTCCATCATTCACAAAATGCCGTACTCAACTCATACGGCCATTTTGATATTTCTTGACCAAGTCTCCACAAATCATAGGTGCTTGGTAAGTGGAAATTTTCACCTTTTTCCATCATTCACAAAATGCCGTACTCAACTCATACGGCCATTTTGATATTTCTTGAAAATGACTGACCAAGTCTCCACAAATGATAGGTGCTTGGTAAGTGGAAATTTTCACCTTTTTCCATCATTCACAAAATGCCATACTCAACTCATACGGCCATTTTGATATTTCTTGACCAAGTCTCCACAAATCATAGGTGCTTGATAAGTGGAAATTTTCACCTTTTTCCATCATTCACAAAATGCCGTACTCAACTCATACGGCCATTTTGATATTTCTTGAAAATCACTGACCAAGTCTCCACAAATCATAGGTGCTTGGTAAGTGGAAATTTTCACCTTTTTCCATCATTCACAAAATGCCGTACTCAACTCACACGGCCATTTTGATATTTCTTGAAAATCACTGACCAAGTCTCCACAAATCATAGGTGCTTGGTAAGTGGAAATTTTCACCTTTTCCCATCACTCACAAAATGCCGTACTCAACTCATACGGCCATTTTGATATTTCTTGAAAATCACTGACCAAGTCTCCACAAATCATAGGTGCTTGGTAAGTGGAAATTTTCACCTTTTTCCATCACTCACAAAATGCCGTACTCAACTCATACGGCCATTTTGATATTTCTTGAAAATCACTGACCAAGTCTCCACAAATCATAGGTGCTTGGTAAGTGGAAATTTTCACCTTTTTCCATCATTCACAAAATGCCGTACTCAACTCATACGGCCATTTTGATATTTCTTGAAAGTCACTGACCAAGTCTCCACAAATCATAGGTGCTTGATAAGTGGAAATTTTCACCTTTTTCCATCATTCACAAAATGCCGTACTCAACTCATACGGCCATTTTGATATTTCTTGAAAATCACTGACCAAGTCTCCACAAATCATAGGTGCTTGGTAAGTGGAAATTTTCACCTTTTTCCATCATTCACAAAATGCCGTACTCAACTCATACGGCCATTTTGATATTTCTTGAAAATCACTGACCAAGTCTCCACAAATCATAGGTGCTTGATAAGTGGAAATTTTCACCTTTTTCCATCATTCACAAAATGCCGTACTCAACTCATACGGCCATTTTGATATTTCTTGAAAATCACTGACCAAGTCTCCACAAATCATAGGTGCTTGGTAAGTGGAAATTTTCACCTTTTTCCATCATTCACAAAATGCCCTACTCAACTCATACGGCCATTTTGATATTTCTTGAAAATCACTGACCAAGTCTCCACAAATCATAAGTGCTTGGTAAGTGGAAATTTTCACCTTTTTCCATCATTCACAAAATGCCGTACTCAACTCATACGGCCATTTTGATATTTCTTGAAAATCACTGACCAAGTCTCCACAAATCATAGGTGCTTGGTAAGTGGAAATTTTCACCTTTTTCCATCATTCACAAAATGCCGTACTCAACTCATACGGCCATTTTGATATTTCTTGAAAATCACTGACCAAGTCTCCACAAATCATAGGTGCTTGGTAAGTGGAAATTTTCACCTTTTTCCATCATTCACAAAATGCCGTACTCAACTCATACGGCCATTTTGATATTTCTTGAAAATCACTGACCAAGTCTCCACAAATCATAGGTGCTTGATAAGTGGAAATTTTCACCTTTTTCCATCATTCACAAAATGCCGTACTCAACTCATACTGCCATTTTGATATTTCTTGAAAATCATTGACCAAGTCTCCACAAATCATAGGTGCTTGGTAAGTGGAAATTTTCACCTTTTTCCATCATTCACAAAATGCCGTACTCAACTCATACGGCCATTTTGATATTTCTTGAAAATCACTGACCAAGTCTCCACAAATCATAGGTGCTTGGTAAGTGGAAATTTTCACCTTTTTCCATCATTCACAAAATGCCGTACTCAACTCATACGGCCATTTTGATATTTCTTGAAAAACACTGACCAAGTCTCCACAAATCATAGGTGCTTGATAAGTGGAAATTTTCACCTTTTTCCATCATTCACAAAATGCCGTACTCAACTCATACGGCCATTTTGATATTTCTTGAAAATGACTGACCAAGTCTCCACAAATCATAGGTGCTTGTAAAGGAGAAAATTTTCACCTTTTTCCATCATTCACAAAATGCCGTACTCAACTCATACGGCCATTTTGATATTTCTTGAAAATCACTGACCAAGTCTCCACAAATCATAGGTGCTTGTAAAGGAGAAAATTTTCACCTTTTTCCATCATTCACAAAATGCCGTACTCAACTCATACGGCCATTTTGATATTTCTTGAAAATCACTGACCAAGTCTCCACAAATCATAAGTGCTTGGTAAGTGGAAATTTTCACCTTTTTCCATCATTCACAAAATGCCGTACTCAACTCATACGGCCATTTTGATATTTCTTGAAAATCACTGACCAAGTCTCCACAAATCATAGGTGCTTGATAAGTGGAAATTTTCACCTTTTTCCATCATTCACAAAATGCCGTACTCAACTCATACTGCCATTTTGATATTTCTTGAAAATCATTGACCAAGTCTCCACAAATCATAGGTGCTTGGTAAGTGGAAATTTTCACCTTTTTCCATCATTCACAAAATGCCATACTCAACTCATACGGCCATTTTGATATTTCTTGAAAATCACTGACCAAGTCTCCACAAATCATAGGTGCTTGGTAAGTGGAAATTTTCACCTTTTTCCATCATTCACAAAATGCCGTACTCAACTCATACGGCCATTTTGATATTTCTTGAAAAACACTGACCAAGTCTCCACAAATCATAGGTGCTTGATAAGTGGAAATTTTCACCTTTTTCCATCATTCACAAAATGCCGTACTCAACTCATACGGCCATTTTGATATTTCTTGAAAATGACTGACCAAGTCTCCACAAATCATAGGTGCTTGTAAAGGAGAAAATTTTCACCTTTTTCCATCATTCACAAAATGCCGTACTCAACTCATACGGCCATTTTGATATTTCTTGAAAATGACTGACCAAGTCTCCACAAATCATAAGTGCTTGGTAAGTGGAAATTTTCACCTTTTTCCATCATTCACAAAATGCCATACTCAACTCATACTGCCATTTTGATATTTCTTGAAAATCATTGACCAAGTCTCCACAAATCATAGGTGCTTGGTAAGTGGAAATTTTCACCTTTTTCCATCATTCACAAAATGCCGTACTCAACTCATACGGCCATTTTGATATTTCTTGAAAATCACTGACCAAGTCTCCACAAATCATAGGTGCTTGGTAAGTGGAAATTTTCACCTTTTTCCATCATTCACAAAATGCCGTACTCAACTCATACGGCCATTTTGATATTTCTTGAAAAACACTGACCAAGTCTCCACAAATCATAGGTGCTTGATAAGTGGAAATTTTCACCTTTTTCCATCATTCACAAAATGCCGTACTCAACTCATACGGCCATTTTGATATTTCTTGAAAATCACTGACCAAGTCTCCACAAATCATAGGTGCTTGGTAAGTGGAAATTTTCACCTTTTCCCATCACTCACAAAATGCCGTACTCAACTCATACGGCCATTTTGATATTTCTTGAAAATGACTGACCAAGTCTCCACAAATCATAGGTGCTTGTAAAGGAGAAAATTTTCACCTTTTTCCATCATTCACAAAATGCCGTACTCAACTCATACGGCCATTTTGATATTTCTTGAAAATCACTGACCAAGTCTCCACAAATCATAAGTGCTTGGTAAGTGGAAATTTTCACCTTTTTCCATCATTCACAAAATGCCATACTCAACTCATACGGCCATTTTGATATTTCTTGAAAATCACTGACCAAGTCTCCACAAATCATAGGTGCTTGGTAAGTGGAAATTTTCACCTTTTTCCATCATTCACAAAATGCCGTACTCAACTCATACGGCCATTTTGATATTTCTTGAAAATCACTGACCAAATCTCCACAAATCATAGGTGCTTGGTAAGTGGAAATTTTCACCTTTTTCCATCATTCACAAAATGCCATACTCAACTCATACGGCCATTTTGATATTTCTTGAAAATCACTGACCAAATCTCCACAAATCATAGGTGCTTGGTAAGTGGAAATTTTCACCTTTTTTCATCATTCACAAAATGCCGTACTCAACTCATACAGCCATTTTGATATTTCTTGAAAATCACTGACCAAATCTCCTAAAATCATAGGTGCTTGTAAAGAGGAAATTTTCACCTTTTTCCATCATTCACAAAATGCCGTACTCAACTCATACGGCCATTTTGATATTTCTTGAAAATCACTGACCAAGTCTCCACAAATCATAGGTGCTTGGTAAGTGGAAATTTTCACCTTTTTCCATCATTCACAAAATGCCGTACTCAACCCATACGGCCATTTTGATATTTCTTGACCAAGTCTCCACAAATCATAGGTGCTTGGTAAGTGGAAATTTTCACCTTTTTCCATCATTCACAAAATGCCGTACTCAACTCATACGGCCATTTTGATATTTCTTGAAAATGACTGACCAAGTCTCCACAAATGATAGGTGCTTGGTAAGGGGAAATTTTCACCTTTTTCCATCATTCACAAAATGCCGTACTCAACTCATACGGCCATTTTGATATTTCTTGACCAAGTCTCCACAAATTATAGGTGCTTGTAAAGGGGAAATTTTCACCTTTTTCCATCATGCACAAAATGCCGTACTCAACTCATACGGCCACTTTGATATTTCTTGACCAAGTCTCCACAAATTATAGGTGCTTGTAAAGGGGAAATTTTCACCTTTTTCCATCATTCACAAAATGCCGTACTCAACTCATACGGCCATTTTGATATTTCTTGAAAGTCACTGACCAAGTCTCCACAAATCATAGGTGCTTGATAAGTGGAAATTTTCACCTTTTTCCATCATTCACAAAATGCCGTACTCAACTCATACGGCCATTTTGATATTTCTTGAAAATCACTACCAAGTCTCCACAAATCATAGGTGCTTGGTAAGTGGAAATTTTCACCTTTTTCCATCATTCACAAAATGCCGTACTCAACTCATACGGCCATTTTGATATTTCTTGAAAATCACTGACCAAGTCTCCACAAATCATAGGTGCTTGGTAAGTGGAAATTTTCACCTTTTTCCATCATTCACAAAATGCCGTACTCAACTCATACGGCCATTTTGATATTTCTTGAAAATCACTGACCAAATCTCCACAAATCATAGGTGCTTGGTAAGTGGAAATTTTCACCTTTTTCCATCATTCACAAAATGCCGTACTCAACTCATAGGGCCATTTTGATATTTCTTGAAAATCACTGACCAAGTCTCCACAAATCATAGGTGCTTGGTAAGTGGAAATTTTCACCTTTTTCCATCATTCACAAAATGCCGTACTCAACTCATACGGCCATTTTGATATTTCTTGAAAGTCACTGACCAAGTCTCCACAAATCATAGGTGCTTGATAAGTGGAAATTTTCACCTTTTTCCATCATTCACAAAATGCCGTACTCAACTCATACGGCCATTTTGATATTTCTTGAAAATCACTGACCAAGTCTCCACAAATCATAGGTGCTTGGTAAGTGGAAATTTTCACCTTTTTCCATCATTCACAAAATGCCGTACTCAACTCATACTGCCATTTTGATATTTCTTGAAAATCACTGACCAAGTCTCCACAAATCATAGGTGCTTGATAAGTGGAAATTTTCACCTTTTTCCATCATTCACAAAATGCCGTACTCAACTCATACGGCCATTTTGATATTTCTTGAAAATCACTGACCAAGTCTCCACAAATCATAGGTGCTTGGTAAGTGGAAATTTTCACCTTTTTCCATCATTCACAAAATGCCGTACTCAACTCATACGGCCATTTTGATATTTCTTGAAAATCACTGACCAAGTCTCCACAAATCATAGGTGCTTGGTAAGTGGAAATTTTCACCTTTTCCCATCACTCACAAAATGCCGTACTCAACTCATACGGCCATTTTGATATTTCTTGAAAATCACTGACCAAGTCTCCACAAATCATAGGTGCTTGGTAAGTGGAAATTTTCACCTTTTCCCATCACTCACACAATGCCGTACTCAACTCATACGGCCATTTTGATATTTCTTGAAAATCACTGACCAAGTCTCCACAAATCATAGGTGCTTGGTAAGTGGAAATTTTCACCTTTTTCCATCATTCACAAAATGCCGTACTCAAATCATACGGCCATTTTGATATTTCTTGAAAGTCACTGACCAAGTCTCCACAAATCATAGGTGCTTGATAAGTGGAAATTTTCACCTTTTTCCATCATTCACAAAATGCCGTACTCAACTCATACGGCCATTTTGATATTTCTTGAAAATCACTGACCAAGTCTCCACAAATCATAGGTGCTTGGTAAGTGGAAATTTTCACCTTTTTCCATCATTCACAAAATGCCGTACTCAACTCATACGGCCATTTTGATATTTCTTGAAAATCACTGACCAAGTCTCCACAAATCATAGGTGCTTGATAAGTGGAAATTTTCACCTTTTTCCATCATTCACAAAATGCCGTACTCAACTCATACGGCCATTTTGATATTTCTTGAAAATCACTGACCAAGTCTCCACAAATCATAGGTGCTTGGTAAGTGGAAATTTTCACCTTTTTCCATCATTCACAAAATGCCGTACTCAACTCATACGGCCATTTTGATATTTCTTGAAAATCACTGACCAAGTCTCCACAAATCATAAGTGCTTGGTAAGTGGAAATTTTCACCTTTTTCCATCATTCACAAAATGCCGTACTCAACTCATACGGCCATTTTGATATTTCTTGAAAATCACTGACCAAGTCTCCACAAATCATAGGTGCTTGGTAAGTGGAAATTTTCACCTTTTTCCATCATTCACAAAATGCCGTACTCAACTCATACGGCCATTTCGATATTTCTTGAAAATCACTGACCAAGTCTCCACAAATCATAGGTGCTTGGTAAGTGGAAATTTTCACCTTATTTCTTGAAAATCACTGACCAAATCTCCTAAAATCATAGGTGCTTGTAAAGAGGAAATTTTCACCTTTTTCCATCATTCACAAAATGCCGTACTCAACTCATACGGCCATTTTGATATTTCTTGAAAATGACTGACCAAGTCTCCACAAATCATAGGTGCTTGTAAAGGGGAAATTTTCACCTTTTTCCATCATTCACAAAATGCCGTACTCAACTCATACGGCCATTTTGATATTTCTTGAAAATCATTGACCAAGTCTCCACAAATCATAGGTGCTTGGTAAGTGGAAGTTTTCACCTTTTTCCATCATTCACAAAATGCCGTACTCAACTCATACGGCCATTTTGATATTTCTTGAAAAACACTGACCAAGTCTCCACAAATCATAGGTGCTTGGTAAGTGGAAATTTTCACCTTTTCCCATCACTCACAAAATGCCGTACTCAACTCATACGGCCATTTTGATATTTCTTGACCAAGTCTCCACAAATCATAGGTGCTTGGTAAGTGGAAATTTTCACCTTTTTCCATCATTCACAAAATGCCGTACTCAACTCATACGGCCATTTTGATATTTCTTGAAAATGACTGACCAAGTCTCCACAAATCATAGGTGCTTGTAAAGGAGAAAATTTTCACCTTTTTCCATCATTCACAAAATGCCGTACTCAACTCATACGGCCATTTTGATATTTCTTGAAAATCACTGACCAAGTCTCCACAAATCATAAGTGCTTGGTAAGTGGAAATTTTCACCTTTTTCCATCATTCACAAAATGCCATACTCAACTCATACGGCCATTTTGATATTTCTTGAAAATCACTGACCAAGTCTCCACAAATCATAGGTGCTTGGTAAGTGGAAATTTTCACCTTTTTCCATCATTCACAAAATGCCGTACTCAACTCATACGGCCATTTTGATATTTCTTGAAAATCACTGACCAAATCTCCACAAATCATAGGTGCTTGGTAAGTGGAAATTTTCACCTTTTTCCATCATTCACAAAATGCCATACTCAACTCATACGGCCATTTTGATATTTCTTGAAAATCACTGACCAAATCTCCACAAATCATAGGTGCTTGGTAAGTGGAAATTTTCACCTTTTTTCATCATTCACAAAATGCCGTACTCAACTCATACAGCCATTTTGATATTTCTTGAAAATCACTGACCAAATCTCCTAAAATCATAGGTGCTTGTAAAGAGGAAATTTTCACCTTTTTCCATCATTCACAAAATGCCGTACTCAACTCATACGGCCATTTTGATATTTCTTGAAAATCACTGACCAAGTCTCCACAAATCATAGGTGCTTGGTAAGTGGAAATTTTCACCTTTTTCCATCATTCACAAAATGCCGTACTCAACTCATACGGCCATTTTGATATTTCTTGACCAAGTCTCCACAAATCATAGGTGCTTGGTAAGTGGAAATTTTCACCTTTTTCCATCATTCACAAAATGCCGTACTCAACTCATACGGCCATTTTGATATTTCTTGACCAAGTCTCCACAAATCATAGGTGCTTGGTAAGTGGAAATTTTCACCTTTTTCCATCATTCACAAAATGCCGTACTCAACTCATACGGCCATTTTGATATTTCTTGAAAATCACTGACCAAGTCTCCACAAATCATAGGTGCTTGGTAAGTGGAAATTTTCACCTTTTTCCATCATTCACAAAATGCCGTACTCAACTCATACGGCCATTTTGATATTTCTTGAAAATCACTGACCAAGTCTCCACAAATCATAGGTGCTTGGTAAGTGGAAATTTTCACCTTTTTCCATCATTCACAAAATGCCGTACTCAACTCATACGGCCATTTTGATATTTCTTGAAAATCACTGACCAAGTCTCCACAAATCATAGGTGCTTGGTAAGTGGAAATTTTCACCTTTTCCCATCACTCACAAAATGCCGTACTCAACTCATACGGCCATTTTGATATTTCTTGAAAATCACTGACCAAGTCTCCACAAATCATAGGTGCTTGGTAAGTGGAAATTTTCACCTTTTTCCATCATTCACAAAATGCCGTACTCAAATCATACGGCCATTTTGATATTTCTTGAAAGTCACTGACCAAGTCTCCACAAATCATAGGTGCTTGATAAGTGGAAATTTTCACCTTTTTCCATCATTCACAAAATGCCGTACTCAACTCATACGGCCATTTTGATATTTCTTGAAAATCACTGACCAAGTCTCCACAAATCATAGGTGCTTGGTAAGTGGAAATTTTCACCTTTTTCCATCATTCACAAAATGCCGTACTCAACTCATACGGCCATTTTGATATTTCTTGACCAAGTCTCCACAAATCATAGGTGCTTGGTAAGTGGAAATTTTCACCTTTTTCCATCATTCACAAAATGCCGTACTCAACTCATACGGCCATTTTGATATTTCTTGAAAATCACTGACCAAGTCTCCACAAATCATAGGTGCTTGGTAAGTGGAAATTTTCACCTTTTTCCATCATTCACAAAATGCCGTACTCAACTCATACGGCCATTTTGATATTTCTTGAAAATCACTGACCAAGTCTCCACAAATCATAGGTGCTTGGTAAGTGGAAATTTTCACCTTTTCCCATCACTCACAAAATGCCGTACTCAACTCATACGGCCATTTTGATATTTCTTGAAAATCACTGACCAAGTCTCCACAAATCATAGGTGCTTGGTAAGTGGAAATTTTCACCTTTTCCCATCACTCACACAATGCCGTACTCAACTCATACGGCCATTTTGATATTTCTTGAAAATCACTGACCAAGTCTCCACAAATCATAGGTGCTTGGTAAGTGGAAATTTTCACCTTTTTCCATCATTCACAAAATGCCGTACTCAAATCATACGGCCATTTTGATATTTCTTGAAAGTCACTGACCAAGTCTCCACAAATCATAGGTGCTTGATAAGTGGAAATTTTCACCTTTTTCCATCATTCACAAAATGCCGTACTCAACTCATACGGCCATTTTGATATTTCTTGAAAATCACTGACCAAGTCTCCACAAATCATAGGTGCTTGGTAAGTGGAAATTTTCACCTTTTTCCATCATTCACAAAATGCTGTACTCAACTCATACGGCCATTTTGATATTTCTTGAAAATCACTGACCAAGTCTCCACAAATCATAGGTGCTTGATAAGTGGAAATTTTCACCTTTTTCCATCATTCACAAAATGCCGTACTCAACTCATACGGCCATTTTGATATTTCTTGAAAATCACTGACCAAGTCTCCACAAATCATAGGTGCTTGGTAAGTGGAAATTTTCACCTTTTTCCATCATTCACAAAATGCCGTACTCAACTCATACGGCCATTTTGATATTTCTTGAAAATCACTGACCAAGTCTCCACAAATCATAAGTGCTTGGTAAGTGGAAATTTTCACCTTTTTCCATCATTCACAAAATGCCGTACTCAACTCATACGGCCATTTTGATATTTCTTGAAAATCACTGACCAAGTCTCCACAAATCATAGGTGCTTGGTAAGTGGAAATTTTCACCTTTTTCCATCATTCACAAAATGCCGTACTCAACTCATACGGCCATTTCGATATTTCTTGAAAATCACTGACCAAGTCTCCACAAATCATAGGTGCTTGGTAAGTGGAAATTTTCACCTTATTTCTTGAAAATCACTGACCAAATCTCCTAAAATCATAGGTGCTTGTAAAGAGGAAATTTTCACCTTTTTCCATCATTCACAAAATGCCGTACTCAACTCATACGGCCATTTTGATATTTCTTGAAAATGACTGACCAAGTCTCCACAAATCATAGGTGCTTGTAAAGGGGAAATTTTCACCTTTTTCCATCATTCACAAAATGCCGTACTCAACTCATACGGCCATTTTGATATTTCTTGAAAATCATTGACCAAGTCTCCACAAATCATAGGTGCTTGGTAAGTGGAAGTTTTCACCTTTTTCCATCATTCACAAAATGCCGTACTCAACTCATACGGCCATTTTGTTATTTCTTGAAAAACACTGACCAAGTCTCCACAAATCATAGGTGCTTGGTAAGTGGAAATTTTCACCTTTTCCCATCACTCACAAAATGCCGTACTCAACTCATACGGCCATTTTGATATTTCTTGACCAAGTCTCCACAAATCATAGGTGCTTGGTAAGTGGAAATTTTCACCTTTTTCCATCATTCACAAAATGCCGTACTCAACTCATACGGCCATTTTGATATTTCTTGAAAATGACTGACCAAGTCTCCACAAATCATAGGTGCTTGTAAAGGAGAAAATTTTCACCTTTTTCCATCATTCACAAAATGCCGTACTCAACTCATACGGCCATTTTGATATTTCTTGAAAATCACTGACCAAGTCTCCACAAATCATAAGTGCTTGGTAAGTGGAAATTTTCACCTTTTTCCATCATTCACAAAATGCCATACTCAACTCATACGGCCATTTTGATATTTCTTGAAAATCACTGACCAAGTCTCCACAAATCATAGGTGCTTGGTAAGTGGAAATTTTCACCTTTTTCCATCATTCACAAAATGCCGTACTCAACTCATACGGCCATTTTGATATTTCTTGAAAATCACTGACCAAATCTCCACAAATCATAGGTGCTTGGTAAGTGGAAATTTTCACCTTTTTCCATCATTCACAAAATGCCATACTCAACTCATACGGCCATTTTGATATTTCTTGAAAATCACTGACCAAATCTCCACAAATCATAGGTGCTTGGTAAGTGGAAATTTTCACCTTTTTTCATCATTCACAAAATGCCGTACTCAACTCATACAGCCATTTTGATATTTCTTGAAAATCACTGACCAAATCTCCTAAAATCATAGGTGCTTGTAAAGAGGAAATTTTCACCTTTTTCCATCATTCACAAAATGCCGTACTCAACTCATACGGCCATTTTGATATTTCTTGAAAATCACTGACCAAGTCTCCACAAATCATAGGTGCTTGGTAAGTGGAAATTTTCACCTTTTTCCATCATTCACAAAATGCCGTACTCAACTCATACGGCCATTTTGATATTTCTTGACCAAGTCTCCACAAATCATAGGTGCTTGGTAAGTGGAAATTTTCACCTTTTTCCATCATTCACAAAATGCCGTACTCAACTCATACGGCCATTTTGATATTTCTTGACCAAGTCTCCACAAATCATAGGTGCTTGGTAAGTGGAAATTTTCACCTTTTTCCATCATTCACAAAATGCCGTACTCAACTCATACGGCCATTTTGATATTTCTTGAAAATCACTGACCAAGTCTCCACAAATCATAGGTGCTTGGTAAGTGGAAATTTTCACCTTTTTCCATCATTCACAAAATGCCGTACTCAACTCATACGGCCATTTTGATATTTCTTGAAAATCACTGACCAAGTCTCCACAAATCATAGGTGCTTGGTAAGTGGAAATTTTCACCTTTTCCCATCACTCACAAAATGCCGTACTCAACTCATACGGCCATTTTGATATTTCTTGAAAATCACTGACCAAGTCTCCACAAATCATAGGTGCTTGGTAAGTGGAAATTTTCACCTTTTCCCATCACTCACACAATGCCGTACTCAACTCATACGGCCATTTTGATATTTCTTGAAAATCACTGACCAAGTCTCCACAAATCATAGGTGCTTGGTAAGTGGAAATTTTCACCTTTTTCCATCATTCACAAAATGCCGTACTCAAATCATACGGCCATTTTGATATTTCTTGAAAGTCACTGACCAAGTCTCCACAAATCATAGGTGCTTGATAAGTGGAAATTTTCACCTTTTTCCATCATTCACAAAATGCCGTACTCAACTCATACGGCCATTTTGATATTTCTTGAAAATCACTGACCAAGTCTCCACAAATCATAGGTGCTTGGTAAGTGGAAATTTTCACCTTTTTCCATCATTCACAAAATGCCGTACTCAACTCATACGGCCATTTTGATATTTCTTGACCAAGTCTCCACAAATCATAGGTGCTTGGTAAGTGGAAATTTTCACCTTTTTCCATCATTCACAAAATGCCGTACTCAACTCATACGGCCATTTTGATATTTCTTGAAAATGACTGACCAAGTCTCCACAAATCATAGGTGCTTGTAAAGGGGAAATTTTCACCTTTTTCCATCATTCACAAAATGCCGTACTCAACTCATACGGCCATTTTGATATTTCTTGAAAATCACTGACCAAGTCTCCACAAATCATAAGTGCTTGGTAAGTGCAAATTTTTCACCTTTTTCCATCATTCACAAAATGCCATACTCAACTCATACGGCCATTTTGATATTTCTTGAAAATCACTGACCAAGTCCCCACAAATCATAGGTGCTTGGTAAGTGGAAATTTTCACCTTTTTCCATCATTCACAAAATGCCGTACTCAACTCATACGGCCATTTTGATATTTCTTGAAAATCACTGACCAAGTCTCCACAAATCATAGGTGCTTGTAAAGGGGAAATTTTCACCTTTTTCCATCATTCACAAAATGCCGTACTCAACTCATACAGCCATTTTGATATTTCTTGAAAATCACTGACCAAGTCTCCACAAATCATAGGTGCTTGATAAGTGGAAATTTTCACCTTTTTCCATCATTCACAAAATGCCGTACTCAACTCATACGGCCATTTTGATATTTCTTGACCAAGTCTCCACAAATCATAGGTGCTTGGTAAGTGGAAATTTTCACCTTTTTCCATCATTCACAAAATGTCGTACTCAACTCATACGGCCATTTTGATATTTCTTGAAAATGACTGACCAAGTCTCCACAAATCATAGGTGCTTGTAAAGGGGAAATTTTCACCTTTTTCCATCATTCACAAAATGCCGTACTCAACTCATACGGCCATTTTGATATTTCTTGAAAATCACTGACCAAGTCTCCTAAAATCATAGGTGCTTGTAAAGAGGAAATTTTCACCTTTTTCCATCATTCACAAAATGCCGTACTCAACTCATACGGCCATTTTGATATTTCTTGAAAATCACTGACCAAGTCTCCACAAATCATTGGTGCTTGTAAAGGGGAAATTTTCACCTTTTCCCATCACTCACAAAATGCCGTACTCAACTCATACGGCCATTTTGATATTTCTTGATCAAGTCTCCACAAATTATAGGTGCTTGTAAAGGGGAAATTTTCACCTTTTCCCATCATTCACAAAATGCCGTACTCAACTCATACGGCCATTTTGATATTTCTTGAAAATCACTGACCAAGTCTCCACAAATCATAGGTGCTTGGTAAGTGGAAATTTTCACCTTTTTCCATCATTCACAAAATGCCGTACTCAACTCATACGGCCATTTTGATATTTCTTGAAAATCACTGACCAAGTCTCCACAAATCATAGGTGCTTGGTAAGTGGAAATTTTCACCTTTTTCCATCATTCACAAAATGCCGTACTCAACTCATACGGCCATTTTGATATTTCTTGAAAGTCACTGACCAAGTCTCCACAAATCATAGGTGCTTGATAAGTGGAAATTTTCACCTTTTTCCATCATTCACAAAATGTCGTACTCAACTCATAAGGCCATTTTGATATTTCTTGAAAATCACTGACCAAGTCTCCACAAATCATAGATGCTTGGTAAGTGGAAATTTTCACCTTTTTCCATCATTCACAAAATGCCGTACTCAACTCATACGGCCATTTTGATATTTCTTGAAAATCACTGACCAAGTCTCCACAAATCATAGGTGCTTGATAAGTGGAAATTTTCACCTTTTTCCATCATTCACAAAATGCCGTACTCAACTCATACAGCCATTTTGATATTTCTTGAAAATCACTGACCAAGTCTCCACAAATCATAGGTGCTTGGTAAGTGGAAATTTTCACCTTTTCCCATCACTCACAAAATGCCGTACTCAACTCATACGGCCATTTTGATATTTCTTGAAAATCACTGACCAAGTCTCCACAAATCATAGGTGCTTGGTAAGTGGAAATTTTCACCTTTTTCCATCATTCACAAAATGCCCTACTCAACTCATACGGCCATTTTGATATTTCTTGAAAATCACTGACCAAGTCTCCACAAATCATAGGTGCTTGGTAAGTGGAAATTTTCACCTTTTCCCATCACTCACAAAATGCCGTACTCAACTCATACGGCCATTTTGATATTTCTTGACCAAGTCTCCACAAATCATAGGTGCTTGGTAAGTGGAAATTTTCACCTTTTTCCATCATTCACAAAATGCCGTACTCAACTCATACGGCCATTTTGATATTTCTTGAAAATGACTGACCAAGTCTCCACAAATCATAGGTGCTTGTAAAGGGGAAATTTTCACCTTTTTCCATCATTCACAAAATGCCATACTCAACTCATACGGCCATTTTGATATTTCTTGAAAATCACTGACCAAGTCCCCACAAATCATAGGTGCTTGGTAAGTGGAAATTTTCACCTTTTTCCATCATTCACAAAATGCCGTACTCAACTGATACGGCCATTTTGATATTTCTTGAAAATCACTGACCAAGTCTCCACAAATCATAGGTGCTTGTAAAGGGGAAATTTTCACCTTTTTCCATCATTCACAAAATGCCGTACTCAACTCATACAGCCATTTTGATATTTCTTGAAAATCACTGACCAAGTCTCCACAAATCATAGGTGCTTGATAAGTGGAAATTTTCACCTTTTTCCATCATTCACAAAATGCCGTACTCAACTCATACGGCCATTTTGATATTTCTTGACCAAGTCTCCACAAATCATAGGTGCTTGGTAAGTGGAAATTTTCACCTTTTTCCATCATTCACAAAATGTCGTACTCAACTCATACGGCCATTTTGATATTTCTTGAAAATGACTGACCAAGTCTCCACAAATCATAGGTGCTTGTAAAGGGGAAATTTTCACCTTTTTCCATCATTCACAAAATGCCGTACTCAACTCATACGGCCATTTTGATATTTCTTGAAAATCACTGACCAAGTCTCCACAAATCATAAGTGCTTGGTAAGTGCAAAATTTTCACCTTTTTCCATCATTCACAAAATGCCATACTCAACTCATACGGCCATTTTGATATTTCTTGAAAATCACTGACCAAGTCTCCACAAATCATAGGTGCTTGGTAAGTGGAAATTTTCACCTTTTTCCATCATTCACAAAATGCCGTACTCAACTCATACGGCCATTTTGATATTTCTTGAAAATCACTGACCAAGTCTCCACAAATCATAGGTGCTTGGTAAGTGGAAATTTTCACCTTTTTCCATCATTCACAAAATGCCGTACTCAACTCGTACGGCCATTTTGATATTTCTTGAAAATCATTGACCAAGTCTCCACAAATCATAGGTGCTTGGTAAGTGGAAATTTTCACCTTTTTCCATCATTCACAAAATGCCGTACTCAACTCATACGGCCATTTTGATATTTCTTGAAAATCACTGACCAAGTCTCCACAAATCATAGGTGCTTGGTAAGTGGAAATTTTCACCTTTTTCCATCATTCACAAAATGCCGTACTCAACTCATACGGCCATTTTGATATTTCTTGAAAATGACTGACCAAGTCTCCACAAATCATAGGTGCTTGTAAAGGGGAAATTTTCACCTTTTTCCATCATTCACAAAATGCCGTACTCAACTCATACGGCCATTTTGATATTTCTTGAAAATCACTGACCAAGT
This sequence comes from Planococcus citri, assembly GCF_950023065.1. Classification (NCBI taxonomy): domain Eukaryota; kingdom Metazoa; phylum Arthropoda; class Insecta; order Hemiptera; family Pseudococcidae; genus Planococcus; species Planococcus citri. Next base: position 29,638,058 of record NC_088679.1, on the reverse strand, counting down.
CTCCTAAAATCATAGGTGCTTGTAAAGAGGAAATTTTCACCTTTTTCCATCATTCACAAAATGCCGTACTCAACTCATACGGCCATTTTGATATTTCTTGAAAATCACTGACCAAGTCTCCACAAATCATAGGTGCTTGGTAAGTGGAAATTTTCACCTTTTTCCATCATTCACAAAATGCCGTACTCAACTCATACGGCCATTTTGATATTTCTTGAAAATCACTGACCAAGTCTCCACAAATCATAGGTGCTTGTAAAGGGGAAATTTTCACCTTTTTCCATCATTCACAAAATGCCGTACTCAACTCATACGGACATTTTGATATTTCTTGAAAATCACTGACCAAGTCTCCACAAATCATAGGTGCTTGGTAAGTGGAAATTTTCACCTTTTTCCATCATTCACAAAATGCCGTACTCAACTCATACGGCCATTTTGATATTTCTTGAAAATCACTGACCAAATCTCCACAAATCATAGGTGCTTGATAAGTGGAAATTTTCACCTTTTTCCATCATTCACAAAATGCCGTACTCAACTGATACGGCCATTTTGATATTTCTTGAAAGTCACTGACCAAGTCTCCACAAATCATAGGTGCTTGGTAAGTGGAAATTTTCACCTTTTTCCATCATTCACAAAATGCCGTACTCAACTCATACGGCCATTTTGATATTTCTTGAAAATCACTGACCAAGTCTCCACAAATCATAGGTGCTTGATAAGTGGAAATTTTCACCTTTTTCCATCATTCACAAAATGCCGTACTCAACTCATACGGCCATTTTGATATTACTTGACCAAGTCTACACAAATCATAGGTGCTTGGTAAGTGGAAATTTTCACCTTTTTCCATCATTCACAAAATGCCGTACTCAACTCATACGGCCATTTTGATATTTCTTGAAAATCACTGACCAAGTCTCCACAAATCATAGGTGCTTGTAAAGGGGAAATTTTCACCTTTTTCCATCATTCACAAAATGCCGTACTCAACTCATACAGCCATTTTGATATTTCTTGAAAATCACTGACCAAGTCTCCACAAATCATAGGTGCTTGGTAAGTGGAAATTTTCACCTTTTTCCATCATTCACAAAATGCTGTACTCAACTCATACGGCCATTTTGATATTTCTTGAAAATCACTGACCAAGTCTCCACAAATCATAGGTGCTTGGTAAGTGGAAATTTTCACCTTTTTCCATCATTCACAAAATGCCGTACTCAACTCATACGGCCATTTTGATATTTCTTGAAAATCACTGACCAAGTCTCCACAAATCATAGGTGCTTGGTAAGTGGAAATTTTCACCTTTTTCCATCATTCACAAAATGCCGTACTCAACTCATACGGCCATTTTGATATTTCTTGAAAATGACTGACCAAGTCTCCACAAATCATAGGTGCTTGTAAAGGGGAAATTTTCACCTTTTTCCATCATTCACAAAATGCCGTACTCAACTCATACGGCCATTTTGATATTTCTTGAAAATCACTGACCAAGTCTCCTAAAATCATAGGTGCTTGTAAAGAGGAAATTTTCACCTTTTTCCATCATTCACAAAATGCCGTACTCAACTCATACGGCCATTTTGATATTTCTTGAAAATCACTGACCAAGTCTCCACAAATCATAGGTGCTTGGTAAGTGGAAATTTTCACCTTTTTCCATCATTCACAAAATGCCGTACTCAACTCATACGGCCATTTTGATATTTCTTGAAAATCACTGACCAAGTCTCCACAAATCATAGGTGCTTGTAAAGGGGAAATTTTCACCTTTTTCCATCATTCACAAAATGCCGTACTCAACTCATACGGACATTTTGATATTTCTTGAAAATCACTGACCAAGTCTCCACAAATCATAGGTGCTTGGTAAGTGGAAATTTTCACCTTTTTCCATCATTCACAAAATGCCGTACTCAACTCATACGGCCATTTTGATATTTCTTGAAAATCACTGACCAAATCTCCACAAATCATAGGTGCTTGATAAGTGGAAATTTTCACCTTTTTCCATCATTCACAAAATGCCGTACTCAACTGATACGGCCATTTTGATATTTCTTGAAAGTCACTGACCAAGTCTCCACAAATCATAGGTGCTTGGTAAGTGGAAATTTTCACCTTTTTCCATCATTCACAAAATGCCGTACTCAACTCATACGGCCATTTTGATATTTCTTGAAAATCACTGACCAAGTCTCCACAAATCATAGGTGCTTGATAAGTGGAAATTTTCACCTTTTTCCATCATTCACAAAATGCCGTACTCAACTCATACGGCCATTTTGATATTACTTGACCAAGTCTACACAAATCATAGGTGCTTGGTAAGTGGAAATTTTCACCTTTTTCCATCATTCACAAAATGCCGTACTCAACTCATACGGCCATTTTGATATTTCTTGAAAATCACTGACCAAGTCTCCACAAATCATAGGTGCTTGTAAAGGGGAAATTTTCACCTTTTTCCATCATTCACAAAATGCCGTACTCAACTCATACGGCCATTTTGATATTTCTTGAAAGTCACTGACCAAGTCTCCACAAATCATAGGTGCTTGGTAAGTGGAAATTTTCACCTTTTTCCATCATTCACAAAATGCCGTACTCAACTCATACGGCCATTTTGATATTTCTTGAAAATCACTGACCAAGTCTCCACAAATCATAGGTGCTTGTAAAGGGGAAATTTTCACCTTTTTCCATCATTCACAAAATGCCGTACTCAACTCATACGGCCATTTTGATATTTCTTGAAAATCACTGACCAAGTCTCCACAAATCATAGGTGCTTGGTAAGTGGAAATTTTCACCTTTTTCCATCATTCACAAAATGCTGTACTCAACTCATACGGCCATTTTGATATTTCTTGAAAATCACTGACCAAGTCTCCACAAATCATAGGTGCTTGGTAAGTGGAAATTTTCACCTTTTTCCATCATTCACAAAATGCCGTACTCAACTCATACGGCCATTTTGATATTTCTTGAAAATCACTGACCAAGTCTCCACAAATCATAGGTGCTTGGTAAGTGGAAATTTTCACCTTTTTCCATCATTCACAAAATGCCGTACTCAACTCATACGGCCATTTTGATATTTCTTGAAAATGACTGACCAAGTCTCCACAAATCATAGGTGCTTGTAAAGGGGAAATTTTCACCTTTTTCCATCATTCACAAAATGCCGTACTCAACTCATACGGCCATTTTGATATTTCTTGAAAATCACTGACCAAGTCTCCTAAAATCATAGGTGCTTGTAAAGAGGAAATTTTCACCTTTTTCCATCATTCACAAAATGCCGTACTCAACTCATACGGCCATTTTGATATTTCTTGAAAATCACTGACCAAGTCTCCACAAATCATAGGTGCTTGGTAAGTGGAAATTTTCACCTTTTTCCATCATTCACAAAATGCCGTACTCAACTCATACGGCCATTTTGATATTTCTTGAAAATCACTGACCAAGTCTCCACAAATCATAGGTGCTTGTAAAGGGGAAATTTTCACCTTTTTCCATCATTCACAAAATGCCGTACTCAACTCATACGGACATTTTGATATTTCTTGAAAATCACTGACCAAGTCTCCACAAATCATAGGTGCTTGGTAAGTGGAAATTTTCACCTTTTTCCATCATTCACAAAATGCCGTCCTCAACTCATACGGCCATTTTGATATTTCTTGAAAATCACTGACCAAATCTCCACAAATCATAGGTGCTTGATAAGTGGAAATTTTCACCTTTTTCCATCATTCACAAAATGCCGTACTCAACTCATACGGCCATTTTGATATTTCTTGAAAGTCACTGACCAAGTCTCCACAAATCATAGGTGCTTGGTAAGTGGAAATTTTCACCTTTTTCCATCATTCACAAAATGCCGTACTCAACTCATACGGCCATTTTGATATTTCTTGAAAATCACTGACCAAGTCTCCACAAATCATAGGTGCTTGATAAGTGGAAATTTTCACCTTTTTCCATCATTCACAAAATGCCGTACTCAACTCATACGGCCATTTTGATATTACTTGACCAAGTCTACACAAATCATAGGTGCTTGGTAAGTGGAAATTTTCACCTTTTTCCATCATTCACAAAATGCCGTACTCAACTCATACGGCCATTTTGATATTTCTTGAAAATCACTGACCAAGTCTCCACAAATCATAGGTGCTTGTAAAGGGGAAATTTTCACCTTTTTCCATCATTCACAAAATGCCGTACTCAACTCATACGGCCATTTTGATATTTCTTGAAAATCACTGACCAAGTCTCCTAAAATCATAGGTGCTTGTAAAGAGGAAATTTTCACCTTTTTCCATCATTCACAAAATGCCGTACTCAACTCATACGGACATTTTGATATTTCTTGAAAATCACTGACCAAGTCTCCACAAATCATAGGTGCTTGGTAAGTGGAAATTTTCACCTTTTTCCATCATTCACAAAATGCCGTACTCAACTCATACGGCCATTTTGATATTTCTTGAAAATCACTGACCAAGTCTCCACAAATCATAGGTGCTTGGTAAGTGGAAATTTTCACCTTTTTCCATCATTCACAAAATGCCGTACTCAACTCATACGGCCATTTTGATATTTCTTGAAAGTCACTGACCAAGTCTCCACAAATCATAGGTGCTTGATAAGTGGAAATTTTCACCTTTTTCCATCATTCACAAAATGCCGTCCTCAACTCATACGGCCATTTTGATATTTCTTGAAAATCACTGACCAAATCTCCACAAATCATAGGTGCTTGGTAAGTGGAAATTTTCACCTTTTTCCATCATTCACAAAATGCCGTACTCAACTCATACGGCCATTTTGATATTTCTTGAAAATCACTGACCAAGTCTCCACAAATCATAGGTGCTTGATAAGTGGAAATTTTCACCTTTTTCCATCATTCACAAAATGCCGTACTCAACTCATACGGCCATTTTGATATTTCTTGAAAATCACTGACCAAGTCTCCACAAATCATAGGTGCTTGGTAAGTGGAAATTTTCACCTTTTCCCATCACTCACAAAATGCCGTACTCAACTCATACGGCCATTTTGATATTTCTTGAAAATCACTGACCAAGTCTCCACAAATCATAGGTGCTTGGTAAGTGGAAATTTTCACCTTTTTCCATCATTCACAAAATGCCGTACTCAACTCATACGGCCATTTTGATATTTCTTGAAAATCACTGACCAAGTCTCCACAAATCATAGGTGCTTGATAAGTGGAAATTTTCACCTTTTTCCATCATTCACAAAATGCCGTACTCAACTCATACGGCCATTTTGATATTTCTTGAAAATCACTGACCAAGTCTCCACAAATCATAGGTGCTTGGTAAGTGGAAATTTTCACCTTTTCCCATCACTCACAAAATGCCGTACTCAACTCATACGGCCATTTTGATATTTCTTGAAAATCACTGACCAAGTCTCCACAAATCATAGGTGCTTGGTAAGTGGAAATTTTCACCTTTTTCCATCATTCACAAAATGCCGTACTCAACTCATACGGCCATTTTGATATTTCTTGAAAATCATTGACCAAGTCTCCACAAATCATAGGTGCTTGGTAAGTGGAAATTTTCACCTTTTTCCATCATTCACAAAATGCCGTACTCAACTCATACGGCCATTTTGATATTTCTTGAAAATCACTGACCAAGTCTCCACAAATCATAGGTGCTTGGTAAGTGGAAATTTTCACCTTTTTCCATCATTCACAAAATGCCGTACTCAACTCATACGGCCATTTTGATATTTCTTGAAAATGACTGACCAAGTCTCCACAAATCATAGGTGCTTGTAAAGGGGAAATTTTCACCTTTTTCCATCATTCACAAAATGCCTTACTCAACTCATACAGCCATTTTGATATTTCTTGAAAATCACTGACCAAGTCTCCACAAATCATAAGTGCTTGGTAAGTGGAAATTTTCACCTTTTTCCATCATTCACAAAATGCCATACTCAACTCATACGGCCATTTCGATATTTCTTGAAAATCACTGACCAAGTCTCCACAAATCATAGGTGCTTGGTAAGTGGAAATTTTCACCTTTTTCCATCATTCACAAAATGCCGTACTCAACTCATACAGCCATTTTGATATTTCTTGAAAATCACTGACCAAGTCTCCTAAAATCATAGGTGCTTGTAAAGAGGAAATTTTCACCTTTTTCCATCATTCACAAAATGCCGTACTCAACTCATACGGCCATTTTGATATTTCTTGAAAATCACTGACCAAGTCTCCACAAATCATAGGTGCTTGGTAAGTGGAAATTTTCACCTTTTTCCATCATTCACAAAGTGCCGTACTCAACTCATACGGCCATTTTGATATTTCTTGACCACGTCTCCACAAATCATAGGTGCTTGGTAAGTGGAAATTTTCACCTTTTTCCATCATTCACAAAATGCCTTACTCAACTCATACGGCCATTTTGATATTTCTTGAAAATGACTGACCAAGTCTCCACAAATCATAGGTGCTTGTAAAGGGGAAATTTTCACCTTTTTCCATCATTCACAAAATGCCGTACTCAACTCATACGGCCATTTTGATATTTCTTGAAAATCACTGACCAAGTCTCCACAAATCATAGGTGCTTGTAAAGGGGAAATTTTCACCTTTTTCCATCATTCACAAAATGCCATACTCAACTCATACGGCCATTTTGATATTTCTTGAAAATCACTGACCAAGTCTCCACAAATCATAGGTGCTTGGTAAGTGGAAATTTTCACCTTTTTCCATCATTCACAAAGTGCCGTACTCAACTCATACGGCCATTTTGATATTTCTTGACCACGTCTCCACAAATCATAGGTGCTTGGTAAGTGGAAATTTTCACCTTTTTCCATCATTCACAAAATGCCTTACTCAACTCATACGGCCATTTTGATATTTCTTGAAAATCACTGACCAAGTCTCCACAAATCATAGGTGCTTGTAAAGGGGAAATTTTCACCTTTTTCCATCATTCACAAAATGCCGTACTCAACTCATACAGACATTTTGATATTTCTTGAAAATCACTGACCAAGTCTCCACAAATCATAGGTGCTTGGTAAGTGGAAATTTTCACCTTTTTCCATCATTCACAAAATGCCGTACTCAACTCATACGGCCATTTTGATATTTCTTGAAATTCACTGACCAAGTCTCCACAAATCATAGGTGCTTGGTAAGTGGAAATTTTCACCTTTTTCCATCATTTATAAAATGCCGTACTCAACTCATACCGCCATTTTGATATTTCTTGAAAATCACTGACCAAGTCTCCACAAATCATAGGTGCTTGTAAAGGGGAAATTTTCACCTTTTTCCATCATTCACAAAATGCCGTACTCAACTCATACGGCCATTTTGATATTTCTTGACCAAGTCTCCACAAATCATAGGTGCTTGGTAAGTGGAAATTTTCACCTTTTTCCATCATTCACAAAATGCCGTACTCAACTCATACGGCCATTTTGATATTTCTTGAAAATCATTGACCAAGTCTCCACAAATCATAGGTGCTTGGTAAGTGGAAATTTTCACCTTTTTCCATCATTCACAAAATGCCGTACTCAACTCATACGGCCATTTTGATATTTCTTGAAAATCACTGACCAAGTCTCCACAAATCATAGGTGCTTGGTAAGTGGAAATTTTCACCTTTTTCCATCATTCACAAAATGCCGTACTCAACTCATACGGCCATTTTGATATTTCTTGAAAATCACTGACCAAGTCTCCACAAATCATAGGTGCTTGATAAGTGGAAATTTTCACCTTTTTCCATCATTCACAAAATGCCGTACTCAACTCATACGGCCATTTTGATATTTCTTGAAAATCATTGACCAAGTCTCCACAAATCATAGGTGCTTGGTAAGTGGAAATTTTCACCTTTTTCCATCATTCACAAAATGCCGTACTCAACTCATACGGCCATTTTGATATTTCTTGAAAATCACTGACCAAGTCTCCACAAATCATAGGTGCTTGGTAAGTGGAAATTTTCACCTTTTTCCATCATTCACAAAATGCCGTACTCAACTCATACGGCCATTTTGATATTTCTTGAAAAACACTGACCAAGTCTCCACAAATCATAGGTGCTTGATAAGTGGAAATTTTCACCTTTTTCCATCATTCACAAAATGCTGTACTCAACTCATACGGCCATTTTGATATTTCTTGAAAATCACTGACCAAGTCTCCACAAATCATAGGTGCTTGGTAAGTGGAAATTTTCACCTTTTCCCATCACTCACAAAATGCCGTACTCAACTCATACGGCCATTTTGATATTTCTTGACCAAGTCTCCACAAATCATAGGTGCTTGGTAAGTGGAAATTTTCACCTTTTTCCATCATTCACAAAATGCCGTACTCAACTCATACGGCCATTTTGATATTTCTTGAAAATGACTGACCAAGTCTCCACAAATCATAGGTGCTTGTAAAGGGGAAATTTTCACCTTTTTCCATCATTCACAAAATGCCTTACTCAACTCATACGGCCATTTTGATATTTCTTGAAAATCACTGACCAAGTCTCCACAAATCATAAGTGCTTGGTAAGTGGAAATTTTCACCTTTTTCCATCATTCACAAAATGCCATACTCAACTCATACGGCCATTTTGATATTTCTTGAAAATCACTGACCAAGTCTCCACAAATCATAGGTGCTTGGTAAGTGGAAATTTTCACCTTTTTCCATCATTCACAAAATGCCGTACTCAACTCATGCGGCCATTTTGATATTTCTTGAAAATCACTGACCAAGTCTCCACAAATCATAGGTGCTTGTAAAGGGGAAATTTTCACCTTTTCCCATCACTCACAAAATGCCGTACTCAACTCATACGGCCATTTTGATATTTCTTGACCAAGTCTCCTAAAATCATAGGTGCTTGTAAAGAGGAAATTTTCACCTTTTTCCATCATTCACAAAATGCCCTACTCAACTCATACGGCCATTTTGATATTTCTTGAAAATGACTGACCAAGTCTCCACAAATCATAGGTGCTTGTAAAGGGGAAATTTTCACCTTTTTCCATCATTCACAAAATGCCGTACTCAACTCATACGGCCATTTTGATATTTCTTGAAAATCACTGACCAAGTCTCCTAAAATCATAGGTGCTTGTAAAGAGGAAATTTTCACCTTTTTCCATCATTCACAAAATGCCATACTCAACTCATACGGCCATTTTGATATTTCTTGAAAATCACTGACCAAGTCTCCACAAATCATAGGTGCTTGGTAAGTGGAAATTTTCACCTTTTTCCATCATTCACAAAATGCCGTACTCAACTCATACGGCCATTTTGATATTTCTTGAAAATCACTGACCAAGTCTCCACAAATCATAGGTGCTTGGTAAGTGGAAATTTTCACCTTTTTCCATCATTCACAAAATGCCGTACTCAACTCATACGGCCATTTTGATATTTCTTGAAAATCACTGACCAAGTCTCCACAAATCATAGGTGCTTGGTAAGTGGAAATTTTCACCTTTTTCCATCATTCACAAAATGCCGTACTCAACTCATACGGCCATTTTGATATTTCTTGAAAATGACTGACCAAGTCTCCACAAATCATAGGTGCTTGTAAAGGGGAAATTTTCACCTTTTTCCATCATTCACAAAATGCCGTACTCAACTCATACGGCCATTTTGATATTTCTTGAAAATCACTGACCAAGTCTCCTAAAATCATAGGTGCTTGTAAAGAGGAAATTTTCACCTTTTTCCATCATTCACAAAATGCCGTACTCAACTCATACGGCCATTTTGATATTTCTTGAAAATCACTGACCAAGTCTCCACAAATCATAGGTGCTTGGTAAGTGGAAATTTTCACCTTTTTCCATCATTCACAAAATGCCGTACTCAACTCATACGGCCATTTTGATATTTCTTGAAAATCACTGACCAAGTCTCCACAAATCATAGGTGCTTGTAAAGGGGAAATTTTCACCTTTTTCCATCATTCACAAAATGCCGTACTCAACTCATACGGACATTTTGATATTTCTTGAAAATCACTGACCAAGTCTCCACAAATCATAGGTGCTTGGTAAGTGGAAATTTTCACCTTTTTCCATCATTCACAAAATGCCGTACTCAACTCATACGGCCATTTTGATATTTCTTGAAAATCACTGACCAAATCTCCACAAATCATAGGTGCTTGATAAGTGGAAATTTTCACCTTTTTCCATCATTCACAAAATGCCGTACTCAACTGATACGGCCATTTTGATATTTCTTGAAAGTCACTGACCAAGTCTCCACAAATCATAGGTGCTTGGTAAGTGGAAATTTTCACCTTTTTCCATCATTCACAAAATGCCGTACTCAACTCATACGGCCATTTTGATATTTCTTGAAAATCACTGACCAAGTCTCCACAAATCATAGGTGCTTGATAAGTGGAAATTTTCACCTTTTTCCATCATTCACAAAATGCCGTACTCAACTCATACGGCCATTTTGATATTACTTGACCAAGTCTACACAAATCATAGGTGCTTGGTAAGTGGAAATTTTCACCTTTTTCCATCATTCACAAAATGCCGTACTCAACTCATACGGCCATTTTGATATTTCTTGAAAATCACTGACCAAGTCTCCACAAATCATAGGTGCTTGTAAAGGGGAAATTTTCACCTTTTTCCATCATTCACAAAATGCCGTACTCAACTCATACGGCCATTTTGATATTTCTTGAAAGTCACTGACCAAGTCTCCACAAATCATAGGTGCTTGGTAAGTGGAAATTTTCACCTTTTTCCATCATTCACAAAATGCCGTACTCAACTCATACGGCCATTTTGATATTTCTTGAAAATCACTGACCAAGTCTCCACAAATCATAGGTGCTTGTAAAGGGGAAATTTTCACCTTTTTCCATCATTCACAAAATGCCGTACTCAACTCATACGGCCATTTTGATATTTCTTGAAAATCACTGACCAAGTCTCCACAAATCATAGGTGCTTGGTAAGTGGAAATTTTCACCTTTTTCCATCATTCACAAAATGCTGTACTCAACTCATACGGCCATTTTGATATTTCTTGAAAATCACTGACCAAGTCTCCACAAATCATAGGTGCTTGGTAAGTGGAAATTTTCACCTTTTTCCATCATTCACAAAATGCCGTACTCAACTCATACGGCCATTTTGATATTTCTTGAAAATCACTGACCAAGTCTCCACAAATCATAGGTGCTTGGTAAGTGGAAATTTTCACCTTTTTCCATCATTCACAAAATGCCGTACTCAACTCATACGGCCATTTTGATATTTCTTGAAAATGACTGACCAAGTCTCCACAAATCATAGGTGCTTGTAAAGGGGAAATTTTCACCTTTTTCCATCATTCACAAAATGCCGTACTCAACTCATACGGCCATTTTGATATTTCTTGAAAATCACTGACCAAGTCTCCTAAAATCATAGGTGCTTGTAAAGAGGAAATTTTCACCTTTTTCCATCATTCACAAAATGCCGTACTCAACTCATACGGCCATTTTGATATTTCTTGAAAATCACTGACCAAGTCTCCACAAATCATAGGTGCTTGGTAAGTGGAAATTTTCACCTTTTTCCATCATTCACAAAATGCCGTACTCAACTCATACGGCCATTTTGATATTTCTTGAAAATCACTGACCAAGTCTCCACAAATCATAGGTGCTTGTAAAGGGGAAATTTTCACCTTTTTCCATCATTCACAAAATGCCGTACTCAACTCATACGGACATTTTGATATTTCTTGAAAATCACTGACCAAGTCTCCACAAATCATAGGTGCTTGGTAAGTGGAAATTTTCACCTTTTTCCATCATTCACAAAATGCCGTCCTCAACTCATACGGCCATTTTGATATTTCTTGAAAATCACTGACCAAATCTCCACAAATCATAGGTGCTTGATAAGTGGAAATTTTCACCTTTTTCCATCATTCACAAAATGCCGTACTCAACTCATACGGCCATTTTGATATTTCTTGAAAGTCACTGACCAAGTCTCCACAAATCATAGGTGCTTGGTAAGTGGAAATTTTCACCTTTTTCCATCATTCACAAAATGCCGTACTCAACTCATACGGCCATTTTGATATTTCTTGAAAATCACTGACCAAGTCTCCACAAATCATAGGTGCTTGATAAGTGGAAATTTTCACCTTTTTCCATCATTCACAAAATGCCGTACTCAACTCATACGGCCATTTTGATATTACTTGACCAAGTCTACACAAATCATAGGTGCTTGGTAAGTGGAAATTTTCACCTTTTTCCATCATTCACAAAATGCCGTACTCAACTCATACGGCCATTTTGATATTTCTTGAAAATCACTGACCAAGTCTCCACAAATCATAGGTGCTTGTAAAGGGGAAATTTTCACCTTTTTCCATCATTCACAAAATGCCGTACTCAACTCATACGGCCATTTCAATATTTCTTGAAAATCACTGACCAAGTCTCCTAAAATCATAGGTGCTTGTAAAGAGGAAATTTTCACCTTTTTCCATCATTCACAAAATGCCGTACTCAACTCATACGGACATTTTGATATTTCTTGAAAATCACTGACCAAGTCTCCACAAATCATAGGTGCTTGGTAAGTGGAAATTTTCACCTTTTTCCATCATTCACAAAATGCCGTACTCAACTCATACGGCCATTTTGATATTTCTTGAAAATCACTGACCAAGTCTCCACAAATCATAGGTGCTTGGTAAGTGGAAATTTTCACCTTTTTCCATCATTCACAAAATGCCGTACTCAACTCATACGGCCATTTTGATATTTCTTGAAAGTCACTGACCAAGTCTCCACAAATCATAGGTGCTTGATAAGTGGAAATTTTCACCTTTTTCCATCATTCACAAAATGCCGTCCTCAACTCATACGGCCATTTTGATATTTCTTGAAAATCACTGACCAAATCTCCACAAATCATAGGTGCTTGGTAAGTGGAAATTTTCACCTTTTTCCATCATTCACAAAATGCCGTACTCAACTCATACGGCCATTTTGATATTTCTTGAAAATCACTGACCAAGTCTCCACAAATCATAGGTGCTTGATAAGTGGAAATTTTCACCTTTTTCCATCATTCACAAAATGCCGTACTCAACTCATACGGCCATTTTGATATTTCTTGAAAATCACTGACCAAGTCTCCACAAATCATAGGTGCTTGGTAAGTGGAAATTTTCACCTTTTCCCATCACTCACAAAATGCCGTACTCAACTCATACGGCCATTTTGATATTTCTTGAAAATCACTGACCAAGTCTCCACAAATCATAGGTGCTTGGTAAGTGGAAATTTTCACCTTTTTCCATCATTCACAAAATGCCGTACTCAACTCATACGGCCATTTTGATATTTCTTGAAAATCACTGACCAAGTCTCCACAAATCATAGGTGCTTGATAAGTGGAAATTTTCACCTTTTTCCATCATTCACAAAATGCCGTACTCAACTCATACGGCCATTTTGATATTTCTTGAAAATCACTGACCAAGTCTCCACAAATCATAGGTGCTTGGTAAGTGGAAATTTTCACCTTTTCCCATCACTCACAAAATGCCGTACTCAACTCATACGGCCATTTTGATATTTCTTGAAAATCACTGACCAAGTCTCCACAAATCATAGGTGCTTGGTAAGTGGAAATTTTCACCTTTTTCCATCATTCACAAAATGCCGTACTCAACTCATACGGCCATTTTGATATTTCTTGAAAATCATTGACCAAGTCTCCACAAATCATAGGTGCTTGGTAAGTGGAAATTTTCACCTTTTTCCATCATTCACAAAATGCCGTACTCAACTCATACGGCCATTTTGATATTTCTTGAAAATCACTGACCAAGTCTCCACAAATCATAGGTGCTTGGTAAGTGGAAATTTTCACCTTTTTCCATCATTCACAAAATGCCGTACTCAACTCATACGGCCATTTTGATATTTCTTGAAAATGACTGACCAAGTCTCCACAAATCATAGGTGCTTGTAAAGGGGAAATTTTCACCTTTTTCCATCATTCACAAAATGCCTTACTCAACTCATACGGCCATTTTGATATTTCTTGAAAATCACTGACCAAGTCTCCACAAATCATAAGTGCTTGGTAAGTGGAAATTTTCACCTTTTTCCATCATTCACAAAATGCCATACTCAACTCATACGGCCATTTCGATATTTCTTGAAAATCACTGACCAAGTCTCCACAAATCATAGGTGCTTGGTAAGTGGAAATTTTCACCTTTTTCCATCATTCACAAAATGCCGTACTCAACTCATACAGCCATTTTGATATTTCTTGAAAATCACTGACCAAGTCTCCTAAAATCATAGGTGCTTGTAAAGAGGAAATTTTCACCTTTTTCCATCATTCACAAAATGCCGTACTCAACTCATACGGCCATTTTGATATTTCTTGAAAATCACTGACCAAGTCTCCACAAATCATAGGTGCTTGGTAAGTGGAAATTTTCACCTTTTTCCATCATTCACAAAGTGCCGTACTCAACTCATACGGCCATTTTGATATTTCTTGACCACGTCTCCACAAATCATAGGTGCTTGGTAAGTGGAAATTTTCACCTTTTTCCATCATTCACAAAATGCCTTACTCAACTCATACGGCCATTTTGATATTTCTTGAAAATGACTGACCAAGTCTCCACAAATCATAGGTGCTTGTAAAGGGGAAATTTTCACCTTTTTCCATCATTCACAAAATGCCGTACTCAACTCATACGGCCATTTTGATATTTCTTGAAAATCACTGACCAAGTCTCCACAAATCATAGGTGCTTGTAAAGGGGAAATTTTCACCTTTTTCCATCATTCACAAAATGCCATACTCAACTCATACGGCCATTTTGATATTTCTTGAAAATCACTGACCAAGTCTCCACAAATCATAGGTGCTTGGTAAGTGGAAATTTTCACCTTTTTCCATCATTCACAAAGTGCCGTACTCAACTCATACGGCCATTTTGATATTTCTTGACCACGTCTCCACAAATCATAGGTGCTTGGTAAGTGGAAATTTTCACCTTTTTCCATCATTCACAAAATGCCTTACTCAACTCATACGGCCATTTTGATATTTCTTGAAAATCACTGACCAAGTCTCCACAAATCATAGGTGCTTGTAAAGGGGAAATTTTCACCTTTTTCCATCATTCACAAAATGCCGTACTCAACTCATACAGACATTTTGATATTTCTTGAAAATCACTGACCAAGTCTCCACAAATCATAGGTGCTTGGTAAGTGGAAATTTTCACCTTTTTCCATCATTCACAAAATGCCGTACTCAACTCATACGGCCATTTTGATATTTCTTGAAATTCACTGACCAAGTCTCCACAAATCATAGGTGCTTGGTAAGTGGAAATTTTCACCTTTTTCCATCATTTATAAAATGCCGTACTCAACTCATACCGCCATTTTGATATTTCTTGAAAATCACTGACCAAGTCTCCACAAATCATAGGTGCTTGTAAAGGGGAAATTTTCACCTTTTTCCATCATTCACAAAATGCCGTACTCAACTCATACGGCCATTTTGATATTTCTTGACCAAGTCTCCACAAATCATAGGTGCTTGGTAAGTGGAAATTTTCACCTTTTTCCATCATTCACAAAATGCCGTACTCAACTCATACGGCCATTTTGATATTTCTTGAAAATCATTGACCAAGTCTCCACAAATCATAGGTGCTTGGTAAGTGGAAATTTTCACCTTTTTCCATCATTCACAAAATGCCGTACTCAACTCATACGGCCATTTTGATATTTCTTGAAAATCACTGACCAAGTCTCCACAAATCATAGGTGCTTGGTAAGTGGAAATTTTCACCTTTTTCCATCATTCACAAAATGCCGTACTCAACTCATACGGCCATTTTGATATTTCTTGAAAATCACTGACCAAGTCTCCACAAATCATAGGTGCTTGATAAGTGGAAATTTTCACCTTTTTCCATCATTCACAAAATGCCGTACTCAACTCATACGGCCATTTTGATATTTCTTGAAAATCATTGACCAAGTCTCCACAAATCATAGGTGCTTGGTAAGTGGAAATTTTCACCTTTTTCCATCATTCACAAAATGCCGTACTCAACTCATACGGCCATTTTGATATTTCTTGAAAATCACTGACCAAGTCTCCACAAATCATAGGTGCTTGGTAAGTGGAAATTTTCACCTTTTTCCATCATTCACAAAATGCCGTACTCAACTCATACGGCCATTTTGATATTTCTTGAAAAACACTGACCAAGTCTCCACAAATCATAGGTGCTTGATAAGTGGAAATTTTCACCTTTTTCCATCATTCACAAAATGCTGTACTCAACTCATACGGCCATTTTGATATTTCTTGAAAATCACTGACCAAGTCTCCACAAATCATAGGTGCTTGGTAAGTGGAAATTTTCACCTTTTCCCATCACTCACAAAATGCCGTACTCAACTCATACGGCCATTTTGATATTTCTTGACCAAGTCTCCACAAATCATAGGTGCTTGGTAAGTGGAAATTTTCACCTTTTTCCATCATTCACAAAATGCCGTACTCAACTCATACGGCCATTTTGATATTTCTTGAAAATGACTGACCAAGTCTCCACAAATCATAGGTGCTTGTAAAGGGGAAATTTTCACCTTTTTCCATCATTCACAAAATGCCTTACTCAACTCATACGGCCATTTTGATATTTCTTGAAAATCACTGACCAAGTCTCCACAAATCATAAGTGCTTGGTAAGTGGAAATTTTCACCTTTTTCCATCATTCACAAAATGCCATACTCAACTCATACGGCCATTTTGATATTTCTTGAAAATCACTGACCAAGTCTCCACAAATCATAGGTGCTTGGTAAGTGGAAATTTTCACCTTTTTCCATCATTCACAAAATGCCGTACTCAACTCATACGGCCATTTTGATATTTCTTGAAAATCACTGACCAAGTCTCCACAAATCATAGGTGCTTGTAAAGGGGAAATTTTCACCTTTTCCCATCACTCACAAAATGCCGTACTCAACTCATACGGCCATTTTGATATTTCTTGACCAAGTCTCCTAAAATCATAGGTGCTTGTAAAGAGGAAATTTTCACCTTTTTCCATCATTCACAAAATGCCCTACTCAACTCATACGGCCATTTTGATATTTCTTGAAAATGACTGACCAAGTCTCCACAAATCATAGGTGCTTGTAAAGGGGAAATTTTCACCTTTTTCCATCATTCACAAAATGCCGTACTCAACTCATACGGCCATTTTGATATTTCTTGAAAATCACTGACCAAGTCTCCTAAAATCATAGGTGCTTGTAAAGAGGAAATTTTCACCTTTTTCCATCATTCACAAAATGCCATACTCAACTCATACGGCCATTTTGATATTTCTTGAAAATCACTGACCAAGTCTCCACAAATCATAGGTGCTTGGTAAGTGGAAATTTTCACCTTTTTCCATCATTCACAAAATGCCGTACTCAACTCATACGGCCATTTTGATATTTCTTGAAAATCACTGACCAAGTCTCCACAAATCATAGGTGCTTGGTAAGTGGAAATTTTCACCTTTTTCCATCATTCACAAAATGCCGTACTCAACTCATACGGCCATTTTGATATTTCTTGAAAATCACTGACCAAGTCTCCACAAATCATAGGTGCTTGATAAGTGGAAATTTTCACCTTTTTCCATCATTCACAAAATGCCGTACTCAACTCATACGGCCATTTTGATATTTCTTGAAAATCACTGACCAAGTCTCCACAAATCATAGGTGCTTGGTAAGTGGAAATTTTCACCTTTTTCCATCATTCACAAAATGCCGTACTCAACTCTTACGGCCATTTTGATATTTCTTGAAAATCACTGACCAAGTCTCCACAAATCATAGGTGCTTGGTAAGTGGAAATTTTCACCTTTTTCCATCATTCACAAAATGCCGTACTCAACTCATACCGCCATTTTGATATTTCTTGAAAATCACTGACCAAGTCTCCACAAATCATAGGTGCTTGGTAAGTGGAAATTTTCACCTTTTTCCATCATTCACAAAATGCCGTACTCAACTCATACGGCCATTTTGATATTTCTTGACCAAGTCTCCACAAATCATAGGTGCTTGGTAAGTGGAAATTTTCACCTTTTTCCATCATTCACAAAATGCCGTACTCAACTCATACGGCCATTTTGATATTTCTTGAAAATGACTGACCAAGTCTCCACAAATCATAGGTGCTTGTAAAGGGGAAATTTTCACCTTTTTCCATCATTCACAAAATGCCTTACTCAACTCATACGGCCATTTTGATATTTCTTGAAAATCACTGACCAAGTCTCCACAAATAATAAGTGCTTGGTAAGTGGAAATTTTCACCTTTTTCCATCATTCACAAAATGCCATACTCAACTCATACGGCCATTTTGATATTTCTTGGAAATCACTGACCAAGTCTCCACAAATCATAGGTGCTTGGTAAGTGGAAATTTTCACCTTTTTCCATCATTCACAAAATGCCGTACTCAACTCATACGGCCATTTTGATATTTCTTGAAAATCACTGACCAAGTCTCCTAAAATCATAGGTGCTTGTAAAGAGGAAATTTTCACCTTTTTCCATCATTCACAAAATGCCGTACTCAACTCATACGGCCATTTTGATATTTCTTGAAAATCACTGACCAAGTCTCCACAAATCATAGGTGCTTGGTAAGTGGAAATTTTCACCTTTTTCCATCATTCACAAAATGCCGTACTCAACTCATACGGCCATTTTGATATTTCTTGACCAAGTCTCCACAAATCATAGGTGCTTGGTAAGTGGAAATTTTCACCTTTTTCCATCATTCACAAAATGCCTTACTCAACTCATACGGCCATTTTGATACTTCTTGAAAATGACTGACCAAGTCTCCACAAATCATAGGTGCTTGTAAAGGGGAAATTTTCACCTTTTTCCATCATTCACAAAATGCCGTACTCAACTCATACGGCCATTTTGATATTTCTTGAAAATCACTGACCAAGTCTCCACAAATCATAGGTGCTTGTAAAGGGGAAATTTTCACCTTTTTTCATCATTCACAAAATGCCGTACTCAACTCATACGGCCATTTTGATATTTCTTGAAAATCACTGACCAAGTCTCCTAAAATCATAGGTGCTTGTAAAGAGGAAATTTTCACCTTTTTCCATCATTCACAAAATGCCGTACTCAACTCATACGGCCATTTTGATATTTCTTGAAAATCACTGACCAAGTCTCCACAAATCATAGGTGCTTGGTAAGTGGAAATTTTCACCTTTTTCCATCATTCACAAAATGCCGTACTCAACTCATACGGCCATTTTGATATTTCTTGACCAAGTCTCCACAAATCATAGGTGCTTGGTAAGTGGAAATTTTCACCTTTTTCCATCATTCACAAAATGCCTTACTCAACTCATACGGCCATTTTGATACTTCTTGAAAATGACTGACCAAGTCTCCACAAATCATAGGTGCTTGTAAAGGGGAAATTTTCACCTTTTTCCATCATTCACAAAATGCCGTACTCAACTCATACGGCCATTTTGATATTTCTTGAAAATCACTGACCAAGTCTCCACAAATCATAGGTGCTTGTAAAGGGGAAATTTTCACCTTTTTTCATCATTCACAAAATGCCGTACTCAACTCATACGGCCATTTTGATATTTCTTGAAAATCACTGACCAAGTCTCCTAAAATCATAGGTGCTTGTAAAGAGGAAATTTTCACCTTTTTCCATCATTCACAAAATGCCGTACTCAACTCATACGGCCATTTTGATATTTCTCGAAAATCACTGACCAAGTCTCCACAAATCATAGGTGCTTGG
Organism: Planococcus citri; assembly: GCF_950023065.1. Classification (NCBI taxonomy): domain Eukaryota; kingdom Metazoa; phylum Arthropoda; class Insecta; order Hemiptera; family Pseudococcidae; genus Planococcus; species Planococcus citri. Next base: position 29,618,091 of record NC_088679.1, on the reverse strand, counting down.
TAAGTGGAAATTTTCACCTTTTTCCATCAATCACAAAATGCCGTACTCAACTCATACGGCCATTTTGATATTTCTTGACCAAGTCTCCACATATCATAGGTGCTTGGTAAGTGGAAATTTTCACCTTTTTCCATCATTCACAAAATGCCGTACTCAACTCATACGGCCATTTTGATATTTCTTGAAAATCACTGACCAAGTCTCCACAAATCATAGGTGCTTGTAAAGGGGAAATTTTCACCTTTTTTCATCATTCACAAAATGCCGTACTCAACTCATACGGCCATTTTGATATTTCTTGAAAATCACTGACCAAGTCTCCTAAAATCATAGGTGCTTGTAAAGAGGAAATTTTCACCTTTTTCCATCATTCACAAAATGCCGTACTCAACTCATACGGCCATTTTGATATTTCTTGAAAATCACTGACCAAGTCTCCACAAATCATAGGTGCTTGGTAAGTGGAAATTTTCACCTTTTTCCATCATTCACAAAATGCCGTACTCAACTCATACGGCCATTTTGATATTTCTTGACCAAGTCTCCACAAATCATAGGTGCTTGGTAAGTGGAAATTTTCACCTTTTTCCATCATTCACAAAATGCCTTACTCAACTCATACGGCCATTTTGATACTTCTTGAAAATGACTGACCAAGTCTCCACAAATCATAGGTGCTTGTAAAGGGGAAATTTTCACCTTTTTCCATCATTCACAAAATGCCGTACTCAACTCATACGGCCATTTTGATATTTCTTGAAAATCACTGACCAAGTCTCCACAAATCATAGGTGCTTGTAAAGGGGAAATTTTCACCTTTTTTCATCATTCACAAAATGCCGTACTCAACTCATACGGCCATTTTGATATTTCTTGAAAATCACTGACCAAGTCTCCTAAAATCATAGGTGCTTGTAAAGAGGAAATTTTCACCTTTTTCCATCATTCACAAAATGCCGTACTCAACTCATACGGCCATTTTGATATTTCTCGAAAATCACTGACCAAGTCTCCACAAATCATAGGTGCTTGGTAAGTGGAAATTTTCACCTTTTTCCATCAATCACAAAATGCCGTACTCAACTCATACGGCCATTTTGATATTTCTTGACCAAGTCTCCACATATCATAGGTGCTTGGTAAGTGGAAATTTTCACCTTTTTCCATCATTCACAAAATGCCGTACTCAACTCATACGGCCATTTTGATATTTCTTGAAAATCATTGACCAAGTCTCCACAAATCATAGGTGCTTGTAAAGGGGAAATTTTCACCTTTTTCCATCATTCACAAAATGCCTTACTCAACTCATACGGCCATTTTGATATTTCTTGAAAATCACTGACCAAGTCTCCACAAATCATAAGTGCTTGGTAAGTGGAAATTTTCACCTTTTTCCATCATTCACAAAATGCCATACTCAACTCATACGGCCATTTTGATATTTCTTGAAAATCACTGACCAAGTCTCCACAAATCATAGGTGCTTGGTAAGTGGAAATTTTCACCTTTTTCCATCATTCACAAAATGCCGTACTCAACTCATACGGCCATTTTGATATTTCTTGAAAATCACTGACCAAGTCTCCACAAATCATAGGTGCTTGTAAAGGGGAAATTTTCACCTTTTCCCATCACTCACAAAATGCCGTACTCAACTCATACGGCCATTTTGATATTTCTTGACCAAGTCTCCTAAAATCATAGGTGCTTGTAAAGAGGAAATTTTCACCTTTTTCCATCATTCACAAAATGCCCTACTCAACTCATACGGCCATTTTGATATTTCTTGAAAATGACTGACCAAGTCTCCACAAATCATAGGTGCTTGTAAAGGGGAAATTTTCACCTTTTTCCATCATTCACAAAATGCCGTACTCAACTCATACGGCCATTTTGATATTTCTTGAAAATCACTGACCAAGTCTCCTAAAATCATAGGTGCTTGTAAAGAGGAAATTTTCACCTTTTTCCATCATTCACAAAATGCCATACTCAACTCATACGGCCATTTTGATATTTCTTGAAAATCACTGACCAAGTCTCCACAAATCATAGGTGCTTGGTAAGTGGAAATTTTCACCTTTTTCCATCATTCACAAAATGCCGTACTCAACTCATACGGCCATTTTGATATTTCTTGAAAATCACTGACCAAGTCTCCACAAATCATAGGTGCTTGGTAAGTGGAAATTTTCACCTTTTTCCATCATTCACAAAATGCCGTACTCAACTCATACGGCCATTTTGATATTTCTTGAAAATCACTGACCAAGTCTCCACAAATCATAGGTGCTTGATAAGTGGAAATTTTCACCTTTTTCCATCATTCACAAAATGCCGTACTCAACTCATACGGCCATTTTGATATTTCTTGAAAATCACTGACCAAGTCTCCACAAATCATAGGTGCTTGGTAAGTGGAAATTTTCACCTTTTTCCATCATTCACAAAATGCCGTACTCAACTCTTACGGCCATTTTGATATTTCTTGAAAATCACTGACCAAGTCTCCACAAATCATAGGTGCTTGGTAAGTGGAAATTTTCACCTTTTTCCATCATTCACAAAATGCCGTACTCAACTCATACCGCCATTTTGATATTTCTTGAAAATCACTGACCAAGTCTCCACAAATCATAGGTGCTTGGTAAGTGGAAATTTTCACCTTTTTCCATCATTCACAAAATGCCGTACTCAACTCATACGGCCATTTTGATATTTCTTGACCAAGTCTCCACAAATCATAGGTGCTTGGTAAGTGGAAATTTTCACCTTTTTCCATCATTCACAAAATGCCGTACTCAACTCATACGGCCATTTTGATATTTCTTGAAAATGACTGACCAAGTCTCCACAAATCATAGGTGCTTGTAAAGGGGAAATTTTCACCTTTTTCCATCATTCACAAAATGCCTTACTCAACTCATACGGCCATTTTGATATTTCTTGAAAATCACTGACCAAGTCTCCACAAATAATAAGTGCTTGGTAAGTGGAAATTTTCACCTTTTTCCATCATTCACAAAATGCCATACTCAACTCATACGGCCATTTTGATATTTCTTGGAAATCACTGACCAAGTCTCCACAAATCATAGGTGCTTGGTAAGTGGAAATTTTCACCTTTTTCCATCATTCACAAAATGCCGTACTCAACTCATACGGCCATTTTGATATTTCTTGAAAATCACTGACCAAGTCTCCACAAATCATAGGTGCTTGGTAAGTGGAAATTTTCACCTTTTTCCATCATTCACAAAATGCCGTACTCAACTCATACGGCCATTTTGATATTTCTTGAAAATCATTGACCAAGTCTCCACAAATCATAGGTGCTTGGTAAGTGGAAATTTTCACCTTTTTCCATCATTCACAAAATGCCGTACTCAACTCATACGGCCATTTTGATATTTCTTGAAAATCACTGACCAAGTCTCCACAAATCATAGGTGCTTGGTAAGTGGAAATTTTCACCTTTTTCCATCATTCACAAAATGCCGTACTCAACTCATACGGCCATTTTGATATTTCTTGAAAATCACTGACCAAGTCTCCACAAATCATAGGTGCTTGATAAGTGGAAATTTTCACCTTTTTCCATCATTCACAAAATGCCGTACTCAACTCATACGGCCATTTTGATATTTCTTGAAAATCACTGACCAAGTCTCCACAAATCATAGGTGCTTGGTAAGTGGAAATTTTCACCTTTTTCCATCATTCACAAAATGCCGTACTCAACTCATACGGCCATTTTGATATTTCTTGACCAAGTCTCCACAAATCATAGGTGCTTGGTAAGTGGAAATTTTCACCTTTTTCCATCATTCACAAAATGCCTTACTCAACTCATACGGCCATTTTGATACTTCTTGAAAATGACTGACCAAGTCTCCACAAATCATAGGTGCTTGTAAAGGGGAAATTTTCACCTTTTTCCATCATTCACAAAATGCCGTACTCAACTCATACGGCCATTTTGATATTTCTTGAAAATCACTGACCAAGTCTCCACAAATCATAGGTGCTTGTAAAGGGGAAATTTTCACCTTTTTTCATCATTCACAAAATGCCGTACTCAACTCATACGGCCATTTTGATATTTCTTGAAAATCACTGACCAAGTCTCCTAAAATCATAGGTGCTTGTAAAGAGGAAATTTTCACCTTTTTCCATCATTCACAAAATGCCGTACTCAACTCATACGGCCATTTTGATATTTCTTGAAAATCACTGACCAAGTCTCCACAAATCATAGGTGCTTGGTAAGTGGAAATTTTCACCTTTTTCCATCAATCACAAAATGCCGTACTCAACTCATACGGCCATTTTGATATTTCTTGACCAAGTCTCCACATATCATAGGTGCTTGGTAAGTGGAAATTTTCACCTTTTTCCATCATTCACAAAATGCCGTACTCAACTCATACGGCCATTTTGATATTTCTTGAAAATGACTGACCAAGTCTCCACAAATCATAGGTGCTTGTAAAGATGAAATTTTCACCTTTTTCCATCATTCACAAAATGCCGTACTCAACTCATACGGCCATTTTGATATTTCTTGAAAATCACTGACCAAGTCTCCACAAATCATAGGTGCTTGGTAAGTGGAAATTTTCACCTTTTTCCATCATTCACAAAATGCCGTACTCAACTCATACGGCCATTTTGATATTTCTTGAAAATCACTGACCAAGTCTCCACAAATCATTGGTGCTTGTAAAGGGGAAATTTTCACCTTTTTCCATCATTCACAAAATGCCGTACTCAACTCATACGGCCATTTTGATATTTCTTGATCAAGTCTCCAAAAATTATAGGTGCTTGTAAAGGGGAAATTTTCACCTTTTTCCATCATTCACAAAATGCCGTACTCAACTCATACGGCCATTTTGATATTTCTTGAAAATCACTGACCAAGTCTCCACAAATCATAGGTGCTTGGTAAGTGGAAATTTTCACCTTTTCCCATCATTCACAAAATGCCGTACTCAACTCATACGGCCATTTTGATATTTCTTGAAAATCACTGACCAAGTCTCCACAAATCATAGGTGCTTGTAAAGGGGAAATTTTCACCTTTTTCCATCATTCACAAAATGCCGTACTCAACTCATACGGACATTTTGATATTTCTTGAAAATCACTGACCAAGTCTCCACAAATCATAGGTGCTTGGTAAGTGGAAATTTTCACCTTTTTCCATCATTCACAAAATGCCGTACTCAACTCATACGGCCATTTTGATATTTCTTGAAAATCACTGACCAAGTCTCCACAAATCATAGGTGCTTGTAAAGGGGAAATTTTCACCTTTTTCCATCATTCACAAAATGCCGTACTCAACTCATACGGCCATTTTGATATTTCTTGAAAATCACTGACCAAGTCTCCACAAATCATAGGTGCTTGGTAAGTGGAAATTTTCACCTTTTTCCATCATTCACAAAATGCCGTACTCAACTCATACGGCCATTTTGATATTTCTTGAAAATCATTGACCAAGTCTCCACAAATCATAGGTGCTTGGTAAGTGGAAATTTTCACCTTTTTCCATCATTCACAAAATGCCGTACTCAACTCATACGGCCATTTTGATATTTCTTGAAAATCACTGACCAAGTCTCCACAAATCATAGGTGCTTGGTAAGTGGAAATTTTCACCTTTTTCCATCATTCACAAAATGCCGTACTCAACTCATACGGCCATTTTGATATTTCTTGAAAAACACTGACCAAGTCTCCACAAATCATAGGTGCTTGATAAGTGGAAATTTTCACCTTTTTCCATCATTCACAAAATGCCGTACTCAACTCATACGGCCATTTTGATATTTCTTGAAAATCACTGACCAAGTCTCCACAAATCATAGGTGCTTGGTAAGTGGAAATTTTCACCTTTTCCCATCACTCACAAAATGCCGTACTCAACTCATACGGCCATTTTGATATTTCTTGACCAAGTCTCCACAAATCATAGGTGCTTGGTAAGTGGAAATTTTCACCTTTTTCCATCATTCACAAAATGCCGTACTCAACTCATACGGCCATTTTGATATTTCTTGAAAATGACTGACCAAGTCTCCACAAATCATAGGTGCTTGTAAAGGGGAAATTTTCACCTTTTTCCATCATTCACAAAATGCCGTACTCAACTCATACAGCCATTTTGATATTTCTTGAAAATCACTGACCAAGTCTCCACAAATCATAAGTGCTTGGTAAGTGGAAATTTTCACCTTTTTCCATCATTCACAAAATGCCATACTCAACTCATACGGCCATTTTGATATTTCTTGAAAATCAGTGACCAAGTCTCCACAAATCATAGGTGCTTGGTAAGTGGAAATTTTCACCTTTTTCCATCATTCACAAAATGCCGTACTCAACTCATACGGCCATTTTGATATTTCTTGAAAATCACTGACCAAGTCTCCACAAATCATAGGTGCTTGTAAAGGGGAAATTTTCACCTTTTCCCATCACTCACAAAATGCCGTACTCAACTCATACGGCCATTTTGATATTTCTTGACCAAGTCTCCACAAATCATAGGTGCTTGGTAAGTGGAAATTTTCACCTTTTTCCATCATTCACAAAATGCCGTACTCAACTCATACGGCCATTTTGATATTTCTTGAAAATGACTGACCAAGTCTCCACAAATCATAGGTGCTTGGTAAGTGGAAATTTTCACCTTTTTCCATCATTCACAAAATGCCGTACTCAACTCATACGGCCATTTTGATATTTCTTGAAAATGACTGACCAAGTCTCCACAAATCATAGGTGCTTGTAAAGGGGAAATTTTCACCTTTTTCCATCATTCACAAAATGCCGTACTCAACTCATACAGCCATTTTGATATTTCTTGAAAATCACTGACCAAGTCTCCACAAATCATAAGTGCTTGGTAAGTGGAAATTTTCACCTTTTTCCATCATTCACAAAATGCCATACTCAACTCATACGGCCATTTTGATATTTCTTGAAAATCACTGACCAAGTCTCCACAAATCATAGGTGCTTGGTAAGTGGAAATTTTCACCTTTTTCCATCATTCACAAAATGCCGTACTCAACTCATACGGCCATTTTGATATTTCTTGAAAATCACTGACCAAGTCTCCACAAATCATAGGTGCTTGTAAAGGGGAAATTTTCACCTTTTCCCATCACTCACAAAATGCCGTACTCAACTCATACGGCCATTTTGATATTTCTTGACCAAGTCTCCTAAAATCATAGGTGCTTGTAAAGAGGAAATTTTCACCTTTTTCCATCATTCACAAAATGCCCTACTCAACTCATACGGCCATTTTGATATTTCTTGAAAATGACTGACCAAGTCTCCACAAATCATAGGTGCTTGTAAAGGGGAAATTTTCACCTTTTTCCATCATTCACAAAATGCCGTACTCAACTCATACGGCCATTTTGATATTTCTTGAAAATCACTGACCAAGTCTCCTAAAATCATAGGTGCTTGTAAAGAGGAAATTTTCACCTTTTTCCATCATTCACAAAATGCCATACTCAACTCATACGGCCATTTTGATATTTCTTGAAAATCACTGACCAAGTCTCCACAAATCATAGGTGCTTGGTAAGTGGAAATTTTCACCTTTTTCCATCATTCACAAAATGCCGTACTCAACTCATACGGCCATTTTGATATTTCTTGAAAATCACTGACCAAGTCTCCACAAATCATAGGTGCTTGGTAAGTGGAAATTTTCACCTTTTTCCATCATTCACAAAATGCCGTACTCAACTCATACGGCCATTTTGATATTTCTTGAAAATCACTGACCAAGTCTCCACAAATCATAGGTGCTTGATAAGTGGAAATTTTCACCTTTTTCCATCATTCACAAAATGCCGTACTCAACTCATACGGCCATTTTGATATTTCTTGAAAATCACTGACCAAGTCTCCACAAATCATAGGTGCTTGGTAAGTGGAAATTTTCACCTTTTTCCATCATTCACAAAATGCCGTACTCAACTCATACGGCCATTTTGATATTTCTTGAAAATCACTGACCAAGTCTCCACAAATCATAGGTGCTTGGTAAGTGGAAATTTTCACCTTTTTCCATCATTCACAAAATGCCGTACTCAACTCATACCGCCATTTTGATATTTCTTGAAAATCACTGACCAAGTCTCCACAAATCATAGGTGCTTGGTAAGTGGAAATTTTCACCTTTTTCCATCATTCACAAAATGCCGTACTCAACTCATACGGCCATTTTGATATTTCTTGACCAAGTCTCCACAAATCATAGGTGCTTGGTAAGTGGAAATTTTCACCTTTTTCCATCATTCACAAAATGCCGTACTCAACTCATACGGCCATTTTGATATTTCTTGAAAATGACTGACCAAGTCTCCACAAATCATAGGTGCTTGTAAAGGGGAAATTTTCACCTTTTTCCATCATTCACAAAATGCCTTACTCAACTCATACAGCCATTTTGATATTTCTTGAAAATCACTGACCAAGTCTCCACAAATCATAAGTGCTTGGTAAGTGGAAATTTTCACCTTTTTCCATCATTCACAAAATGCCATACTCAACTCATACAGCCATTTTGATATTTCTTGGAAATCACTGACCAAGTCTCCACAAATCATAGGTGCTTGGTAAGTGGAAATTTTCACCTTTTTCCATCATTCACAAAATGCCGTACTCAACTCATACGGCCATTTTGATATTTCTTGAAAATCACTGACCAAGTCTCCTAAAATCATAGGTGCTTGTAAAGAGGAAATTTTCACCTTTTTCCATCATTCACAAAATGCCGTACTCAACTCATACGGCCATTTTGATATTTCTTGAAAATCACTGACCAATTCTCCACAAATCATAGGTGCTTGGTAAGTGGAAATTTTCACCTTTTTCCATCATTCACAAAATGCCGTACTCAACTCATACGGCCATTTTGATATTTCTTGACCAAGTCTCCACAAATCATAGGTGCTTGGTAAGTGGAAATTTTCACCTTTTTCCATCATTCACAAAATGCCTTACTCAACTCATACGGCCATTTTGATACTTCTTGAAAATGACTGACCAAGTCTCCACAAATCATAGGTGCTTGTAAAGGGGAAATTTTCACCTTTTTCCATCATTCACAAAATGCCGTACTCAACTCATACGGCCATTTTGATATTTCTTGAAAATCACTGACCAAGTCTCCACAAATCATAGGTGCTTGTAAAGGGGAAATTTTCACCTTTTTTCATCATTCACAAAATGCCGTACTCAACTCATACGGCCATTTTGATATTTCTTGAAAATCACTGACCAAGTCTCCTAAAATCATAGGTGCTTGTAAAGGGGAAATTTTCACCTTTTTCCATCATTCACAAAATGCCGTACTCAACTCATACAGCCATTTTGATATTTCTTGAAAATCACTGACCAAGTCTCCACAAATCATAAGTGCTTGGTAAGTGGAAATTTTCACCTTTTTCCATCATTCACAAAATGCCGTACTCAACTCATACGGCCATTTTGATATTTCTTGAAAATCACTGACCAAGTCTCCACAAATCATAGGTGCTTGTAAAGGGGAAATTTTCACCTTTTTCCATCATTCACAAAATGCCGTACTCAACTCATACGGCCATTTTGATATTTCTTGACCAAGTCTCCACAAATCATAGGTGCTTGGTAAGTGGAAATTTTCACCTTTTTCCATCATTCACAAAATGCCGTACTCAACTCATACGGCCATTTTGATATTTCTTGAAAATCATTGACCAAGTCTCCACAAATCATAGGTGCTTGGTAAGTGGAAATTTTCACCTTTTTCCATCATTCACAAAATGCCGTACTCAACTCATACGGCCATTTTGATATTTCTTGAAAATCACTGACCAAGTCTCCACAAATCATAGGTGCTTGGTAAGTGGAAATTTTCACCTTTTTCCATCATTCACAAAATGCTGTACACAACTCATACGGCCATTTTGATATTTCTTGAAAATCACTGACCAAGTCTCCACAAATCATAGGTGCTTGATAAGTGGAAATTTTCACCTTTTTCCATCATTCACAAAATGCCGTACTCAACTCATACGGCCATTTTGATATTTCTTGAAAATCATTGACCAAGTCTCCACAAATCATAGGTGCTTGGTAAGTGGAAATTTTCACCTTTTTCCATCATTCACAAAATGCCGTACTCAACTCATACGGCCATTTTGATATTTCTTGAAAATCACTGACCAAGTCTCCACAAATCATAGGTGCTTGGTAAGTGGAAATTTTCACCTTTTTCCATCATTCACAAAATGCCGTACTCAACTCATACGGCCATTTTGATATTTCTTGAAAAACACTGACCAAGTCTCCACAAATCATAGGTGCTTGATAAGTGGAAATTTTCACCTTTTTCCATCATTCACAAAATGCCGTACTCAACTCATACGGCCATTTTGATATTTCTTGAAAATCACTGACCAAGTCTCCACAAATCATAGGTGCTTGGTAAGTGGAAATTTTCACCTTTTCCCATCACTCACAAAATGCCGTACTCAACTCATACGGCCATTTTGATATTTCTTGACCAAGTCTCCACAAATCATAGGTGCTTGGTAAGTGGAAATTTTCACCTTTTTCCATCATTCACAAAATGCCGTACTCAACTCATACCGCCATTTTGATATTTCTTGAAAATGACTGACCAAGTCTCCACAAATCATAGGTGCTTGTAAAGGGGAAATTTTCACCTTTTTCCATCATTCACAAAATGCCGTACTCAACTCATACGGCCATTTTGATATTTCTTGAAAATCACTGACAAAGTCTCCACAAATCATAGGTGCTTGTAAAGGGGAAATTTTCACCTTTTTCCATCATTCACAAAATGCCGTACTCAACTCATACGGACATTTTGATATTACTTGAAAATCACTGACCAAGTCTCCACAAATCATAGGTGCTTGGTAAGTGGAAATTTTCACCTTTTTCCATCATTCACAAAATGCCGTACTCAACTCATACGGCCATTTTGATATTTCTTGAAAATCACTGACCAAGTCTCCACAAATCATAGGTGCTTGTAAAGGGGAAATTTTCACCTTTTTCCATCATTCACAAAATGCCGTACTCAACTCATACGGCCATTTTGATATTTCTTGAAAATCACTGACCAAGTCTCCACAAATCATAGGTGCTTGGTAAGTGGAAATTTTCACCTTTTTCCATCATTCACAAAATGCCGTACTCAACTCATACGGCCATTTTGATATTTCTTGAAAATCATTGACCAAGTCTCCACAAATCATAGGTGCTTGGTAAGTGGAAATTTTCACCTTTTTCCATCATTCACAAAATGCCGTACTCAACTCATACGGCCATTTTGATATTTCTTGAAAATCACTGACCAAGTCTCCACAAATCATAGGTGCTTGGTAAGTGGAAATTTTCACCTTTTTCCATCATTCACAAAATGCCGTACACAACTCATACGGCCATTTTGATATTTCTTGAAAATCACTGACCAAGTCTCCACAAATCATAGGTGCTTGATAAGTGGAAATTTTCACCTTTTTCCATCATTCACAAAATGCCGTACTCAACTCATACGGCCATTTTGATATTTCTTGAAAATCATTGACCAAGTCTCCACAAATCATAGGTGCTTGGTAAGTGGAAATTTTCACCTTTTTCCATCATTCACAAAATGCCGTACTCAACTCATACGGCCATTTTGATATTTCTTGAAAATCACTGACCAAGTCTCCACAAATCATAGGTGCTTGGTAAGTGGAAATTTTCACCTTTTTCCATCATTCACAAAATGCCGTACTCAACTCATACGGCCATTTTGATATTTCTTGAAAAACACTGACCAAGTCTCCACAAATCATAGGTGCTTGATAAGTGGAAATTTTCACCTTTTTCCATCATTCACAAAATGCCGTACTCAACTCATACGGCCATTTTGATATTTCTTGAAAATCACTGACCAAGTCTCCACAAATCATAGGTGCTTGGTAAGTGGAAATTTTCACCTTTTCCCATCACTCACAAAATGCCGTACTCAACTCATACGGCCATTTTGATATTTCTTGACCAAGTCTCCACAAATCATAGGTGCTTGGTAAGTGGAAATTTTCACCTTTTTCCATCATTCACAAAATGCCGTACTCAACTCATACCGCCATTTTGATATTTCTTGAAAATGACTGACCAAGTCTCCACAAATCATAGGTGCTTGTAAAGGGGAAATTTTCACCTTTTTCCATCATTCACAAAATGCCGTACTCAACTCATACAGCCATTTTGATATTTCTTGAAAATCACTGACCAAGTCTCCACAAATCATAAGTGCTTGGTAAGTGGAAATTTTCACCTTTTTCCATCATTCACAAAATGCCATACTCAACTCATACGGCCATTTTGATATTTCTTGAAAATCACTGACCAAGTCTCCACAAATCATAGGTGCTTGGTAAGTGGAAATTTTCACCTTTTTCCATCATTCACAAAATGCCGTACTCAACTCATACAGCCATTTTGATATTTCTTGAAAATCACTGACCAAGTCTCCACAAATCATAGGTGCTTGGTAAGTGGAAATTTTCACCTTTTTCCATCATTCACAAAATGCCGTACTCAACTCATACGGCCATTTTGATATTTCTTGAAAATCACTGACCAAGTCTCCTAAAATCATAGGTGCTTGTAAAGAGGAAATTTTCACCTTTTTCCATCATTCACAAAATGCCGTACTCAACTCATACGGCCATTTTGATATTTCTTGAAAATCACTGACCAAGTCTCCACAAATCATAGGTGCTTGGTAAGTGGAAATTTTCACCTTTTTCCATCATTCACAAAATGCCGTACTCAACTCATACGGCCATTTTGATATTTCTTGAAAAACACTGACCAAGTCTCCACAAATCATAGGTGCTTGATAAGTGGAAATTTTCACCTTTTTCCATCATTCACAAAATGCCGTACTCAACTCATACGGCCATTTTGATATTTCTTGAAAATCACTGACCAAGTCTCCACAAATCATAGGTGCTTGGTAAGTGGAAATTTTCACCTTTTCCCATCACTCACAAAATGCCGTACTCAACTCATACGGCCATTTTGATATTTCTTGACCAAGTCTCCACAAATCATAGGTGCTTGGTAAGTGGAAATTTTCACCTTTTTCCATCATTCACAAAATGCCGTACTCAACTCATACGGCCATTTTGATATTTCTTGACCAAGTCTCCACAAATCATAGGTGCTTGGTAAGTGGAAATTTTCACCTTTTTCCATCATTCACAAAATGCCGTACTCAACTCATACGGCCATTTTGATATTTCTTGAAAATGACTGACCAAGTCTCCACAAATCATAGGTGCTTGTAAAGGGGAAATTTTCACCTTTTTCCATCATTCACAAAATGCCATACTCAACTCATACAGCCATTTTGATATTTCTTGGAAATCACTGACCAAGTCTCCACAAATCATAGGTGCTTGGTAAGTGGAAATTTTCACCTTTTTCCATCATTCACAAAATGCCGTACTCAACTCATACGGCCATTTTGATATTTCTTGAAAATCACTGACCAAGTCTCCTAAAATCATAGGTGCTTGTAAAGAGGAAATTTTCACCTTTTTCCATCATTCACAAAATGCCGTACTCAACTCATACGGCCATTTTGATATTTCTTGAAAATCACTGACCAAGTCTCCACAAATCATAGGTGCTTGGTAAGTGGAAATTTTCACCTTTTTCCATCATTCACAAAATGCCGTACTCAACTCATACGGCCATTTTGATATTTCTTGACCAAGTCTCCACAAATCATAGGTGCTTGGTAAGTGGAAATTTTCACCTTTTTCCATCATTCACAAAATGCCTTACTCAACTCATACGGCCATTTTGATACTTCTTGAAAATGACTGACCAAGTCTCCACAAATCATAGGTGCTTGTAAAGGGGAAATTTTCACCTTTTTCCATCATTCACAAAATGCCGTACTCAACTCATACGGCCATTTTGATATTTCTTGAAAATCACTGACCAAGTCTCCACAAATCATAGGTGCTTGTAAAGGGGAAATTTTCACCTTTTTTCATCATTCACAAAATGCCGTACTCAACTCATACGGCCATTTTGATATTTCTTGAAAATCACTGACCAAGTCTCCTAAAATCATAGGTGCTTGTAAAGGGGAAATTTTCACCTTTTTCCATCATTCACAAAATGCCGTACTCAACTCATACAGCCATTTTGATATTTCTTGAAAATCACTGACCAAGTCTCCACAAATCATAAGTGCTTGGTAAGTGGAAATTTTCACCTTTTTCCATCATTCACAAAATGCCGTACTCAACTCATACGGCCATTTTGATATTTCTTGAAAATCACTGACCAAGTCTCCACAAATCATAGGTGCTTGTAAAGGGGAAATTTTCACCTTTTTCCATCATTCACAAAATGCCGTACTCAACTCATACGGCCATTTTGATATTTCTTGACCAAGTCTCCACAAATCATAGGTGCTTGGTAAGTGGAAATTTTCACCTTTTTCCATCATTCACAAAATGCCGTACTCAACTCATACGGCCATTTTGATATTTCTTGAAAATCATTGACCAAGTCTCCACAAATCATAGGTGCTTGGTAAGTGGAAATTTTCACCTTTTTCCATCATTCACAAAATGCCGTACTCAACTCATACGGCCATTTTGATATTTCTTGAAAATCACTGACCAAGTCTCCACAAATCATAGGTGCTTGGTAAGTGGAAATTTTCACCTTTTTCCATCATTCACAAAATGCTGTACACAACTCATACGGCCATTTTGATATTTCTTGAAAATCACTGACCAAGTCTCCACAAATCATAGGTGCTTGATAAGTGGAAATTTTCACCTTTTTCCATCATTCACAAAATGCCGTACTCAACTCATACGGCCATTTTGATATTTCTTGAAAATCATTGACCAAGTCTCCACAAATCATAGGTGCTTGGTAAGTGGAAATTTTCACCTTTTTCCATCATTCACAAAATGCCGTACTCAACTCATACGGCCATTTTGATATTTCTTGAAAATCACTGACCAAGTCTCCACAAATCATAGGTGCTTGGTAAGTGGAAATTTTCACCTTTTTCCATCATTCACAAAATGCCGTACTCAACTCATACGGCCATTTTGATATTTCTTGAAAAACACTGACCAAGTCTCCACAAATCATAGGTGCTTGATAAGTGGAAATTTTCACCTTTTTCCATCATTCACAAAATACCGTACTCAACTCATACGGCCATTTTGATATTTCTTGAAAATCACTGACCAAGTCTCCACAAATCATAGGTGCTTGGTAAGTGGAAATTTTCACCTTTTCCCATCACTCACAAAATGCCGTACTCAACTCATACGGCCATTTTGATATTTCTTGACCAAGTCTCCACAAATCATAGGTGCTTGGTAAGTGGAAATTTTCACCTTTTTCCATCATTCACAAAATGCCGTACTCAACTCATACCGCCATTTTGATATTTCTTGAAAATGACTGACCAAGTCTCCACAAATCATAGGTGCTTGTAAAGGGGAAATTTTCACCTTTTTCCATCATTCACAAAATGTCGTACTCAACTCATACAGCCATTTTGATATTTCTTGAAAATCACTGACCAAGTCTCCACAAATCATAAGTGCTTGGTAAGTGGAAATTTTCACCTTTTTCCATCATTCACAAAATGCCGTACTCAACTCATACGGCCATTTTGATATTTCTTGAAAATCACTGACCAAGTCTCCACAAATCATAGGTGCTTGTAAAGGGGAAATTTTCACCTTTTTCCATCATTCACAAAATGCCGTACTCAACTCATACGGCCATTTTGATATTTCTTGAAAATCACTGACCAAGTCTCCACAAATCATAGGTGCTTGGTAAGTGGAAATTTTCACCTTTTCCCATCACTCACAAAATGCCGTACTCAACTCATACGGCCATTTTGATATTTCTTGACCAAGTCTCCACAAATCATAGGTGCTTGGTAAGTGGAAATTTTCACCTTTTTCCATCATTCACAAAATGCCGTACTCAACTCATACCGCCATTTTGATATTTCTTGAAAATGACTGACCAAGTCTCCACAAATCATAGGTGCTTGTAAAGGGGAAATTTTCACCTTTTTTCATCATTCACAAAATGCCGTACTCAACTCATACGGCCATTTTGATATTTCTTGAAAATCACTGACCAAGTCTCCTAAAATCATAGGTGCTTGTAAAGAGGAAATTTTCACCTTTTTCCATCATTCACAAAATGCCGTACTCAACTCATACGGCCATTTTGATATTTCTTGATCAAGTCTCCAAAAATTATAGGTGCTTGTAAAGGGGAAATTTTCACCTTTTTCCATCATTCACAAAATGCTGTACTCAACTCATACGGCCATTTTGATATTTCTTGAAAATCACTGACCAAGTCTCCACAAATCATAGGTGCTTGGTAAGTGGAAATTTTCACCTTTTCCCATCATTCACAAAATGCCGTACTCAACTCATACGGCCATTTTGATATTTCTTGAAAATCACTGACCAAGTCTCCACAAATCATAGGTGCTTGTAAAGGGGAAATTTTCACCTTTTTCCATCATTCACAAAATGCCGTACTCAACTCATACGGCCATTTTGATATTTCTTGACCAAGTCTCCACAAATCATAGGTGCTTGGTAAGTGGAAATTTTCACCTTTTTCCATCATTCACAAAATGCCGTACTCAACTCATACGGCCATTTTGATATTTCTTGAAAATCATTGACCAAGTCTCCACAAATCATAGGTGCTTGGTAAGTGGAAATTTTCACCTTTTTCCATCATTCACAAAATGCCGTACTCAACTCATACGGCCATTTTGATATTTCTTGAAAATCACTGACCAAGTCTCCACAAATCATAGGTGCTTGGTAAGTGGAAATTTTCACCTTTTTCCATCATTCACAAAATGCTGTACACAACTCATACGGCCATTTTGATATTTCTTGAAAATCACTGACCAAGTCTCCACAAATCATAGGTGCTTGATAAGTGGAAATTTTCACCTTTTTCCATCATTCACAAAATGCCGTACTCAACTCATACGGCCATTTTGATATTTCTTGAAAATCATTGACCAAGTCTCCACAAATCATAGGTGCTTGGTAAGTGGAAATTTTCACCTTTTTCCATCATTCACAAAATGCCGTACTCAACTCATACGGCCATTTTGATATTTCTTGAAAATCACTGACCAAGTCTCCACAAATCATAGGTGCTTGGTAAGTGGAAATTTTCACCTTTTTCCATCATTCACAAAATGCCGTACTCAACTCATACGGCCATTTTGATATTTCTTGAAAAACACTGACCAAGTCTCCACAAATCATAGGTGCTTGATAAGTGGAAATTTTCACCTTTTTCCATCACTCACAAAATGCCGTACTCAACTCATACGGCCATTTTGATATTTCTTGAAAATCACTGACCAAGTCTCCTAAAATCATAGGTGCTTGTAAAGAGGAAATTTTCACCTTTTTCCATCATTCACAAAATGCCGTACTCAACTCATACGGCCATTTTGATATTTCTTGATCAAGTCTCCAAAAATTATAGGTGCTTGTAAAGGGGAAATTTTCACCTTTTTCCATCATTCACAAAATGCCGTACTCAACTCATACGGCCATTTTGATATTTCTTGAAAATCACTGACCAAGTCTCCACAAATCATAGGTGCTTGGTAAGTGGAAATTTTCACCTTTTCCCATCACTCACAAAATGCCGTACTCAACTCATACGGCCATTTTGATATTTCTTGACCAAGTCTCCACAAATCATAGGTGCTTGGTAAGTGGAAATTTTCACCTTTTTCCATCATTCACAAAATGCCGTACTCAACTCATACCGCCATTTTGATATTTCTTGAAAATGACTGACCAAGTCTCCACAAATCATAGGTGCTTGTAAAGGGGAAATTTTCACCTTTTTTCATCATTCACAAAATGCCGTACTCAACTCATACGGCCATTTTGATATTTCTTGAAAATCACTGACCAAGTCTCCTAAAATCATAGGTGCTTGTAAAGAGGAAATTTTCACCTTTTTCCATCATTCACAAAATGCCGTACTCAACTCATACGGCCATTTTGATATTTCTTGATCAAGTCTCCAAAAATTATAGGTGCTTGTAAAGGGGAAATTTTCACCTTTTTCCATCATTCACAAAATGCCGTACTCAACTCATACGGCCATTTTGATATTTCTTGAAAATCACTGACCAAGTCTCCACAAATCATAGGTGCTTGGTAAGTGGAAATTTTCACCTTTTCCCATCATTCACAAAATGCCGTACTCAACTCATACGGCCATTTTGATATTTCTTGAAAATCACTGACAAAGTCTCCACAAATCATAGGTGCTTGTAAAGGGGAAATTTTCACCTTTTTCCATCATTCACAAAATGCCGTACTCAACTCATACGGACATTTTGATATTACTTGAAAATCACTGACCAAGTCTCCACAAATCATAGGTGCTTGGTAAGTGGAAATTTTCACCTTTTTCCATCATTCACAAAATGCCGTACTCAACTCATACGGCCATTTTGATATTTCTTGAAAATCACTGACCAAGTCTCCACAAATCATAGGTGCTTGTAAAGGGGAAATTTTCACCTTTTTCCATCATTCACAAAATGCCGTACTCAACTCATACGGCCATTTTGATATTTCTTGAAAATCACTGACCAAGTCTCCACAAATCATAGGTGCTTGGTAAGTGGAAATTTTCACCTTTTTCCATCATTCACAAAATGCCGTACTCAACTCATACGGCCATTTTGATATTTCTTGAAAATCATTGACCAAGTCTCCACAAATCATAGGTGCTTGGTAAGTGGAAATTTTCACCTTTTTCCATCATTCACAAAATGCCGTACTCAACTCATACGGCCATTTTGATATTTCTTGAAAATCACTGACCAAGTCTCCACAAATCATAGGTGCTTGGTAAGTGGAAATTTTCACCTTTTTCCATCATTCACAAAATGCCGTACACAACTCATACGGCCATTTTGATATTTCTTGAAAATCACTGACCAAGTCTCCACAAATCATAGGTGCTTGATAAGTGGAAATTTTCACCTTTTTCCATCATTCACAAAATGCCGTACTCAACTCATACGGCCATTTTGATATTTCTTGAAAATCATTGACCAAGTCTCCACAAATCATAGGTGCTTGGTAAGTGGAAATTTTCACCTTTTTCCATCATTCACAAAATGCCGTACTCAACTCATACGGCCATTTTGATATTTCTTGAAAATCACTGACCAAGTCTCCACAAATCATAGGTGCTTGGTAAGTGGAAATTTTCACCTTTTTCCATCATTCACAAAATGCCGTACTCAACTCATACGGCCATTTTGATATTTCTTGAAAAACACTGACCAAGTCTCCACAAATCATAGGTGCTTGATAAGTGGAAATTTTCACCTTTTTCCATCATTCACAAAATGCCGTACTCAACTCATACGGCCATTTTGATATTTCTTGAAAATCACTGACCAAGTCTCCACAAATCATAGGTGCTTGATAAGTGGAAATTTTCACCTTTTTCCATCATTCACAAAATGCCGTACTCAACTCATACGGCCATTTTGATATTTCTTGAAAAACACTGACCAAGTCTCCACAAATCATAGGTGCTTGATAAGTGGAAATTTTCACCTTTTTCCATCATTCACAAAATGCCGTACTCAACTCATACGGCCATTTTGATATTTCTTGAAAATCACTGACCAAGTCTCCACAAATCATAGGTGCTTGGTAAGTGGAAATTTTCACCTTTTCCCATCACTCACAAAATGCCGTACTCAACTCATACGGCCATTTTGATATTTCTTGACCAAGTCTCCACAAATCATAGGTGCTTGGTAAGTGGAAATTTTCACCTTTTTCCATCATTCACAAAATGCCGTACTCAACTCATACGGCCATTTTGATATTTCTTGACCAAGTCTCCACAAATCATAGGTGCTTGGTAAGTGGAAATTTTCACCTTTTTCCATCATTCACAAAATGCCATACTCAACTAATACGGCCATTTTGATATTTCTTGAAAATGACTGACCAAGTCTCCACAAATCATAGGTGCTTGTAAAGGGGAAATTTTCACCTTTTTCCATCATTCACAAAATGCCATACTCAACTCATACAGCCATTTTGATATTTCTTGGAAATCACTGACCAAGTCTCCACAAATCATAGGTGCTTGGTAAGTGGAAATTTTCACCTTTTTCCATCATTCACAAAATGCCGTACTCAACTCATACGGCCATTTTGATATTTCTTGAAAATCACTGACCAAGTCTCCTAAAATCATAGGTGCTTGTAAAGAGGAAATTTTCACCTTTTTCCATCATTCACAAAATGCCGTACTCAACTCATACGGCCATTTTGATATTTCTTGAAAATCACTGACCAAGTCTCCACAAATCATAGGTGCTTGGTAAGTGGAAATTTTCACCTTTTTCCATCATTCACAAAATGCCGTACTCAACTCATACGGCCATTTTGATATTTCTTGACCAAGTCTCCACAAATCATAGGTGCTTGGTAAGTGGAAATTTTCACCTTTTTCCATCATTCACAAAATGCCTTACTCAACTCATACGGCCATTTTGATACTTCTTGAAAATGACTGACCAAGTCTCCACAAATCATAGGTGCTTGTAAAGGGGAAATTTTCACCTTTTTCCATCATTCACAAAATGCCGTACTCAACTCATACGGCCATTTTGATATTTCTTGAAAATCACTGACCAAGTCTCCACAAATCATAGGTGCTTGTAAAGGGGAAATTTTCACCTTTTTTCATCATTCACAAAATGCCGTACTCAACTCATACGGCCATTTTGATATTTCTTGAAAATCACTGACCAAGTCTCCTAAAATCATAGGTGCTTGTAAAGGGGAAATTTTCACCTTTTTCCATCATTCACAAAATGCCGTACTCAACTCATACAGCCATTTTGATATTTCTTGAAAATCACTGACCAAGTCTCCACAAATCATAAGTGCTTGGTAAGTGGAAATTTTCACCTTTTTCCATCATTCACAAAATGCCGTACTCAACTCATACGGCCATTTTGATATTTCTTGAAAATCACTGACCAAGTCTCCACAAATCATAGGTGCTTGTAAAGGGGAAATTTTCACCTTTTTCCATCATTCACAAAATGCCGTACTCAACTCATACGGCCATTTTGATATTTCTTGACCAAGTCTCCACAAATCATAGGTGCTTGGTAAGTGGAAATTTTCACCTTTTTCCATCATTCACAAAATGCCGTACTCAACTCATACGGCCATTTTGATATTTCTTGAAAATCATTGACCAAGTCTCCACAAATCATAGGTGCTTGGTAAGTGGAAATTTTCACCTTTTTCCATCATTCACAAAATGCCGTACTCAACTCATACGGCCATTTTGATATTTCTTGAAAATCACTGACCAAGTCTCCACAAATCATAGGTGCTTGGTAAGTGGAAATTTTCACCTTTTTCCATCATTCACAAAATGCTGTACACAACTCATACGGCCATTTTGATATTTCTTGAAAATCACTGACCAAGTCTCCACAAATCATAGGTGCTTGATAAGTGGAAATTTTCACCTTTTTCCATCATTCACAAAATGCCGTACTCAACTCATACGGCCATTTTGATATTTCTTGAAAATCATTGACCAAGTCTCCACAAATCATAGGTGCTTGGTAAGTGGAAATTTTCACCTTTTTCCATCATTCACAAAATGCCGTACTCAACTCATACGGCCATTTTGATATTTCTTGAAAATCACTGACCAAGTCTCCACAAATCATAGGTGCTTGGTAAGTGGAAATTTTCACCTTTTTCCATCATTCACAAAATGCCGTACTCAACTCATACGGCCATTTTGATATTTCTTGAAAAACACTGACCAAGTCTCCACAAATCATAGGTGCTTGATAAGTGGAAATTTTCACCTTTTTCCATCATTCACAAAATACCGTACTCAACTCATACGGCCATTTTGATATTTCTTGAAAATCACTGACCAAGTCTCCACAAATCATAGGTGCTTGGTAAGTGGAAATTTTCACCTTTTCCCATCACTCACAAAATGCCGTACTCAACTCATACGGCCATTTTGATATTTCTTGACCAAGTCTCCACAAATCATAGGTGCTTGGTAAGTGGAAATTTTCACCTTTTTCCATCATTCACAAAATGCCGTACTCAACTCATACCGCCATTTTGATATTTCTTGAAAATGACTGACCAAGTCTCCACAAATCATAGGTGCTTGTAAAGGGGAAATTTTCACCTTTTTCCATCATTCACAAAATGTCGTACTCAACTCATACAGCCATTTTGATATTTCTTGAAAATCACTGACCAAGTCTCCACAAATCATAAGTGCTTGGTAAGTGGAAATTTTCACCTTTTTCCATCATTCACAAAATGCCGTACTCAACTCATACGGCCATTTTGATATTTCTTGAAAATCACTGACCAAGTCTCCACAAATCATAGGTGCTTGTAAAGGGGAAATTTTCACCTTTTTCCATCATTCACAAAATGCCGTACTCAACTCATACGGCCATTTTGATATTTCTTGAAAATCACTGACCAAGTCTCCACAAATCATAGGTGCTTGGTAAGTGGAAATTTTCACCTTTTCCCATCACTCACAAAATGCCGTACTCAACTCATACGGCCATTTTGATATTTCTTGACCAAGTCTCCACAAATCATAGGTGCTTGGTAAGTGGAAATTTTCACCTTTTTCCATCATTCACAAAATGCCGTACTCAACTCATACCGCCATTTTGATATTTCTTGAAAATGACTGACCAAGTCTCCACAAATCATAGGTGCTTGTAAAGGGGAAATTTTCACCTTTTTTCATCATTCACAAAATGCCGTACTCAACTCATACGGCCATTTTGATATTTCTTGAAAATCACTGACCAAGTCTCCTAAAATCATAGGTGCTTGTAAAGAGGAAATTTTCACCTTTTTCCATCATTCACAAAATGCCGTACTCAACTCATACGGCCATTTTGATATTTCTTGATCAAGTCTCCAAAAATTATAGGTGCTTGTAAAGGGGAAATTTTCACCTTTTTCCATCATTCACAAAATGCTGTACTCAACTCATACGGCCATTTTGATATTTCTTGAAAATCACTGACCAAGTCTCCACAAATCATAGGTGCTTGGTAAGTGGAAATTTTCACCTTTTCCCATCATTCACAAAATGCCGTACTCAACTCATACGGCCATTTTGATATTTCTTGAAAATCACTGACCAAGTCTCCACAAATCATAGGTGCTTGTAAAGGGGAAATTTTCACCTTTTTCCATCATTCACAAAATGCCGTACTCAACTCATACGGCCATTTTGATATTTCTTGACCAAGTCTCCACAAATCATAGGTGCTTGGTAAGTGGAAATTTTCACCTTTTTCCATCATTCACAAAATGCCGTACTCAACTCATACGGCCATTTTGATATTTCTTGAAAATCATTGACCAAGTCTCCACAAATCATAGGTGCTTGGTAAGTGGAAATTTTCACCTTTTTCCATCATTCACAAAATGCCGTACTCAACTCATACGGCCATTTTGATATTTCTTGAAAATCACTGACCAAGTCTCCACAAATCATAGGTGCTTGGTAAGTGGAAATTTTCACCTTTTTCCATCATTCACAAAATGCTGTACACAACTCATACGGCCATTTTGATATTTCTTGAAAATCACTGACCAAGTCTCCACAAATCATAGGTGCTTGATAAGTGGAAATTTTCACCTTTTTCCATCATTCACAAAATGCCGTACTCAACTCATACGGCCATTTTGATATTTCTTGAAAATCATTGACCAAGTCTCCACAAATCATAGGTGCTTGGTAAGTGGAAATTTTCACCTTTTTCCATCATTCACAAAATGCCGTACTCAACTCATACGGCCATTTTGATATTTCTTGAAAATCACTGACCAAGTCTCCACAAATCATAGGTGCTTGGTAAGTGGAAATTTTCACCTTTTTCCATCATTCACAAAATGCCGTACTCAACTCATACGGCCATTTTGATATTTCTTGAAAAACACTGACCAAGTCTCCACAAATCATAGGTGCTTGATAAGTGGAAATTTTCACCTTTTTCCATCACTCACAAAATGCCGTACTCAACTCATACGGCCATTTTGATATTTCTTGAAAATCACTGACCAAGTCTCCTAAAATCATAGGTGCTTGTAAAGAGGAAATTTTCACCTTTTTCCATCATTCACAAAATGCCGTACTCAACTCATACGGCCATTTTGATATTTCTTGATCAAGTCTCCAAAAATTATAGGTGCTTGTAAAGGGGAAATTTTCACCTTTTTCCATCATTCACAAAATGCCGTACTCAACTCATACGGCCATTTTGATATTTCTTGAAAATCACTGACCAAGTCTCCACAAATCATAGGTGCTTGGTAAGTGGAAATTTTCACCTTTTCCCATCACTCACAAAATGCCGTACTCAACTCATACGGCCATTTTGATATTTCTTGACCAAGTCTCCACAAATCATAGGTGCTTGGTAAGTGGAAATTTTCACCTTTTTCCATCATTCACAAAATGCCGTACTCAACTCATACCGCCATTTTGATATTTCTTGAAAATGACTGACCAAGTCTCCACAAATCATAGGTGCTTGTAAAGGGGAAATTTTCACCTTTTTTCATCATTCACAAAATGCCGTACTCAACTCATACGGCCATTTTGATATTTCTTGAAAATCACTGACCAAGTCTCCTAAAATCATAGGTGCTTGTAAAGAGGAAATTTTCACCTTTTTCCATCATTCACAAAATGCCGTACTCAACTCATACGGCCATTTTGATATTTCTTGATCAAGTCTCCAAAAATTATAGGTGCTTGTAAAGGGGAAATTTTCACCTTTTTCCATCATTCACAAAATGCCGTACTCAACTCATACGGCCATTTTGATATTTCTTGAAAATCACTGACCAAGTCTCCACAAATCATAGGTGCTTGGTAAGTGGAAATTTTCACCTTTTCCCATCATTCACAAAATGCCGTACTCAACTCATACGGCCATTTTGATATTTCTTGAAAATCACTGACAAAGTCTCCACAAATCATAGGTGCTTGTAAAGGGGAAATTTTCACCTTTTTCCATCATTCACAAAATGCCGTACTCAACTCATACGGACATTTTGATATTACTTGAAAATCACTGACCAAGTCTCCACAAATCATAGGTGCTTGGTAAGTGGAAATTTTCACCTTTTTCCATCATTCACAAAATGCCGTACTCAACTCATACGGCCATTTTGATATTTCTTGAAAATCACTGACCAAGTCTCCACAAATCATAGGTGCTTGTAAAGGGGAAATTTTCACCTTTTTCCATCATTCACAAAATGCCGTACTCAACTCATACGGCCATTTTGATATTTCTTGAAAATCACTGACCAAGTCTCCACAAATCATAGGTGCTTGGTAAGTGGAAATTTTCACCTTTTTCCATCATTCACAAAATGCCGTACTCAACTCATACGGCCATTTTGATATTTCTTGAAAATCATTGACCAAGTCTCCACAAATCATAGGTGCTTGGTAAGTGGAAATTTTCACCTTTTTCCATCATTCACAAAATGCCGTACTCAACTCATACGGCCATTTTGATATTTCTTGAAAATCACTGACCAAGTCTCCACAAATCATAGGTGCTTGGTAAGTGGAAATTTTCACCTTTTTCCATCATTCACAAAATGCCGTACACAACTCATACGGCCATTTTGATATTTCTTGAAAATCACTGACCAAGTCTCCACAAATCATAGGTGCTTGATAAGTGGAAATTTTCACCTTTTTCCATCATTCACAAAATGCCGTACTCAACTCATACGGCCATTTTGATATTTCTTGAAAATCATTGACCAAGTCTCCACAAATCATAGGTGCTTGGTAAGTGGAAATTTTCACCTTTTTCCATCATTCACAAAATGCCGTACTCAACTCATACGGCCATTTTGATATTTCTTGAAAATCACTGACCAAGTCTCCACAAATCATAGGTGCTTGGTAAGTGGAAATTTTCACCTTTTTCCATCATTCACAAAATGCCGTACTCAACTCATACGGCCATTTTGATATTTCTTGAAAAACACTGACCAAGTCTCCACAAATCATAGGTGCTTGATAAGTGGAAATTTTCACCTTTTTCCATCATTCACAAAATGCCGTACTCAACTCATACGGCCATTTTGATATTTCTTGAAAATCACTGACCAAGTCTCCACAAATCATAGGTGCTTGATAAGTGGAAATTTTCACCTTTTTCCATCATTCACAAAATGCCGTACTCAACTCATACGGCCATTTTGATATTTCTTGAAAATCATTGACCAAGTCTCCACAAATCATAGGTGCTTGGTAAGTGGAAATTTTCACCTTTTTCCATCATTCACAAAATGCCGTACTCAACTCATACGGCCATTTTGATATTTCTTGAAAATCACTGACCAAGTCTCCACAAATCATAGGTGCTTGGTAAGTGGAAATTTTCACCTTTTTCCATCATTCACAAAATGCCGTACTCAACTCATACGGCCATTTTGATATTTCTTGAAAAACACTGACCAAGTCTCCACAAATCATAGGTGCTTGATAAGTGGAAATTTTCACCTTTTTCCATCATTCACAAAATGCCGTACTCAACTCATACGGCCATTTTGATATTTCTTGAAAATCACTGACCAAGTCTCCACAAATCATAGGTGCTTGATAAGTGGAAATTTTCACCTTTTTCCATCATTCACAAAATGCCGTACTCAACTCATACGGCCATTTTGATATTTCTTGAAAATCACTGACCAAGTCTCCACAAATCATAGGTGCTTGGTAAGTGGAAATTTTCACCTTTTCCCATCACTCACAAAATGCCGTACTCAACTCATACGGCCATTTTGATATTTCTTGACCAAGTCTCCACAAATCATAGGTGCTTGGTAAGTGGAAATTTTCACCTTTTTCCATCATTCACAAAATGCCGTACTCAACTCATACGGCCATTTTGATATTTCTTGAAAATGACTGACCAAGTCTCCACAAATCATAGGTGCTTGTAAAGGGGAAATTTTCACCTTTTTCCATCATTCACAAAATGCCGTACTCAACTCATACGGCCATTTTGATATTTCTTGAAAATCACTGACCAAGTCTCCACAAATCATAAGTGCTTGGTAAGTGGAAATTTTCACCTTTTTCCATCATTCACAAAATGCCATACTCAACTCATACGGCCATTTTGATATTTCTTGAAAATCACTGACCAAGTCTCCACAAATCATAGGTGCTTGGTAAGTGGAAATTTTCACCTTTTTCCATCATTCACAAAATGCCGTACTCAACTCATACGGCCATTTTGATATTTCTTGAAAAACACTGACCAAGTCTCCACAAATCATAGGTGCTTGATAAGTGGAAATTTTCACCTTTTTCCATCATTCACAAAATGCCGTACTCAACTCATAAGGCCATTTTGATATTTCTTGAAAATCACTGACCAAGTCTCCACAAATCATAGGTGCTTGGTAAGTGGAAATTTTCACCTTTTCCCATCACTCACAAAATGCCGTACTCAACTCATACGGCCATTTTGATATTTCTTGACCAAGTCTCCACAAATCATAGGTGCTTGGTAAGTGGAAATTTTCACCTTTTTCCATCATTCACAAAATGCCGTACTCAACTCATACGGCCATTTTGATATTTCTTGAAAATGACTGACCAAGTCTCCACAAATCATAGGTGCTTGTAAAGGGGAAATTTTCACCATTTTCCATCATTCACAAAATGCCGTACTCAACTCATACGGCCATTTTGATATTTCTTGAAAATCACTGACCAAGTCTCCACAAATCATAAGTGCTTGGTAAGTGGAAATTTTCACCTTTTTCCATCATTCACAAAATGCCATACTCAACTCATACGGCCATTTTGATATTTCTTGAAAATCACTGACCAAGTCTCCACAAATCATAGGTGCTTGGTAAGTGGAAATTTTCACCTTTTTCCATCATTCACAAAATGCCGTACTCAACTCATACGGCCATTTTGATATTTCTTGAAAATCACTGACCAAGTCTCCACAAATCATAGGTGCTTGTAAAGGGGAAATTTTCACCTTTTTCCATCATTCACAAAATGCCGTACTCAACTCATACGGCCATTTTGATATTTCTTGAAAATCACTGACCAAATCTCCTAAAATCATAGGTGCTTGTAAAGAGGAAATTTTCACCTTTTTCCATCATTCACAAAATGCCGTACTCAACTCATACGGCCATTTTGATATTTCTTGAAAATCACTGACCAAGTCTCCACAAATCATAGGTGCTTGGTAAGTGGAAATTTTCACCTTTTTCCATCATTCACAAAATGCCGTACTCAACTCATACGGCCATTTTGATATTTCTTGAAAATCACTGACCAAGTCTCCACAAATCATAGGTGCTTGGTAAGTGGAAATTTTCACCTTTTTCCATCATTCACAAAATGCCGTACTCAACTCATACAGCCATTTTGATATTTCTTGAAAATCACTGACCAAGTCTCCACAAATCATAGGTGCTTGTAAAGGGGAAATTTTCACCTTTTTCCATCATTCACAAAATGCCGTACTCAACTCATACGGCCATTTTGATATTTCTTGAAAATCATTGACCAAGTCTCCACAAATCATAGGTGCTTGGTAAGTGGAAATTTTCACCTTTTTCCATCATTCACAAAATGCCGTACTCAACTCATACGGCCATTTTGATATTTCTTGA
Source organism: Planococcus citri (assembly GCF_950023065.1). Taxonomy (NCBI): domain Eukaryota; kingdom Metazoa; phylum Arthropoda; class Insecta; order Hemiptera; family Pseudococcidae; genus Planococcus; species Planococcus citri. Next base: position 29,589,163 of record NC_088679.1, on the reverse strand, counting down.
AAATCACTGACCAAGTCTCCACAAATCATAGGTGCTTGATAAGTGGAAATTTTCACCTTTTTCCATCATTCACAAAATGCCGTACTCAACTCATACGGCCATTTTGATATTTCTTGAAAATCATTGACCAAGTCTCCACAAATCATAGGTGCTTGATAAGTGGAAATTTTCACCTTTTTCCATCATTCACAAAATGCCGTACTCAACTCATACGGCCATTTTGATATTTCTTGAAAATCACTGACCAAGTCTCCACAAATCATAGGTGCTTGGTAAGTGGAAATTTTCACCTTTTCCCATCACTCACAAAATGCCGTACTCAACTCATACGGCCATTTTGATATTTCTTGACCAAGTCTCCACAAATCATAGGTGCTTGGTAAGTGGAAATTTTCACCTTTTTCCATCATTCACAAAATGCCGTACTCAACTCATACGGCCATTTTGATATTTCTTGAAAATGACTGACCAAGTCTCCACAAATCATAGGTGCTTGTAAAGGGGAAATTTTCACCTTTTTCCATCATTCACAAAATGCCGTACTCAACTCATACGGCCATTTTGATATTTCTTGAAAATCACTGACCAAGTCTCCACAAATCATAAGTGCTTGGTAAGTGGAAATTTTCACCTTTTTCCATCATTCACAAAATGCCATACTCAACTCATACGGCCATTTTGATATTTCTTGAAAATCACTGACCAAGTCTCCACAAATCATAGGTGCTTGGTAAGTGGAAATTTTCACCTTTTTCCATCATTCACAAAATGCCGTACTCAACTCATACGGCCATTTTGATATTTCTTGAAAAACACTGACCAAGTCTCCACAAATCATAGGTGCTTGATAAGTGGAAATTTTCACCTTTTTCCATCATTCACAAAATGCCGTACTCAACTCATAAGGCCATTTTGATATTTCTTGAAAATCACTGACCAAGTCTCCACAAATCATAGGTGCTTGGTAAGTGGAAATTTTCACCTCTTCCCATCACTCACAAAATGCCGTACTCAACTCATACGGCCATTTTGATATTTCTTGACCAAGTCTCCACAAATCATAGGTGCTTGGTAAGTGGAAATTTTCACCTTTTTCCATCATTCACAAAATGCCGTACTCAACTCATACGGCCATTTTGATATTTCTTGAAAATGACTGACCAAGTCTCCACAAATCATAGGTGCTTGTAAAGGGGAAATTTTCACCATTTTCCATCATTCACAAAATGCCGTACTCAACTCATACGGCCATTTTGATATTTCTTGAAAATCACTGACCAAGTCTCCACAAATCATAAGTGCTTGGTAAGTGGAAATTTTCACCTTTTTCCATCATTCACAAAATGCCATACTCAACTCATACGGCCATTTTGATATTTCTTGAAAATCACTGACCAAGTCTCCACAAATCATAGGTGCTTGGTAAGTGGAAATTTTCACCTTTTTCCATCATTCACAAAATGCCGTACTCAACTCATACGGCCATTTTGATATTTCTTGAAAATCACTGACCAAGTCTCCACAAATCATAGGTGCTTGTAAAGGGGAAATTTTCACCTTTTTCCATCATTCACAAAATGCCGTACTCAACTCATACGGCCATTTTGATATTTCTTGAAAATCACTGACCAAATCTCCTAAAATCATAGGTGCTTGTAAAGAGGAAATTTTCACCTTTTTCCATCATTCACAAAATGCCGTACTCAACTCATACGGCCATTTTGATATTTCTTGAAAATCACTGACCAAGTCTCCACAAATCATAGGTGCTTGGTAAGTGGAAATTTTCACCTTTTTCCATCATTCACAAAATGCCGTACTCAACTCATACAGCCATTTTGATATTTCTTGAAAATCACTGACCAAGTCTCCACAAATCATAGGTGCTTGTAAAGGGGAAATTTTCACCTTTTTCCATCATACACAAAATGCCGTACTCAACTCATACGGCCATTTTGATATTTCTTGAAAATCATTGACCAAGTCTCCACAAATCATAGGTGCTTGGTAAGTGGAAATTTTCACCTTTTTCCATCATTCACAAAATGCCGTACTCAACTCATACGGCCATTTTGATATTTCTTGAAAATCACTGACCAAGTCTCCACAAATCATAGGTGCTTGATAAGTGGAAATTTTCACCTTTTTCCATCATTCACAAAATGCTGTACTCAACTCATACGGCCATTTTGATATTTCTTGAAAATCATTGACCAAGTCTCCACAAATCATAGGTGCTTGGTAAGTGGAAATTTTCACCTTTTTCCATCATTCACAAAATGCCGTACTCAACTCATAAGGCCATTTTGATATTTCTTGAAAATCACTGACCAAGTCTCCACAAATCATAGGTGCTTGGTAAGTGGAAATTTTCACCTTTTCCCATCACTCACAAAATGCCGTACTCAACTCATACGGCCATTTTGATATTTCTTGAAAATCACTGACCAAGTCTCCACAAATCATAGGTGCTTGATAAGTGGAAATTTTCACCTTTTTCCATCATTCACAAAATGCCGTACTCAACTCATACGGCCATTTTGATATTTCTTGAAAATCACTGACCAAGTCTCCACAAATCATAGGTGCTTGATAAGTGGAAATTTTCACCTTTTTCCATCATTCACAAAATGCCGTACTCAACTCATACGGCCATTTTGATATTTCTTGAAAATCACTGACCAAGTCTCCACAAATCATAGGTGCTTGGTAAGTGGAAATTTTCACCTTTTTCCATCATTCACAAAATGCCGTACTCAACTCACACGGCCATTTTGATATTTCTTGAAAATCACTGACCAAGTCTCCACAAATCATAGGTGCTTGGTAAGTGGAAATTTTCACCTTTTCCCATCACTCACAAAATGCCGTACTCAACTCATACGGCCATTTTGATATTTCTTGAAAATCACTGACCAAGTCTCCACAAATCATAGGTGCTTGGTAAGTGGAAATTTTCACCTTTTTCCATCACTCACAAAATGCCGTACTCAACTCATACGGCCATTTTGATATTTCTTGAAAATCACTGACCAAGTCTCCACAAATCATAGGTGCTTGGTAAGTGGAAATTTTCACCTTTTTCCATCATTCACAAAATGCCGTACTCAACTCATACGGCCATTTTGATATTTCTTGAAAATCACTGACCAAGTCTCCACAAATCATAGGTGCTTGGTAAGTGGAAATTTTCACCTTTTTCCATCATTCACAAAATGCCGTACTCAACTCATACGGCCATTTTGATATTTCTTGAAAATCATTGACCAAGTCTCCACAAATCATAGGTGCTTGGTAAGTGGAAATTTTCACCTTTTTCCATCATTCACAAAATGCCGTACTCAACTCATACGGCCATTTTGATATTTCTTGAAAATCACTGACCAAGTCTCCACAAATCATAGGTGCTTGGTAAGTGGAAATTTTCACCTTTTTCCATCATTCACAAAATGCCGTACTCAACTCATACGGCCATTTTGATATTTCTTGAAAATCACTGACCAAGTCTCCACAAATCATAGGTGCTTGATAAGTGGAAATTTTCACCTTTTTCCATCATTCACAAAATGCCGTACTCAACTCATACAGCCATTTTGATATTTCTTGAAAATCATTGACCAAGTCTCCACAAATCATAGGAGCTTGGTAAGTGGAAATTTTCACCTTTTTCCATCATTCACAAAATGCCGTACTCAACTCATACGGCCATTTTGATATTTCTTGAAAATCACTGACCAAATCTCCTAAAATCATAGGTGCTTGTAAAGAGGAAATTTTCACCTTTTTCCATCATTCACAAAATGCCGTACTCAACTCATACGGCCATTTTGATATTTCTTGAAAATCACTGACCAAGTCTCCACAAATCATAGGTGCTTGGTAAGTGGAAATTTTCACCTTTTTCCATCATTCACAAAATGCCGTACTCAACTCATACAGCCATTTTGATATTTCTTGAAAATCACTGACCAAGTCTCCACAAATCATAGGTGCTTGGTAAGTGGAAATTTTCACCTTTTTCCATCATTCACAAAATGCCGTACTCAACTCATACGGCCATTTTGATATTTCTTGAAAATCACTGACCAAGTCTCCACAAATCATAGGTGCTTGATAAGTGGAAATTTTCACCTTTTTCCATCATTCACAAAATGCCGTACTCAACTCATACGGCCATTTTGATATTTCTTGAAAAACACTGACCAAGTCTCCACAAATCATAGGTGCTTGATAAGTGGAAATTTTCACCTTTTTCCATCATTCACAAAATGCCGTACTCAACTCATACGGCCATTTTGATATTTCTTGAAAATCACTGACCAAGTCTCCACAAATCATAGGTGCTTGGTAAGTGGAAATTTTCACCTTTTCCCATCACTCACAAAATGCCGTACTCAACTCATACGGCCATTTTGATATTTCTTGACCAAGTCTCCACAAATCATAGGTGCTTGGTAAGTGGAAATTTTCACCTTTTTCCATCATTCACAAAATGCCGTACTCAACTCATACGGCCATTTTGATATTTCTTGAAAATGACTGACCAAGTCTCCACAAATCATAGGTGCTTGTAAAGGGGAAATTTTCACCTTTTTCCATCATTCACAAAATGCCGTACTCAACTCATACGGCCATTTTGATATTTCTTGAAAATCACTGACCAAGTCTCCACAAATCATAAGTGCTTGGTAAGTGGAAATTTTCACCTTTTTCCATCATTCACAAAATGCCATACTCAACTCATACGGCCATTTTGATATTTCTTGAAAATCACTGACCAAGTCTCCACAAATCATAGGTGCTTGGTAAGTGGAAATTTTCACCTTTTTCCATCATTCACAAAATGCCGTACTCAACTCATACGGCCATTTTGATATTTCTTGAAAAACACTGACCAAGTCTCCACAAATCATAGGTGCTTGATAAGTGGAAATTTTCACCTTTTTCCATCATTCACAAAATGCCGTACTCAACTCATAAGGCCATTTTGATATTTCTTGAAAATCACTGACCAAGTCTCCACAAATCATAGGTGCTTGGTAAGTGGAAATTTTCACCTTTTCCCATCACTCACAAAATGCCGTACTCAACTCATACGGCCATTTTGATATTTCTTGACCAAGTCTCCACAAATCATAGGTGCTTGGTAAGTGGAAATTTTCACCTTTTTCCATCATTCACAAAATGCCGTACTCAACTCATACGGCCATTTTGATATTTCTTGAAAATGACTGACCAAGTCTCCACAAATCATAGGTGCTTGTAAAGGGGAAATTTTCACCATTTTCCATCATTCACAAAATGCCGTACTCAACTCATACGGCCATTTTGATATTTCTTGAAAATCACTGACCAAGTCTCCACAAATCATAAGTGCTTGGTAAGTGGAAATTTTCACCTTTTTCCATCATTCACAAAATGCCATACTCAACTCATACGGCCATTTTGATATTTCTTGAAAATCACTGACCAAGTCTCCACAAATCATAGGTGCTTGGTAAGTGGAAATTTTCACCTTTTTCCATCATTCACAAAATGCCGTACTCAACTCATACGGCCATTTTGATATTTCTTGAAAATCACTGACCAAGTCTCCACAAATCATAGGTGCTTGTAAAGGGGAAATTTTCACCTTTTTCCATCATTCACAAAATGCCGTACTCAACTCATACGGCCATTTTGATATTTCTTGAAAATCACTGACCAAATCTCCTAAAATCATAGGTGCTTGTAAAGAGGAAATTTTCACCTTTTTCCATCATTCACAAAATGCCGTACTCAACTCATACGGCCATTTTGATATTTCTTGAAAATCACTGACCAAGTCTCCACAAATCATAGGTGCTTGGTAAGTGGAAATTTTCACCTTTTTCCATCATTCACAAAATGCCGTACTCAACTCATACAGCCATTTTGATATTTCTTGAAAATCACTGACCAAGTCTCCACAAATCATAGGTGCTTGTAAAGGGGAAATTTTCACCTTTTTCCATCATACACAAAATGCCGTACTCAACTCATACGGCCATTTTGATATTTCTTGAAAATCATTGACCAAGTCTCCACAAATCATAGGTGCTTGGTAAGTGGAAATTTTCACCTTTTTCCATCATTCACAAAATGCCGTACTCAACTCATACGGCCATTTTGATATTTCTTGAAAATCACTGACCAAGTCTCCACAAATCATAGGTGCTTGATAAGTGGAAATTTTCACCTTTTTCCATCATTCACAAAATGCTGTACTCAACTCATACGGCCATTTTGATATTTCTTGAAAATCATTGACCAAGTCTCCACAAATCATAGGTGCTTGGTAAGTGGAAATTTTCACCTTTTTCCATCATTCACAAAATGCCGTACTCAACTCATAAGGCCATTTTGATATTTCTTGAAAATCACTGACCAAGTCTCCACAAATCATAGGTGCTTGGTAAGTGGAAATTTTCACCTTTTCCCATCACTCACAAAATGCCGTACTCAACTCATACGGCCATTTTGATATTTCTTGAAAATCACTGACCAAGTCTCCACAAATCATAGGTGCTTGATAAGTGGAAATTTTCACCTTTTTCCATCATTCACAAAATGCCGTACTCAACTCATACGGCCATTTTGATATTTCTTGAAAATCACTGACCAAGTCTCCACAAATCATAGGTGCTTGATAAGTGGAAATTTTCACCTTTTTCCATCATTCACAAAATGCCGTACTCAACTCATACGGCCATTTTGATATTTCTTGAAAATCACTGACCAAGTCTCCACAAATCATAGGTGCTTGGTAAGTGGAAATTTTCACCTTTTTCCATCATTCACAAAATGCCGTACTCAACTCACACGGCCATTTTGATATTTCTTGAAAATCACTGACCAAGTCTCCACAAATCATAGGTGCTTGGTAAGTGGAAATTTTCACCTTTTCCCATCACTCACAAAATGCCGTACTCAACTCATACGGCCATTTTGATATTTCTTGAAAATCACTGACCAAGTCTCCACAAATCATAGGTGCTTGGTAAGTGGAAATTTTCACCTTTTTCCATCACTCACAAAATGCCGTACTCAACTCATACGGCCATTTTGATATTTCTTGAAAATCACTGACCAAGTCTCCACAAATCATAGGTGCTTGGTAAGTGGAAATTTTCACCTTTTTCCATCATTCACAAAATGCCGTACTCAACTCATACGGCCATTTTGATATTTCTTGAAAATCACTGACCAAGTCTCCACAAATCATAGGTGCTTGGTAAGTGGAAATTTTCACCTTTTTCCATCATTCACAAAATGCCGTACTCAACTCATACGGCCATTTTGATATTTCTTGAAAATCATTGACCAAGTCTCCACAAATCATAGGTGCTTGGTAAGTGGAAATTTTCACCTTTTTCCATCATTCACAAAATGCCGTACTCAACTCATACGGCCATTTTGATATTTCTTGAAAATCACTGACCAAGTCTCCACAAATCATAGGTGCTTGGTAAGTGGAAATTTTCACCTTTTTCCATCATTCACAAAATGCCGTACTCAACTCATACGGCCATTTTGATATTTCTTGAAAATCACTGACCAAGTCTCCACAAATCATAGGTGCTTGATAAGTGGAAATTTTCACCTTTTTCCATCATTCACAAAATGCCGTACTCAACTCATACAGCCATTTTGATATTTCTTGAAAATCATTGACCAAGTCTCCACAAATCATAGGTGCTTGGTAAGTGGAAATTTTCACCTTTTTCCATCATTCACAAAATGCCGTACTCAACTCATACGGCCATTTTGATATTTCTTGAAAATCACTGACCAAATCTCCTAAAATCATAGGTGCTTGTAAAGAGGAAATTTTCACCTTTTTCCATCATTCACAAAATGCCGTACTCAACTCATACGGCCATTTTGATATTTCTTGAAAATCACTGACCAAGTCTCCACAAATCATAGGTGCTTGGTAAGTGGAAATTTTCACCTTTTTCCATCATTCACAAAATGCCGTACTCAACTCATACGGCCATTTTGATATTTCTTGAAAATCACTGACCAAGTCTCCACAAATCATAGGTGCTTGTAAAGGGGAAATTTTCACCTTTTCCCATCACTCACAAAATGCTGTACTCAACTCATACGGCCATTTTGATATTTCTTGACCAAGTCTCCACAAATCATAGGTGCTTGGTAAGTGGAAATTTTCACCTTTTTCCATCATTCACAAAATGCCGTACTCAACTCATACGGCCATTTTGATATTTCTTGAAAATGACTGACCAAGTCTCCACAAATCATAGGTGCTTGTAAAGGGGAAATTTTCACGTTTTTCCATCATTCACAAAATGCCGTACTCAACTCATACGGCCATTTTGATATTTCTTGAAAATCACTGACCAAGTCTCCACAAATCATAAGTGCTTGGTAAGTGGAAATTTTCACCTTTTTCCATCATTCACAAAATGCCATACTCAACTCCTACGGCCATTTTGATATTTCTTGAAAATCACTGACCAAGTCTCCACAAATCATAGGTGCTTGGTAAGTGGAAATTTTCACCTTTTTCCATCATTCACAAAATGCCGTACTCAACTCATACAGCCATTTTGATATTTCTTGAAAATCACTGACCAAGTCTCCACAAATCATAGGTGCTTGTAAAGGGGAAATTTTCACCTTTTTCCATCATTCACAAAATGCCGTACTCAACTCATACGGCCATTTTGATATTTCTTGAAAATCATTGACCAAGTCTCCACAAATCATAGGTGCTTGGTAAGTGGAAATTTTCACCTTTTTCCATCATTCACAAAATGCCGTACTCAACTCATACAGCCATTTTGATATTTCTTGAAAATCACTGACCAAGTCTCCACAAATCATAGGTGCTTGGTAAGTGGAAATTTTCACCTTTTTCCATCATTCACAAAATGCCGTACTCAACTCATACGGCCATTTTGATATTTCTTGAAAATCACTGACCAAGTCTCCACAAATCATAGGTGCTTGATAAGTGGAAATTTTCACCTTTTTCCATCATTCACAAAATGCCGTACTCAACTCATACGGCCATTTTGATATTTCTTGAAAATCACTGACCAAGTCTCCACAAATCATAGGTGCTTGGTAAGTGGAAATTTTCACCTTTTTCCATCATTCACAAAATGCCGTACTCAACTCATACGGCCATTTTGATATTTCTTGAAAAACACTGACCAAGTCTCCACAAATCATAGGTGCTTGATAAGTGGAAATTTTCACCTTTTTCCATCATTCACAAAATGCCGTACTCAACTCATACGGCCATTTTGATATTTCTTGAAAATCACTGACCAAGTCTCCACAAATCATAAGTGCTTGGTAAGTGGAAATTTTCACCTTTTTCCATCATTCACAAAATGCCATACTCAACTCATACGGCCATTTTGATATTTCTTGAAAATCACTGACCAAGTCTCCACAAATAATAGGTGCTTGGTAAGTGGAAATTTTCACCTTTTTCCATCATTCACAAAATGCCGTACTCAACTCATACGGCCATTTTGATATTTCTTGAAAATCACTGACCAAGTCTCCACAAATCATAGGTGCTTGATAAGTGGAAATTTTCACCTTTTTCCATCATTCACAAAATGCCGTACTCAACTCATACGGCCATTTTGATATTTCTTGAAAATCATTGACCAAGTCTCCACAAATCATAGGTGCTTGGTAAGTGGAAATTTTCACCTTTTTCCATCATTCACAAAATGCCGTACTCAACTCATACGGCCATTTTGATATTTCTTGAAAATCACTGACCAAGTCTCCACAAATCATAGGTGCTTGGTAAGTGGAAATTTTCACCTTTTTCCATCATTCACAAAATGCCGTACTCAACTCATACGGCCATTTTGATATTTCTTGAAAAACACTGACCAAGTCTCCACAAATCATAGGTGCTTGATAAGTGGAAATTTTCACCTTTTTCCATCATTCACAAAATGCCGTACTCAACTCATAAGGCCATTTTGATATTTCTTGAAAATCACTGACCAAGTCTCCACAAATCATAGGTGCTTGGTAAGTGGAAATTTTCACCTTTTCCCATCACTCACAAAATGCCGTACTCAACTCATACGGCCATTTTGATATTTCTTGACCAAGTCTCCACAAATCATAGGTGCTTGGTAAGTGGAAATTTTCACCTTTTTCCATCATTCACAAAATGCCGTACTCAACTCATACGGCCATTTTGATATTTCTTGAAAATGACTGACCAAGTCTCCACAAATCATAGGTGCTTGTAAAGGGGAAATTTTCACCATTTTCCATCATTCACAAAATGCCGTACTCAACTCATACGGCCATTTTGATATTTCTTGAAAATCACTGACCAAGTCTCCACAAATCATAAGTGCTTGGTAAGTGGAAATTTTCACCTTTTTCCATCATTCACAAAATGCCATACTCAACTCATACGGCCATTTTGATATTTCTTGAAAATCACTGACCAAGTCTCCACAAATAATAGGTGCTTGGTAAGTGGAAATTTTCACCTTTTTCCATCATTCACAAAATGCCGTACTCAACTCATACGGCCATTTTGATATTTCTTGAAAATCACTGACCAAGTCTCCACAAATCATAGGTGCTTGTAAAGGGGAAATTTTCACCTTTTTCCATCATTCACAAAATGCCGTACTCAACTCATACGGCCATTTTGATATTTCTTGAAAATCACTGACCAAATCTCCTAAAATCATAGGTGCTTGTAAAGAGGAAATTTTCACCTTTTTCCATCATTCACAAAATGCCGTACTCAACTCATACGGCCATTTTGATATTTCTTGAAAATCACTGACCAAGTCTCCACAAATCATAGGTGCTTGGTAAGTGGAAATTTTCACCTTTTTCCATCATTCACAAAATGCCGTACTCAACTCATACGGCCATTTTGATATTTCTTGACCAAGTCTCCACAAATCATAGGTGCTTGGTAAGTGGAAATTTTCACCTTTTTCCATTTTTTTTTTTTTTTTTTTTTTTTTTTTTTTTTTTTTTTTTTTTTGGTGTGTTCCTATCATACTGTACTTCGAAAACTGCTCATTTCTCCTAAACACCAACCTCACCGACCGCTCAGACCACCTCACGCTCACTGCACCCAACATGGCCGAAAAGTCCCAAGCCCAAAAACCTGAAACCCACAACTCACGCGGGACAACTCACACAAGGGATCCACGGCCCCGGGAGAAGGTGCCGAGAATTTGCATTTATTATTATTTGTTTATTCAATTCTGCCCATTTGTAGAGGCACCCAGCAGCGGGCCAAACTCGGTGGCTACCGACGAACGGTGTTTTGCCTCCGGACAGCAAGGTTTGCAGCGGAGTGTGGTTCTACCTGGAACAGTTTAACAGCAGATCACATATCATTAAGTACATATCACATAAAACATAAGGCATAAGCATATATAAAAACAAGAAGAGACTTCGTACATGGTAAACAGAGCTGTGGGACCGAAACGATTTCGGGATTGGATTTCGGTTTCGGGATTGAAATTTTTTCATTTCGGGTTTGAATTCGTTTCGGGATTTGTTATTCAAATTTTTATTTCGGTTTCAGGATTTGTTTTGGGATTGAAAAATTTGTTTCGGTTCCGGGTTGAATCGGTTTCGGTTTCGGGATTTTCATTTCAACCAATTTTAAGCCCAAATTCACTAATAGACCTTGCAGGGGTCCAAAAAATGGGAGGTTTTGACGTAAAAAATCCAATAGAGTGATTATTTTAACGTTTTAAGTGCACGTTTTGCTGAATTCGTCGAGTAATTTTTATTTTAATCTGAATGATTTACAATAAATGATGTAAAATGACCATTTTTCATAATAAAATCGCGGAAAAAGGCGAAAATTGAAATCCCGAAACCGAAACGATTTTGTTTCGGTTTTGGGATTGTTTCGGGTTCAAAATTATATCGGTTTCGGGATTTTTTTGGTTTTGGGATCAAGAAAAATAACGGTTTCGGTTTCGGGGTTGGTTTTGGGATCGGATTTGAATCGGGATTCAATCGGTTCCGGTTTCGGGATCGTTTCGGTCCCACAGCTCTGATGGTAAAGCTTCCCTAGGGCACCGGACTGTGCCTTGGACAGTGACTACTCCCACCGCACAGATGACCCCTGTCGCAGATCAGCATGCCGGAACGGGAACGCAGGAAAAGCATCACGAAACCCGAAAGTGGACCCAAAGGCCCACTAACTGCCGCGAAGACTTGACCAACGTGACCCCGAACAGCCAAGGGCTCCATCACTGTGGGTCACTGACCGGACCAATAACGAGATAAATGAAGGGGAAGCCCTGCTAACCGGAGCAAATGGACCGTCACGTGCCTAGCCAAGGACCACCAACCAAGAGTGACTCCACTACAGAGATCTCTTGCCCAGTCTCCCCCTCAGGATAAAAAGAACGCTTGTTCTTTCGCGCAACGATCCAAGGCACCAGCCCGCAAGACAACTGGATGATAGACCACACTGTGGAAAAAAGGGGAAGGAACTCAGGAGAAACCACAGGCGACACACGTGGCCTGAAGTGAAGAAAGGAATCTGGCAAACCCTAAGGGGGTTTACCCATCATTACCAGCAATGCGGCGGCGGCGAGCTTCGTACTCCATGTTAAATCTTTTTAGCCATTCAATCAGCTCCTTGGCAAAAGTGTCGAATTCTTTGCTGATGGCTATCTTCCTATTTGTACGGTCGATGAAATCGTACTTAGAAGTGATGAACAAGGATGCTGGACAGTCGTACACAATGTGTTCATTTTTCTGTTCTAGTTCCCCACATGGACATACTCGACTAAATGTGCGATTAATGGTGTACAGATAATACCTAAACTCACCATGCCCTGTCAGGATTTGGGAGGACCAATAGTTGCATGCAACGTCTGGTGCTTGTAGCCTATCAGAGATATTAGGAAACATAGTCTTCATAAAGGCGTCGTATTTGTCCCAGTCCTTCTGCCACAGCCTGATTGTATGCTTTCTCAGCCTATCCTTAACCTCCCTATATGTAATCCTCACCCTTGGTGACATGACATATGTAAACTTCTTTGGCTCTACCTTATATATCTCCGGATAGTTGAATGGATACTTCCTAGTCTGGATACCTTTCTTAGCAAAATACGTTACACCATTTTCAATGACTTCCAAGTAGAGAGGAGGAATACCTGCGACAACCAAGATTTTTTCAGTAGCAGCAGTGCGATAGGCCCTAGCTATTCTGAGTGCGAAACCCCTTTGAGCCGAAAGTAATTTCTTTTGGGTACCTTTCAGAGCAATTTTTTTTAGACAAACAGAAGCACAATAACTGAAGAAGGCCACAACCAGTCCCCTATACATTATGCGCCTCAGTGTATTTGAATACCCGTAGACATTTCTCATAATAACCTCAAGAGAATTAGACACTGCTTTTGCTTTTGACACCATGTTGTCGATATGGGGATCCCAACTCAAATCATTGTCTATGATTACACCTAAATATTTAATCTGCTTGGAGACTGCCAAGTAAGTCCCTCGGTGTATAAAGAAATGGTCAGTACTCGGGTCTGCTTTTTTGTAGAAAACCATAATCTGTGTCTTGGCAGCATTCAGCTTAACAAAGCCCTCTTCAAGCATCCTCGCTATCTCTTCCATTACATCATTCACTCTGCTATCCAACTCTACCTGAGAGTTAGCACCCACAATATAGACTGTATCATCAGCAAATGCTTGTATGTAGAGATACTCCCTCGCTATAGTAAGTATCCTGTTGTAAAAAAGTAACCAAATAGTTGGCCCTGAGATAGAGCCCTGAGGACATCCTAACATTACCATTAGCTCCTCCAAAACTCCCTCTAAGCCAGCTTTGACTACCCTATCTTGACAATAACTATGGAACAGATCAATAATTACCAGGGGAAAACCAAGCTCTCTAAGGACCTTCATTATCATTGGCCACCAGACTGTGTCAAATGCCGCCTGGACATCTAATGAAACAATCGCAACAAAGGGAAACTTGTTTCTCAGCACTGATAAGTTATGTAAAAGAGCATGGATTGCATCCTCACATGATTTACCCTTACGAAAGCCAAATTGGAACTCGCTTAACAAGCCTTTTTGTTCGATTGTTTCCCAGTATTGGCAGTTGATCACCTTCTCAAACACTTTCCCCAGAATAGGAAGCAAGGTTATGGGTCTGTACCCATCAGCCTTATTCCTTGGCTTACCAGGCTTCGGAATGAACACCACTTTACCCACTTTCCACGCCTTTGGAAAGTACCGACGAGAAATACAACAATCAAACAACCGCATAAGAAGTAACGAGTGATTATAGAAGAGCAACCTAACGGTAGTTGTAGTAATTCCATCTACCCCTGCTGCTTTTTTCCTTTTCAACTTACAAATTATACCATTTAACGAATCATAGGTTACATACTCGTTATACTCCACTGGTGTCCTAATATGGTTTACAAATTCTTCATAGAGCCTGTTCTGATCTTCCGTAATTCGACCTGGTTCCCTAGGAAACTTTGATTCGAGGAGATGTTTGTATTTTAAACTACCAGAGTACGTGTTTCCTAAACTATCAACCAATTCGGGGATCTCAGAAGAAGAACGCCTTGCTCGGGCCCAGTTATACACTGGTCCCCATGGGCGGGTTGGACTACAAAAGATCCTCCAAGAATTTTCCCTAGTCTTGTCAAGAGTATAGCGGTAGTGCTTATTCAAGCATTTATACAGAACCAAAATGACTTGCTTGGTATCCCTGTTACGCTTTCGACGGAGTATGCTGCGCAGATTGCCTAGAGCTGTCCTCATTTTTTCCAACTTATCGTTCCACCAAGGATGTAAAGGTTTGGGGCGTTGAGTTGTACATGCTTCCTGTAACTGGATGAGACGGGTTGTCAGTTGATCAACATACAAGTCAATCTCATTGTCAGAGCAAGTAGTTTCAAGAAGCGGGAAATTTTCATCCCCAATGGCCTGATCTAGTTTTTCATAGTTGATTTTTCGAAAATTTCTACTGGCTGTAGAAGAATTAATTTTCCAAGAGACTGTAAAGAAGATGTTGAGGTGATCAGAAGCAGACTCCTGCTCCAACACCTCCCAAGAGCCAACACACTGCAACAGTGTTGGTGACACCAAAGACAAGTCAGGCGAAGACTCCTGCACCGTCACACCCCCATCCACCATTCTTACCCTGGAAAAGGTTGGCGATCCATCGTTAAGGATTATCAATTTGTTGGCAGAAAACATTGCATCTAATTCAGTTGTCCTTTCATCTGCTGGATATTTGCTAATTATCCTTGAGTTGAAGTCGCCTACCAGAATAACTTTATTGAACTTATTACACAAGGTATTCAAAACTGCAATGTATGGCATAAAATCGAAATCTGCTGGAGGGGCAATATATACATTAATAAGCGCAATACCTGATATTTCCAAACAGATCACATCATTGTTAGCAAAACACTGTTCAAATCCTATCTGAATATCAACCAAGACTGCGGCCCTACCACTGACAACCTGCACCCAACCTCTGACACCACTGAGTGGAATTTTACCATCTACGATATACGGCTCTTGAACACAGATGACATTGGCATGTACCAGCTCAGCTGTCTTAAACATAGTGTCATTACCTTTAACAGAGTGATTCGTGTTGATTTGCAAGACACGCAGAGCATCAGTACCAATAACCTGAGACTGACTACCCATAATTGATGTTAGACTGCACATTTATAATATGTTTCCTAAATAACGGACAACAAGCAGCATGCGTATCGTGATCGATCGGCAAAAGACCTAAAGTATAGTTCTTGGTTGTTCTATTGTATTCTGAACAGTTCCAACAAATACCTGGCCTTGGCGCGAGCTTTGGAAACTTACAGAACTTGGCACGATGACCGATCCTTAGACAGTTGGTACACTTCTGTAGTGGAATGTTGTCTGCTACTCTGCAATTCTTCCAGCTCAACAACAGATACCCCGCAGAAGTAAGCTGCTGCCACGCCGAAGGTTCCAGCTCAACAAACACCATCTTCTCATTAGCATTGGCCTTTTTATAGTTGGCTTCGGAAATGCGGATCGCCCTAGTACCAGTCTCCTGATAAATAGCCTCTGCTACCATTTCCTCTGTAACATCCAGTGTGACTCCATGGATAACGATCTGCGGTTTGATCTTATCTCTGATGCTTGCAACCAAGCTCTCACCGTTCAAGTTCTCCACCAATTTCTGGGCCTCACTCTGAGATGACACTTGAATCTCAACAGCACCCCCTCTCAACACTCGGACATTTTTTGCACCAGTAGACCCACAGTCTGGAAACTGTGACCGAATATCTGCAATCACATTTACAGCTGACCCATCGCTCTTTGGCTTCACAGTTACCTTAGTACTTGGAGGGGGGAGAGGAGGGAAAGCACCAAACGCTGCAGCTCCTGCATAGGATGTGGGTTGGATGGACCCATAGGAAGTATCTGCATAAGGATTAGACCGAGGACCTTGGGCATTGTAGTAACCAGAAGGCTGAGATCTCTGGACAGTACTCTGTGGGGGGGCTTGCTGTGTAGCATTTTGTGTAATTTGAGTCCTGGGCTTTCCTTTTGGATCAATAATACCAGCCTTGACCAATGTAGAAGTTACAATTTTCTCTATGCTAGCAGTATCAACTCCCTTGCAACAGGCAGTAGCAGCTTTTTTCCTCTTTTTCCTCAAACCACGACCATTCTCCCAGCTAGGCCTATTGTCCTCAAGATTAGCTGCTTTCTCTTGCAGCGCTCTGTAGCCATCATACAAGGAAGTAAATGATCTGGACACCATTTCTATAGCTACATTCAGTGAGGACAAAAAGTCATCAGACCCCATCTCTCCATTCACTACCTTAGAACAACATTCCTTGATAGTAGTAACACCATGCTCATGGTCACGCTTAACTACATCATCGTCTATATTCAGTACTGTTGTTAAATTTATTGAAGATTCAGGAGAAGGTGAGACCCTAACCCTTTTTTTGTTCTTAGTCCTTACCAGATGTTGTCTATCAAGATCAAGATCAGATGTTGAAGAATCAGAAGCATCACCTGAACAGGAGTGATAAGAGGGCACATCTGAAATATCCAATTCTGAGGGGGAATTACTATTTTCGTCCCTTGGTGTAGAAACGTGAAGTCCCTTCTGGGCTTCTGGCGGAACATTGTCACCCTGCTGAGAAGTTTGGACCTGCGACTCTGAGTGTACTGGGGAGACTTCCTCTGGCACGAATACTCCGTTTACTACATTACCATATTTAACAACATTATTTACAGTCCTAAAGGTACTACAACCTGGGGGCAAGAAGGGAGGATTTGAGCTGCTCACAGTCACTCCATTGTCGGCTGGATTAAAATTAGAATTGTTTTCCCTTACAATATCAGGTGCATCAATGAGAATAGGACCATGACCCTCATTATACATTTTGTACGTTATATCATCATCTTCTTTGTTATATGATACAACCAGAGGGGAAAAACGTCCACCTTGATCCCTACCATATAGGAGCACCTTACCAAAACGCCTTACCTGGTCTGCACATGGAGGCAGAAAACTGTGTATCAAGTTATTTGGCACACCTAAGGTCATAGAAGTAGCGTAAATATGTCTATCTTTGTACATTGGTACAAAAGTTCCTCCTCCTACTCTATTGCCATATTCAAACAGATTACCATCATCAGTTACCTTATAACAAGTAGTACCTACTGGATACAAAAGTTTTTTCTTACTAAAAGCAAGGGTTTTTATGCCTGCTACCTCACCAGGCAATTCATTACTGCTAACAATGCTGTCAACCAGCTTCTCTGTGGTAGCTGCCATAGCAGAAGTTGACACTACTGCTGAGCCCTTACCACCTTGAGGCGACCTTCCAACCTTATTTACTATTGTGAAGTTACCATCAGTTATTTGAATGGAGGTATTTGTGGCAGTCTCAGCACCAACATCTTGAAAATTTGACAGAATGGCTTTAGCCACTGCCTCATCAAAGAAAACACCTCCAAAGTCCTTCGTTAATTTTGGTCGCACTGACTCAGCATTAAGACCAATGAATGTTCGAGTAATATCACCCTGCTGAAGCATATCATTGAGCATAGTCTCAGACTTCCTCTCACCATACAACTTCAAAGCGGTTCGCCCTAATGAGATAATCTTTTTTTCATGCAAAGATAAGCTGGCCATATCCGACTTTGTAAGAGCAGGGATACGCAATCGTTTTTTAACCACATCTTCTACTTTCTTACCTTCCCCAAAAACACACCTCACTCCAATATACCTATCATCATCTGATCTGTCAGGTAAAATTCCCCTACTAGCATAATCATTGATGGACAAAGGTTTCCCTGGCTGAGAAGGGCCAGTATTCTGGGAAGCCTTGCCTGAAGAATCCATATTGAACAATGTCCAACACAGAAAGAACTAAAAGTTTACAATAATAACTAAAATAACAACCTAATTGGCTAAATTTTTCAAATATAACTTGAAAAATGTAAATACCCAGTAAATTACCAATGGCAACTAACTAGAATCCACCACCAGCAATTTTCCTTGCAAAGAATTCAAATTGTTTTTAAAAAAACGTAATTACACTGTAATTACGGTAAAAGTCTAGTTACTTTACCCGCCACCAGAGGGCGCCTTTGTGCCTACTGGTATATACTGACTTTCTCCTGGAACTCTGGAACTATGCTCCAGTGAGGTGTACGTACAGTTGATTAACTCCGCAATTACCACAACTAGCAAAACGAGCCATTAATCGCGAAGATATGTTGGGCACACACTAAGTTATTAAGAAAAACACTCTTTGTAAGCCCTGAAAAGGGCAAAAAGTTTTATCACAAGTCACAAGATATTGATTAAAAAGTTATATCCAACCAATTTGGATTGTTTAAAGTTTAATTACATAGTTTAACACACCAGGAACATGAATAACACACCCATATAACTTGAAAAAGCCCAAAATGGGCAACATGAGCAAGGTACTAGTAGCTCCAAGGGAGCCCACTTCATACACTAACTACATCACTTTCTACAAGAAAATAATACTTGCCCAAGCACCAACGGATGCTGAGCCACACAATAAACATTTTAAAGACAAAAGCACACATAAATAAAGTATTAAAAGTTTTTAAGAACACATTATTGAGGAGATACATGTTACTCTTCATGAAATCTATAGACAGTTGAAATCTATAGACAGTTGAAATCTATAGACAGTTGAAATCTATAGACAGTTGACCTTTTTTTTTTTTTTTTTTTTTTTTTTTTTTTTCCATCATTCACAAAATGCTGTACTCAACTCATACGGCCATTTTGATATTTCTTGAAAATCACTGACCAAGTCTCCTAAAATCATAGGTGCTTGTAAAGAGGAAATTTTCACCTTTTTCCATCATTCTCAAAATGCCGTACTCAACTCATACGGCCATTTTGATATTTCTTGAAAATCACTGACCAAGTCTCCACAAATCATAGGTGCTTGGTAAGTGGAAATTTTCACCTTTTTCCATCATTCACAAAATGCTGTACTCAACTCATACGGCCATTTTGATATTTCTTGAAAATCACTGACCAAGTCTCCTAAAATCATAGGTGCTTGTAAAGAGGAAATTTTCACCTTTTTCCATCATTCTCAAAATGCCGTACTCAACTCATACGGCCATTTTGATATTTCTTGAAAATCACTGACCAAGTCTCCACAAATCATAGGTGCTTGGTAAGTGGAAATTTTCACCTTTTTCCATCATTCACAAAATGCCGTACTCAACTCATACGGCCATTTTGATATTTCTTGAAAATCACTGACCAAGTCTCCACAAATCATTGGGGCTTGTAAAGGGGAAATTTTCACCTTTTTCCATCATTCACAAAATGCCGTACTCAACTCATACGGCCATTTTGATATTTCTTGATCAAGTCTCCACAAATTATAGGTGCTTGTAAACGGGAAATTTTCACCTTTTTCCATCATTCACAAAATGCCGTACTCAACTCATACGGCCATTTTGATATTTCTTGAAAATCACTGACCAAGTCTCCTAAAATCATAGGTGCTTGTAAAGAGGAAATTTTCACCTTTTTCCATCATTCTCAAAATGCCGTACTCAACTCATACGGCCATTTTGATATTTCTTGAAAATCACTGACCAAGTCTCCACAAATCATAGGTGCTTGGTAAGTGGAAATTTTCACCTTTTTCCATCATTCACAAAATGCCGTACTCAACTCATACGGCCATTTTGATATTTCTTGAAAATCACTGACCAAGTCTCCACAAATCATAGGTGCTTGGTAAGTGGAAATTTTCACCTTTTTCCATCATTCACAAAATGCTGTACTCAACTCATACGGCCATTTTGATATTTCTTGAAAATCACTGACCAAGTCTCCTAAAATCATAGGTGCTTGTAAAGAGGAAATTTTCACCTTTTTCCATCATTCTCAAAATGCCGTACTCAACTCATACGGCCATTTTGATATTTCTTGAAAATCACTGACCAAGTCTCCACAAATCATAGGTGCTTGGTAAGTGGAAATTTTCACCTTTTTCCATCATTCACAAAATGCCGTACTCAACTCATACGGCCATTTTGATATTTCTTGAAAATCACTGACCAAGTCTCCACAAATCATAGGTGCTTGGTAAGTGGAAATTTTCACCTTTTTCCATCATTCACAAAATGCTGTACTCAACTCATACGGCCATTTTGATATTTCTTGAAAATCACTGACCAAGTCTCCTAAAATCATAGGTGCTTGTAAAGAGGAAATTTTCACCTTTTTCCATCATTCTCAAAATGCCGTACTCAACTCATACGGCCATTTTGATATTTCTTGAAAATCACTGACCAAGTCTCCACAAATCATAGGTGCTTGGTAAGTGGAAATTTTCACCTTTTTCCATCATTCACAAAATGCCGTACTCAACTCATACGGCCATTTTGATATTTCTTGAAAATCACTGACCAAGTCTCCACAAATCATTGGGGCTTGTAAAGGGGAAATTTTCACCTTTTTCCATCATTCACAAAATGCCGTACTCAACTCATACGGCCATTTTGATATTTCTTGATCAAGTCTCCACAAATTATAGGTGCTTGTAAAGGGGAAATTTTCACCTTTTTCCATCATTCACAAAATGCCGTACTCAACTCATACGGCCATTTTGATATTTCTTGAAAATCACTGACCAAGTCTCCTAAAATCATAGGTGCTTGTAAAGAGGAAATTTTCACCTTTTTCCATCATTCTCAAAATGCCGTACTCAACTCATACGGCCATTTTGATATTTCTTGAAAATCACTGACCAAGTCTCCACAAATCATAGGTGCTTGGTAAGTGGAAATTTTCACCTTTTTCCATCATTCACAAAATGCCGTACTCAACTCATACGGCCATTTTGATATTTCTTGAAAATCACTGACCAAGTCTCCACAAATCATAGGTGCTTGGTAAGTGGAAATTTTCACCTTTTTCCATCATTCACAAAATGCTGTACTCAACTCATACGGCCATTTTGATATTTCTTGAAAATCACTGACCAAGTCTCCTAAAATCATAGGTGCTTGTAAAGAGGAAATTTTCACCTTTTTCCATCATTCTCAAAATGCCGTACTCAACTCATACGGCCATTTTGATATTTCTTGAAAATCACTGACCAAGTCTCCACAAATCATAGGTGCTTGGTAAGTGGAAATTTTCACCTTTTTCCATCATTCACAAAATGCCGTACTCAACTCATACGGCCATTTTGATATTTCTTGAAAATCACTGACCAAGTCTCCACAAATCATTGGGGCTTGTAAAGGGGAAATTTTCACCTTTTTCCATCATTCACAAAATGCCGTACTCAACTCATACGGCCATTTTGATATTTCTTGATCAAGTCTCCACAAATTATAGGTGCTTGTAAAGGGGAAATTTTCACCTTTTTCCATCATTCACAAAATGCCGTACTCAACTCATAGGGCCATTTTGATATTTCTTGAAAATCACTGACCAAGTCTCCACAAATCATAGGTGCTTGGTAAGTGGAAATTTTCACCTTTTTCCATCATTCACAAAATGCCGTACTCAACTCATACGGCCATTTTGATATTTCTTGAAAGTCACTGACCAAGTCTCCACAAATCATAGGTGCTTGATAAGTGGAAATTTTCACCTTTTTCCATCATTCACAAAATGCCGTAGGGTAAATGTGCCTAAGTTTGCGCACCTAATTTTCAAACAGCCACTACTTTTTATGAAAAGCAGCTAGAATATTGAAATTTGTACAGAAGGTTCCTCAAACATTTGGCTATGATTTGCCCCAGAAATAAAATTTTTAATCGATTTAGTTTTTGATGTTTTGACCAAAAACCAAAAAAAGTCAAATGCGCAAACTTAGGCATATGCCTTCCTAAGATTGCGCATTCACCTTCTCAAGATTGTGCACCAGTGAAAAACATAGAAATTCGTCAATATTGTTTAATTAATGATGAAAGCAAACAAAATGTCTCACACGAACGTGCATTTGAAACTTCTAAGTGAACCACACTGGAAATGCGCTCATATCCAGTATTTCCAGCATTACCCCAATTTCTCCCTAGCTTTTGACAAGGAGTAAACTCGATATACGTGTATAAGGTGTCATTTCATTCAAATAAATTGGATTTTTAATGATAATTTTGAAAAGTATCATTATTAGTCTTAGAAAAGTAGCAAAAAATAAAAATCGCAATCTTAGGCACAGGGGTGTTTTTTTAAAAAATTGAAAAATTGAAACCTAATTAAAGCAGAAAGTACTTGAAATATGTGCTTGTTATAATCCCCAGACAATGACGAATCTAAAAATAGCTTATTTAGATTTCTACTGCCATTTCCATAAAAATTTTCACGTGCGACTTTTATTGGAAAAGTTATAAAAAAATTTGAAAAAAAAGTTTTTCACTTGTCATTTCGCGACACTTGGTGCTACCATCACCAAAAAACGTGAAGTATGGTCATTTTGATTCTTCTTTCAAGTAAAGGCGGTATCAATGTTGTAACTCTCACTGGTTCTGAGAAATCGTTACTGCGCAATCTTAGGAAGCGCGCAAACTTAGGCACATTTACCCTACTCAACTCATACGGCCATTTTGATATTTCTTGAAAATCACTGACCAAGTCTCCACAAATCATAGGTGCTTGGTAAGTGGAAATTTTCACCTTTTTCCATCATTCACAAAATGCCGTACTCAAGTCATACGGCCATTTTGATATTTCTTGACCAAGTCTCCACAAATCATAGGTGCTTGGTAAGTGGAAATTTTCACCTTTTTCCATCATTCACAAAATGCCGTACTCAACTCATACGGCCATTTTGATATTTCTTGAAAATCACTGACCAAGTCTCCACAAATCATAGGTGCTTGATAAGTGGAAATTTTCACCTTTTTCCATCATTCACAAAATGCCGTACTCAACTCATACGGCCATTTTGATATTTCTTGAAAATCACTGACCAAGTCTCCACAAATCATAGGTGCTTGATAAGTGGAAATTTTCACCTTTTTCCATCATTCACAAAATGCCGTACTCAACTCATACGGCCATTTTGATATTTCTTGAAAATCATTGACCAAGTCTCCACAAATCATAGGTGCTTGGTAAGTGGAAATTTTCACCTTTTTCCATCATTCACAAAATGCCGTACTCAACTCATACAGCCATTTTGATATTTCTTGAAAATCACTGACCAAGTCTCCACAAATCATAGGTGCTTGATAAGTGGAAATTTTCACCTTTTTCCATCATTCACAAAATGCCGTACTCAACTCATACGGCCATTTTGATATTTCTTGAAAATCACTGACCAAGTCTCCACAAATCATAGGTGCTTGATAAGTGGAAATTTTCACCTTTTTCCATCATTCACAAAATGCCGTACTCAACTCATACGGCCATTTTGATATTTCTTGAAAATCACTGACCAAGTCTCCACAAATCATAGGTGCTTGATAAGTGGAAATTTTCACCTTTTTCCATCATTCACAAAATGCCGTACTCAACTCATACGGCCATTTTGATATTTCTTGAAAATCACTGACCAAGTCTCCACAAATCATAGGTGCTTGGTAAGTGGAAATTTTCACCTTTTTCCATCATTCACAAAATGCCGTACTCAACTCATACGGCCATTTTGATATTTCTTGAAAATCACTGACCAAGTCTCCACAAATCATAGGTGCTTGATAAGTGGAAATTTTCACCTTTTTCCATCATTCACAAAATGCCGTACTCAACTCATACGGCCATTTTGATATTTCTTGAAAATCATTGACCAAGTCTCCACAAATCATAGGTGCTTGGTAAGTGGAAATTTTCACCTTTTTCCATCATTCACAAAATGCCGTACTCAACTCATACGGCCATTTTGATATTTCTTGAAAATCACTGACCAAGTCTCCACAAATCATAGGTGCTTGGTAAGTGGAAATTTTCACCTTTTTCCATCATTCACAAAATGCCGTACTCAACTCATACGGCCATTTTGATATTTCTTGAAAAACACTGACCAAGTCTCCACAAATCATAGGTGCCTGATAAGTGGAAATTTTCACCTTTTTCCATCATTCACAAAATGCCGTACTCAACTCATAAGGCCATTTTGATATTTCTTGAAAATCACTGACCAAGTCTCCACAAATCATAGGTGCTTGGTAAGTGGAAATTTTCACCTTTTCCCATCACTCACAAAATGCCGTACTCAACTCATACGGCCATTTTGATATTTCTTGACCAAGTCTCCACAAATCATAGGTGCTTGGTAAGTGGAAATTTTCACCTTTTTCCATCATTCACAAAATGCCGTACTCAACTCATACGGCCATTTTGATATTTCTTGAAAATGACTGACCAAGTCTCCACAAATCATAGGTGCTTGTAAAGGGGAAATTTTCACCATTTTCCATCATTCACAAAATGCCGTACTCAACTCATACGGCCATTTTGATATTTCTTGAAAATCACTGACCAAGTCTCCACAAATCATAAGTGCTTGGTAAGTGGAAATTTTCACCTTTTTCCATCATTCACAAAATGCCATACTCAACTCATACGGCCATTTTGATATTTCTTGAAAATCACTGACCAAGTCTCCACAAATAATAGGTGCTTGGTAAGTGGAAATTTTCACCTTTTTCCATCATTCACAAAATGCCGTACTCAACTCATACGGCCATTTTGATATTTCTTGAAAATCACTGACCAAGTCTCCACAAATCATAGGTGCTTGTAAAGGGGAAATTTTCACCTTTTTCCATCATTCACAAAATGCCGTACTCAACTCATACGGCCATTTTGATATTTCTTGAAAATCACTGACCAAATCTCCTAAAATCATAGGTGCTTGTAAAGAGGAAATTTTCACCTTTTTCCATCATTCACAAAATGCCGTACTCAACTCATACGGCCATTTTGATATTTCTTGAAAATCACTGACCAAGTCTCCACAAATCATAGGTGCTTGGTAAGTGGAAATTTTCACCTTTTTCCATCATTCACAAAATGCCGTACTCAACTCATACGGCCATTTTGATATTTCTTGACCAAGTCTCCACAAATCATAGGTGCTTGGTAAGTGGAAATTTTCACCTTTTTCCATCATTCACAAAATGCCGTACTCAACTCATACGGCCATTTTGATATTTCTTGAAAATCACTGACCAAGTCTCCACAAATCATAGGTGCTTGATAAGTGGAAATTTTCACCTTTTTCCATCATTCACAAAATGCCGTACTCAACTCATACGGCCATTTTGATATTTCTTGAAAATCACTGACCAAGTCTCCACAAATCATAGGTGCTTGGTAAGTGGAAATTTTCACCTTTTTCCATCATTCACAAAATGCCGTACTCAACTCATACGGCCATTTTGATATTTCTTGAAAAACACTGACCAAGTCTCCACAAATCATAGGTGCTTGATAAGTGGAAATTTTCACCTTTTTCCATCATTCACAAAATGCCGTACTCAACTCATACGGCCATTTTGATATTTCTTGAAAATCACTGACCAAGTCTCCACAAATCATAGGTGCTTGGTAAGTGGAAATTTTCACCTTTTTCCATCATTCACAAAATGCCGTACTCAACTCATACGGCCATTTTGATATTTCTTGAAAATCACTGACCAAGTCTCCACAAATCATAGGTGCTTGATAAGTGGAAATTTTCACCTTTTTCCATCATTCACAAAATGCCGTACTCAACTCATACGGCCATTTTGATATTTCTTGAAAATCACTGACCAAGTCTCCACAAATCATAGGTGCTTGGTAAGTGGAAATTTTCACCTTTTTCCATCATTCACAAAATGCCGTACTCAACTCATACGGCCATTTTGATATTTCTTGAAAATCACTGACCAAGTCTCCACAAATCATAGGTGCTTGGTAAGTGGAAATTTTCACCTTTTTCCATCATTCACAAAATGCCGTACTCAACTCATACAGCCATTTTGATATTTCTTGAAAATCACTGACCAAGTCTCCTAAAATCATAGGTGCTTGTAAAGAGGAAATTTTCACCTTTTTCCATCATTCACAAAATGCCGTACTCAACTCATACGGCCATTTTGATATTTCTTGAAAATCACTGACCAAGTCTCCACAAATCATAGGTGCTTGGTAAGTGGAAATTTTCACCTTTTTCCATCATTCACAAAATGCCGTACTCAACTCATACGGCCATTTTGATATTTCTTGAAAATCATTGACCAAGTCTCCACAAATCATAGGTGCTTGGTAAGTGGAAATTTTCACCTTTTTCCATCATTCACAAAATGCCGTACTCAACTCATACGGCCATTTTGATATTTCTTGAAAATCACTGACCAAGTCTCCACAAATCATAGGTGCTTGGTAAGTGGAAATTTTCACCTTTTTCCATCATTCACAAAATGCTGTACTCAACTCATACGGCCATTTTGATATTTCTTGAAAATCACTGACCAAGTCTCCACAAATCATAGGTGCTTGATAAGTGGAAATTTTCACCTTTTTCCATCATTCACAAAATGCAGTACTCAACTCATACAGCCATTTTGATATTTCTTGAAAATCATTGACCAAGTCTCCACAAATCATAGGTGCTTGGTAAGTGGGAATTTTCACCTTTTTCCATCATTCACAAAATGCCGTACTCAACTCATACGGCCATTTTGATATTTCTTGAAAATCACTGACCAAGTCTCCACAAATCATAGGTGCTTGGTAAGTGGAAATTTTCACCTTTTTCCATCATTCACAAAATGCCGTACTCAACTCATACGGCCATTTTGATATTTCTTGAAAAACACTGACCAAGTATCCACAAATCATAGGTGCTTGATAAGTGGAAATTTTCACCTTTTTCCATCATTCACAAAATGCCGTACTCAACTCATACGGCCATTTTGATATTTCTTGAAAATCACTGACCAAGTCTCCACAAATCATAGGTGCTTGGTAAGTGGAAATTTTCACCTTTTCCCATCACTCACAAAATGCCGTACTCAACTCATACGGCCATTTTGATATTTCTTGACCAAGTCTCCACAAATCATAGGTGCTTGGTAAGTGGAAATTTTCACCTTTTTCCATCATTCACAAAATGCCGTACTCAACTCATACGGCCATTTTGATATTTCTTGAAAATGACTGACCAAGTCTCCACAAATCATAGGTGCTTGTAAAGGGGAAATTTTCACCTTTTTCCATCATTCACAAAATGCCGTACTCAACTCATACGGCCATTTTGATATTTCTTGAAAATCACTGACCAAGTCTCCACAAATCATAAGTGCTTGGTAAGTGGAAATTTTCACCTTTTTCCATCATTCACAAAATGCCATACTCAACTCATAAGGCCATTTTGATATTTCTTGAAAATCACTGACCAAGTCTCCACAAATCATAGGTGCTTGGTAAGTGGAAATTTTCACCTTTTTCCATCATTCACAAAATGCCGTACTCAACTCATACGGCCATTTTGATATTTCTTGAAAATGACTGACCAAGTCTCCACAAATCATAGGTGCTTGTAAAGGGGAAATTTTCACCTTTTTCCATCATTCACAAAATGCCGTACTCAACTCATACGGCCATTTTGATATTTCTTGAAAATCACTGACCAAGTCTCCACAAATCATAGGTGCTTGATAAGTGGAAATTTTCACCTTTTTCCATCATTCACAAAATGCCGTACTCAACTCATACGGCCATTTTGATATTTCTTGAAAATCACTGACCAAGTCTCCACAAATCATAGGTGCTTGGTAAGTGGAAATTTTCACCTTTTTCCATCATTCACAAAATGCCGTACTCAACTCATACGGCCATTTTGATATTTCTTGAAAATCACTGACCAAGTCTCCACAAATCATAGGTGCTTGTAAAGGGGAAATTTTCACCTTTTTCCATCATTCACAAAATGCCGTACTCAACTCATACGGCCATTTTGATATTTCTTGAAAATCACTGACCAAATCTCCTAAAATCATAGGTGCTTGTAAAGAGGAAATTTTCACCTTTTTCCATCGTTCACAAAATGCCGTACTCAACTCATACGGCCATTTTGATATTTCTTGAAAATCACTGACCAAGTCTCCACAAATCATAGGTGCTTGGTAAGTGGAAATTTTCACCTTTTTCCATCATTCACAAAATGCCGTACTCAACTCATACGGCCATTTTGATATTTCTTGACCAAGTCTCCACAAATCATAGGTGCTTGGTAAGTGGAAATTTTCACCTTTTTCCATCATTCACAAAATGCCGTACTCAACTCATACGGCCATTTTGATATTTCTTGAAAATGACTGACCAAGTCTCCACAAATCATAGGTGCTTGTAAAGGGGAAATTTTCACCTTTTTCCATCATTCACAAAATGCCATACTCAACTCATACGGCCATTTTGATATTTCTTGAAAATCACTGACCAAGTCTCCACAAATCATAGGTGCTTGGTAAGTGGAAATTTTCACCTTTTTCCATCATTCACAAAATGCCGTACTCAACTCATACGGCCATTTTGATATTTCTTGAAAATCACTGACCAAGTCTCCACAAATCATTGGTGCTTGTAAAGGGGAAATTTTCACCTTTTTCCATCATTCACAAAATGCCGTACTCAACTCATACGGCCATTTTGATATTTCTTGATCAAGTCTCCACAAATTATAGGTGCTTGTAAAGGGGAAATTTTCACCTTTTTCCATCATTCACAAAATGCCGTACTCAACTCATACGGCCATTTTGATATTTCTTGAAAATCACTGACCAAGGTCTCCACAAATCATAGGTGCTTGGTAAGTGGAAATTTTCACCTTTTCCCATCATTCACAAAATGCTGTACTCAACTCATACGGCCATTTTGATATTTCTTGAAAATCACTGACCAAGTCTCCACAAATCATAGGTGCTTGTAAAGGGGAAATTTTCACCTTTTTCCATCATTCACAAAATGCCGTACTCAACTCATACGGCCATTTTGATATTTCTTGAAAATCACTGACCAAGTCTCCACAAATCATAGGTGCTTGGTAAGTGGAAATTTTCACCTTTTTCCATCATTCACAAAATGCCGTACTCAACTCATACGGCCATTTTGATATTTCTTGAAAATCACTGACCAAGTCTCCACAAATCATAGGTGCTTGATAAGTGGAAATTTTCACCTTTTTCCATCATTCACAAAATGCCGTACTCAACTCATACGGCCATTTTGATATTTCTTGAAAATCACTGACCAAGTCTCCACAAATCATAGGTGCTTGGTAAGTGGAAATTTTCACCTTTTTCCATCATTCACAAAATGCCGTACTCAACTCATACGGCCATTTTGATATTTCTTGAAAATCACTGACCAAGTCTCCACAAATCATAGGTGCTTGGTAAGTGGAAATTTTCACCTTTTTCCATCATTCACAAAATGCCGTACTCAACTCATACAGCCATTTTGATATTTCTTGAAAATCACTGACCAAGTCTCCTAAAATCATAGGTGCTTGTAAAGAGGAAATTTTCACCTTTTTCCATCATTCACAAAATGCCGTACTCAACTCATACGGCCATTTTGATATTTCTTGAAAATCACTGACCAAGTCTCCACAAATCATAGGTGCTTGGTAAGTGGAAATTTTCACCTTTTTCCATCATTCACAAAATGCCGTACTCAACTCATACGGCCATTTTGATATTTCTTGAAAATCATTGACCAAGTCTCCACAAATCATAGGTGCTTGGTAAGTGGAAATTTTCACCTTTTTCCATCATTCACAAAATGCCGTACTCAACTCATACGGCCATTTTGATATTTCTTGAAAATCACTGACCAAGTCTCCACAAATCATAGGTGCTTGGTAAGTGGAAATTTTCACCTTTTTCCATCATTCACAAAATGCTGTACTCAACTCATACGGCCATTTTGATATTTCTTGAAAATCACTGACCAAGTCTCCACAAATCATAGGTGCTTGATAAGTGGAAATTTTCACCTTTTTCCATCATTCACAAAATGCAGTACTCAACTCATACAGCCATTTTGATATTTCTTGAAAATCATTGACCAAGTCTCCACAAATCATAGGTGCTTGGTAAGTGGGAATTTTCACCTTTTTCCATCATTCACAAAATGCCGTACTCAACTCATACGGCCATTTTGATATTTCTTGAAAATCACTGACCAAGTCTCCACAAATCATAGGTGCTTGGTAAGTGGAAATTTTCACCTTTTTCCATCATTCACAAAATGCCGTACTCAACTCATACGGCCATTTTGATATTTCTTGAAAAACACTGACCAAGTATCCACAAATCATAGGTGCTTGATAAGTGGAAATTTTCACCTTTTTCCATCATTCACAAAATGCCGTACTCAACTCATACGGCCATTTTGATATTTCTTGAAAATCACTGACCAAGTCTCCACAAATCATAGGTGCTTGGTAAGTGGAAATTTTCACCTTTTCCCATCACTCACAAAATGCCGTACTCAACTCATACGGCCATTTTGATATTTCTTGACCAAGTCTCCACAAATCATAGGTGCTTGGTAAGTGGAAAGTTTCACCTTTTTCCATCATTCACAAAATGCCGTACTCAACTCATACGGCCATTTTGATATTTCTTGAAAATGACTGACCAAGTCTCCACAAATCATAGGTGCTTGTAAAGGGGAAATTTTCACCTTTTTCCATCATTCACAAAATGCCGTACTCAACTCATACGGCCATTTTGATATTTCTTGAAAATCACTGACCAAGTCTCCACAAATCATAAGTGCTTGGTAAGTGGAAATTTTCACCTTTTTCCATCATTCACAAAATGCCGTACTCAACTCATACGGCCATTTTGATATTTCTTGAAAATCACTGACCAAGTCTCCACAAATCATAAGTGCTTGGTAAGTGGAAATTTTCACCTTTTTCCATCATTCACAAAATGCCATACTCAACTCATACGGCCATTTTGATATTTCTTGAAAATCACTGACCAAGTCTCCACAAATCATAGGTGCTTGGTAAGTGGAAATTTTCACCTTTTTCCATCATTCACAAAATGCCGTACTCAACTCATACGGCCATTTTGATATTTCTTGAAAATCACTGACCAAGTCTCCACAAATCATAGGTGCTTGTAAAGGGGAAATTTTCACCTTTTTCCATCATTCACAAAATGCCGTACTCAACTCATACGGCCATTTTGATATTTCTTGAAAATCACTGACCAAGTCTCCACAAATCATAAGTGCTTGGTAAGTGGAAATTTTCACCTTTTTCCATCATTCACAAAATGCCGTACTCAACTCATACGGCCATTTTGATATTTCTTGAAAATCACTGACCAAGTCTCCACAAATCATAAGTGCTTGGTAAGTGGAAATTTTCACCTTTTTCCATCATTCACAAAATGCCATACTCAACTCATACGGCCATTTTGATATTTCTTGAAAATCACTGACCAAGTCTCCACAAATCATAGGTGCTTGGTAAGTGGAAATTTTCACCTTTTTCCATCATTCACAAAATGCCGTACTCAACTCATACGGCCATTTTGATATTTCTTGAAAATCACTGACCAAGTCTCCACAAATCATAGGTGCTTGTAAAGGGGAAATTTTCACCTTTTTCCATCATTCACAAAATGCCGTACTCAACTCATACGGCCATTTTGATATTTCTTGAAAATCACTGACCAAATCTCCTAAAATCATAGGTGCTTGTAAAGAGGAAATTTTCACCTTTTTCCATCGTTCACAAAATGCCGTACTCAACTCATACGGCCATTTTGATATTTCTTGAAAATCACTGACCAAGTCTCCACAAATCATAGGTGCTTGGTAAGTGGAAATTTTCACCTTTTTCCATCATTCACAAAATGCCGTACTCAACTCATACGGCCATTTTGATATTTCTTGACCAAGTCTCCACAAATCATAGGTGCTTGGTAAGTGGAAATTTTCACCTTTTTCCATCATTCACAAAATGCCGTACTCAACTCATACGGCCATTTTGATATTTCTTGAAAATGACTGACCAAGTCTCCACAAATCATAGGTGCTTGTAAAGGGGAAATTTTCACCTTTTTCCATCATTCACAAAATGCCATACTCAACTCATACGGCCATTTTGATATTTCTTGAAAATCACTGACCAAGTCTCCACAAATCATAGGTGCTTGGTAAGTGGAAATTTTCACCTTTTTCCATCATTCACAAAATGCCGTACTCAACTCATACGGCCATTTTGATATTTCTTGAAAATCACTGACCAAGTCTCCACAAATCATTGGTGCTTGTAAAGGGGAAATTTTCACCTTTTTCCATCATTCACAAAATGCCGTACTCAACTCATACGGCCATTTTGATATTTCTTGATCAAGTCTCCACAAATTATAGGTGCTTGTAAAGGGGAAATTTTCACCTTTTTCCATCATTCACAAAATGCCGTACTCAACTCATACGGCCATTTTGATATTTCTTGAAAATCACTGACCAAGGTCTCCACAAATCATAGGTGCTTGGTAAGTGGAAATTTTCACCTTTTCCCATCATTCACAAAATGCTGTACTCAACTCATACGGCCATTTTGATATTTCTTGAAAATCACTGACCAAGTCTCCACAAATCATAGGTGCTTGTAAAGGGGAAATTTTCACCTTTTTCCATCATTCACAAAATGCCGTACTCAACTCATACGGACATTTTGATATTTCTTGAAAATCACTGACCAAGTCTCCACAAATCATAGGTGCTTGGTAAGTGGAAATTTTCACCTTTTTCCATCATTCACAAAATGCCGTACTCAACTCATACGGCCATTTTGATATTTCTTGAAAATCACTGACCAAGTCTCCACAAATCATAGGTGCTTGGTAAGTGGAAATTTTCACCTTTTTCCATCATTCACAAAATGCCGTACCACTGACCAAGTCTCCACAAATCATAGGTGCTTGATAAGTGGAAATTTTCACCTTTTTCCATCATTCACAAAATGCCGTACTCAACTCATACGGCCATTTTGATATTTCTTGAAAATCACTGACCAAGTCTCCACAAATCATAGGTGCTTGGTAAGTGGAAATTTTCACCTTTTCCCATCACTCACAAAATGCCGTACTCAACTCATACGGCCATTTTGATATTTCTTGAAAATCACTGACCAAGTCTCCACAAATCATAGGTGCTTGGTAAGTGGAAATTTTCACCTTTTTCCATCATTCACAAAATGCCCTACTCAACTCATACGGCCATTTTGATATTTCTTGAAAATCACTGACCAAGTCTCCACAAATCATAGGTGCTTGGTAAGTGGAAATTTTCACCTTTTTCCATCATTCACAAAATGCCGTACTCAACTCATACGGCCATTTTGATATTTCTTGAAAATGACTGACCAAGTCTCCACAAATCATAGGTGCTTGTAAAGGGGAAATTTTCACCTTTTTCCATCATTCACAAAATGCCGTACTCAACTCATACGGCCATTTTGGTATTTCTTGAAAATCACTGACCAAGTCTCCACAAATCATAAGTGCTTGGTAAGTGGAAATTTTCACCTTTTTCCATCATTCACAAAATGCCATACTCAACTCATACGGCCATTTTGATATTTCTTGAAAATCACTGACCAAGTCTCCACAAATCATAGGTGCTTGGTAAGTGGAAATTTTCACCTTTTTCCATCATTCACAAAATGCCGTACTCAACTCATACGGCCATTTTGATATTTCTTGAAAATCACTGACCAAGTCTCCACAAATCATAGGTGCTTGGTAAGTGGAAATTTTCACCTTTTTCCATCATTCACAAAATGCCGTACTCAACTCATACGGCCATTTTGATATTTCTTGACCAAGTCTCCACAAATCATAGGTGCTTGGTAAGTGGAAATTTTCACCTTTTTCCATCATTCACAAAATGCCGTACTCAACTCATACGGCCATTTTGATATTTCTTGAAAATGACTGACCAAGTCTCCACAAATCATAGGTGCTTGGTAAGTGGAAATTTTCACCTTTTCCCATCACTCACAAAATGCTGTACTCAACTCATACGGCCATTTTGATATTTCTTGACCAAGTCTCCACAAATCATAGGTGCTCGGTAAGTGGAAATTTTCACCTTTTTCCATCATTCACAAAATGCCGTACTCAACTCATACGGCCATTTTGATATTTCTTGAAAATGACTGACCAAGTCTCCACAAATCATAGGTGCTTGTAAAGGGGAAATTTTCACCTTTTTCCATCATTCACAAAATGCCGTACTCAACTCATACGGCCATTTTGATATTTCTTGAAAATCACTGAACAAGTCTCCACAAATCATAAGTGCTTGGTAAGTGGAAATTTTCACCTTTTTCCATCATTCACAAAATGCCATACTCAACTCATACGGCCATTTTGATATTTCTTGAAAATCACTGACCAAGTCTCCACAAATCATAGGTGCTTGGTAAGTGGAAATTTTCACCTTTTTCCATCATTCACAAAATGCCGTACTCAACTCATAAGGCCATTTTGATATTTCTTGAAAATCACTGACCAAGTCTCCACAAATCATAGGTGCTTGTAAAGGGGAAATTTTCACCTTTTTCCATCATTCACAAAATGCCGTACTCAACTCATACGGCCATTTTGATATTTCTTGAAAATCACTGACCAAATCTCCTAAAATCATAGGTGCTTGTAAAGAGGAAATTTTCACCTTTTTCCATCATTCACAAAATGCCGTACTCAACTCATAAGGCCATTTTGATATTTCTTGAAAATCACTGACCAAGTCTCCACAAATCATAGGTGCTTGGTAAGTGGAAATTTTCACCTTTTTCCATCATTCACAAAATGCCGTACTCAACTCATACGGCCATTTTGATATTTCTTGACCAAGTCTCCACAAATCATAGGTGCTTGGTAAGTGGAAATTTTCACCTTTTTCCATCATTCACAAAATGCCGTACTCAACTCATACGGCCATTTTGATATTTCTTGAAAATCACTGACCAAGTCTCCACAAATCATAGGTGCTTGTAAAGGGGAAATTTTCACCTTTTTCCATCATTCACAAAATGCCGTACTCAACTCATACGGCCATTTTGATATTTCTTGAAAATCACTGACCAAGTCTCCTAAAATCATAGGTGCTTGTAAAGAGGAAATTTTCACCTTTTTCCATCATTCACAAAATGCCGTACTCAACTCATACGGCCATTTTGATATTTCTTGAAAATCACTGACCAAGTCTCCACAAATCATAGGTGCTTGGTAAGTGGAAATTTTCACCTTTTTCCATCATTCACAAAATGCCGTACTCAACTCATACGGCCATTTTGATATTTCTTGAAAATCACTGACCAAGTCTCCACAAATCATTGGTGCTTGTAAAGGGGAAATTTTCACCTTTTTCCATCATTCACAAAATGCCGTACTCAACTCATACGGCCATTTTGATATTTCTTGATCAAGTCTCCACAAATTATAGGTGCTTGTAAAGGGGAAATTTTCACCTTTTTCCATCATTCACAAAATGCCGTACTCAACTCATACGGCCATTTTGATATTTCTTGAAAATCACTGACCAAGTCTCCTAAAATCATAGGTGCTTGTAAAGAGGAAATTTTCACCTTTTTCCATCATTCACAAAATGCCGTACTCAACTCATACGGCCATTTTGATATTTCTTGATCAAGTCTCCACAAATTATAGGTGCTTGTAAAGGGGAAATTTTCACCTTTTTCCATCATTCACAAAATGCCGTACTCAACTCATACGGCCATTTTGATATTTCTTGAAAATCACTGACCAAGTCTCCACAAATCATAGGTGCTTGGTAAGTGGAAATTTTCACCTTTTCCCATCATTCACAAAATGCCGTACTCAACTCATACGGCCATTTTGATATTTCTTGAAAATCACTGACCAAGTCTCCACAAATCATAGGTGCTTGGTAAGTGGAAATTTTCACCTTTTCCCATCACTCACAAAATGCCGTACTCAACTCATACGGCCATTTTGATATTTCTTGAAAATCACTGACCAAGTCTCCACAAATCATAGGTGCTTGGTAAGTGGAAATTTTCACCTTTTTCCATCATTCACAAAATGCCCTACTCAACTCATACGGCCATTTTGATATTTCTTGAAAATCACTGACCAAGTCTCCACAAATCATAGGTGCTTGGTAAGTGGAAATTTTCACCTTTTTCCATCATTCACAAAATGCCGTACTCAACTCATACGGCCATTTTGATATTTCTTGAAAATGACTGACCAAGTCTCCACAAATCATAGGTGCTTGTAAAGGGGAAATTTTCACCTTTTTCCATCATTCACAAAATGCCGTACTCAACTCATACGGCCATTTTGATATTTCTTGAAAATCACTGACCAAGTCTCCACAAATCATAAGTGCTTGGTAAGTGGAAATTTTCACCTTTTTCCATCATTCACAAAATGCCATACTCAACTCATACGGCCATTTTGATATTTCTTGAAAATCACTGACCAAGTCTCCACAAATCATAGGTGCTTGGTAAGTGGAAATTTTCACCTTTTTCCATCATTCACAAAATGCCGTACTCAACTCATACGGCCATTTTGATATTTCTTGAAAATCACTGACCAAGTCTCCACAAATCATAGGTGCTTGGTAAGTGGAAATTTTCACCTTTTTCCATCATTCACAAAATGCCGTACTCAACTCATACGGCCATTTTGATATTTCTTGACCAAGTCTCCACAAATCATAGGTGCTTGGTAAGTGGAAATTTTCACCTTTTTCCATCATTCACAAAATGCCGTACTCAACTCATACGGCCATTTTGATATTTCTTGAAAATGACTGACCAAGTCTCCACAAATCATAG
Source organism: Planococcus citri (assembly GCF_950023065.1). NCBI lineage: Eukaryota > Metazoa > Arthropoda > Insecta > Hemiptera > Pseudococcidae > Planococcus > Planococcus citri. The sequence continues at coordinate 29,551,769 of NC_088679.1, read as the reverse complement.
GTGCTTGGTAAGTGGAAATTTTCACCTTTTCCCATCACTCACAAAATGCCGTACTCAACTCATACGGCCATTTTGATATTTCTTGACCAAGTCTCCACAAATCATAGGTGCTCGGTAAGTGGAAATTTTCACCTTTTTCCATCATTCACAAAATGCCGTACTCAACTCATACGGCCATTTTGATATTTCTTGAAAATGACTGACCAAGTCTCCACAAATCATAGGTGCTTGTAAAGGGGAAATTTTCACCTTTTTCCATCATTCACAAAATGCCGTACTCAACTCATACGGCCATTTTGATATTTCTTGAAAATCACTGAACAAGTCTCCACAAATCATAAGTGCTTGGTAAGTGGAAATTTTCACCTTTTTCCATCATTCACAAAATGCCATACTCAACTCATACGGCCATTTTGATATTTCTTGAAAATCACTGACCAAGTCTCCACAAATCATAGGTGCTTGGTAAGTGGAAATTTTCACCTTTTTCCATCATTCACAAAATGCCGTACTCAACTCATACGGCCATTTTGATATTTCTTGAAAATCACTGACCAAGTCTCCACAAATCATAGGTGCTTGTAAAGGGGAAATTTTCACCTTTTTCCATCATTCACAAAATGCCGTACTCAACTCATACGGCCATTTTGATATTTCTTGAAAATCACTGACCAAATCTCCTAAAATCATAGGTGCTTGTAAAGAGGAAATTTTCACCTTTTTCCATCATTCACAAAATGCCGTACTCAACTCATAAGGCCATTTTGATATTTCTTGAAAATCACTGACCAAGTCTCCACAAATCATAGGTGCTTGGTAAGTGGAAATTTTCACCTTTTTCCATCATTCACAAAATGCCGTACTCAACTCATACGGCCATTTTGATATTTCTTGACCAAGTCTCCACAAATCATAGGTGCTTGGTAAGTGGAAATTTTCACCTTTTTCCATCATTCACAAAATGCCGTACTCAACTCATACGGCCATTTTGATATTTCTTGAAAATCACTGACCAAGTCTCCACAAATCATAGGTGCTTGTAAAGGGGAAATTTTCACCTTTTTCCATCATTCACAAAATGCCGTACTCAACTCATACGGCCATTTTGATATTTCTTGAAAATCACTGACCAAGTCTCCTAAAATCATAGGTGCTTGTAAAGAGGAAATTTTCACCTTTTTCCATCATTCACAAAATGCCGTACTCAACTCATACGGCCATTTTGATATTTCTTGAAAATCACTGACCAAGTCTCCACAAATCATAGGTGCTTGGTAAGTGGAAATTTTCACCTTTTTCCATCATTCACAAAATGCCGTACTCAACTCATACGGCCATTTTGATATTTCTTGAAAATCACTGACCAAGTCTCCACAAATCATTGGTGCTTGTAAAGGGGAAATTTTCACCTTTTTCCATCATTCACAAAATGCCGTACTCAACTCATACGGCCATTTTGATATTTCTTGATCAAGTCTCCACAAATTATAGGTGCTTGTAAAGGGGAAATTTTCACCTTTTTCCATCATTCACAAAATGCCGTACTCAACTCATACGGCCATTTTGATATTTCTTGAAAATCACTGACCAAGTCTCCTAAAATCATAGGTGCTTGTAAAGAGGAAATTTTCACCTTTTTCCATCATTCACAAAATGCCGTACTCAACTCATACGGCCATTTTGATATTTCTTGATCAAGTCTCCACAAATTATAGGTGCTTGTAAAGGGGAAATTTTCACCTTTTTCCATCATTCACAAAATGCCGTACTCAACTCATACGGCCATTTTGATATTTCTTGAAAATCACTGACCAAGTCTCCACAAATCATAGGTGCTTGGTAAGTGGAAATTTTCACCTTTTCCCATCATTCACAAAATGCCGTACTCAACTCATACGGCCATTTTGATATTTCTTGAAAATCACTGACCAAGTCTCCACAAATCATAGGTGCTTGTAAAGGGGAAATTTTCACCTTTTTCCATCATTCACAAAATGCCGTACTCAACTCATACGGACATTTTGATATTTCTTGAAAATCACTGACCAAGTCTCCACAAATCATAGGTGCTTGGTAAGTGGAAATTTTCCCTTTTTCCATCATTCACAAAATGCCGTACTCAACTCATACGGCCATTTTGATATTTCTTGAAAGTCACTGACCAAGTCTCCACAAATCATAGGTGCTTGATAAGTGGAAATTTTCAGCTTTTTCCATCATGCACAAAATGCCGTACTCAACTCATACGGCCATTTTGATATTTCTTGAAAATCACTGACCAAGTCTCCACAAATCATAGGTGCTTGGTAAGTGGAAATTTTCACCTTTTCCCATCACTCACAAAATGCCGTACTCAACTCATACGGCCATTTTGATATTTCTTGACCAAGTCTCCACAAATCATAGGTGCTTGGTAAGTGGAAATTTTCACTTTTTTCCATCATTCACAAAATGCCGTACTCAACTCATACGGCCATTTTGATATTTCTTGAAAATGACTGACCAAGTCTCCACAAATCATAGGTGCTTGTAAAGGGGAAATTTTCACCTTTTTCCATCATTCACAAAATGCCGTACTCAACTCATACGGCCATTTTGATATTTCTTGAAAATCACTGACCAAGTCTCCACAAATCATAAGTGCTTGGTAAGTGGAAATTTTCACCTTTTTCCATCATTCACAAAATGCCATACTCAACTCATACGGCCATTTTGATATTTCTTGAAAATCACTGACCAAGTCTCCACAAATCATAGGTGCTTGGTAAGTGGAAATTTTCACCTTTTTCCATCATTCACAAAATGCCGTACTCAACTCATACGGCCATTTTGATATTTCTTGAAAATCACTGACCAAGTCTCCACAAATCATAGGTGCTTGTAAAGGGGAAATTTTCACCTTTTTCCATCATTCACAAAATGCCGTACTCAACTCATACGGCCATTTTGATATTTCTTGAAAATCACTGACCAAATCTCCTAAAATCATAGGTGCTTGTAAAGAGGAAATTTTCACCTTTTTCCATCATTCACAAAATGCCGTACTCAACTCATAAGGCCATTTTGATATTTCTTGAAAATCACTGACCAAGTCTCCACAAATCATAGGTGCTTGGTAAGTGGAAATTTTCACCTTTTTCCATCATTCACAAAATGCCGTACTCAACTCATACGGCCATTTTGATATTTCTTGACCAAGTCTCCACAAATCATAGGTGCTTGGTAAGTGGAAATTTTCACCTTTTTCCATCATTCACAAAATGCCGTACTCAACTCATACGGCCATTTTGATATTTCTTGAAAATGACTGACCAAGTCTCCACAAATCATAGGTGCTTGTAAAGGGGAAATTTTCACCTTTTTCCATCATTCACAAAATGCCGTACTCAACTCATACGGCCATTTTGATATTTCTTGAAAATCACTGACCAAGTCTCCTAAAATCATAGGTGCTTGTAAAGAGGAAATTTTCACCTTTTTCCATCATTCACAAAATGCCGTACTCAACTCATACGGCCATTTTGATATTTCTTGAAAATCACTGACCAAGTCTCCACAAATCGTAGGTGCTTGGTAAGTGGAAATTTTCACCTTTTTCCATCATTCACAAAATGCCGTACTCAACTCATACGGCCATTTTGATATTTCTTGAAAATCACTGACCAAGTCTCCACAAATCATTGGTGCTTGTAAAGGGGAAATTTTCACCTTTTTCCATCATTCACAAAATGCTGTACTCAACTCATACGGCCATTTTGATATTTCTTGATCAAGTCTCCACAAATTATAGGTGCTTGTAAAGGGGAAATTTTCACCTTTTTCCATCATTCACAAAATGCCGTACTCAACTCATACGGCCATTTTGATATTTCTTGAAAATCACTGACCAAGTCTCCTAAAATCATAGGTGCTTGTAAAGAGGAAATTTTCACCTTTTTCCATCATTCACAAAATGCCGTACTCAACTCATACGGCCATTTTGATATTTCTTGATCAAGTCTCCACAAATTATAGGTGCTTGTAAAGGGGAAATTTTCACCTTTTTCCATCATTCACAAAATGCCGTACTCAACTCATAAGGCCATTTTGATATTTCTTGAAAATCACTGACCAAGTCTCCACAAATCATAGGTGCTTGGTAAGTGGAAATTTTCACCTTTTTCCATCATTCACAAAATGCCGTACTCAACTCATACAGCCATTTTGATATTTCTTGACCAAGTCTCCACAAATCATAGGTGCTTGGTAAGTGGAAATTTTCACCTTTTTCCATCATTCACAAAATGCCGTACTCAACTCATACGGCCATTTTGATATTTCTTGAAAATGACTGACCAAGTCTCCACAAATCATAGGTGCTTGTAAAGGGGAAATTTTCACCTTTTTCCATCATTCACAAAATGCCGTACTCAACTCATACGGCCATTTTGATATTTCTTGAAAATCACTGACCAAGTCTCCTAAAATCATAGGTGCTTGTAAAGAGGAAATTTTCACCTTTTTCCATCATTCACAAAATGCCGTACTCAACTCATACGGCCATTTTGATATTTCTTGAAAATCACTGACCAAGTCTCCACAAATCATAGGTGCTTGGTAAGTGGAAATTTTCACCTTTTTCCATCATTCACAAAATGCCGTACTCAACTCATACGGCCATTTTGATATTTCTTGAAAATCACTGACCAAGTCTCCACAAATCATTGGTGCTTGTAAAGGGGAAATTTTCACCTTTTTCCATCATTCACAAAATGCCGTACTCAACTCATACGGCCATTTTGATATTTCTTGATCAAGTCTCCACAAATTATAGGTGCTTGTAAAGGGGAAATTTTCACCTTTTTCCATCATTCACAAAATGCCGTACTCAACTCATACGGCCATTTTGATATTTCTTGAAAATCACTGACCAAGTCTCCTAAAATCATAGGTGCTTGTAAAGAGGAAATTTTCACCTTTTTCCATCATTCACAAAATGCCGTACTCAACTCATACGGCCATTTTGATATTTCTTGATCAAGTCTCCACAAATTATAGGTGCTTGTAAAGGGGAAATTTTCACCTTTTTCCATCATTCACAAAATGCCGTACTCAACTCATACGGCCATTTTGATATTTCTTGAAAATCACTGACCAAGTCTCCACAAATCATAGGTGCTTGGTAAGTGGAAATTTTCACCTTTTCCCATCATTCACAAAATGCCGTACTCAACTCATACGGCCATTTTGATATTTCTTGAAAATCACTGACCAAGTCTCCACAAATCATAGGTGCTTGTAAAGGGGAAATTTTCACCTTTTTCCATCATTCACAAAATGCCGTACTCAACTCATACGGACATTTTGATATTTCTTGAAAATCACTGACCAAGTCTCCACAAATCATAGGTGCTTGGTAAGTGGAAATTTTCCCTTTTTCCATCATTCACAAAATGCCGTACTCAACTCATACGGCCATTTTGATATTTCTTGAAAGTCACTGACCAAGTCTCCACAAATCATAGGTGCTTGATAAGTGGAAATTTTCACCTTTTTCCATCATGCACAAAATGCCGTACTCAACTCATACGGCCATTTTGATATTTCTTGAAAATCACTGACCAAGTCTCCACAAATCATAGGTGCTTGGTAAGTGGAAATTTTCACCTTTTCCCATCACTCACAAAATGCCGTACTCAACTCATACGGCCATTTTGATATTTCTTGACCAAGTCTCCACAAATCATAGGTGCTTGATAAGTGGAAATTTTCACCTTTTTCCATCATTCACAAAATGCCGTACTCAACTCATACGGCCATTTTGATATTTCTTGAAAATCACTGACCAAGTCTCCACAAATCATAGGTGCTTGGTAAGTGGAAATTTTCACCTTTTCCCATCACTCACAAAATGCCGTACTCAACTCATACGGCCATTTTGATATTTCTTGAAAATCACTGACCAAGTCTCCACAAATCATAGGTGCTTGGTAAGTGGAAATTTTCACCTTTTTCCATCATTCACAAAATGCCCTACTCAACTCATACGGCCATTTTGATATTTCTTGAAAATCACTGACCAAGTCTCCACAAATCATAGGTGCTTGGTAAGTGGAAATTTTCACCTTTTTCCATCATTCACAAAATGCCGTACTCAACTCATACGGCCATTTTGATATTTCTTGAAAATGACTGACCAAGTCTCCACAAATCATAGGTGCTTGTAAAGGGGAAATTTTCACCTTTTTCCATCATTCACAAAATGCCGTACTCAACTCATACGGCCATTTTGATATTTCTTGAAAATCACTGACCAAGTCTCCACAAATCATAAGTGCTTGGTAAGTGGAAATTTTCACCTTTTTCCATCATTCACAAAATGCCATACTCAACTCATATGGCCATTTTGATATTTCTTGAAAATCACTGACCAAGTCTCCACAAATCATAGGTGCTTGGTAAGTGGAAATTTTCACCTTTTTCCATCATTCACAAAATGCCGTACTCAACTCATACGGCCATTTTGATATTTCTTGAAAATCACTGACCAAGTCTCCACAAATCATAGGTGCTTGGTAAGTGGAAATTTTCACCTTTTTCCATCATTCACAAAATGCCGTACTCAACTCATACGGCCATTTTGATATTTCTTGACCAAGTCTCCACAAATCATAGGTGCTTGGTAAGTGGAAATTTTCACCTTTTTCCATCATTCACAAAATGCCGTACTCAACTCATACGGCCATTTTGATATTTCTTGAAAATGACTGACCAAGTCTCCACAAATCATAGGTGCTTGGTAAGTGGAAATTTTCACCTTTTCCCATCACTCACAAAATGCCGTACTCAACTCATACGGCCATTTTGATATTTCTTGACCAAGTCTCCACAAATCATAGGTGCTCGGTAAGTGGAAATTTTCACCTTTTTCCATCATTCACAAAATGCCGTACTCAACTCATACGGCCATTTTGATATTTCTTGAAAATGACTGACCAAGTCTCCACAAATCATAGGTGCTTGTAAAGGGGAAATTTTCACCTTTTTCCATCATTCACAAAATGCCGTACTCAACTCATACGGCCATTTTGATATTTCTTGAAAATCACTGAACAAGTCTCCACAAATCATAAGTGCTTGGTAAGTGGAAATTTTCACCTTTTTCCATCATTCACAAAATGCCATACTCAACTCATACGGCCATTTTGATATTTCTTGAAAATCACTGACCAAGTCTCCACAAATCATAGGTGCTTGGTAAGTGGAAATTTTCACCTTTTTCCATCATTCACAAAATGCCGTACTCAACTCATACGGCCATTTTGATATTTCTTGAAAATCACTGACCAAGTCTCCACAAATCATAGGTGCTTGTAAAGGGGAAATTTTCACCTTTTTCCATCATTCACAAAATGCCGTACTCAACTCATACGGCCATTTTGATATTTCTTGAAAATCACTGACCAAATCTCCTAAAATCATAGGTGCTTGTAAAGAGGAAATTTTCACCTTTTTCCATCATTCACAAAATGCCGTACTCAACTCATAAGGCCATTTTGATATTTCTTGAAAATCACTGACCAAGTCTCCACAAATCATAGGTGCTTGGTAAGTGGAAATTTTCACCTTTTTCCATCATTCACAAAATGCCGTACTCAACTCATACGGCCATTTTGATATTTCTTGACCAAGTCTCCACAAATCATAGGTGCTTGGTAAGTGGAAATTTTCACCTTTTTCCATCATTCACAAAATGCCGTACTCAACTCATACGGCCATTTTGATATTTCTTGAAAATGACTGACCAAGTCTCCACAAATCATAGGTGCTTGTAAAGGGGAAATTTTCACCTTTTTCCATCATTCACAAAATGCCGTACTCAACTCATACGGCCATTTTGATATTTCTTGAAAATCACTGACCAAGTCTCCTAAAATCATAGGTGCTTGTAAAGAGGAAATTTTCACCTTTTTCCATCATTCACAAAATGCCGTACTCAACTCATACGGCCATTTTGATATTTCTTGAAAATCACTGACCAAGTCTCCACAAATCATAGGTGCTTGGTAAGTGGAAATTTTCACCTTTTTCCATCATTCACAAAATGCCGTACTCAACTCATACGGCCATTTTGATATTTCTTGAAAATCACTGACCAAGTCTCCACAAATCATTGGTGCTTGTAAAGGGGAAATTTTCACCTTTTTCCATCATTCACAAAATGCCGTACTCAACTCATACGGCCATTTTGATATTTCTTGATCAAGTCTCCACAAATTATAGGTGCTTGTAAAGGGGAAATTTTCACCTTTTTCCATCATTCACAAAATGCCGTACTCAACTCATACGGCCATTTTGATATTTCTTGAAAATCACTGACCAAGTCTCCTAAAATCATAGGTGCTTGTAAAGAGGAAATTTTCACCTTTTTCCATCATTCACAAAATGCCGTACTCAACTCATACGGCCATTTTGATATTTCTTGATCAAGTCTCCACAAATTATAGGTGCTTGTAAAGGGGAAATTTTCACCTTTTTCCATCATTCACAAAATGCCGTACTCAACTCATACGGACATTTTGATATTTCTTGAAAATCACTGACCAAGTCTCCACAAATCATAGGTGCTTGGTAAGTGGAAATTTTCCCTTTTTCCATCATTCACAAAATGCCGTACTCAACTCATACGGCCATTTTGATATTTCTTGAAAGTCACTGACCAAGTCTCCACAAATCATAGGTGCTTGATAAGTGGAAATTTTCAGCTTTTTCCATCATGCACAAAATGCCGTACTCAACTCATACGGCCATTTTGATATTTCTTGAAAATCACTGACCAAGTCTCCACAAATCATAGGTGCTTGGTAAGTGGAAATTTTCACCTTTTCCCATCACTCACAAAATGCCGTACTCAACTCATACGGCCATTTTGATATTTCTTGACCAAGTCTCCACAAATCATAGGTGCTTGGTAAGTGGAAATTTTCACCTTTTTCCATCATTCACAAAATGCCGTACTCAACTCATACGGCCATTTTGATATTTCTTGAAAATGACTGACCAAGTCTCCACAAATCATAGGTGCTTGTAAAGGGGAAATTTTCACCTTTTTCCATCATTCACAAAATGCCGTACTCAACTCATACGGCCATTTTGATATTTCTTGAAAATCACTGACCAAGTCTCCACAAATCATAAGTGCTTGGTAAGTGGAAATTTTCACCTTTTTCCATCATTCACAAAATGCCATACTCAACTCATACGGCCATTTTGATATTTCTTGAAAATCACTGACCAAGTCTCCACAAATCATAGGTGCTTGGTAAGTGGAAATTTTCACCTTTTTCCATCATTCACAAAATGCCGTACTCAACTCATACGGCCATTTTGATATTTCTTGAAAATCACTGACCAAGTCTCCACAAATCATAGGTGCTTGTAAAGGGGAAATTTTCACCTTTTTCCATCATTCACAAAATGCCGTACTCAACTCATACGGCCATTTTGATATTTCTTGAAAATCACTGACCAAGTCTCCACAAATCATAGGTGCTTGGTAAGTGGAAATTTTCACCTTTTTCCATCATTCACAAAATGCCGTACTCAACTCATACGGCCATTTTGATATTTCTTGACCAAGTCTCCACAAATCATAGGTGCTTGGTAAGTGGAAATTTTCACCTTTTTCCATCATTCACAAAATGCCGTACTCAACTCATACGGCCATTTTGATATTTCTTGAAAATGACTGACCAAGTCTCCACAAATCATAGGTGCTTGGTAAGTGGAAATTTTCACCTTTTCCCATCACTCACAAAATGCCGTACTCAACTCATACGGCCATTTTGATATTTCTTGACCAAGTCTCCACAAATCATAGGTGCTCGGTAAGTGGAAATTTTCACCTTTTTCCATCATTCACAAAATGCCGTACTCAACTCATACGGCCATTTTGATATTTCTTGAAAATGACTGACCAAGTCTCCACAAATCATAGGTGCTTGTAAAGGGGAAATTTTCACCTTTTTCCATCATTCACAAAATGCCGTACTCAACTCATACGGCCATTTTGATATTTCTTGAAAATCACTGAACAAGTCTCCACAAATCATAAGTGCTTGGTAAGTGGAAATTTTCACCTTTTTCCATCATTCACAAAATGCCATACTCAACTCATACGGCCATTTTGATATTTCTTGAAAATCACTGACCAAGTCTCCACAAATCATAGGTGCTTGGTAAGTGGAAATTTTCACCTTTTTCCATCATTCACAAAATGCCGTACTCAACTCATACGGCCATTTTGATATTTCTTGAAAATCACTGACCAAGTCTCCACAAATCATAGGTGCTTGTAAAGGGGAAATTTTCACCTTTTTCCATCATTCACAAAATGCCGTACTCAACTCATACGGCCATTTTGATATTTCTTGAAAATCACTGACCAAATCTCCTAAAATCATAGGTGCTTGTAAAGAGGAAATTTTCACCTTTTTCCATCATTCACAAAATGCCGTACTCAACTCATAAGGCCATTTTGATATTTCTTGAAAATCACTGACCAAGTCTCCACAAATCATAGGTGCTTGGTAAGTGGAAATTTTCACCTTTTTCCATCATTCACAAAATGCCGTACTCAACTCATACGGCCATTTTGATATTTCTTGACCAAGTCTCCACAAATCATAGGTGCTTGGTAAGTGGAAATTTTCACCTTTTTCCATCATTCACAAAATGCCGTACTCAACTCATACGGCCATTTTGATATTTCTTGAAAATGACTGACCAAGTCTCCACAAATCATAGGTGCTTGTAAAGGGGAAATTTTCACCTTTTTCCATCATTCACAAAATGCCGTACTCAACTCATACGGCCATTTTGATATTTCTTGAAAATCACTGACCAAGTCTCCTAAAATCATAGGTGCTTGTAAAGAGGAAATTTTCACCTTTTTCCATCATTCACAAAATGCCGTACTCAACTCATACGGCCATTTTGATATTTCTTGAAAATCACTGACCAAGTCTCCACAAATCATAGGTGCTTGGTAAGTGGAAATTTTCACCTTTTTCCATCATTCACAAAATGCCGTACTCAACTCATACGGCCATTTTGATATTTCTTGAAAATCACTGACCAAGTCTCCACAAATCATTGGTGCTTGTAAAGGGGAAATTTTCACCTTTTTCCATCATTCACAAAATGCCGTACTCAACTCATACGGCCATTTTGATATTTCTTGATCAAGTCTCCACAAATTATAGGTGCTTGTAAAGGGGAAATTTTCACCTTTTTCCATCATTCACAAAATGCCGTACTCAACTCATACGGCCATTTTGATATTTCTTGAAAATCACTGACCAAGTCTCCTAAAATCATAGGTGCTTGTAAAGAGGAAATTTTCACCTTTTTCCATCATTCACAAAATGCCGTACTCAACTCATACGGCCATTTTGATATTTCTTGATCAAGTCTCCACAAATTATAGGTGCTTGTAAAGGGGAAATTTTCACCTTTTTCCATCATTCACAAAATGCCGTACTCAACTCATACGGACATTTTGATATTTCTTGAAAATCACTGACCAAGTCTCCACAAATCATAGGTGCTTGGTAAGTGGAAATTTTCCCTTTTTCCATCATTCACAAAATGCCGTACTCAACTCATACGGCCATTTTGATATTTCTTGAAAGTCACTGACCAAGTCTCCACAAATCATAGGTGCTTGATAAGTGGAAATTTTCAGCTTTTTCCATCATGCACAAAATGCCGTACTCAACTCATACGGCCATTTTGATATTTCTTGAAAATCACTGACCAAGTCTCCACAAATCATAGGTGCTTGGTAAGTGGAAATTTTCACCTTTTCCCATCACTCACAAAATGCCGTACTCAACTCATACGGCCATTTTGATATTTCTTGACCAAGTCTCCACAAATCATAGGTGCTTGGTAAGTGGAAATTTTCACCTTTTTCCATCATTCACAAAATGCCGTACTCAACTCATACGGCCATTTTGATATTTCTTGAAAATGACTGACCAAGTCTCCACAAATCATAGGTGCTTGTAAAGGGGAAATTTTCACCTTTTTCCATCATTCACAAAATGCCGTACTCAACTCATACGGCCATTTTGATATTTCTTGAAAATCACTGACCAAGTCTCCACAAATCATAAGTGCTTGGTAAGTGGAAATTTTCACCTTTTTCCATCATTCACAAAATGCCATACTCAACTCATACGGCCATTTTGATATTTCTTGAAAATCACTGACCAAGTCTCCACAAATCATAGGTGCTTGGTAAGTGGAAATTTTCACCTTTTTCCATCATTCACAAAATGCCGTACTCAACTCATACGGCCATTTTGATATTTCTTGAAAATCACTGACCAAGTCTCCACAAATCATAGGTGCTTGTAAAGGGGAAATTTTCACCTTTTTCCATCATTCACAAAATGCCGTACTCAACTCATACGGCCATTTTGATATTTCTTGAAAATCACTGACCAAATCTCCTAAAATCATAGGTGCTTGTAAAGAGGAAATTTTCACCTTTTTCCATCATTCACAAAATGCCGTACTCAACTCATAAGGCCATTTTGATATTTCTTGAAAATCACTGACCAAGTCTCCACAAATCATAGGTGCTTGGTAAGTGGAAATTTTCACCTTTTTCCATCATTCACAAAATGCCGTACTCAACTCATACGGCCATTTTGATATTTCTTGACCAAGTCTCCACAAATCATAGGTGCTTGGTAAGTGGAAATTTTCACCTTTTTCCATCATTCACAAAATGCCGTACTCAACTCATACGGCCATTTTGATATTTCTTGAAAATGACTGACCAAGTCTCCACAAATCATAGGTGCTTGTAAAGGGGAAATTTTCACCTTTTTCCATCATTCACAAAATGCCGTACTCAACTCATACGGCCATTTTGATATTTCTTGAAAATCACTGACCAAGTCTCCTAAAATCATAGGTGCTTGTAAAGAGGAAATTTTCACCTTTTTCCATCATTCACAAAATGCCGTACTCAACTCATACGGCCATTTTGATATTTCTTGAAAATCACTGACCAAGTCTCCACAAATCGTAGGTGCTTGGTAAGTGGAAATTTTCACCTTTTTCCATCATTCACAAAATGCCGTACTCAACTCATACGGCCATTTTGATATTTCTTGAAAATCACTGACCAAGTCTCCACAAATCATTGGTGCTTGTAAAGGGGAAATTTTCACCTTTTTCCATCATTCACAAAATGCTGTACTCAACTCATACGGCCATTTTGATATTTCTTGATCAAGTCTCCACAAATTATAGGTGCTTGTAAAGGGGAAATTTTCACCTTTTTCCATCATTCACAAAATGCCGTACTCAACTCATACGGCCATTTTGATATTTCTTGAAAATCACTGACCAAGTCTCCTAAAATCATAGGTGCTTGTAAAGAGGAAATTTTCACCTTTTTCCATCATTCACAAAATGCCGTACTCAACTCATACGGCCATTTTGATATTTCTTGATCAAGTCTCCACAAATTATAGGTGCTTGTAAAGGGGAAATTTTCACCTTTTTCCATCATTCACAAAATGCCGTACTCAACTCATACGGCCATTTTGATATTTCTTGAAAATCACTGACCAAGTCTCCTAAAATCATAGGTGCTTGTAAAGAGGAAATTTTCACCTTTTTCCATCATTCACAAAATGCCGTACTCAACTCATACGGCCATTTTGATATTTCTTGAAAATCACTGACCAAGTCTCCACAAATCATAGGTGCTTGGTAAGTGGAAATTTTCACCTTTTTCCATCATTCACAAAATGCCGTACTCAACTCATACGGCCATTTTGATATTTCTTGAAAATCACTGACCAAGTCTCCACAAATCATTGGTGCTTGTAAAGGGGAGATTTTCACCTTTTTCCATCATTCACAAAATGCCGTACTCAACTCATACGGCCATTTTGATATTTCTTGATCAAGTCTCCACAAATTATAGGTGCTTGTAAAGGGGAAATTTTCACCTTTTTCCATCATTCACAAAATGCCGTACTCAACTCATACGGCCATTTTGATATTTCTTGAAAATCACTGACCAAGTCTCCTAAAATCATAGGTGCTTGTAAAGAGGAAATTTTCACCTTTTTCCATCATTCACAAAATGCCGTACTCAACTCATACGGCCATTTTGATATTTCTTGATCAAGTCTCCACAAATTATAGGTGCTTGTAAAGGGGAAATTTTCACCTTTTTCCATCATTCACAAAATGCCGTACTCAACTCATACGGCCATTTTGATATTTCTTGAAAATCACTGACCAAGTCTCCACAAATCATAGGTGCTTGGTAAGTGGAAATTTTCACCTTTTCCCATCATTCACAAAATGCCGTACTCAACTCATACGGCCATTTTGATATTTCTTGAAAATCACTGACCAAGTCTCCACAAATCATAGGTGCTTGTAAAGGGGAAATTTTCACCTTTTTCCATCATTCACAAAATGCCGTACTCAACTCATACGGACATTTTGATATTTCTTGAAAATCACTGACCAAGTCTCCACAAATCATAGGTGCTTGGTAAGTGGAAATTTTCCCTTTTTCCATCATTCACAAAATGCCGTACTCAACTCATACGGCCATTTTGATATTTCTTGAAAGTCACTGACCAAGTCTCCACAAATCATAGGTGCTTGATAAGTGGAAATTTTCACCTTTTTCCATCATGCACAAAATGCCGTACTCAACTCATACGGCCATTTTGATATTTCTTGAAAATCACTGACCAAGTCTCCACAAATCATAGGTGCTTGGTAAGTGGAAATTTTCACCTTTTCCCATCACTCACAAAATGCCGTACTCAACTCATACGGCCATTTTGATATTTCTTGACCAAGTCTCCACAAATCATAGGTGCTTGGTAAGTGGAAATTTTCACCTTTTTCCATCATTCACAAAATGCCGTACTCAACTCATACGGCCATTTTGATATTTCTTGAAAATGACTGACCAAGTCTCCACAAATCATAGGTGCTTGTAAAGGGGAAATTTTCACCTTTTTCCATCATTCACAAAATGCCGTACTCAACTCATACGGCCATTTTGATATTTCTTGAAAATCACTGACCAAGTCTCCACAAATCATAAGTGCTTGGTAAGTGGAAATTTTCACCTTTTTCCATCATTCACAAAATGCCATACTCTACTCATACGGCCATTTTGATATTTCTTGAAAATCACTGACCAAGTCTCCACAAATCATAGGTGCTTGGTAAGTGGAAATTTTCACCTTTTTCCATCATTCACAAAATGCCGTACTCAACTCATACGGCCATTTTGATATTTCTTGAAAATCACTGACCAAGTCTCCACAAATCATAGGTGCTTGTAAAGGGGAAATTTTCACCTTTTTCCATCATTCACAAAATGCCGTACTCAACTCATACGGCCATTTTGATATTTCTTGAAAATCACTGACCAAATCTCCTAAAATCATAGGTGCTTGTAAAGAGGAAATTTTCACCTTTTTCCATCATTCACAAAATGCCGTACTCAACTCATAAGGCCATTTTGATATTTCTTGAAAATCACTGACCAAGTCTCCACAAATCATAGGTGCTTGGTAAGTGGAAATTTTCACCTTTTTCCATCATTCACAAAATGCCGTACTCAACTCATACGGCCATTTTGATATTTCTTGAAAATCACTGACCAAGTCTCCACAAATCATAGGTGCTTGGTAAGTGGAAATTTTCACCTTTTTCCATCATTCACAAAATGCCGTACTCAACTCATACGGCCATTTTGATATTTCTTGAAAATCACTGACCAAGTCTCCACAAATCATAGGTGCTTGGTAAGTGGAAATTTTCACCTTTTTCCATCATTCACAAAATGCCGTACTCAACTCATACAGCCATTTTGATATTTCTTGAAAAACACTGACCAAGTCTCCACAAATCATAGGTGCTTGTAAAGGGGAAATTTTCACCTTTTTCCATCATTCACAAAATGCCGTACTCAACTCATACGGCCATTTTGATATTTCTTGAAAATCACTGACCAAGTCTCCACAAATCATAGGTGCTTGGTAAGTGGAAATTTTCACCTTTTTCCATCATTCACAAAATGCCGTACTCAACTCATACGGCCATTTTGATATTTCTTGAAAATCACTGACCAAGTCTCCACAAATCGTAGGTGCTTGGTAAGTGGAAATTTTCACCTTTTTCCATCATTCACAAAATGCCGTACTCAACTCATACGGCCATTTTGATATTTCTTGAAAATCACTGACCAAGTCTCCACAAATCATTGGTGCTTGTAAAGGGGAAATTTTCACCTTTTTCCATCATTCACAAAATGCTGTACTCAACTCATACGGCCATTTTGATATTTCTTGATCAAGTCTCCACAAATTATAGGTGCTTGTAAAGGGGAAATTTTCACCTTTTTCCATCATTCACAAAATGCCGTACTCAACTCATACGGCCATTTTGATATTTCTTGAAAATCACTGACCAAGTCTCCTAAAATCATAGGTGCTTGTAAAGAGGAAATTTTCACCTTTTTCCATCATTCACAAAATGCCGTACTCAACTCATACGGCCATTTTGATATTTCTTGATCAAGTCTCCACAAATTATAGGTGCTTGTAAAGGGGAAATTTTCACCTTTTTCCATCATTCACAAAATGCCGTACTCAACTCATACGGCCATTTTGATATTTCTTGAAAATCACTGACCAAGTCTCCTAAAATCATAGGTGCTTGTAAAGAGGAAATTTTCACCTTTTTCCATCATTCACAAAATGCCGTACTCAACTCATACGGCCATTTTGATATTTCTTGAAAATCACTGACCAAGTCTCCACAAATCATAGGTGCTTGGTAAGTGGAAATTTTCACCTTTTTCCATCATTCACAAAATGCCGTACTCAACTCATACGGCCATTTTGATATTTCTTGAAAATCACTGACCAAGTCTCCACAAATCATTGGTGCTTGTAAAGGGGAAATTTTCACCTTTTTCCATCATTCACAAAATGCCGTACTCAACTCATACGGCCATTTTGATATTTCTTGATCAAGTCTCCACAAATTATAGGTGCTTGTAAAGGGGAAATTTTCACCTTTTTCCATCATTCACAAAATGCCGTACTCAACTCATACGGCCATTTTGATATTTCTTGAAAATCACTGACCAAGTCTCCTAAAATCATAGGTGCTTGTAAAGAGGAAATTTTCACCTTTTTCCATCATTCACAAAATGCCGTACTCAACTCATACGGCCATTTTGATATTTCTTGATCAAGTCTCCACAAATTATAGGTGCTTGTAAAGGGGAAATTTTCACCTTTTTCCATCATTCACAAAATGCCGTACTCAACTCATACGGCCATTTTGATATTTCTTGAAAATCACTGACCAAGTCTCCACAAATCATAGGTGCTTGGTAAGTGGAAATTTTCACCTTTTCCCATCATTCACAAAATGCCGTACTCAACTCATACGGCCATTTTGATATTTCTTGAAAATCACTGACCAAGTCTCCACAAATCATAGGTGCTTGTAAAGGGGAAATTTTCACCTTTTTCCATCATTCACAAAATGCCGTACTCAACTCATACGGACATTTTGATATTTCTTGAAAATCACTGACCAAGTCTCCACAAATCATAGGTGCTTGGTAAGTGGAAATTTTCCCTTTTTCCATCATTCACAAAATGCCGTACTCAACTCATACGGCCATTTTGATATTTCTTGAAAGTCACTGACCAAGTCTCCACAAATCATAGGTGCTTGATAAGTGGAAATTTTCACCTTTTTCCATCATGCACAAAATGCCGTACTCAACTCATACGGCCATTTTGATATTTCTTGAAAATCACTGACCAAGTCTCCACAAATCATAGGTGCTTGGTAAGTGGAAATTTTCACCTTTTCCCATCACTCACAAAATGCCGTACTCAACTCATACGGCCATTTTGATATTTCTTGACCAAGTCTCCACAAATCATAGGTGCTTGGTAAGTGGAAATTTTCACCTTTTTCCATCATTCACAAAATGCCGTACTCAACTCATACGGCCATTTTGATATTTCTTGAAAATGACTGACCAAGTCTCCACAAATCATAGGTGCTTGTAAAGGGGAAATTTTCACCTTTTTCCATCATTCACAAAATGCCGTACTCAACTCATACGGCCATTTTGATATTTCTTGAAAATCACTGACCAAGTCTCCACAAATCATAAGTGCTTGGTAAGTGGAAATTTTCACCTTTTTCCATCATTCACAAAATGCCATACTCTACTCATACGGCCATTTTGATATTTCTTGAAAATCACTGACCAAGTCTCCACAAATCATAGGTGCTTGGTAAGTGGAAATTTTCACCTTTTTCCATCATTCACAAAATGCCGTACTCAACTCATACGGCCATTTTGATATTTCTTGAAAATCACTGACCAAGTCTCCACAAATCATAGGTGCTTGTAAAGGGGAAATTTTCACCTTTTTCCATCATTCACAAAATGCCGTACTCAACTCATACGGCCATTTTGATATTTCTTGAAAATCACTGACCAAATCTCCTAAAATCATAGGTGCTTGTAAAGAGGAAATTTTCACCTTTTTCCATCATTCACAAAATGCCGTACTCAACTCATAAGGCCATTTTGATATTTCTTGAAAATCACTGACCAAGTCTCCACAAATCATAGGTGCTTGGTAAGTGGAAATTTTCACCTTTTTCCATCATTCACAAAATGCCGTACTCAACTCATACGGCCATTTTGATATTTCTTGAAAATCACTGACCAAGTCTCCACAAATCATAGGTGCTTGGTAAGTGGAAATTTTCACCTTTTTCCATCATTCACAAAATGCCGTACTCAACTCATACGGCCATTTTGATATTTCTTGAAAATCACTGACCAAGTCTCCACAAATCATAGGTGCTTGGTAAGTGGAAATTTTCACCTTTTTCCATCATTCACAAAATGCCGTACTCAACTCATACAGCCATTTTGATATTTCTTGAAAAACACTGACCAAGTCTCCACAAATCATAGGTGCTTGTAAAGGGGAAATTTTCACCTTTTTCCATCATTCACAAAATGCCGTACTCAACTCATACGGCCATTTTGATATTTCTTGAAAATCACTGACCAAGTCTCCACAAATCATAGGTGCTTGGTAAGTGGAAATTTTCACCTTTTTCCATCATTCACAAAATGCCGTACTCAACTCATACGGCCATTTTGATATTTCTTGAAAATCACTGACCAAGTCTCCACAAATCATTGGTGCTTGTAAAGGGGAAATTTTCACCTTTTTCCATCATTCACAAAATGCTGTACTCAACTCATACGGCCATTTTGATATTTCTTGATCAAGTCTCCACAAATTATAGGTGCTTGTAAAGGGGAAATTTTCACCTTTTTCCATCATTCACAAAATGCCGTACTCAACTCATACGGCCATTTTGATATTTCTTGAAAATCACTGACCAAGTCTCCTAAAATCATAGGTGCTTGTAAAGAGGAAATTTTCACCTTTTTCCATCATTCACAAAATGCCGTACTCAACTCATACGGCCATTTTGATATTTCTTGATCAAGTCTCCACAAATTATAGGTGCTTGTAAAGGGGAAATTTTCACCTTTTTCCATCATTCACAAAATGCCGTACTCAACTCATACGGCCATTTTGATATTTCTTGAAAATCACTGACCAAGTCTCCACAAATCATAGGTGCTTGGTAAGTGGAAATTTTCACCTTTTCCCATCATTCACAAAATGCCGTACTCAACTCATACGGCCATTTTGATATTTCTTGAAAATCACTGACCAAGTCTCCACAAATCATAGGTGCTTGTAAAGGGGAAATTTTCACCTTTTTCCATCATTCACAAAATGCCGTACTCAACTCATACGGACATTTTGATATTTCTTGAAAATCACTGACCAAGTCTCCACAAATCATAGGTGCTTGGTAAGTGGAAATTTTCACCTTTTTCCATCATTCACAAAATGCCGTACTCAACTCATACGACCATTTTGATATTTCTTGACCTAGTCTCCACAAATCATAGGTGCTTGTAAAGGGGAAATTTTCACCTTTTTCCATCATTCACAAAATGCCGTACTCAACTCATACAGCCATTTTGAAATTTCTTGTCCAAGTCTCCACAAATTATAGGTGCTTGTAAAGGGGAAATTTTCACCTTTTTCCATCATTCACAAAATGCCGTACTCAACTCATACGGCCATTTTGATATTTCTTGAAAATCACTGACCAAGTCTCCACAAATTATAGGTGCTTGTAAAGGGGAAATTTTCACCTTTTTCCATCATGCACAAAATGCCGTACTCAACTCATACGGCCATTTTGATATTTCTTGACCAAGTCTCCACAAATTATAGGTGCTTGTAAAGGGGAAATTTTCACCTTTTTCCATCATTCACCTAATGCCGTACTCAACTCATACGGCCATTTTGATATTTCTTGAAAATCACTGACCAAGTCTCCTAAAATCATAGGTGCTTGTAAAGAGGAAATTTTCACCTTTTTCCATCATTCACAAAATGCCGTACTCAACTCATACGGCCATTTTGATATTTCTTGAAAATCACTGACCAAGTCTCCACAAATCATAGGTGCTTGGTAAGTGGAAATTTTCACCTTTTTCCATCATTCACAAAATGCCGTACTCAACTCATACGGCCATTTTGATATTTCTTGAAAATCACTGACCAAGTCTCCACAAATCATTGGTGCTTGTAAAGGGGAAATTTTCACCTTTTTCCATCATTCACAAAATGCCGTACTCAACTCATCACCTTTTTCCATCATTCACAAAATGCCGTACTCAACTCATACGGCCATTTTGATATTTCTTGAAAATCACTGACCAAGTCTCCACAAATCATAGGTGCTTGGTAAGGGGAAATTTTCACCTTTTTCCATCATTCACAAAATGCCGTACTCAACTCATACGGCCATTTTGATATTTCTTGACCAAGTCTCCACAAATTATAGGTGCTTGTAAAGGGGAAATTTTCACCTTTTTCCATCATGCACAAAATGCCGTACTCAACTCATACGGCCATTTTGATATTTCTTGACCAAGTCTCCATAAATTATAGGTGCTTGTAAAGGGGAAATTTTCACCTTTTTCCATCATTCACAAAATGCCGTACTCAACTCATACGGCCATTTTGATATTTCTTGAAAATCACTGACCAAGTCTCCACAAATCATAGGTGCTTGGTAAGTGGAAATTTTCACCTTTTTCCATCTTTCACAAAATGCCGTACTCAACTCATACGGCCATTTTGATATTTCTTGAAAGTAACTGACCAAGTCTCCACAAATCATAGGTGCTTGATAAGTGGAAATTTTCACCTTTTTCCATCATTCACAAAATGCCCTACTCAACTCATACGGCCATTTTGATATTTCTTGAAAATCACTGACCAAGTCTCCACAAATCATAGGTGCTTGGTAAGTGGAAATTTTCACCTTTTTCCATCATTCACAAAATGCCGTACTCAACTCATACGGCCATTTTGATATTTCTTGAAAGTCACTGACCAAGTCTCCACAAATCATAGGTGCTTGATAAGTGGAAATTTTCACCTTTTTCCATCATTCACAAAATGCCCTACTCAACTCATACGGCCATTTTGATATTTCTTGAAAATCACTGACCAAGTCTCCACAAATCATAGGTGCTTGGTAAGTGGAAATTTTCACCTTTTTCCATCATTCACAAAATGCCGTACTCAACTCATACGGCCATTTTGATATTTCTTGAAAATCACTGACCAAGTCTCCACAAATCATTGGTGCTTGTAAAGGGGAAATTTTCACCTTTTCCCATCACTCACAAAATGCCGTACTCAACTCATACGGCCATTTTGATATTTCTTGATCAAGTCTCCACAAATTATGGGTGCTTGTAAAGGGGAAATTTTCACCTTTTCCCATCATTCACAAAATGCCGTACTCAACTCATACGGCCATTTTGATATTTCTTGAAAATCACTGACCAAGTCTCCACAAATCATAGGTGCTTGGTAAGTGGAAATTTTCACCTTTTCCCATCACTCACAAAATGCTGTACTCAACTCATACGGCCATTTTGATATTTCTTGAAAATCACTGACCAAGTCTCCACAAATCATAGGTGCTTGGTAAGTGGAAATTTTCACCTTTTTCCATCATTCACAAAATGCCCTACTCAACTCATACGGCCATTTTGATATTTCTTGAAAATCACTGACCAAGTCTCCACAAATCATAAGTGCTTGGTAAGTGGAAATTTTCACCTTTTTCCATCATTCACAAAATGCCATACTCAACTCATACGGCCATTTTGATATTTCTTGAAAATCACTGACCAAGTCTCCACAAATCATAGGTGCTTGGTAAGTGGAAATTTTCACCTTTTTCCATCATTCACAAAATGCCGTACTCAACTCATACGGCCATTTTGATATTTCTTGAAAATCACTGACCAAGTCTCCACAAATCATAGGTGCTTGGTAAGGGGAAATTTTCACCTTTTTCCATCATTCACAAAATGCAGTACTCAACTCATACGGCCATTTTGATATTTCTTGACCAAGTCTCCACAAATTATAGGTGCTTGTAAAGGGGAAATTTTCACCTTTTTCCATCATGCACAAAATGCCGTACTCAACTCATATGGCCATTTTGATATTTCTTGACCAAGTCTCCACAAATTATAGGTGCTTGTAAAGGGGAAATTTTCACCTTTTTCCATCATTCACAAAATGCCGTACTCAACTCATACGGCCATTTTGATATTTCTTGAAAATCACTGACCAAGTCTCCACAAATCATAGGTGCTTGGTAAGTGGAAATTTTCACCTTTTTCCATCATTCACAAAATGCCGTACTCAACTCATAGGGCCATTTTGATATTTCTTGAAAATCACTGACCAAGTCTCCACAAATCATAGGTGCTTGGTAAGTGGAAATTTTCACCTTTTTCCATCTTTCACAAAATGCCGTACTCAACTCATACGGCCATTTTGATATTTCTTGAAAGTCACTGACCAAGTCTCCACAAATCATAGGTGCTTGATAAGTGGAAATTTTCACCTTTTTCCATCATTCACAAAATGCCCTACTCAACTCATACGGCCATTTTGATATTTCTTGAAAATCACTGACCAAGTCTCCACAAATCATAGGTGCTTGGTAAGTGGAAATTTTCACCTTTTTCCATCATTCACAAAATGCCGTACTCAACTCATACGGCCATTTTGATATTTCTTGAAAATCACTGACCAAGTCTCCACAAATCATTGGTGCTTGTAAAGGGGAAATTTTCACCTTTTCCCATCACTCACAAAATGCCGTACTCAACTCATACGGCCATTTTGATATTTCTTGATCAAGTCTCCACAAATTATGGGTGCTTGTAAAGGGGAAATTTTCACCTTTTCCCATCATTCACAAAATGCCGTACTCAACTCATACGGCCATTTTGATATTTCTTGAAAATCACTGACCAAGTCTCCACAAATCATAGGTGCTTGGTAAGTGGAAATTTTCACCTTTTCCCATCACTCACAAAATGCCGTACTCAACTCATACGGCCATTTTGATATTTCTTGAAAATCACTGACCAAGTCTCCACAAATCATAGGTGCTTGGTAAGTGGAAATTTTCACCTTTTTCCATCATTCACAAAATGCCCTACTCAACTCATACGGCCATTTTGATATTTCTTGAAAATCACTGACCAAGTCTCCACAAATCATAAGTGCTTGGTAAGTGGAAATTTTCACCTTTTTCCATCATTCACAAAATGCCATACTCAACTCATACGGCCATTTTGATATTTCTTGAAAATCACTGACCATGTCTCCACAAATCATAGGTGCTTGGTAAGTGGAAATTTTCACCTTTTTCCATCATTCACAAAATGCCGTACTCAACTCATACGGCCATTTTGATATTTCTTGAAAATCATTGACCAAGTCTCCACAAATCATAGGTGCTTGGTAAGTGGAAATTTTCACCTTTTTCCATCATTCACAAAATGCCATACTCAACTCATACGGCCATTTTGATATTTCTTGAAAATCACTGACCAAGTCTCCACAAATCATAGGTGCTTGGTAAGTGGAAATTTTCACCTTTTTCCATCATTCACAAAATGCCGTACTCAACTCATACGGCCATTTTGATATTTCTTGAAAATCACTGACCAAGTCTCCACAAATCATAGGTGCTTGTAAAGGGGAAATTTTCACCTTTTTCCATCATTCACAAAATGCCGTACTCAACTCATACAGCCATTTTGATATTTCTTGAAAATCACTGACCAAATCTCCTAAAATCATAGGTGCTTGTAAAGAGGAAATTTTCACCTTTTTCCATCATTCACAAAATGCCGTACTCAACTCATACGGCCATTTTGATATTTCTTGAAAATCACTGACCAAGTCTCCACAAATCATAGGTGCTTGGTAAGTGGAAATTTTCACCTTTTTCCATCATTCACAAAATGCCGTACTCAACTCATACGGCCATTTTGATATTTCTTGACCAAGTCTCCACAAATCATAGGTGCTTGGTAAGTGGAAATTTTCACCTTTTTCCATCATTCACAAAATGCCGTACTCAACTCATATGGCCATTTTGATATTTCTTGAAAATCACTGACCAAGTCTCCACAAATCATAGGTGCTTGGTAAGTGGAAATTTTCACCTTTTTCCATCATTTACAAAATGCCCTACTCAACTCATACGGCCATTTTGATATATCTTGAAAATCACTGACCAAGTCTCCACAAATCATAAGTGCTTGGTAAGTGGAAATTTTCACCTTTTTCCATCATTCACAAAATGCCATACTCAACTCATACGGCCATTTTGATATTTCTTGAAAATCACTGACCAAGTCTCCACAAATCATAGGTGCTTGGTAAGTGGAAATTTTCACCTTTTTCCATCATTCACAAAATGCCGTACTCAACTCATACGGCCATTTTGATATTTCTTGAAAATCACTGACCAAGTCTCCACAAATCATTGGTGCTTGTAAAGGGGAAATTTTCACCTTTTTCCATCATTCACAAAATGCCGTACTCAACTCATACGGCCATTTTGATATTTCTTGAAAATCACTGACCAAGTCTCCACAAATCATAGGTGCTTGGTAAGGGGAAATTTTCACCTTTTTCCATCATTCACAAAATGCCGTACTCAACTCATACGGCCATTTTGATATTTCTTGACCAAGTCTCCACAAATTATAGGTGCTTGTAAAGGGGAAATTTTCACCTTTTTCCATCATGCACAAAATGCCGTACTCAACTCATACGGCCATTTTGATATTTCTTGACCAAGTCTCCACAAATTATAGGTGCTTGTAAAGGGGAAATTTTCACCTTTTTCCATCATTCACAAAATGCCTTACTCAACTCATAGGGCCATTTTGATATTTCTTGAAAATCACTGACCAAGTCTCCACAAATCATAGGTGCTTGGTAAGTGGAAATTTTCACCTTTTTCCATCATTCACAAAATGCCGTACTCAACTCATAGGGCCATTTTGATATTTCTTGAAAATCACTGACCAAGTCTCCACAAATCATAGGTGGACAAATCATAGGTGCTTGGTAAGTGGAAATTTTCACCTTTTTCCATCATTCACAAAATGCCGTACTCAACTCATACGGCCATTTTGATATTTCTCGAAAATCACTGACCAAGTCTCCACAAATCATAGGTGCTTGATAAGTGGAAATTTTCACCTTTTTCCATCATTCACAAAATGCCGTACTCAACTCATACGGCCATTTTGATATTTCTCGAAAATCACTGACCAAGTCTCCACAAATCATAGGTGCTTGATAAGTGGAAATTTTCACCTTTTTCCATCATTCACAAAATGCCGTACTCAACTCATACGGCCATTTTGATATTTCTTGAAAATCACTGACCAAGTCTCCACAAATCATAGGTGCTTGGTAAGTGGAAATTTTCACCTTTTTCCATCATTCACAAAATGCCGTACTCAACTCATACGGCCATTTTGATATTTCTTGAAAATCACTGACCAAGTCTCCACAAATCATAGGTGCTTGGTAAGTGGAAATTTTCACCTTTTTCCATCATTCACAAAATGCCGTACTCAACTCATACGGCCATTTTGATATTTCTTGAAAGTCACTGACCATGTCTCCACAAATCATAGGTGCTTGATAAGTGGAAATTTTCACCTTTTTCCATCATTCACAAAATGCCGTACTCAACTCATACGGCCATTTTGATATTTCTTGAAAATCACTGACCAAGTCTCCACAAATCATAGGTGCTTGGTAAGTGGAAATTTTCACCTTTTTCCATCATTCACAAAATGCCGTACTCAACTCATACGGCCATTTTGATATTTCTTGAAAATCACTGACCAAGTCTCCACAAATCATAGGTGCTTGATAAGTGGAAATTTTCACCTTTTTCCATCATTCACAAAATGCCGTACTCAACTCATACGGCCATTTTGATATTTCTTGAAAATCACTGACCAAGTCTCCACAAATCAAAGGTGCTTGATAAGTGGAAATTTTCACCTTTTTCCATCATTCACAAAATGCCGTACTCAACTCATACGGCCATTTTGATATTTCTTGAAAATCACTGACCAAGTCTCCACAAATCATAGGTGCTTGGTAAGTGGAAATTTTCACCTTTTTCCATCATTCACAAAATGCCGTACTCAACTCATACGGCCATTTTGATATTTCTTGAAAATCATTGACCAAGTCTCCACAAATCATAGGTGCTTGGTAAGTGGAAATTTTCACCTTTTTCCATCATTCACAAAATGCCATACTCAACTCATAAGGCCATTTTGATATTTCTTGAAAATGACTGACCAAGTCTCCACAAATCATAGGTGCTTGTAAAGGGGAAATTTTCACCTTTTTCCATCATTCACAAAATGCTGTACTCAACTCATACGGCCATTTTGATATTTCTTGAAAATCACTGACCAAGTCTCCTAAAATCATAGGTGCTTGTAAAGAGGAAATTTTCACCTTTTTCCATCATTCACAAAATGCCGTACTCAACTCATACGGCCATTTTGATATTTCTTGAAAATCACTGACCAAGTCTCCACAAATCATAGGTGCTTGGTAAGTGGAAATTTTCACCTTTTTCCATCATTCACAAAATGCCGTACACAACTCATACGGCCATTTTGATATTTCTTGAAAATCACTGACCAAGTCTCCACAAATCATTGGTGCTTGTAAAGGGGAAATTTTCACCTTTTCCCATCACTCACAAAATGCCGTACTCAACTCATACGGCCATTTTGATATTTCTTGATCAAGTCTCCACAAATTATAGGTGCTTGTAAAGGGGAAATTTTCACCTTTTCCCATCATTCACAAAATGCCGTACTCAACTCATACGGCCATTTTGATATTTCTTGAAAATCACTGACCAAGTCTCCACAAATCATAGGTGCTTGTAAAGGGGAAATTTTCACCTTTTTCCATCATTCACAAAATGCCGTACTCAACTCATACGGCCATTTTGATATTTCTTGAAAATCACTGACCAAGTCTCCACAAATCATAGGTGCTTGGTAAGTGGAAAATTTCACCTTTTTCCATCATTCACAAAATGCCGTACTCAACTCATACGGCCATTTTGATATTTCTTGAAAATCACTGACCAAGTCTCCACAAATCATAGGTGCTTGATAAGTGGAAATTTTCACCTTTTTCCATCATTCACAAAATGCCGTACTCAACTCATACGGCCATTTTGATATTTCTTGACCAAGTCTCCACAAATCATAGGTGCTTGGTAAGTGGAAATTTTCACCTTTTTCCATCATTCACAAAATGCCGTACTCAACTCATACGGCCATTTTGATATTTCTTGAAAATGACTGACCAAGTCTCCACAAATCATAGGTGCTTGTAAAGGGGAAATTTTCACCTTTTTCCATCATTCACAAAATGCCGTACTCAACTCATACGGCCATTTTGATATTTCTTGAAAATCACTGACCAAGTCTCCTAAAATCATAGGTGCTTGTAAAGAGGAAATTTTCACCTTTTTCCATCATTCACAAAATGCCGTACTCAACTCATACGGCCATTTTGATATTTCTTGAAAATCACTGACCAAGTCTCCACAAATCATAGGTGCTTGGTAAGTGGAAATTTTCACCTTTTTCCATCATTCACAAAATGCCCTACTCAACTCATACGGCCATTTTGATATTTCTTGAAAATCACTGACCAAGTCTCCACAAATCATAGGTGCTTGGTAAGTGGAAATTTTCACCTTTTTCCATCATTCACAAAATGCCGTACTCAACTCATACGGCCATTTTGATATTTCTTGAAAATCACTGACCAAGTCTCCACAAATCATAGGTGCTTGGTAAGTGGAAATTTTCACCTTTTTCCATCATTCTCAAAATGCCATACTCAACTCATACGGCCATTTTGATATTTCTTGAAAATCACTGACCAAGTCTCCACAAATCATAGGTGCTTGGTAAGTGGAAATTTTCACCTTTTTCCATCATTCACAAAATGCCGTACTCAACTCATACGGCCATTTTGATATTTCTTGAACATCACTGACCAAGTCTCCACAAATCATAGGTGCTTGATAAGTGGAAATTTTCACCTTTTTCCATCATTCACAAAATGCCGTACTCAACTCATACGGCCATTTTGATATTTCTTGAAAAACACTGACCAAGTCTCCACAAATCATAGGTGCTTGATAAGTGGAAATTTTCACCTTTTTCCATCATTCACAAAATGCCGTACTCAACTCATACGGCCATTTTGATATTTCTTGAAAATCACTGACCAAGTCTCCACAAATCATAGGTGCTTGGTAAGTGGAAATTTTCACCTTTTCCCATCACTCACAAAATGCCGTACTCAACTCATACGGCCATTTTGATATTTCTTGACCAAGTCTCCACAAATCATAGGTGCTTGATAAGTGGAAATTTTCACCTTTTTCCATCATTCACAAAATGCCGTACTCAACTCATACAGCCATTTTGATATTTCTTGAAAATGACTGACCAAGTCTCCACAAATCATAGGTGCTTGTAAAGGGGAAATTTTCACCTTTTTCCATCATTCACAAAATGCCGTACTCAACTCATACGGCCATTTTGATATTTCTTGAAAATCACTGACCAAGTCTCCACAAATCATAAGTGCTTGGTAAGTGCAAAATTTTCACCTTTTTCCATCATTCTCAAAATGCCATACTCAACTCATACGGCCATTTTGATATTTCTTGAAAATCACTGACCAAGTCTCCACAAATCATAGGTGCTTGGTAAGTGGAAATTTTCACCTTTTTCCATCATTCACAAAATGCCGTACTCAACTCATACGGCCATTTTGATATTTCTTGAAAATCACTGACCAAGTCTCCACAAATCATAGGTGCTTGTAAAGGGGAAATTTTCACCTTTTTCCATCATTCACAAAATGCCGTACTCAACTCATACGGCCATTTTGATATTTCTTGAAAATCACTGACCAAGTCTCCACAAATCATAGGTGCTTGGTAAGTGGAAATTTTCACCTTTTTCCATCATTCACAAAATGCCGTACTCAACTCATACGGCCATTTTGATATTTCTTGAAAGTCACTGACCAAGTCTCCACAAATCATAGGTGCTTGATAAGTGGAAATTTTCACCTTTTTCCATCATTCACAAAATGCCGTACTCAACTCATACGGCCATTTTGATATTTCTTGACCAAGTCTCCACAAATCATAGGTGCTTGGTAAGTGGAAATTTTCACCTTTTTCCATCATTCACAAAATGCCGTACTCAACTCATACGGCCATTTTGATATTTCTTGAAAATCACTGACCAAGTCTCCTAAAATCATAGGTGCTTGTAAAGAGGAAATTTTCACCTTTTTCCATCATTCACAAAATGCCGTACTCAACTCATACGGCCATTTTGATATTTCTTGAAAATCACTGACCAAGTCTCCACAAATCATAGGTGCTTGGTAAGTGGAAATTTTCACCTTTTTCCATCATTCACAAAATGCCGTACTCAACTCATACGGCCATTTTGATATTTCTTGAAAATCACTGACCAAGTCTCCACAAATCATTGGTGCTTGTAAAGGGGAAATTTTCACCTTTTCCCATCACTCACAAAATGCCGTACTCAACTCATACGGCCATTTTGATATTTCTTGATCAAGTCTCCACAAATTATAGGTGCTTGTAAAGGGGAAATTTTCACCTTTTCCCATCATTCACAAAATGCCGTACTCAACTCATACGGCCATTTTGATATTTCTTGAAAATCACTGACCAAGTCTCCACAAATCATAGGTGCTTGTAAAGGGGAAATTTTCACCTTTTTCCATCATTCACAAAATGCCGTACTCAACTCATACGGCCATTTTGATATTTCTTGAAAGTCACTGACCAAGTCTCCACAAATCATAGGTGCTTGATAAGTGGAAATTTTCACCTTTTTCCATCATTCACAAAATGCCGTACTCAACTCATACGGCCATTTTGATATTTCTTGACCAAGTCTCCACAAATCATAGGTGCTTGGTAAGTGGAAATTTTCACCTTTTTCCATCATTCACAAAATGCCGTACTCAACTCATACGGCCATTTTGATATTTCTTGAAAATGACTGACCAAGTCTCCACAAATCATAGGTGCTTGTAAAGGGGAAATTTTCACCTTTTTCCATCATTCACAAAATGCCGTACTCAACTCATACGGCCATTTTGATATTTCTTGAAAATCACTGACCAAGTCTCCTAAAATCATAGGTGCTTGTAAAGAGGAAATTTTCACCTTTTTCCATCATTCACAAAATGCCGTACTCAACTCATACGGCCATTTTGATATTTCTTGAAAATCACTGACCAAGTCTCCACAAATCATAGGTGCTTGGTAAGTGGAAATTTTCACCTTTTTCCATCATTCACAAAATGCCGTACTCAACTCATACGGCCATTTTGATATTTCTTGAAAATCACTGACCAAGTCTCCACAAATCATTGGTGCTTGTAAAGGGGAAATTTTCACCTTTTCCCATCACTCACAAAATGCCGTACTCAACTCATACGGCCATTTTGATATTTCTTGATCAAGTCTCCACAAATTATAGGTGCTTGTAAAGGGGAAATTTTCACCTTTTCCCATCATTCACAAAATGCCGTACTCAACTCATACGGCCATTTTGATATTTTTGGAAAATCACTGACCAAGTCTCCACAAATCATAGGTGCTTGTAAAGGGGAAATTTTCACCTTTTTCCATCATTCACAAAATGCCGTACTCAACTCATACGGCCATTTTGATATTTCTTGAAAATCACTGACCAAGTCTCCACAAATCATAGGTGCTTGGTAAGTGGAAATTTTCACCTTTTTCCATCATTCACAAAATGCCGTACTCAACTCATATGGCCATTTTGATATTTCTTGAAAATCACTGACCAAGTCTCCACAAATCATAGGTGCTTGATAAGTGGAAATTTTCACCTTTTTCCATCATTCACAAAATGCCGTACTCAACTCATACGGCCATTTTGATATTTCTTGACCAAGTCTCCACAAATCATAGGTGCTTGGTAAGTGGAAATTTTCACCTTTTTCCATCATTCACAAAATGCCGTACTCAACTCATACGGCCATTTTGATATTTCTTGAAAATGACTGACCAAGTCTCCACAAATCATAGGTGCTTGTAAAGGGGAAATTTTCACCTTTTTCCATCATTCACAAAATGCCGTACTCAACTCATACGGCCATTTTGATATTTCTTGAAAATCACTGACCAAGTCTCCTAAAATCATAGGTGCTTGTAAAGAGGAAATTTTCACCTTTTTCCATCATTCACAAAATGCCGTACTCAACTCATACGGCCATTTTGATATTTCTTGAAAATCACTGACCAAGTCTCCACAAATCATAGGTGCTTGTAAAGGGGAAATTTTCACCTTTTTCCATCATTCACAAAATGCCGTACTCAACTCATACGGCCATTTTGATATTTCTTGAAAATCACTGACCAAGTCTCCACAAATCATAGGTGCTTGGTAAGTGGAAATTTTCACCTTTTTCCATCATTCACAAAATGCCGTACTCAACTCATACGGCAATTTTGATATTTCTTGAAAATCACTGACCAAGTCTCCACAAATCATAGGTGCTTGGTAAGTGGAAATTTTCACCTTTTTCCATCATTCTCAAAATGCCATACTCAACTCATACGGCCATTTTGATATTTCTTGAAAATCACTGACCAAGTCTCCACAAATCATAGGTGCTTGGTAAGTGGAAATTTTCACCTTTTTCCATCATTCACAAAATGCCGTACTCAACTCATACGGCCATTTTGATATTTCTTGAAAATCACTGACCAAGTCTCCACAAATCATAGGTGCTTGATAAGTGGAAATT
Organism: Planococcus citri; assembly: GCF_950023065.1. Lineage (NCBI taxonomy): Eukaryota > Metazoa > Arthropoda > Insecta > Hemiptera > Pseudococcidae > Planococcus > Planococcus citri. The sequence goes on along the minus strand of NC_088679.1, from coordinate 29,519,274 downwards.
TTCACCTTTTTCCATCATTCACAAAATGCCGTACTCAACTCATACGGCCATTTTGATATTTCTTGAAAAACACTGACCAAGTCTCCACAAATCATAGGTGCTTGATAAGTGGAAATTTTCACCTTTTTCCGTCATTCACAAAATGCCGTACTCAACTCATACGGCCATTTTGATATTTCTTGACCAAGTCTCCACAAATCATAGGTGCTTGGTAAGTGGAAATTTTCACCTTTTTCCATCATTCACAAAATGCCGTACTCAACTCATACGGCCATTTTGATATTTCTTGAAAATCACTGACCAAGTCTCCTAAAATCATAGGTGCTTGTAAAGAGGAAATTTTCACCTTTTTCCATCATTCACAAAATGCCGTACTCAACTCATACGGCCATTTTGATATTTCTTGAAAATCACTGACCAAGTCTCCACAAATCATAGGTGCTTGGTAAGTGGAAATTTTCACCTTTTTCCATCATTCACAAAATGCCGTACTCAACTCATACGGCCATTTTGATATTTCTTGAAAATCACTGACCAAGTCTCCACAAATCATTGGTGCTTGTAAAGGGGAAATTTTCACCTTTTCCCATCACTCACAAAATGCCGTACTCATCTCATACGGCCATTTTGATATTTCTTGATCAAGTCTCCACAAATTATAGGTGCTTGTAAAGGGGAAATTTTCACCTTTTCCCATCATTCACAAAATGCCGTACTCAACTCATACTGCCATTTTGATATTTCTTGAAAATCACTGACCAAGTCTCCACAAATCATAGGTGCTTGTAAAGGGGAAATTTTCACCTTTTTCCATCATTCACAAAATGCCGTACTCAACTCATACGGCCATTTTGATATTTCTTGAAAGTCACTGACCAAGTCTCCACAAATCATAGGTGCTTGATAAGTGGAAATTTTCACCTTTTTCCATCATTCACAAAATGCCGTACTCAACTCATACGGCCATTTTGATATTTCTTGACCAAGTCTCCACAAATCATAGGTGCTTGGTAAGTGGAAATTTTCACCTTTTTCCATCATTCACAAAATGCCGTACTCAACTCATACGGCCATTTTGATATTTCTTGAAAATGACTGACCAAGTCTCCACAAATCATAGGTGCTTGTAAAGGGGAAATTTTCACCTTTTTCCATCATTCACAAAATGCCGTACTCAACTCATACGGCCATTTTGATATTTCTTGAAAATCACTGACCAAGTCTCCTAAAATCATAGGTGCTTGTAAAGAGGAAATTTTCACCTTTTTCCATCATTCACAAAATGCCGTACTCAACTCATACGGCCATTTTGATATTTCTTGAAAATCACTGACCAAGTCTCCACAAATCATAGGTGCTTGGTAAGTGGAAATTTTCACCTTTTTCCATCATTCACAAAATGCCGTACTCAACTCATACGGCCATTTTGATATTTCTTGAAAATCACTGACCAAGTCTCCACAAATCATTGGTGCTTGTAAAGGGGAAATTTTCACCTTTTCCCATCACTCACAAAATGCCGTACTCATCTCATACGGCCATTTTGATATTTCTTGATCAAGTCTCCACAAATTATAGGTGCTTGTAAAGGGGAAATTTTCACCTTTTTCCATCATTCACAAAATGCCGTACTCAACTCATACGGCCATTTTGATATTTCTTGAAAATCACTGACCAAGTCTCCACAAATCATAGGTGCTTGGTAAGTGGAAATTTTCACCTTTTTCCATCATTCACAAAATGCCGTACTCAACTCATACGGCCATTTTGATATTTCTTGAAAATCACTGACCAAGTCTCCACAAATCATAGGTGCTTGGTAAGTGGAAATTTTCACCTTTTTCCATCATTCACAAAATGCCGTACTCAACTCATACGGCCATTTTGATATTTCTTGAAAATCACTGACCAAGTCTCCACAAATCATAGGTGCTTGATAAGTGGAAATTTTCACCTTTTTCCATCATTCACAAAATGCCGTACTCAACTCATACGGCCATTTTGATATTTCTTGAAAATCATTGACCAAGTCTCCACAAATCATAGGTGCTTGGTAAGTGGAAATTTTCACCTTTTTCCATCATTCACAAAATGCCGTACTCAACTCATACGGCCATTTTGATATTTCTTGAAAATCACTGACCAAGTCTCCACAAATCATAGGTGCTTGGTAAGTGGAAATTTTCACCTTTTTCCATCATTCACAAAATGCCGTACTCAACTCATACGGCCATTTTGATATTTCTTGAAAATGACTGACCAAGTCTCCACAAATCATAGGTGCTTGTAAAGGGGAAATTTTCACCTTTTTCCATCATTCACAAAATGCCGTACTCAACTCATACGGCCATTTTGATATTTCTTGATCAAGTCTCCACAAATTATAGGTGCTTGTAAAGGGGAAATTTTCACCTTTTCCCATCATTCACAAAATGCTGTACTCAACTCATACGGCCATTTTGATATTTCTTGAAAATCACTGACCAAGTCTCCACAAATCATAGGTGCTTGTAAAGGGGAAATTTTCACCTTTTTCCATCATTCACAAAATGCCGTACTCAACTCATACGGCCATTTTGATATTTCTTGAAAATCACTGACCAAGTCTCCACAAATCATAGGTGCTTGGTAAGTGGAAATTTTCACCTTTTTCCATCATTCACAAAATGCCGTACTCAACTCATATGGCCATTTTGATATTTCTTGAAAATCACTGACCAAGTCTCCACAAATCATAGGTGCTTGGTAAGTGGAAATTTTCACCTTTTTCCATCATTCACAAAATGCCGTACTCAACTCATACGGCCATTTTGATATTTCTTGAAAAACACTGACCAAGTCTCCACAAATCATAGGTGCTTGGTAAGTGGAAATTTTCACCTTTTTCCATCATTCACAAAATGCCGTACTCAACTCATACGGCCATTTTGATATTTCTTGAAAATCACTGACCAAGTCTCCACAAATCATAGGTGCTTGGTAAGTGGAAATTTTCACCTTTTTCCATCATTCACAAAATGCCGTACTCAACTCATACGGCCATTTTGATATTTCTTGAAAATCACTGACCAAGTCTCCACAAATCATTGGTGCTTGTAAAGGGGAAATTTTCACCTTTTCCCATCACTCACAAAATGCCGTACTCAACTCATACGGCCATTTTGATATTTCTTGATCAAGTCTCCACAAATTATAGGTGCTTGTAAAGGGGAAATTTTCACCTTTTCCCATCATTCACAAAATGCCGTACTCAACTCATACGGCCATTTTGATATTTCTTGAAAATCACTGACCAAGTCTCCACAAATCATAGGTGCTTGTAAAGGGGAAATTTTCACCTTTTTCCATCATTCACAAAATGCCGTACTCAACTCATACGGCCATTTTGATATTTCTTGAAAATCACTGACCAAGTCTCCACAAATCATAGGTGCTTGTAAAGGGGAAATTTTCACCTTTTTCCATCATTCACAAAATGCCGTACTCAACTCATACGGCCATTTTGATATTTCTTGAAAATCACTGACCAAGTCTCCACAAATCATAGGTGCTTGGTAAGTGGAAATTTTCACCTTTTTCCATCATTCACAAAATGCCGTACTCAACTCATACGGCCATTTTGATATTTCTTGAAAATCACTGACCAAGTCTCCACAAATCATAGGTGCTTGATAAGTGGAAATTTTCACCTTTTTCCATCATTCACAAAATGCCGTACTCAACTCATACGGCCATTTTGATATTTCTTGAAAATCATTGACCAAGTCTCCACAAATCATAGGTGCTTGGTAAGTGGAAATTTTCACCTTTTTCCATCATTCACAAAATGCCGTACTCAACTCATACGGCCATTTTGATATTTCTTGAAAATCACTGACCAAGTCTCCACAAATCATAGGTGCTTGGTAAGTGGAAATTTTCACCTTTTTCCATCATTCACAAAATGCCGTACTCAACTCATACGGCCATTTTGATATTTCTTGAAAATGACTGACCAAGTCTCCACAAATCATAGGTGCTTGTAAAGGGGAAATTTTCACCTTTTTCCATCATTCACAAAATGCCGTACTCAACTCATACGGCCATTTTGATATTTCTTGAAAATCACTGACCAAGTCTCCACAAATCATAGGTGCTTGATAAGTGGAAATTTTCACCTTTTTCCATCATTCACAAAATGCCGTACTCAACTCATACGGCCATTTTGATATTTCTTGAAAATCATTGACCAAGTCTCCACAAATCATAGGTGCTTGGTAAGTGGAAATTTTCACCTTTTTCCATCATTCACAAAATGCCATACTCAACTCATACGGCCATTTTGATATTTCTTGAAAATCACTGACCAAGTCTCCACAAATCATTGGTGCTTGTAAAGGGGAAATTTTCACCTTTTCCCATCACTCACAAAATGCCGTACTCAACTCATACGGCCATTTTGATATTTCTTGATCAAGTCTCCACAAATTATAGGTGCTTGTAAAGGGGAAATTTTCACCTTTTCCCATCATTCACAAAATGCTGTACTCAACTCATACGGCCATTTTGATATTTCTTGAAAATCACTGACCAAGTCTCCACAAATCATAGGTGCTTGTAAAGGGGAAATTTTCACCTTTTTCCATCATTCACAAAATGCCGTACTCAACTCATACGGCCATTTTGATATTTCTTGAAAATCACTGACCAAGTCTCCACAAATCATAGGTGCTTGGTAAGTGGAAATTTTCACCTTTTTCCATCATTCACAAAATGCCGTACTCAACTCATACGGCCATTTTGATATTTCTTGAAAATCACTGACCAAGTCTCCACAAATCATAGGTGCTTGATAAGTGGAAATTTTCACCTTTTTCCATCATTCACAAAATGCCGTACTCAACTCATACGGCCATTTTGATATTTCTTGAAAATCATTGACCAAGTCTCCACAAATCATAGGTGCTTGGTAAGTGGAAATTTTCACCTTTTTCCATCATTCACAAAATGCCGTACTCAACTCATACGGCCATTTTGATATTTCTTGAAAATCACTGACCAAGTCTCCACAAATCATAGGTGCTTGGTAAGTGGAAATTTTCACCTTTTTCCATCATTCACAAAATGCCGTACTCAACTCATACGGCCATTTTGATATTTCTTGAAAAACACTGACCAAGTCTCCACAAATCATAGGTGCTTGGTAAGTGGAAATTTTCACCTTTTTCCATCATTCACAAAATGCCGTACTCAACTCATACGGCCATTTTGATATTTCTTGAAAATCACTGACCAAGTCTCCACAAATCATAGGTGCTTGGTAAGTGGAAATTTTCACCTTTTTCCATCATTCACAAAATGTCGTACTCAACTCATACGGCCATTTTGATATTTCTTGAAAATCACTGACCAAGTCTCCACAAATCATTGGTGCTTGTAAAGGGGAAATTTTCACCTTTTCCCATCACTCACAAAATGCCGTACTCAACTCATACGGCCATTTTGATATTTCTTGATCAAGTCTCCACAAATTATAGGTGCTTGTAAAGGGGAAATTTTCACCTTTTCCCATCATTCACAAAATGCCGTACTCAACTCATACGGCCATTTTGATATTTCTTGAAAATCACTGACCAAGTCTCCACAAATCATAGGTGCTTGTAAAGGGGAAATTTTCACCTTTTTCCATCATTCACAAAATGCCGTACTCAACTCATACGGCCATTTTGATATTTCTTGAAAATCACTGACCAAGTCTCCACAAATCATAGGTGCTTGTAAAGGGGAAATTTTCACCTTTTTCCATCATTCACAAAATGCCGTACTCAACTCATACGGCCCTTTTGATATTTCTTGAAAATCACTGACCAAGTCTCCACAAATCATAGGTGCTTGGTAAGTGGAAATTTTCACCTTTTTCCATCATTCACAAAATGCCGTACTCAACTCATACGGCCATTTTGATATTTCTTGAAAATCACTGACCAAGTCTCCACAAATCATAGGTGCTTGATAAGTGGAAATTTTCACCTTTTTCCATCATTCACAAAATGCCGTACTCAACTCATACGGCCATTTTGATATTTCTTGAAAATCATTGACCAAGTCTCCACAAATCATAGGTGCTTGGTAAGTGGAAATTTTCACCTTTTTCCATCATTCACAAAATGCCGTACTCAACTCATACGGCCATTTTGATATTTCTTGAAAATCACTGACCAAGTCTCCACAAATCATAGGTGCTTGGTAAGTGGAAATTTTCACCTTTTTCCATCATTCACAAAATGCCGTACTCAACTCATACGGCCATTTTGATATTTCTTGAAAAACACTGACCAAGTCTCCACAAATCATAGGTGCTTGATAAGTGGAAATTTTCACCTTTTTCCATCAATCACAAAATGCCGTACTCAACTCATACGGCCATTTTGATATTTCTTGAAAATGACTGACCAAGTCTCCACAAATCATAGGTGCTTGTAAAGGGGAAATTTTCACCTTTTTCCATCATTCACAAAATGCTGTACTCAACTCATACGGCCATTTTGATATTTCTTGAAAATCACTGACCAAGTCTCCACAAATCATAAGTGCTTGGTAAGTGCAAAATTTTCACCTTTTTCCATCATTCTCAAAATGCCATACTCAACTCATACGGCCATTTTGATATTTCTTGAAAATCTCTGACCAAGTCTCCACAAATCATAGGTGCTTGGTAAGTGGAAATTTTCACCTTTTTCCATCATTCACAAAATGCCGTACTCAACTCATACGGCCATTTTGATATTTCTTGAAAATCACTGACCAAGTCTCCACAAATCATAGGTGCTTGTAAAGGGGAAATTTTCACCTTTTTCCATCATTCACAAAATGCCGTACTCAACTCATACGGCCATTTTGATATTTCTTGAAAATCACTGACCAAGTCTCCACAAATCATAGGTGCTTGGTAAGTGGAAATTTTCACCTTTTTCCATCATTCACAAAATGCCGTACTCAACTCATACGGCCATTTTGATATTTCTTGAAAGTCACTGACCAAGTCTCCACAAATCATAGGTGCTTGATAAGTGGAAATTTTCACCTTTTTCCATCATTCACAAAATGCCGTACTCAACTCATACGGCCATTTTGATATTTCTTGACCAAGTCTCCACAAATCATAGGTGCTTGGTAAGTGGAAATTTTCACCTTTTTCCATCATTCACAAAATGCCGTACTCAACTCATACGGCCATTTTGATATTTCTTGAAAATGACTGACCAAGTCTCCACAAATCATAGGTGCTTGTAAAGGGGAAATTTTCACCTTTTTCCATCATTCACAAAATGCCGTACTCAACTCATACGGCCATTTTGATATTTCTTGAAAATCACTGACCAAGTCTCCTAAAATCATAGGTGCTTGTAAAGAGGAAATTTTCACCTTTTTCCATCATTCACAAAATGCCGTACTCAACTCATACGGCCATTTTGATATTTCTTGAAAATCACTGACCAAGTCTCCACAAATCATAGGTGCTTGGTAAGTGGAAATTTTCACCTTTTTCCATCATTCACAAAATGCCGTACTCAACTCATACGGCCATTTTGATATTTCTTGAAAATCACTGACCAAGTCTCCACAAATCATAGGTGCTTGATAAGTGGAAATTTTCACCTTTTTCCATCATTCACAAAATGCCGTACTCAACTCATACGGCCATTTTGATATTTCTTGAAAATCATTGACCAAGTCTCCACAAATCATAGGTGCTTGGTAAGTGGAAATTTTCACCTTTTTCCATCATTCACAAAATGCCGTACTCAACTCATACGGCCATTTTGATATTTCTTGAAAATCACTGACCAAGTCTCCACAAATCATAGGTTCTTGGTAAGTGGAAATTTTCACCTTTTTCCATCATTCACAAAATGCCGTACTCAACTCATACGGCCATTTTGATATTTCTTGAAAATCACTGACCAAGTCTCCACAAATCATAGGTGCTTGGTAAGTGGAAATTTTCACCTTTTTCCATCATTCACAAAATGCCGTACTCAACTCATACGGCCATTTTGATATTTCTTGAAAAACACTGACCAAGTCTCCACAAATCATAGGTGCTTGATAAGTGGAAATTTTCACCTTTTTCCATCATTCACAAAATGCCGTACTCAACTCATACGGCCATTTTGATATTTCTTGAAAATCACTGACCAAGTCTCCACAAATCATAGGTGCTTGGTAAGTGGAAATTTTCACCTTTTCCCATCACTCACAAAATGCCGTACTCAACTCATACGGCCATTTTGATATTTCTTGACCAAGTCTCCACAAATCATAGGTGCTTGATAAGTGGAAATTTTCACCTTTTTCCATCATTCACAAAATGCCGTACTCAACTCATACGGCCATTTTGATATTTCTTGAAAATGACTGACCAAGTCTCCACAAATCATAGGTGCTTGTAAAGGGGAAATTTTCACCTTTTTCCATCATTCACAAAATGCCGTACTCAACTCATACGGCCATTTTGATATTTCTTGAAAATCACTGACCAAGTCTCCACAAATCATAAGTGCTTGGTAAGTGCAAAATTTTCACCTTTTTCCATCATTCTCAAAATGCCATACTCAACTCATACGGCCATTTTGATATTTCTTGAAAATCTCTGACCAAGTCTCCACAAATCATAGGTGCTTGGTAAGTGGAAATTTTCACCTTTTTCCATCATTCACAAAATGCCGTACTCAACTCAGACGGCCATTTTGATATTTCTTGAAAATCACTGACCAAGTCTCCACAAATCATAGGTGCTTGTAAAGGGGAAATTTTCACCTTTTTCCATCATTCACAAAATGCCGTACTCAACTCATACGGCCATTTTGATATTTCTTGAAAATCACTGACCAAGTCTCCACAAATCATAGGTGCTTGGTAAGTGGAAATTTTCACCTTTTTCCATCATTCACAAAATGCCGTACTCAACTCATACGGCCATTTTGATATTTCTTGAAAGTCACTGACCAAGTCTCCACAAATCATAGGTGCTTGTAAAGGGGAAATTTTCACCTTTTCCCATCACTCACAAAATGCCGTACTCAACTCATACGGCCATTTTGATATTTCTTGATCAAGTCTCCACAAATTATAGGTGCTTGTAAAGGGGAAATTTTCACCTTTTCCCATCATTCACAAAATGCTGTACTCAACTCATACGGCCATTTTGATATTTCTTGAAAATCACTGACCAAGTCTCCACAAATCATAGGTGCTTGTAAAGGGGAAATTTTCACCTTTTTCCATCATTCACAAAATGCCGTACTCAACTCATACGGCCATTTTGATATTTCTTGAAAAACACTGACCAAGTCTCCACAAATCATAGGTGCTTGATAAGTGGAAATTTTCACCTTTTTCCATCATTCACAAAATGCCGTACTCAACTCATACGGCCATTTTGATATTTCTTGTCCAAGTCTCCACAAATTATAGGTGCTTGTAAAGGGGAAATTTTCACCTTTTTCCATCATTCACAAAATGCCGTACTCAACTCATACGGCCATTTTGATATTTCTTGAAAATCACTGACCAAGTCTCCACAAATCATAGGTGCTTGGTAAGTGGAAATTTTCACCTTTTTCCATCATTCACAAAATGCCGTACTCAACTCATACGGCCATTTTGATATTTCTTGAAAATCATTGACCAAGTCTCCACAAATCATAGGTGCTTGGTAAGTGGAAATTTTCACCTTTTTCCATCATTCACAAAATGCCGTACTCAACTCATACGGCCATTTTGATATTTCTTGAAAATCATTGACCAAGTCTCCACAAATCATAGGTGCTTGGTAAGTGGAAATTTTCACCTTTTTCCATCATTCACAAAATGCCGTACTCAACTCATACGGCCATTTTGATATTTCTTGAAAATCACTGACCAAGTCTCCACAAATCATAGGTGCTTGGTAAGTGGAAATTTTCACCTTTTTCCATCATTCACAAAATGCCGTACTCAACTCATACGGCCATTTTGATATTTCTTGAAAATCACTGACCAAGTCTCCACAAATCATAGGTGCTTGGTAAGTGGAAATTTTCACCTTTTTCCATCATTCACAAAATGCCGTACTCAACTCATACGGCCATTTTGATATTTCTTGAAAAACACTGACCAAGTCTCCACAAATCATAGGTGCTTGATAAGTGGAAATTTTCACCTTTTTCCATCATTCACAAAATGCCGTACTCAACTCATACGGCCATTTTGATATTTCTTGAAAATCACTGACCAAGTCTCCACAAATCATAGGTGCTTGGTAAGTGGAAATTTTCACCTTTTCCCATCACTCACAAAATGCCGTACTCAACTCATACGGCCATTTTGATATTTCTTGACCAAGTCTCCACAAATCATAGGTGCTTGATAAGTGGAAATTTTCACCTTTTTCCATCAGTCACAAAATGCCGTACTCAACTCATACGGCCATTTTGATATTTCTTGAAAATGACTGACCAAGTCTCCACAAATCATAGGTGCTTGTAAAGGGGAAATTTTCACCTTTTTCCATCATTCACAAAATGCCGTACTCAACTCATACGGCCATTTTGATATTTCTTGAAAATCACTGACCAAGTCTCCACAAATCATAGGTGCTTGTAAAGGGGAAATTTTCACCTTTTTCCATCATTCACAAAATGCCGTACTCAACTCATACGGCCATTTTGATATTTCTTGAAAAACACTGACCAAGTCTCCACAAATCATAGGTGCTTGATAAGTGGAAATTTTCACCTTTTTCCATCATTCACAAAATGCCGTACTCAACTCATACGGCCATTTTGATATTTCTTGTCCAAGTCTCCACAAATTATAGGTGCTTGTAAAGGGGAAATTTTCACCTTTTTCCATCATTCACAAAATGCCGTACTCAACTCATACGGCCATTTTGATATTTCTTGAAAATCACTGACCAAGTCTCCACAAATCATAGGTGCTTGGTAAGTGGAAATTTTCACCTTTTTCCATCATTCACAAAATGCCGTACTCAACTCATACGGCCATTTTGATATTTCTTGAAAATCACTGACCAAGTCTCCACAAATCATAGGTGCTTGGTAAGTGGAAATTTTCACCTTTTCCCATCACTCACAAAATGCCGTACTCAACTCATACGGCCATTTTGATATTTCTTGAAAATCACTGACCAAGTCTCCACAAATCATAGGTGCTTGGTAAGTGGAAATTTTCACCTTTTTCCATCATTCACAAAATGCCGTACTCAACTCATACGGCCATTTTGATATTTCTTGAAAATCACTGACCAAGTCTCCACAAACCATAGGTGCTTGATAAGTGGAAATTTTCACCTTTTTCCATCATTCACAAAATGCCGTACTCAACTCATACGGCCATTTTGATATTTCTTGAAAATCACTGACCAAGTCTCCACAAATCATAGGTGCTTGGTAAGTGGAAATTTTCACCTTTTTCCATCATTCACAAAATGCCGTACTCAACTCATACGGCCATTTTGATATTTCTTGAAAATCACTGACCAAGTCTCCACAAATCATAGGTGCTTGGTAAGTGGAAATTTTCACCTTTTTCCATCATTCACAAAATGCCGTACTCAACTCATACGGCCATTTTGATATTTCTTGAAAATCACTGACCAAGTCTCCACAAATCATAGGTGCTTGGTAAGTGGAAATTTTCACCTTTTTCCATCATTCACAAAATGCCGTACTCAACTCATACGGCCATTTTGATATTTCTTGAAAATCACTGACCAAGTCTCCACAAATCATAGGTGCTTGTAAAGGGGAAATTTTCACCTTTTTCCATCATTCACAAAATGCCGTACTCAACTCATACGGCCATTTTGATATTTCTTGAAAATCACTGACCAAGTCTCCACAAATCATAGGTGCTTGGTAAGTGGAAATTTTCACCTTTTTCCATCATTCACAAAATGCCGTACTCAACTCATACCGCCATTTTGATATTTCTTGAAAGTCACTGACCAAGTCTCCACAAATCATAGGTGCTTGATAAGTGGAAATTTTCACCTTTTTCCATCATTCACAAAATGCCGTACTCAACTCATACGGCCATTTTGATATTTCTTGACCAAGTCTCCACAAATCATAGGTGCTTGGTAAGTGGAAATTTTCACCTTTTTCCATCATTCACAAAATGCCGTACTCAACTCATACGGCCATTTTGATATTTCTTGAAAATGACTGACCAAGTCTCCACAAATCATAGGTGCTTGTAAAGGGGAAATTTTCACCTTTTTCCATCATTCACAAAATGCCGTACTCAACTCATACGGCCATTTTGATATTTCTTGAAAATCACTGACCAAGTCTCCTAAAATCATAGGTGCTTGTAAAGAGGAAATTTTCACCTTTTTCCATCATTCACAAAATGCCGTACTCAACTCATACGGCCATTTTGATATTTCTTGAAAATCACTGACCAAGTCTCCACAAATCATAGGTGCTTGGTAAGTGGAAATTTTCACCTTTTTCCATCATTCACAAAATGCCGTACTCAACTCATACGGCCATTTTGATATTTCTTGAAAATCACTGACCAAGTCTCCACAAATCATAGGTGCTTGATTAAGTGGAAATTTTCACCTTTTTCCATCATTCACAAAATGCCGTACTCAACTCATACGGCCATTTTGATATTTCTTGAAAATCATTGACCAAGTCTCCACAAATCATAGGTGCTTGGTAAGTGGAAATTTTCACCTTTTTCCATCATTCACAAAATGCCGTACTCAACTCATACGGCCATTTTGATATTTCTTGAAAATCACTGACCAAGTCTCCACAAATCATAGGTTCTTGGTAAGTGGAAATTTTCACCTTTTTCCATCATTCACAAAATGCCGTACTCAACTCATACGGCCATTTTGATATTTCTTGAAAATCACTGACCAAGTCTCCACAAATCATAGGTGCTTGGTAAGTGGAAATTTTCACCTTTTTCCATCATTCACAAAATGCCGTACTCAACTCATACGGCCATTTTGATATTTCTTGAAAAACACTGACCAAGTCTCCACAAATCATAGGTGCTTGATAAGTGGAAATTTTCACCTTTTTCCATCATTCACAAAATGCCGTACTCAACTCATACGGCCATTTTGATATTTCTTGAAAATCACTGACCAAGTCTCCACAAATCATAGGTGCTTGGTAAGTGGAAATTTTCACCTTTTCCCATCACTCACAAAATGCCGTACTCAACTCATACGGCCATTTTGATATTTCTTGACCAAGTCTCCACAAATCATAGGTGCTTGATAAGTGGAAATTTTCACCTTTTTCCATCATTCACAAAATGCCGTACTCAACTCATACGGCCATTTTGATATTTCTTGAAAATGACTGACCAAGTCTCCACAAATCATAGGTGCTTGTAAAGGGGAAATTTTCACCTTTTTCCATCATTCACAAAATGCCGTACTCAACTCATACGGCCATTTTGATATTTCTTGAAAATCACTGACCAAGTCTCCACAAATCATAAGTGCTTGGTAAGTGCAAAATTTTCACCTTTTTCCATCATTCTCAAAATGCCATACTCAACTCATACGGCCATTTTGATATTTCTTGAAAATCTCTGACCAAGTCTCCACAAATCATAGGTGCTTGGTAAGTGGAAATTTTCACCTTTTTCCATCATTCACAAAATGCCGTACTCAACTCAGACGGCCATTTTGATATTTCTTGAAAATCACTGACCAAGTCTCCACAAATCATAGGTGCTTGTAAAGGGGAAATTTTCACCTTTTTCCATCATTCACAAAATGCCGTACTCAACTCATACGGCCATTTTGATATTTCTTGAAAATCACTGACCAAGTCTCCACAAATCATAGGTGCTTGGTAAGTGGAAATTTTCACCTTTTTCCATCATTCACAAAATGCCGTACTCAACTCATACGGCCATTTTGATATTTCTTGAAAGTCACTGACCAAGTCTCCACAAATCATAGGTGCTTGTAAAGGGGAAATTTTCACCTTTTCCCATCACTCACAAAATGCCGTACTCAACTCATACGGCCATTTTGATATTTCTTGATCAAGTCTCCACAAATTATAGGTGCTTGTAAAGGGGAAATTTTCACCTTTTCCCATCATTCACAAAATGCTGTACTCAACTCATACGGCCATTTTGATATTTCTTGAAAATCACTGACCAAGTCTCCACAAATCATAGGTGCTTGTAAAGGGGAAATTTTCACCTTTTTCCATCATTCACAAAATGCCGTACTCAACTCATACGGCCATTTTGATATTTCTTGAAAAACACTGACCAAGTCTCCACAAATCATAGGTGCTTGATAAGTGGAAATTTTCACCTTTTTCCATCATTCACAAAATGCCGTACTCAACTCATACGGCCATTTTGATATTTCTTGTCCAAGTCTCCACAAATTATAGGTGCTTGTAAAGGGGAAATTTTCACCTTTTTCCATCATTCACAAAATGCCGTACTCAACTCATACGGCCATTTTGATATTTCTTGAAAATCACTGACCAAGTCTCCACAAATCATAGGTGCTTGGTAAGTGGAAATTTTCACCTTTTTCCATCATTCACAAAATGCCGTACTCAACTCATACGGCCATTTTGATATTTCTTGAAAATCATTGACCAAGTCTCCACAAATCATAGGTGCTTGGTAAGTGGAAATTTTCACCTTTTTCCATCATTCACAAAATGCCGTACTCAACTCATACGGCCATTTTGATATTTCTTGAAAATCATTGACCAAGTCTCCACAAATCATAGGTGCTTGGTAAGTGGAAATTTTCACCTTTTTCCATCATTCACAAAATGCCGTACTCAACTCATACGGCCATTTTGATATTTCTTGAAAATCACTGACCAAGTCTCCACAAATCATAGGTGCTTGGTAAGTGGAAATTTTCACCTTTTTCCATCATTCACAAAATGCCGTACTCAACTCATACGGCCATTTTGATATTTCTTGAAAATCACTGACCAAGTCTCCACAAATCATAGGTGCTTGGTAAGTGGAAATTTTCACCTTTTTCCATCATTCACAAAATGCCGTACTCAACTCATACGGCCATTTTGATATTTCTTGAAAAACACTGACCAAGTCTCCACAAATCATAGGTGCTTGATAAGTGGAAATTTTCACCTTTTTCCATCATTCACAAAATGCCGTACTCAACTCATACGGCCATTTTGATATTTCTTGAAAATCACTGACCAAGTCTCCACAAATCATAGGTGCTTGGTAAGTGGAAATTTTCACCTTTTCCCATCACTCACAAAATGCCGTACTCAACTCATACGGCCATTTTGATATTTCTTGACCAAGTCTCCACAAATCATAGGTGCTTGATAAGTGGAAATTTTCACCTTTTTCCATCAGTCACAAAATGCCGTACTCAACTCATACGGCCATTTTGATATTTCTTGAAAATGACTGACCAAGTCTCCACAAATCATAGGTGCTTGTAAAGGGGAAATTTTCACCTTTTTCCATCATTCACAAAATGCCGTACTCAACTCATACGGCCATTTTGATATTTCTTGAAAATCACTGACCAAGTCTCCACAAATCATAGGTGCTTGTAAAGGGGAAATTTTCACCTTTTTCCATCATTCACAAAATGCCGTACTCAACTCATACGGCCATTTTGATATTTCTTGAAAAACACTGACCAAGTCTCCACAAATCATAGGTGCTTGATAAGTGGAAATTTTCACCTTTTTCCATCATTCACAAAATGCCGTACTCAACTCATACGGCCATTTTGATATTTCTTGTCCAAGTCTCCACAAATTATAGGTGCTTGTAAAGGGGAAATTTTCACCTTTTTCCATCATTCACAAAATGCCATACTCAACTCATACGGCCATTTTGATATTTCTTGAAAATCACTGACCAAGTCTCCACAAATCATAGGTGCTTGGTAAGTGGAAATTTTCACCTTTTTCCATCATTCACAAAATGCCGTACTCAACTCATACGGCCATTTTGATATTTCTTGAAAATCACTGATCAAGTCTCCACAAATCATAGGTGCTTGGTAAGTGGAAATTTTCACCTTTTCCCATCACTCACAAAATGCCGTACTCAACTCATACGGCCATTTTGATATTTCTTGAAAATCACTGACCAAGTCTCCACAAATCATAGGTGCTTGGTAAGTGGAAATTTTCACCTTTTTCCATCATTCACAAAATGCCGTACTCAACTCATACGGCCATTTTGATATTTCTTGAAAATCACTGACCAAGTCTCCACAAATCATAGGTGCTTGATAAGTGGAAATTTTCACCTTTTTCCATCATTCACAAAATGCCGTACTCAACTCATACGGCCATTTTGATATTTCTTGAAAATCACTGACCAAGTCTCCACAAATCATAGGTGCTTGGTAAGTGGAAATTTTCACCTTTTTCCATCATTCACAAAATGCCGTACTCAACTCATACGGCCATTTTGATATTTCTTGAAAATCACTGACCAAGTCTCCACAAATCATAGGTGCTTGGTAAGTGGAAATTTTCACCTTTTTCCATCATTCACAAAATGCCGTACTCAACTCATACGGCCATTTTGATATTTCTTGAAAATCATTGACCAAGTCTCCACAAATCATAGGTGCTTGGTAAGTGGAAATTTTCACCTTTTTCCATCATTCACAAAATGCCGTACTCAACTCATACGGCCATTTTGATATTTCTTGAAAATCACTGACCAAGTCTCCACAAATCATAGGTGCTTGGTAAGTGGAAATTTTCACCTTTTTCCATCATTCACAAAATGCCGTACTCAACTCATACGGCCATTTTGATATTTCTTGAAAATCACTGACCAAGTCTCCACAAATCATAGGTGCTTGATAAGTGGAAATTTTCACCTTTTTCCATCATTCACAAAATGCCGTACTCAACTCATACGGCCATTTTGATATTTCTTGAAAATCATTGACCAAGTCTCCACAAATCATAGGTGCTTGGTAAGTGGAAATTTTCACCTTTTTCCATCATTCACAAAATGCCGTACTCAACTCATACGGCCATTTTGATATTTCTTGAAAATCACTGACCAAGTCTCCACAAATCATAGGTGCTTGTAAAGGGGAAATTTTCACCTTTTCCCATCATTCACAAAATGCCGTACTCAACTCATACGGCCATTTTGATATTTCTTGAAAATCACTGACCAAGTCTCCACAAATCATAGGTGCTTGTAAAGGGGAAATTTTCACCTTTTCCCATCATTCACAAAATGCCGTACTCAACTCATACGGACATTTTGATATTTCTTGAAAATCACTGACCAAGTCTCCACAAATCATAGGTGCTTGGTAAGTGGAAATTTTCACCTTTTTCCATCATTCACAAAATGCCGTACTCAACTCATACGGACATTTTGATATTTCTTGAAAATCACTGACCAAGTCTCCACAAATCATAGGTGCTTGGTAAGTGGAAATTTTCACCTTTTTCCATCATTCACAAAATGCCGTACTCAACTCATATGGCCATTTTGATATTTCTTGAAAATCACTGACCAAGTCTCCACAAATCATAGGTGCTTGGTAAGTGGAAATTTTCACCTTTTTCCATCATTCACAAAATGCCTTACTCAACTCATACGGCCATTTTGATATTTCTTGAAAATCACTGACCAAGTCTCCACAAATCATAGGTGCTTGATAAGTGGAAATTTTCACCTTTTTCCATCATTCACAAAATGCCTTACTCAACTCATACGGCCATTTTGATATTTCTTGAAAATCACTGACCAAGTCTCCACAAATCATAGGTGCTTGGTAAGTGGAAATTTTCACCTTTTTCCATCATTCACAAAATGCCGTACTCAACTCATACGGCCATTTTGATATTTCTTGAAAATCACTGACCAAGTCTCCACAAATCATAGGTGCTTGGTAAGTGGAAATTTTCACCTTTTTCCATCATTCACAAAATGCCGTACTCAACTCATACGGCCATTTTGATATTTCTTGAAAATCACTGACCAAGTCTCCACAAATCATAGGTGCTTGATAAGTGGAAATTTTCACCTTTTTCCATCATTCACAAAATGCCGTACTCAACTCATACGGCCATTTTGATATTTCTTGAAAATCATTGACCAAGTCTCCACAAATCATAGGTGCTTGGTAAGTGGAAATTTTCACCTTTTTCCATCATTCACAAAATGCCGTACTCAACTCATACGGCCATTTTGATATTTCTTGAAAATCACTGACCAAGTCTCCACAAATCATAGGTGCTTGGTAAGTGGAAATTTTCACCTTTTTCCATCATTCACAAAATGCCGTACTCAACTCATACGGCCATTTTGATATTTCTTGAAAAACACTGACCAAGTCTCCACAAATCATAGGTGCTTGATAAGTGGAAATTTTCACCTTTTTCCATCATTCACAAAATGCCGTACTCAACTCATACGGCCATTTTGATATTTCTTGAAAATCACTGACCAAGTCTCCACAAATCATAGGTGCTTGGTAAGTGGAAATTTTCACCTTTTCCCATCACTCACAAAATGCCGTACTCAACTCATACGGCCATTTTGATATTTCTTGACCAAGTCTCCACAAATCATAGGTGCTTGATAAGTGGAAATTTTCACCTTTTTCCATCAGTCACAAAATGCCGTACTCAACTCATACGGCCATTTTGATATTTCTTGAAAATGACTGACCAAGTCTCCACAAATCATAGGTGCTTGTAAAGGGGAAATTTTCACCTTTTTCCATCATTCACAAAATGCCGTACTCAACTCATACGGCCATTTTGATATTTCTTGAAAATCACTGACCAAGTCTCCACAAATCATAGGTGCTTGTAAAGGGGAAATTTTCACCTTTTTCCATCATTCACAAAATGCCGTACTCAACTCATACGGCCATTTTGATATTTCTTGAAAAACACTGACCAAGTCTCCACAAATCATAGGTGCTTGATAAGTGGAAATTTTCACCTTTTTCCATCATTCACAAAATGCCGTACTCAACTCATACGGCCATTTTGATATTTCTTGTCCAAGTCTCCACAAATTATAGGTGCTTGTAAAGGGGAAATTTTCACCTTTTTCCATCATTCACAAAATGCCGTACTCAACTCATACGGCCATTTTGATATTTCTTGAAAATCATTGACCAAGTCTCCACAAATCATAGGTGCTTGGTAAGTGGAAATTTTCACCTTTTTCCATCATTCACAAAATGCCGTACTCAACTCATACGGCCATTTTGATATTTCTTGAAAATCACTGACCAAGTCTCCACAAATCATAGGTGCTTGGTAAGTGGAAATTTTCACCTTTTTCCATCATTCACAAAATGCCGTACTCAACTCATACGGCCATTTTGATATTTCTTGAAAATCACTGACCAAGTCTCCACAAATCATAGGTGCTTGGTAAGTGGAAATTTTCACCTTTTTCCATCATTCACAAAATGCCGTACTCAACTCATACGGCCATTTTGATATTTCTTGAAAAACACTGACCAAGTCTCCACAAATCATAGGTGCTTGATAAGTGGAAATTTTCACCTTTTTCCATCATTCACAAAATGCCGTACTCAACTCATACGGCCATTTTGATATTTCTTGAAAATCACTGACCAAGTCTCCACAAATCATAGGTGCTTGGTAAGTGGAAATTTTCACCTTTTCCCATCACTCACAAAATGCCGTACTCAACTCATACGGCCATTTTGATATTTCTTGACCAAGTCTCCACAAATCATAGGTGCTTGATAAGTGGAAATTTTCACCTTTTTCCATCAGTCACAAAATGCCGTACTCAACTCATACGGCCATTTTGATATTTCTTGAAAATCACTGACCAAGTCTCCACAAATCATAGGTGCTTGTAAAGGGGAAATTTTCACCTTTTTCCATCATTCACAAAATGCCGTACTCAACTCATACGGCCATTTTGATATTTCTTGAAAATCACTGACCAAGTCTCCACAAATCATAAGTGCTTGGTAAGTGCAAAATTTTCACCTTTTTCCATCATTCTCAAAATGCCATACTCAACTCATACGGCCATTTTGATATTTCTTGAAAATCTCTGACCAAGTCTCCACAAATCATAGGTGCTTGGTAAGTGGAAATTTTCACCTTTTTCCATCATTCACAAAATGCCGTACTCAACTCAGACGGCCATTTTGATATTTCTTGAAAATCACTGACCAAGTCTCCACAAATCATAGGTGCTTGGTAAGTGGAAATTTTCACCTTTTTCCATCATTCACAAAATGCCGTACTCAACTCATACGGCCATTTTGATATTTCTTGAAAATCACTGACCAAGTCTCCACAAATCATAAGTGCTTGGTAAGTGCAAAATTTTCACCTTTTTCCATCATTCTCAAAATGCCATACTCAACTCATACGGCCATTTTGATATTTCTTGAAAATCTCTGACCAAGTCTCCACAAATCATAGGTGCTTGGTAAGTGGAAATTTTCACCTTTTTCCATCATTCACAAAATGCCGTACTCAACTCATACGGCCATTTTGATATTTCTTGAAAATCACTGACCAAGTCTCCACAAATCATAGGTGCTTGGTAAGTGGAAATTTTCACCTTTTTCCATCATTCACAAAATGCCGTACTCAACTCATACGGCCATTTTGATATTTCTTGAAAATCACTGACCAAGTCTCCACAAATCATAGGTGCTTGGTAAGTGGAAATTTTCACCTTTTTCCATCATTCACAAAATGCCGTACTCAACTCATACGGCCATTTTGATATTTCTTGAAAATCATTGACCAAGTCTCCACAAATCATAGGTGCTTGGTAAGTGGAAATTTTCACCTTTTTCCATCATTCACAAAATGCCGTACTCAACTCATACGGCCATTTTGATATTTCTTGAAAATCACTGACCAAGTCTCCACAAATCATAGGTGCTTGGTAAGTGGAAATTTTCACCTTTTTCCATCATTCACAAAATGCCGTACTCAACTCATACGGCCATTTTGATATTTCTTGAAAATCACTGACCAAGTCTCCACAAATCATAGGTGCTTGGTAAGTGGAAATTTTCACCTTTTTCCATCATTCACAAAATGCCGTACTCAACTCATACGGCCATTTTGATATTTCTTGAAAAACACTGACCAAGTCTCCACAAATCATAGGTGCTTGATAAGTGGAAATTTTCACCTTTTTCCATCATTCACAAAATGCCGTACTCAACTCATACGGCCATTTTGATATTTCTTGAAAATCACTGACCAAGTCTCCACAAATCATAGGTGCTTGGTAAGTGGAAATTTTCACCTTTTCCCATCACTCACAAAATGCCGTACTCAACTCATACGGCCATTTTGATATTTCTTGACCAAGTCTCCACAAATCATAGGTGCTTGATAAGTGGAAATTTTCACCTTTTTCCATCATTCACAAAATGCCATACTCAACTCATACGGCCATTTTGATATTTCTTGAAAATGACTGACCAAGTCTCCACAAATCATAGGTGCTTGTAAAGGGGAAATTTTCACCTTTTTCCATCATTCACAAAATGCCGTACTCAACTCATACGGCCATTTTGATATTTCTTGAAAATCACTGACCAAGTCTCCACAAATCATAAGTGCTTGGTAAGTGCAAAATTTTCACCTTTTTCCATCATTCTCAAAATGCCATACTCAACTCATACGGCCATTTTGATATTTCTTGAAAATCTCTGACCAAGTCTCCACAAATCATAGGTGCTTGGTAAGTGGAAATTTTCACCTTTTTCCATCATTCACAAAATGCCGTACTCAACTCAGACGGCCATTTTGATATTTCTTGAAAATCACTGACCAAGTCTCCACAAATCATAGGTGCTTGTAAAGGGGAAATTTTCACCTTTTTCCATCATTCACAAAATGCCGTACTCAACTCATACGGCCATTTTGATATTTCTTGAAAATCACTGACCAAGTCTCCACAAATCATAGGTGCTTGGTAAGTGGAAATTTTCACCTTTTTCCATCATTCACAAAATGCCGTACTCAACTCATACGGCCATTTTGATATTTCTTGAAAGTCACTGACCAAGTCTCCACAAATCATAGGTGCTTGTAAAGGGGAAATTTTCACCTTTTCCCATCACTCACAAAATGCCGTACTCAACTCATACGGCCATTTTGATATTTCTTGATCAAGTCTCCACAAATTATAGGTGCTTGTAAAGGGGAAATTTTCACCTTTTCCCATCATTCACAAAATGCTGTACTCAACTCATACGGCCATTTTGATATTTCTTGAAAATCACTGACCAAGTCTCCACAAATCATAGGTGCTTGTAAAGGGGAAATTTTCACCTTTTTCCATCATTCACAAAATGCCGTACTCAACTCATACGGCCATTTTGATATTTCTTGAAAAACACTGACCAAGTCTCCACAAATCATAGGTGCTTGATAAGTGGAAATTTTCACCTTTTTCCATCATTCACAAAATGCCGTACTCAACTCATACGGCCATTTTGATATTTCTTGTCCAAGTCTCCACAAATTATAGGTGCTTGTAAAGGGGAAATTTTCACCTTTTTCCATCATTCACAAAATGCCGTACTCAACTCATACGGCCATTTTGATATTTCTTGAAAATCACTGACCAAGTCTCCACAAATCATAGGTGCTTGGTAAGTGGAAATTTTCACCTTTTTCCATCATTCACAAAATGCTGTACTCAACTCATACGGCCATTTTGATATTTCTTGAAAATCATTGACCAAGTCTCCACAAATCATAGGTGCTTGGTAAGTGGAAATTTTCACCTTTTTCCATCATTCACAAAATGCCGTACTCAACTCATACGGCCATTTTGATATTTCTTGAAAATCATTGACCAAGTCTCCACAAATCATAGGTGCTTGGTAAGTGGAAATTTTCACCTTTTTCCATCATTCACAAAATGCCGTACTCAACTCATACGGCCATTTTGATATTTCTTGAAAATCACTGACCAAGTCTCCACAAATCATAGGTGCTTGGTAAGTGGAAATTTTCACCTTTTTCCATCATTCACAAAATGCCGTACTCAACTCATACGGCCATTTTGATATTTCTTGAAAATCACTGACCAAGTCTCCACAAATCATAGGTGCTTGGTAAGTGGAAATTTTCACCTTTTTCCATCATTCACAAAATGCCGTACTCAACTCATACGGCCATTTTGATATTTCTTGAAAAACACTGACCAAGTCTCCACAAATCATAGGTGCTTGATAAGTGGAAATTTTCACCTTTTTCCATCATTCACAAAATGCCGTACTCAACTCATACGGCCATTTTGATATTTCTTGAAAATCACTGACCAAGTCTCCACAAATCATAGGTGCTTGGTAAGTGGAAATTTTCACCTTTTCCCATCACTCACAAAATGCCGTACTCAACTCATACGGCCATTTTGATATTTCTTGACCAAGTCTCCACAAATCATAGGTGCTTGATAAGTGGAAATTTTCACCTTTTTCCATCAGTCACAAAATGCCGTACTCAACTCATACGGCCATTTTGATATTTCTTGAAAATGACTGACCAAGTCTCCACAAATCATAGGTGCTTGTAAAGGGGAAATTTTCACCTTTTTCCATCATTCACAAAATGCCGTACTCAACTCATACGGCCATTTTGATATTTCTTGAAAATCACTGACCAAGTCTCCACAAATCATAGGTGCTTGTAAAGGGGAAATTTTCACCTTTTTCCATCATTCACAAAATGCCGTACTCAACTCATACGGCCATTTTGATATTTCTTGAAAAACACTGACCAAGTCTCCACAAATCATAGGTGCTTGATAAGTGGAAATTTTCACCTTTTTCCATCATTCACAAAATGCCGTACTCAACTCATACGGCCATTTTGATATTTCTTGTCCAAGTCTCCACAAATTATAGGTGCTTGTAAAGGGGAAATTTTCACCTTTTTCCATCATTCACAAAATGCCATACTCAACTCATACGGCCATTTTGATATTTCTTGAAAATCACTGACCAAGTCTCCACAAATCATAGGTGCTTGGTAAGTGGAAATTTTCACCTTTTTCCATCATTCACAAAATGCCGTACTCAACTCATACGGCCATTTTGATATTTCTTGAAAATCACTGATCAAGTCTCCACAAATCATAGGTGCTTGGTAAGTGGAAATTTTCACCTTTTTCCATCATTCACAAAATGCCGTACTCAACTCATACGGCCATTTTGATATTTCTTGAAAATCACTGACCAAGTCTCCACAAATCATAGGTGCTTGGTAAGTGGAAATTTTCACCTTTTTCCATCATTCACAAAATGCCGTACTCAACTCATACGGCCATTTTGATATTTCTTGAAAATCATTGACCAAGTCTCCACAAATCATAGGTGCTTGGTAAGTGGAAATTTTCACCTTTTTCCATCATTCACAAAATGCCGTACTCAACTCATACGGCCATTTTGATATTTCTTGAAAATCACTGACCAAGTCTCCACAAATCATAGGTGCTTGGTAAGTGGAAATTTTCACCTTTTTCCATCATTCACAAAATGCCGTACTCAACTCATACGGCCATTTTGATATTTCTTGAAAATCACTGACCAAGTCTCCACAAATCATAGGTGCTTGATAAGTGGAAATTTTCACCTTTTTCCATCATTCACAAAATGCCGTACTCAACTCATACGGCCATTTTGATATTTCTTGAAAATCATTGACCAAGTCTCCACAAATCATAGGTGCTTGGTAAGTGGAAATTTTCACCTTTTTCCATCATTCACAAAATGCCGTACTCAACTCATACGGCCATTTTGATATTTCTTGAAAATCACTGACCAAGTCTCCACAAATCATAGGTGCTTGTAAAGGGGAAATTTTCACCTTTTCCCATCATTCACAAAATGCCGTACTCAACTCATACGGCCATTTTGATATTTCTTGAAAATCACTGACCAAGTCTCCACAAATCATAGGTGCTTGTAAAGGGGAAATTTTCACCTTTTCCCATCATTCACAAAATGCCGTACTCAACTCATACGGACATTTTGATATTTCTTGAAAATCACTGACCAAGTCTCCACAAATCATAGGTGCTTGGTAAGTGGAAATTTTCACCTTTTTCCATCATTCACAAAATGCCGTACTCAACTCATACGGACATTTTGATATTTCTTGAAAATCACTGACCAAGTCTCCACAAATCATAGGTGCTTGGTAAGTGGAAATTTTCACCTTTTTCCATCATTCACAAAATGCCGTACTCAACTCATATGGCCATTTTGATATTTCTTGAAAATCACTGACCAAGTCTCCACAAATCATAGGTGCTTGGTAAGTGGAAATTTTCACCTTTTTCCATCATTCACAAAATGCCTTACTCAACTCATACGGCCATTTTGATATTTCTTGAAAATCACTGACCAAGTCTCCACAAATCATAGGTGCTTGATAAGTGGAAATTTTCACCTTTTTCCATCATTCACAAAATGCCGTACTCAACTCATACGGCCATTTTGATATTTCTTGAAAATCACTGACCAAGTCTCCACAAATCATAGGTGCTTGGTAAGTGGAAATTTTCACCTTTTTCCATCATTCACAAAATGCCGTACTCAACTCATACGGCCATTTTGATATTTCTTGAAAAACACTGACCAAGTCTCCACAAATCATAGGTGCTTGATAAGTGGAAATTTTCACCTTTTTCCATCATTCACAAAATGCCGTACTCAACTCATACGGCCATTTTGATATTTCTTGAAAATCACTGACCAAGTCTCCACAAATCATAGGTGCTTGGTAAGTGGAAATTTTCACCTTTTCCCATCACTCACAAAATGCCGTACTCAACTCATACGGCCATTTTGATATTTCTTGAAAATCACTGACCAAGTCTCCACAAATCATAGGTGCTTGATAAGTGGAAATTTTCACCTTTTTCCATCATTCACAAAATGCCGTACTCAACTCATACGGCCATTTTGATATTTCTTGAAAATCACTGACCAAGTCTCCACAAATCATAGGTGCTTGGTAAGTGGAAATTTTCACCTTTTCCCATCACTCACAAAATGCCGTACTCAACTCATACGGCCATTTTGATATTTCTTGAAAATCACTGACCAAGTCTCCACAAATCATAGGTGCTTGGTAAGTGGAAATTTTCACCTTTTTCCATCATTCACAAAATGCCGTACTCAACTCATACGGCCATTTTGATATTTCTTGAAAATCACTGACCAAGTCTCCACAAATCATAGGTGCTTGATAAGTGGAAATTTTCACCTTTTTCCATCATTCACAAAATGCCGTACTCAACTCATACGGCCATTTTGATATTTCTTGAAAATCACTGACCAAGTCTCCACAAATCATAGGTGCTTGGTAAGTGGAAATTTTCACCTTTTTCCATCATTCACAAAATGCCGTACTCAACTCATACGGCCATTTTGATATTTCTTGAAAATCACTGACCAAGTCTCCACAAATCATAGGTGCTTGATAAGTGGAAATTTTCACCTTTTTCCATCATTCACAAAATGCCGTACTCAACTCATACGGCCATTTTGATATTTCTTGAAAATCACTGACCAAGTCTCCACAAATCATAGGTGCTTGGTAAGTGGAAATTTTCACCTTTTTCCATCATTCACAAAATGCCGTACTCAACTCATACGGCCATTTTGATATTTCTTGAAAATCACTGACCAAGTCTCCACAAATCATAGGTGCTTGATAAGTGGAAATTTTCACCTTTTTCCATCATTCACAAAATGCCATACTCAACTCATACGGCCATTTTGATATTTCTTGAAAATCATTGACCAAGTCTCCACAAATCATAGGTGCTTGGTAAGTGGAAATTTTCACCTTTTTCCATCATTCACAAAATGCCGTACTCAACTCATACGGCCATTTTGATATTTCTTGAAAATCACTGACCAAGTCTCCACAAATCATATGTAGGTGCTTGGTAAGTGGAAATTTTCACCTTTTTCCATCATTCACAAAATGCCGTACTCAACTCATACGGCCATTTTGATATTTCTTGAAAAACACTGACCAAGTCTCCACAAATCATAGGTGCTTGATAAGTGGAAATTTTCACCTTTTTCCATCATTCACAAAATGCCGTACTCAACTCATACGGCCATTTTGATATTTCTTGAAAATCACTGACCAAGTCTCCACAAATCATAGGTGCTTGGTAAGTGGAAATTTTCACCTTTTCCCATCACTCACAAAATGCTGTACTCAACTCATACGGCCATTTTGATATTTCTTGACCAAGTCTCCACAAATCATAGGTGCTTGGTAAGTGGAAATTTTCACCTTTTTCCATCATTCACAAAATGCCGTACTCAACTCATACGGCCATTTTGATATTTCTTGAAAATCACTGACCAAGTCTCCACAAATCATAAGTGCTTGGTAAGTGCAAAATTTTCACCTTTTTCCATCATTCACAAAATGCCATACTCAACTCATACGGCCATTTTGATATTTCTTGAAAATCACTGACCAAGTCTCCACAAATCATAGGTGCTTGGTATGTGGAAATTTTCACCTTTTTCCATCATTCACAAAATGCCGTACTCAACTCATACGGCCATTTTGATATTTCTTGAAAATCACTGACCAAGTCTCCACAAATCATAGGTGCTTGTAAAGGGGAAATTTTCACCTTTTTCCATCATTCACAAAATGCCGTACTCAACTCATACGGCCATTTTGATATTTCTTGAAAATCACTGACCAAGTCTCCACAAATCATAGGTGCTTGGTAAGTGGAAATTTTCACCTTTTTCCATCATTCACAAAATGCCGTACTCAACTCATACGGCCATTTTGATATTTCTTGAAAGTCACTGACCAAGTCTCCACAAATCATAGGTGCGTGATAAGTGGAAATTTTCACCTTTTTCCATCATTCACAAAATGCCGTACTCAACTCATACGGCCATTTTGATATTTCTTGACCAAGTCTCCACAAATCATAGGTGCTTGATAAGTGGAAATTTTCACCTTTTTCCATCATTCACAAAATGCCGTACTCAACTCATACGGCCATTTTGATATTTCTTGAAAATGACTGACCAAGTCTCCACAAATCATAGGTGCTTGTAAAGGGGAAATTTTCACCTTTTTCCATCATTCACAAAATGCCGTACTCAACTCATACGGCCATTTTGATATTTCTTGAAAATCACTGACCAAGTCTCCACAAATCATAAGTGCTTGGTAAGTGCAAAATTTTCACCTTTTTCCATCATTCTCAAAATGCCATACTCAACTCATACGGCCATTTTGATATTTCTTGAAAATCTCTGACCAAGTCTCCACAAATCATAGGTGCTTGGTAAGTGGAAATTTTCACCTTTTTCCATCATTCACAAAATGCCGTACTCAACTCAGACGGCCATTTTGATATTTCTTGAAAATCACTGACCAAGTCTCCACAAATCATAGGTGCTTGTAAAGGGGAAATTTTCACCTTTTTCCATCATTCACAAAATGCCGTACTCAACTCATACGGCCATTTTGATATTTCTTGAAAATCACTGACCAAGTCTCCACAAATCATAGGTGCTTGGTAAGTGGAAATTTTCACCTTTTTCCATCATTCACAAAATGCCGTACTCAACTCATACGGCCATTTTGATATTTCTTGAAAGTCACTGACCAAGTCTCCACAAATCATAGGTGCTTGTAAAGGGGAAATTTTCACCTTTTCCCATCACTCACAAAATGCCGTACTCAACTCATACGGCCATTTTGATATTTCTTGATCAAGTCTCCACAAATTATAGGTGCTTGTAAAGGGGAAATTTTCACCTTTTCCCATCATTCACAAAATGCTGTACTCAACTCATACGGCCATTTTGATATTTCTTGAAAATCACTGACCAAGTCTCCACAAATCATAGGTGCTTGTAAAGGGGAAATTTTCACCTTTTTCCATCATTCACAAAATGCCGTACTCAACTCATACGGCCATTTTGATATTTCTTGAAAAACACTGACCAAGTCTCCACAAATCATAGGTGCTTGATAAGTGGAAATTTTCACCTTTTTCCATCATTCACAAAATGCCGTACTCAACTCATACGGCCATTTTGATATTTCTTGTCCAAGTCTCCACAAATTATAGGTGCTTGTAAAGGGGAAATTTTCACCTTTTTCCATCATTCACAAAATGCCGTACTCAACTCATACGGCCATTTTGATATTTCTTGAAAATCACTGACCAAGTCTCCACAAATCATAGGTGCTTGGTAAGTGGAAATTTTCACCTTTTTCCATCATTCACAAAATGCCGTACTCAACTCATACGGCCATTTTGATATTTCTTGAAAATCATTGACCAAGTCTCCACAAATCATAGGTGCTTGGTAAGTGGAAATTTTCACCTTTTTCCATCATTCACAAAATGCCGTACTCAACTCATACGGCCATTTTGATATTTCTTGAAAATCATTGACCAAGTCTCCACAAATCATAGGTGCTTGGTAAGTGGAAATTTTCACCTTTTTCCATCATTCACAAAATGCCGTACTCAACTCATACGGCCATTTTGATATTTCTTGAAAATCACTGACCAAGTCTCCACAAATCATAGGTGCTTGGTAAGTGGAAATTTTCACCTTTTTCCATCATTCACAAAATGCCGTACTCAACTCATACGGCCATTTTGATATTTCTTGAAAATCACTGACCAAGTCTCCACAAATCATAGGTGCTTGGTAAGTGGAAATTTTCACCTTTTTCCATCATTCACAAAATGCCGTACTCAACTCATACGGCCATTTTGATATTTCTTGAAAAACACTGACCAAGTCTCCACAAATCATAGGTGCTTGATAAGTGGAAATTTTCACCTTTTTCCATCATTCACAAAATGCCGTACTCAACTCATACGGCCATTTTGATATTTCTTGAAAATCACTGACCAAGTCTCCACAAATCATAGGTGCTTGGTAAGTGGAAATTTTCACCTTTTCCCATCACTCACAAAATGCCGTACTCAACTCATACGGCCATTTTGATATTTCTTGACCAAGTCTCCACAAATCATAGGTGCTTGATAAGTGGAAATTTTCACCTTTTTCCATCAGTCACAAAATGCCGTACTCAACTCATACGGCCATTTTGATATTTCTTGAAAATGACTGACCAAGTCTCCACAAATCATAGGTGCTTGTAAAGGGGAAATTTTCACCTTTTTCCATCATTCACAAAATGCCGTACTCAACTCATACGGCCATTTTGATATTTCTTGAAAATCACTGACCAAGTCTCCACAAATCATAGGTGCTTGTAAAGGGGAAATTTTCACCTTTTTCCATCATTCACAAAATGCCGTACTCAACTCATACGGCCATTTTGATATTTCTTGAAAAACACTGACCAAGTCTCCACAAATCATAGGTGCTTGATAAGTGGAAATTTTCACCTTTTTCCATCATTCACAAAATGCCGTACTCAACTCATACGGCCATTTTGATATTTCTTGTCCAAGTCTCCACAAATTATAGGTGCTTGTAAAGGGGAAATTTTCACCTTTTTCCATCATTCACAAAATGCCATACTCAACTCATACGGCCATTTTGATATTTCTTGAAAATCACTGACCAAGTCTCCACAAATCATAGGTGCTTGGTAAGTGGAAATTTTCACCTTTTTCCATCATTCACAAAATGCCGTACTCAACTCATACGGCCATTTTGATATTTCTTGAAAATCACTGATCAAGTCTCCACAAATCATAGGTGCTTGGTAAGTGGAAATTTTCACCTTTTCCCATCACTCACAAAATGCCGTACTCAACTCATACGGCCATTTTGATATTTCTTGAAAATCACTGACCAAGTCTCCACAAATCATAGGTGCTTGGTAAGTGGAAATTTTCACCTTTTTCCATCATTCACAAAATGCCGTACTCAACTCATACGGCCATTTTGATATTTCTTGAAAATCACTGACCAAGTCTCCACAAATCATAGGTGCTTGATAAGTGGAAATTTTCACCTTTTTCCATCATTCACAAAATGCCGTACTCAACTCATACGGCCATTTTGATATTTCTTGAAAATCACTGACCAAGTCTCCACAAATCATAGGTGCTTGGTAAGTGGAAATTTTCACCTTTTTCCATCATTCACAAAATGCCGTACTCAACTCATACGGCCATTTTGATATTTCTTGAAAATCACTGACCAAGTCTCCACAAATCATAGGTGCTTGGTAAGTGGAAATTTTCACCTTTTTCCATCATTCACAAAATGCCGTACTCAACTCATACGGCCATTTTGATATTTCTTGAAAATCATTGACCAAGTCTCCACAAATCATAGGTGCTTGGTAAGTGGAAATTTTCACCTTTTTCCATCATTCACAAAATGCCGTACTCAACTCATACGGCCATTTTGATATTTCTTGAAAATCACTGACCAAGTCTCCACAAATCATAGGTGCTTGGTAAGTGGAAATTTTCACCTTTTTCCATCATTCACAAAATGCCGTACTCAACTCATACGGCCATTTTGATATTTCTTGAAAATCACTGACCAAGTCTCCACAAATCATAGGTGCTTGATAAGTGGAAATTTTCACCTTTTTCCATCATTCACAAAATGCCGTACTCAACTCATACGGCCATTTTGATATTTCTTGAAAATCATTGACCAAGTCTCCACAAATCATAGGTGCTTGGTAAGTGGAAATTTTCACCTTTTTCCATCATTCACAAAATGCCGTACTCAACTCATACGGCCATTTTGATATTTCTTGAAAATCACTGACCAAGTCTCCACAAATCATAGGTGCTTGTAAAGGGGAAATTTTCACCTTTTCCCATCATTCACAAAATGCCGTACTCAACTCATACGGCCATTTTGATATTTCTTGAAAATCACTGACCAAGTCTCCACAAATCATAGGTGCTTGTAAAGGGGAAATTTTCACCTTTTCCCATCATTCACAAAATGCCGTACTCAACTCATACGGACATTTTGATATTTCTTGAAAATCACTGACCAAGTCTCCACAAATCATAGGTGCTTGGTAAGTGGAAATTTTCACCTTTTTCCATCATTCACAAAATGCCGTACTCAACTCATACGGACATTTTGATATTTCTTGAAAATCACTGACCAAGTCTCCACAAATCATAGGTGCTTGGTAAGTGGAAATTTTCACCTTTTTCCATCATTCACAAAATGCCGTACTCAACTCATATGGCCATTTTGATATTTCTTGAAAATCACTGACCAAGTCTCCACAAATCATAGGTGCTTGGTAAGTGGAAATTTTCACCTTTTTCCATCATTCACAAAATGCCTTACTCAACTCATACGGCCATTTTGATATTTCTTGAAAATCACTGACCAAGTCTCCACAAATCATAGGTGCTTGATAAGTGGAAATTTTCACCTTTTTCCATCATTCACAAAATGCCTTACTCAACTCATACGGCCATTTTGATATTTCTTGAAAATCACTGACCAAGTCTCCACAAATCATAGGTGCTTGGTAAGTGGAAATTTTCACCTTTTTCCATCATTCACAAAATGCCGTACTCAACTCATACGGCCATTTTGATATTTCTTGAAAATCACTGACCAAGTCTCCACAAATCATAGGTGCTTGGTAAGTGGAAATTTTCACCTTTTTCCATCATTCACAAAATGCCGTACTCAACTCATACGGCCATTTTGATATTTCTTGAAAATCACTGACCAAGTCTCCACAAATCATAGGTGCTTGATAAGTGGAAATTTTCACCTTTTTCCATCATTCACAAAATGCCGTACTCAACTCATACGGCCATTTTGATATTTCTTGAAAATCATTGACCAAGTCTCCACAAATCATAGGTGCTTGGTAAGTGGAAATTTTCACCTTTTTCCATCATTCACAAAATGCCGTACTCAACTCATACGGCCATTTTGATATTTCTTGAAAATCACTGACCAAGTCTCCACAAATCATAGGTGCTTGGTAAGTGGAAATTTTCACCTTTTTCCATCATTCACAAAATGCCGTACTCAACTCATACGGCCATTTTGATATTTCTTGAAAAACACTGACCAAGTCTCCACAAATCATAGGTGCTTGATAAGTGGAAATTTTCACCTTTTTCCATCATTCACAAAATGCCGTACTCAACTCATACGGCCATTTTGATATTTCTTGAAAATCACTGACCAAGTCTCCACAAATCATAGGTGCTTGGTAAGTGGAAATTTTCACCTTTTCCCATCACTCACAAAATGCCGTACTCAACTCATACGGCCATTTTGATATTTCTTGACCAAGTCTCCACAAATCATAGGTGCTTGATAAGTGGAAATTTTCACCTTTTTCCATCAGTCACAAAATGCCGTACTCAACTCATACGGCCATTTTGATATTTCTTGAAAATGACTGACCAAGTCTCCACAAATCATAGGTGCTTGTAAAGGGGAAATTTTCACCTTTTTCCATCATTCACAAAATGCCGTACTCAACTCATACGGCCATTTTGATATTTCTTGAAAATCACTGACCAAGTCTCCACAAATCATAGGTGCTTGTAAAGGGGAAATTTTCACCTTTTTCCATCATTCACAAAATGCCGTACTCAACTCATACGGCCATTTTGATATTTCTTGAAAAACACTGACCAAGTCTCCACAAATCATAGGTGCTTGATAAGTGGAAATTTTCACCTTTTTCCATCATTCACAAAATGCCGTACTCAACTCATACGGCCATTTTGATATTTCTTGTCCAAGTCTCCACAAATTATAGGTGCTTGTAAAGGGGAAATTTTCACCTTTTTCCATCATTCACAAAATGCCGTACTCAACTCATACGGCCATTTTGATATTTCTTGAAAATCATTGACCAAGTCTCCACAAATCATAGGTGCTTGGTAAGTGGAAATTTTCACCTTTTTCCATCATTCACAAAATGCCGTACTCAACTCATACGGCCATTTTGATATTTCTTGAAAATCACTGACCAAGTCTCCACAAATCATAGGTGCTTGGTAAGTGGAAATTTTCACCTTTTTCCATCATTCACAAAATGCCGTACTCAACTCATACGGCCATTTTGATATTTCTTGAAAATCACTGACCAAGTCTCCACAAATCATAGGTGCTTGGTAAGTGGAAATTTTCACCTTTTTCCATCATTCACAAAATGCCGTACTCAACTCATACGGCCATTTTGATATTTCTTGAAAAACACTGACCAAGTCTCCACAAATCATAGGTGCTTGATAAGTGGAAATTTTCACCTTTTTCCATCATTCACAAAATGCCGTACTCAACTCATACGGCCATTTTGATATTTCTTGAAAATCACTGACCAAGTCTCCACAAATCATAGGTGCTTGGTAAGTGGAAATTTTCACCTTTTCCCATCACTCACAAAATGCCGTACTCAACTCATACGGCCATTTTGATATTTCTTGACCAAGTCTCCACAAATCATAGGTGCTTGATAAGTGGAAATTTTCACCTTTTTCCATCAGTCACAAAATGCCGTACTCAACTCATACGGCCATTTTGATATTTCTTGAAAATCACTGACCAAGTCTCCACAAATCATAGGTGCTTGTAAAGGGGAAATTTTCACCTTTTTCCATCATTCACAAAATGCCGTACTCAACTCATACGGCCATTTTGATATTTCTTGAAAATCACTGACCAAGTCTCCACAAATCATAAGTGCTTGGTAAGTGCAAAATTTTCACCTTTTTCCATCATTCTCAAAATGCCATACTCAACTCATACGGCCATTTTGATATTTCTTGAAAATCTCTGACCAAGTCTCCACAAATCATAGGTGCTTGGTAAGTGGAAATTTTCACCTTTTTCCATCATTCACAAAATGCCGTACTCAACTCAGACGGCCATTTTGATATTTCTTGAAAATCACTGACCAAGTCTCCACAAATCATAGGTGCTTGGTAAGTGGAAATTTTCACCTTTTTCCATCATTCACAAAATGCCGTACTCAACTCATACGGCCATTTTGATATTTCTTGAAAATCACTGACCAAGTCTCCACAAATCATAAGTGCTTGGTAAGTGCAAAATTTTCACCTTTTTCCATCATTCTCAAAATGCCATACTCAACTCATACGGCCATTTTGATATTTCTTGAAAATCTCTGACCAAGTCTCCACAAATCATAGGTGCTTGGTAAGTGGAAATTTTCACCTTTTTCCATCATTCACAAAATGCCGTACTCAACTCATACGGCCATTTTGATATTTCTTGAAAATCACTGACCAAGTCTCCACAAATCATAGGTGCTTGGTAAGTGGAAATTTTCACCTTTTTCCATCATTCACAAAATGCCGTACTCAACTCATACGGCCATTTTGATATTTCTTGAAAATCACTGACCAAGTCTCCACAAATCATAGGTGCTTGGTAAGTGGAAATTTTCACCTTTTTCCATCATTCACAAAATGCCGTACTCAACTCATACGGCCATTTTGATATTTCTTGAAAATCATTGACCAAGTCTCCACAAATCATAGGTGCTTGGTAAGTGGAAATTTTCACCTTTTTCCATCATTCACAAAATGCCGTACTCAACTCATACGGCCATTTTGATATTTCTTGAAAATCACTGACCAAGTCTCCACAAATCATAGGTGCTTGGTAAGTGGAAATTTTCACCTTTTTCCATCATTCACAAAATGCCGTACTCAACTCATACGGCCATTTTGATATTTCTTGAAAATCACTGACCAAGTCTCCACAAATCATAGGTGCTTGGTAAGTGGAAATTTTCACCTTTTTCCATCATTCACAAAATGCCGTACTCAACTCATACGGCCATTTTGATATTTCTTGAAAAACACTGACCAAGTCTCCACAAATCATAGGTGCTTGATAAGTGGAAATTTTCACCTTTTTCCATCATTCACAAAATGCCGTACTCAACTCATACGGCCATTTTGATATTTCTTGAAAATCACTGACCAAGTCTCCACAAATCATAGGTGCTTGGTAAGTGGAAATTTTCACCTTTTCCCATCACTCACAAAATGCCGTACTCAACTCATACGGCCATTTTGATATTTCTTGACCAAGTCTCCACAAATCATAGGTGCTTGATAAGTGGAAATTTTCACCTTTTTCCATCATTCACAAAATGCCATACTCAACTCATACGGCCATTTTGATATTTCTTGAAAATGACTGACCAAGTCTCCACAAATCATAGGTGCTTGTAAAGGGGAAATTTTCACCTTTTTCCATCATTCACAAAATGCCGTACTCAACTCATACGGCCATTTTGATATTTCTTGAAAATCACTGACCAAGTCTCCACAAATCATAAGTGCTTGGTAAGTGCAAAATTTTCACCTTTTTCCATCATTCTCAAAATGCCATACTCAACTCATACGGCCATTTTGATATTTCTTGAAAATCTCTGACCAAGTCTCCACAAATCATAGGTGCTTGGTAAGTGGAAATTTTCACCTTTTTCCATCATTCACAAAATGCCGTACTCAACTCAGACGGCCATTTTGATATTTCTTGAAAATCACTGACCAAGTCTCCACAAATCATAGGTGCTTGTAAAGGGGAAATTTTCACCTTTTTCCATCATTCACAAAATGCCGTACTCAACTCATACGGCCATTTTGATATTTCTTGAAAATCACTGACCAAGTCTCCACAAATCATAGGTGCTTGGTAAGTGGAAATTTTCACCTTTTTCCATCATTCACAAAATGCCGTACTCAACTCATACGGCCATTTTGATATTTCTTGAAAGTCACTGACCAAGTCTCCACAAATCATAGGTGCTTGTAAAGGGGAAATTTTCACCTTTTCCCATCACTCACAAAATGCCGTACTCAACTCATACGGCCATTTTGATATTTCTTGATCAAGTCTCCACAAATTATAGGTGCTTGTAAAGGGGAAATTTTCACCTTTTCCCATCATTCACAAAATGCTGTACTCAACTCATACGGCCATTTTGATATTTCTTGAAAATCACTGACCAAGTCTCCACAAATCATAGGTGCTTGTAAAGGGGAAATTTTCACCTTTTTCCATCATTCACAAAATGCCGTACTCAACTCATACGGCCATTTTGATATTTCTTGAAAAACACTGACCAAGTCTCCACAAATCATAGGTGCTTGATAAGTGGAAATTTTCACCTTTTTCCATCATTCACAAAATGCCGTACTCAACTCATACGGCCATTTTGATATTTCTTGTCCAAGTCTCCACAAATTATAGGTGCTTGTAAAGGGGAAATTTTCACCTTTTTCCATCATTCACAAAATGCCGTACTCAACTCATACGGCCATTTTGATATTTCTTGAAAATCACTGACCAAGTCTCCACAAATCATAGGTGCTTGGTAAGTGGAAATTTTCACCTTTTTCCATCATTCACAAAATGCTGTACTCAACTCATACGGCCATTTTGATATTTCTTGAAAATCATTGACCAAGTCTCCACAAATCATAGGTGCTTGGTAAGTGGAAATTTTCACCTTTTTCCATCATTCACAAAATGCCGTACTCAACTCATACGGCCATTTTGATATTTCTTGAAAATCATTGACCAAGTCTCCACAAATCATAGGTGCTTGGTAAGTGGAAATTTTCACCTTTTTCCATCATTCACAAAATGCCGTACTCAACTCATACGGCCATTTTGATATTTCTTGAAAATCACTGACCAAGTCTCCACAAATCATAGGTGCTTGGTAAGTGGAAATTTTCACCTTTTTCCATCATTCACAAAATGCCGTACTCAACTCATACGGCCATTTTGATATTTCTTGAAAATCACTGACCAAGTCTCCACAAATCATAGGTGCTTGGTAAGTGGAAATTTTCACCTTTTTCCATCATTCACAAAATGCCGTACTCAACTCATACGGCCATTTTGATATTTCTTGAAAAACACTGACCAAGTCTCCACAAATCATAGGTGCTTGATAAGTGGAAATTTTCACCTTTTTCCATCATTCACAAAATGCCGTACTCAACTCATACGGCCATTTTGATATTTCTTGAAAATCACTGACCAAGTCTCCACAAATCATAGGTGCTTGGTAAGTGGAAATTTTCACCTTTTCCCATCACTCACAAAATGCCGTACTCAACTCATACGGCCATTTTGATATTTCTTGACCAAGTCTCCACAAATCATAGGTGCTTGATAAGTGGAAATTTTCACCTTTTTCCATCAGTCACAAAATGCCGTACTCAACTCATACGGCCATTTTGATATTTCTTGAAAATGACTGACCAAGTCTCCACAAATCATAGGTGCTTGTAAAGGGGAAATTTTCACCTTTTTCCATCATTCACAAAATGCCGTACTCAACTCATACGGCCATTTTGATATTTCTTGAAAATCACTGACCAAGTCTCCACAAATCATAGGTGCTTGTAAAGGGGAAATTTTCACCTTTTTCCATCATTCACAAAATGCCGTACTCAACTCATACGGCCATTTTGATATTTCTTGAAAAACACTGACCAAGTCTCCACAAATCATAGGTGCTTGATAAGTGGAAATTTTCACCTTTTTCCATCATTCACAAAATGCCGTACTCAACTCATACGGCCATTTTGATATTTCTTGTCCAAGTCTCCACAAATTATAGGTGCTTGTAAAGGGGAAATTTTCACCTTTTTCCATCATTCACAAAATGCCATACTCAACTCATACGGCCATTTTGATATTTCTTGAAAATCACTGACCAAGTCACCACAAATCATAGGTGCTTGGTAAGTGGAAATTTTCACCTTTTTCCATCATTCACAAAATGCCGTACTCAACTCATACGGCCATTTTGATATTTCTTGAAAATCACTGATCAAGTCTCCACAAATCATAGGTGCTTGGTAAGTGGAAATTTTCACCTTTTCCCATCACTCACAAAATGCCGTACTCAACTCATACGGCCATTTTGATATTTCTTGAAAATCACTGACCAAGTCTCCACAAATCATAGGTGCTTGGTAAGTGGAAATTTTCACCTTTTTCCATCATTCACAAAATGCCGTACTCAACTCATACGGCCATTTTGATATTTCTTGAAAATCACTGACCAAGTCTCCACAAATCATAGGTGCTTGATAAGTGGAAATTTTCACCTTTTTCCATCATTCACAAAATGCCGTACTCAACTCATACGGCCATTTTGATATTTCTTGAAAATCACTGACCAAGTCTCCACAAATCATAGGTGCTTGGTAAGTGGAAATTTTCACCTTTTTCCATCATTCACAAAATGCCGTACTCAACTCATACGGCCATTTTGATATTTCTTGAAAATCACTGACCAAGTCTCCACAAATCATAGGTGCTTGGTAAGTGGAAATTTTCACCTTTTTCCATCATTCACAAAATGCCGTACTCAACTCATACGGCCATTTTGATATTTCTTGAAAATCATTGACCAAGTCTCCACAAATCATAGGTGCTTGGTAAGTGGAAATTTTCACCTTTTTCCATCATTCACAAAATGCCGTACTCAACTCATACGGCCATTTTGATATTTCTTGAAAATCACTGACCAAGTCTCCACAAATCATAGGTGCTTGGTAAGTGGAAATTTTCACCTTTTTCCATCATTCACAAAATGCCGTACTCAACTCATACGGCCATTTTGATATTTCTTGAAAATCACTGACCAAGTCTCCACAAATCATAGGTGCTTGATAAGT
Source organism: Planococcus citri (assembly GCF_950023065.1). NCBI lineage: Eukaryota > Metazoa > Arthropoda > Insecta > Hemiptera > Pseudococcidae > Planococcus > Planococcus citri. Next base: position 29,479,554 of record NC_088679.1, on the reverse strand, counting down.
GGAAATTTTCACCTTTTTCCATCATTCACAAAATGCCGTACTCAACTCATACGGCCATTTTGATATTTCTTGAAAATCATTGACCAAGTCTCCACAAATCATAGGTGCTTGGTAAGTGGAAATTTTCACCTTTTTCCATCATTCACAAAATGCCGTACTCAACTCATACGGCCATTTTGATATTTCTTGAAAATCACTGACCAAGTCTCCACAAATCATAGGTGCTTGTAAAGGGGAAATTTTCACCTTTTCCCATCATTCACAAAATGCCGTACTCAACTCATACGGCCATTTTGATATTTCTTGAAAATCACTGACCAAGTCTCCACAAATCATAGGTGCTTGTAAAGGGGAAATTTTCACCTTTTCCCATCATTCACAAAATGCCGTACTCAACTCATACGGACATTTTGATATTTCTTGAAAATCACTGACCAAGTCTCCACAAATCATAGGTGCTTGGTAAGTGGAAATTTTCACCTTTTTCCATCATTCACAAAATGCCGTACTCAACTCATACGGACATTTTGATATTTCTTGAAAATCACTGACCAAGTCTCCACAAATCATAGGTGCTTGGTAAGTGGAAATTTTCACCTTTTTCCATCATTCACAAAATGCCGTACTCAACTCATATGGCCATTTTGATATTTCTTGAAAATCACTGACCAAGTCTCCACAAATCATAGGTGCTTGGTAAGTGGAAATTTTCACCTTTTTCCATCATTCACAAAATGCCTTACTCAACTCATACGGCCATTTTGATATTTCTTGAAAATCACTGACCAAGTCTCCACAAATCATAGGTGCTTGATAAGTGGAAATTTTCACCTTTTTCCATCATTCACAAAATGCCGTACTCAACTCATACGGCCATTTTGATATTTCTTGAAAATCACTGACCAAGTCTCCACAAATCATAGGTGCTTGGTAAGTGGAAATTTTCACCTTTTTCCATCATTCACAAAATGCCGTACTCAACTCATACGGCCATTTTGATATTTCTTGAAAAACACTGACCAAGTCTCCACAAATCATAGGTGCTTGATAAGTGGAAATTTTCACCTTTTTCCATCATTCACAAAATGCCGTACTCAACTCATACGGCCATTTTGATATTTCTTGAAAATCACTGACCAAGTCTCCACAAATCATAGGTGCTTGGTAAGTGGAAATTTTCACCTTTTCCCATCACTCACAAAATGCCGTACTCAACTCATACGGCCATTTTGATATTTCTTGAAAATCACTGACCAAGTCTCCACAAATCATAGGTGCTTGATAAGTGGAAATTTTCACCTTTTTCCATCATTCACAAAATGCCGTACTCAACTCATACGGCCATTTTGATATTTCTTGAAAATCACTGACCAAGTCTCCACAAATCATAGGTGCTTGGTAAGTGGAAATTTTCACCTTTTCCCATCACTCACAAAATGCCGTACTCAACTCATACGGCCATTTTGATATTTCTTGAAAATCACTGACCAAGTCTCCACAAATCATAGGTGCTTGGTAAGTGGAAATTTTCACCTTTTTCCATCATTCACAAAATGCCGTACTCAACTCATACGGCCATTTTGATATTTCTTGAAAATCACTGACCAAGTCTCCACAAATCATAGGTGCTTGATAAGTGGAAATTTTCACCTTTTTCCATCATTCACAAAATGCCGTACTCAACTCATACGGCCATTTTGATATTTCTTGAAAATCACTGACCAAGTCTCCACAAATCATAGGTGCTTGGTAAGTGGAAATTTTCACCTTTTTCCATCATTCACAAAATGCCGTACTCAACTCATACGGCCATTTTGATATTTCTTGAAAATCACTGACCAAGTCTCCACAAATCATAGGTGCTTGATAAGTGGAAATTTTCACCTTTTTCCATCATTCACAAAATGCCGTACTCAACTCATACGGCCATTTTGATATTTCTTGAAAATCACTGACCAAGTCTCCACAAATCATAGGTGCTTGGTAAGTGGAAATTTTCACCTTTTTCCATCATTCACAAAATGCCGTACTCAACTCATACGGCCATTTTGATATTTCTTGAAAATCACTGACCAAGTCTCCACAAATCATAGGTGCTTGATAAGTGGAAATTTTCACCTTTTTCCATCATTCACAAAATGCCATACTCAACTCATACGGCCATTTTGATATTTCTTGAAAATCATTGACCAAGTCTCCACAAATCATAGGTGCTTGGTAAGTGGAAATTTTCACCTTTTTCCATCATTCACAAAATGCCGTACTCAACTCATACGGCCATTTTGATATTTCTTGAAAATCACTGACCAAGTCTCCACAAATCATATGTAGGTGCTTGGTAAGTGGAAATTTTCACCTTTTTCCATCATTCACAAAATGCCGTACTCAACTCATACGGCCATTTTGATATTTCTTGAAAAACACTGACCAAGTCTCCACAAATCATAGGTGCTTGATAAGTGGAAATTTTCACCTTTTTCCATCATTCACAAAATGCCGTACTCAACTCATACGGCCATTTTGATATTTCTTGAAAATCACTGACCAAGTCTCCACAAATCATAGGTGCTTGGTAAGTGGAAATTTTCACCTTTTCCCATCACTCACAAAATGCTGTACTCAACTCATACGGCCATTTTGATATTTCTTGACCAAGTCTCCACAAATCATAGGTGCTTGGTAAGTGGAAATTTTCACCTTTTTCCATCATTCACAAAATGCCGTACTCAACTCATACGGCCATTTTGATATTTCTTGAAAATCACTGACCAAGTCTCCACAAATCATAAGTGCTTGGTAAGTGCAAAATTTTCACCTTTTTCCATCATTCACAAAATGCCATACTCAACTCATACGGCCATTTTGATATTTCTTGAAAATCACTGACCAAGTCTCCACAAATCATAGGTGCTTGGTATGTGGAAATTTTCACCTTTTTCCATCATTCACAAAATGCCGTACTCAACTCATACGGCCATTTTGATATTTCTTGAAAATCACTGACCAAGTCTCCACAAATCATAGGTGCTTGTAAAGGGGAAATTTTCACCTTTTTCCATCATTCACAAAATGCCGTACTCAACTCATACGGCCATTTTGATATTTCTTGAAAATCACTGACCAAGTCTCCACAAATCATAGGTGCTTGGTAAGTGGAAATTTTCACCTTTTTCCATCATTCACAAAATGCCGTACTCAACTCATACGGCCATTTTGATATTTCTTGAAAGTCACTGACCAAGTCTCCACAAATCATAGGTGCGTGATAAGTGGAAATTTTCACCTTTTTCCATCATTCACAAAATGCCGTACTCAACTCATACGGCCATTTTGATATTTCTTGACCAAGTCTCCACAAATCATAGGTGCTTGGTAAGTGGAAATTTTCACCTTTTTCCATCATTCACAAAATGCCGTACTCAACTCATACGGCCATTTTGATATTTCTTGAAAATCACTGACCAAGTCTCCACAAATCATTGGTGCTTGTAAAGGGGAAATTTTCACCTTTTTCCATCATTCACAAAATGCTGTACTCAACTCATACGGCCATTTTGATATTTCTTGAAAATCACTGACCAAGTCTCCACAAATCATAGGTGCTTGGTAAGTGGAAATTTTCACCTTTTTCCATCATTCACAAAATGCCGTACTCAACTCATACGGCCATTTTGATATTTCTTGAAAATCACTGACCAAGTCTCCACAAATCATTGGTGCTTGTAAAGGGGAAATTTTCACCTTTTCCCATCACTCACAAAATGCCGTACTCAACTCATACAGCCATTTTGATATTTCTTGATCAAGTCTCCACAAATTATAGGTGCTTGTAAAGGGGAAATTTTCACCTTTTCCCATCATTCACAAAATGCCATACTCAACTCAAACGGCCATTTTGATATTTCTTGAAAATCACTGACCAAGTCTCCACAAATCATAGGTGCTTGTAAAGGGGAAATTTTCACCTTTTTCCATCATTCACAAAATGCCGTACTCAACTCATACGGACATTTTGATATTTCTTGAAAATCACTGACCAAGTCTCCACAAATCATAGGTGCTTGGTAAGTGGAAATTTTCACCTTTTTCCATCATTCACAAAATGCCGTACTCAACTCATATGGCCATTTTGATATTTCTTGAAAATCACTGACCAAGTCTCCACAAATCATAGGTGCTTGTAAAGGGGAAATTTTCACCTTTTTCCATCATTCACAAAATGCCGTACTCAACTCATACGGCCATTTTGATATTTCTTGAAAATCACTGACCAAGTCTCCTAAAATCATAGGTGCTTGTAAAGAGGAAATTTTCACCTTTTTCCATCATTCACAAAATGCCCTACTCAACTCATACGGCCATTTTGATATTTCTTGAAAATGACTGACCAAGTCTCCACAAATCATAGGTGCTTGTAAAGGGGAAATTTTCACCTTTTTCCATCATTCACAAAATGCCGTACTCAACTCATACGGCCATTTTGATATTTCTTGAAAATCACTGACCAAGTCTCCTAAAATCATAGGTGCTTGTAAAGAGGAAATTTTCACCTTTTTCCATCATTCACAAAATGCCGTACTCAACTCATAGGGCCATTTTGATATTTCTTGAAAATCACTGACCAAGTCTCCACAAATCATAAGTGCTTGGTAAGTGGAAATTTTCACCTTTTTCCATCATTCACAAAATGCCATACTCAACTCATACGGCCATTTTGATATTTCTTGAAAATCACTGACCAAGTCTCCACAAATCATAGGTGCTTGGTAAGTGGAAATTTTCACCTTTTTCCATCATTCACAAAATGCCGTACTCAACTCATACAGCCATTTTGATATTTCTTGAAAATCACTGACCAAGTCTCCTAAAATCATAGGTGCTTGTAAAGAGGAAATTTTCACCTTTTTCCATCATTCACAAAATGCCGTACTCAACTCATACGGCCATTTTGATATTTCTTGAAAATCACTGACCAAGTCTCCACAAATCATAGGTGCTTGGTAAGTGGAAATTTTCACCTTTTTCCATCATTCACAAAATGCCTTACTCAACTCATACTGCCATTTTGATATTTCTTGAAAATGACTGACCATGTCTCCACAAATCATAGGTGCTTGTAAAGGGGAAATTTTCACCTTTTTCCATCATTCACAAAATGCCGTACTCAACTCATACGGCCATTTTGATATTTCTTGAAAATCACTGACCAAGTCTCCACAAATCATAGGTGCTTGTAAAGGGGAAATTTTCACCTTTTTCCATCATTCACAAAATGCCGTACTCAACTCATACGGCCATTTTGATATTTCTTGAAAATCACTGACCAAGTCTCCTAAAATCATAGGTGCTTGTAAAGAGGAAATTTTCACCTTTTTCCATCATTCACAAAATGCCGTACTCAACTCATACGGCCATTTTGATATTTCTTGAAAATCACTGACCAAGTCTCCACAAATCATAGGTGCTTGGTAAGTGGAAATTTTCACCTTTTTCCATCATTCACAAAATGCCGTACTCAACTCATACGGCCATTTTGATATTTCTTGACCAGGTCTCCACAAATCATAGGTGCTTGGTAAGTGGAAATTTTCACCTTTTTCCATCATTCACAAAATGCCGTACTCAACTCATACGGCCATTTTGATATTTCTTGAAAATGACTGACCAAGTCTCCACAAATCATAGGTGCTTGTAAAGAGGAAATTTTCACCTTTTTCCATCATTCACAAAATGCTGTACTCAACTCATACGGCCATTTTGATATTTCTTGAAAATCACTGACCAAGTCTCCACAAATCATAGGTGCTTGGTAAGTGGAAATTTTCACCTTTTTCCATCATTCACAAAATGCCGTACTCAACTCATACTGCCATTTTGATATTTCTTGAAAATCACTGACCAAGTCTCCACAAATCATTGGTGCTTGTAAAGGGGAAATTTTCACCTTTTTCCATCATTCACAAAATGCCGTACTCAACTCATACGGCCATTTTGATATTTCTTGATCAAGTCTCCACAAATTATAGGTGCTTGTAAAGGGGAAATTTTCACCTTTTTCCATCATTCACAAAATGCCGTACTCAACTCATACGGCCATTTTGATATTTCTTGAAAATCACTGACCAAGTCTCCACAAATCATAGGTGCTTGGTAAGTGGAAATTTTCACCTTTTCCCATCATTCACAAAATGCCGTACTCAACTCATACGGCCATTTTGATATTTCTTGAAAATCACTGACCAAGTCTCCACAAATCATAGGTGCTTGTAAAGGGGAAATTTTCACCTTTTTCCATCATTCACAAAATGCCGTACTCAACTCATACGGACATTTTGATATTTCTTGAAAATCACTGACCAAGTCTCCACAAATCATAGGTGCTTGGTAAGTGGAAATTTTCCCTTTTTCCATCATTCACAAAATGCCGTACTCAACTCATACGGCCATTTTGATATTTCTTGAAATTCACTGACCAAGTCTCCACAAATCATAGGTGCTTGTAAAGGGGAAATTTTCACCTTTTTCCATCATTCACAAAATGCCGTACTCAACTCATACGGCCATTTTGATATTTCTTGAAAATCACTGACCAAGTCTCCACAAATCATAGGTGCTTGGTAAGTGGAAATTTTCACCTTTTTCCATCATTCACAAAATGCCGTACTCAACTCATACGGCCATTTTGATATTTCTTGAAAATGACTGACCAAGTCTCCACAAATCATAGGTGCTTGGTAAGTGGAAATTTTCACCTTTTTCCATCATTCACAAAATGCCGTACTCAACTCATACGGCCATTTTGATATTTCTTGAAAATCACTGACCAAGTCTCCACAAATCATAGGTGCTTGGTAAGTGGAAATTTTCACCTTTTTCCATCATTCACAAAATGCCGTACTCAACTCATACTGCCATTTTGATATTTCTTGACCAAGTCTCCACAAATCATAGGTGCTTGTAAAGGGGAAATTTTCACCTTTTTCCATCATTCACAAAATGCCGTACTCAACTCATACGGCCATTTTGATATTTCTTGAAAATCACTGACCAAGTCTCCTAAAATCATAGGTGCTTGTAAAGAGGAAATTTTCACCTTTTTCCATCATTCACAAAATGCCCTACTCAACTCATACGGCCATTTTGATATTTCTTGAAAATGACTGACCAAGTCTCCACAAATCATAGGTGCTTGTAAAGGGGAAATTTTCACCTTTTTCCATCATTCACAAAATGCCGTACTCAACTCATACGGCCATTTTGATATTTCTTGAAAATCACTGACCAAGTCTCCTAAAATCATAGGTGCTTGTAAAGAGGAAATTTTCACCTTTTTCCATCATTCACAAAATGCCATACTCAACTCATACGGCCATTTTGATATTTCTTGAAAATCACTGACCAAGTCTCCACAAATCATAGGTGCTTGGTAAGTGGAAATTTTCACCTTTTTCCATCATTCACAAAATGCCGTACTCAACTCATACGGCCATTTTGATATTTCTTGAAAATCACAGACCAAGTCTCCACAAATCATAGGTGCTTGTAAAGGGGAAATTTTCACCTTTTTCCATCATTCACAAAATGCCGTACTCAACTCATACGGCCATTTTGAAATTTCTTGTCCAAGTCTCCACAAATTATAGGTGCTTGTAAAGGGGAAATTTTCACCTTTTTCCATCATTCACAAAATGCCGTACTCAACTCATACGGCCATTTTGATATTTCTTGAAAATCACTGACCAAGTCTCCACAAATCATAGGTGCTTGGTAAGTGGAAATTTTCACCTTTTTCCATCATTCACAAAATGCCGTACTCAACTCATACGGCCATTTTGATATTTCTTGAAAATCACTGACCAAGTCTCCACAAATCATAGGTGCTTGATAAGTGGAAATTTTCACCTTTTTCCATCATTCACAAAATGCCGTACTCAACTCATACGGCCATTTTGATATTTCTTGAAAATCACTGACCAAGTCTCCACAAATCATAGGTGCTTGGTAAGTGGAAATTTTCACCTTTTCCCATCACTCACAAAATGCCGTACTCAACTCATACGGCCATTTTGATATTTCTTGAAAATCACTGACCAAGTCTCCACAAATCATAGGTGCTTGGTAAGTGGAAATTTTCACCTTTTTCCATCATTCACAAAATGCCATACTCAACTCATACGGCCATTTTGATATTTCTTGAAAATCACTGACCAAGTCTCCACAAATCATAAGTGCTTGGTAAGTGGAAATTTTCACCTTTTTCCATCATTCACAAAATGCCATACTCAACTCATACGGCCATTTTGATATTTCTTGAAAATCACTGACCAAGTCTCCACAAATCATAGGTGCTTGGTAAGTGGAAATTTTCACCTTTTTCCATCATTCACAAAATGCCGTACTCAACTCATACAGCCATTTTGATATTTCTTGAAAATCACTGACCAAGTCTCCTAAAATCATAGGTGCTTGTAAAGAGGAAATTTTCACCTTTTTCCATCATTCACAAAATGCCGTACTCAACTCATACGGCCATTTTGATATTTCTTGAAAATCACTGACCAAGTCTCCACAAATCATAGGTGCTTGGTAAGTGGAAATTTTCACCTTTTTCCATCATTCACAAAATGCCTTACTCAACTCATACTGCCATTTTGATATTTCTTGAAAATGACTGACCATGTCTCCACAAATCATAGGTGCTTGTAAAGGGGAAATTTTCACCTTTTTCCATCATTCACAAAATGCCGTACTCAACTCATACGGCCATTTTGATATTTCTTGAAAATCACTGACCAAGTCTCCACAAATCATAGGTGCTTGTAAAGGGGAAATTTTCACCTTTTTCCATCATTCACAAAATGCCGTACTCAACTCATACGGCCATTTTGATATTTCTTGAAAATCACTGACCAAGTCTCCTAAAATCATAGGTGCTTGTAAAGAGGAAATTTTCACCTTTTTCCATCATTCACAAAATGCCGTACTCAACTCATACGGCCATTTTGATATTTCTTGAAAATCACTGACCAAGTCTCCACAAATCATAGGTGCTTGGTAAGTGGAAATTTTCACCTTTTTCCATCATTCACAAAATGCCGTACTCAACTCATACGGCCATTTTGATATTTCTTGACCAGGTCTCCACAAATCATAGGTGCTTGGTAAGTGGAAATTTTCACCTTTTTCCATCATTCACAAAATGCCGTACTCAACTCATACGGCCATTTTGATATTTCTTGAAAATGACTGACCAAGTCTCCACAAATCATAGGTGCTTGTAAAGAGGAAATTTTCACCTTTTTCCATCATTCACAAAATGCTGTACTCAACTCATACGGCCATTTTGATATTTCTTGAAAATCACTGACCAAGTCTCCACAAATCATAGGTGCTTGGTAAGTGGAAATTTTCACCTTTTTCCATCATTCACAAAATGCCGTACTCAACTCATACTGCCATTTTGATATTTCTTGAAAATCACTGACCAAGTCTCCACAAATCATTGGTGCTTGTAAAGGGGAAATTTTCACCTTTTTCCATCATTCACAAAATGCCGTACTCAACTCATACGGCCATTTTGATATTTCTTGATCAAGTCTCCACAAATTATAGGTGCTTGTAAAGGGGAAATTTTCACCTTTTTCCATCATTCACAAAATGCCGTACTCAACTCATACGGCCATTTTGATATTTCTTGAAAATCACTGACCAAGTCTCCACAAATCATAGGTGCTTGGTAAGTGGAAATTTTCACCTTTTCCCATCATTCACAAAATGCCGTACTCAACTCATACGGCCATTTTGATATTTCTTGAAAATCACTGACCAAGTCTCCACAAATCATAGGTGCTTGTAAAGGGGAAATTTTCACCTTTTTCCATCATTCACAAAATGCCGTACTCAACTCATACGGACATTTTGATATTTCTTGAAAATCACTGACCAAGTCTCCACAAATCATAGGTGCTTGGTAAGTGGAAATTTTCCCTTTTTCCATCATTCACAAAATGCCGTACTCAACTCATACGGCCATTTTGATATTTCTTGAAATTCACTGACCAAGTCTCCACAAATCATAGGTGCTTGTAAAGGGGAAATTTTCACCTTTTTCCATCATTCACAAAATGCCGTACTCAACTCATACGGCCATTTTGATATTTCTTGAAAATCACTGACCAAGTCTCCACAAATCATAGGTGCTTGGTAAGTGGAAATTTTCACCTTTTTCCATCATTCACAAAATGCCGTACTCAACTCATACGGCCATTTTGATATTTCTTGAAAATGACTGACCAAGTCTCCACAAATCATAGGTGCTTGGTAAGTGGAAATTTTCACCTTTTTCCATCATTCACAAAATGCCGTACTCAACTCATACGGCCATTTTGATATTTCTTGAAAATCACTGACCAAGTCTCCACAAATCATAGGTGCTTGGTAAGTGGAAATTTTCACCTTTTTCCATCATTCACAAAATGCCGTACTCAACTCATACTGCCATTTTGATATTTCTTGACCAAGTCTCCACAAATCATAGGTGCTTGTAAAGGGGAAATTTTCACCTTTTTCCATCATTCACAAAATGCCGTACTCAACTCATACGGCCATTTTGATATTTCTTGAAAATCACTGACCAAGTCTCCTAAAATCATAGGTGCTTGTAAAGAGGAAATTTTCACCTTTTTCCATCATTCACAAAATGCCCTACTCAACTCATACGGCCATTTTGATATTTCTTGAAAATGACTGACCAAGTCTCCACAAATCATAGGTGCTTGTAAAGGGGAAATTTTCACCTTTTTCCATCATTCACAAAATGCCGTACTCAACTCATACGGCCATTTTGATATTTCTTGAAAATCACTGACCAAGTCTCCTAAAATCATAGGTGCTTGTAAAGAGGAAATTTTCACCTTTTTCCATCATTCACAAAATGCCATACTCAACTCATACGGCCATTTTGATATTTCTTGAAAATCACTGACCAAGTCTCCACAAATCATAGGTGCTTGGTAAGTGGAAATTTTCACCTTTTTCCATCATTCACAAAATGCCGTACTCAACTCATACGGCCATTTTGATATTTCTTGAAAATCACAGACCAAGTCTCCACAAATCATAGGTGCTTGTAAAGGGGAAATTTTCACCTTTTTCCATCATTCACAAAATGCCGTACTCAACTCATACGGCCATTTTGAAATTTCTTGTCCAAGTCTCCACAAATTATAGGTGCTTGTAAAGGGGAAATTTTCACCTTTTTCCATCATTCACAAAATGCCGTACTCAACTCATACGGCCATTTTGATATTTCTTGAAAATCACTGACCAAGTCTCCACAAATCATAGGTGCTTGGTAAGTGGAAATTTTCACCTTTTTCCATCATTCACAAAATGCCGTACTCAACTCATACGGCCATTTTGATATTTCTTGAAAATCACTGACCAAGTCTCCACAAATCATAGGTGCTTGATAAGTGGAAATTTTCACCTTTTTCCATCATTCACAAAATGCCGTACTCAACTCATACGGCCATTTTGATATTTCTTGAAAATCACTGACCAAGTCTCCACAAATCATAGGTGCTTGGTAAGTGGAAATTTTCACCTTTTCCCATCACTCACAAAATGCCGTACTCAACTCATACGGCCATTTTGATATTTCTTGAAAATCACTGACCAAGTCTCCACAAATCATAGGTGCTTGGTAAGTGGAAATTTTCACCTTTTTCCATCATTCACAAAATGCCATACTCAACTCATACGGCCATTTTGATATTTCTTGAAAATCACTGACCAAGTCTCCACAAATCATAGGTGCTTGGTAAGTGGAAATTTTCACCTTTTTCCATCATTCACAAAATGCCGTACTCAACTCATACGGCCATTTTGATATTTCTTGAAAATCATTGACCAAGTCTCCACAAATCATAGGTGCTTGGTAAGTGGAAATTTTCACCTTTTTCCATCATTCACAAAATGCCGTACTCAACTCATACGGCCATTTTGATATTTCTTGAAAATCACTGACCAAGTCTCCACAAATCATAGGTGCTTGGTAAGTGGAAATTTTCACCTTTTTCCATCATTCACAAAATGCCGTACTCAACTCATACGGCCATTTTGATATTTCTTGAAAATCACTGACCAAGTCTCCACAAATCATAGGTGCTTGATAAGTGGAAATTTTCACCTTTTTCCATCATTCACAAAATGCCGTACTCAACTCATACGGCCATTTTGATATTTCTTGAAAATCACTGACCAAGTCTCCACAAATCATAGGTGCTTGGTAAGTGGAAATTTTCACCTTTTTCCATCATTCACAAAATGCCGTACTCAACTCATACGGCCATTTTGATATTTCTTGAAAATCACTGACCAAGTCTCCACAAATCATAGGTGCTTGATAAGTGGAAATTTTCACCTTTTTCCATCATTCACAAAATGCCGTACTCAACTCATACGGCCATTTTGATATTTCTTGAAAATCATTGACCAAGTCTCCACAAATCATAGGTGCTTGGTAAGTGGAAATTTTCACCTTTTTCCATCATTCACAAAATGCCGTACTCAACTCATACGGCCATTTTGATATTTCTTGAAAATCACTGACCAAGTCTCCACAAATCATAGGTGCTTGGTAAGTGGAAATTTTCACCTTTTTCCATCATTCACAAAATGCCGTACTCAACTCATACGGCCATTTTGATATTTCTTGAAAAACACTGACCAAGTCTCCACAAATCATAGGTGCTTGATAAGTGGAAATTTTCACCTTTTTCCATCATTCACAAAATGCCGTACTCAACTCATACGGCCATTTTGATATTTCTTGAAAATCACTGACCAAGTCTCCACAAATCATAGGTGCTTGGTAAGTGGAAATTTTCACCTTTTCCCATCACTCACAAAATGCTGTACTCAACTCATACGGCCATTTTGATATTTCTTGACCAAGTCTCCACAAATCATAGGTGCTTGGTAAGTGGAAATTTTCACCTTTTTCCATCATTCACAAAATGCCGTACTCAACTCATACGGCCATTTTGATATTTCTTGAAAATCACTGACCAAGTCTCCACAAATCATTGGTGCTTGTAAAGGGGAAATTTTCACCTTTTTCCATCATTCACAAAATGCTGTACTCAACTCATACGGCCATTTTGATATTTCTTGAAAATCACTGACCAAGTCTCCACAAATCATAGGTGCTTGGTAAGTGGAAATTTTCACCTTTTTCCATCATTCACAAAATGCCGTACTCAACTCATACGGCCATTTTGATATTTCTTGAAAATCACTGACCAAGTCTCCACAAATCATTGGTGCTTGTAAAGGGGAAATTTTCACCTTTTCCCATCACTCACAAAATGCCGTACTCAACTCATACAGCCATTTTGATATTTCTTGATCAAGTCTCCACAAATTATAGGTGCTTGTAAAGGGGAAATTTTCACCTTTTCCCATCATTCACAAAATGCCGTACTCAACTCAAACGGCCATTTTGATATTTCTTGAAAATCACTGACCAAGTCTCCACAAATCATAGGTGCTTGTAAAGGGGAAATTTTCACCTTTTCCCATCATTCACAAAATGCCGTACTCAACTCATACGGACATTTTGATATTTCTTGAAAATCACTGACCAAGTCTCCACAAGTCATAGGTGCTTGGTAAGTGGAAATTTTCACCTTTTTCCATCATTCACAAAATGCCGTACTCAACTCATATGGCCATTTTGATATTTCTTGAAAATCACTGACCAAGTCTCCACAAATCATAGGTGCTTGTAAAGGGGAAATTTTCACCTTTTTCCATCATTCACAAAATGCCGTACTCAACTCATACGGCCATTTTGATATTTCTTGAAAATCACTGACCAAGTCTCCTAAAATCATAGGTGCTTGTAAAGAGGAAATTTTCACCTTTTTCCATCATTCACAAAATGCCCTACTCAACTCATACGGCCATTTTGATATTTCTTGAAAATGACTGACCAAGTCTCCACAAATCATAGGTGCTTGTAAAGGGGAAATTTTCACCTTTTTCCATCATTCACAAAATGCCGTACTCAACTCATACGGCCATTTTGATATTTCTTGAAAATCACTGACCAAGTCTCCTAAAATCATAGGTGCTTGTAAAGAGGAAATTTTCACCTTTTTCCATCATTCACAAAATGCCGTACTCAACTCATACGGCCATTTTGATATTTCTTGAAAATCACTGACCAAGTCTCCACAAATCATAAGTGCTTGGTAAGTGGAAATTTTCACCTTTTTCCATCATTCACAAAATGCCATACTCAACTCATACGGCCATTTTGATATTTCTTGAAAATCACTGACCAAGTCTCCACAAATCATAGGTGCTTGGTAAGTGGAAATTTTCACCTTTTTCCATCATTCACAAAATGCCGTACTCAACTCATACAGCCATTTTGATATTTCTTGAAAATCACTGACCAAGTCTCCTAAAATCATAGGTGCTTGTAAAGAGGAAATTTTCACCTTTTTCCATCATTCACAAAATGCCGTACTCAACTCATACGGCCATTTTGATATTTCTTGAAAATCACTGACCAAGTCTCCACAAATCATAGGTGCTTGGTAAGTGGAAATTTTCACCTTTTTCCATCATTCACAAAATGCCTTACTCAACTCATACGGCCATTTTGATATTTCTTGAAAATGACTGACCAAGTCTCCACAAATCATAGGTGCTTGTAAAGGGGAAATTTTCACCTTTTTCCATCATTCACAAAATGCCGTACTCAACTCATACGGCCATTTTGATATTTCTTGAAAATCACTGACCAAGTCTCCACAAATCATAGGTGCTTGTAAAGGGGAAATTTTCACCTTTTTCCATCATTCACAAAATGCCGTACTCAACTCATACGGCCATTTTGATATTTCTTGAAAATCACTGACCAAGTCTCCACAAATCATAGGTGCTTGTAAAGGGGAAATTTTCACCTTTTTCCATCATTCACAAAATGCCGTACTCAACTCATACGGCCATTTTGATATTTCTTGAAAATCACTGACCAAGTCTCCTAAAATCATAGGTGCTTGTAAAGAGGAAATTTTCACCTTTTTCCATCATTCACAAAATGCCGTACTCAACTCATACGGCCATTTTGATATTTCTTGAAAATCACTGACCAAGTCTCCACAAATCATAGGTGCTTGGTAAGTGGAAATTTTCACCTTTTTCCATCATTCACAAAATGCCGTACTCAACTCATACGGCCATTTTGATATTTCTTGACCAGGTCTCCACAAATCATAGGTGCTTGGTAAGTGGAAATTTTCACCTTTTTCCATCATTCACAAAATGCCGTACTCAACTCATACGGCCATTTTGATATTTCTTGAAAATGACTGACCAAGTCTCCACAAATCATAGGTGCTTGTAAAGAGGAAATTTTCACCTTTTTCCATCATTCACAAAATGCTGTACTCAACTCATACGGCCATTTTGATATTTCTTGAAAATCACTGACCAAGTCTCCACAAATCATAGGTGCTTGGTAAGTGGAAATTTTCACCTTTTTCCATCATTCACAAAATGCCGTACTCAACTCATACTGCCATTTTGATATTTCTTGAAAATCACTGACCGAGTCTCCACAAATCATTGGTGCTTGTAAAGGGGAAATTTTCACCTTTTTCCATCATTCACAAAATGCCGTACTCAACTCATACGGCCATTTTGATATTTCTTGATCAAGTCTCCACAAATTATAGGTGCTTGTAAAGGGGAAATTTTCACCTTTTTCCATCATTCACAAAATGCCGTACTCAACTCATACGGCCATTTTGATATTTCTTGAAAATCACTGACCAAGTCTCCACAAATCATAGGTGCTTGGTAAGTGGAAATTTTCACCTTTTTCCATCATTCACAAAATGCCGTACTCAACTCATACGGCCATTTTGATATTTCTTGAAAATCACTGACCAAGTCTCCACAAATCATTGGTGCTTGTAAAGGGGAAATTTTCACCTTTTCCCATCACTCACAAAATGCCGTACTCAACTCATACAGCCATTTTGATATTTCTTGATCAAGTCTCCACAAATTATAGGTGCTTGTAAAGGGGAAATTTTCACCTTTTCCCATCATTCACAAAATGCCGTACTCAACTCAAACGGCCATTTTGATATTTCTTGAAAATCACTGACCAAGTCTCCACAAATCATAGGTGCTTGTAAAGGGGAAATTTTCACCTTTTCCCATCATTCACAAAATGCCGTACTCAACTCATACGGCCATTTTGATATTTCTTGAAAATCACTGACCAAGTCTCCACAAATCATAGGTGCTTGTAAAGGGGAAATTTTCACCTTTTTCCATCATTCACAAAATGCCGTACTCAACTCATACGGCCATTTTGATATTTCTTGAAAATCACTGACCAAGTCTCCACAAATCATAGGTGCTTGGTAAGTGGAAATTTTCACCTTTTTCCATCATTCACAAAATGCCGTACTCAACTCATACGGCCATTTTGATATTTCTTGAAAATGACTGACCAAGTCTCCACAAATCATAGGTGCTTGGTAAGTGGAAATTTTCACCTTTTTCCATCATTCACAAAATGCCGTACTCAACTCATACGGCCATTTTGATATTTCTTGAAAATCACTGACCAAGTCTCCACAAATCATAGGTGCTTGGTAAGTGGAAATTTTCACCTTTTTCCATCATTCACAAAATGCCGTACTCAACTCATACGGCCATTTTGATATTTCTTGACCAAGTCTCCACAAATCATAGGTGCTTGTAAAGGGGAAATTTTCACCTTTTTCCATCATTCACAAAATGCCGTACTCAACTCATACGGCCATTTTGATATTTCTTGAAAATCACTGACCAAGTCTCCTAAAATCATAGGTGCTTGTAAAGAGGAAATTTTCACCTTTTTCCATCATTCACAAAATGCCCTACTCAACTCATACGGCCATTTTGATATTTCTTGAAAATGACTGACCAAGTCTCCACAAATCATAGGTGCTTGTAAAGGGGAAATTTTCACCTTTTTCCATCATTCACAAAATGCCGTACTCAACTCATACGGCCATTTTGATATTTCTTGAAAATCACTGACCAAGTCTCCTAAAATCATAGGTGCTTGTAAAGAGGAAATTTTCACCTTTTTCCATCATTCACAAAATGCCATACTCAACTCATACGGGCATTTTGATATTTCTTGAAAATCACTGACCAAGTCTCCACAAATCATAGGTGCTTGGTAAGTGGAAATTTTCACCTTTTTCCATCATTCACAAAATGCCGTACTCAACTCATACGGCCATTTTGATATTTCTTGAAAATCACAGACCAAGTCTCCACAAATCATAGGTGCTTGTAAAGGGGAAATTTTCACCTTTTTCCATCATTCACAAAATGCCGTACTCAACTCATACGGCCATTTTGAAATTTCTTGTCCAAGTCTCCACAAATTATAGGTGCTTGTAAAGGGGAAATTTTCACCTTTTTCCATCATTCACAAAATGCCGTACTCAACTCATACGGCCATTTTGATATTTCTTGAAAATCACTGACCAAGTCTCCACAAATCATAGGTGCTTGGTAAGTGGAAATTTTCACCTTTTTCCATCATTCACAAAATGCCGTACTCAACTCATACGGCCATTTTGATATTTCTTGAAAATCACTGACCAAGTCTCCACAAATCATAGGTGCTTGATAAGTGGAAATTTTCACCTTTTTCCATCATTCACAAAATGCCGTACTCAACTCATACAGCCATTTTGATATTTCTTGAAAATCACTGACCAAGTCTCCACAAATCATAGGTGCTTGGTAAGTGGAAATTTTCACCTTTTCCCATCACTCACAAAATGCCGTACTCAACTCATACGGCCATTTTGATATTTCTTGAAAATCACTGACCAAGTCTCCACAAATCATAGGTGCTTGGTAAGTGGAAATTTTCACCTTTTTCCATCATTCACAAAATGCCATACTCAACTCATACGGCCATTTTGATATTTCTTGAAAATCACTGACCAAGTCTCCACAAATCATAGGTGCTTGGTAAGTGGAAATTTTCACCTTTTTCCATCATTCACAAAATGCCGTACTCAACTCATACGGCCATTTTGATATTTCTTGAAAATCATTGACCAAGTCTCCACAAATCATAGGTGCTTGGTAAGTGGAAATTTTCACCTTTTTCCATCATTCACAAAATGCCGTACTCAACTCATACGGCCATTTTGATATTTCTTGAAAATCACTGACCAAGTCTCCACAAATCATAGGTGCTTGGTAAGTGGAAATTTTCACCTTTTTCCATCATTCACAAAATGCCGTACTCAACTCATACGGCCATTTTGATATTTCTTGAAAATCACTGACCAAGTCTCCACAAATCATAGGTGCTTGGTAAGTGGAAATTTTCACCTTTTTCCATCATTCACAAAATGCCGTACTCAACTCATACGGCCATTTTGATATTTCTTGAAAATGACTGACCAAGTCTCCACAAATCATAGGTGCTTGGTAAGTGGAAATTTTCACCTTTTTCCATCATTCACAAAATGCCGTACTCAACTCATACGGCCATTTTGATATTTCTTGAAAATCACTGACCAAGTCTCCACAAATCATAGGTGCTTGGTAAGTGGAAATTTTCACCTTTTTCCATCATTCACAAAATGCCGTACTCAACTCATACGGCCATTTTGATATTTCTTGACCAAGTCTCCACAAATCATAGGTGCTTGTAAAGGGGAAATTTTCACCTTTTTCCATCATTCACAAAATGCCGTACTCAACTCATACGGCCATTTTGATATTTCTTGAAAATCACTGACCAAGTCTCCTAAAATCATAGGTGCTTGTAAAGAGGAAATTTTCACCTTTTTCCATCATTCACAAAATGCCCTACTCAACTCATACGGCCATTTTGATATTTCTTGAAAATGACTGACCAAGTCTCCACAAATCATAGGTGCTTGTAAAGGGGAAATTTTCACCTTTTTCCATCATTCACAAAATGCCGTACTCAACTCATACGGCCATTTTGATATTTCTTGAAAATCACTGACCAAGTCTCCTAAAATCATAGGTGCTTGTAAAGAGGAAATTTTCACCTTTTTCCATCATTCACAAAATGCCATACTCAACTCATACGGGCATTTTGATATTTCTTGAAAATCACTGACCAAGTCTCCACAAATCATAGGTGCTTGGTAAGTGGAAATTTTCACCTTTTTCCATCATTCACAAAATGCCGTACTCAACTCATACGGCCATTTTGATATTTCTTGAAAATCACAGACCAAGTCTCCACAAATCATAGGTGCTTGTAAAGGGGAAATTTTCACCTTTTTCCATCATTCACAAAATGCCGTACTCAACTCATACGGCCATTTTGAAATTTCTTGTCCAAGTCTCCACAAATTATAGGTGCTTGTAAAGGGGAAATTTTCACCTTTTTCCATCATTCACAAAATGCCGTACTCAACTCATACGGCCATTTTGATATTTCTTGAAAATCACTGACCAAGTCTCCACAAATCATAGGTGCTTGGTAAGTGGAAATTTTCACCTTTTTCCATCATTCACAAAATGCCGTACTCAACTCATACGGCCATTTTGATATTTCTTGAAAATCACTGACCAAGTCTCCACAAATCATAGGTGCTTGATAAGTGGAAATTTTCACCTTTTTCCATCATTCACAAAATGCCGTACTCAACTCATACGGCCATTTTGATATTTCTTGAAAATCACTGACCAAGTCTCCACAAATCATAGGTGCTTGGTAAGTGGAAATTTTCACCTTTTCCCATCACTCACAAAATGCCGTACTCAACTCATACGGCCATTTTGATATTTCTTGAAAATCACTGACCAAGTCTCCACAAATCATAGGTGCTTGGTAAGTGGAAATTTTCACCTTTTTCCATCATTCACAAAATGCCATACTCAACTCATACGGCCATTTTGATATTTCTTGAAAATCACTGACCAAGTCTCCACAAATCATAGGTGCTTGGTAAGTGGAAATTTTCACCTTTTTCCATCATTCACAAAATGCCGTACTCAACTCATACGGCCATTTTGATATTTCTTGAAAATCATTGACCAAGTCTCCACAAATCATAGGTGCTTGGTAAGTGGAAATTTTCACCTTTTTCCATCATTCACAAAATGCCGTACTCAACTCATACGGCCATTTTGATATTTCTTGAAAATCACTGACCAAGTCTCCACAAATCATAGGTGCTTGGTAAGTGGAAATTTTCACCTTTTTCCATCATTCACAAAATGCCGTACTCAACTCATACGGCCATTTTGATATTTCTTGAAAATCACTGACCAAGTCTCCACAAATCATAGGTGCTTGATAAGTGGAAATTTTCACCTTTTTCCATCATTCACAAAATGCCGTACTCAACTCATACGGCCATTTTGATATTTCTTGAAAATCACTGACCAAGTCTCCACAAATCATAGGTGCTTGGTAAGTGGAAATTTTCACCTTTTTCCATCATTCACAAAATGCCGTACTCAACTCATACGGCCATTTTGATATTTCTTGAAAATCACTGACCAAGTCTCCACAAATCATAGGTGCTTGATAAGTGGAAATTTTCACCTTTTTCCATCATTCACAAAATGCCGTACTCAACTCATACGGCCATTTTGATATTTCTTGAAAATCATTGACCAAGTCTCCACAAATCATAGGTGCTTGGTAAGTGGAAATTTTCACCTTTTTCCATCATTCACAAAATGCCGTACTCAACTCATACGGCCATTTTGATATTTCTTGAAAATCACTGACCAAGTCTCCACAAATCATAGGTGCTTGGTAAGTGGAAATTTTCACCTTTTCCCATCACTCACAAAATGCTGTACTCAACTCATACGGCCATTTTGATATTTCTTGACCAAGTCTCCACAAATCATAGGTGCTTGGTAAGTGGAAATTTTCACCTTTTTCCATCATTCACAAAATGCCGTACTCAACTCATACGGCCATTTTGATATTTCTTGAAAATGACTGACCAAGTCTCCACAAATCATAGGTGCTTGTAAAGGGGAAATTTTCACCTTTTTCCATCATTCACAAAATGCCTTACTCAACTCATACGGCCATTTTGATATTTCTTGAAAATCACTGACCAAGTCTCCACAAATCATAAGTGCTTGGTAAGTGCAAAATTTTCACCTTTTTCCATCATTCACAAAATGCCATACTCAACTCATACGGCCATTTTGATATTTCTTGAAAATCACTGACCAAGTCTCCACAAATCATAGGTGCTTGGTATGTGGAAATTTTCACCTTTTTCCATCATTCACAAAATGCCGTACTCAACTCATACGGCCATTTTGATATTTCTTGAAAATCACTGACCAAGTCTCCACAAATCATAGGTGCTTGTAAAGGGGAAATTTTCACCTTTTTCCATCATTCACAAAATGCCGTACTCAACTCATACGGCCATTTTGATATTTCTTGAAAATCACTGACCAAGTCTCCACAAATCATAGGTGCTTGGTAAGTGGAAATTTTCACCTTTTTCCATCATTCACAAAATGCCGTACTCAACTCATACGGCCATTTTGATATTTTTTGAAAGTCACTGACCAAGTCTCCACAAATCATAGGTGCTTGATAAGTGGAAATTTTCACCTTTTTCCATCATTCACAAAATGCAGTACTCAACTCATACGGCCATTTTGATATTTCTTGACCAAGTCTCCACAAATCATAGGTGCTTGGTAAGTGGAAATTTTCACCTTTTTCCATCATTCACAAAATGCCGTACTCAACTCATACGGCCATTTTGATATTTCTTGAAAATCACTGACCAAGTCTCCACAAATCATTGGTGCTTGTAAAGGGGAAATTTTCACCTTTTTCCATCATTCACAAAATGCTGTACTCAACTCATACGGCCATTTTGATATTTCTTGAAAATCACTGACCAAGTCTCCACAAATCATAGGTGCTTGGTAAGTGGAAATTTTCACCTTTTTCCATCATTCACAAAATGCCGTACTCAACTCATACGGCCATTTTGATATTTCTTGAAAATCACTGACCAAGTCTCCACAAATCATTGGTGCTTGTAAAGGGGAAATTTTCACCTTTTCCCATCACTCACAAAATGCCGTACTCAACTCATACAGCCATTTTGATATTTCTTGATCAAGTCTCCACAAATTATAGGTGCTTGTAAAGGGGAAATTTTCACCTTTTCCCATCATTCACAAAATGCCGTACTCAACTCAAACGGCCATTTTGATATTTCTTGAAAATCACTGACCAAGTCTCCACAAATCATAGGTGCTTGTAAAGGGGAAATTTTCACCTTTTTCCATCATTCACAAAATGCCGTACTCAACTCATACGGACATTTTGATATTTCTTGAAAATCACTGACCAAGTCTCCACAAATCATAGGTGCTTGGTAAGTGGAAATTTTCACCTTTTTCCATCATTCACAAAATGCCGTACTCAACTCATATGGCCATTTTGATATTTCTTGAAAATCACTGACCAAGTCTCCACAAATCATAGGTGCTTGTAAAGGGGAAATTTTCACCTTTTTCCATCATTCACAAAATGCCGTACTCAACTCATACGGCCATTTTGATATTTCTTGAAAATCACTGACCAAGTCTCCTAAAATCATAGGTGCTTGTAAAGAGGAAATTTTCACCTTTTTCCATCATTCACAAAATGCCCTACTCAACTCATACGGCCATTTTGATATTTCTTGGAAATGACTGACCAAGTCTCCACAAATCATAGGTGCTTGTAAAGGGGAAATTTTCACCTTTTTCCATCATTCACAAAATGCCGTACTCAACTCATACGGCCATTTTGATATTTCTTGAAAATCACTGACCAAGTCTCCTAAAATCATAGGTGCTTGTAAAGAGGAAATTTTCACCTTTTTCCATCATTCACAAAATGCCGTACTCAACTCATACTGCCATTTTGATATTTCTTGAAAATCACTGACCAAGTCTCCACAAATCATAAGTGCTTGGTAAGTGGAAATTTTCACCTTTTTCCATCATTCACAAAATGCCATACTCAACTCATACGGCCATTTTGATATTTCTTGAAAATCACTGACCAAGTCTCCACAAATCATAGGTGCTTGGTAAGTGGAAATTTTCACCTTTTTCCATCATTCACAAAATGCCGTACTCAACTCATACAGCCATTTTGATATTTCTTGAAAATCACTGACCAAGTCTCCTAAAATCATAGGTGCTTGTAAAGAGGAAATTTTCACCTTTTTCCATCATTCACAAAATGCCGTACTCAACTCATACGGCCATTTTGATATTTCTTGAAAATCACTGACCAAGTCTCCACAAATCATAGGTGCTTGGTAAGTGGAAATTTTCACCTTTTTCCATCATTCACAAAATGCCTTACTCAACTCATACGGCCATTTTGATATTTCTTGAAAATGACTGACCAAGTCTCCACAAATCATAGGTGCTTGTAAAGGGGAAATTTTCACCTTTTTCCATCATTCACAAAATGCCGTACTCAACTCATACGGCCATTTTGATATTTCTTGAAAATCACTGACCAAGTCTCCACAAATCATAGGTGCTTGTAAAGGGGAAATTTTCACCTTTTTCCATCATTCACAAAATGCCGTACTCAACTCATACGGCCATTTTGATATTTCTTGAAAATCACTGACCAAGTCTCCTAAAATCATAGGTGCTTGTAAAGAGGAAATTTTCACCTTTTTCCATCATTCACAAAATGCCGTACTCAACTCATACGGCCATTTTGATATTTCTTGAAAATCACTGACCAAGTCTCCACAAATCATAGGTGCTTGGTAAGTGGAAATTTTCACCTTTTTCCATCATTCACAAAATGCCGTACTCAACTCATACGGCCATTTTGATATTTCTTGAAAATCACAGACCAAGTCTCCACAAATCATAGGTGCTTGTAAAGGGGAAATTTTCACCTTTTTCCATCATTCACAAAATGCCGTACTCAACTCATACGGCCATTTTGAAATTTCTTGTCCAAGTCTCCACAAATTATAGGTGCTTGTAAAGGGGAAATTTTCACCTTTTTCCATCATTCACAAAATGCCGTACTCAACTCATACGGCCATTTTGATATTTCTTGAAAATCACTGACCAAGTCTCCACAAATCATAGGTGCTTGGTAAGTGGAAATTTTCACCTTTTTCCATCATTCACAAAATGCCGTACTCAACTCATACGGCCATTTTGATATTTCTTGAAAATCACTGACCAAGTCTCCACAAATCATAGGTGCTTGATAAGTGGAAATTTTCACCTTTTTCCATCATTCACAAAATGCCGTACTCAACTCATACGGCCATTTTGATATTTCTTGAAAATCACTGACCAAGTCTCCACAAATCATAGGTGCTTGGTAAGTGGAAATTTTCACCTTTTCCCATCACTCACAAAATGCCGTACTCAACTCATACGGCCATTTTGATATTTCTTGAAAATCACTGACCAAGTCTCCACAAATCATAGGTGCTTGATAAGTGGAAATTTTCACCTTTTTCCATCATTCACAAAATGCCGTACTCAACTCATACGGCCATTTTGATATTTCTTGACCAAGTCTCCACAAATCATAGGTGCTTGGTACGTGGAAATTTTCACCTTTTTCCATCATTCACAAAATGCCGTACTCAACTCATACGGCCATTTTGATATTTCTTGAAAATCACTGACCAAGTCTCCACAAATCATTGGTGCTTGTAAAGGGGAAATTTTCACCTTTTTCCATCATTCACAAAATGCTGTACTCAACTCATACGGCCATTTTGATATTTCTTGAAAATCACTGACCAAGTCTCCACAAATCATAGGTGCTTGGTAAGTGGAAATTTTCACCTTTTTCCATCATTCACAAAATGCCGTACTCAACTCATACGGCCATTTTGATATTTCTTGAAAATCACTGACCAAGTCTCCACAAATCATTGGTGCTTGTAAAGGGGAAATTTTCACCTTTTCCCATCACTCACAAAATGCCGTACTCAACTCATACAGCCATTTTGATATTTCTTGATCAAGTCTCCACAAATTATAGGTGCTTGTAAAGGGGAAATTTTCACCTTTTCCCATCATTCACAAAATGCCGTACTCAACTCAAACGGCCATTTTGATATTTCTTGAAAATCACTGACCAAGTCTCCACAAATCATAGGTGCTTGTAAAGGGGAAATTTTCACCTTTTTCCATCATTCACAAAATGCCGTACTCAACTCATACGGACATTTTGATATTTCTTGAAAATCACTGACCAAGTCTCCACAAATCATAGGTGCTTGGTAAGTGGAAATTTTCACCTTTTTCCATCATTCACAAAATGCCGTACTCAACTCATATGGCCATTTTGATATTTCTTGAAAATCACTGACCAAGTCTCCACAAATCATAGGTGCTTGTAAAGGGGAAATTTTCACCTTTTTCCATCATTCACAAAATGCCGTACTCAACTCATACGGCCATTTTGATATTTCTTGAAAATCACTGACCAAGTCTCCTAAAATCATAGGTGCTTGTAAAGAGGAAATTTTCACCTTTTTCCATCATTCACAAAATGCCGTACTCAACTCATACGGCCATTTTGATATTTCTTGGAAATGACTGACCAAGTCTCCACAAATCATAGGTGCTTGTAAAGGGGAAATTTTCACCTTTTTCCATCATTCACAAAATGCCGTACTCAACTCATACGGCCATTTTGATATTTCTTGAAAATCACTGACCAAGTCTCCTAAAATCATAGGTGCTTGTAAAGAGGAAATTTTCACCTTTTTCCATCATTCACAAAATGCCGTACTCAACTCATACGGCCATTTTGATATTTCTTGAAAATCACTGACCAAGTCTCCACAAATCATAAGTGCTTGGTAAGTGGAAATTTTCACCTTTTTCCATCATTCACAAAATGCCATACTCAACTCATACGGCCATTTTGATATTTCTTGAAAATCACTGACCAAGTCTCCACAAATCATAGGTGCTTGGTAAGTGGAAATTTTCACCTTTTTCCATCATTCACAAAATGCCGTACTCAACTCATACAGCCATTTTGATATTTCTTGAAAATCACTGACCAAGTCTCCTAAAATCATAGGTGCTTGTAAAGAGGAAATTTTCACCTTTTTCCATCATTCACAAAATGCCGTACTCAACTCATACGGCCATTTTGATATTTCTTGAAAATCACTGACCAAGTCTCCACAAATCATAGGTGCTTGGTAAGTGGAAATTTTCACCTTTTTCCATCATTCACAAAATGCCTTACTCAACTCATACGGCCATTTTGATATTTCTTGAAAATGACTGACCAAGTCTCCACAAATCATAGGTGCTTGTAAAGGGGAAATTTTCACCTTTTTCCATCATTCACAAAATGCCGTACTCAACTCATACGGCCATTTTGATATTTCTTGAAAATCACTGACCAAGTCTCCACAAATCATAGGTGCTTGTAAAGGGGAAATTTTCACCTTTTTCCATCATTCACAAAATGCCGTACTCAACTCATACGGCCATTTTGATATTTCTTGAAAATCACTGACCAAGTCTCCTAAAATCATAGGTGCTTGTAAAGAGGAAATTTTCACCTTTTTCCATCATTCACAAAATGCCGTACTCAACTCATACGGCCATTTTGATATTTCTTGAAAATCACTGACCAAGTCTCCACAAATCATAGGTGCTTGGTAAGTGGAAATTTTCACCTTTTTCCATCATTCACAAAATGCCGTACTCAACTCATACGGCCATTTTGATATTTCTTGAAAATCACAGACCAAGTCTCCACAAATCATAGGTGCTTGTAAAGGGGAAATTTTCACCTTTTTCCATCATTCACAAAATGCCGTACTCAACTCATACGGCCATTTTGAAATTTCTTGTCCAAGTCTCCACAAATTATAGGTGCTTGTAAAGGGGAAATTTTCACCTTTTTCCATCATTCACAAAATGCCGTACTCAACTCATACGGCCATTTTGATATTTCTTGAAAATCACTGACCAAGTCTCCACAAATCATAGGTGCTTGGTAAGTGGAAATTTTCACCTTTTTCCATCATTCACAAAATGCCGTACTCAACTCATACGGCCATTTTGATATTTCTTGAAAATCACTGACCAAGTCTCCACAAATCATAGGTGCTTGATAAGTGGAAATTTTCACCTTTTTCCATCATTCACAAAATGCCGTACTCAACTCATACGGCCATTTTGATATTTCTTGAAAATCACTGACCAAGTCTCCACAAATCATAGGTGCTTGGTAAGTGGAAATTTTCACCTTTTCCCATCACTCACAAAATGCCGTACTCAACTCATACGGCCATTTTGATATTTCTTGAAAATCACTGACCAAGTCTCCACAAATCATAGGTGCTTGGTAAGTGG
This sequence comes from Planococcus citri, assembly GCF_950023065.1. Classification (NCBI taxonomy): domain Eukaryota; kingdom Metazoa; phylum Arthropoda; class Insecta; order Hemiptera; family Pseudococcidae; genus Planococcus; species Planococcus citri. Next base: position 29,452,089 of record NC_088679.1, on the reverse strand, counting down.
AAATTTTCACCTTTTTCCATCATTCACAAAATGCCGTACTCAACTCATACGGCCATTTTGATATTTCTTGAAAATCACTGACCAAGTCTCCACAAATCATAGGTGCTTGGTAAGTGGAAATTTTCACCTTTTCCCATCACTCACAAAATGCCGTACTCAACTCATACGGCCATTTTGATATTTCTTGAAAATCACTGACCAAGTCTCCACAAATCATAGGTGCTTGGTAAGTGGAAATTTTCACCTTTTTCCATCATTCACAAAATGCCATACTCAACTCATACGGCCATTTTGATATTTCTTGAAAATCACTGACCAAGTCTCCACAAATCATAGGTGCTTGGTAAGTGGAAATTTTCACCTTTTTCCATCATTCACAAAATGCCATACTCAACTCATACGGCCATTTTGATATTTCTTGAAAATCACTGACCAAGTCTCCACAAATCATAGGTGCTTGGTAAGTGGAAATTTTCACCTTTTCCCATCACTCACAAAATGCCGTACTCAACTCATACGGCCATTTTGATATTTCTTGAAAATCACTGACCAAGTCTCCACAAATCATAGGTGCTTGGTAAGTGGAAATTTTCACCTTTTTCCATCATTCACAAAATGCCGTACTCAACTCATACGGCCATTTTGATATTTCTTGAAAATCACTGACCAAGTCTCCACAAATCATAGGTGCTTGGTAAGTGGAAATTTTCACCTTTTCCCATCATTCACAAAATGCCGTACTCAACTCATACGGCCATTTTGATATTTCTTGAAAATCACTGACCAAGTCTCCACAAATCATAGGTGCTTGGTAAGTGGAAATTTTCACCTTTTTCCATCATTCACAAAATGCCATACTCAACTCATACCGCCATTTTGATATTTCTTGAAAATCACTGACCAAGTCTCCACAAATCATAGGTGCTTGGTAAGTGGAAATTTTCACCTTTTTCCATCATTCACAAAATGCCGTACTCAACTCATACGGCCATTTTGATATTTCTTGAAAATCACTGACCAAGTCTCCACAAATCATAGGTGCTTGATAAGTGGAAATTTTCACCTTTTTCCATCATTCACAAAATGCCGTACTCAACTCATACGGCCATTTTGATATTTCTTGAAAATCATTGACCAAGTCTCCACAAATCATAGGTGCTTGGTAAGTGGAAATTTTCACCTTTTTCCATCATTCACAAAATGCCGTACTCAACTCATACGGCCATTTTGATATTTCTTGAAAATCACTGACCAAGTCTCCACAAATCATAGGTGCTTGGTAAGTGGAAATTTTCACCTTTTTCCATCATTCACAAAATGCCGTACTCAACTCATACGGCCATTTTGATATTTCTTGAAAATCACTGACCAAGTCTCCACAAATCATAGGTGCTTGGTAAGTGGAAATTTTCACCTTTTTCCATCATTCACAAAATGCCGTACTCAACTCATACGGCCATTTTGATATTTTTTGAAAGTCACTGACCAAGTCTCCACAAATCATAGGTGCTTGATAAGTGGAAATTTTCACCTTTTTCCATCATTCACAAAATGCCGTACTCAACTCATACGGCCATTTTGATATTTCTTGACCAAGTCTCCACAAATCATAGGTGCTTGGTAAGTGGAAATTTTCACCTTTTTCCATCATTCACAAAATGCCGTACTCAACTCATACGGCCATTTTGATATTTCTTGAAAATCACTGACCAAGTCTCCACAAATCATTGGTGCTTGTAAAGGGGAAATTTTCACCTTTTTCCATCATTCACAAAATGCTGTACTCAACTCATACGGCCATTTTGATATTTCTTGAAAATCACTGACCAAGTCTCCACAAATCATAGGTGCTTGGTAAGTGGAAATTTTCACCTTTTTCCATCATTCACAAAATGCCGTACTCAACTCATACCGCCATTTTGATATTTCTTGAAAATCACTGACCAAGTCTCCACAAATCATTGGTGCTTGTAAAGGGGAAATTTTCACCTTTTCCCATCACTCACAAAATGCCGTACTCAACTCATACAGCCATTTTGATATTTCTTGATCAAGTCTCCACAAATTATAGGTGCTTGTAAAGGGGAAATTTTCACCTTTTCCCATCATTCACAAAATGCCGTACTCAACTCAAACGGCCATTTTGATATTTCTTGAAAATCACTGACCAAGTCTCCACAAATCATAGGTGCTTGTAAAGGGGAAATTTTCACCTTTTTCCATCATTCACAAAATGCCGTACTCAACTCATACGGACATTTTGATATTTCTTGAAAATCACTGACCAAGTCTCCACAAATCATAGGTGCTTGTAAAGGGGAAATTTTCACCTTTTTCCATCATTCACAAAATGCCGTACTCAACTCATACGGCCATTTTGATATTTCTTGAAAATCACTGACCAAGTCTCCTAAAATCATAGGTGCTTGTAAAGAGGAAATTTTCACCTTTTTCCATCATTCACAAAATGCCCTACTCAACTCATACGGCCATTTTGATATTTCTTGGAAATGACTGACCAAGTCTCCACAAATCATAGGTGCTTGTAAAGGGGAAATTTTCACCTTTTTCCATCATTCACAAAATGCCGTACTCAACTCATACGGCCATTTTGATATTTCTTGAAAATCACTGACCAAGTCTCCTAAAATCATAGGTGCTTGTAAAGAGGAAATTTTCACCTTTTTCCATCATTCACAAAATGCCGTACTCAACTCATACGGCCATTTTGATATTTCTTGAAAATCACTGACCAAGTCTCCACAAATCATAAGTGCTTGTAAAGAGGAAATTTTCACCTTTTTCCATCATTCACAAAATGCCATACTCAACTCATACGGCCATTTTGATATTTCTTGAAAATCACTGACCAAGTCTCCACAAATCATAGGTGCTTGGTAAGTGGAAATTTTCACCTTTTTCCATCATTCACAAAATGCCGTACTCAACTCATACAGCCATTTTGATATTTCTTGAAAATCACTGACCAAGTCTCCTAAAATCATAGGTGCTTGTAAAGAGGAAATTTTCACCTTTTTCCATCATTCACAAAATGCCGTACTCAACTCATACGGCCATTTTGATATTTCTTGAAAATCACTGACCAAGTCTCCTAAAATCATAGGTGCTTGTAAAGAGGAAATTTTCACCTTTTTCCATCATTCACAAAATGCCGTACTCAACTCATACGGCCATTTTGATATTTCTTGAAAATCACTGACCAAGTCTCCACAAATCATAGGTGCTTGGTAAGTGGAAATTTTCACCTTTTTCCATCATTCACAAAATGCCTTACTCAACTCATACGGCCATTTTGATATTTCTTGAAAATGACTGACCAAGTCTCCACAAATCATAGGTGCTTGTAAAGGGGAAATTTTCACCTTTTTCCATCATTCACAAAATGCGGTACTCAACTCATACGGCCATTTTGATATTTCTTGAAAATCACTGACCAAGTCTCCACAAATCATAGGTGCTTGTAAAGGGGAAATTTTCACCTTTTTCCATCATTCACAAAATGCCGTACTCATCTCATACGGCCATTTTGATATTTCTTGAAAATCACTGACCAAGTCTCCTAAAATCATAGGTGCTTGTAAAGAGGAAATTTTCACCTTTTTCCATCATTCACAAAATGCCGTACTCAACTCATACGGCCATTTTGATATTTCTTGAAAATCACTGACCAAGTCTCCACAAATCATAGGTGCTTGGTAAGTGGAAATTTTCACCTTTTTCCATCATTCACAAAATGCCGTACTCAACTCATACGGCCATTTTGATATTTCTTGACCAGGTCTCCACAAATCATAGGTGCTTGGTAAGTGGAAATTTTCACCTTTTTCCATCATTCACAAAATGCCGTACTCAACTCATACGGCCATTTTGATATTTCTTGAAAATGACTGACCAAGTCTCCACAAATCATAGGTGCTTGTAAAGAGGAAATTTTCACCTTTTTCCATCATTCACAAAATGCTGTAAGTACTCAACTCATACGGCCATTTTGATATTTCTTGAAAATCACTGACCAAGTCTCCACAAATCATAGGTGCTTGGTAAGTGGAAATTTTCACCTTTTTCCATCATTCACAAAATGCCGTACTCAACTCATACTGCCATTTTGATATTTCTTGAAAATCACTGACCAAGTCTCCACAAATCATTGGTGCTTGTAAAGGGGAAATTTTCACCTTTTTCCATCATTCACAAAATGCCGTACTCAACTCATACAGCCATTTTGATATTTCTTGATCAAGTCTCCACAAATTATAGGTGCTTGTAAAGGGGAAATTTTCACCTTTTTCCATCATTCACAAAATGCCGTACTCAACTCATACGGCCATTTTGATATTTCTTGAAAATCACTGACCAAGTCTCCACAAATCATAGGTGCTTGGTAAGTGGAAATTTTCACCTTTTCCCATCATTCACAAAATGCCGTACTCAACTCATACGGCCATTTTGATATTTCTTGAAAATCACTGACCAAGTCTCCACAAATCATAGGTGCTTGTAAAGGGGAAATTTTCACCTTTTTCCATCATTCACAAAATGCCGTACTCAACTCATACGGACATTAAGATATTTCTTGAAAATCACTGACCAAGTCTCCACAAATCATAGGTGCTTGGTAAGTGGAAATTTTCCCTTTTTCCATCATTCACAAAATGCCGTACTCAACTCATACGGCCATTTTGATATTTCTTGAAATTCACTGACCAAGTCTCCACAAATCATAGGTGCTTGTAAAGGGGAGATTTTCACCTTTTTCCATCATTCACAAAATGCCGTACTCAACTCATACGGCCATTTTGATATTTCTTGAAAATCACTGACCAAGTCTCCACAAATCATAGGTGCTTGTAAAGGGGAAATTTTCACCTTTTTCCATCATTCACAAAATGCCGTACTCAACTCATACGGCCATTTTGATATTTCTTGAAAATCACTGACCAAGTCTCCACAAATCATAGGTGCTTGGTAAGTGGAAATTTTCACCTTTTTCCATCATTCACAAAATGCCGTACTCAACTCATACGGCCATTTTGATATTTCTTGAAAATGACTGACCAAGTCTCCACAAATCATAGGTGCTTGGTAAGTGGAAATTTTCACCTTTTTCCATCATTCACAAAATGCCGTACTCAACTCATACGGCCATTTTGATATTTCTTGAAAATCACTGACCAAGTCTCCACAAATCATAGGTGCTTGGTAAGTGGAAATTTTCACCTTTTTCCATCATTCACAAAATGCCGTACTCAACTCATACGGCCATTTTGATATTTCTTGACCAAGTCTCCACAAATCATAGGTGCTTGTAAAGGGGAAATTTTCACCTTTTTCCATCATTCACAAAATGCCGTACTCAACTCATACGGCCATTTTGATATTTCTTGAAAATCACTGACCAAGTCTCCTAAAATCATAGGTGCTTGTAAAGAGGAAATTTTCACCTTTTTCCATCATTCACAAAATGCCCTACTCAACTCATACGGCCATTTTGATATTTCTTGAAAATGACTGACCAAGTCTCCACAAATCATAGGTGCTTGTAAAGGGGAAATTTTCACCTTTTTCCATCATTCACAAAATGCCGTACTCAACTCATACGGCCATTTTGAAATTTCTTGTCCAAGTCTCCACAAATTATAGGTGCTTGTAAAGGGGAAATTTTCACCTTTTTCCATCATTCACAAAATGCCGTACTCAACTCATACGGCCATTTTGATATTTCTTGAAAATCACTGACCAAGTCTCCACAAATCATAGGTGCTTGGTAAGTGGAAATTTTCACCTTTTTCCATCATTCACAAAATGCCGTACTCAACTCATACGGCCATTTTGATATTTCTTGAAAATCACTGACCAAGTCTCCACAAATCATAGGTGCTTGATAAGTGGAAATTTTCACCTTTTTCCATCATTCACAAAATGCCGTACTCAACTCATACGGCCATTTTGATATTTCTTGAAAATCACTGACCAAGTCTCCACAAATCATAGGTGCTTGGTAAGTGGAAATTTTCACCTTTTCCCATCACTCACAAAATGCCGTACTCAACTCATACGGCCATTTTGATATTTCTTGAAAATCACTGACCAAGTCTCCACAAATCATAGGTGCTTGGTAAGTGGAAATTTTCACCTTTTTCCATCATTCACAAAATGCCATACTCAACTCATACGGCCATTTTGATATTTCTTGAAAATCACTGACCAAGTCTCCACAAATCATAGGTGCTTGGTAAGTGGAAATTTTCACCTTTTTCCATCATTCACAAAATGCCGTACTCAACTCATACGGCCATTTTGATATTTCTTGAAAATCATTGACCAAGTCTCCACAAATCATAGGTGCTTGGTAAGTGGAAATTTTCACCTTTTTCCATCATTCACAAAATGCCGTACTCAACTCATACGGCCATTTTGATATTTCTTGAAAATCACTGACCAAGTCTCCACAAATCATAGGTGCTTGGTAAGTGGAAATTTTCACCTTTTTCCATCATTCACAAAATGCCATACTCAACTCATACGGCCATTTTGATATTTCTTGACCAAGTCTCCACAAATCATAGGTGCTTGGTAAGTGGAAATTTTCACCTTTTTCCATCATTCACAAAATGCCGTACTCAACTCATACGGCCATTTTGATATTTCTTGAAAATGACTGACCAAGTCTCCACAAATCATAGGTGCTTGGTAAGTGGAAATTTTCACCTTTTTCCATCATTCACAAAATGCCGTACTCAACTCATACGGCCATTTTGATATTTCTTGAAAATCACTGACCAAGTCTCCACAAATCATAGGTGCTTGGTAAGTGGAAATTTTCACCTTTTTCCATCATTCACAAAATGCCGTACTCAACTCATACGGCCATTTTGATATTTCTTGACCAAGTCTCCACAAATCATAGGTGCTTGTAAAGGGGAAATTTTCACCTTTTTCCATCATTCACAAAATGCCGTACTCAACTCATACGGCCATTTTGATATTTCTTGAAAATCACTGACCAAGTCTCCTAAAATCATAGGTGCTTGTAAAGAGGAAATTTTCACCTTTTTCCATCATTCACAAAATGCCCTACTCAACTCATACGGCCATTTTGATATTTCTTGAAAATGACTGACCAAGTCTCCACAAATCATAGGTGCTTGTAAAGGGGAAATTTTCACCTTTTTCCATCATTCACAAAATGCCGTACTCAACTCATACGGCCATTTTGATATTTCTTGAAAATCACTGACCAAGTCTCCTAAAATCATAGGTGCTTGTAAAGAGGAAATTTTCACCTTTTTCCATCATTCACAAAATGCCGTACTCAACTCATACGGCCATTTTGATATTTCTTGAAAATCACTGACCAAGTCTCCACAAATCATAGGTGCTTGGTAAGTGGAAATTTTCACCTTTTTCCATCATTCACAAAATGCCGTACTCAACTCATACGGCCATTTTGATATTTCTTGAAAATCACAGACCAAGTCTCCACAAATCATAGGTGCTTGTAAAGGGGAAATTTTCACCTTTTTCCATCATTCACAAAATGCCGTACTCAACTCATACGGCCATTTTGAAATTTCTTGTCCAAGTCTCCACAAATTATAGGTGCTTGTAAAGGGGAAATTTTCACCTTTTTCCATCATTCACAAAATGCCGTACTCAACTCATACGGCCATTTTGATATTTCTTGAAAATCACTGACCAAGTCTCCACAAATCATAGGTGCTTGATAAGTGGAAATTTTCACCTTTTTCCATCATTCACAAAATGCCGTACTCAACTCATACGGCCATTTTGATATTTCTTGAAAATCACTGACCAAGTCTCCACAAATCATAGGTGCTTGGTAAGTGGAAATTTTCACCTTTTCCCATCACTCACAAAATGCCGTACTCAACTCATACGGCCATTTTGATATTTCTTGAAAATCACTGACCAAGTCTCCACAAATCATAGGTGCTTGGTAAGTGGAAATTTTCACCTTTTTCCATCATTCACAAAATGCCATACTCAACTCATACGGCCATTTTGATATTTCTTGAAAATCACTGACCAAGTCTCCACAAATCATAGGTGCTTGGTAAGTGGAAATTTTCACCTTTTTCCATCATTCACAAAATGCCGTACTCAACTCATACGGCCATTTTGATATTTCTTGAAAATCACTGACCAAGTCTCCACAAATCATAGGTGCTTGGTAAGTGGAAATTTTCACCTTTTTCCATCATTCACAAAATGCCGTACTCAACTCATACGGCCATTTTGATATTTCTTGACCAAGTCTCCACAAATCATAGGTGCTTGGTAAGTGGAAATTTTCACCTTTTTCCATCATTCACAAAATGCCGTACTCAACTCATACGGCCATTTTGATATTTCTTGAAAATGACTGACCAAGTCTCCACAAATCATAGGTGCTTGTAAAGGGGAAATTTTCACCTTTTTCCATCATTCACAAAATGCCTTACTCAACTCATACGGCCATTTTGATATTTCTTGAAAATCACTGACCAAGTCTCCACAAATCATAAGTGCTTGGTAAGTGGAAATTTTCACCTTTTTCCATCATTCACAAAATGCCATACTCAACTCATACGGCCATTTTGATATTTCTTGGAAATCACTGACCAAGTCTCCACAAATCATAGGTGCTTCGTAAGTGGAAATTTTCACCTTTTTCCATCATTCACAAAATGCCGTACTCAACTCATACGGCCATTTTGATATTTCTTGAAAATCACTGACCAAGTCTCCTAAAATCATAGGTGCTTGTAAAGAGGAAATTTTCACCTTTTTCCATCATTCACAAAATGCCGTACTCAACTCATACGGCCATTTTGATATTTCTTGAAAATCACTGACCAAGTCTCCACAAATCATAGGTGCTTGGTAAGTGGAAATTTTCACCTTTTTCCATCATTCACAAAATGCCATACTCAACTCATACAGCCATTTTGATATTTCTTGAAAATCACTGACCAAGTCTCCACAAATCATAGGTGCTTGGTAAGTGGAAATTTTCACCTTTTTCCATCATTCACAAAATGCCGTACTCAACTCATACGGCCATTTTGATATTTCTTGACCAAGTCTCCACAAATCATAGGTGCTTGGTAAGTGGAAATTTTCACCTTTTTCCATCATTCACAAAATGCCGTACTCAACTCATACGGCCATTTTGATATTTCTTGAAAATGACTGACCAAGTCTCCACAAATCATAGGTGCTTGTAAAGGGGAAATTTTCACCTTTTTCCATCATTCGCAAAATGCCTTACTCAACTCATACGGCCATTTTGATATTTCTTGAAAATCACTGACCAAGTCTCCACAAATCATAAGTGCTTGGTAAGTGGAAATTTTCACCTTTTTCCATCATTCACAAAATGCCATACTCAACTCATACGGCCATTTTGATATTTCTTGGAAATCACTGACCAAGTCTCCACAAATCATAGGTGCTTGGTAAGTGGAAATTTTCACCTTTTTCCATCATTCACAAAATGCCGTACTCAACTCATACGGCCATTTTGATATTTCTTGAAAATCACTGACCAAGTCTCCTAAAATCATAGGTGCTTGTAAAGAGGAAATTTTCACCTTTTTCCATCATTCACAAAATGCCGTACTCAACTCATACGGCCATTTTGATATTTCTTGAAAATCACTGACCAAGTCTCCACAAATCATAGGGGCTTGGTAAGTGGAAATTTTCACCTTTTTCCATCATTCACAAAATGCCGTACTCAACTCATACGGCCATTTTGATATTTCTTGACCAAGTCTCCACAAATCATAGGTGCTTGGTAAGTGGAAATTTTCACCTTTTTCCATCATTCACAAAATGCCTTACTCAACTCATACGGCCATTTTGATACTTCTTGAAAATGACTGACCAAGTCTCCACAAATCATAGGTGCATGTAAAGGGGAAATTTTCACCTTTTTCCATCATTCACAAAATGCCGTACTCAACTCATACGGCCATTTTGATATTTCTTGAAAATCACTGACCAAGTCTCCTAAAATCATAGGTGCTTGTAAAGAGGAAATTTTCACCTTTTTCCATCATTCACAAAATGCCGTACTCAACTCATACGGCCATTTTGATATTTCTTGAAAATCACAGACCAAGTCTCCACAAATCATAGGTGCTTGGTAAGTGGAAATTTTCACCTTTTTCCATCAATCACAAAATGCCGTACTCAACTCATATGGCCATTTTGATATTTCTTGACCAAGTCTCCACAAATTATAGGTGCTTGTAAAGGGGAAATTTTCACCTTTTTCCATCATTCACAAAATGCCGTACTCAACTCATACGGCCATTTTGATATTTCTTGAAAATCACTGACCAAGTCTCCACAAATCATAGGTGCTTGGTAAGTGGAAATTTTCACCTTTTCCCATCATTCACAAAATGCCGTACTCAACTCATACGGCCATTTTGATATTTCTTGAAAATCACTGACCAAGTCTCCACAAATCATAGGTGCTTGTAAAGGGGAAATTTTCACCTTTTTCCATCATTCACAAAATGCCGTACTCAACTCATACGGACATTTTGATATTTCTTGAAAATCACTGACCAAGTCTCCACAAATCATAGGTGCTTGGTAAGTGGAAATTTTCCCTTTTTCCATCATTCACAAAATGCCGTACTCAACTCATACGGCCATTTTGATATTTCTTGAAAATCACTGACCAAGTCTCCACAAATCATAGGTGCTTGTAAAGGGGAGATTTTCACCTTTTTCCATCATTCACAAAATGCCGTACTCAACTCATACGGCCATTTTGATATTTCTTGAAAATCACTGACCAAGTCTCCACAAATCATAGGTGCTTGTAAAGGGGAAATTTTCACCTTTTTCCATCATTCACAAAATGCCGTACTCAACTCATACGGCCATTTTGATATTTCTTGAAAATCACTGACCAAGTCTCCACAAATCATAGGTGCTTGGTAAGTGGAAATTTTCACCTTTTTCCATCATTCACAAAATGCCGTACTCAACTCATACGGCCATTTTGATATTTCTTGACCAAGTCTCCACAAATCATAGGTGCTTGTAAAGGGGAAATTTTCACCTTTTTCCATCATTCACAAAATGCCGTACTCAACTCATACGGCCATTTTGATATTTCTTGAAAATCACTGACCAAGTCTCCTAAAATCATAGGTGCTTGTAAAGAGGAAATTTTCACCTTTTTCCATCATTCACAAAATGCCGTACTCAACTCATACGGCCATTTTGATATTTCTTGAAAATCACTGACCAAGTCTCCACAAATCATAGGTGCTTGGTAAGTGGAAATTTTCACCTTTTTCCATCATTCACAAAATGCCGTACTCAACTCATACGGCCATTTTGATATTTCTTGAAAATCACAGACCAAGTCTCCACAAATCATAGGTGCTTGTAAAGGGGAAATTTTCACCTTTTTCCATCATTCACAAAATGCCGTACTCAACTCATACGGCCATTTTGAAATTTCTTGTCCAAGTCTCCACAAATTATAGGTGCTTGTAAAGGGGAAATTTTCACCTTTTTCCATCATTCACAAAATGCCGTACTCAACTCATACGGCCATTTTGATATTTCTTGAAAATCACTGACCAAGTCTCCACAAATCATAGGTGCTTGGTAAGTGGAAATTTTCACCTTTTTCCATCATTCACAAAATGCCGTACTCAACTCATACGGCCATTTTGATATTTCTTGAAAATCACTGACCAAGTCTCCACAAATCATAGGTGCTTGATAAGTGGAAATTTTCACCTTTTTCCATCATTCACAAAATGCCGTACTCAACTCATACGGCCATTTTGATATTTCTTGAAAATCACTGACCAAGTCTCCACAAATCATAGGTGCTTGGTAAGTGGAAATTTTCACCTTTTCCCATCACTCACAAAATGCCGTACTCAACTCATACGGCCATTTTGATATTTCTTGAAAATCACTGACCAAGTCTCCACAAATCATAGGTGCTTGGTAAGTGGAAATTTTCACCTTTTTCCATCATTCACAAAATGCCATACTCAACTCATACGGCCATTTTGATATTTCTTGAAAATCACTGACCAAGTCTCCACAAATCATAGGTGCTTGGTAAGTGGAAATTTTCACCTTTTTCCATCATTCACAAAATGCCGTACTCAACTCATACGGCCATTTTGATATTTCTTGAAAATCATTGACCAAGTCTCCACAAATCATAGGTGCTTGGTAAGTGGAAATTTTCACCTTTTTCCATCATTCACAAAATGCCGTACTCAACTCATACGGCCATTTTGATATTTCTTGAAAATCACTGACCAAGTCTCCACAAATCATAGGTGCTTGGTAAGTGGAAATTTTCACCTTTTTCCATCATTCACAAAATGCCGTACTCAACTCATACGGCCATTTTGATATTTCTTGACCAAGTCTCCACAAATCATAGGTGCTTGGTAAGTGGAAATTTTCACCTTTTTCCATCATTCACAAAATGCCGTACTCAACTCATACGGCCATTTTGATATTTCTTGAAAATGACTGACCAAGTCTCCACAAATCATAGGTGCTTGGTAAGTGGAAATTTTCACCTTTTTCCATCATTCACAAAATGCCGTACTCAACTCATACGGCCATTTTGATATTTCTTGAAAATCACTGACCAAGTCTCCACAAATCATAGGTGCTTGGTAAGTGGAAATTTTCACCTTTTTCCATCATTCACAAAATGCCGTACTCAACTCATACGGCCATTTTGATATTTCTTGACCAAGTCTCCACAAATCATAGGTGCTTGTAAAGGGGAAATTTTCACCTTTTTCCATCATTCACAAAATGCCGTACTCAACTCATACGGCCATTTTGATATTTCTTGAAAATCACTGACCAAGTCTCCTAAAATCATAGGTGCTTGTAAAGAGGAAATTTTCACCTTTTTCCATCATTCACAAAATGCCCTACTCAACTCATACGGCCATTTTGATATTTCTTGAAAATGACTGACCAAGTCTCCACAAATCATAGGTGCTTGTAAAGGGGAAATTTTCACCTTTTTCCATCATTCACAAAATGCCGTACTCAACTCATACGGCCATTTTGATATTTCTTGAAAATCACTGACCAAGTCTCCTAAAATCATAGGTGCTTGTAAAGAGGAAATTTTCACCTTTTTCCATCATTCACAAAATGCCGTACTCAACTCATACGGCCATTTTGATATTTCTTGAAAATCACTGACCAAGTCTCCACAAATCATAGGTGCTTGGTAAGTGGAAATTTTCACCTTTTTCCATCATTCACAAAATGCCGTACTCAACTCATACGGCCATTTTGATATTTCTTGAAAATCACAGACCAAGTCTCCACAAATCATAGGTGCTTGTAAAGGGGAAATTTTCACCTTTTTCCATCATTCACAAAATGCCGTACTCAACTCATACGGCCATTTTGAAATTTCTTGTCCAAGTCTCCACAAATTATAGGTGCTTGTAAAGGGGAAATTTTCACCTTTTTCCATCATTCACAAAATGCCGTACTCAACTCATATGGCCATTTTGATATTTCTTGAAAATCACTGACCAAGTCTCCACAAATCATAGGTGCTTGGTAAGTGGAAATTTTCACCTTTTTCCATCATTCACAACATGCCGTACTCAACTCATACGGCCATTTTGATATTTCTTGAAAATCACTGACCAAGTCTCCACAAATCATAGGTGCTTGATAAGTGGAAATTTTCACCTTTTTCCATCATTCACAAAATGCCGTACTCAACTCATACGGCCATTTTGATATTTCTTGAAAATCACTGACCAAGTCTCCACAAATCATAGGTGCTTGGTAAGTGGAAATTTTCACCTTTTCCCATCACTCACAAAATGCCGTACTCAACTCATACGGCCATTTTGATATTTCTTGAAAATCACAGACCAAGTCTCCACAAATCATAGGTGCTTGTAAAGGGGAAATTTTCACCTTTTTCCATCATTCACAAAATGCCGTACTCAACTCATACGGCCATTTTGAAATTTCTTGTCCAAGTCTCCACAAATTATACGTGCTTGTAAAGGGGAAATTTTCACCTTTTTCCATCATTCACAAAATGCCGTACTCAACTCATACGGCCATTTTGATATTTCTTGAAAATCACTGACCAAGTCTCCACAAATCATAGGTGCTTGGTAAGTGGAAATTTTCACCTTTTTCCATCATTCACAAAATGCCGTACTCAACTCATACGGCCATTTTGATATTTCTTGAAAATCACTGACCAAGTCTCCACAAATCATAGGTGCTTGATAAGTGGAAATTTTCACCTTTTTCCATCATTCACAAAATGCCGTACTCAACTCATACGGCCATTTTGATATTTCTTGAAAATCACTGACCAAGTCTCCACAAATCATAGGTGCTTGTAAAGGGGAAATTTTCACCTTTTTCCATCATTCACAAAATGCCGTACTCAACTCATACGGCCATTTTGATATTTCTTGATCAAGTCTCCACAAATTATAGGTGCTTGTAAAGGGGAAATTTTCACCTTTTTCCATCATTCACAAAATGCCGTACTCAACTCATACGGCCATTTTGATATTTCTTGAAAATCATTGACCAAGTCTCCACAAATCATAGGTGCTTGGTAAGTGGAAATTTTCACCTTTTTCCATAATTCACAAAATGCCGTACTCAACTCATACGGCCATTTTGATATTTCTTGAAAATCACTGACCAAGTCTCCACAAATCATAGGTGCTTGGTAAGTGGAAATTTTCACCTTTTTCCATCATTCACAAAATGCCGTACTCAACTCATATGGCCATTTTGATATTTCTTGACCAAGTCTCCACAAATCATAGGTGCTTGGTAAGTGGAAATTTTCACCTTTTTCCATCATTCACAAAATGCCGTACTCAACTCATACGGCCATTTTGATATTTCTTGAAAATGACTGACCAAGTCTCCACAAATCATAGGTGCTTGGTAAGTGGAAATTTTCACCTTTTTCCATCATTCACAAAATGCCGTACTCAACTCATACGGCCATTTTGATATTTCTTGAAAATCACTGACCAAGTCTCCACAAATCATAGGTGCTTGGTAAGTGGAAATTTTCACCTTTTTCCATCATTCACAAAATGCCGTACTCAACTCAACGGCCATTTTGATATTTCTTGACCAAGTCTCCACAAATCATAGGTGCTTGTAAAGGGGAAATTTTCACCTTTTTCCATCATTCACAAAATGCCGTACTCAACTCATACGGCCATTTTGATATTTCTTGAAAATCACTGACCAAGTCTCCTAAAATCATAGGTGCTTGTAAAGAGGAAATTTTCACCTTTTTCCATCATTCACAAAATGCCCTACTCAACTCATACGGCCATTTTGATATTTCTTGAAAATGACTGACCAAGTCTCCACAAATCATAGGTGCTTGTAAAGGGGAAATTTTCACCTTTTTCCATCATTCACAAAATGCCGTACTCAACTCATACGGCCATTTTGATATTTCTTGAAAATCACTGACCAAGTCTCCTAAAATCATAGGTGCTTGTAAAGAGGAAATTTTCACCTTTTTCCATCATTCACAAAATGCCGTACTCAACTCATACGGCCATTTTGATATTTCTTGAAAATCACTGACCAAGTCTCCACAAATCATAGGTGCTTGGTAAGTGGAAATTTTCACCTTTTTCCATCATTCACAAAATGCTGTACTCAACTCATATGGCCATTTTGATATTTCTTGAAAATCACAGACCAAGTCTCCACAAATCATAGGTGCTTGTAAAGGGGAAATTTTCACCTTTTTCCATCATTCACAAAATGCCGTACTCAACTCATACGGCCATTTTGAAATTTCTTGTCCAAGTCTCCACAAATTATAGGCGCTTGTAAAGGGGAAATTTTCACCTTTTTCCATCATTCACAAAATGCCGTACTCAACTCATACGGCCATTTTGATATTTCTTGAAAATCACTGACCAAGTCTCCACAAATCATAGGTGCTTGGTAAGTGGAAATTTTCACCTTTTTCCATCATTCACAAAATGCCGTACTCAACTCATACGGCCATTTTGATATTTCTTGAAAATCACTGACCAAGTCTCCACAAATCATAGGTGCTTGTAAAGGGGAAATTTTCACCTTTTTCCATCATTCACAAAATGCCGTACTCAACTCATACGGCCATTTTGATATTTCTTGATCAAGTCTCCACAAATTATAGGTGCTTGTAAAGGGGAAATTTTCACCTTTTTCCATCATTCACAAAATGCCGTACTCAACTCATACGGCCATTTTGATATTTCTTGAAAATCACTGACCAAGTCTCCACAAATCATAGGTGCTTGGTAAGTGGAAATTTTCACCTTTTTCCATCATTCACAAAATGCCATACTCAACTCATACGGCCATTTTGATATTTCTTGAAAATCACTGACCAAGTCTCCACAAATCATAGGTGCTTGGTAAGTGGAAATTTTCACCTTTTTCCATCATTCACAAAATGCCGTACTCAACTCATACGGCCATTTTGATATTTCTTGAAAATCATTGACCAAGTCTCCACAAATCATAGGTGCTTGGTAAGTGGAAATTTTCACCTTTTTCCATCATTCACAAAATGCCGTACTCAACTCATACGGCCATTTTGATATTTCTTGAAAATCACTGACCAAGTCTCCACAAATCATAGGTGCTTGGTAAGTGGAAATTTTCACCTTTTTCCATCATTCACAAAATGCCGTACTCAACTCATACGGCCATTTTGATATTTCTTGACCAAGTCTCCACAAATCATAGGTGCTTGGTAAGTGGAAATTTTCACCTTTTTCCATCATTCACAAAATGCCGTACTCAACTCATACGGCCATTTTGATATTTCTTGAAAATGACTGACCAAGTCTCCACAAATCATAGGTGCTTGTAAAGGGGAAATTTTCACCTTTTTCCATCATTCACAAAATGCCTTACTCAACTCATACGGCCATTTTGATATTTCTTGAAAATCACTGACCAAGTCTCCACAAATCATAAGTGCTTGGTAAGTGGAAATTTTCACCTTTTTCCATCATTCACAAAATGCCATACTCAACTCATACGGCCATTTTGATATTTCTTGGAAATCACTGACCAAGTCTCCACAAATCATAGGTGCTTGGTAAGTGGAAATTTTCACCTTTTTCCATCATTCACAAAATGCCGTACTCAACTCATACGGCCATTTTGATATTTCTTGAAAATCACTGACCAAGTCTCCTAAAATCATAGGTGCTTGTAAAGAGGAAATTTTCACCTTTTTCCATCATTCACAAAATGCCGTACTCAACTCATACGGCCATTTTGATATTTCTTGAAAATCACTGACCAAGTCTCCACAAATCATAGGGGCTTGGTAAGTGGAAATTTTCACCTTTTTCCATCATTCACAAAATGCCGTACTCAACTCATACGGCCATTTTGATATTTCTTGACCAAGTCTCCACAAATCATAGGTGCTTGGTAAGTGGAAATTTTCACCTTTTTCCATCATTCACAAAATGCCTTACTCAACTCATACGGCCATTTTGATACTTCTTGAAAATGACTGACCAAGTCTCCACAAATCATAGGTGCATGTAAAGGGGAAATTTTCACCTTTTTCCATCATTCACAAAATGCCGTACTCAACTCATACGGCCATTTTGATATTTCTTGAAAATCACTGACCAAGTCTCCTAAAATCATAGGTGCTTGTAAAGAGGAAATTTTCACCTTTTTCCATCATTCACAAAATGCCGTACTCAACTCATACGGCCATTTTGATATTTCTTGAAAATCACAGACCAAGTCTCCACAAATCATAGGTGCTTGGTAAGTGGAAATTTTCACCTTTTTCCATCAATCACAAAATGCCGTACTCAACTCATATGGCCATTTTGATATTTCTTGACCAAGTCTCCACAAATCATAGGTGCTTGGTAAGTGGAAATTTTCACCTTTTTCCATCATTCACAAAATGCCGTACTCAACTCATACGGCCATTTTGATATTTCTTGAAAATGACTGACCAAGTCTCCACAAATCATAGGTGCTTGTAAAGAGGAAATTTTCACCTTTTTCCATCATTCACAAAATGCCGTACTCAACTCGTACGGCCATTTTGATATTTCTTGAAAATCACTGACCAAGTCTCCACAAATCATAGGTGCTTGGTAAGTGGAAATTTTCACCTTTTTCCATCATTCACAAAATGCCGTACTCAACTCATACGGCCATTTTGATATTTCTTGAAAATCACTGACCAAGTCTCCACAAATCATTGGTGCTTGTAAAGGGGAAATTTTCACCTTTTTCCATCATTCACAAAATGCCGTACTCAACTCATACGGCCATTTTGATATTTCTTGATCAAGTCTCCACAAATTATAGGTGCTTGTAAAGGGGAAATTTTCACCTTTTTCCATCATTCACAAAATGCCGTACTCAACTCATACGGCCATTTTGATATTTCTTGAAAATCACTGACCAAGTCTCCACAAATCATAGGTGCTTGGTAAGTGGAAATTTTCACCTTTTTCCATCATTCACAAAATGCCGTACTCAACTCATACGGCCATTTTGATATTTCTTGACCAAGTCTCCACAAATCATAGGTGCTTGTAAAGGGGAAATTTTCACCTTTTTCCATCATTCACAAAATGCCGTACTCAACTCATACGGCCATTTTGATATTTCTTGAAAATCACTGACCAAGTCTCCTAAAATCATAGGTGCTTGTAAAGAGGAAATTTTCACCTTTTTCCATCATTCACAAAATGCCCTACTCAACTCATACGGCCATTTTGATATTTCTTGAAAATGACTGACCAAGTCTCCACAAATCATAGGTGCTTGTAAAGGGGAAATTTTCACCTTTTTCCATCATTCACAAAATGCCGTACTCAACTCATACGGCCATTTTGATATTTCTTGAAAATCACTGACCAAGTCTCCTAAAATCATAGGTGCTTGTAAAGAGGAAATTTTCACCTTTTTCCATCATTCACAAAATGCCGTACTCAACTCATACGGCCATTTTGATATTTCTTGAAAATCACTGACCAAGTCTCCACAAATCATAGGTGCTTGGTAAGTGGAAATTTTCACCTTTTTCCATCATTCACAAAATGCCGTACTCAACTCATACGGCCATTTTGATATTTCTTGAAAATCACAGACCAAGTCTCCACAAATCATAGGTGCTTGTAAAGGGGAAATTTTCACCTTTTTCCATCATTCACAAAATGCCGTACTCAACTCATACGGCCATTTTGAAATTTCTTGTCCAAGTCTCCACAAATTATAGGTGCTTGTAAAGGGGAAATTTTCACCTTTTTCCATCATTCACAAAATGCCGTACTCAACTCATACGGCCATTTTGATATTTCTTGAAAATCACTGACCAAGTCTCCACAAATCATAGGTGCTTGGTAAGTGGAAATTTTCACCTTTTTCCATCATTCACAAAATGCCGTACTCAACTCATACGGCCATTTTGATATTTCTTGAAAATCACTGACCAAGTCTCCACAAATCATAGGTGCTTGATAAGTGGAAATTTTCACCTTTTTCCATCATTCACAAAATGCCGTACTCAACTCATACGGCCATTTTGATATTTCTTGAAAATCACTGACCAAGTCTCCACAAATCATAGGTGCTTGGTAAGTGGAAATTTTCACCTTTTCCCATCACTCACAAAATGCCGTACTCAACTCATACGGCCATTTTGATATTTCTTGAAAATCACTGACCAAGTCTCCACAAATCATAGGTGCTTGGTAAGTGGAAATTTTCACCTTTTTCCATCATTCACAAAATGCCGTACTCAACTCATACGGCCATTTTGATATTTCTTGAAAATCACTGACCAATTCTCCACAAATCATAGGTGCTTGATAAGTGGAAATTTTCACCTTTTTCCATCATTCACAAAATGCCGTACTCAACTCATACGGCCATTTTGATATTTCTTGAAAATCACTGACCAAGTCTCCACAAATCATAGGTGCTTGGTAAGTGGAAATTTTCACCTTTTCCCATCACTCACAAAATGCCGTACTCAACTCATACGGCCATTTTGATATTTCTTGAAAATCACTGACCAAGTCTCCACAAATCATAGGTGCTTGGTAAGTGGAAATTTTCACCTTTTTCCATCATTCACAAAATGCCATACTCAACTCATACGGCCATTTTGATATTTCTTGAAAATCACTGACCAAGTCTCCACAAATCATAGGTGCTTGGTAAGTGGAAATTTTCACCTTTTTCCATCATTCACAAAATGCCGTACTCAACTCATACGGCCATTTTGATATTTCTTGAAAATCATTGACCAAGTCTCCACAAATCATAGGTGCTTGGTAAGTGGAAATTTTCACCTTTTTCCATCATTCACAAAATGCCGTACTCAACTCATACGGCCATTTTGATATTTCTTGAAAATCACTGACCAAGTCTCCACAAATCATAGGTGCTTGGTAAGTGGAAATTTTCACCTTTTTCCATCATTCACAAAATGCCGTACTCAACTCATACGGCCATTTTGATATTTCTTGACCAAGTCTCCACAAATCATAGGTGCTTGGTAAGTGGAAATTTTCACCTTTTTCCATCATTCACAAAATGCCGTACTCAACTCATACGGCCATTTTGATATTTCTTGAAAATGACTGACCAAGTCTCCACAAATCATAGGTGCTTGGTAAGTGGAAATTTTCACCTTTTTCCATCATTCACAAAATGCCGTACTCAACTCATACGGCCATTTTGATATTTCTTGAAAATCACTGACCAAGTCTCCACAAATCATAGGTGCTTGGTAAGTGGAAATTTTCACCTTTTTCCATCATTCACAAAATGCCGTACTCAACTCATACGGCCATTTTGATATTTCTTGACCAAGTCTCCACAAATCATAGGTGCTTGTAAAGGGGAAATTTTCACCTTTTTCCATCATTCACAAAATGCCGTACTCAACTCATACGGCCATTTTGATATTTCTTGAAAATCACTGACCAAGTCTCCTAAAATCATAGGTGCTTGTAAAGAGGAAATTTTCACCTTTTTCCATCATTCACAAAATGCCCTACTCAACTCATACGGCCATTTTGATATTTCTTGAAAATGACTGACCAAGTCTCCACAAATCATAGGTGCTTGTAAAGGGGAAATTTTCACCTTTTTCCATCATTCACAAAATGCCGTACTCAACTCATACGGCCATTTTGATATTTCTTGAAAATCACTGACCAAGTCTCCTAAAATCATAGGTGCTTGTAAAGAGGAAATTTTCACCTTTTTCCATCATTCACAAAATGCCGTACTCAACTCATACGGCCATTTTGATATTTCTTGAAAATCACTGACCAAGTCTCCACAAATCATAGGTGCTTGGTAAGTGGAAATTTTCACCTTTTTCCATCATTCACAAAATGCCGTACTCAACTCATACGGCCATTTTGATATTTCTTGACCAAGTCTCCACAAATCATAGGTGCTTGTAAAGGGGAAATTTTCACCTTTTTCCATCATTCACAAAATGCCGTACTCAACTCATACGGCCATTTTGATATTTCTTGAAAATCACTGACCAAGTCTCCTAAAATCATAGGTGCTTGTAAAGAGGAAATTTTCACCTTTTTCCATCATTCACAAAATGCCCTACTCAACTCATACGGCCATTTTGATATTTCTTGAAAATGACTGACCAAGTCTCCTAAAATCATAGGTGCTTGTAAAGAGGAAATTTTCACCTTTTTCCATCATTCACAAAATGCCCTACTCAACTCATACGGCCATTTTGATATTTCTTGAAAATGACTGACCAAGTCTCCACAAATCATAGGTGCTTGTAAAGGGGAAATTTTCACCTTTTTCCATCATTCACAAAATGCCGTACTCAACTCATACGGCCATTTTGATATTTCTTGAAAATCACTGACCAAGTCTCCTAAAATCATAGGTGCTTGTAAAGAGGAAATTTTCACCTTTTTCCATCATTCACAAAATGCCGTACTCAACTCATACGGCCATTTTGATATTTCTTGACCAAGTCTCCACAAATCATAGGTGCTTGTAAAGGGGAAATTTTCACCTTTTTCCATCATTCACAAAATGCCGTACTCAACTCATACGGCCATTTTGATATTTCTTGAAAATCACTGACCAAGTCTCCTAAAATCATAGGTGCTTGTAAAGAGGAAATTTTCACCTTTTTCCATCATTCACAAAATGCCCTACTCAACTCATACGGCCATTTTGATATTTCTTGAAAATGACTGACCAAGTCTCCACAAATCATAGGTGCTTGTAAAGGGGAAATTTTCACCTTTTTCCATCATTCACAAAATGCCGTACTCAACTCATACGGCCATTTTGATATTTCTTGAAAATCACTGACCAAGTCTCCTAAAATCATAGGTGCTTGTAAAGAGGAAATTTTCACCTTTTTTCATCATTCACAAAATGCCGTACTCAACTCATACGGCCATTTTGATATTTCTTGAAAATCACTGACCAAGTCTCCACAAATCATAGGTGCTTGGTAAGTGGAAATTTTCACCTTTTTCCATCATTCACAAAATGCCGTACTCAACTCATACGGCCATTTTGATATTTCTTGACCAAGTCTCCACAAATCATAGGTGCTTGTAAAGGGGAAATTTTCACCTTTTTCCATCATTCACAAAATGCCGTACTCAACTCATACGGCCATTTTGATATTTCTTGAAAATCACTGACCAAGTCTCCTAAAATCATAGGTGCTTGTAAAGAGGAAATTTTCACCTTTTTCCATCATTCACAAAATGCCCTACTCAACTCATACGGCCATTTTGATATTTCTTGAAAATGACTGACCAAGTCTCCTAAAATCATAGGTGCTTGTAAAGAGGAAATTTTCACCTTTTTCCATCATTCACAAAATGCCCTACTCAACTCATACGGCCATTTTGATATTTCTTGAAAATGACTGACCAAGTCTCCACAAATCATAGGTGCTTGTAAAGGGGAAATTTTCACCTTTTTCCATCATTCACAAAATGCCGTACTCAACTCATACGGCCATTTTGATATTTCTTGAAAATCACTGACCAAGTCTCCTAAAATCATAGGTGCTTGTAAAGAGGAAATTTTCACCTTTTTCCATCATTCACAAAATGCCGTACTCAACTCATACGGCCATTTTGATATTTCTTGAAAATCACTGACCAAGTCTCCACAAATCATAGGTGCTTGGTAAGTGGAAATTTTCACCTTTTTCCATCATTCACA
The DNA here is from genome assembly GCF_950023065.1 of Planococcus citri. Taxonomy (NCBI): domain Eukaryota; kingdom Metazoa; phylum Arthropoda; class Insecta; order Hemiptera; family Pseudococcidae; genus Planococcus; species Planococcus citri. The sequence goes on along the minus strand of NC_088679.1, from coordinate 29,428,776 downwards.
AAATGCCGTACTCAACTCATACGGCCATTTTGATATTTCTTGACCAAGTCTCCACAAATCATAGGTGCTTGTAAAGGGGAAATTTTCACCTTTTTCCATCATTCACAAAATGCCGTACTCAACTCATACGGCCATTTTGATATTTCTTGAAAATCACTGACCAAGTCTCCTAAAATCATAGGTGCTTGTAAAGAGGAAATTTTCACCTTTTTCCATCATTCACAAAATGCCCTACTCAACTCATACGGCCATTTTGATATTTCTTGAAAATGACTGACCAAGTCTCCACAAATCATAGGTGCTTGTAAAGGGGAAATTTTCACCTTTTTCCATCATTCACAAAATGCCGTACTCAACTCATACGGCCATTTTGATATTTCTTGAAAATCACTGACCAAGTCTCCTAAAATCATAGGTGCTTGTAAAGAGGAAATTTTCACCTTTTTCCATCATTCACAAAATGCCGTACTCAACTCGTACGGCCATTTTGATATTTCTTGAAAATCACTGACCAAGTCTCCACAAATCATAGGTGCTTGATAAGTGGAAATTTTCACCTTTTTCCATCATTCACAAAATGCCGTACTCAACTCATACGGCCATTTTGATATTTCTTGAAAATCACAGACCAAGTCTCCACAAATCATAGGTGCTTGTAAAGGGGAAATTTTCACCTTTTTCCATCATTCACAAAATGCCGTACTCAACTCATACGGCCATTTTGAAATTTCTTGTCCAAGTCTCCACAAATTATAGGTGCTTGTAAAGGGGAAATTTTCACCTTTTTCCATCATTCACAAAATGCCGTACTCAACTCATACGGCCATTTTGATATTTCTTGAAAATCACTGACCAAGTCTCCACAAATCATAGGTGCTTGGTAAGTGGAAATTTTCACCTTTTTCCATCATTCACAAAATGCCGTACTCAACTCATACGGCCATTTTGATATTTCTTGAAAATCACTGACCAAGTCTCCACAAATCATAGGTGCTTGATAAGTGGAAATTTTCACCTTTTTCCATCATTCACAAAATGCCGTACTCAACTCATACGGCCATTTTGATATTTCTTGAAAATCACTGACCAAGTCTCCACAAATCATAGGTGCTTGGTAAGTGGAAATTTTCACCTTTTCCCATCACTCACAAAATGCCGTACTCAACTCATACGGCCATTTTGATATTTCTTGAAAATCACTGACCAAGTCTCCACAAATCATAGGTGCTTGGTAAGTGGAAATTTTCACCTTTTTCCATCATTCACAAAATGCCGTACTCAACTCATACGGCCATTTTGATATTTCTTGAAAATCACTGACCAATTCTCCACAAATCATAGGTGCTTGATAAGTGGAAATTTTCACCTTTTTCCATCATTCACAAAATGCCGTACTCAACTCATACGGCCATTTTGATATTTCTTGAAAATCACTGACCAAGTCTCCACAAATCATAGGTGCTTGGTAAGTGGAAATTTTCACCTTTTCCCATCACTCACAAAATGCCGTACTCAACTCATACGGCCATTTTGATATTTCTTGAAAATCACTGACCAAGTCTCCACAAATCATAGGTGCTTGGTAAGTGGAAATTTTCACCTTTTTCCATCATTCACAAAATGCCATACTCAACTCATACGGCCATTTTGATATTTCTTGAAAATCACTGACCAAGTCTCCACAAATCATAGGTGCTTGGTAAGTGGAAATTTTCACCTTTTTCCATCATTCACAAAATGCCGTACTCAACTCATACGGCCATTTTGATATTTCTTGAAAATCATTGACCAAGTCTCCACAAATCATAGGTGCTTGGTAAGTGGAAATTTTCACCTTTTTCCATCATTCACAAAATGCCGTACTCAACTCATACGGCCATTTTGATATTTCTTGAAAATCACTGACCAAGTCTCCACAAATCATAGGTGCTTGGTAAGTGGAAATTTTCACCTTTTTCCATCATTCACAAAATGCCGTACTCAACTCATACGGCCATTTTGATATTTCTTGACCAAGTCTCCACAAATCATAGGTGCTTGGTAAGTGGAAATTTTCACCTTTTTCCATCATTCACAAAATGCCGTACTCAACTCATACGGCCATTCTGATATTTCTTGAAAATGACTGACCAAGTCTCCACAAATCATAGGTGCTTGGTAAGTGGAAATTTTCACCTTTTTCCATCATTCACAAAATGCCGTACTCAACTCATACGGCCATTTTGATATTTCTTGAAAATCACTGACCAAGTCTCCACAAATCATAGGTGCTTGGTAAGTGGAAATTTTCACCTTTTTCCATCATTCACAAAATGCCGTACTCAACTCATACGGCCATTTTGATATTTCTTGACCAAGTCTCCACAAATCATAGGTGCTTGTAAAGGGGAAATTTTCACCTTTTTCCATCATTCACAAAATGCCGTACTCAACTCATACGGCCATTTTGATATTTCTTGAAAATCACTGACCAAGTCTCCTAAAATCATAGGTGCTTGTAAAGAGGAAATTTTCACCTTTTTCCATCATTCACAAAATGCCCTACTCAACTCATACGGCCATTTTGATATTTCTTGAAAATGACTGACCAAGTCTCCACAAATCATAGGTGCTTGTAAAGGGGAAATTTTCACCTTTTTCCATCATTCACAAAATGCCGTACTCAACTCATACGGCCATTTTGATATTTCTTGAAAATCACTGACCAAGTCTCCTAAAATCATAGGTGCTTGTAAAGGGGAAATTTTCACCTTTTTCCATCATTCACAAAATGCCGTACTCAACTCATACGGCCATTTTGATATTTCTTGAAAATCACTGACCAAGTCTCCACAAATCATAGGTGCTTGGTAAGTGGAAATTTTCACCTTTTTCCATCATTCACAAAATGCCATACTCAACTCATACGGCCATTTTGATATTTCTTGAAAATCACTGACCAAGTCTCCACAAATCATAGGTGCTTGGTAAGTGGAAATTTTCACCTTTTTCCATCATTCACAAAATGCCGTACTCAACTCATACGGCCATTTTGATATTTCTTGAAAATCATTGACCAAGTCTCCACAAATCATAGGTGCTTGGTAAGTGGAAATTTTCACCTTTTTCCATCATTCACCAAATGCCGTACTCAACTCATACGGCCATTTTGATATTTCTTGAAAATCACTGACCAAGTCTCCACAAATCATAGGTGCTTGGTAAGTGGAAATTTTCACCTTTTTCCATCATTCACAAAATGCCGTACTCAACTCATACGGCCATTTTGATATTTCTTGACCAAGTCTCCACAAATCATAGGTGCTTGGTAAGTGGAAATTTTCACCTTTTTCCATCATTCACAAAATGCCGTACTCAACTCATACGGCCATTTTGATATTTCTTGAAAATGACTGACCAAGTCTCCACAAATCATAGGTGCTTGTAAAGGGGAAATTTTCACCTTTTTCCATCATTCACAAAATGCCTTACTCAACTCATACGGCCATTTTGATATTTCTTGAAAATCACTGACCAAGTCTCCACAAATCATAAGTGCTTGGTAAGTGGAAATTTTCACCTTTTTCCATCATTCACAAAATGCCATACTCAACTCATACGGCCATTTTGATATTTCTTGGAAATCACTGACCAAGTCTCCACAAATCATAGGTGCTTGGTAAGTGGAAATTTTCACCTTTTTCCATCATTCACAAAATGCCGTACTCAACTCATACGGCCATTTTGATATTTCTTGAAAATCACTGACCAAGTCTCCTAAAATCATAGGTGCTTGTAAAGAGGAAATTTTCACCTTTTTCCATCATTCACAAAATGCCGTACTCAACTCATACGGCCATTTTGATATTTCTTGAAAATCACTGACCAAGACTCCACAAATCATAGGGGCTTGGTAAGTGGAAATTTTCACCTTTTTCCATCATTCACAAAATGCCGTACTCAACTCATACTGCCATTTTGATATTTCTTGACCAAGTCTCCACAAATCATAGGTGCTTGGTAAGTGGAAATTTTCACCTTTTTCCATCATTCACAAAATGCCTTACTCAACTCATACGGCCATTTTGATACTTCTTGAAAATGACTGACCAAGTCTCCACAAATCATAGGTGCATGTAAAGGGGAAATTTTCACCTTTTTCCATCATTCACAAAATGCCGTACTCAACTCATACGGCCATTTTGATATTTCTTGAAAATCACTGACCAAGTCTCCTAAAATCATAGGTGCTTGTAAAGAGGAAATTTTCACCTTTTTCCATCATTCACAAAATGCCGTACTCAACTCATACGGCCATTTTGATATTTCTTGAAAATCACAGACCAAGTCTCCACAAATCATAGGTGCTTGGTAAGTGAAAATTTTCACCTTTTTCCATCAATCACAAAATGCCGTACTCAACTCATATGGCCATTTTGATATTTCTTGACCAAGTCTCCACAAATCATAGGTGCTTGGTAAGTGGAAATTTTCACCTTTTTCCATCATTCACAAAATGCCGTACTCAACTCATACGGCCATTTTGATATTTCTTGAAAATGACTGACCAAGTCTCCACAAATCATAGGTGCTTGTAAAGAGGAAATTTTCACCTTTTTCCATCATTCACAAAATGCCGTACTCAACTCGTACGGCCATTTTGATATTTCTTGAAAATCACTGACCAAGTCTCCACAAATCATAGGTGCTTGGTAAGTGGAAATTTTCACCTTTTTCCATCATTCACAAAATGCCGTACTCAACTCATACGGCCATTTTGATATTTCTTGAAAATCACTGACCAAGTCTCCACAAATCATTGGTGCTTGTAAAGGGGAAATTTTCACCTTTTTCCATCATTCACAAAATGCCGTACTCAACTCATACGGCCATTTTGATATTTCTTGATCAAGTCTCCACAAATTATAGGTGCTTGTAAAGGGGAAATTTTCACCTTTTTCCATCATTCACAAAATGCCGTACTCAACTCATACGGCCATTTTGATATTTCTTGAAAATCACTGACCAAGTCTCCACAAATCATAGGTGCTTGGTAAGTGGAAATTTTCACCTTTTTCCATCATTCACAAAATGCCGTACTCAACTCATACGGCCATTTTGATATTTCTTGACCAAGTCTCCACAAATCATAGGTGCTTGTAAAGGGGAAATTTTCACCTTTTTCCATCATTCACAAAATGCCGTACTCAACTCATACGGCCATTTTGATATTTCTTGAAAATCACTGACCAAGTCTCCTAAAATCATAGGTGCTTGTAAAGAGGAAATTTTCACCTTTTTCCATCATTCACAAAATGCCCTACTCAACTCATACGGCCATTTTGATATTTCTTGAAAATGACTGACCAAGTCTCCACAAATCATAGGTGCTTGTAAAGGGGAAATTTTCACCTTTTTCCATCATTCACAAAATGCCGTACTCAACTCATACGGCCATTTTGATATTTCTTGAAAATCACTGACCAAGTCTCCTAAAATCATAGGTGCTTGTAAAGAGGAAATTTTCACCTTTTTCCATCATTCACAAAATGCCCTACTCAACTCATACGGCCATTTTGATATTTCTTGAAAATGACTGACCAAGTCTCCACAAATCATAGGTGCTTGTAAAGGGGAAATTTTCACCTTTTTCCATCATTCACAAAATGCCGTACTCAACTCATACGGCCATTTTGATATTTCTTGAAAATCACTGACCAAGTCTCCACAAATCATAGGTGCTTGTAAAGGGGAAATTTTCACCTTTTTCCATCATTCACAAAATGCCGTACTCAACTCATACGGCCATTTTGAAATTTCTTGTCCAAGTCTCCACAAATTATAGGTGCTTGTAAAGGGGAAATTTTCACCTTTTTCCATCATTCACAAAATGCCGTACACAACTCATACGGCCATTTTGATATTTCTTGAAAATCACTGACCAAGTCTCCACAAATCATAGGTGCTTGGTAAGTGGAAATTTTCACCTTTTTCCATCATTCACAAAATGCCGTACTCAACTCATACGGCCATTTTGATATTTCTTGAAAATCACTGACCAAGTCTCCACAAATCATAGGTGCTTGATAAGTGGAAATTTTCACCTTTTTCCATCATTCACAAAATGCCGTACTCAACTCATACGGCCATTTTGATATTTCTTGAAAATCACTGACCAAGTCTCCACAAATCATAGGTGCTTGGTAAGTGGAAATTTTCACCTTTTCCCATCACTCACAAAATGCCGTACTCAACTCATACGGCCATTTTGATATTTCTTGAAAATCACTGACCAAGTCTCCACAAATCATAGGTGCTTGGTAAGTGGAAATTTTCACCTTTTTCCATCATTCACAAAATGCCGTACTCAACTCATATGGCCATTTTGATATTTCTTGACCAAGTCTCCACAAATCATAGGTGCTTGGTAAGTGGAAATTTTCACCTTTTTCCATCATTCACAAAATGCCGTACTCAACTCATACGGCCATTTTGATATTTCTTGAAAATGACTGACCAAGTCTCCACAAATCATAGGTGCTTGTAAAGAGGAAATTTTCACCTTTTTCCATCATTCACAAAATGCTGTACTCAACTCATACGGCCATTTTGATATTTCTTGAAAATCACTGACCAAGTCTCCACAAATCATAGGTGCTTGGTAAGTGGAAATTTTCACCTTTTTCCATCATTCACAAAATGCCGTACTCAACTCATACGGCCATTTTGATATTTCTTGAAAATCACTGACCAAGTCTCCACAAATCATAGGTGCTTGGTAAGTGGAAATTTTCACCTTTTTCCATCATTCACAAAATGCCGTACTCAACTCATACGGCCATTTTGATATTTCTTGACCAAGTCTCCACAAATCATAGGTGCTTGGTAAGTGGAAATTTTCACCTTTTTCCATCATTCACAAAATGCCTTACTCAACTCATACGGCCATTCTGATACTTCTTGAAAATGACTGACCAAGTCTCCACAAATCATAGGTGCTTGGTAAGTGGAAATTTTCACCTTTTTCCATCATTTACAAAATGCCCTACTCAACTCATACGGCCATTTTGATATTTCTTGAAAATCACTGACCAAGTCTCCACAAATCATAGGTGCTTGGTAAGTGGAAATTTTCACCTTTTTCCATCATTCACAAAATGCCGTACTCAACTCATATGGCCATTTTGATATTTCTTGACCAAGTCTCCACAAATCATAGGTGCTTGGTAAGTGGAAATTTTCACCTTTTTCCATCATTCACAAAATGCCGTACTCAACTCATACGGCCATTTTGATATTTCTTGAAAATGACTGACCAAGTCTCCACAAATCATAGGTGCTTGTAAAGAGGAAATTTTCACCTTTTTCCATCATTCACAAAATGCTGTACTCAACTCATACGGCCATTTTGATATTTCTTGAAAATCACTGACCAAGTCTCCACAAATCATAGGTGCTTGGTAAGTGGAAATTTTCACCTTTTTCCATCATTCACAAAATGCCGTACTCAACTCATACGGCCATTTTGATATTTCTTGAAAATCACTGACCAAGTCTCCACAAATCATAGGTGCTTGGTAAGTGGAAATTTTCACCTTTTTCCATCATTCACAAAATGCCGTACTCAACTCATACGGCCATTTTGATATTTCTTGACCAAGTCTCCACAAATCATAGGTGCTTGTAAAGGGGAAATTTTCACCTTTTTCCATCATTCACAAAATGCCGTACTCAACTCATACGGCCATTTTGATATTTCTTGAAAATCACTGACCAAGTCTCCTAAAATCATAGGTGCTTGTAAAGAGGAAATTTTCACCTTTTTCCATCATTCACAAAATGCCCTACTCAACTCATACGGCCATTTTGATATTTCTTGAAAATGACTGACCAAGTCTCCACAAATCATAGGTGCTTGTAAAGGGGAAATTTTCACCTTTTTCCATCATTCACAAAATGCCGTACTCAACTCATACGGCCATTTTGATATTTCTTGAAAATCACTGACCAAGTCTCCTAAAATCATAGGTGCTTGTAAAGGGGAAATTTTCACCTTTTTCCATCATTCACAAAATGCCGTACTCAACTCATACGGCCATTTTGATATTTCTTGAAAATCACTGACCAAGTCTCCACAAATCATAGGTGCTTGGTAAGTGGAAATTTTCACCTTTTTCCATCATTCACAAAATGCCATACTCAACTCATACGGCCATTTTGATATTTCTTGAAAATCACTGACCAAGTCTCCACAAATCATAGGTGCTTGGTAAGTGGAAATTTTCAACTTTTTCCATCATTCACAAAATGCCGTACTCAACTCATACGGCCATTTTGATATTTCTTGAAAATCATTGACCAAGTCTCCACAAATCATAGGTGCTTGGTAAGTGGAAATTTTCACCTTTTTCCATCATTCACAAAATGCCGTACTCAACTCATACGGCCATTTTGATATTTCTTGAAAATCACTGACCAAGTCTCCACAAATCATAGGTGCTTGGTAAGTGGAAATTTTCACCTTTTTCCATCATTCACAAAATGCCGTACTCAACTCATACGGCCATTTTGATATTTCTTGACCAAGTCTCCACAAATCATAGGTGCTTGGTAAGTGGAAATTTTCACCTTTTTCCATCATTCACAAAATGCCGTACTCAACTCATACGGCCATTTTGATATTTCTTGAAAATGACTGACCAAGTCTCCACAAATCATAGGTGCTTGTAAAGGGGAAATTTTCACCTTTTTCCATCATTCACAAAATGCCTTACTCAACTCATACGGCCATTTTGATATTTCTTGAAAATCACTGACCAAGTCTCCACAAATCATAAGTGCTTGGTAAGTGGAAATTTTCACCTTTTTCCATCATTCACAAAATGCCATACTCAACTCATACGGCCATTTTGATATTTCTTGGAAATCACTGACCAAGTCTCCACAAATCATAGGTGCTTGGTAAGTGGAAATTTTCACCTTTTTCCATCATTCACAAAATGCCGTACTCAACTCATACGGCCATTTTGATATTTCTTGAAAATCACTGACCAAGTCTCCTAAAATCATAGGTGCTTGTAAAGAGGAAATTTTCACCTTTTTCCATCATTCACAAAATGCCGTACTCAACTCATACGGCCATTTTGATATTTCTTGAAAATCACTGACCAAGACTCCACAAATCATAGGGGCTTGGTAAGTGGAAATTTTCACCTTTTTCCATCATTCACAAAATGCCGTACTCAACTCATACTGCCATTTTGATATTTCTTGACCAAGTCTCCACAAATCATAGGTGCTTGGTAAGTGGAAATTTTCACCTTTTTCCATCATTCACAAAATGCCTTACTCAACTCATACGGCCATTTTGATACTTCTTGAAAATGACTGACCAAGTCTCCACAAATCATAGGTGCATGTAAAGGGGAAATTTTCACCTTTTTCCATCATTCACAAAATGCCGTACTCAACTCATACGGCCATTTTGATATTTCTTGAAAATCACTGACCAAGTCTCCTAAAATCATAGGTGCTTGTAAAGAGGAAATTTTCACCTTTTTCCATCATTCACAAAATGCCGTACTCAACTCATACGGCCATTTTGATATTTCTTGAAAATCACAGACCAAGTCTCCACAAATCATAGGTGCTTGGTAAGTGAAAATTTTCACCTTTTTCCATCAATCACAAAATGCCGTACTCAACTCATATGGCCATTTTGATATTTCTTGACCAAGTCTCCACAAATCATAGGTGCTTGGTAAGTGGAAATTTTCACCTTTTTCCATCATTCACAAAATGCCGTACTCAACTCATACGGCCATTTTGATATTTCTTGAAAATGACTGACCAAGTCTCCACAAATCATAGGTGCTTGTAAAGAGGAAATTTTCACCTTTTTCCATCATTCACAAAATGCCGTACTCAACTCGTACGGCCATTTTGATATTTCTTGAAAATCACTGACCAAGTCTCCACAAATCATAGGTGCTTGTAAAGAGGAAATTTTCACCTTTTTCCATCATTCACAAAATGCCGTACTCAACTCATACGGCCATTTTGATATTTCTTGATCAAGTCTCCACAAATTATAGGTGCTTGTAAAGGGGAAATTTTCACCTTTTTCCATCATTCACAAAATGCCGTACTCAACTCATACGGCCATTTTGATATTTCTTGAAAATCACTGACCAAGTCTCCACAAATCATAGGTGCTTGGTAAGTGGAAATTTTCACCTTTTTCCATCATTCACAAAATGCCGTACTCAACTCATACGGCCATTTTGATATTTCTTGACCAAGTCTCCACAAATCATAGGTGCTTGTAAAGGGGAAATTTTCACCTTTTTCCATCATTCACAAAATGCCGTACTCAACTCATACGGCCATTTTGATATTTCTTGAAAATCACTGACCAAGTCTCCTAAAATCATAGGTGCTTGTAAAGAGGAAATTTTCACCTTTTTCCATCATTCACAAAATGCCCTACTCAACTCATACGGCCATTTTGATATTTCTTGAAAATGACTGACCAAGTCTCCACAAATCATAGGTGCTTGTAAAGGGGAAATTTTCACCTTTTTCCATCATTCACAAAATGCCGTACTCAACTCATACGGCCATTTTGATATTTCTTGAAAATCACTGACCAAGTCTCCTAAAATCATAGGTGCTTGTAAAGAGGAAATTTTCACCTTTTTCCATCATTCACAAAATGCCCTACTCAACTCATACGGCCATTTTGATATTTCTTGAAAATGACTGACCAAGTCTCCACAAATCATAGGTGCTTGTAAAGGGGAAATTTTCACCTTTTTCCATCATTCACAAAATGCCGTACTCAACTCATACGGCCATTTTGATATTTCTTGAAAATCACTGACCAAGTCTCCACAAATCATAGGTGCTTGTAAAGGGGAAATTTTCACCTTTTTCCATCATTCACAAAATGCCGTACTCAACTCATACGGCCATTTTGAAATTTCTTGTCCAAGTCTCCACAAATTATAGGTGCTTGTAAAGGGGAAATTTTCACCTTTTTCCATCATTCACAAAATGCCGTACACAACTCATACGGCCATTTTGATATTTCTTGAAAATCACTGACCAAGTCTCCACAAATCATAGGTGCTTGGTAAGTGGAAATTTTCACCTTTTTCCATCATTCACAAAATGCCGTACTCAACTCATACGGCCATTTTGATATTTCTTGAAAATCACTGACCAAGTCTCCACAAATCATAGGTGCTTGATAAGTGGAAATTTTCACCTTTTTCCATCATTCACAAAATGCCGTACTCAACTCATACGGCCATTTTGATATTTCTTGAAAATCACTGACCAAGTCTCCACAAATCATAGGTGCTTGGTAAGTGGAAATTTTCACCTTTTCCCATCACTCACAAAATGCCGTACTCAACTCATACGGCCATTTTGATATTTCTTGAAAATCACTGACCAAGTCTCCACAAATCATAGGTGCTTGGTAAGTGGAAATTTTCACCTTTTTCCATCATTCACAAAATGCCGTACTCAACTCATATGGCCATTTTGATATTTCTTGACCAAGTCTCCACAAATCATAGGTGCTTGGTAAGTGGAAATTTTCACCTTTTTCCATCATTCACAAAATGCCGTACTCAACTCATACGGCCATTTTGATATTTCTTGAAAATGACTGACCAAGTCTCCACAAATCATAGGTGCTTGTAAAGAGGAAATTTTCACCTTTTTCCATCATTCACAAAATGCTGTACTCAACTCATACGGCCATTTTGATATTTCTTGAAAATCACTGACCAAGTCTCCACAAATCATAGGTGCTTGGTAAGTGGAAATTTTCACCTTTTTCCATCATTCACAAAATGCCGTACTCAACTCATACGGCCATTTTGATATTTCTTGAAAATCACTGACCAAGTCTCCACAAATCATAGGTGCTTGGTAAGTGGAAATTTTCACCTTTTTCCATCATTCACAAAATGCCGTACTCAACTCATACGGCCATTTTGATATTTCTTGACCAAGTCTCCACAAATCATAGGTGCTTGGTAAGTGGAAATTTTCACCTTTTTCCATCATTCACAAAATGCCTTACTCAACTCATACGGCCATTCTGATACTTCTTGAAAATGACTGACCAAGTCTCCACAAATCATAGGTGCTTGGTAAGTGGAAATTTTCACCTTTTTCCATCATTTACAAAATGCCCTACTCAACTCATACGGCCATTTTGATATTTCTTGAAAATCACTGACCAAGTCTCCACAAATCATAGGTGCTTGGTAAGTGGAAATTTTCACCTTTTTCCATCATTCACAAAATGCCGTACTCAACTCATATGGCCATTTTGATATTTCTTGACCAAGTCTCCACAAATCATAGGTGCTTGGTAAGTGGAAATTTTCACCTTTTTCCATCATTCACAAAATGCCGTACTCAACTCATACGGCCATTTTGATATTTCTTGAAAATGACTGACCAAGTCTCCACAAATCATAGGTGCTTGTAAAGAGGAAATTTTCACCTTTTTCCATCATTCACAAAATGCTGTACTCAACTCATACGGCCATTTTGATATTTCTTGAAAATCACTGACCAAGTCTCCACAAATCATAGGTGCTTGGTAAGTGGAAATTTTCACCTTTTTCCATCATTCACAAAATGCCGTACTCAACTCATACGGCCATTTTGATATTTCTTGAAAATCACTGACCAAGTCTCCACAAATCATTGGTGCTTGTAAAGGGGAAATTTTCACCTTTTTCCATCATTCACAAAATGCCGTACTCAACTCATACGGCCATTTTGATATTTCTTGATCAAGTCTCCACAAATTATAGGTGCTTGTAAAGGGGAAATTTTCACCTTTTTCCATCATTCACAAAATGCCGTACTCAACTCATACGGCCATTTTGATATTTCTTGAAAATCACTGACCAAGTCTCCACAAATCATAGGTGCTTGGTAAGTGGAAATTTTCACCTTTTTCCATCATTCACAAAATGCCGTACTCAACTCATACGGCCATTTTGATATTTCTTGACCAAGTCTCCACAAATCATAGGTGCTTGTAAAGGGGAAATTTTCACCTTTTTCCATCATTCACAAAATGCCGTACTCAACTCATACGGCCATTTTGATATTTCTTGAAAATCACTGACCAAGTCTCCTAAAATCATAGGTGCTTGTAAAGAGGAAATTTTCACCTTTTTCCATCATTCACAAAATGCCCTACTCAACTCATACGGCCATTTTGATATTTCTTGAAAATGACTGACCAAGTCTCCACAAATCATAAGTGCTTGGTAAGTGGAAATTTTCACCTTTTTCCATCATTCACAAAATGCCATACTCAACTCATACGGCCATTTTGATATTTCTTGGAAATCACTGACCAAGTCTCCACAAATCATAGGTGCTTGGTAAGTGGAAATTTTCACCTTTTTCCATCATTCACAAAATGCCGTACTCAACTCATACGGCCATTTTGATATTTCTTGAAAATCACTGACCAAGTCTCCTAAAATCATAGGTGCTTGTAAAGAGGAAATTTTCACCTTTTTCCATCATTCACAAAATGCCGTACTCAACTCATACGGCCATTTTGATATTTCTTGAAAATCACTGACCAAGACTCCACAAATCATAGGGGCTTGGTAAGTGGAAATTTTCACCTTTTTCCATCATTCACAAAATGCCGTACTCAACTCATACTGCCATTTTGATATTTCTTGACCAAGTCTCCACAAATCATAGGTGCTTGGTAAGTGGAAATTTTCACCTTTTTCCATCATTCACAAAATGCCTTACTCAACTCATACGGCCATTTTGATACTTCTTGAAAATGACTGACCAAGTCTCCACAAATCATAGGTGCATGTAAAGGGGAAATTTTCACCTTTTTCCATCATTCACAAAATGCCGTACTCAACTCATACGGCCATTTTGATATTTCTTGAAAATCACTGACCAAGTCTCCTAAAATCATAGGTGCTTGTAAAGAGGAAATTTTCACCTTTTTCCATCATTCACAAAATGCCGTACTCAACTCATACGGCCATTTTGATATTTCTTGAAAATCACAGACCAAGTCTCCACAAATCATAGGTGCTTGGTAAGTGAAAATTTTCACCTTTTTCCATCAATCACAAAATGCCGTACTCAACTCATATGGCCATTTTGATATTTCTTGACCAAGTCTCCACAAATCATAGGTGCTTGGTAAGTGGAAATTTTCACCTTTTTCCATCATTCACAAAATGCCGTACTCAACTCATACGGCCATTTTGATATTTCTTGAAAATGACTGACCAAGTCTCCACAAATCATAGGTGCTTGTAAAGAGGAAATTTTCACCTTTTTCCATCATTCACAAAATGCCGTACTCAACTCGTACGGCCATTTTGATATTTCTTGAAAATCACTGACCAAGTCTCCACAAATCATAGGTGCTTGTAAAGAGGAAATTTTCACCTTTTTCCATCATTCACAAAATGCCGTACTCAACTCATACGGCCATTTTGATATTTCTTGAAAATCACTGACCAAGTCTCCTAAAATCATAGGTGCTTGTAAAGAGGAAATTTTCACCTTTTTCCATCATTCACAAAATGCCCTACTCAACTCATACGGCCATTTTGATATTTCTTGAAAATGACTGACCAAGTCTCCACAAATCATAGGTGCTTGTAAAGGGGAAATTTTCACCTTTTTCCATCATTCACAAAATGCCGTACTCAACTCATACGGCCATTTTGATATTTCTTGAAAATCACTGACCAAGTCTCCTAAAATCATAGGTGCTTGTAAAGGGGAAATTTTCACCTTTTTCCATCATTCACAAAATGCCGTACTCAACTCATACGGCCATTTTGATATTTCTTGAAAATCACTGACCAAGTCTCCACAAATCATAGGTGCTTGGTAAGTGGAAATTTTCACCTTTTTCCATCATTCACAAAATGCCATACTCAACTCATACGGCCATTTTGATATTTCTTGAAAATCACTGACCAAGTCTCCACAAATCATAGGTGCTTGGTAAGTGGAAATTTTCACCTTTTTCCATCATTCACAAAATGCCGTACTCAACTCATACGGCCATTTTGATATTTCTTGAAAATCATTGACCAAGTCTCCACAAATCATAGGTGCTTGGTAAGTGGAAATTTTCACCTTTTTCCATCATTCACAAAATGCCGTACTCAACTCATACGGCCATTTTGATATTTCTTGAAAATCACTGACCAAGTCTCCACAAATCATAGGTGCTTGGTAAGTGGAAATTTTCACCTTTTTCCATCATTCACAAAATGCCGTACTCAACTCATACGGCCATTTTGATATTTCTTGACCAAGTCTCCACAAATCATAGGTGCTTGGTAAGTGGAAATTTTCACCTTTTTCCATCATTCACAAAATGCCGTACTCAACTCATACGGCCATTTTGATATTTCTTGAAAATGACTGACCAAGTCTCCACAAATCATAGGTGCTTGTAAAGGGGAAATTTTCACCTTTTTCCATCATTCACAAAATGCCTTACTCAACTCATACGGCCATTTTGATATTTCTTGAAAATCACTGACCAAGTCTCCACAAATCATAAGTGCTTGGTAAGTGGAAATTTTCACCTTTTTCCATCATTCACAAAATGCCATACTCAACTCATACGGCCATTTTGATATTTCTTGGAAATCACTGACCAAGTCTCCACAAATCATAGGTGCTTGGTAAGTGGAAATTTTCACCTTTTTCCATCATTCACAAAATGCCGTACTCAACTCATACGGCCATTTTGATATTTCTTGAAAATCACTGACCAAGTCTCCTAAAATCATAGGTGCTTGTAAAGAGGAAATTTTCACCTTTTTCCATCATTCACAAAATGCCGTACTCAACTCATACGGCCATTTTGATATTTCTTGAAAATCACTGACCAAGACTCCACAAATCATAGGGGCTTGGTAAGTGGAAATTTTCACCTTTTTCCATCATTCACAAAATGCCGTACTCAACTCATACTGCCATTTTGATATTTCTTGACCAAGTCTCCACAAATCATAGGTGCTTGGTAAGTGGAAATTTTCACCTTTTTCCATCATTCACAAAATGCCTTACTCAACTCATACGGCCATTTTGATACTTCTTGAAAATGACTGACCAAGTCTCCACAAATCATAGGTGCATGTAAAGGGGAAATTTTCACCTTTTTCCATCATTCACAAAATGCCGTACTCAACTCATACGGCCATTTTGATATTTCTTGAAAATCACTGACCAAGTCTCCTAAAATCATAGGTGCTTGTAAAGAGGAAATTTTCACCTTTTTCCATCATTCACAAAATGCCGTACTCAACTCATACGGCCATTTTGATATTTCTTGAAAATCACAGACCAAGTCTCCACAAATCATAGGTGCTTGGTAAGTGAAAATTTTCACCTTTTTCCATCAATCACAAAATGCCGTACTCAACTCATATGGCCATTTTGATATTTCTTGACCAAGTCTCCACAAATCATAGGTGCTTGGTAAGTGGAAATTTTCACCTTTTTCCATCATTCACAAAATGCCGTACTCAACTCATACGGCCATTTTGATATTTCTTGAAAATGACTGACCAAGTCTCCACAAATCATAGGTGCTTGTAAAGAGGAAATTTTCACCTTTTTCCATCATTCACAAAATGCCGTACTCAACTCGTACGGCCATTTTGATATTTCTTGAAAATCACTGACCAAGTCTCCACAAATCATAGGTGCTTGTAAAGAGGAAATTTTCACCTTTTTCCATCATTCACAAAATGCCGTACTCAACTCATACGGCCATTTTGATATTTCTTGATCAAGTCTCCACAAATTATAGGTGCTTGTAAAGGGGAAATTTTCACCTTTTTCCATCATTCACAAAATGCCGTACTCAACTCATACGGCCATTTTGATATTTCTTGAAAATCACTGACCAAGTCTCCACAAATCATAGGTGCTTGGTAAGTGGAAATTTTCACCTTTTTCCATCATTCACAAAATGCCGTACTCAACTCATACGGCCATTTTGATATTTCTTGACCAAGTCTCCACAAATCATAGGTGCTTGTAAAGGGGAAATTTTCACCTTTTTCCATCATTCACAAAATGCCGTACTCAACTCATACGGCCATTTTGATATTTCTTGAAAATCACTGACCAAGTCTCCTAAAATCATAGGTGCTTGTAAAGAGGAAATTTTCACCTTTTTCCATCATTCACAAAATGCCCTACTCAACTCATACGGCCATTTTGATATTTCTTGAAAATGACTGACCAAGTCTCCACAAATCATAGGTGCTTGTAAAGGGGAAATTTTCACCTTTTTCCATCATTCACAAAATGCCGTACTCAACTCATACGGCCATTTTGATATTTCTTGAAAATCACTGACCAAGTCTCCTAAAATCATAGGTGCTTGTAAAGAGGAAATTTTCACCTTTTTCCATCATTCACAAAATGCCCTACTCAACTCATACGGCCATTTTGATATTTCTTGAAAATGACTGACCAAGTCTCCACAAATCATAGGTGCTTGTAAAGGGGAAATTTTCACCTTTTTCCATCATTCACAAAATGCCGTACTCAACTCATACGGCCATTTTGATATTTCTTGAAAATCACTGACCAAGTCTCCACAAATCATAGGTGCTTGTAAAGGGGAAATTTTCACCTTTTTCCATCATTCACAAAATGCCGTACTCAACTCATACGGCCATTTTGAAATTTCTTGTCCAAGTCTCCACAAATTATAGGTGCTTGTAAAGGGGAAATTTTCACCTTTTTCCATCATTCACAAAATGCCGTACACAACTCATACGGCCATTTTGATATTTCTTGAAAATCACTGACCAAGTCTCCACAAATCATAGGTGCTTGGTAAGTGGAAATTTTCACCTTTTTCCATCATTCACAAAATGCCGTACTCAACTCATACGGCCATTTTGATATTTCTTGAAAATCACTGACCAAGTCTCCACAAATCATAGGTGCTTGATAAGTGGAAATTTTCACCTTTTTCCATCATTCACAAAATGCCGTACTCAACTCATACGGCCATTTTGATATTTGTTGAAAATCACTGACCAAGTCTCCACAAATCATAGGTGCTTGGTAAGTGGAAATTTTCACCTTTTCCCATCACTCACAAAATGCCGTACTCAACTCATACGGCCATTTTGATATTTCTTGAAAATCACTGACCAAGTCTCCACAAATCATAGGTGCTTGGTAAGTGGAAATTTTCACCTTTTTCCATCATTCACAAAATGCCGTACTCAACTCATATGGCCATTTTGATATTTCTTGACCAAGTCTCCACAAATCATAGGTGCTTGGTAAGTGGAAATTTTCACCTTTTTCCATCATTCACAAAATGCCGTACTCAACTCATACGGCCATTTTGATATTTCTTGAAAATGACTGACCAAGTCTCCACAAATCATAGGTGCTTGTAAAGAGGAAATTTTCACCTTTTTCCATCATTCACAAAATGCTGTACTCAACTCATACGGCCATTTTGATATTTCTTGAAAATCACTGACCAAGTCTCCACAAATCATAGGTGCTTGGTAAGTGGAAATTTTCACCTTTTTCCATCATTCACAAAATGCCGTACTCAACTCATACGGCCATTTTGATATTTCTTGAAAATCACTGACCAAGTCTCCACAAATCATAGGTGCTTGGTAAGTGGAAATTTTCACCTTTTTCCATCATTCACAAAATGCCGTACTCAACTCATACGGCCATTTTGATATTTCTTGACCAAGTCTCCACAAATCATAGGTGCTTGGTAAGTGGAAATTTTCACCTTTTTCCATCATTCACAAAATGCCTTACTCAACTCATACGGCCATTCTGATACTTCTTGAAAATGACTGACCAAGTCTCCACAAATCATAGGTGCTTGGTAAGTGGAAATTTTCACCTTTTTCCATCATTTACAAAATGCCCTACTCAACTCATACGGCCATTTTGATATTTCTTGAAAATCACTGACCAAGTCTCCACAAATCATAGGTGCTTGGTAAGTGGAAATTTTCACCTTTTTCCATCATTCACAAAATGCCGTACTCAACTCATATGGCCATTTTGATATTTCTTGACCAAGTCTCCACAAATCATAGGTGCTTGGTAAGTGGAAATTTTCACCTTTTTCCATCATTCACAAAATGCCGTACTCAACTCATACGGCCATTTTGATATTTCTTGAAAATGACTGACCAAGTCTCCACAAATCATAGGTGCTTGTAAAGAGGAAATTTTCACCTTTTTCCATCATTCACAAAATGCTGTACTCAACTCATACGGCCATTTTGATATTTCTTGAAAATCACTGACCAAGTCTCCACAAATCATAGGTGCTTGGTAAGTGGAAATTTTCACCTTTTTCCATCATTCACAAAATGCCGTACTCAACTCATACGGCCATTTTGATATTTCTTGAAAATCACTGACCAAGTCTCCACAAATCATTGGTGCTTGTAAAGGGGAAATTTTCACCTTTTTCCATCATTCACAAAATGCCGTACTCAACTCATACGGCCATTTTGATATTTCTTGATCAAGTCTCCACAAATTATAGGTGCTTGTAAAGGGGAAATTTTCACCTTTTTCCATCATTCACAAAATGCCGTACTCAACTCATACGGCCATTTTGATATTTCTTGAAAATCACTGACCAAGTCTCCACAAATCATAGGTGCTTGGTAAGTGGAAATTTTCACCTTTTTCCATCATTCACAAAATGCCGTACTCAACTCATACGGCCATTTTGATATTTCTTGACCAAGTCTCCACAAATCATAGGTGCTTGTAAAGGGGAAATTTTCACCTTTTTCCATCATTCACAAAATGCCGTACTCAACTCATACGGCCATTTTGATATTTCTTGAAAATCACTGACCAAGTCTCCTAAAATCATAGGTGCTTGTAAAGAGGAAATTTTCACCTTTTTCCATCATTCACAAAATGCCCTACTCAACTCATACGGCCATTTTGATATTTCTTGAAAATGACTGACCAAGTCTCCACAAATCATAAGTGCTTGGTAAGTGGAAATTTTCACCTTTTTCCATCATTCACAAAATGCCATACTCAACTCATACGGCCATTTTGATATTTCTTGGAAATCACTGACCAAGTCTCCACAAATCATAGGTGCTTGGTAAGTGGAAATTTTCACCTTTTTCCATCATTCACAAAATGCCGTACTCAACTCATACGGCCATTTTGATATTTCTTGAAAATCACTGACCAAGTCTCCTAAAATCATAGGTGCTTGTAAAGAGGAAATTTTCACCTTTTTCCATCATTCACAAAATGCCGTACTCAACTCATACGGCCATTTTGATATTTCTTGAAAATCACTGACCAAGACTCCACAAATCATAGGGGCTTGGTAAGTGGAAATTTTCACCTTTTTCCATCACCCAGTTGACCAAATGCTAGCAAATTTTGTGCTAGCGTAAATGGTGCCGGAATTTGAGACACTTTTTTAAAAAAATGCCAGCAAATCAGTTGCGATTAGGTCGCATTAGAGTAGCAGAATTGCGCACAAATAGCTAGCATGTAGCTGGCACCAAGCTAGCAAAAAGCTAGCATTTTGTTGGCACTTTGCTCTGCATTCTGCTACGTACATGCGACTAAATCGCGACTGATTTGCTAGCAATTTTTGCAAAAAGTGTCTCATATTCCGGCACCATTTACGCTAGCGCAAATTATGCTAGCAAGAAGCTAGCATTTTGTTAGCGTAGAAAAACTTTGATCAGTAAAGTAATTACTATTAATTAATTTTTAAAAATTCTGGGTGTTTGTTTACCTTTAACAGGTGGTAGTTTTCCAGGAAATTCCAAAAATTAGGCGACTGTCCCAGCTCAGAGGTAGCATAACGCTAGCATCTTGGGATAGTATAAGAAGAGTGATGTCACTCTTCTTACTTTTCAACAAGATACCACCAGAGCTTATATTCAACTTGATGACACACTTTATCTAAGAGTAGCAAACTATACCATGAGAGAGATCGACGCTAGCAATTCGCTAGCATTATGCTAGCGCTTAGGTTGAAAAATCTCTTTATTAAATAAAAAATGAAGTTTTTTTTTTAAATAGAAAAATTGTCAAAATTTAAAATTTGAAAATGAAGTATCAAACAAACCATGAAAATGAAAAATTTCAAAAACGTTTGAACAACATTTTAGTCCACGGCAATGGGGGTAATTGCACCCCCTGCCGATCCTCCGGGACAACTTTTTCCTTAAAGGGGACATCCTAAGGAACATTTTAAAGCAAACTTGCTGAAAAAAAAATTGGCCTTACTTACAAAATGGCGGCAATTTTGATTGAAAGGTCAGCCGAAATCGCAGATTTTGCGTTTCAACATAGGACGTGCACGAAATTTTTCAAACCTTACAAACGTAGATCAAAAGATCATGCAAAAATTCATCACCTGTCAACATTTCAAGTGCTAAAGTGTGTTTTTCGATTTTTGGTGAATTTTCAAAAATCAAATTTTGGCCAAAATGTGAGAAAAAATCAAAATTTTACCAAATTGACCAAGAAACCTGACATTTGGGATATACCCTATTTTCGACATGCCAAATCGATGGGAAACGGTTTCAACTTGTTTTGAGCAGTTCTGGAGCCTCCAGCAGATTTTTGAAACTCAAATTGAAGTTGTAAAGCTCAAATTTATTCTGAAAACTAATTTCAATACGCTACGAAGTACTGCAGGTGAATTTCAAGTCGTTTTGGAGCCTCCAGCGACTCTTTGAAAATTCCTAAAGCCTCCAGCAGATTTTTGAAACTTTAAATTTTCACAAAATTTCATCAAACTGAGATGGAGAGTCGAAATTCATTCTGCAAACTAATTTCAATACGCTACGAAGTCGACTGCTTGTAGATTTCAAGTCGTTTTGGAGCCTCCAGCGACTTTTCGAAGGTTGTATGGCGTTTTTTGGAAAATTGGAATTTCCTAAAAGTAGCTGGAAGCTTCAAAACCATTTGAAACCTGCGAAGTAAATTTCAGCTTGCCAACTCCAATTGATTAATTAATGTTGTGGGAATTTCAAGTTTCAAAAGCCTACTGGAGGCTCTAAAATGACTTGAACCAATACCTCCTATACAAGAAGGCCTGAGCACTACCTCCAAGAAGTCTACGTGACGTAGGCATTGGAGGCGATTACGGCTGCATTGTCTTATGGGATATTGCCCAATTTCTTAGTTTTTCTTGAATAATTTTTGAATGGTTAATGCTACAGATTTGAATTAAAAACCAGCTTGTAGAGGAGAAAGAGTAGATCATTTTTCATGTTTCAAACACCTATGTGCTCGATCAAATTTTCGATTTATCAAAGTTCAAAGTTTCGAGGTTGCAATTTTTTTACATTTAAATTGAAATAAATCGAAAATTTGATCGAGCACATAGGTGTTTGAAACATGAAAAATGATCTACTCTTTCTCCTCTACAAGCTGGTTTTTAATTCAAATCTGTAGCATTAACCATTCAAAAATTATTCAAGAAAAACTCAGAAATCGGACAATCTCCTATAAGACAATGAAGCCGCAATCGCCCCCAGCTGTGACGTCAGAAAACCAGTGCTCTGGCCTTCTTGTATAGGAGGTGTTGCTTGAACCCACCTGAAGTCGTCTTCAGAGGGTGTTAAAATTGGAGTGTACAGTAAACTACAGCTTTCCATATCCATTTGATGAAATTTTGTTGTCCCCTTTAAGAAAAAAGTTACCCCGGAAGATCGGCGGGGGGGGGGGGGGGTGTGCAATTACTTCTATTGTCATATGCAGGAATATTTTTAATGATTTTTTGTATGCGCGCTGAGGGATGGAAAAGATACTTGCTCGCATTTTGCTACAATAAATAACGCAGAAAAAGGTTTATTGGTGAGAAATGCGTAAGATCTGGTAGCACGTTCCTATCATTTGACTACAAAGAAAACGCCAAGTCACCAGATGCAGAAACTAGAGATATGCTTACATTTTTCTAGAGCCAGATGACTAAGTAAATGCTAGCTCAGAGATGCAAGAATATTACCTGAAGTTTCCTATCATAAAACTGTGAGCAGGTACATATTAGTCAGTGATACGCTGGCATTAAGCGAGCAGGTATAGAGTGAGGCAAAAGCTAGCTGAGATATGCGAGAATATTGCTTGAACTTTCTTGGCATAGAATTGCAAGCAAGTATCCATCAGTGATACGCTAGCATCAGGCGAGCATGTATGAAGTGAAGTAAAAGCTAGCTGAGATATGCGAGAATATTGCTTGAACTGTCCTAGCATAGAATTGCGAGCAAGTATCCGCCAGTAATACGCTAGCATAAGACGAGCAAGTTAAAGTGAAGTAAAAGCTAGCTGAGAGTCGCTGGAAAACAGCTCGAAAATTGCTAGAATTGAATTTGCTAGCGAAAAACTGCAAGAAAATCGCTTACTTTTAGCGAGATAATTATTGCTGGCCACAAAAAGCGAGTAAATTGCTAGCAACTTATCAAAACGCGAATAAAACGCTAGCGTTTTGCTAGCATGTGGTCAACTGGGCATTCACAAAATGCCGTACTCAACTCATACTGCCATTTTGATATTTCTTGACCAAGTCTCCACAAATCATAGGTGCTTGGTAAGTGGAAATTTTCACCTTTTTCCATCATTCACAAAATGCCTTACTCAACTCATACGGCCATTTTGATACTTCTTGAAAATGACTGACCAAGTCTCCACAAATCATAGGTGCATGTAAAGGGGAAATTTTCACCTTTTTCCATCATTCACAAAATGCCGTACTCAACTCATACGGCCATTTTGATATTTCTTGAAAATCACTGACCAAGTCTCCTAAAATCATAGGTGCTTGTAAAGAGGAAATTTTCACCTTTTTCCATCATTCACAAAATGCCGTACTCAACTCATACGGCCATTTTGATATTTCTTGAAAATCACAGACCAAGTCTCCACAAATCATAGGTGCTTGGTAAGTGAAAATTTTCACCTTTTTCCATCAATCACAAAATGCCGTACTCAACTCATATGGCCATTTTGATATTTCTTGACCAAGTCTCCACAAATCATAGGTGCTTGGTAAGTGGAAATTTTCACCTTTTTCCATCATTCACAAAATGCCGTACTCAACTCATACGGCCATTTTGATATTTCTTGAAAATGACTGACCAAGTCTCCACAAATCATAGGTGCTTGTAAAGAGGAAATTTTCACCTTTTTCCATCATTCACAAAATGCCGTACTCAACTCGTACGGCCATTTTGATATTTCTTGAAAATCACTGACCAAGTCTCCACAAATCATAGGTGCTTGTAAAGAGGAAATTTTCACCTTTTTCCATCATTCACAAAATGCCGTACTCAACTCATACGGCCATTTTGATATTTCTTGATCAAGTCTCCACAAATTATAGGTGCTTGTAAAGGGGAAATTTTCACCTTTTTCCATCATTCACAAAATGCCGTACTCAACTCATACGGCCATTTTGATATTTCTTGAAAATCACTGACCAAGTCTCCACAAATCATAGGTGCTTGGTAAGTGGAAATTTTCACCTTTTTCCATCATTCACAAAATGCCGTACTCAACTCATACGGCCATTTTGATATTTCTTGACCAAGTCTCCACAAATCATAGGTGCTTGTAAAGGGGAAATTTTCACCTTTTTCCATCATTCACAAAATGCCGTACTCAACTCATACGGCCATTTTGATATTTCTTGAAAATCACTGACCAAGTCTCCTAAAATCATAGGTGCTTGTAAAGAGGAAATTTTCACCTTTTTCCATCATTCACAAAATGCCCTACTCAACTCATACGGCCATTTTGATATTTCTTGAAAATGACTGACCAAGTCTCCACAAATCATAGGTGCTTGTAAAGGGGAAATTTTCACCTTTTTCCATCATTCACAAAATGCCGTACTCAACTCATACGGCCATTTTGATATTTCTTGAAAATCACTGACCAAGTCTCCTAAAATCATAGGTGCTTGTAAAGAGGAAATTTTCACCTTTTTCCATCATTCACAAAATGCCCTACTCAACTCATACGGCCATTTTGATATTTCTTGAAAATGACTGACCAAGTCTCCACAAATCATAGGTGCTTGTAAAGGGGAAATTTTCACCTTTTTCCATCATTCACAAAATGCCGTACTCAACTCATACGGCCATTTTGATATTTCTTGAAAATCACTGACCAAGTCTCCACAAATCATAGGTGCTTGTAAAGGGGAAATTTTCACCTTTTTCCATCATTCACAAAATGCCGTACTCAACTCATACGGCCATTTTGAAATTTCTTGTCCAAGTCTCCACAAATTATAGGTGCTTGTAAAGGGGAAATTTTCACCTTTTTCCATCATTCACAAAATGCCGTACACAACTCATACGGCCATTTTGATATTTCTTGAAAATCACTGACCAAGTCTCCAGAAATCATAGGTGCTTGGTAAGTGGAAATTTTCACCTTTTTCCATCATTCACAAAATGCCGTACTCAACTCATACGGCCATTTTGATATTTCTTGAAAATCACTGACCAAGTCTCCACAAATCATAGGTGCTTGATAAGTGGAAATTTTCACCTTTTTCCATCATTCACAAAATGCCGTACTCAACTCATACGGCCATTTTGATATTTCTTGAAAATCACTGACCAAGTCTCCACAAATCATAGGTGCTTGGTAAGTGGAAATTTTCACCTTTTCCCATCACTCACAAAATGCCGTACTCAACTCATACGGCCATTTTGATATTTCTTGAAAATCACTGACCAAGTCTCCACAAATCATAGGTGCTTGGTAAGTGGAAATTTTCACCTTTTTCCATCATTCACAAAATGCCGTACTCAACTCATATGGCCATTTTGATATTTCTTGACCAAGTCTCCACAAATCATAGGTGCTTGGTAAGTGGAAATTTTCACCTTTTTCCATCATTCACAAAATGCCGTACTCAACTCATACGGCCATTTTGATATTTCTTGAAAATGACTGACCAAGTCTCCACAAATCATAGGTGCTTGTAAAGAGGAAATTTTCACCTTTTTCCATCATTCACAAAATGCTGTACTCAACTCATACGGCCATTTTGATATTTCTTGAAAATCACTGACCAAGTCTCCACAAATCATAGGTGCTTGGTAAGTGGAAATTTTCACCTTTTTCCATCATTCACAAAATGCCGTACTCAACTCATACGGCCATTTTGATATTTCTTGAAAATCACTGACCAAGTCTCCACAAATCATAGGTGCTTGGTAAGTGGAAATTTTCACCTTTTTCCATCATTCACAAAATGCCGTACTCAACTCATACGGCCATTTTGATATTTCTTGACCAAGTCTCCACAAATCATAGGTGCTTGGTAAGTGGAAATTTTCACCTTTTTCCATCATTCACAAAATGCCTTACTCAACTCATACGGCCATTCTGATACTTCTTGAAAATGACTGACCAAGTCTCCACAAATCATAGGTGCTTGGTAAGTGGAAATTTTCACCTTTTTCCATCATTTACAAAATGCCCTACTCAACTCATACGGCCATTTTGATATTTCTTGAAAATCACTGACCAAGTCTCCACAAATCATAGGTGCTTGGTAAGTGGAAATTTTCACCTTTTTCCATCATTCACAAAATGCCGTACTCAACTCATATGGCCATTTTGATATTTCTTGACCAAGTCTCCACAAATCATAGGTGCTTGGTAAGTGGAAATTTTCACCTTTTTCCATCATTCACAAAATGCCGTACTCAACTCATACGGCCATTTTGATATTTCTTGAAAATGACTGACCAAGTCTCCACAAATCATAGGTGCTTGTAAAGAGGAAATTTTCACCTTTTTCCATCATTCACAAAATGCTGTACTCAACTCATACGGCCATTTTGATATTTCTTGAAAATCACTGACCAAGTCTCCACAAATCATAGGTGCTTGGTAAGTGGAAATTTTCACCTTTTTCCATCATTCACAAAATGCCGTACTCAACTCATACGGCCATTTTGATATTTCTTGAAAATCACTGACCAAGTCTCCACAAATCATTGGTGCTTGTAAAGGGGAAATTTTCACCTTTTTCCATCATTCACAAAATGCCGTACTCAACTCATACGGCCATTTTGATATTTCTTGATCAAGTCTCCACAAATTATAGGTGCTTGTAAAGGGGAAATTTTCACCTTTTTCCATCATTCACAAAATGCCGTACTCAACTCATACGGCCATTTTGATATTTCTTGAAAATCACTGACCAAGTCTCCACAAATCATAGGTGCTTGGTAAGTGGAAATTTTCACCTTTTTCCATCATTCACAAAATGCCGTACTCAACTCATACGGCCATTTTGATATTTCTTGACCAAGTCTCCACAAATCATAGGTGCTTGTAAAGGGGAAATTTTCACCTTTTTCCATCATTCACAAAATGCCGTACTCAACTCATACGGCCATTTTGATATTTCTTGAAAATCACTGACCAAGTCTCCTAAAATCATAGGTGCTTGTAAAGAGGAAATTTTCACCTTTTTCCATCATTCACAAAATGCCCTACTCAACTCATACGGCCATTTTGATATTTCTTGAAAATGACTGACCAAGTCTCCACAAATCATAGGTGCTTGTAAAGGGGAAATTTTCACCTTTTTCCATCATTCACAAAATGCCGTACTCAACTCATACGGCCATTTTGATATTTCTTGAAAATCACTGACCAAGTCTCCTAAAATCATAAGTGCTTGTAAAGAGGAAATTTTCACCTTTTTCCATCATTCACAAAATGCCGTACTCAACTCATACGGCCATTTTGATATTTCTTGAAAATCACTGACCAAGTCTCCACAAATCATAGGTGCTTGGTAAGTGGAAATTTTCACCTTTTTCCATCATTCACAAAATGCCGTACTCAACTCATACGGCCATTTTGATATTTCTTGAAAATCACAGACCAAGTCTCCACAAATCATAGGTGCTTGTAAAGGGGAAATTTTCACCTTTTTCCATCATTCACAAAATGCCGTACTCAACTCATACGGCCATTTTGAAATTTCTTGTCCAAGTCTCCACAAATTATAGGTGCTTGTAAAGGGGAAATTTTCACCTTTTTCCATCATTCACAAAATGCCGTACTCAACTCATACGGCCATTTTGATATTTCTTGAAAATCACTGACCAAGTCTCCACAAATCATAGGTGCTTGGTAAGTGGAAATTTTCACCTTTTTCCATCATTCACAAAATGCCGTACTCAACTCATACGGCCATTTTGATATTTCTTGAAAATCACTGACCAAGTCTCCACAAATCATAGGTGCTTGATAAGTGGAAATTTTCACCTTTTTCCATCATTCACAAAATGCCGTACTCAACTCATACGGCCATTTTGATATTTCTTGAAAATCACTGACCAAGTCTCCACAAATCATAGGTGCTTGGTAAGTGGAAATTTTCACCTTTTCCCATCACTCACAAAATGCCGTACTCAACTCATACGGCCATTTTGATATTTCTTGAAAATCACTGACCAAGTCTCCACAAATCATAGGTGCTTGGTAAGTGGAAATTTTCACCTTTTTCCATCATTCACAAAATGCCGTACTCAACTCATACGGCCATTTTGATATTTCTTGAAAATCACTGACCAATTCTCCACAAATCATAGGTGCTTGATAAGTGGAAATTTTCACCTTTTTCCATCATTCACAAAATGCCGTACTCAACTCATATGGCCATTTTGATATTTCTTGACCAAGTCTCCACAAATCATAGGTGCTTGGTAAGTGGAAATTTTCACCTTTTTCCATCATTCACAAAATGCCGTACTCAACTCATACGGCCATTTTGATATTTCTTGAAAATGACTGACCAAGTCTCCACAAATCATAGGTGCTTGTAAAGAGGAAATTTTCACCTTTTTCCATCATTCACAAAATGCTGTACTCAACTCATACGGCCATTTTGATATTTCTTGAAAATCACTGACCAAGTCTCCACAAATCATAGGTGCTTGGTAAGTGGAAATTTTCACCTTTTTCCATCATTCACAAAATGCCGTACTCAACTCATACGGCCATTTTGATATTTCTTGAAAATCACTGACCAAGTCTCCACAAATCATAGGTGCTTGGTAAGTGGAAATTTTCACCTTTTTCCATCATTCACAAAATGCCGTACTCAACTCATACGGCCATTTTGATATTTCTTGACCAAGTCTCCACAAATCATAGGTGCTTGGTAAGTGGAAATTTTCACCTTTTTCCATCATTCACAAAATGCCTTACTCAACTCATACGGCCATTTTGATACTTCTTGAAAATGACTGACCAAGTCTCCACAAATCATAGGTGCTTGTAAAGGGGAAATTTTCACCTTTTTCCATCATTCACAAAATGCCGTACTCAACTCATACGGCCATTTTGATATTTCTTGAAAATCACTGACCAAGTCTCCTAAAATCATAGGTGCTTGTAAAGAGGAAATTTTCACCTTTTTCCATCATTCACAAAATGCCGTACTCAACTCATACGGCCATTTTGATATTTCTTGAAAATCACAGACCAAGTCTCCACAAATCATAGGTGCTTGGTAAGTGGAAATTTTCACCTTTTTCCATCAATCACAAAATGCCGTACTCAACTCATATGGCCATTTTGATATTTCTTGACCAAGTCTCCACAAATCATAGGTGCTTGGTAAGTGGAAATTTTCACCTTTTTCCATCATTCACAAAATGCCGTACTCAACTCATACGGCCATTTTGATATTTCTTGAAAATGACTGACCAAGTCTCCACAAATCATAGGTGCTTGTAAAGAGGAAATTTTCACCTTTTTCCATCATTCACAAAATGCCGTACTCAACTCGTACGGCCATTTTGATATTTCTTGAAAATCACTGACCAAGTCTCCACAAATCATAGGTGCTTGGTAAGTGGAAATTTTCACCTTTTTCCATCATTCACAAAATGCCGTACTCAACTCATACGGCCATTTTGATATTTCTTGAAAATCACTGACCAAGTCTCCACAAATCATTGGTGCTTGTAAAGGGGAAATTTTCACCTTTTTCCATCATTCACAAAATGCCGTACTCAACTCATACGGCCATTTTGATATTTCTTGATCAAGTCTCCACAAATTATAGGTGCTTGTAAAGGGGAAATTTTCACCTTTTTCCATCATTCACAAAATGCCGTACTCAACTCATACGGCCATTTTGATATTTCTTGAAAATCACTGACCAAGTCTCCACAAATCATAGGTGCTTGGTATGTGGAAATTTTCACCT
Organism: Planococcus citri; assembly: GCF_950023065.1. Taxonomy (NCBI): domain Eukaryota; kingdom Metazoa; phylum Arthropoda; class Insecta; order Hemiptera; family Pseudococcidae; genus Planococcus; species Planococcus citri. Next base: position 29,398,475 of record NC_088679.1, on the reverse strand, counting down.
TTTTCCATCATTCACAAAATGCCGTACTCAACTCATACGGCCATTTTGATATTTCTTGAAAATCACTGACCAAGTCTCCACAAATCATAGGTGCTTGTAAAGGGGAAATTTTCACCTTTTTCCATCATTCACAAAATGCCGTACTCAACTCATACGGACATTTTGATATTTCTTGAAAATCACTGACCAAGTCTCCACAAATCATAGGTGCTTGGTAAGTGGAAATTTTCACCTTTTTCCATCATTCACAAAATGCCGTACTCAACTCATACGGCCATTTTGATATTTCTTGAAAATCACTGACCAAGTCTCCACAAATCATAGGTGCTTGTAAAGGGGAAATTTTCACCTTTTTCCATCATTCACAAAATGCCGTACTCAACTCATACAGCCATTTTGATATTTCTTGAAAATCACTGACCAAGTATCCTAAAATCATAGGTGCTTGTAAAGAGGAAATTTTCACCTTTTTCCATCATTCACAAAATGCCGTACTCAACTCATACGGCCATTTTGATATTTCTTGAAAATCACTGACCAAGTCTCCACAAATCATAGGTGCTTGGTAAGTGGAAATTTTCACCTTTTTCCATCATTCACAAAATGCCGTACTCAACTCATATGGCCATTTTGATATTTCTTGACCAAGTCTCCACAAATCATAGGTGCTTGGTAAGTGGAAATTTTCACCTTTTTCCATCATTCACAAAATGCCATACTCAACTCATACGGCCATTTTGATATTTCTTGAAAATGACTGACCAAGTCTCCACAAATCATAGGTGCTTGTAAAGAGGAAATTTTCACCTTTTTCCATCATTCACAAAATGCTGTACTCAACTCATACGGCCATTTTGATATTTCTTGAAAATCACTGACCAAGTCTCCACAAATCATAGGTGCTTGGTAAGTGGAAATTTTCACCTTTTTCCATCATTCACAAAATGCCGTACTCAACTCATACGGCCATTTTGATATTTCTTGAAAATCACTGACCAAGTCTCCACAAATCATTGGTGCTTGTAAAGGGGAAATTTTCACCTTTTTCCATCATTCACAAAATGCCGTACTCAACTCATACGGCCATTTTGATATTTCTTGATCAAGTCTCCACAAATTATAGGTGCTTGTAAAGGGGAAATTTTCACCTTTTTCCATCATTCACAAAATGCCGTACTCAACTCATACGGCCATTTTGATATTTCTTGAAAATCACTGACCAAGTCTCCACAAATCATAGGTGCTTGGTAAGTGGAAATTTTCACCTTTTTCCATCATTCACAAAATGCCGTACTCAACTCATACGGCCATTTTGATATTTCTTGAAAATCACTGACCAAGTCTCCACAAATCATAGGTGCTTGTAAAGGGGAAATTTTCACCTTTTTCCATCATTCACAAAATGCCGTACTCAACTCATACAGCCATTTTGATATTTCTTGAAAATCACTGACCAAGTCTCCTAAAATCATAGGTGCTTGTAAAGAGGAAATTTTCACCTTTTTCCATCATTCACAAAATGCCGTACTCAACTCATACGGCCATTTTGATATTTCTTGAAAATCACTGACCAAGTCTCCACAAATCATAGGTGCTAGGTAAGTGGAAATTTTCACCTTTTCCCATCATTCACAAAATGCCGTACTCAACTCATACGGCCATTTTGATATTTCTTGAAAATCACTGACCAAGTCTCCACAAATCATAGGTGCTTGTAAAGGGGAAATTTTCACCTTTTTCCATCATTCACAAAATGCCGTACTCAACTCATACGGACATTTTGATATTTCTTGAAAATCACTGACCAAGTCTCCACAAATCATAGGTGCTTGGTAAGTGAAAATTTTCACCTTTTTCCATCATTCACAAAATGCCGTACTCAACTCATACGGCCATTTTGATATTTCTTGAAAATCACTGACCAAGTCTCCACAAATCATAGGTGCTTGTAAAGGGGAGATTTTCACCTTTTTCCATCATTCACAAAATGCCGTACTCAACTCATACGGCCATTTTGATATTTCTTGAAAATGACTGACCAAGTCTCCACAAATCATAGGTGCTTGTAAAGGGGAAATTTTCACCTTTTTCCATCATTCACAAAATGCGGTACTCAACTCATACGGCCATTTTGATATTTCTTGAAAATCACTGACCAAGTCTCCACAAATCATAGGTGCTTGGTAAGTGGAAATTTTCACCTTTTTCCATCATTCACAAAATGCCGTACTCAACTCATACGGCCATTTTGATATTTCTTGAAAATGACTGACCAAGTCTCCACAAATCATAGGTGCTTGGTAAGTGGAAATTTTCACCTTTTTCCATCATTCACAAAATGCCGTACTCAACTCATACGGCCATTTTGATATTTCTTGAAAATCACTGACCAAGTCTCCACAAATCATAGGTGCTTGGTAAGTGGAAATTTTCACCTTTTTCCATCATTCACAAAATGCCGTACTCAACTCATACGGCCATTTTGATATTTCTTGACCAAGTCTCCACAAATCATAGGTGCTTGTAAAGGGGAAATTTTCACCTTTTTCCATCATTCACAAAATGCCGTACTCAACTCATACGGCCATTTTGATATTTCTTGAAAATCACTGACCAAGTCTCCTAAAATCATAGGTGCTTGTAAAGAGGAAATTTTCACCTTTTTCCATCATTCACAAAATGCCCTACTCAACTCATACGGCCATTTTGATATTTCTTGAAAATGACTGACCAAGTCTCCACAAATCATAGGTGCTTGTAAAGGGGAAATTTTCACCTTTTTCCATCATTCACAAAATGCCTTACTCAACTCATACGGCCATTTTGATATTTCTTGAAAATCACTGACCAAGTCTCCTAAAATCATAGGTGCTTGTAAAGAGGAAATTTTCACCTTTTTCCATCATTCACAAAATGCCGTACTCAACTCATACGGCCATTTTGATATTTCTTGAAAATCACTGACCAAGTCTCCACAAATCATAGGTGCTTGGTAAGTGGAAATTTTCACCTTTTTCCATCATTCACAAAATGCCGTACTCAACTCATACGGCCATTTTGATATTTCTTGAAAATCACTGACCAAGTCTCCACAAATCATTGGTGCTTGTAAAGGGGAAATTTTCACCTTTTTCCATCATTCACAAAATGCCGTACTCAACTCATACGGCCATTTTGATATTTCTTGTCCACGTCTCCACAAATTATAGGTGCTTGTAAAGGGGAAATTTTCACCTTTTTCCATCATTCACAAAATGCCGTACTCAACTCATACGGCCATTTTGATATTTCTTGAAAATCACTGACCAAGTCTCCACAAATCATAGGTGCTTGGTAAGTTGAAATTTTCACCTTTTTCCATCATTCACAAAATGCCGTACTCAACTCATACGGCCATTTTGATATTTCTTGAAAATCACTGACCAAGTCTCCACAAATCATAGGTGCTTGTAAAGGGGAGATTTTCACCTTTTTCCATCATTCACAAAATGCCGTACTCAACTCATACGGCCATTTTGATATTTCTTGAAAATGACTGACCAAGTCTCCACAAATCATAGGTGCTTGTAAAGGGGAAATTTTCACCTTTTTCCATCATTCACAAAATGCCGTACTCAACTCATACGGCCATTTTGATATTTCTTGAAAATCACTGACCAAGTCTCCACAAATCATAGGTGCTTGGTAAGTGGAAATTTTCACCTTTTTCCATCATTCACAAAATGCCGTACTCAACTCATACGGCCATTTTGATATTTCTTGAAAATCACAGACCAAGTCTCCACAAATCATAGGTGCTTGTAAAGGGGAAATTTTCACCTTTTCCCATCATTCACAAAATGCCGTACTCAACTCATACGGCCATTTTGATATTTCTTGAAAATCACTGACCAAGTCTCCACAAATCATAGGTGCTTGTAAAGGGGAAATTTTCACCTTTTTCCATCATTCACAAAATGCCGTACTCAACTCATACTGCCATTTTGATATTTCTTGAAAATCACTGACCAAGTCTCCACAAATCATTGGTGCTTGTAAAGGGGAAATTTTCACCTTTTTCCATCATTCACAAAATGCCGTACTCAACTCATACGGCCATTTTGATATTTCTTGATCAAGTCTCCACAAATTATAGGTGCTTGTAAAGGGGAAATTTTCACCTTTTTCCATCATTCACAAAATGCCGTACTCAACTCATACGGCCATTTTGATATTTCTTGAAAATCACTGACCAAGTCTCCACAAATCATAGGTGCTTGGTAAGTGGAAATTTTCACCTTTTTCCATCATTCACAAAATGCCGTACTCAACTCATACGGCCATTTTGATATTTCTTGAAAATTATTGACCAAGTCTCCACAAATCATAGGTGCTTGGTAAGTGGAAATTTTCACCTTTTTCCATCATTCACAAAATGCCGTACTCAACTCATACGGCCATTTTGATATTTCTTGAAAATCACTGACCAAGTCTCCACAAATCATAGGTGCTTGGTAAGTGGAAATTTTCACCTTTTTCCATCATTCACAAAATGCCGTACTCAACTCATACGGCCATTTTGATATTTCTTGAAAATCACTGACCAAGTCTCCACAAATCATAGGTGCTTGGTAAGTGGAAATTTTCACCTTTTTCCATCATTCACAAAATGCCGTACTCAACTCATACGGCCATTTTGATATTTCTTGACCAAGTCTCCACAAATCATAGGTGCTTGTAAAGGGGAAATTTTCACCTTTTTCCATCATTCACAAAATGCCGTACTCAACTCATACGGCCATTTTGATATTTCTTGAAAATCACTGACCAAGTCTCCTAAAATCATAGGTGCTTGTAAAGAGGAAATTTTCACCTTTTTCCATCATTCACAAAATGCCCTACTCAACTCATACGGCCATTTTGATATTTCTTGAAAATGACTGACCAAGTCTCCACAAATCATAGGTGCTTGTAAAGGGGAAATTTTCACCTTTTTCCATCATTCACAAAATGCCTGACTCAACTCATACGGCCATTTTGATATTTCTTGAAAATCACTGACCAAGTCTCCTAAAATCATAGGTGCTTGTAAAGAGGAAATTTTCACCTTTTTCCATCATTCACAAAATGCCGTACTCAACTCATACAGCCATTTTGATATTTCTTGAAAATCACTGACCAAGTCTCCACAAATCATAGGTGCTTGGTAAGTGGAAATTTTCACCTTTTTCCATCATTCACAAAATGCCGTACTCAACTCATACGGCCATTTTGATATTTCTTGAAAATCACTGACCAAGTCTCCACAAATCATTGGTGCTTGTAAAGGGGAAATTTTCACCTTTTTCCATCATTCACAAAATGCCGTACTCAACTCATACGGCCATTTTGATATTTCTTGTCCAAGTCTCCACAAATTATAGGTGCTTGTAAAGGGGAAATTTTCACCTTTTTCCATCATTCACAAAATGCCGTACTCAACTCATACGGCCATTTTGATATTTCTTGAAAATCACTGACCAAGTCTCCACAAATCATAGGTGCTTGGTAAGTGGAAATTTTCACCTTTTTCCATCATTCACAAAATGCCGTACTCAACTCATACGGCCATTTTGATATTTCTTGAAAATCACTGACCAAGTCTCCACAAATCATAGGTGCTTGTAAAGGGGAGATTTTCACCTTTTTCCATCATTCACAAAATGCCGTACTCAACTCATACGGCCATTTTGATATTTCTTGAAAATGACTGACCAAGTCTCCACAAATCATAGGTGCTTGTAAAGGGGAAATTTTCACCTTTTTCCATCACTCACAAAATGCCGTACTCAACTCATACGGCCATTTTGATATTTCTTGAAAATCACTGACCAAGTCTCCACAAATCATAGGTGCTTGGTAAGTGGAAATTTTCACCTTTTTCCATCATTCACAAAATGCCGTACTCAACTCATACGGCCATTTTGATATTTCTTGAAAATCACAGACCAAGTCTCCACAAATCATAGGTGCTTGTAAAGGGGAAATTTTCACCTTTTTCCATCATTCACAAAATGCCGTACTCAACTCATACGGCCATTTTGATATTTCTTGAAAATCACTGACCAAGTCTCCACAAATCATAGGTGCTTGGTAAGTGGAAATTTTCACCTTTTTCCATCATTCACAAAATGCCGTACTCAACTCATACGGCCATTTTGATATTTCTTGACCAAGTCTCCACAAATCATAGGTGCTTGTAAAGGGGAAATTTTCACCTTTTTCCATCATTCACAAAATGCCGTACTCAACTCATACGGCCATTTTGATATTTCTTGAAAATCACTGACCAAGTCTCCTAAAATCATAGGTGCTTGTAAAGAGGAAATTTTCACCTTTTTCCATCATTCACAAAATGCCCTACTCAACTCATACGGCCATTTTGATATTTCTTGAAAATGACTGACCAAGTCTCCACAAATCATAGGTGCTTGTAAAGGGGAAATTTTCACCTTTTTCCATCATTCACAAAATGCCTGACTCAACTCATACGGCCATTTTGATATTTCTTGAAAATCACTGACCAAGTCTCCTAAAATCATAGGTGCTTGTAAAGAGGAAATTTTCACCTTTTTCCATCATTCACAAAATGCCGTACTCAACTCATACAGCCATTTTGATATTTCTTGAAAATCACTGACCAAGTCTCCACAAATCATAGGTGCTTGGTAAGTGGAAATTTTCACCTTTTTCCATCATTCACAAAATGCCGTACTCAACTCATACGGCCATTTTGATATTTCTTGAAAATCACTGACCAAGTCTCCACAAATCATTGGTGCTTGTAAAGGGGAAATTTTCACCTTTTTCCATCATTCACAAAATGCCGTACTCAACTCATACGGCCATTTTGATATTTCTTGTCCAAGTCTCCACAAATTATAGGTGCTTGTAAAGGGGAAATTTTCACCTTTTTCCATCATTCACAAAATGCCGTACTCAACTCATACGGCCATTTTGATATTTCTTGAAAATCACTGACCAAGTCTCCACAAATCATAGGTGCTTGGTAAGTGGAAATTTTCACCTTTTTCCATCATTCACAAAATGCCGTACTCAACTCATACGGCCATTTTGATATTTCTTGAAAATCACTGACCAAGTCTCCACAAATCATAGGTGCTTGTAAAGGGGAGATTTTCACCTTTTTCCATCATTCACAAAATGCCGTACTCAACTCATACGGCCATTTTGATATTTCTTGAAAATGACTGACCAAGTCTCCACAAATCATAGGTGCTTGTAAAGGGGAAATTTTCACCTTTTTCCATCACTCACAAAATGCCGTACTCAACTCATACGGCCATTTTGATATTTCTTGAAAATCACTGACCAAGTCTCCACAAATCATAGGTGCTTGGTAAGTGGAAATTTTCACCTTTTTCCATCATTCACAAAATGCCGTACTCAACTCATACGGCCATTTTGATATTTCTTGAAAATCACAGACCAAGTCTCCACAAATCATAGGTGCTTGTAAAGGGGAAATTTTCACCTTTTTCCATCATTCACAAAATGCCGTACTCAACTCATACGGCCATTTTGATATTTCTTGAAAATCACTGACCAAGTCTCCACAAATCATAGGTGCTTGGTAAGTGGAAATTTTCACCTTTTTCCATCATTCACAAAATGCCGTACTCAACTCATACGGCCATTTTGATATTTCTTGACCAAGTCTCCACAAATCATAGGTGCTTGTAAAGGGGAAATTTTCACCTTTTTCCATCATTCACAAAATGCCGTACTCAACTCATACGGCCATTTTGATATTTCTTGAAAATCACTGACCAAGTCTCCTAAAATCATAGGTGCTTGTAAAGAGGAAATTTTCACCTTTTTCCATCATTCACAAAATGCCCTACTCAACTCATACGGCCATTTTGATATTTCTTGAAAATGACTGACCAAGTCTCCACAAATCATAGGTGCTTGTAAAGGGGAAATTTTCACCTTTTTCCATCATTCACAAAATGCCTTACTCAACTCATACGGCCATTTTGATATTTCTTGAAAATCACTGACCAAGTCTCCTAAAATCATAGGTGCTTGTAAAGAGGAAATTTTCACCTTTTTCCATCATTCACAAAATGCCGTACTCAACTCATACGGCCATTTTGATATTTCTTGAAAATCACTGACCAAGTCTCCACAAATCATAGGTGCTTGGTAAGTGGAAATTTTCACCTTTTTCCATCATTCACAAAATGCCGTACTCAACTCATACGGCCATTTTGATATTTCTTGAAAATCACTGACCAAGTCTCCACAAATCATTGGTGCTTGTAAAGGGGAAATTTTCACCTTTTTCCATCATTCACAAAATGCCGTACTCAACTCATACGGCCATTTTGATATTTCTTGTCCAAGTCTCCACAAATTATAGGTGCTTGTAAAGGGGAAATTTTCACCTTTTTCCATCATTCACAAAATGCCGTACTCAACTCATACGGCCATTTTGATATTTCTTGAAAATCACTGACCAAGTCTCCACAAATCATAGGTGCTTGGTAAGTGGAAATTTTCACCTTTTTCCATCATTCACAAAATGCCGTACTCAACTCATACGGCCATTTTGATATTTCTTGAAAATCACTGACCAAGTCTCCACAAATCATAGGTGCTTGATAAGTGGAAATTTTCACCTTTTTCCATCATTCACAAAATGCCGTACTCAACTCATACGGCCATTTTGATATTTCTTGAAAATCACTGACCAAGTCTCCACAAATCATAGGTGCTTGGTAAGTGGAAATTTTCACCTTTTCCCATCACTCACAAAATGCCGTACTCAACTCATACGGCCATTTTGATATTTCTTGAAAATCACTGACCAAGTCTCCACAAATCATAGGTGCTTGGTAAGTGGAAATTTTCACCTTTTTCCATCATTCACAAAATGCCGTACTCAACTCATACTGCCATTTTGATATTTCTTGAAAATCACTGACCAAGTCTCCACAAATCATTGGTGCTTGTAAAGGGGAAATTTTCACCTTTTTCCATCATTCACAAAATGCCGTACTCAACTCATACGGCCATTTTGATATTTCTTGATCAAGTCTCCACAAATTATAGGTGCTTGTAAAGGGGAAATTTTCACCTTTTTCCATCATTCACAAAATGCCGTACTCAACTCATACGGCCATTTTGATATTTCTTGAAAATCACTGACCAAGTCTCCACAAATCATAGGTGCTTGGTAAGTGGAAATTTTCACCTTTTTCCATCATTCACAAAATGCCGTACTCAACTCATACGGCCATTTTGATATTTCTTGAAAATTATTGACCAAGTCTCCACAAATCATAGGTGCTTGGTAAGTGGAAATTTTCACCTTTTTCCATCATTCACAAAATGCCATACTCAACTCATACGGCCATTTTGATATTTCTTGAAAATCACTGACCAAGTCTCCACAAATCATAGGTGCTTGGTAAGTGGAAATTTTCACCTTTTTCCATCATTCACAAAATGCCGTACTCAACTCATACGGCCATTTTGATATTTCTTGAAAATCACTGACCAAGTCTCCACAAATCATAGGTGCTTGATAAGTGGAAATTTTCACCTTTTTCCATCATTCACAAAATGCCGTACTCAACTCATACGGCCATTTTGATATTTCTTGAAAATCATTGACCAAGTCTCCACAAATCATAGGTGCTTGGTAAGTGGAAATTTTCACCTTTTTCCATCATTCACAAAATGCCGTACTCAACTCATACGGCCATTTTGATATTTCTTGAAAATCACTGACCAAGTCTCCACAAATCATAGGTGCTTGGTAAGTGGAAATTTTCACCTTTTTCCATCATTCACAAAATGCCGTACTCAACTCATACGGCCATTTTGATATTTCTTGACCAAGTCTCCACAAATCATAGGTGCTTGGTAAGTGGAAATTTTCACCTTTTTCCATCATTCACAAAATGCCGTACTCAACTCATACGGCCATTTTGATATTTCTTGAAAATGACTGACCAAGTCTCCACAAATCATAGGTGCTTGTAAAGGGGAAATTTTCACCTTTTTCCATCATTCACAAAATGCCTTACTCAACTCATACGGCCATTTTGATATTTCTTGAAAATCACTGACCAAGTCTCCACAAATCATAAGTGCTTGGTAAGTGGAAATTTTCACCTTTTTCCATCATTCACAAAATGCCGTACTCAACTCATACGGCCATTTTGATATTTCTTGGAAATCACTGACCAAGTCTCCACAAATCATAGGTGCTTGGTAAGTGGAAATTTTCACCTTTTTCCATCATTCACAAAATGCCGTAATCAACTCATACGGCCATTTTGATATTTCTTGAAAATCACTGACCAAGTCTCCACAAATCATAGGTGCTTGATAAGTGGAAATTTTCACCTTTTTCCATCATTCACAAAATGCCGTACTCAACTCATACGGCCATTTTGATATTTCTTGAAAATCACTGACCAAGTCTCCACAAATCATAGGTGCTTGGTAAGTGGAAATTTTCACCTTTTCCCATCACTCACAAAATGCCGTACTCAACTCATACGGCCATTTTGATATTTCTTGAAAATCACTGACCAAGTCTCCACAAATCATAGGTGCTTGGTAAGTGGAAATTTTCACCTTTTTCCATCATTCACAAAATGCCGTACTCAACTCATACTGCCATTTTGATATTTCTTGAAAATCACTGACCAAGTCTCCACAAATCATTGGTGCTTGTAAAGGGGAAATTTTCACCTTTTTCCATCATTCACAAAATGCCGTACTCAACTCATACGGCCATTTTGATATTTCTTGATCAAGTCTCCACAAATTATAGGTGCTTGTAAAGGGGAAATTTTCACCTTTTTCCATCATTCACAAAATGCCGTACTCAACTCATACGGCCATTTTGATATTTCTTGAAAATCACTGACCAAGTCTCCACAAATCATAGGTGCTTGATAAGTGGAAATTTTCACCTTTTTCCATCATTCACAAAATGCCGTACTCAACTCATACGGCCATTTTGATATTTCTTGAAAATTATTGACCAAGTCTCCACAAATCATAGGTGCTTGGTAAGTGGAAATTTTCACCTTTTTCCATCATTCACAAAATGCCATACTCAACTCATACGGCCATTTTGATATTTCTTGAAAATCACTGACCAAGTCTCCACAAATCATAGGTGCTTGGTAAGTGGAAATTTTCACCTTTTTCCATCATTCACAAAATGCCGTACTCAACTCATACGGCCATTTTGATATTTCTTGAAAATCACTGACCAAGTCTCCACAAATCATTGGTGCTTGATAAGTGGAAATTTTCACCTTTTTCCATCATTCACAAAATGCCGTACTCAACTCATACGGCCATTTTGATATTTCTTGAAAATCATTGACCAAGTCTCCACAAATCATAGGTGCTTGGTAAGTGGAAATTTTCACCTTTTTCCATCATTCACAAAATGCCGTACTCAACTCATACGGCCATTTTGATATTTCTTGAAAATCACTGACCAAGTCTCCACAAATCATAGGTGCTTGGTAAGTGGAAATTTTCACCTTTTTCCATCATTCACAAAATGCCGTACTCAACTCATACGGCCATTTTGATATTTCTTGACCAAGTCTCCACAAATCATAGGTGCTTGGTAAGTGGAAATTTTCACCTTTTTCCATCATTCACAAAATGCCGTACTCAACTCATACGGCCATTTTGATATTTCTTGAAAATGACTGACCAAGTCTCCACAAATCATAGGTGCTTGTAAAGGGGAAATTTTCACCTTTTTCCATCATTCACAAAATGCCTTACTCAACTCATACGGCCATTTTGATATTTCTTGAAAATCACTGACCAAGTCTCCACAAATCATAAGTGCTTGGTAAGTGGAAATTTTCACCTTTTTCCATCATTCACAAAATGCCGTACTCAACTCATACGGCCATTTTGATATTTCTTGGAAATCACTGACCAAGTCTCCACAAATCATAGGTGCTTGGTAAGTGGAAATTTTCACCTTTTTCCATCATTCACAAAATGCCGTACTCAACTCATACGGCCATTTTGATATTTCTTGAAAATCACTGACCAAGTCTCCTAAAATCATAGGTGCTTGTAAAGAGGAAATTTTCACCTTTTTCCATCATTCACAAAATGCCGTACTCAACTCATACGGCCATTTTGATATTTCTTGAAAATCACTGACCAAGTCTCCACAAATCATAGGTGCTTGGTAAGTGGAAATTTTCACCTTTTTCCATCATTCACAAAATGCCGTACTCAACTCATACGGCCATTTTGATATTTCAGAACCAAGTCTCCACAAATCATAGGTGCTTGGTAAGTGGAAATTTTCACCTTTTTCCATCATTCACAAAATGCCTTACTCAACTCATACGGCCATTTTGATACTTCTTGAAAATGACTGACCAAGTCTCCACAAATCATAGGTGCTTGTAAAGGGGAAATTTTCACCTTTTTCCATCATTCACAAAATGCCGTACTCAACTCATACGGCCATTTTGATATTTCTTGAAAATCACTGACCAAGTCTCCACAAATCATAGGTGCTTGTAAAGGGGAAATTTTCACCTTTTTCCATCATTCACAAAATGCCCTACTCAACTCATACGGCCATTTTGATATTTCTTGAAAATCACTGACCAAGTCACCTAAAATCATAGGTGCTTGTAAAGAGGAAATTTTCACCTTTTTCCATCATTCACAAAATGCCGTACTCAACTCATACGGCCATTTTGATATTTCTTGAAAATCACTGACCAAGTCTCCACAAATCATAGGTGCTTGGTAAGTGGAAATTTTCACCTTTTTCCATCAATCACAAAATGCCGTACTCAACTCATACGGCCATTTTGATATTTCTTGACCAAGTCTCCACAAATCATAGGTGCTTGGTAAGTGGAAATTTTCACCTTTTTCCATCATTCACAAAATGCCGTACTCAACTCATACGGCCATTTTGATATTTCTTGAAAATGACTGACCAAGTCTCCACAAATCATAGGTGCTTGTAAAGAGGAAATTTTCACCTTTTTCCATCATTCACAAAATGCCGTACTCAACTCATACGGCCATTTTGATATTTCTTGAAAATCACTGACCAAGTCTCCACAAATCATAGGTGCTTGGTAAGTGGAAATTTTCACCTTTTTCCATCATTCACAAAATGCCGTACTCAACTCATACAGCCATTTTGATATTTCTTGAAAATCACTGACCAAGTCTCCACAAATCATTGGTGCTTGTAAAGGGGAAATTTTCACCTTTTTCCATCATTCACAAAATGCCATACTCAACTCATACGGCCATTTTGATATTTCTTGATCAAGTCTCCACAAATTATAGGTGCTTGTAAAGGGGAAATTTTCACCTTTTTCCATCATTCACAAAATGCCGTACTCAACTCATACGGCCATTTTGATATTTCTTGAAAATCACTGACCAAGTCTCCACAAATCATAGGTGCTTGTAAAGGGGAAATTTTCACCTTTTTCCATCATTCACAAAATGCCTTACTCAACTCATACGGCCATTTTGATATTTCTTGAAAATCACTGACCAAGTCTCCACAAATCATAGGTGCTTGGTAAGTGGAAATTTTCACCTTTTTCCATCATTCACAAAATGCCGTACTCAACTCATACGGCCATTTTGATATTTCTTGAAAATCACTGACCAAGTCTCCTAAAATCATAGGTGCTTGTAAAGAGGAAATTTTCACCTTTTTCCATCATTCACAAAATGCCGTACTCAACTCATATGGCCATTTTGATATTTCTTGAAAATGACTGACCAAGTCTCCACAAATCATAGGTGCTTGTAAAGATGAAATTTTCACCTTTTTCCATCATTCACAAAATGCCGTACTCAACTCATACTGCCATTTTGATATTTCTTGAAAATCACTGACCAAGTCTCCACAAATCATAGGTGCTTGGTAAGTGGAAATTTTCACCTTTTTCCATCATTCACAAAATGCCGTACTCAACTCATACGGCCATTTTGATATTTCTTGAAAATCACTGACCAAGTCTCCACAAATCATTGGTGCTTGTAAAGGGGAAATTTTCACCTTTTTCCATCATTCACAAAATGCCGTACTCAACTCATACGGCCATTTTGATTTTTCTTGATCAAGTCTCCAAAAATTATAGGTGCTTGTAAAGGGGAAATTTTCACCTTTTTCCATCATTCACAAAATGCCGTACTCAACTCATACGGCCATTTTGATATTTCTTGAAAATCACTGACCAAGTCTCCACAAATCATAGGTGCTTGGTAAGTGGAAATTTTCACCTTTTCCCATCATTCACAAAATGCCGTACTCAACTCATACGGCCATTTTGATATTTCTTGAAAATCACTGACCAAGTCTCCACAAATCATAGGTGCTTGTAAAGGGGAAATTTTCACCTTTTTCCATCATTCACAAAATGCCGTACTCAACTCATACGGACATTTTGATATTTCTTGAAAATCACTGACCAAGTCTCCACAAATCATAGGTGCTTGGTAAGTGGAAATTTTCACCTTTTTCCATCATTCACAAAATGCCGTACTCAACTCATACGGCCATTTTGATATTTCTTGAAAATCACTGACCAAGTCTCCACAAATCATAGGTGCTTGGTAAGTGGAAATTTTCACCTTTTTCCATCAATCACAAAATGCCGTACTCAACTCATACGGCCATTTTGATATTTCTTGACCAAGTCTCCACAAATCATAGGTGCTTGGTAAGTGGAAATTTTCACCTTTTTCCATCATTCACAAAATGCCGTACTCAACTCATACGGCCATTTTGATATTTCTTGAAAATGACTGACCAAGTCTCCACAAATCATAGGTGCTTGTAAAGATGAAATTTTCACCTTTTTCCATCATTCACAAAATGCCGTACTCAACTCATACGGCCATTTTGATATTTCTTGAAAATCACTGACCAAGTCTCCACAAATCATAGGTGCTTGGTAAGTGGAAATTTTCACCTTTTCCCATCATTCACAAAATGCTGTACTCAACTCATACGGCCATTTTGATATTTCTTGAAAATCACTGACCAAGTCTCCACAAATCATAGGTGCTTGTAAAGGGGAAATTTTCACCTTTTTCCATCATTCACAAAATGCCGTACTCAACTCATACGGACATTTTGATATTTCTTGAAAATCACTGACCAAGTCTCCACAAATCATAGGTGCTTGGTAAGTGGAAATTTTCACCTTTTTCCATCATTTATAAAATGCCGTACTCAACTCATACGGCCATTTTGATATTTCTTGAAAATCACTGACCAAGTCTCCACAAATCATAGGTGCTTGTAAAGGGGAAATTTTCACCGTTTTCCATCATTCACAAAATGCCGTACTCAACTCATACGGCCATTTTGATATTTCTTGAAAATCACTGACCAAGTCTCCACAAATCATAGGTGCTTGGTAAGTGGAAATTTTCACCTTTTTCCAAGTCTCCACAAATCATAGGTGCTTGGTAAGTGGAAATTTTCACCTTTTTCCATCATTCACAAAATGCCGTACTCAACTCATACGGCCATTTTGATATTTCTTGAAAATCACTGACCAAGTCTCCACAAATCATAGGTGCTTGGTAAGTGGAAATTTTCACCTTTTTCCATCATTCACAAAATGCCGTACTCAACTCATACGGCCATTTTGATATTTCTTGAAAATCACTGACCAAGTCTCCACAAATCATAGGTGCTTGATAAGTGGAAATTTTCACCTTTTTCCATCATTCACAAAATGCCGTACTCAACTCATACGGCCATTTTGATATTTCTTGAAAATCATTGACCAAGTCTCCACAAATCATAGGTGCTTGGTAAGTGGAAATTTTCACCTTTTTCCATCATTCACAAAATGCCGTACTCAACTCATACGGCCATTTTGATATTTCTTGAAAATCACTGACCAAGTCTCCACAAATCATAGGTGCTTGGTAAGTGGAAATTTTCACCTTTTTCCATCATTCACAAAATGCCGTACTCAACTCATACGGCCATTTTGATATTTCTTGAAAAACACTGACCAAGTCTCCACAAATCATAGGTGCTTGATAAGTGGAAATTTTCACCTTTTTCCATCATTCACAAAATGCCGTACTCAACTCATACGGCCATTTTGATATTTCTTGAAAATCACTGACCAAGTCTCCACAAATCATAGGTGCTTGGTAAGTGGAAATTTTCACCTTTTTCCATCAATCACAAAATGCCGTACTCAACTCATACGGCCATTTTGATATTTCTTGACCAAGTCTCCACAAATCATAGGTGCTTGGTAAGTGGAAATTTTCACCTTTTTCCATCATTCACAAAATGCCGTACTCAACTCATACGGCCATTTTGATATTTCTTGAAAATGACTGACCAAGTCTCCACAAATCATAGGTGCTTGTAAAGAGGAAATTTTCACCTTTTTCCATCATTCACAAAATGCCGTACTCAACTCATACGGCCATTTTGATATTTCTTGAAAATCACTGACCAAGTCTCCACAAATCATAGGTGCTTGGTAAGTGGAAATTTTCACCTTTTTCCATCATTCACAAAATGCCGTACTCAACTCATACGGCCATTTTGATATTTCTTGAAAATGACTGACCAAGTCTCCACAAATCATAGGTGCTTGTAAAGGGGAAATTTTCACCTTTTTCCATCATTCACAAAATGCCTTACTCAACTCATACGGCCATTTTGATATTTCTTGAAAATCACTGACCAAGTCTCCACAAATCATAAGTGCTTGGTAAGTGGAAATTTTCACCTTTTTCCATCATTCACAAAATGCCGTACTCAACTCATACGGCCATTTTGATATTTCTTGGAAATCACTGACCAAGTCTCCACAAATCATAGGTGCTTGGTAAGTGGAAATTTTCACCTTTTTCCATCATTCACAAAATGCCGTACTCAACTCATACGGCCATTTTGATATTTCTTGACCAAGTCTCCACAAATCATAGGTGCTTGGTAAGTGGAAATTTTCACCTTTTTCCATCATTCACAAAATGCCGTACTCAACTCATACGGCCATTTTGATATTTCTTGAAAATGACTGACCAAGTCTCCACAAATCATAGGTGCTTGTAAAGAGGAAATTTTCACCTTTTTCCATCATTCACAAAATGCCGTACTCAACTCATACGGCCATTTTGATATTTCTTGAAAATCACTGACCAAGTCTCCACAAATCATAGGTGCTTGGTAAGTGGAAATTTTCACCTTTTTCCATCATTCACAAAATGCCGTACTCAACTCATACGGCCATTTTGATATTTCTTGAAAATCACTGACCAAGTCTCCACAAATCATTGGTGCTTGTAAAGGGGAAATTTTCACCTTTTTCCATCATTCACAAAATGCCGTACTCAACTCATACGGCCATTTTGATATTTCTTGTCCAAGTCTCCACAAATTATAGGTGCTTGTAAAGGGGAAATTTTCACCTTTTTCCATCATTCACAAAATGCCGTACTCAACTCATACGGCCATTTTGATATTTCTTGAAAATCACTGACCAAGTCTCCACAAATCATAGGTGCTTGGTAAGTGGAAATTTTCACCTTTTTCCATCATTCACAAAATGCCGTACTCAACTCATACGGCCATTTTGATATTTCTTCAAAATCACTGACCAAGTCTCCACAAATCATAGGTGCTTGGTAAGTGGAAATTTTCACCTTTTTCCATCATTCACAAAATGCCGTACTCAACTCATACTGCCATTTTGATATTTCTTGAAAATCACTGACCAAGTCTCCACAAATCATTGGTGCTTGTAAAGGGGAAATTTTCACCTTTTTCCATCATTCACAAAATGCCGTACTCAACTCATACGGCCATTTTGATATTTCTTGATCAAGTCTCCACAAATTATAGGTGCTTGTAAAGGGGAAATTTTCACCTTTTTCCATCATTCACAAAATGCCGTACTCAACTCATACGGCCATTTTGATATTTCTTGAAAATCACTGACCAAGTCTCCACAAATCATAGGTGCTTGGTAAGTGGAAATTTTCACCTTTTTCCATCATTCACAAAATGCCGTACTCAACTCATACGGCCATTTTGATATTTCTTGAAAATTATTGACCAAGTCTCCACAAATCATAGGTGCTTGGTAAGTGGAAATTTTCACCTTTTTCCATCATTCACAAAATGCCATACTCAACTCATACGGCCATTTTGATATTTCTTGAAAATCACTGACCAAGTCTCCACAAATCATAGGTGCTTGGTAAGTGGAAATTTTCACCTTTTTCCATCATTCACAAAATGCCGTACTCAACTCATACGGCCATTTTGATATTTCTTGAAAATCACTGACCAAGTCTCCACAAATCATAGGTGCTTGATAAGTGGAAATTTTCACCTTTTTCCATCATTCACAAAATGCCGTACTCAACTCATACGGCCATTTTGATATTTCTTGAAAATCATTGACCAAGTCTCCACAAATCATAGGTGCTTGGTAAGTGGAAATTTTCACCTTTTTCCATCATTCACAAAATGCCGTACTCAACTCATACGGCCATTTTGATATTTCTTGAAAATCACTGACCAAGTCTCCACAAATCATAGGTGCTTGGTAAGTGGAAATTTTCACCTTTTTCCATCATTCACAAAATGCCGTACTCAACTCATACGGCCATTTTGATATTTCTTGACCAAGTCTCCACAAATCATAGGTGCTTGGTAAGTGGAAATTTTCACCTTTTTCCATCATTCACAAAATGCCGTACTCAACTCATACGGCCATTTTGATATTTCTTGAAAATCACTGACCAAGTCTCCACAAATCATAGGTGCTTGGTAAGTGGAAATTTTCACCTTTTTCCATCATTCACAAAATGCCGTACTCAACTCATACGGCCATTTTGATATTTCTTGACCAAGTCTCCACAAATCATAGGTGCTTGTAAAGGGGAAATTTTCACCTTTTTCCATCATTCACAAAATGCCGTACTCAACTCATACGGCCATTTTGATATTTCTTGAAAATCACTGACCAAGTCTCCTAAAATCATAGGTGCTTGTAAAGAGGAAATTTTCACCTTTTTCCATCATTCACAAAATGCCCTACTCAACTCATACGGCCATTTTGATATTTCTTGAAAATGACTGACCAAGTCTCCACAAATCATAGGTGCTTGGTAAGTGGAAATTTTCACCTTTTTCCATCATTCACAAAATGCCGTACTCAACTCATACGGCCATTTTGATATTTCTTGAAAATCACTGACCAAGTCTCCACAAATCATAGGTGCTTGTAAAGGGGAAATTTTCACCTTTTTCCATCATTCACAAAATGCCGTACTCAACTCATACGGCCATTTTGATATTTCTTGAAAATCACTGACCAAGTCTCCTAAAATCATAGGTGCTTGTAAAGAGGAAATTTTCACCTTTTTCCATCATTCACAAAATGCCGTACTCAACTCATACGGCCATTTTGATATTTCTTGAAAATCACTGACCAAGTCTCCACAAATCATAGGTGCTTGGTAAGTGGAAATTTTCACCTTTTTCCATCATTCACAAAATGCCGTACTCAACTCATACGGCCATTTTGATATTTCTTGACCAAGTCTCCACAAATCATAGGTGCTTGGTAAGTGGAAATTTTCACCTTTTTCCATCATTCACAAAATGCCGTACTCAACTCATACGGCCATTTTGATATTTCTTGAAAATGACTGACCAAGTCTCCACAAATCATAGGTGCTTGTAAAGAGGAAATTTTCACCTTTTTCCATCATTCACAAAATGCCGTACTCAACTCATACGGCCATTTTGATATTTCTTGAAAATCACTGACCAAGTCTCCACAAATCATAGGTGCTTGGTAAGTGGAAATTTTCACCTTTTTCCATCATTCACAAAATGCCGTACTCAACTCATACGGCCATTTTGATATTTCTTGAAAATCACTGACCAAGTCTCCACAAATCATTGGTGCTTGTAAAGGGGAAATTTTCACCTTTTTCCATCATTCACAAAATGCCGTACTCAACTCATACGGCCATTTTGATATTTCTTGAAAATGACTGACCAAGTCTCCACAAATCATAGGTGCTTGTAAAGGGGAAATTTTCACCTTTTTCCATCATTCACAAAATGCCTTACTCAACTCATACGGCCATTTTGATATTTCTTGAAAATCACTGACCAAGTCTCCACAAATCATAAGTGCTTGGTAAGTGGAAATTTTCACCTTTTTCCATCATTCACAAAATGCCATACTCAACTCATACGGCCATTTTGATATTTCTTGGAAATCACTGACCAAGTCTCCACAAATCATAGGTGCTTGGTAAGTGGAAATTTTCACCTTTTTCCATCATTCACAAAATGCCGTACTCAACTCATACGGCCATTTTGATATTTCTTGAAAATCACTGACCAAGTCTCCTAAAATCATAGGTGCTTGTAAAGAGGAAATTTTCACCTTTTTCCATCATTCACAAAATGCCGTACTCAACTCATACGGCCATTTTGATATTTCTTGAAAATCACTGACCAAGTCTCCACAAATCATAGGTGCTTGTAAAGGGGAGATTTTCACCTTTTTCCATCATTCACAAAATGCCGCACTCAACTCATACGGCCATTTTGATATTTCTTGAAAATGACTGACCAAGTCTCCACAAATCATAGGTGCTTGGTAAGTGGAAATTTTCACCTTTTTCCATCATTCACAAAATGCCGTACTCAACTCATACGGCCATTTTGATATTTCTTGAAAATCACTGACCAAGTCTCCACAAATCATAGGTGCTTGTAAAGGGGAGATTTTCACCTTTTTCCATCATTCACAAAATGCCGTACTCAACTCATACGGCCATTTTGATATTTCTTGAAAATGACTGACCAAGTCTCCACAAATCATAGGTGCTTGTAAAGGGGAAATTTTCACCTTTTTCCATCATTCACAAAATGCCGTACTCAACTCATACGGCCATTTTGATATTTCTTGAAAATCACTGACCAAGTCTCCACAAATCATAGGTGCTTGGTAAGTGGAAATTTTCACCTTTTTCCATCATTCACAAAATGCCGTACTCAACTCATACGGCCATTTTGATATTTCTTGAAAATGACTGACCAAGTCTCCACAAATCATAGGTGCTTGGTAAGTGGAAATTTTCACCTTTTTCCATCATTCACAAAATGCCGTACTCAACTCATACGGCCATTTTGATATTTCTTGAAAATCACTGACCAAGTCTCCACAAATCATAGGTGCTTGGTAAGTGGAAATTTTCACCTTTTTCCATCATTCACAAAATGCCGTACTCAACTCATACGGCCATTTTGATATTTCTTGACCAAGTCTCCACAAATCATAGGTGCTTGGTAAGTGGAAATTTTCACCTTTTTCCATCATTCACAAAATGCCGTACTCAACTCATACGGCCATTTTGATATTTCTTGAAAATGACTGACCAAGTCTCCACAAATCATAGGTGCTTGTAAAGAGGAAATTTTCACCTTTTTCCATCATTCACAAAATGCCGTACTCAACTCATACGGCCATTTTGATATTTCTTGAAAATCACTGACCAAGTCTCCACAAATCATAGGTGCTTGGTAAGTGGAAATTTTCACCTTTTTCCATCATTCACAAAATGCCGCACTCAACTCATACGGCCATTTTGATATTTCTTGAAAATCACTGACCAAGTCTCCACAAATCATTGGTGCTTGTAAAGGGGAAATTTTCACCTTTTTCCATCATTCACAAAATGCCGTACTCAACTCATACGGCCATTTTGATATTTCTTGAAAATGACTGACCAAGTCTCCACAAATCATAGGTGCTTGTAAAGGGGAAATTTTCACCTTTTTCCATCATTCACAAAATGCCTTACTCAACTCATACGGCCATTTTGATATTTCTTGAAAATCACTGACCAAGTCTCCACAAATCATAAGTGCTTGGTAAGTGGAAATTTTCACCTTTTTCCATCATTCACAAAATGCCATACTCAACTCATACGGCCATTTTGATATTTCTTGGAAATCACTGACCAAGTCTCCACAAATCATAGGTGCTTGGTAAGTGGAAATTTTCACCTTTTTCCATCATTCACAAAATGCCGTACTCAACTCATACGGCCATTTTGATATTTCTTGAAAATCACTGACCAAGTCTCCTAAAATCATAGGTGCTTGTAAAGAGGAAATTTTCACCTTTTTCCATCATTCACAAAATGCCGTACTCAACTCATACGGCCATTTTGATATTTCTTGAAAATCACTGACCAAGTCTCCACAAATCATAGGTGCTTGGTAAGTGGAAATTTTCACCTTTTTCCATCATTCACAAAATGCCGTACTCAACTCATACGGCCATTTTGATATTTCTTGACCAAGTCTCCACAAATCATAGGTGCTTGGTAAGTGGAAATTTTCACCTTTTTCCATCATTCACAAAATGCCTTACTCAACTCAAACGGCCATTTTGATACTTCTTGAAAATAACTGACCAAGTCTCCACAAATCATAGGTGCTTGTAAAGGGGAAATTTTCACCTTTTTCCATCATTCACAAAATGCCGTACTCAACTCATACGGCCATTTTGATATTTCTTGAAAATCACTGACCAAGTCTCCACAAATCATAGGTGCTTGTAAAGGGGAAATTTTCACCTTTTTCCATCATTCACAAAATGCCGTACTCAACTCATACGGCCATTTTGATATTTCTTGAAAATCACTGACCAAGTCTCCTAAAATCATAGGTGCTTGTAAAGAGGAAATTTTCACCTTTTTCCATCATTCACAAAATGCCGTACTCAACTCATACGGCCATTTTGATATTTCTTGAAAATCACTGACCGAGTCTCCACAAATCATAGGTGCTTGGTAAGTGGAAATTTTCACCTTTTTCCATCAATCACAAAATGCCGTACTCAACTCATACGGCCATTTTGATATTTCTTGACCAAGTCTCCACAAATCATAGGTGCTTGGTAAGTGGAAATTTTCACCTTTTTCCATCATTCACAAAATGCCGTACTCAACTCATACCGCCATTTTGATATTTCTTGAAAATGACTGACCAAGTCTCCACAAATCATAGGTGCTTGTAAAGATGAAATTTTCACCTTTTTCCATCATTCACAAAATGCCGTACTCAACTCATACGGCCATTTTGATATTTCTTGAAAATCACTGACCAAGTCTCCACAAATCATAGGTGCTTGTAAAGGGGAAATTTTCACCTTTTTCCATCATTCACAAAATGCCTTACTCAACTCATACGGCCATTTTGATATTTCTTGAAAATCACTGACCAAGTCTCCACAAATCATAAGTGCTTGGTAAGTGGAAATTTTCACCTTTTTCCATCATTCACAAAATGCCATACTCAACTCATACGGCCATTTTGATATTTCTTGGAAATCACTGACCAAGTCTCCACAAATCATAGGTGCTTGGTAAGTGGAAATTTTCACCTTTTTCCATCATTCACAAAATGCCGTACTCAACTCATACGGCCATTTTGATATTTCTTGAAAATCACTGACCAAGTCTCCTAAAATCATAGGTGCTTGTAAAGAGGAAATTTTCACCTTTTTCCATCATTCACAAAATGCCGTACTCAACTCATACGGCCATTTTGATATTTCTTGAAAATCACTGACCAAGTCTCCACAAATCATAGGTGCTTGTAAAGGGGAAATTTTCACCTTTTTCCATCATTCACAAAATGCCGTACTCAACTCATACGGACATTTTGATATTTCTTGAAAATCACTGACCAAGTCTCCACAAATCATAGGTGCTTGGTAAGTGGAAATTTTTACCTTTTTCCATCATTCACAAAATGCCGTACTCAACTCATACGGCCATTTTGATATTTCTTGAAAATCACTGACCAAGTCTCCACAAATCATAGGTGCTTGGTAAGTGGAAATTTTCACCTTTTTCCATCAATCACAAAATGCCGTACTCAACTCATACGGCCATTTTGATATTTCTTGACCAAGTCTCCACAAATCATAGGTGCTTGGTAAGTGGAAATTTTCACCTTTTTCCATCATTCACAAAATGCCGTACTCAACTCATACGGCCATTTTGATATTTCTTGAAAATGACTGACCAAGTCTCCACAAATCATAGGTGCTTGTAAAGATGAAATTTTCACCTTTTTCCATCATTCACAAAATGCCGTACTCAACTCATACTGCCATTTTGATATTTCTTGAAAATCACTGACCAAGTCTCCACAAATCATAGGTGCTTGGTAAGTGGAAATTTTCACCTTTTTCCATCATTCACAAAATGCCGTACTCAACTCATACGGCCATTTTGATATTTCTTGAAAATCACTGACCAAGTCTCCACAAATCATTGGTGCTTGTAAAGGGGAAATTTTCACCTTTTTCCATCATTCACAAAATGCCGTACTCAACTCATACGGCCATTTTGATATTTCTTGATCAAGTCTCCAAAAATTATAGGTGCTTGTAAAGGGGAAATTTTCACCTTTTTCCATCATTCACAAAATGCCGTACTCAACTCATACGGCCATTTTGATATTTCTTGAAAATCACTGACCAAGTCTCCACAAATCATAGGTGCTTGGTAAGTGGAAATTTTCACCTTTTTCCATCATTCACAAAATGCCGTACTCAACTCATACGGCCATTTTGATATTTCTTGAAAATGACTGACCAAGTCTCCACAAATCATAGGTGCTTGTAAAGATGAAATTTTCACCTTTTTCCATCATTCACAAAATGCCGTACTCAACTCATACGGCCATTTTGATATTTCTTGAAAATCACTGACCAAGTCTCCACAAATCATAGGTGCTTGGTAAGTGGAAATTTTCACCTTTTTCCATCATTCACAAAATGCCGTACTCAACTCATACGGCCATTTTGATATTTCTTGAAAATCACTGACCAAGTCTCCACAAATCATTGGTGCTTGTAAAGGGGAAATTTTCACCTTTTTCCATCATTCACAAAATGCCGTACTCAACTCATACGGCCATTTTGATATTTCTTGATCAAGTCTCCAAAAATTATAGGTGCTTGTAAAGGGGAAATTTTCACCTTTTTCCATCATTCACAAAATGCCGTACTCAACTCATACGGCCATTTTGATATTTCTTGAAAATCACTGACCAAGTCTCCACAAATCATAGGTGCTTGGTAAGTGGAAATTTTCACCTTTTCCCATCATTCACAAAATGCCGTACTCAACTCATACGGCCATTTTGATATTTCTTGAAAATCACTGACCAAGTCTCCACAAATCATAGGTGCTTGTAAAGGGGAAATTTTCACCTTTTTCCATCATTCACAAAATGCCGTACTCAACTCATACGGACATTTTGATATTTCTTGAAAATCACTGACCAAGTCTCCACAAATCATAGGTGCTTGGTAAGTGGAAATTTTCACCTTTTTCCATCATTTATAAAATGCCGTACTCAACTCATACGGCCATTTTGATATTTCTTGAAAATCACTGACCAAGTCTCCACAAATCATAGGTGCTTGTAAAGGGGAAATTTTCACCTTTTTCCATCATTCACAAAATGCCGTACTCAACTCATACGGCCATTTTGATATTTCTTGAAAATCACTGACCAAGTCTCCACAAATCATAGGTGCTTGGTAAGTGGAAATTTTCACCTTTTTCCATCATTCACAAAATGCCGTACTCAACTCATACGGCCATTTTGATATTTCTTGAAAATCATTGACCAAGTCTCCACAAATCATAGGTGCTTGGTAAGTGGAAATTTTCACCTTTTTCCATCATTCACAAAATGCCGTACTCAACTCATACGGCCATTTTGATATTTCTTGAAAATCACTGACCAAGTCTCCACAAATCATAGGTGCTTGGTAAGTGGAAATTTTCACCTTTTTCCATCATTCACAAAATGCCGTACTCAACTCATACGGCCATTTTGATATTTCTTGAAAATCACTGACCAAGTCTCCACAAATCATAGGTGCTTGATAAGTGGAAATTTTCACCTTTTTCCATCATTCACAAAATGCCGTACTCAACTCATACGGCCATTTTGATATTTCTTGAAAATCATTGACCAAGTCTCCACAAATCATAGGTGCTTGGTAAGTGGAAATTTTCACCTTTTTCCATCATTCACAAAATGCCGTACTCAACTCATACGGCCATTTTGATATTTCTTGAAAATCACTGACCAAGTCTCCACAAATCATAGGTGCTTGGTAAGTGGAAATTTTCACCTTTTTCCATCATTCACAAAATGCCGTACTCAACTCATACGGCCATTTTGATATTTCTTGAAAAACACTGACCAAGTCTCCACAAATCATAGGTGCTTGGTAAGTGGAAATTTTCACCTTTTCCCATCACTCACAAAATGCCGTACTCAACTCATACGGCCATTTTGATATTTCTTGACCAAGTCTCCACAAATCATAGGTGCTTGGTAAGTGGAAATTTTCACCTTTTTCCATCATTCACAAAATGCCGTACTCAACTCATACGGCCATTTTGATATTTCTTGAAAATGACTGACCAAGTCTCCACAAATCATAGGTGCTTGTAAAGGGGAAATTTTCACCTTTTTCCATCATTCACAAAATGCCGTACTCAACTCATACGGCCATTTTGATATTTCTTGAAAATCACTGACCAAGTCTCCACAAATCAAAAGTGCTTGGTAAGTGGAAATTTTCACCTTTTTCCATCATTCACAAAATGCCATACTCAACTCATACGGCCATTTTGATATTTCTTGAAAATCACTGACCAAGTCTCCACAAATCATAGGTGCTTGGTAAGTGGAAATTTTCACCTTTTTCCATCATTCACAAAATGCCGTACTCAACTCATACGGCCATTTTGATATTTCTTGAGAATCACTGACCAAGTCTCCACAAATCATAGGTGCTTGTAAAGGGGAAATTTTCACCTTTTCCCATCACTCACAAAATGCCGTACTCAACTCATACGGCCATTTTGATATTTCTTGACCAAGTCTCCTAAAATCATAGGTGCTTGTAAAGAGGAAATTTTCACCTTTTTCCATCATTCACAAAATGCCCTACTCAACTCATACGGCCATTTTGATATTTCTTGAAAATGACTGACCAAGTCTCCACAAATCATAGGTGCTTGTAAAGGGGAAATTTTCACCTTTTTCCATCATTCACAAAATGCCATACTCAACTCATACGGCCATTTTGATATTTCTTGAAAATCACTGACCAAGTCTCCTAAAATCATAGGTGCTTGTAAAGAGGAAATTTTCACCTTTTTCCATCATTCACAAAATGCCATACTCAACTCATACGGCCATTTTGATATTTCTTGAAAATCACTGACCAAGTCTCCACAAATCATAGGTGCTTGGTAAGTGGAAATTTTCACCTTTTTCCATCATTCACAAAATGCCGTACTCAACTCATACGGCCATTTTGATATTTCTTGAAAATCACTGACCAAGTCTCCACAAATCATAGGTGCTTGGTAAGTGGAAATTTTCACCTTTTTCCATCATTCACAAAATGCCGTACTCAACTCATACGGCCATTTTGATATTTCTTGAAAATCACTGACCAAGTCTCCACAAATCATAGGTGCTTGGTAAGTGGAAATTTTCACCTTTTTCCATCATTCACAAAATGCCGTACTCAACTCATACGGCCATTTTGATATTTCTTGAAAATCACTGACCAAGTCTCCACAAATCATTGGTGCTTGTAAAGGGGAAATTTTCACCTTTTTCCATCATTCACAAAATGCCGTACTCAACTCATACGGCCATTTTGATATTTCTTGATCAAGTCTCCAAAAATTATAGGTGCTTGTAAAGGGGAAATTTTCACCTTTTTCCATCATTCACAAAATGCCGTACTCAACTCATACGGCCATTTTGATATTTCTTGAAAATCACTGACCAAGTCTCCACAAATCATAGGTGCTTGGTAAGTGGAAATTTTCACCTTTTCCCATCATTCACAAAATGCCGTACTCAACTCATACGGCCATTTTGATATTTCTTGAAAATCACTGACCAAGTCTCCACAAATCATAGGTGCTTGTAAAGGGGAAATTTTCACCTTTTTCCATCATTCACAAAATGCCGTACTCAACTCATACGGACATTTTGATATTTCTTGAAAATCACTGACCAAGTCTCCACAAATCATAGGTGCTTGGTAAGTGGAAATTTTCACCTTTTTCCATCATTCACAAAATGCCGTACTCAACTCATACGGCCATTTTGATATTTCTTGAAAATCACTGACCAAGTCTCCACAAATCATAGGTGCTTGGTAAGTGGAAATTTTCACCTTTTTCCATCAATCACAAAATGCCGTACTCAACTCATACGGCCATTTTGATATTTCTTGACCAAGTCTCCACAAATCATAGGTGCTTGGTAAGTGGAAATTTTCACCTTTTTCCATCATTCACAAAATGCCGTACTCAACTCATACGGCCATTTTGATATTTCTTGAAAATGACTGACCAAGTCTCCACAAATCATAGGTGCTTGTAAAGATGAAATTTTCACCTTTTTCCATCATTCACAAAATGCCGTACTCAACTCATACGGCCATTTTGATATTTCTTGAAAATCACTGACCAAGTCTCCACAAATCATAGGTGCTTGGTAAGTGGAAATTTTCACCTTTTTCCATCATTCACAAAATGCCGTACTCAACTCATACGGCCATTTTGATATTTCTTGAAAATCACTGACCAAGTCTCCACAAATCATTGGTGCTTGTAAAGGGGAAATTTTCACCTTTTTCCATCATTCACAAAATGCCGTACTCAACTCATACGGCCATTTTGATATTTCTTGATCAAGTCTCCAAAAATTATAGGTGCTTGTAAAGGGGAAATTTTCACCTTTTTCCATCATTCACAAAATGCCGTACTCAACTCATACGGCCATTTTGATATTTCTTGAAAATCACTGACCAAGTCTCCACAAATCATAGGTGCTTGGTAAGTGGAAATTTTCACCTTTTCCCATCATTCACAAAATGCCGTACTCAACTCATACGGCCATTTTGATATTTCTTGAAAATCACTGACCAAGTCTCCACAAATCATAGGTGCTTGTAAAGGGGAAATTTTCACCTTTTTCCATCATTCACAAAATGCCGTACTCAACTCATACGGACATTTTGATATTTCTTGAAAATCACTGACCAAGTCTCCACAAATCATAGGTGCTTGGTAAGTGGAAATTTTCACCTTTTTCCATCATTTATAAAATGCCGTACTCAACTCATACGGCCATTTTGATATTTCTTGAAAATCACTGACCAAGTCTCCACAAATCATAGGTGCTTGTAAAGGGGAAATTTTCACCTTTTTCCATCATTCACAAAATGCCGTACTCAACTCATACGGCCATTTTGATATTTCTTGAAAATCACTGACCAAGTCTCCACAAATCATAGGTGCTTGGTAAGTGGAAATTTTCACCTTTTTCCATCATTCACAAAATGCCGTACTCAACTCATACGGCCATTTTGATATTTCTTGAAAATCATTGACCAAGTCTCCACAAATCATAGGTGCTTGGTAAGTGGAAATTTTCACCTTTTTCCATCATTCACAAAATGCCGTACTCAACTCATACGGCCATTTTGATATTTCTTGAAAATCACTGACCAAGTCTCCACAAATCATAGGTGCTTGGTAAGTGGAAATTTTCACCTTTTTCCATCATTCACAAAATGCCGTACTCAACTCATACGGCCATTTTGATATTTCTTGAAAATCACTGACCAAGTCTCCACAAATCATAGGTGCTTGATAAGTGGAAATTTTCACCTTTTTCCATCATTCACAAAATGCCGTACTCAACTCATACGGCCATTTTGATATTTCTTGAAAATCATTGACCAAGTCTCCACAAATCATAGGTGCTTGGTAAGTGGAAATTTTCACCTTTTTCCATCATTCACAAAATGCCGTACTCAACTCATACGGCCATTTTGATATTTCTTGAAAATCACTGACCAAGTCTCCACAAATCATAGGTGCTTGGTAAGTGGAAATTTTCACCTTTTTCCATCATTCACAAAATGCCGTACTCAACTCATACGGCCATTTTGATATTTCTTGAAAAACACTGACCAAGTCTCCACAAATCATAGGTGCTTGGTAAGTGGAAATTTTCACCTTTTCCCATCACTCACAAAATGCCGTACTCAACTCATACGGCCATTTTGATATTTCTTGACCAAGTCTCCACAAATCATAGGTGCTTGGTAAGTGGAAATTTTCACCTTTTTCCATCATTCACAAAATGCCGTACTCAACTCATACGGCCATTTTGATATTTCTTGAAAATGACTGACCAAGTCTCCACAAATCATAGGTGCTTGTAAAGGGGAAATTTTCACCTTTTTCCATCATTCACAAAATGCCGTACTCAACTCATACGGCCATTTTGATATTTCTTGAAAATCACTGACCAAGTCTCCACAAATCAAAAGTGCTTGGTAAGTGGAAATTTTCACCTTTTTCCATCATTCACAAAATGCCATACTCAACTCATACGGCCATTTTGATATTTCTTGAAAATCACTGACCAAGTCTCCACAAATCATAGGTGCTTGGTAAGTGGAAATTTTCACCTTTTTCCATCATTCACAAAATGCCGTACTCAACTCATACGGCCATTTTGATATTTCTTGAAAATCACTGACCAAGTCTCCACAAATCATAGGTGCTTGTAAAGGGGAAATTTTCACCTTTTCCCATCACTCACAAAATGCCGTACTCAACTCATACGGCCATTTTGATATTTCTTGACCAAGTCTCCTAAAATCATAGGTGCTTGTAAAGAGGAAATTTTCACCTTTTTCCATCATTCACAAAATGCCCTACTCAACTCATACGGCCATTTTGATATTTCTTGAAAATGACTGACCAAGTCTCCACAAATCATAGGTGCTTGTAAAGGGGAAATTTTCACCTTTTTCCATCATTCACAAAATGCCATACTCAACTCATACGGCCATTTTGATATTTCTTGAAAATCACTGACCAAGTCTCCTAAAATCATAGGTGCTTGTAAAGAGGAAATTTTCACCTTTTTCCATCATTCACAAAATGCCATACTCAACTCATACGGCCATTTTGATATTTCTTGAAAATCACTGACCAAGTCTCCACAAATCATAGGTGCTTGGTAAGTGGAAATTTTCACCTTTTTCCATCATTCACAAAATGCCGTACTCAACTCATACGGCCATTTTGATATTTCTTGAAAATCACTGACCAAGTCTCCTAAAATCATAGGTGCTTGTAAAGAGGAAATTTTCACCTTTTTCCATCATTCACAAAATGCCATACTCAACTCATACGGCCATTTTGATATTTCTTGAAAATCACTGACCAAGTCTCCACAAATCATAGGTGCTTGGTAAGTGGAAATTTTCACCTTTTTCCATCATTCACAAAATGCCGTACTCAACTCATACGGCCATTTTGATATTTCTTGAAAATCACTGACCAAGTCTCCACAAATCATAGGTGCTTGGTAAGTGGAAATTTTCACCTTTTTCCATCATTCACAAAATGCCGTACTCAACTCATACGGCCATTTTGATATTTCTTGAAAATCACTGACCAAGTCTCCACAAATCATAGGTGCTTGGTAAGTGGAAATTTTCACCTTTTTCCATCATTCACAAAATGCCGTACTCAACTCATACGGCCATTTTGATATTTCTTGAAAATCACTGACCAAGTCTCCACAAATCATTGGTGCTTGTAAAGGGGAAATTTTCACCTTTTTCCATCATTCACAAAATGCCGTACTCAACTCATACGGCCATTTTGATATTTCTTGATCAAGTCTCCAAAAATTATAGGTGCTTGTAAAGGGGAAATTTTCACCTTTTTCCATCATTCACAAAATGCCGTACTCAACTCATACGGCCATTTTGATATTTCTTGAAAATCACTGACCAAGTCTCCACAAATCATAGGTGCTTGGTAAGTGGAAATTTTCACCTTTTCCCATCATTCACAAAATGCCGTACTCAACTCATACGGCCATTTTGATATTTCTTGAAAATCACTGACCAAGTCTCCACAAATCATAGGTGCTTGTAAAGGGGAAATTTTCACCTTTTTCCATCATTCACAAAATGCCGTACTCAACTCATACGGACATTTTGATATTTCTTGAAAATCACTGACCAAGTCTCCACAAATCATAGGTGCTTGGTAAGTGGAAATTTTCACCTTTTTCCATCATTCACAAAATGCCGTACTCAACTCATACGGCCATTTTGATATTTCTTGAAAATCACTGACCAAGTCTCCACAAATCATAGGTGCTTGGTAAGTGGAAATTTTCACCTTTTTCCATCAATCACAAAATGCCGTACTCAACTCATACGGCCATTTTGATATTTCTTGACCAAGTCTCCACAAATCATAGGTGCTTGGTAAGTGGAAATTTTCACCTTTTTCCATCATTCACAAAATGCCGTACTCAACTCATACGGCCATTTTGATATTTCTTGAAAATGACTGACCAAGTCTCCACAAATCATAGGTGCTTGTAAAGATGAAATTTTCACCTTTTTCCATCATTCACAAAATGCCGTACTCAACTCATACGGCCATTTTGATATTTCTTGAAAATCACTGACCAAGTCTCCACAAAT
Organism: Planococcus citri; assembly: GCF_950023065.1. Classification (NCBI taxonomy): domain Eukaryota; kingdom Metazoa; phylum Arthropoda; class Insecta; order Hemiptera; family Pseudococcidae; genus Planococcus; species Planococcus citri. The sequence goes on along the minus strand of NC_088679.1, from coordinate 29,365,764 downwards.
CATAGGTGCTTGGTAAGTGGAAATTTTCACCTTTTTCCATCATTCACAAAATGCCGTACTCAACTCATACGGCCATTTTGATATTTCTTGAAAATCACTGACCAAGTCTCCACAAATCATTGGTGCTTGTAAAGGGGAAATTTTCACCTTTTTCCATCATTCACAAAATGCCGTACTCAACTCATACGGCCATTTTGATATTTCTTGATCAAGTCTCCAAAAATTATAGGTGCTTGTAAAGGGGAAATTTTCACCTTTTTCCATCATTCACAAAATGCCGTACTCAACTCATACGGCCATTTTGATATTTCTTGAAAATCACTGACCAAGTCTCCACAAATCATAGGTGCTTGGTAAGTGGAAATTTTCACCTTTTCCCATCATTCACAAAATGCCGTACTCAACTCATACGGCCATTTTGATATTTCTTGAAAATCACTGACCAAGTCTCCACAAATCATAGGTGCTTGTAAAGGGGAAATTTTCACCTTTTTCCATCATTCACAAAATGCCGTACTCAACTCATACGGACATTTTGATATTTCTTGAAAATCACTGACCAAGTCTCCACAAATCATAGGTGCTTGGTAAGTGGAAATTTTCACCTTTTTCCATCATTTATAAAATGCCGTACTCAACTCATACGGCCATTTTGATATTTCTTGAAAATCACTGACCAAGTCTCCACAAATCATAGGTGCTTGTAAAGGGGAAATTTTCACCTTTTTCCATCATTCACAAAATGCCGTACTCAACTCATACGGCCATTTTGATATTTCTTGAAAATCACTGACCAAGTCTCCACAAATCATAGGTGCTTGGTAAGTGGAAATTTTCACCTTTTTCCATCATTCACAAAATGCCGTACTCAACTCATACGGCCATTTTGATATTTCTTGAAAATCATTGACCAAGTCTCCACAAATCATAGGTGCTTGGTAAGTGGAAATTTTCACCTTTTTCCATCATTCACAAAATGCCGTACTCAACTCATACGGCCATTTTGATATTTCTTGAAAATCACTGACCAAGTCTCCACAAATCATAGGTGCTTGGTAAGTGGAAATTTTCACCTTTTTCCATCATTCACAAAATGCCGTACTCAACTCATACGGCCATTTTGATATTTCTTGAAAATCACTGACCAAGTCTCCACAAATCATAGGTGCTTGATAAGTGGAAATTTTCACCTTTTTCCATCATTCACAAAATGCCGTACTCAACTCATACGGCCATTTTGATATTTCTTGAAAATCATTGACCAAGTCTCCACAAATCATAGGTGCTTGGTAAGTGGAAATTTTCACCTTTTTCCATCATTCACAAAATGCCGTACTCAACTCATACGGCCATTTTGATATTTCTTGAAAATCACTGACCAAGTCTCCACAAATCATAGGTGCTTGGTAAGTGGAAATTTTCACCTTTTTCCATCATTCACAAAATGCCGTACTCAACTCATACGGCCATTTTGATATTTCTTGAAAAACACTGACCAAGTCTCCACAAATCATAGGTGCTTGGTAAGTGGAAATTTTCACCTTTTTCCATCATTCACAAAATGCCATACTCAACTCATACGGCCATTTTGATATTTCTTGAAAATCACTGACCAAGTCTCCACAAATCATAGGTGCTTGGTAAGTGGAAATTTTCACCTTTTTCCATCATTCACAAAATGCCGTACTCAACTCATACGGCCATTTTGATATTTCTTGAAAATCACTGACCAAGTCTCCTAAAATCATAGGTGCTTGTAAAGAGGAAATTTTCACCTTTTTCCATCATTCACAAAATGCCATACTCAACTCATACGGCCATTTTGATATTTCTTGAAAATCACTGACCAAGTCTCCACAAATCATAGGTGCTTGGTAAGTGGAAATTTTCACCTTTTTCCATCATTCACAAAATGCCGTACTCAACTCATACGGCCATTTTGATATTTCTTGAAAATCACTGACCAAGTCTCCACAAATCATAGGTGCTTGGTAAGTGGAAATTTTCACCTTTTTCCATCATTCACAAAATGCCGTACTCAACTCATACGGCCATTTTGATATTTCTTGAAAATCACTGACCAAGTCTCCACAAATCATAGGTGCTTGGTAAGTGGAAATTTTCACCTTTTTCCATCATTCACAAAATGCCGTACTCAACTCATACGGCCATTTTGATATTTCTTGAAAATCACTGACCAAGTCTCCACAAATCATTGGTGCTTGTAAAGGGGAAATTTTCACCTTTTTCCATCATTCACAAAATGCCGTACTCAACTCATACGGCCATTTTGATATTTCTTGATCAAGTCTCCAAAAATTATAGGTGCTTGTAAAGGGGAAATTTTCACCTTTTTCCATCATTCACAAAATGCCGTACTCAACTCATACGGCCATTTTGATATTTCTTGAAAATCACTGACCAAGTCTCCACAAATCATAGGTGCTTGGTAAGTGGAAATTTTCACCTTTTCCCATCATTCACAAAATGCCGTACTCAACTCATACGGCCATTTTGATATTTCTTGAAAATCACTGACCAAGTCTCCACAAATCATAGGTGCTTGTAAAGGGGAAATTTTCACCTTTTTCCATCATTCACAAAATGCCGTACTCAACTCATACGGACATTTTGATATTTCTTGAAAATCACTGACCAAGTCTCCACAAATCATAGGTGCTTGGTAAGTGGAAATTTTCACCTTTTTCCATCATTCACAAAATGCCGTACTCAACTCATACGGCCATTTTGATATTTCTTGAAAATCACTGACCAAGTCTCCACAAATCATAGGTGCTTGGTAAGTGGAAATTTTCACCTTTTTCCATCAATCACAAAATGCCGTACTCAACTCATACGGCCATTTTGATATTTCTTGACCAAGTCTCCACAAATCATAGGTGCTTGGTAAGTGGAAATTTTCACCTTTTTCCATCATTCACAAAATGCCGTACTCAACTCATACGGCCATTTTGATATTTCTTGAAAATGACTGACCAAGTCTCCACAAATCATAGGTGCTTGTAAAGATGAAATTTTCACCTTTTTCCATCATTCACAAAATGCCGTACTCAACTCATACGGCCATTTTGATATTTCTTGAAAATCACTGACCAAGTCTCCACAAATCATAGGTGCTTGGTAAGTGGAAATTTTCACCTTTTTCCATCATTCACAAAATGCCGTACTCAACTCATACGGCCATTTTGATATTTCTTGAAAATCACTGACCAAGTCTCCACAAATCATTGGTGCTTGTAAAGGGGAAATTTTCACCTTTTTCCATCATTCACAAAATGCCGTACTCAACTCATACGGCCATTTTGATATTTCTTGATCAAGTCTCCAAAAATTATAGGTGCTTGTAAAGGGGAAATTTTCACCTTTTTCCATCATTCACAAAATGCCGTACTCAACTCATACGGCCATTTTGATATTTCTTGAAAATCACTGACCAAGTCTCCACAAATCATAGGTGCTTGGTAAGTGGAAATTTTCACCTTTTCCCATCATTCACAAAATGCCGTACTCAACTCATACGGCCATTTTGATATTTCTTGAAAATCACTGACCAAGTCTCCACAAATCATAGGTGCTTGTAAAGGGGAAATTTTCACCTTTTTCCATCATTCACAAAATGCCGTACTCAACTCATACGGACATTTTGATATTTCTTGAAAATCACTGACCAAGTCTCCACAAATCATAGGTGCTTGGTAAGTGGAAATTTTCACCTTTTTCCATCATTTATAAAATGCCGTACTCAACTCATACGGCCATTTTGATATTTCTTGAAAATCACTGACCAAGTCTCCACAAATCATAGGTGCTTGTAAAGGGGAAATTTTCACCTTTTTCCATCATTCACAAAATGCCGTACTCAACTCATACGGCCATTTTGATATTTCTTGAAAATCACTGACCAAGTCTCCACAAATCATAGGTGCTTGGTAAGTGGAAATTTTCACCTTTTTCCATCATTCACAAAATGCCGTACTCAACTCATACGGCCATTTTGATATTTCTTGAAAATCATTGACCAAGTCTCCACAAATCATAGGTGCTTGGTAAGTGGAAATTTTCACCTTTTTCCATCATTCACAAAATGCCGTACTCAACTCATACGGCCATTTTGATATTTCTTGAAAATCACTGACCAAGTCTCCACAAATCATAGGTGCTTGGTAAGTGGAAATTTTCACCTTTTTCCATCATTCACAAAATGCCGTACTCAACTCATACGGCCATTTTGATATTTCTTGAAAATCACTGACCAAGTCTCCACAAATCATAGGTGCTTGATAAGTGGAAATTTTCACCTTTTTCCATCATTCACAAAATGCCGTACTCAACTCATACGGCCATTTTGATATTTCTTGAAAATCATTGACCAAGTCTCCACAAATCATAGGTGCTTGGTAAGTGGAAATTTTCACCTTTTTCCATCATTCACAAAATGCCGTACTCAACTCATACGGCCATTTTGATATTTCTTGAAAATCACTGACCAAGTCTCCACAAATCATAGGTGCTTGGTAAGTGGAAATTTTCACCTTTTTCCATCATTCACAAAATGCCGTACTCAACTCATACGGCCATTTTGATATTTCTTGAAAAACACTGACCAAGTCTCCACAAATCATAGGTGCTTGGTAAGTGGAAATTTTCACCTTTTCCCATCACTCACAAAATGCCGTACTCAACTCATACGGCCATTTTGATATTTCTTGACCAAGTCTCCACAAATCATAGGTGCTTGGTAAGTGGAAATTTTCACCTTTTTCCATCATTCACAAAATGCCGTACTCAACTCATACGGCCATTTTGATATTTCTTGAAAATGACTGACCAAGTCTCCACAAATCATAGGTGCTTGTAAAGGGGAAATTTTCACCTTTTTCCATCATTCACAAAATGCCGTACTCAACTCATACGGCCATTTTGATATTTCTTGAAAATCACTGACCAAGTCTCCACAAATCAAAAGTGCTTGGTAAGTGGAAATTTTCACCTTTTTCCATCATTCACAAAATGCCATACTCAACTCATACGGCCATTTTGATATTTCTTGAAAATCACTGACCAAGTCTCCACAAATCATAGGTGCTTGGTAAGTGGAAATTTTCACCTTTTTCCATCATTCACAAAATGCCGTACTCAACTCATACGGCCATTTTGATATTTCTTGAAAATCACTGACCAAGTCTCCACAAATCATAGGTGCTTGTAAAGGGGAAATTTTCACCTTTTCCCATCACTCACAAAATGCCGTACTCAACTCATACGGCCATTTTGATATTTCTTGACCAAGTCTCCTAAAATCATAGGTGCTTGTAAAGAGGAAATTTTCACCTTTTTCCATCATTCACAAAATGCCCTACTCAACTCATACGGCCATTTTGATATTTCTTGAAAATGACTGACCAAGTCTCCACAAATCATAGGTGCTTGTAAAGGGGAAATTTTCACCTTTTTCCATCATTCACAAAATGCCATACTCAACTCATACGGCCATTTTGATATTTCTTGAAAATCACTGACCAAGTCTCCTAAAATCATAGGTGCTTGTAAAGAGGAAATTTTCACCTTTTTCCATCATTCACAAAATGCCATACTCAACTCATACGGCCATTTTGATATTTCTTGAAAATCACTGACCAAGTCTCCACAAATCATAGGTGCTTGGTAAGTGGAAATTTTCACCTTTTTCCATCATTCACAAAATGCCGTACTCAACTCATACGGCCATTTTGATATTTCTTGAAAATCACTGACCAAGTCTCCACAAATCATAGGTGCTTGGTAAGTGGAAATTTTCACCTTTTTCCATCATTCACAAAATGCCGTACTCAACTCATACGGCCATTTTGATATTTCTTGAAAATCACTGACCAAGTCTCCACAAATCATAGGTGCTTGATAAGTGGAAATTTTCACCTTTTTCCATCATTCACAAAATGCCGTACTCAACTCATACGGCCATTTTGATATTTCTTGAAAATCACTGACCAAGTCTCCACAAATCATAGGTGCTTGGTAAGTGGAAATTTTCACCTTTTTCCATCATTCACAAAATGCCGTACTCAACTCTTACGGCCATTTTGATATTTCTTGAAAATCACTGACCAAGTCTCCACAAATCATAGGTGCTTGGTAAGTGGAAATTTTCACCTTTTTCCTTCATTCACAAAATGCCGTACTCAACTCATACCGCCATTTTGATATTTCTTGAAAATCACTGACCAAGTCTCCACAAATCATAGGTGCTTGGTAAGTGGAAATTTTCACCTTTTTCCATCATTCACAAAATGCCTTACTCAACTCATACGGCCATTTTGATATTTCTTGACCAAGTCTCCACAAATCATAGGTGCTTGGTAAGTGGAAATTTTCACCTTTTTCCATCATTCACAAAATGCCGCACTCAACTCATACGGCCATTTTGATATTTCTTGAAAATCACTGACCAAGTCTCCACAAATCATTGGTGCTTGTAAAGGGGAAATTTTCACCTTTTTCCATCATTCACAAAATGCCGTACTCAACTCATACGGCCATTTTGATATTTCTTGAAAATGACTGACCAAGTCTCCACAAATCATAGGTGCTTGTAAAGGGGAAATTTTCACCTTTTTCCATCATTCACAAAATGCCTTACTCAACTCATACGGCCATTTTGATATTTCTTGAAAATCACTGACCAAGTCTCCACAAATCATAAGTGCTTGGTAAGTGGAAATTTTCACCTTTTTCCATCATTCACAAAATGCCTTACTCAACTCATACGGCCATTTTGATATTTCTTGAAAATCACTGACCAAGTCTCCACAAATCATAAGTGCTTGGTAAGTGGAAATTTTCACATTTTTCCATCATTCACAAAATGCCATACTCAACTCATACGGCCATTTTGATATTTCTTGGAAATCACTGACCAAGTCTCCACAAATCATAGGTGCTTGGTAAGTGGAAATTTTCACCTTTTTCCATCATTCACAAAATGCCGTACTCAACTCATACGGCCATTTTGATATTTCTTGAAAATCACTGACCAAGTCTCCTAAAATCATAGGTGCTTGTAAAGAGGAAATTTTCACCTTTTTCCATCATTCACAAAATGCCGTACTCAACTCATACGGCCATTTTGATATTTCTTGAAAATCACTGACCAAGTCTCCACAAATCATAGGTGCTTGTAAAGGGGAAATTTTCACCTTTTTCCATCATTCACAAAATGCCGTACTCAACTCATACGGACATTTTGATATTTCTTGAAAATCACTGACCAAGTCTCCACAAATCATAGGTGCTTGGTAAGTGGAAATTTTTACCTTTTTCCATCATTCACAAAATGCCGTACTCAACTCATACGGCCATTTTGATATTTCTTGAAAATCACTGACCAAGTCTCCACAAATCATAGGTGCTTGGTAAGTGGAAATTTTCACCTTTTTCCATCATTCACAAAATGCCATACTCAACTCATACGGCCATTTTGATATTTCTTGAAAATCACTGACCAAGTCTCCACAAATCATAGGTGCTTGGTAAGTGGAAATTTTCACCTTTTTCCATCATTCACAAAATGCCGTACTCAACTCATACGGCCATTTTGATATTTCTTGAAAATCACTGACCAAGTCTCCACAAATCATAGGTGCTTGGTAAGTGGAAATTTTCACCTTTTTCCATCATTCACAAAATGCCGTACTCAACTCATACGGCCATTTTGATATTTCTTGAAAATCACTGACCAAGTCTCCACAAATCATAGGTGCTTGATAAGTGGAAATTTTCACCTTTTTCCATCATTCACAAAATGCCGTACTCAACTCATACGGCCATTTTGATATTTCTTGAAAATCACTGACCAAGTCTCCACAAATCATAGGTGCTTGGTAAGTGGAAATTTTCACCTTTTTCCATCATTCACAAAATGCCGTACTCAACTCTTACGGCCATTTTGATATTTCTTGAAAATCACTGACCAAGTCTCCACAAATCATAGGTGCTTGGTAAGTGGAAATTTTCACCTTTTTCCTTCATTCACAAAATGCCGTACTCAACTCATACCGCCATTTTGATATTTCTTGAAAATCACTGACCAAGTCTCCACAAATCATAGGTGCTTGGTAAGTGGAAATTTTCACCTTTTTCCATCATTCACAAAATGCCTTACTCAACTCATACGGCCATTTTGATATTTCTTGACCAAGTCTCCACAAATCATAGGTGCTTGGTAAGTGGAAATTTTCACCTTTTTCCATCATTCACAAAATGCCGCACTCAACTCATACGGCCATTTTGATATTTCTTGAAAATCACTGACCAAGTCTCCACAAATCATTGGTGCTTGTAAAGGGGAAATTTTCACCTTTTTCCATCATTCACAAAATGCCGTACTCAACTCATACGGCCATTTTGATATTTCTTGAAAATGACTGACCAAGTCTCCACAAATCATAGGTGCTTGTAAAGGGGAAATTTTCACCTTTTTCCATCATTCACAAAATGCCTTACTCAACTCATACGGCCATTTTGATATTTCTTGAAAATCACTGACCAAGTCTCCACAAATCATAAGTGCTTGGTAAGTGGAAATTTTCACCTTTTTCCATCATTCACAAAATGCCTTACTCAACTCATACGGCCATTTTGATATTTCTTGAAAATCACTGACCAAGTCTCCACAAATCATAAGTGCTTGGTAAGTGGAAATTTTCACCTTTTTCCATCATTCACAAAATGCCATACTCAACTCATACGGCCATTTTGATATTTCTTGGAAATCACTGACCAAGTCTCCACAAATCATAGGTGCTTGGTAAGTGGAAATTTTCACCTTTTTCCATCATTCACAAAATGCCGTACTCAACTCATACGGCCATTTTGATATTTCTTGAAAATCACTGACCAAGTCTCCACAAATCATAGGTGCTTGGTAAGTGGAAATTTTCACCTTTTTCCATCATTCACAAAATGCCGTACTCAACTCTTACGGCCATTTTGATATTTCTTGAAAATCACTGACCAAGTCTCCACAAATCATAGGTGCTTGGTAAGTGGAAATTTTCACCTTTTTCCTTCATTCACAAAATGCCGTACTCAACTCATACCGCCATTTTGATATTTCTTGAAAATCACTGACCAAGTCTCCACAAATCATAGGTGCTTGGTAAGTGGAAATTTTCACCTTTTTCCATCATTCACAAAATGCCTTACTCAACTCATACGGCCATTTTGATATTTCTTGACCAAGTCTCCACAAATCATAGGTGCTTGGTAAGTGGAAATTTTCACCTTTTTCCATCATTCACAAAATGCCGCACTCAACTCATACGGCCATTTTGATATTTCTTGAAAATCACTGACCAAGTCTCCACAAATCATTGGTGCTTGTAAAGGGGAAATTTTCACCTTTTTCCATCATTCACAAAATGCCGTACTCAACTCATACGGCCATTTTGATATTTCTTGAAAATGACTGACCAAGTCTCCACAAATCATAGGTGCTTGTAAAGGGGAAATTTTCACCTTTTTCCATCATTCACAAAATGCCTTACTCAACTCATACGGCCATTTTGATATTTCTTGAAAATCACTGACCAAGTCTCCACAAATCATAAGTGCTTGGTAAGTGGAAATTTTCACCTTTTTCCATCATTCACAAAATGCCTTACTCAACTCATACGGCCATTTTGATATTTCTTGAAAATCACTGACCAAGTCTCCACAAATCATAAGTGCTTGGTAAGTGGAAATTTTCACATTTTTCCATCATTCACAAAATGCCATACTCAACTCATACGGCCATTTTGATATTTCTTGGAAATCACTGACCAAGTCTCCACAAATCATAGGTGCTTGGTAAGTGGAAATTTTCACCTTTTTCCATCATTCACAAAATGCCGTACTCAACTCATACGGCCATTTTGATATTTCTTGAAAATCACTGACCAAGTCTCCTAAAATCATAGGTGCTTGTAAAGAGGAAATTTTCACCTTTTTCCATCATTCACAAAATGCCGTACTCAACTCATACGGCCATTTTGATATTTCTTGAAAATCACTGACCAAGTCTCCACAAATCATAGGTGCTTGTAAAGGGGAAATTTTCACCTTTTTCCATCATTCACAAAATGCCGTACTCAACTCATACGGACATTTTGATATTTCTTGAAAATCACTGACCAAGTCTCCACAAATCATAGGTGCTTGGTAAGTGGAAATTTTTACCTTTTTCCATCATTCACAAAATGCCGTACTCAACTCATACGGCCATTTTGATATTTCTTGAAAATCACTGACCAAGTCTCCACAAATCATAGGTGCTTGGTAAGTGGAAATTTTCACCTTTTTCCATCATTCACAAAATGCCATACTCAACTCATACGGCCATTTTGATATTTCTTGAAAATCACTGACCAAGTCTCCACAAATCATAGGTGCTTGGTAAGTGGAAATTTTCACCTTTTTCCATCATTCACAAAATGCCGTACTCAACTCATACGGCCATTTTGATATTTCTTGAAAATCACTGACCAAGTCTCCACAAATCATAGGTGCTTGGTAAGTGGAAATTTTCACCTTTTTCCATCATTCACAAAATGCCGTACTCAACTCATACGGCCATTTTGATATTTCTTGAAAATCACTGACCAAGTCTCCACAAATCATAGGTGCTTGATAAGTGGAAATTTTCACCTTTTTCCATCATTCACAAAATGCCGTACTCAACTCATACGGCCATTTTGATATTTCTTGAAAATCACTGACCAAGTCTCCACAAATCATAGGTGCTTGGTAAGTGGAAATTTTCACCTTTTTCCATCATTCACAAAATGCCGTACTCAACTCTTACGGCCATTTTGATATTTCTTGAAAATCACTGACCAAGTCTCCACAAATCATAGGTGCTTGGTAAGTGGAAATTTTCACCTTTTTCCTTCATTCACAAAATGCCGTACTCAACTCATACCGCCATTTTGATATTTCTTGAAAATCACTGACCAAGTCTCCACAAATCATAGGTGCTTGGTAAGTGGAAATTTTCACCTTTTTCCATCATTCACAAAATGCCTTACTCAACTCATACGGCCATTTTGATATTTCTTGACCAAGTCTCCACAAATCATAGGTGCTTGGTAAGTGGAAATTTTCACCTTTTTCCATCATTCACAAAATGCCGCACTCAACTCATACGGCCATTTTGATATTTCTTGAAAATCACTGACCAAGTCTCCACAAATCATTGGTGCTTGTAAAGGGGAAATTTTCACCTTTTTCCATCATTCACAAAATGCCGTACTCAACTCATACGGCCATTTTGATATTTCTTGAAAATGACTGACCAAGTCTCCACAAATCATAGGTGCTTGTAAAGGGGAAATTTTCACCTTTTTCCATCATTCACAAAATGCCTTACTCAACTCATACGGCCATTTTGATATTTCTTGAAAATCACTGACCAAGTCTCCACAAATCATAAGTGCTTGGTAAGTGGAAATTTTCACCTTTTTCCATCATTCACAAAATGCCTTACTCAACTCATACGGCCATTTTGATATTTCTTGAAAATCACTGACCAAGTCTCCACAAATCATAAGTGCTTGGTAAGTGGAAATTTTCACCTTTTTCCATCATTCACAAAATGCCATACTCAACTCATACGGCCATTTTGATATTTCTTGGAAATCACTGACCAAGTCTCCACAAATCATAGGTGCTTGGTAAGTGGAAATTTTCACCTTTTTCCATCATTCACAAAATGCCGTACTCAACTCATACGGCCATTTTGATATTTCTTGAAAATCACTGACCAAGTCTCCTAAAATCATAGGTGCTTGTAAAGAGGAAATTTTCACCTTTTTCCATCATTCACAAAATGCCGTACTCAACTCATACAGCCATTTTGATATTTCTTGAAAATCACTGACCAAGTCTCCACAAATCATAGGTGCTTGTAAAGGGGAAATTTTCACCTTTTTCCATCATTCACAAAATGCCGTACTCAACTCATACGGACATTTTGATATTTCTTGAAAATCACTGACCAAGTCTCCACAAATCATAGGTGCTTGGTAAGTGGAAATTTTTACCTTTTTCCATCATTCACAAAATGCCGTACTCAACTCATACGGCCATTTTGATATTTCTTGAAAATCACTGACCAAGTCTCCACAAATCATAGGTGCTTGGTAAGTGGAAATTTTCACCTTTTTCCATCAATCACAAAATGCCGTACTCAACTCATACGGCCATTTTGATATTTCTTGACCAAGTCTCCACAAATCATAGGTGCTTGGTAAGTGGAAATTTTCACCTTTTTCCATCATTCACAAAATGCCGTACTCAACTCATACGGCCATTTTGATATTTCTTGAAAATGACTGACCAAGTCTCCACAAATCATAGGTGCTTGTAAAGATGAAATTTTCACCTTTTTCCATCATTCACAAAATGCCGTACTCAACTCATACTGCCATTTTGATATTTCTTGAAAATCACTGACCAAGTCTCCACAAATCATAGGTGCTTGGTAAGTGGAAATTTTCACCTTTTTCCATCATTCACAAAATGCCGTACTCAACTCATACGGCCATTTTGATATTTCTTGAAAATCACTGACCAAGTCTCCACAAATCATTGGTGCTTGTAAAGGGGAAATTTTCACCTTTTTCCATCATTCACAAAATGCCGTACTCAACTCATACGGCCATTTTGATATTTCTTGATCAAGTCTCCAAAAATTATAGGTGCTTGTAAAGGGGAAATTTTCACCTTTTTCCATCATTCACAAAATGCCGTACTCAACTCATACGGCCATTTTGATATTTCTTGAAAATCACTGACCAAGTCTCCACAAATCATAGGTGCTTGGTAAGTGGAAATTTTCACCTTTTCCCATCATTCACAAAATGCCGTACTCAACTCATACGGCCATTTTGATATTTCTTGAAAATCACTGACCAAGTCTCCACAAATCATAGGTGCTTGTAAAGGGGAAATTTTCACCTTTTTCCATCATTCACAAAATGCCGTACTCAACTCATACGGACATTTTGATATTTCTTGAAAATCACTGACCAAGTCTCCACAAATCATAGGTGCTTGGTAAGTGGAAATTTTCACCTTTTTCCATCATTCACAAAATGCCGTACTCAACTCATACGGCCATTTTGATATTTCTTGAAAATCACTGACCAAGTCTCCACAAATCATAGGTGCTTGGTAAGTGGAAATTTTCACCTTTTTCCATCAATCACAAAATGCCGTACTCAACTCATACGGCCATTTTGATATTTCTTGACCAAGTCTCCACAAATCATAGGTGCTTGGTAAGTGGAAATTTTCACCTTTTTCCATCATTCACAAAATGCCGTACTCAACTCATACGGCCATTTTGATATTTCTTGAAAATGACTGACCAAGTCTCCACAAATCATAGGTGCTTGTAAAGATGAAATTTTCACCTTTTTCCATCATTCACAAAATGCCGTACTCAACTCATACGGCCATTTTGATATTTCTTGAAAATCACTGACCAAGTCTCCACAAATCATAGGTGCTTGGTAAGTGGAAATTTTCACCTTTTTCCATCATTCACAAAATGCCGTACTCAACTCATACGGCCATTTTGATATTTCTTGAAAATCACTGACCAAGTCTCCACAAATCATTGGTGCTTGTAAAGGGGAAATTTTCACCTTTTTCCATCATTCACAAAATGCCGTACTCAACTCATACGGCCATTTTGATATTTCTTGATCAAGTCTCCAAAAATTATAGGTGCTTGTAAAGGGGAAATTTTCACCTTTTTCCATCATTCACAAAATGCCATACTCAACTCATACGGCCATTTTGATATTTCTTGAAAATCACTGACCAAGTCTCCACAAATCATAGGTGCTTGGTAAGTGGAAATTTTCACCTTTTCCCATCATTCACAAAATGCCGTACTCAACTCATACGGCCATTTTGATATTTCTTGAAAATCACTGACCAAGTCTCCACAAATCATAGGTGCTTGGTAAGTGGAAATTTTCACCTTTTTCCATCATTCACAAAATGCCGTACTCAACTCATACGGCCATTTTGATATTTCTTGAAAATCACTGACCAAGTCTCCACAAATCATAGGTGCTTGGTAAGTGGAAATTTTCACCTTTTTCCATCATTCACAAAATGCCGTACTCAACTCATACGGCCATTTTGATATTTCTTGAAAAACACTGACCAAGTCTCCACAAATCATAGGTGCTTGGTAAGTGGAAATTTTCACCTTTTTCCATCATTCACAAAATGCCGTACTCAACTCATACGGCCATTTTGATATTTCTTGAAAATCACTGACCAAGTCTCCACAAATCATAGGTGCTTGGTAAGTGGAAATTTTCACCTTTTTCCATCATTCACAAAATGCCGTACTCAACTCATACGGCCATTTTGATATTTCTTGAAAAACACTGACCAAGTCTCCACAAATCATAGGTGCTTGATAAGTGGAAATTTTCACCTTTTTCCATCATTCACAAAATGCCGTACTCAACTCATACGGCCATTTTGATATTTCTTGAAAATGACTGACCAAGTCTCCACAAATCATAGGTGCTTGTAAAGGGGAAATTTTCACCTTTTTCCATCATTCACAAAATGCCGTACTCAACTCATACGGCCGTTTTGATATTTCTTGAAAATCACTGACCAAGTCTCCACAAATCAAAAGTGCTTGGTAAGTGGAAATTTTCACCTTTTTCCATCATTCACAAAATGCCATACTCAACTCATACGGCCATTTTGATATTTCTTGAAAATCACTGACCAAGTCTCCACAAATCATAGGTGCTTGGTAAGTGGAAATTTTCACCTTTTTCCATCATTCACAAAATGCCGTACTCAACTCATACGGCCATTTTGATATTTCTTGAAAATCACTGACCAAGTCTCCACAAATCATAGGTGCTTGTAAAGGGGAAATTTTCACCTTTTCCCATCACTCACAAAATGCCGTACTCAACTCATACGGCCATTTTGATATTTCTTGACCAAGTCTCCTAAAATCATAGGTGCTTGTAAAGAGGAAATTTTCACCTTTTTCCATCATTCACAAAATGCCCTACTCAACTCATACGGCCATTTTGATATTTCTTGAAAATGACTGACCAAGTCTCCACAAATCATAGGTGCTTGGTAAGTGGAAATTTTCACCTTTTTCCATCATTCACAAAATGCCATACTCAACTCATATGGCCATTTTGATATTTCTTGAAAATCACTGACCAAGTCTCCACAAATCATAGGTGCTTGGTAAGTGGAAATTTTCACCTTTTTCCATCATTCACAAAATGCCGTACTCAACTCATACGGCCATTTTGATATTTCTTGAAAAACACTGACCAAGTCTCCACAAATCATAGGTGCTTGATAAGTGGAAATTTTCACCTTTTTCCATCATTCACAAAATGCCGTACTCAACTCATACGGCCATTTTGATATTTCTTGAAAATCACTGACCAAGTCTCCACAAATCATAGGTGCTTGGTAAGTGGAAATTTTCACCTTTTCCCATCACTCACAAAATGCCGTACTCAACTCATACGGCCATTTTGATATTTCTTGACCAAGTCTCCACAAATCATAGGTGCTTGGTAAGTGGAAATTTTCACCTTTTTCCATCATTCACAAAATGCCGTACTCAACTCATACGGCCATTTTGATATTTCTTGAAAATGACTGACCAAGTCTCCACAAATCATAGGTGCTTGTAAAGGGGAAATTTTCACCTTTTTCCATCATTCACAAAATGCCGTACTCAACTCATACGGCCATTTTGATATTTCTTGAAAATCACTGACCAAGTCTCCACAAATCAAAAGTGCTTGGTAAGTGGAAATTTTCACCTTTTTCCATCATTCACAAAATGCCATACTCAACTCATACGGCCATTTTGATATTTCTTGAAAATCACTGACCAAGTCTCCACAAATCATAGGTGCTTGGTAAGTGGAAATTTTCACCTTTTTCCATCATTCACAAAATGCCGTACTCAACTCATACGGCCATTTTGATATTTCTTGAAAATCACTGACCAAGTCTCCACAAATCATAGGTGCTTGTAAAGGGGAAATTTTCACCTTTTCCCATCACTCACAAAATGCCGTACTCAACTCATACGGCCATTTTGATATTTCTTGACCAAGTCTCCTAAAATCATAGGTGCTTGTAAAGAGGAAATTTTCACCTTTTTCCATCATTCACAAAATGCCCTACTCAACTCATACGGCCATTTTGATATTTCTTGAAAATGACTGACCAAGTCTCCACAAATCATAGGTGCTTGTAAAGGGGAAATTTTCACCTTTTTCCATCATTCACAAAATGCCATACTCAACTCATACGGCCATTTTGATATTTCTTGAAAATCACTGACCAAGTCTCCTAAAATCATAGGTGCTTGTAAAGAGGAAATTTTCACCTTTTTCCATCATTCACAAAATGCCATACTCAACTCATACGGCCATTTTGATATTTCTTGAAAATCACTGACCAAGTCTCCACAAATCATAGGTGCTTGGTAAGTGGAAATTTTCACCTTTTTCCATCATTCACAAAATGCCGTACTCAACTCATACGGCCATTTTGATATTTCTTGAAAATCACTGACCAAGTCTCCACAAATCATAGGTGCTTGGTAAGTGGAAATTTTCACCTTTTTCCATCATTCACAAAATGCCGTACTCAACTCATACGGCCATTTTGATATTTCTTGAAAATCACTGACCAAGTCTCCACAAATCATAGGTGCTTGATAAGTGGAAATTTTCACCTTTTTCCATCATTCACAAAATGCCGTACTCAACTCATACGGCCATTTTGATATTTCTTGAAAATCACTGACCAAGTCTCCACAAATCATAGGTGCTTGGTAAGTGGAAATTTTCACCTTTTTCCATCATTCACAAAATGCCGTACTCAACTCTTACGGCCATTTTGATATTTCTTGAAAATCACTGACCAAGTCTCCACAAATCATAGGTGCTTGGTAAGTGGAAATTTTCACCTTTTTCCATCATTCACAAAATGCCGTACTCAACTCATACCGCCATTTTGATATTTCTTGAAAATCACTGACCAAGTCTCCACAAATCATAGGTGCTTGGTAAGTGGAAATTTTCACCTTTTTCCATCATTCACAAAATGCCGTACTCAACTCATACGGCCATTTTGATATTTCTTGACCAAGTCTCCACAAATCATAGGTGCTTGGTAAGTGGAAATTTTCACCTTTTTCCATCATTCACAAAATGCCGTACTCAACTCATACGGCCATTTTGATATTTCTTGAAAATGACTGACCAAGTCTCCACAAATCATAGGTGCTTGTAAAGGGGAAATTTTCACCTTTTTCCATCATTCACAAAATGCCTTACTCAACTCATACGGCCATTTTGATATTTCTTGAAAATCACTGACCAAGTCTCCACAAATCATAAGTGCTTGGTAAGTGGAAATTTTCACCTTTTTCCATCATTCACAAAATGCCGTACTCAACTCATACGGCCATTTTGATATTTCTTGACCAAGTCTCCACAAATCATAGGTGCTTGGTAAGTGGAAATTTTCACCTTTTTCCATCATTCACAAAATGCCGTACTCAACTCATACGGCCATTTTGATATTTCTTGAAAATCACTGACCAAGTCTCCACAAATCATAGGTGCTTGTAAAGGGGAAATTTTCACCTTTTTTCATCATTCACAAAATGCCGTACTCAACTCATACGGCCATTTTGATATTTCTTGAAAATCACTGACCAAGTCTCCACAAATCATAGGTGCTTGTAAAGGGGAAATTTTCACCTTTTTTCATCATTCACAAAATGCCGTACTCAACTCATACGGCCATTTTGATATTTCTTGAAAATCACTGACCAAGTCTCCTAAAATCATAGGTGCTTGTAAAGAGGAAATTTTCACCTTTTTCCATCATTCACAAAATGCCGTACTCAACTCATACAGCCATTTTGATATTTCTTGAAAATCACTGACCAAGTCTCCACAAATCATAGGTGCTTGGTAAGTGGAAATTTTCACCTTTTTCCATCAATCACAAAATGCCGTACTCAACTCATACGGCCATTTTGATATTTCTTGACCAAGTCTCCACAAATCATAGGTGCTTGGTAAGTGGAAATTTTCACCTTTTTCCATCATTCACAAAATGCCGTACTCAACTCATACGGCCATTTTGATATTTCTTGAAAATGACTGACCAAGTCTCCACAAATCATAGGTGCTTGTAAAGATGAAATTTTCACCTTTTTCCATCATTCACAAAATGCCGTACTCAACTCATACGGCCATTTTGATATTTCTTGAAAATCACTGACCAAGTCTCCACAAATCATAGGTGCTTGGTAAGTGGAAATTTTCACCTTTTTCCATCATTCACAAAATGCCGTACTCAACTCATACGGCCATTTTGATATTTCTTGAAAATCACTGACCAAGTCTCCACAAATCATTGGTGCTTGTAAAGGGGAAATTTTCACCTTTTTCCATCATTCACAAAATGCCGTACTCAACTCATACGGCCATTTTGATATTTCTTGATCAAGTCTCCAAAAATTATAGGTGCTTGTAAAGGGGAAATTTTCACCTTTTTCCATCATTCACAAAATGCCGTACTCAACTCATACGGCCATTTTGATATTTCTTGAAAATCACTGACCAAGTCTCCACAAATCATAGGTGCTTGGTAAGTGGAAATTTTCACCTTTTCCCATCATTCACAAAATGCCGTACTCAACTCATACGGCCATTTTGATATTTCTTGAAAATCACTGACCAAGTCTCCACAAATCATAGGTGCTTGTAAAGGGGAAATTTTCACCTTTTTCCATCATTCACAAAATGCCGTACTCAACTCATACGGACATTTTGATATTTCTTGAAAATCACTGACCAAGTCTCCACAAATCATAGGTGCTTGGTAAGTGGAAATTTTCACCTTTTTCCATCATTCACAAAATGCCGTACTCAACTCATACGGCCATTTTGATATTTCTTGAAAATCACTGACCAAGTCTCCACAAATCATAGGTGCTTGGTAAGTGGAAATTTTCACCTTTTTCCATCATTTATAAAATGCCGTACTCAACTCATACGGCCATTTTGATATTTCTTGAAAATCACTGACCAAGTCTCCACAAATCATAGGTGCTTGTAAAGGGGAAATTTTCACCTTTTTCCATCATTCACAAAATGCCGTACTCAACTCATACGGCCATTTTGATATTTCTTGAAAATCACTGACCAAGTCTCCACAAATCATAGGTGCTTGGTAAGTGGAAATTTTCACCTTTTTCCATCATTCACAAAATGCCGTACTCAACTCATACGGCCATTTTGATATTTCTTGAAAATCATTGACCAAGTCTCCACAAATCATAGGTGCTTGGTAAGTGGAAATTTTCACCTTTTTCCATCATTCACAAAATGCCGTACTCAACTCATACGGCCATTTTGATATTTCTTGAAAATCACTGACCAAGTCTCCACAAATCATAGGTGCTTGGTAAGTGGAAATTTTCACCTTTTTCCATCATTCACAAAATGCCGTACTCAACTCATACGGCCATTTTGATATTTCTTGAAAATCACTGACCAAGTCTCCACAAATCATAGGTGCTTGATAAGTGGAAATTTTCACCTTTTTCCATCATTCACAAAATGCCGTACTCAACTCATACGGCCATTTTGATATTTCTTGAAAATCACTGACCAAGTCTCCACAAATCATAGGTGCTTGGTAAGTGGAAATTTTCACCTTTTTCCATCATTCACAAAATGCCGTACTCAACTCATACGGCCATTTTGATATTTCTTGAAAATCACTGACCAAGTCTCCACAAATCATAGGTGCTTGATAAGTGGAAATTTTCACCTTTTTCCATCATTCACAAAATGCCGTACTCAACTCATACGGCCATTTTGATATTTCTTGAAAATCACTGACCAAGTCTCCACAAATCATAGGTGCTTGGTAAGTGGAAATTTTCACCTTTTTCCATCATTCACAAAATGCCGTACTCAACTCATACGGCCATTTTGATATTTCTTGAAAATCACTGACCAAGTCTCCACAAATCATTGGTGCTTGTAAAGGGGAAATTTTCACCTTTTTCCATCATTCACAAAATGCCGTACTCAACTCATACGGCCATTTTGATATTTCTTGATCAAGTCTCCAAAAATTATAGGTGCTTGTAAAGGGGAAATTTTCACCTTTTTCCATCATTCACAAAATGCCGTACTCAACTCATACGGCCATTTTGATATTTCTTGAAAATCACTGACCAAGTCTCCACAAATCATAGGTGCTTGGTAAGTGGAAATTTTCACCTTTTCCCATCATTCACAAAATGCCGTACTCAACTCATACGGCCATTTTGATATTTCTTGAAAATCACTGACCAAGTCTCCACAAATCATAGGTGCTTGTAAAGGGGAAATTTTCACCTTTTTCCATCATTCACAAAATGCCGTACTCAACTCATACGGACATTTTGATATTTCTTGAAAATCACTGACCAAGTCTCCACAAATCATAGGTGCTTGGTAAGTGGAAATTTTCACCTTTTTCCATCATTCACAAAATGCCGTACTCAACTCATACGGCCATTTTGATATTTCTTGAAAATCACTGACCAAGTCTCCACAAATCATAGGTGCTTGGTAAGTGGAAATTTTCACCTTTTTCCATCATTTATAAAATGCCGTACTCAACTCATACGGCCATTTTGATATTTCTTGAAAATCACTGACCAAGTCTCCACAAATCATAGGTGCTTGTAAAGGGGAAATTTTCACCTTTTTCCATCATTCACAAAATGCCGTACTCAACTCATACGGCCATTTTGATATTTCTTGAAAATCACTGACCAAGTCTCCACAAATCATAGGTGCTTGGTAAGTGGAAATTTTCACCTTTTTCCATCATTCACAAAATGCCGTACTCAACTCATACGGCCATTTTGATATTTCTTGAAAATCATTGACCAAGTCTCCACAAATCATAGGTGCTTGGTAAGTGGAAATTTTCACCTTTTTCCATCATTCACAAAATGCCGTACTCAACTCATACGGCCATTTTGATATTTCTTGAAAATCACTGACCAAGTCTCCACAAATCATAGGTGCTTGGTAAGTGGAAATTTTCACCTTTTTCCATCATTCACAAAATGCCGTACTCAACTCATACGGCCATTTTGATATTTCTTGAAAATCACTGACCAAGTCTCCACAAATCATAGGTGCTTGATAAGTGGAAATTTTCACCTTTTTCCATCATTCACAAAATGCCGTACTCAACTCATACGGCCATTTTGATATTTCTTGAAAATCATTGACCAAGTCTCCACAAATCATAGGTGCTTGGTAAGTGGAAATTTTCACCTTTTTCCATCATTCACAAAATGCCGTACTCAACTCATACGGCCATTTTGATATTTCTTGAAAATCACTGACCAAGTCTCCACAAATCATAGGTGCTTGGTAAGTGGAAATTTTCACCTTTTTCCATCATTCACAAAATGCTGTACTCAACTCATACGGCCATTTTGATATTTCTTGAAAAACACTGACCAAGTCTCCACAAATCATAGGTGCTTGATAAGTGGAAATTTTCACCTTTTTCCATCATTCACAAAATGCTGTACTCAACTCATACGGCCATTTTGATATTTCTTGAAAATCACTGACCAAGTCTCCACAAATCATAGGTGCTTGGTAAGTGGAAATTTTCACCTTTTCCCATCACTCACAAAATGCCGTACTCAACTCATACGGCCATTTTGATATTTCTTGACCAAGTCTCCACAAATCATAGGTGCTTGGTAAGTGGAAATTTTCACCTTTTTCCATCATTCACAAAATGCCGTACTCAACTCATACGGCCATTTTGATATTTCTTGAAAATGACTGACCAAGTCTCCACAAATCATAGGTGCTTGTAAAGGGGAAATTTTCACCTTTTTCCATCATTCACAAAATGCCGTACTCAACTCATACGGCCATTTTGATATTTCTTGAAAATCACTGACCAAGTCTCCTAAAATCATAGGTGCTTGTAAAGAGGAAATTTTCACCTTTTTCCATCATTCACAAAATGCCGTACTCAACTCATACAGCCATTTTGATATTTCTTGAAAATCACTGACCAAGTCTCCACAAATCATAGGTGCTTGGTAAGTGGAAATTTTCACCTTTTTCCATCAATCACAAAATGCCGTACTCAACTCATACGGCCATTTTGATATTTCTTGACCAAGTCTCCACAAATCATAGGTGCTTGGTAAGTGGAAATTTTCACCTTTATCCATCATTCACAAAATGCCGTACTCAACTCATACGGCCATTTTGATATTTCTTGAAAATGACTGACCAAGTCTCCACAAATCATAGGTGCTTGTAAAGATGAAATTTTCACCTTTTTCCATCATTCACAAAATGCCGTACTCAACTCATACGGCCATTTAGATATTTCTTGAAAATCACTGACCAAGTCTCCACAAATCATAGGTGCTTGGTAAGTGGAAATTTTCACCTTTTTCCATCATTCACAAAATGCCGTACTCAACTCATACGGCCATTTTGATATTTCTTGAAAATCACTGACCAAGTCTCCACAAATCATTGGTGCTTGTAAAGGGGAAATTTTCACCTTTTTCCATCATTCACAAAATGCCGTACTCAACTCATACGGCCATTTTGATATTTCTTGATCAAGTCTCCAAAAATTATAGGTGCTTGTAAAGGGGAAATTTTCACCTTTTTCCATCATTCACAAAATGCCGTACTCAACTCATACGGCCATTTTGATATTTCTTGAAAATCACTGACCAAGTCTCCACAAATCATAGGTGCTTGGTAAGTGGAAATTTTCACCTTTTCCCATCATTCACAAAATGCCGTACTCAACTCATACGGCCATTTTGATATTTCTTGAAAATCACTGACCAAGTCTCCACAAATCATAGGTGCTTGTAAAGGGGAAATTTTCACCTTTTTCCATCATTCACAAAATGCCGTACTCAACTCATACGGACATTTTGATATTTCTTGAAAATCACTGACCAAGTCTCCACAAATCATAGGTGCTTGGTAAGTGGAAATTTTCACCTTTTTCCATCATTCACAAAATGCCGTACTCAACTCATACGGCCATTTTGATATTTCTTGAAAATCACTGACCAAGTCTCCACAAATCATAGGTGCTTGGTAAGTGGAAATTTTCACCTTTTTCCATCATTTATAAAATGCCGTACTCAACTCATACGGCCATTTTGATATTTCTTGAAAATCACTGACCAAGTCTCCACAAATCATAGGTGCTTGTAAAGGGGAAATTTTCACCTTTTTCCATCATTCACAAAATGCCGTACTCAACTCATACGGCCATTTTGATATTTCTTGAAAATCACTGACCAAGTCTCCACAAATCATAGGTGCTTGGTAAGTGGAAATTTTCACCTTTTTCCATCATTCACAAAATGCCGTACTCAACTCATACGGCCATTTTGATATTTCTTGAAAATCATTGACCAAGTCTCCACAAATCATAGGTGCTTGGTAAGTGGAAATTTTCACCTTTTTCCATCATTCACAAAATGCCGTACTCAACTCATACGGCCATTTTGATATTTCTTGAAAATCACTGACCAAGTCTCCACAAATCATAGGTGCTTGGTAAGTGGAAATTTTCACCTTTTTCCATCATTCACAAAATGCCGTACTCAACTCATACGGCCATTTTGATATTTCTTGAAAATCACTGACCAAGTCTCCACAAATCATAGGTGCTTGATAAGTGGAAATTTTCACCTTTTTCCATCATTCACAAAATGCCGTACTCAACTCATACGGCCATTTTGATATTTCTTGAAAATCATTGACCAAGTCTCCACAAATCATAGGTGCTTGGTAAGTGGAAATTTTCACCTTTTTCCATCATTCACAAAATGCCGTACTCAACTCATACGGCCATTTTGATATTTCTTGAAAATCACTGACCAAGTCTCCACAAATCATAGGTGCTTGGTAAGTGGAAATTTTCACCTTTTTCCATCATTCACAAAATGCTGTACTCAACTCATACGGCCATTTTGATATTTCTTGAAAAACACTGACCAAGTCTCCACAAATCATAGGTGCTTGATAAGTGGAAATTTTCACCTTTTTCCATCATTCACAAAATGCTGTACTCAACTCATACGGCCATTTTGATATTTCTTGAAAATCACTGACCAAGTCTCCACAAATCATAGGTGCTTGGTAAGTGGAAATTTTCACCTTTTCCCATCACTCACAAAATGCCGTACTCAACTCATACGGCCATTTTGATATTTCTTGACCAAGTCTCCACAAATCATAGGTGCTTGGTAAGTGGAAATTTTCACCTTTTTCCATCATTCACAAAATGCCGTACTCAACTCATACGGCCATTTTGATATTTCTTGAAAATGACTGACCAAGTCTCCACAAATCATAGGTGCTTGTAAAGGGGAAATTTTCACCTTTTTCCATCATTCACAAAATGCCGTACTCAACTCATACGGCCATTTTGATATTTCTTGAAAATCACTGACCAAGTCTCCACAAATCATAAGTGCTTGGTAAGTGGAAATTTTCACCTTTTTCCATCATTCACAAAATGCCATACTCAACTCATACGGCCATTTTGATATTTCTTGAAAATCACTGACCAAGTCTCCACAAATCATAGGTGCTTGGTAAGTGGAAATTTTCACCTTTTTCCATCATTCACAAAATGCCGTACTCAACTCATACGGCCATTTTGATATTTCTTGAAAATCACTGACCAAGTCTCCACAAATCATAGGTGCTTGTAAAGGGGAAATTTTCACCTTTTCCCATCACTCACAAAATGCCGTACTCAACTCATACGGCCATTTTGATATTTCTTGACCAAGTCTCCTAAAATCATAGGTGCTTGTAAAGAGGAAATTTTCACCTTTTTCCATCATTCACAAAATGCCCTACTCAACTCATACGGCCATTTTGATATTTCTTGAAAATGACTGACCAAGTCTCCACAAATCATAGGTGCTTGTAAAGGGGAAATTTTCACCTTTTTCCATCATTCACAAAATGCCGTACTCAACTCATACAGCCATTTTGATATTTCTTGAAAATCACTGACCAAGTCTCCTAAAATCATAGGTGCTTGTAAAGAGGAAATTTTCACCTTTTTCCATCATTCACAAAATGCCATACTCAACTCATACGGCCATTTTGATATTTCTTGAAAATCACTGACCAAGTCTCCACAAATCATAGGTGCTTGGTAAGTGGAAATTTTCACCTTTTTCCATCATTCACAAAATGCCGTACTCAACTCATACGGCCATTTTGATATTTCTTGAAAATCACTGACCAAGTCTCCACAAATCATAGGTGCTTGATAAGTGGAAATTTTCACCTTTTTCCATCATTCACAAAATGCCGTACTCAACTCATACGGCCATTTTGATATTTCTTGAAAATCACTGACCAAGTCTCCACAAATCATAGGTGCTTGGTAAGTGGAAATTTTCACCTTTTTCCATCATTCACAAAATGCCGTACTCAACTCTTACGGCCATTTTGATATTTCTTGAAAATCACTGACCAAGTCTCCACAAATCATAGGTGCTTGGTAAGTGGAAATTTTCACCTTTTTCCATCATTCACAAAATGCCGTACTCAACTCATACCGCCATTTTGATATTTCTTGAAAATCACTGACCAAGTCTCCACAAATCATAGGTGCTTGGTAAGTGGAAATTTTCACCTTTTTCCATCATTCACAAAATGCCGTACTCAACTCATACGGCCATTTTGATATTTCTTGACCAAGTCTCCACAAATCATAGGTGCTTGGTAAGTGGAAATTTTCACCTTTTTCCATCATTCACAAAATGCCGTACTCAACTCATACGGCCATTTTGATATTTCTTGAAAATCACTGACCAAGTCTCCACAAATCATAGGTGCTTGGTAAGTGGAAATTTTCACCTTTTTCCATCATTCACAAAATGCCGTACTCAACTCTTACGGCCATTTTGATATTTCTTGAAAATCACTGACCAAGTCTCCACAAATCATAGGTGCTTGGTAAGTGGAAATTTTCACCTTTTTCCATCATTCACAAAATGCCGTACTCAACTCATACCGCCATTTTGATATTTCTTGAAAATCACTGACCAAGTCTCCACAAATCATAGGTGCTTGGTAAGTGGAAATTTTCACCTTTTTCCATCATTCACAAAATGCCGTACTCAACTCATACGGCCATTTTGATATTTCTTGACCAAGTCTCCACAAATCATAGGTGCTTGGTAAGTGGAAATTTTCACCTTTTTCCATCATTCACAAAATGCCGTACTCAACTCATACGGCCATTTTGATATTTCTTGACCAAGTCTCCACAAATCATAGGTGCTTGGTAAGTGGAAATTTTCACCTTTTTCCATCATTCACAAAATGCCTTACTCAACTCATACGGCCATTTTGATACTTCTTGAAAATGACTGACCAAGTCTCCACAAATCATAGGTGCTTGTAAAGGGGAAATTTTCACCTTTTTCCATCATTCACAAAATGCCGTACTCAACTCATACGGCCATTTTGATATTTCTTGAAAATCACTGACCAAGTCTCCACAAATCATAGGTGCTTGTAAAGGGGAAATTTTCACCTTTTTTCATCATTCACAAAATGCCGTACTCAACTCATACGGCCATTTTGATATTTCTTGAAAATCACTGACCAAGTCTCCTAAAATCATAGGTGCTTGTAAAGAGGAAATTTTCACCTTTTTCCATCATTCACAAAATGCCGTACTCAACTCATACAGCCATTTTGATATTTCTTGAAAATCACTGACCAAGTCTCCACAAATCATAGGTGCTTGGTAAGTGGAAATTTTCACCTTTTTCCATCAATCACAAAATGCCGTACTCAACTCATACGGCCATTTTGATATTTCTTGACCAAGTCTCCACAAATCATAGGTGCTTGGTAAGTGGAAATTTTCACCTTTTTCCATCATTCACAAAATGCCGTACTCAACTCATACGGCCATTTTGATATTTCTTGAAAATGACTGACCAAGTCTCCACAAATCATAGGTGCTTGTAAAGATGAAATTTTCACCTTTTTCCATCATTCACAAAATGCCGTACTCAACTCATACGGCCATTTTGATATTTCTTGAAAATCACTGACCAAGTCTCCACAAATCATAGGTGCTTGGTAAGTGGAAATTTTCACCTTTTTCCATCATTCACAAAATGCCGTACTCAACTCATACGGCCATTTTGATATTTCTTGAAAATCACTGACCAAGTCTCCACAAATCATTGGTGCTTGTAAAGGGGAAATTTTCACCTTTTTCCATCATTCACAAAATGCCGTACTCAACTCATACGGCCATTTTGATATTTCTTGATCAAGTCTCCAAAAATTATAGGTGCTTGTAAAGGGGAAATTTTCACCTTTTTCCATCAATCACAAAATGCCGTACTCAACTCATACGGCCATTTTGATATTTCTTGAAAATCACTGACCAAGTCTCCACAAATCATAGGTGCTTGGTAAGTGGAAATTTTCACCTTTTCCCATCATTCACAAAATGCCGTACTCAACTCATACGGCCATTTTGATATTTCTTGAAAATCACTGACCAAGTCTCCACATATCATAGGTGCTTGTAAAGGGGAAATTTTCACCTTTTTCCATCATTCACAAAATGCCGTACTCAACTCATACGGACATTTTGATATTTCTTGAAAATCACTGACCAAGTCTCCACAAATCATAGGTGCTTGGTAAGTGGAAATTTTCACCTTTTTCCATCATTCACAAAATGCCGTACTCAACTCATACGGCCATTTTGATATTTCTTGAAAATCACTGACCAAGTCTCCACAAATCATAGGTGCTTGGTAAGTGGAAATTTTCACCTTTTTCCATCATTTATAAAATGCCGTACTCAACTCATACGGCCATTTTGATATTTCTTGAAAATCACTGACCAAGTCTCCACAAATCATAGGTGCTTGTAAAGGGGAAATTTTCACCTTTTTCCATCATTCACAAAATGCCGTACTCAACTCATACGGCCATTTTGATATTTCTTGAAAATCACTGACCAAGTCTCCACAAATCATAGGTGCTTGGTAAGTGGAAATTTTCACCTTTTTCCATCATTCACAAAATGCCGTACTCAACTCATACGGCCATTTTGATATTTCTTGAAAATCATTGACCAAGTCTCCACAAATCATAGGTGCTTGGTAAGTGGAAATTTTCACCTTTTTCCATCATTCACAAAATGCCGTACTCAACTCATACGGCCATTTTGATATTTCTTGAAAATCACTGACCAAGTCTCCACAAATCATAGGTGCTTGGTAAGTGGAAATTTTCACCTTTTTCCATCATTCACAAAATGCCGTACTCAACTCATACGGCCATTTTGATATTTCTTGAAAATCACTGACCAAGTCTCCACAAATCATAGGTGCTTGATAACTGGAAATTTTCACCTTTTTCCATCATTCACAAAATGCCGTACTCAACTCATACGGCCATTTTGATATTTCTTGAAAATCATTGACCAAGTCTCCACAAATCATAGGTGCTTGGTAAGTGGAAATTTTCACCTTTTTCCATCATTCACAAAATGCCGTACTCAACTCATACGGCCATTTTGATATTTCTTGAAAATCACTGACCAAGTCTCCACAAATCATAGGTGCTTGGTAAGTGGAAATTTTCACCTTTTTCCATCATTCACAAAATGCTGTACTCAACTCATACGGCCATTTTGATATTTCTTGAAAAACACTGACCAAGTCTCCACAAATCATAGGTGCTTGATAAGTGGAAATTTTCACCTTTTTCCATCATTCACAAAATGCTGTACTCAACTCATACGGCCATTTTGATATTTCTTGAAAATCACTGACCAAGTCTCCACAAATCATAGGTGCTTGGTAAGTGGAAATTTTCACCTTTTCCCATCACTCACAAAATGCCGTACTCAACTCATACGGCCATTTTGATATTTCTTGACCAAGTCTCCACAAATCATAGGTGCTTGGTAAGTGGAAATTTTCACCTTTTTCCATCATTCACAAAATGCCGTACTCAACTCATACGGCCATTTTGATATTTCTTGAAAATGACTGACCAAGTCTCCACAAATCATAGGTGCTTGTAAAGGGGAAATTTTCACCTTTTTCCATCATTCACAAAATGCCGTACTCAACTCATACGGCCATTTTGATATTTCTTGAAAATCACTGACCAAGTCTCCACAAATCATAAGTGCTTGGTAAGTGGAAATTTTCACCTTTTTCCATCATTCACAAAATGCCATACTCAACTCATACGGCCATTTTGATATTTCTTGAAAATCACTGACCAAGTCTCCACAAATCATAGGTGCTTGGTAAGTGGAAATTTTCACCTTTTTCCATCATTCACAAAATGCCGTACTCAACTCATACGGCCATTTTGATATTTCTTGAAAATCACTGACCAAGTCTCCACAAATCATAGGTGCTTGTAAAGGGGAAATTTTCACCTTTTCCCATCACTCACAAAATGCCGTACTCAACTCATACGGCCATTTTGATATTTCTTGACCAAGTCTCCTAAAATCATAGGTGCTTGTAAAGAGGAAATTTTCACCTTTTTCCATCATTCACAAAATGCCCTACTCAACTCATACGGCCATTTTGATATTTCTTGAAAATGACTGACCAAGTCTCCACAAATCATAGGTGCTTGTAAAGGGGAAATTTTCACCTTTTTCCATCATTCACAAAATGCCGTACTCAACTCATACGGCCATTTTGATATTTCTTGAAAATCACTGACCAAGTCTCCTAAAATCATAGGTGCTTGTAAAGAGGAAATTTTCACCTTTTTCCATCATTCACAAAATGCCATACTCAACTCATACGGCCATTTTGATATTTCTTGAAAATCACTGACCAAGTCTCCACAAATCATAGGTGCTTGGTAAGTGGAAATTTTCACCTTTTTCCATCATTCACAAAATGCCGTACTCAACTCATACGGCCATTTTGATATTTCTTGAAAATCACTGACCAAGTCTCCACAAATCATAGGTGCTTGGTAAGTGGAAATTTTCACCTTTTTCCATCATTCACAAAATGCCGTACTCAACTCATACGGCCATTTTGATATTTCTTGAAAATCACTGACCAAGTCTCCACAAATCATAGGTGCTTGATAAGTGGAAATTTTCACCTTTTTCCATCATTCACAAAATGCCGTACTCAACTCATACGGCCATTTTGATATTTCTTGAAAATCACTGACCAAGTCTCCACAAATCATAGGTGCTTGGTAAGTGGAAATTTTCACCTTTTTCCATCATTCACAAAATGCCGTACTCAACTCTTACGGCCATTTTGATATTTCTTGAAAATCACTGACCAAGTCTCCACAAATCATAGGTGCTTGGTAAGTGGAAATTTTCACCTTTTTCCATCATTCACAAAATGCCGTACTCAACTCATACCGCCATTTTGATATTTCTTGAAAATCACTGACCAAGTCTCCACAAATCATAGGTGCTTGGTAAGTGGAAATTTTCACCTTTTTCCATCATTCACAAAATGCCGTACTCAACTCATACGGCCATTTTGATATTTCTTGACCAAGTCTCCACAAATCATAGGTGCTTGGTAAGTGGAAATTTTCACCTTTTTCCATCATTCACAAAATGCTGTACTCAACTCATACGGCCATTTTGATATTTCTTGAAAATCACTGACCAAGTCTCCACAAATCATAGGTGCTTGGTAAGTGGAAATTTTCACCTTTTCCCATCACTCACAAAATGCCGTACTCAACTCATACGGCCATTTTGATATTTCTTGACCAAGTCTCCACAAATCATAGGTGCTTGGTAAGTGGAAATTTTCACCTTTTTCCATCATTCACAAAATGCCGTACTCAACTCATACGGCCATTTTGATATTTCTTGAAAATGACTGACCAAGTCTCCACAAATCATAGGTGCTTGTAAAGGGGAAATTTTCACCTTTTTCCATCATTCACAAAATGCCGTACTCAACTCATACGGCCATTTTGATATTTCTTGAAAATCACTGACCAAGTCTCCACAAATCATAAGTGCTTGGTAAGTGGAAATTTTCACCTTTTTCCATCATTCACAAAATGCCATACTCAACTCATACGGCCATTTTGATATTTCTTGAAAATCACTGACCAAGTCTCCACAAATCATAGGTGCTTGGTAAGTGGAAATTTTCACCTTTTTCCATCATTCACAAAATGCCGTACTCAACTCATACGGCCATTTTGATGTTTCTTGAAAATCACTGACCAAGTCTCCACAAATCATAGGTGCTTGTAAAGGGGAAATTTTCACCTTTTCCCATCACTCACAAAATGCCGTACTCAACTCATACGGCCATTTTGATATTTCTTGACCAAGTCTCCTAAAATCATAGGTGCTTGTAAAGAGGAAATTTTCACCTTTTTCCATCATTCACAAAATGCCCTACTCAACTCATACGGCCATTTTGATATTTCTTGAAAATGACTGACCAAGTCTCCACAAATCATAGGTGCTTGTAAAGGGGAAATTTTCACCTTTTTCCATCATTCACAAAATGCCTTACTCAACTCATACGGCCATTTTGATATTTCTTGAAAATCACTGACCAAGTCTCCACAAATCATAAGTGCTTGGTAAGTGGAAATTTTCACCTTTTTCCATCATTCACAAAATGCCATACTCAACTCATACGGCCATTTTGATATTTCTTGGAAATCACTGACCAAGTCTCCACAAATCATAGGTGCTTGGTAAGTGGAAATTTTCACCTTTTTCCATCATTCACAAAATGCCGTACTCAACTCATACGGCCATTTTGATATTTCTTGAAAATCACTGACCAAGTCTCCTAAAATCATAGGTGCTTGTAAAGAGGAAATTTTCACCTTTTTCCATCATTCACAAAATGCCGTACTCAACTCATACGGCCATTTTGATATTTCTTGAAAATCACTGACCAAGTCTCCACAAATCATAGGTGCTTGGTAAGTGGAAATTTTCACCTTTTTCCATCATTCACAAAATGCCGTACTCAACTCATACGGCCATTTTGATATTTCTTGACCAAGTCTCCACAAATCATAGGTGCTTGGTAAGTGGAAATTTTCACCTTTTTCCATCATTCACAAAATGCCTTACTCAACTCATACGGCCATTTTGATACTTCTTGAAAATGACTGACCAAGTCTCCACAAATCATAGGTGCTTGTAAAGGGGAAATTTTCACCTTTTTCCATCATTCACAAAATGCCGTACTCAACTCATACGGCCATTTTGATATTTCTTGAAAATCACTGACCAAGTCTCCACAAATCATAGGTGCTTGTAAAGGGGAAATTTTCACCTTTTTTCATCATTCACAAAATGCCGTACTCAACTCATACGGCCATTTTGATATTTCTTGAAAATCACTGACCAAGTCTCCACAAATCATAGGTGCTTGGTAAGTGGAAATTTTCACCTTTTTCCATCAATCACAAAATGCCGTACTCAACTCATACGGCCATTTTGATATTTCTTGACCAAGTCTCCACATATCATAGGTGCTTGGTAAGTGGAAATTTTCACCTTTTTCCATCATTCACAAAATGCCGTACTCAACTCATACGGCCATTTTGATATTTCTTGAAAATGACTGACCAAGTCTCCACAAATCATAGGTGCTTGTAAAGATGAAATTTTCACCTTTTTCCATCATTCACAAAATGCCGTACTCAACTCATACGGCCATTTTGATATTTCTTGAAAATCACTGACCAAGTCTCCACAAATCATAGGTGCTTGGTAAGTGGAAATTTTCACCTTTTTCCATCATTCACAAAATGCCGTACTCAACTCATACGGCCATTTTGATATTTCTTGAAAATCACTGACCAAGTCTCCACAAATCATTGGTGCTTGTAAAGGGGAAATTTTCACCTTTTTCCATCATTCACAAAATGCCGTACTCAACTCATACGGCCATTTTGATATTTCTTGATCAAGTCTCCAAAAATTATAGGTGCTTGTAAAGGGGAAATTTTCACCTTTTTCCATCATTCACAAAATGCCGTACTCAACTCATACGGCCATTTTGATATTTCTTGAAAATCACTGACCAAGTCTCCACAAATCATAGGTGCTTGGTAAGTGGAAATTTTCACCTTTTCCCATCATTCACAAAATGCCGTACTCAACTCATACGGACATTTTGATATTTCTTGAAAATCACTGACCAAGTCTCCACAAATCATAGGTGCTTGTAAAGGGGAAATTTTCACCTTTTTCCATCATTCACAAAATGCCGTACTCAACTCATACGGACATTTTGATATTTCTTGAAAATCACTGACCAAGTCTCCACAAATCATAGGTGCTTGGTAAGTGGAAATTTTCACCTTTTTCCATCATTCACAAAATGCCGTACTCAACTCATACGGCCATTTTGATATTTCTTGAAAATCACTGACCAAGTCTCCACAAATCATAGGTGCTTGTAAAGGGGAAATTTTCACCTTTTTCCATCATTCACAAAATGCCGTACTCAACTCATACGGCCATTTTGATATTTCTTGAAAATCACTGACCAAAGTCTCCACAAATCATAGGTGCTTGGTAAGTGGAAATTTTCACCTTTTTCCATCATTCACAAAATGCCGTACTCAACTCATACGGCCATTTTGATATTTCTTGAAAATCATTGACCAAGTCTCCACAAATCATAGGTGCTTGGTAAGTGGAAATTTTCACCTTTTTCCATCATTCACAAAATGCCGTACTCAACTCATACGGCCATTTTGATATTTCTTGAAAATCACTGACCAAGTCTCCACAAATCATAGGTGCTTGGTAAGTGGAAATTTTCACCTTTTTCCATCATTCACAAAATGCCGTACTCAACTCATACGGCCATTTTGATATTTCTTGAAAATCACTGACCAAGTCTCCACAAATCATAGGTGCTTGATAAGTGGAAATTTTCACCTTTTCCATCATTCACAAAATGCCGTACTCAACTCATACGGCCATTTTGATATTTCTTGAAAATCATTGACCAAGTCTCCACAAATCATAGGTGCTTGGTAAGTGGAAATTTTCACCTTTTTCCATCATTCACAAAATGCCGTACTCAACTCATACGGCCATTTTGATATTTCTTGAAAATCACTGACCAAGTCTCCACAAATCATAGGTGCTTGGTAAGTGGAAATTTTCACCTTTTTCCATCATTCACAAAATGCCGTACTCAACTCATACGGCCATTTTGATATTTCTTGAAAAACACTGACCAAGTCTCCACAAATCATAGGTGCTTGATAAGTGGAAATTTTCACCTTTTTCCATCATTCACAAAATGCCGTACTCAACTCATACGGCCATTTTGATATTTCTTGAAAATCACTGACCAAGTCTCCACAAATCATAGGTGCTTGGTAAGTGGAAATTTTCACCTTTTCCCATCACTCACAAAATGCCGTACTCAACTCATACGGCCATTTTGATATTTCTTGACCAAGTCTCCACAAATCATAGGTGCTTGGTAAGTGGAAATTTTCACCTTTTTCCATCATTCACAAAATGCCGTACTCAACTCATACGGCCATTTTGATATTTCTTGAAAATGACTGACCAAGTCTCCACAAATCATAGGTGCTTGTAAAGGGGAAATTTTCACCTTTTTCCATCATTCACAAAATGCCGTACTCAACTCATACAGCCATTTTGATATTTCTTGAAAATCACTGACCAAGTCTCCACAAATCATAAGTGCTTGGTAAGTGGAAATTTTCACCTTTTTCCATCATTCACAAAATGCCATACTCAACTCATACGGCCATTTTGATATTTCTTGAAAATCACTGACCAAGTCTCCACAAATCATAGGTGCTTGGTAAGTGGAAATTTTCACCTTTTTCCATCATTTACAAAATGCCGTACTCAACTCATACGGCCATTTTGATATTTCTTGAAAATCACTGACCAAGTCTCCACAAATCATAGGTGCTTGTAAAGGGGAAATTTTCACCTTTTCCCATCACTCACAAAATGCCGTACTCAACTCATACGGCCATTTTGATATTTCTTGACCAAGTCTCCACAAATCATAGGTGCTTGGTAAGTGGAAATTTTCACCTTTTTCCATCATTCACAAAATGCCGTACTCAACTCATACGGCCATTTTGATATTTCTTGAAAATGACTGACCAAGTCTCCACAAATCATAGGTGCTTGTAAAGGGGAAATTTTCACCTTTTTCCATCATTCACAAAATGCCGTACTCAACTCATACGGCCATTTTGATATTTCTTGAAAATCACTGACCAAGTCTCCACAAATCATAAGTGCTTGGTAAGTGGAAATTTTCACCTTTTTCCATCATTCACAAAATGCCATACTCAACTCATACGGCCATTTTGATATTTCTTGAAAATCACTGACCAAGTCTCCACAAATCATAGGTGCTTGGTAAGTGGAAATTTTCACCTTTTTCCATCATTCACAAAATGCCGTACTCAACTCATACAGCCATTTTGATATTTCTTGAAAATCACTGACCAAGTCTCCACAAATCATAGGTGCTTGGTAAGTGGAAATTTTCACCTTTTTCCATCATTCACAAAATGCCGTACTCAACTCATACGGCCATTTTGATATTTCTTGAAAATCACTGACCAAGTCTCCACAAATCATAGGTGCTTGATAAGTGGAAATTTTCACCTTTTTCCATCATTCACAAAATGCCGTACTCAACTCATACGGCCATTTTGATATTTCTTGAAAATCATTGACCAAGTCTCCACAAATCATAGGTGCTTGGTAAGTGGAAATTTTCACCTTTTTCCATCATTCACAAAATGCCGTACTCAACTCATACGGCCATTTTGATATTTCTTGAAAATCACTGACCAAGTCTCCACAAATCATAGGTGCTTGGTAAGTGGAAATTTTCACCTTTTTCCATCATTCACAAAATGCCGTACTCAACTCATACGGCCATTTTGATATTTCTTGAAAAACACTGACCAAGTCTCCACAAATCATAGGTGCTTGATAAGTGGAAATTTTCACCTTTTTCCATCATTCACAAAATGCCGTACTCAACTCATACGGCCATTTTGATATTTCTTGAAAATCACTGACCAAGTCTCCACAAATCATAGGTGCTTGGTAAGTGGAAATTTTCACCTTTTCCCATCACTCACAAAATGCCGTACTCAACTCATACGGCCATTTTGATATTTCTTGACCAAGTCTCCACAAATCATAGGTGCTTGGTAAGTGGAAATTTTCACCTTTTTCCATCATTCACAAAATGCCGTACTCAACTCATACGGCCATTTTGATATTTCTTGAAAATGACTGACCAAGTCTCCACAAATCATAGGTGCTTGTAAAGGGGAAATTTTCACCTTTTTCCATCATTCACAAAATGCCGTACTCAACTCATACGGCCATTTTGATATTTCTTGAAAATCACTGACCAAGTCTCCACAAATCATAAGTGCTTGGTAAGTGGAAATTTTCACCTTTTTCCATCATTCACAAAATGCCATACTCAACTCATACGGCCATTTTGATATTTCTTGAAAATCACTGACCAAGTCTCCACAAATCATAGGTGCTTGGTAAGTGGAAATTTTCACCTTTTTCCATCATTCACAAAATGCCGTACTCAACTCATAAGGCCATTTTGATATTTCTTGAAAATCACTGACCAAGTCTCCACAAATCATAGGTGCTTGTAAAGGGGAAATTTTCACCTTTTCCCATCACTCACAAAATGCCGTACTCAACTCATACGGCCATTTTGATATTTCTTGACCAAGTCTCCTAAAATCATAGGTGCTTGTAAAGAGGAAATTTTCACCTTTTTCCATCATTCACAAAATGCCGTACTCAACTCATACGGCCATTTTGATATTTCTTGAAAATCACTGACCAAGTCTCCTAAAATCATAGGTGCTTGTAAAGAGGAAATTTTCACCTTTTTCCATCATTCACAAAATGCCATACTCAACTCATACGGCCATTTTGATATTTCTTGAAAATCACTGACCAAGTCTCCACAAATCATAGGTGCTTGGTAAGTGGAAATTTTCACCTTTTTCCATCATTCACAAAATGCCGTACTCAACTCATACGGCCATTTTGATATTTCTTGAAAATCACTGACCAAGTCTCCACAAATCATAGGTGCTTGGTAAGTGGAAATTTTCACCTTTTTCCATCATTCACAAAATGCCGTACTCAACTCATACGGCCATTTTGATATTTCTTGAAAATCACTGACCAAGTCTCCACAAATCATAGGTGCTTGATAAGTGGAAATTTTCACCTTTTTCCATCATTCACAAAATGCCGTACTCAACTCATACGGCCATTTTGATATTTCTTGAAAATCACTGACCAAGTCTCCACAAATCATAGGTGCTTGGTAAGTGGAAATTTTCACCTTTTTCCATCATTCACAAAATGCCGTACTCAACTCTTACGGCCATTTTGATATTTCTTGAAAATCACTGACCAAGTCTCCACAAATCATAGGTGCTTGGTAAGTGGAAATTTTCACCTTTTTCCATCATTCACAAAATGCCGTACTCAACTCATACCGCCATTTTGATATTTCTTGAAAATCACTGACCAAGTCTCCACAAATCATAGGTGCTTGGTAAGTGGAAATTTTCACCTTTTTCCATCATTCACAAAATGCCGTACTCAACTCATACGGCCATTTTGATATTTCTTGACCAAGTCTCCACAAATCATAGGTGCTTGGTAAGTGGAAATTTTCACCTTTTTCCATCATTCACAAAATGCCGTACTCAACTCATACGGCCATTTTGATATTTCTTGAAAATGACTGACCAAGTCTCCACAAATCATAGGTGCTTGTAAAGGGGAAATTTTCACCTTTTTCCATCATTCACAAAATGCCTTACTCAACTCATACGGCCATTTTGATATTTCTTGAAAATCACTGACCAAGTCTCCACAAATCATAAGTGCTTGGTAAGTGGAAATTTTCACCTTTTTCCATCATTCACAAAATGCCATACTCAACTCATACGGCCATTTTGATATTTCTTGGAAATCACTGACCAAGTCTCCACAAATCATAGGTGCTTGGTAAGTGGAAATTTTCACCTTTTTCCATCATTCACAAAATGCCGTACTCAACTCATACGGCCATTTTGATATTTCTTGAAAATCACTGACCAAGTCTCCTAAAATCATAGGTGCTTGTAAAGAGGAAATTTTCACCTTTTTCCATCATTCACAAAATGCCGTACTCAACTCATACGGCCATTTTGATATTTCTTGAAAATCACTGACCAAGTCTCCACAAATCATAGGTGCTTGGTAAGTGGAAATTTTCACCTTTTTCCATCATTCACAAAATGCCGTACTCAACTCATACGGCCATTTTGATATTTCTTGACCAAGTCTCCACAAATCATAGGTGCTTGGTAAGTGGAAATTTTCACCTTTTTCCATCATTCACAAAATGCCTTACTCAACTCATACGGCCATTTTGATACTTCTTGAGAATGACTGACCAAGTCTCCACAAATCATAGGTGCTTGTAAAGGGGAAATTTTCACCTTTTTCCATCATTCACAAAATGCCGTACTCAACTCATACGGCCATTTTGATATTTCTTGAAAATCACTGACCAAGTCTCCACAAATCAAAAGTGCTTGGTAAGTGGAAATTTTCACCTTTTTCCATCATTCACAAAATGCCATACTCAACTCATACGGCCATTTTGATATTTCTTGAAAATCACTGACCAAGTCTCCACAAATCATAGGTGCTTGGTAAGTGGAAATTTTCACCTTTTTCCATCATTCACAAAATGCCGTACTCAACTCATACGGCCATTTTGATATTTCTTGAAAATCACTGACCAAGTCTCCACAAATCATAGGTGCTTGTAAAGGGGAAATTTTCACCTTTTCCCATCACTCACAAAATGCCGTACTCAACTCATACGGCCATTTTGATATTTCTTGACCAAGTCTCCTAAAATCATAGGTGCTTGTAAAGAGGAAATTTTCACCTTTTTCCATCATTCACAAAATGCCGTACTCAACTCATACGGCCATTTTGATATTTCTTGAAAATCACTGACCAAGTCTCCTAAAATCATAGGTGCTTGTAAAGAGGAAATTTTCACCTTTTTCCATCATTCACAAAATGCCATACTCAACTCATACGGCCATTTTGATATTTCTTGAAAATCACTGACCAAGTCTCCACAAATCATAGGTGCTTGGTAAGTGGAAATTTTCACCTTTTTCCATCATTCACAAAATGCCGTACTCAACTCATACGGCCATTTTGATATTTCTTGAAAATCACTGACCAAGTCTCCACAAATCATAGGTGCTTGGTAAGTGGAAATTTTCACCTTTTTCCATCATTCACAAAATGCCGTACTCAACTCATACGGCCATTTTGATATTTCTTGAAAATCACTGACCAAGTCTCCACAAATCATAGGTGCTTGATAAGTGGAAATTTTCACCTTTTTCCATCATTCACAAAATGCCGTACTCAACTCATACGGCCATTTTGATATTTCTTGAAAATCACTGACCAAGTCTCCACAAATCATAGGTGCTTGGTAAGTGGAAATTTTCACCTTTTTCCATCATTCACAAAATGCCGTACTCAACTCTTACGGCCATTTTGATATTTCTTGAAAATCACTGACCAAGTCTCCACAAATCATAGGTGCTTGGTAAGTGGAAATTTTCACCTTTTTCCATCATTCACAAAATGCCGTACTCAACTCATACCGCCATTTTGATATTTCTTGAAAATCACTGACCAAGTCTCCACAAATCATAGGTGCTTGGTAAGTGGAAATTTTCACCTTTTTCCATCATTCACAAAATGCCGTACTCAACTCATACGGCCATTTTGATATTTCTTGACCAAGTCTCCACAAATCATAGGTGCTTGGTAAGTGGAAATTTTCACCTTTTTCCATCATTCACAAAATGCCGTACTCAACTCATACGGCCATTTTGATATTTCTTGAAAATGACTGACCAAGTCTCCACAAATCATAGGTGCTTGTAAAGGGGAAATTTTCACCTTTTTCCATCATTCACAAAATGCCTTACTCAACTCATACGGCCATTTTGATATTTCTTGAAAATCACTGACCAAGTCTCCACAAATCATAAGTGCTTGGTAAGTGGAAATTTTCACCTTTTTCCATCATTCACAAAATGCCATACTCAACTCATACGGCCATTTTGATATTTCTTGGAAATCACTGACCAAGTCTCCACAAATCATAGGTGCTTGGTAAGTGGAAATTTTCACCTTTTTCCATCATTCACAAAATGCCGTACTCAACTCATACGGCCATTTTGATATTTCTTGAAAATCACTGACCAAGTCTCCTAAAATCATAGGTGCTTGTAAAGAGGAAATTTTCACCTTTTTCCATCATTCACAAAATGCCGTACTCAACTCATACGGCCATTTTGATATTTCTTGAAAATCACTGACCAAGTCTCCACAAATCATAGGTGCTTGGTAAGTGGAAATTTTCACCTTTTTCCATCATTCACAAAATGCCGTACTCAACTCATACGGCCATTTTGATATTTCTTGACCAAGTCTCCACAAATCATAGGTGCTTGGTAAGTGGAAATTTTCACCTTTTTCCATCATTCACAAAATGCCTTACTCAACTCATACGGCCATTTTGATACTTCTTGAAAATGACTGACCAAGTCTCCACAAATCATAGGTGCTTGTAAAGGGGAAATTTTCACCTTTTTCCATCATTCACAAAATGCCGTACTCAACTCATACGGCCATTTTGATATTTCTTGAAAATCACTGACCAAGTCTCCACAAATCATAGGTGCTTGTAAAGGGGAAATTTTCACCTTTTTTCATCATTCACAAAATGCCGTACTCAACTCATACGGCCATTTTGATATTTCTTGAAAATCACTGACCAAGTCTCCACAAATCATAGGTGCTTGGTAAGTGGAAATTTTCACCTTTTTCCATCAATCACAAAATGCCGTACTCAACTCATACGGCCATTTTGATATTTCTTGACCAAGTCTCCACATATCATAGGTGCTTGGTAAGTGGAAATTTTCACCTTTTTCCATCATTCACAAAATGCCGTACTCAACTCATACGGCCATTTTGATATTTCTTGAAAATGACTGACCAAGTCTCCACAAATCATAGGTGCTTGTAAAGATGAAATTTTCACCTTTTTCCATCATTCACAAAATGCCGTACTCAACTCATACGGCCATTTTGATATTTCTTGAAAATCACTGACCAAGTCTCCACAAATCATAGGTGCTTGGTAAGTGGAAATTTTCACCTTTTTCCATCATTCACAAAATGCCGTACTCAACTCATACGGCCATTTTGATATTTCTTGAAAATCACTGACCAAGTCTCCACAAATCATTGGTGCTTGTAAAGGGGAAATTTTCACCTTTTTCCATCATTCACAAAATGCCGTACTCAACTCATACGGCCATTTTGATATTTCTTGATCAAGTCTCCAAAAATTATAGGTGCTTGTAAAGGGGAAATTTTCACCTTTTTCCATCATTCACAAAATGCCGTACTCAACTCATACGGCCATTTTGATATTTCTTGAAAATCACTGACCAAGTCTCCACAAATCATAGGTGCTTGGTAAGTGGAAATTTTCACCTTTTCCCATCATTCACAAAATGCCGTACTCAACTCATACGGCCATTTTGATATTTCTTGAAAATCACTGACCAAGTCTCCACAAATCATAGGTGCTTGTAAAGGGGAAATTTTCACCTTTTTCCATCATTCACAAAATGCCGTACTCAACTCATACGGACATTTTGATATTTCTTGAAAATCACTGACCAAGTCTCCACAAATCATAGGTGCTTGGTAAGTGGAAATTTTCACCTTTTTCCATCATTCACAAAATGCCGTACTCAACTCATACGGCCATTTTGATATTTCTTGAAAATCACTGACCAAGTCTCCACAAATCATAGGTGCTTGTAAAGGGGAAATTTTCACCTTTTTCCATCATTCACAAAATGCCGTACTCAACTCATACGGCCATTTTGATATTTCTTGAAAATCACTGACCAAGTCTCCACAAATCATAGGTGCTTGGTAAGTGGAAATTTTCACCTTTTTCCATCATTCACAAAATGCCGTACTCAACTCATACGGCCATTTTGATATTTCTTGAAAATCATTGACCAAGTCTCCACAAATCATAGGTGCTTGGTAAGTGGAAATTTTCACCTTTTTCCATCATTCACAAAATGCCGTACTCAACTCATACAGCCATTTTGATATTTCTTGAAAATCACTGACCAAGTCTCCACAAATCATAGGTGCTTGGTAAGTGGAAATTTTCACCTTTTTCCATCATTCACAAAATGCCGTACTCAACTCATACGGCCATTTTGATATTTCTTGAAAATCACTGACCAAGTCTCCACAAATCATAGGTGCTTGATAAGTGGAAATTTTCACCTTTTCCATCATTCACAAAATGCCGTACTCAACTCATACGGCCATTTTGATATTTCTTGAAAATCATTGACCAAGTCTCCACAAATCATAGGTGCTTGGTAAGTGGAAATTTTCACCTTTTTCCATCATTCACAAAATGCCGTACTCAACTCATACGGCCATTTTGATATTTCTTGAAAATCACTGACCAAGTCTCCACAAATCATAGGTGCTTGGTAAGTGGAAATTTTCACCTTTTTCCATCATTCACAAAATGCCGTACTCAACTCATACGGCCATTTTGATATTTCTTGAAAAACACTGACCAAGTCTCCACAAATCATAGGTGCTTGATAAGTGGAAATTTTCACCTTTTTCCATCATTCACAAAATGCCGTACTCAACTCATACGGCCATTTTGATATTTCTTGAAAATCACTGACCAAGTCTCCACAAATCATAGGTGCTTGGTAAGTGGAAATTTTCACCTTTTCCCATCACTCACAAAATGCCGTACTCAACTCATACGGCCATTTTGATATTTCTTGACCAAGTCTCCACAAATCATAGGTGCTTGGTAAGTGGAAATTTTCACCTTTTTCCATCATTCACAAAATGCCGTACTCAACTCATACGGCCATTTTGATATTTCTTGAAAATGACTGACCAAGTCTCCACAAATCATAGGTGCTTGTAAAGGGGAAATTTTCACCTTTTTCCATCATTCACAAAATGCCGTACTCAACTCATACGGCCATTTTGATATTTCTTGAAAATCACTGACCAAGTCTCCACAAATCATAAGTGCTTGGTAAGTGGAAATTTTCACCTTTTTCCATCATTCACAAAATGCCATACTCAACTCATACGGCCATTTTGATATTTCTTGAAAATCACTGACCAAGTCTCCACAAATCATAGGTGCTTGGTAAGTGGAAATTTTCACCTTTTTCCATCATTCACAAAATGCCGTACTCAACTCATACGGCCATTTTGATATTTCTTGAAAATCACTGACCAAGTCTCCACAAATCATAGGTGCTTGTAAAGGGGAAATTTTCACCTTTTCCCATCACTCACAAAATGCCGTACTCAACTCATACGGCCATTTTGATATTTCTTGACCAAGTCTCCTAAAATCATAGGTGCTTGTAAAGAGGAAATTTTCACCTTTTTCCATCATTCACAAAATGCCCTACTCAACTCATACGGCCATTTTGATATTTCTTGAAAATGACTGACCAAGTCTCCACAAATCATAGGTGCTTGTAAAGGGGAAATTTTCACCTTTTTCCATCATTCACAAAATGCCGTACTCAACTCATAAGGCCATTTTGATATTTCTTGAAAATCACTGACCAAGTCTCCTAAAATCATAGGTGCTTGTAAAGAGGAAATTTTCACCTTTTTCCATCATTCACAA
Source organism: Planococcus citri (assembly GCF_950023065.1). Lineage (NCBI taxonomy): Eukaryota > Metazoa > Arthropoda > Insecta > Hemiptera > Pseudococcidae > Planococcus > Planococcus citri. The sequence goes on along the minus strand of NC_088679.1, from coordinate 29,321,669 downwards.
AATGCCATACTCAACTCATACGGCCATTTTGATATTTCTTGAAAATCACTGACCAAGTCTCCACAAATCATAGGTGCTTGGTAAGTGGAAATTTTCACCTTTTTCCATCATTCACAAAATGCCGTACTCAACTCATACGGCCATTTTGATATTTCTTGAAAATCACTGACCAAGTCTCCACAAATCATAGGTGCTTGGTAAGTGGAAATTTTCACCTTTTTCCATCATTCACAAAATGCCGTACTCAACTCATACGGCCATTTTGATATTTCTTGAAAATCACTGACCAAGTCTCCACAAATCATAGGTGCTTGATAAGTGGAAATTTTCACCTTTTTCCATCATTCACAAAATGCCGTACTCAACTCATACGGCCATTTTGATATTTCTTGAAAATCATTGACCAAGTCTCCACAAATCATAGGTGCTTGGTAAGTGGAAATTTTCACCTTTTTCCATCATTCACAAAATGCCGTACTCAACTCATACGGCCATTTTGATATTTCTTGAAAATCACTGACCAAGTCTCCACAAATCATAGGTGCTTGGTAAGTGGAAATTTTCACCTTTTTCCATCATTCACAAAATGCCGTACTCAACTCATACGGCCATTTTGATATTTCTTGAAAAACACTGACCAAGTCTCCACAAATCATAGGTGCTTGATAAGTGGAAATTTTCACCTTTTTCCATCATTCACAAAATGCCGTACTCAACTCATACGGCCATTTTGATATTTCTTGAAAATCACTGACCAAGTCTCCACAAATCATAGGTGCTTGGTAAGTGGAAATTTTCACCTTTTCCCATCACTCACAAAATGCCGTACTCAACTCATACGGCCATTTTGATATTTCTTGACCAAGTCTCCACAAATCATAGGTGCTTGGTAAGTGGAAATTTTCACCTTTTTCCATCATTCACAAAATGCCGTACTCAACTCATACGGCCATTTTGATATTTCTTGAAAATGACTGACCAAGTCTCCACAAATCATAGGTGCTTGTAAAGGGGAAATTTTCACCTTTTTCCATCATTCACAAAATGCCGTACTCAACTCATACGGCCATTTTGATATTTCTTGAAAATCACTGACCAAGTCTCCACAAATCATAAGTGCTTGGTAAGTGGAAATTTTCACCTTTTTCCATCATTCACAAAATGCCATACTCAACTCATACGGCCATTTTGATATTTCTTGAAAATCACTGACCAAGTCTCCACAAATCATAGGTGCTTGGTAAGTGGAAATTTTCACCTTTTTCCATCATTCACAAAATGCCGTACTCAACTCATACGGCCATTTTGATATTTCTTGAAAATCACTGACCAAGTCTCCACAAATCATAGGTGCTTGGTAAGTGGAAATTTTCACCTTTTTCCATCATTCACAAAATGCCGTACTCAACTCATACAGCCATTTTGATATTTCTTGAAAATCACTGACCAAGTCTCCACAAATCATAGGTGCTTGTAAAGGGGAAATTTTCACCTTTTTCCATCATTCACAAAATGCCGTACTCAACTCATACGGCCATTTTGATATTTCTTGAAAATCATTGACCAAGTCTCCACAAATCATAGGTGCTTGGTAAGTGGAAATTTTCACCTTTTTCCATCATTCACAAAATGCCGTACTCAACTCATACAGCCATTTTGATATTTCTTGAAAATCACTGACCAAGTCTCCACAAATCATAGGTGCTTGGTATGTGGAAATTTTCACCTTTTTCCATCATTCACAAAATGCCGTACTCAACTCATACGGCCATTTTGATATTTCTTGAAAATCACTGACCAAGTCTCCACAAATCATAGGTGCTTGATAAGTGGAAATTTTCACCTTTTTCCATCATTCACAAAATGCCGTACTCAACTCATACGGCCATTTTGATATTTCTTGAAAATCATTGACCAAGTCTCCACAAATCATAGGTGCTTGGTAAGTGGAAATTTTCACCTTTTCCCATCACTCACAAAATGCCGTACTCAACTCATACGGCCATTTTGATATTTCTTGACCAAGTCTCCACAAATCATAGGTGCTTGGTAAGTGGAAATTTTCACCTTTTTCCATCATTCACAAAATGCCGTACTCAACTCATACGGCCATTTTGATATTTCTTGAAAATGACTGACCAAGTCTCCACAAATCATAGGTGCTTGTAAAGGGGAAATTTTCACCTTTTTCCATCATTCACAAAATGCCGTACTCAACTCATACGGCCATTTTGATATTTCTTGAAAATCACTGACCAAGTCTCCACAAATCATAAGTGCTTGGTAAGTGGAAATTTTCACCTTTTTCCATCATTCACAAAATGCCATACTCAACTCATACGGCCATTTTGATATTTCTTGAAAATCACTGACCAAGTCTCCACAAATCATAGGTGCTTGGTAAGTGGAAATTTTCACCTTTTTCCATCATTCACAAAATGCCGTACTCAACTCATACGGCCATTTTGATATTTCTTGAAAATCACTGACCAAGTCTCCACAAATCATAGGTGCTTGTAAAGGGGAAATTTTCACCTTTTCCCATCACTCACAAAATGCCGTACTCAACTCATACGGCCATTTTGATATTTCTTGACCAAGTCTCCTAAAATCATAGGTGCTTGTAAAGAGGAAATTTTCACCTTTTTCCATCATTCACAAAATGCCCTACTCAACTCATACGGCCATTTTGATATTTCTTGAAAATGACTGACCAAGTCTCCACAAATCATAGGTGCTTGTAAAGGGGAAATTTTCACCTTTTTCCATCATTCACAAAATGCCGTACTCAACTCATAAGGCCATTTTGATATTTCTTGAAAATCACTGACCAAGTCTCCTAAAATCATAGGTGCTTGTAAAGAGGAAATTTTCACCTTTTTCCATCATTCACAAAATGCCATACTCAACTCATACGGCCATTTTGATATTTCTTGAAAATCACTGACCAAGTCTCCACAAATCATAGGTGCTTGGTAAGTGGAAATTTTCACCTTTTTCCATCATTCACAAAATGCCGTACTCAACTCATACGGCCATTTTGATATTTCTTGAAAATCACTGACCAAGTCTCCACAAATCATAGGTGCTTGGTAAGTGGAAATTTTCACCTTTTTCCATCATTCACAAAATGCCGTACTCAACTCATACGGCCATTTTGATATTTCTTGAAAATCACTGACCAAGTCTCCACAAATCATAGGTGCTTGATAAGTGGAAATTTTCACCTTTTTCCATCATTCACAAAATGCCGTACTCAACTCATACGGCCATTTTGATATTTCTTGAAAATCATTGACCAAGTCTCCACAAATCATAGGTGCTTGGTAAGTGGAAATTTTCACCTTTTTCCATCATTCACAAAATGCCGTACTCAACTCATACGGCCATTTTGATATTTCTTGAAAATCACTGACCAAGTCTCCACAAATCATAGGTGCTTGGTAAGTGGAAATTTTCACCTTTTTCCATCATTCACAAAATGCCGTACTCAACTCATACGGCCATTTTGATATTTCTTGAAAAACACTGACCAAGTCTCCACAAATCATAGGTGCTTGATAAGTGGAAATTTTCACCTTTTTCCATCATTCACAAAATGCCGTACTCAACTCATACGGCCATTTTGATATTTCTTGAAAATCACTGACCAAGTCTCCACAAATCATAGGTGCTTGGTAAGTGGAAATTTTCACCTTTTCCCATCACTCACAAAATGCCGTACTCAACTCATACGGCCATTTTGATATTTCTTGACCAAGTCTCCACAAATCATAGGTGCTTGGTAAGTGGAAATTTTCACCTTTTTCCATCATTCACAAAATGCCGTACTCAACTCATACGGCCATTTTGATATTTCTTGAAAATGACTGACCAAGTCTCCACAAATCATAGGTGCTTGTAAAGGGGAAATTTTCACCTTTTTCCATCATTCACAAAATGCCGTACTCAACTCATACGGCCATTTTGATATTTCTTGAAAATCACTGACCAAGTCTCCACAAATCATAAGTGCTTGGTAAGTGGAAATTTTCACCTTTTTCCATCATTCACAAAATGCCATACTCAACTCATACGGCCATTTTGATATTTCTTGAAAATCACTGACCAAGTCTCCACAAATCATAGGTGCTTGGTAAGTGGAAATTTTCACCTTTTTCCATCATTCACAAAATGCCGTACTCAACTCATACGGCCATTTTGATATTTCTTGAAAATCACTGACCAAGTCTCCACAAATCATAGGTGCTTGGTAAGTGGAAATTTTCACCTTTTTCCATCATTCACAAAATGCCGTACTCAACTCATACAGCCATTTTGATATTTCTTGAAAATCACTGACCAAGTCTCCACAAATCATAGGTGCTTGTAAAGGGGAAATTTTCACCTTTTTCCATCATTCACAAAATGCCGTACTCAACTCATACGGCCATTTTGATATTTCTTGAAAATCATTGACCAAGTCTCCACAAATCATAGGTGCTTGGTAAGTGGAAATTTTCACCTTTTTCCATCATTCACAAAATGCCGTACTCAACTCATACAGCCATTTTGATATTTCTTGAAAATCACTGACCAAGTCTCCACAAATCATAGGTGCTTGGTATGTGGAAATTTTCACCTTTTTCCATCATTCACAAAATGCCGTACTCAACTCATACGGCCATTTTGATATTTCTTGAAAATCACTGACCAAGTCTCCACAAATCATAGGTGCTTGATAAGTGGAAATTTTCACCTTTTTCCATCATTCACAAAATGCCGTACTCAACTCATACGGCCATTTTGATATTTCTTGAAAATCATTGACCAAGTCTCCACAAATCATAGGTGCTTGGTAAGTGGAAATTTTCACCTTTTTCCATCATTCACAAAATGCCGTACTCAACTCATAAGGCCATTTTGATATTTCTTGAAAATCACTGACCAAGTCTCCACAAATCATAGGTGCTTGGTAAGTGGAAATTTTCACCTTTTCCCATCACTCACAAAATGCTGTACTCAACTCATACGGCCATTTTGATATTTCTTGAAAATCACTGACCAAGTCTCCACAAATCATAGGTGCTTGATAAGTGGAAATTTTCACCTTTTTCCATCATTCACAAAATGCCGTACTCAACTCATACGGCCATTTTGATATTTCTTGAAAATCACTGACCAAGTCTCCACAAATCATAGGTGCTTGATAAGTGGAAATTTTCACCTTTTTCCATCATTCACAAAATGCCGTACTCAACTCATACGGCCATTTTGATATTTCTTGAAAATGACTGACCAAGTCTCCACAAATCATAGGTGCTTGTAAAGGGGAAATTTTCACCTTTTTCCATCATTCACAAAATGCCTTACTCAACTCATACGGCCATTTTGATATTTCTTGAAAATCACTGACCAAGTCTCCACAAATCATAGGTGCTTGATAAGTGGAAATTTTCACCTTTTTCCATCATTCACAAAATGCCGTACTCAACTCATACGGCCATTTTGATATTTCTTGAAAATCACTGACCAAGTCTCCACAAATCATAGGTGCTTGGTAAGTGGAAATTTTCACCTTTTTCCATCATTCACAAAATGCCGTACTCAACTCATACGGCCATTTTGATATTTCTTGAAAATCATTGACCAAGTCTCCACAAATCATAGGTGCTTGGTAAGTGGAAATTTTCACCTTTTTCCATCATTCACAAAATGCCGTACTCAACTCATACGGCCATTTTGATATTTCTTGAAAATCACTGACCAAGTCTCCACAAATCATAGGTGCTTGGTAAGTGGAAATTTTCACCTTTTTCCATCATTCACAAAATGCCATACTCAACTCATACGGCCATTTTGATATTTCTTGAAAATCACTGACCAAGTCTCCACAAATCATAGGTGCTTGATAAGTGGAAATTTTCACCTTTTTCCATCATTCACAAAATGCCGTACTCAACTCATACAGCCATTTTGATATTTCTTGAAAATCATTGACCAAGTCTCCACAAATCATAGGTGCTTGGTAAGTGGAAATTTTCACCTTTTTCCATCATTCACAAAATGCCGTACTCAACTCATACGGCCATTTTGATATTTCTTGAAAATCACTGACCAAATCTCCTAAAATCATAGGTGCTTGTAAAGAGGAAATTTTCACCTTTTTCCATCATTCACAAAATGCCGTACTCAACTCATAAGGCCATTTTGATATTTCTTGAAAATCACTGACCAAGTCTCCACAAATCATAGGTGCTTGGTAAGTGGAAATTTTCACCTTTTTCCATCATTCACAAAATGCCGTACTCAACTCATACGGCCATTTTGATATTTCTTGAAAATCACTGACCAAGTCTCCACAAATCATAGGTGCTTGTAAAGGGGAAATTTTCACCTTTTCCCATCACTCACAAAATGCTGTACTCAACTCATACGGCCATTTTGATATTTCTTGACCAAGTCTCCACAAATCATAGGTGCTTGGTAAGTGGAAATTTTCACCTTTTTCCATCATTCACAAAATGCCGTACTCAACTCATACGGCCATTTTTATATTTCTTGAAAATGACTGACCAAGTCTCCACAAATCATAGGTGCTTGTAAAGGGGAAATTTTCACCATTTTCCATCATTCACAAAATGCCGTACTCAACTCATACGGCCATTTTGATATTTCTTGAAAATCACTGACCAAGTCTCCACAAATCATAAGTGCTTGGTAAGTGGAAATTTTCACCTTTTTCCATCATTCACAAAATGCCATACTCAACTCATACGGCCATTTTGATATTTCTTGAAAATCACTGACCAAGTCTCCACAAATCATAGGTGCTTGGTAAGTGGAAATTTTCACCTTTTTCCATCATTCACAAAATGCCATACTCAACTCATACGGCCATTTTGATATTTCTTGAAAATCACTGACCAAGTCTCCACAAATCATAGGTGCTTGGTAAGTGGAAATTTTCACCTTTTTCCATCATTCACAAAATGCCGTACTCAACTCATACAGCCATTTTGATATTTCTTGAAAATCACTGACCAAGTCTCCACAAATCATAGGTGCTTGGTAAGTGGAAATTTTCACCTTTTTCCATCATTCACAAAATGCCGTACTCAACTCATACGGCCATTTTGATATTTCTTGAAAATCACTGACCAAGTCTCCACAAATCATAGGTGCTTGATAAGTGGAAATTTTCACCTTTTTCCATCATTCACAAAATGCCGTACTCAACTCATACGGCCATTTTGATATTTCTTGAAAATCATTGACCAAGTCTCCACAAATCATAGGTGCTTGGTAAGTGGAAATTTTCACCTTTTTCCATCATTCACAAAATGCCGTACTCAACTCATAAGGCCATTTTGATATTTCTTGAAAATCACTGACCAAGTCTCCACAAATCATAGGTGCTTGGTAAGTGGAAATTTTCACCTTTTCCCATCACTCACAAAATGCTGTACTCAACTCATACGGCCATTTTGATATTTCTTGAAAATCACTGACCAAGTCTCCACAAATCATAGGTGCTTGATAAGTGGAAATTTTCACCTTTTTCCATCATTCACAAAATGCCGTACTCAACTCATACGGCCATTTTGATATTTCTTGAAAATCACTGACCAAGTCTCCACAAATCATAGGTGCTTGATAAGTGGAAATTTTCACCTTTTTCCATCATTCACAAAATGCCGTACTCAACTCATACGGCCATTTTGATATTTCTTGAAAATGACTGACCAAGTCTCCACAAATCATAGGTGCTTGTAAAGGGGAAATTTTCACCTTTTTCCATCATTCACAAAATGCCTTACTCAACTCATACGGCCATTTTGATATTTCTTGAAAATCACTGACCAAGTCTCCACAAATCATAGGTGCTTGATAAGTGGAAATTTTCACCTTTTTCCATCATTCACAAAATGCCGTACTCAACTCATACGGCCATTTTGATATTTCTTGAAAATCACTGACCAAGTCTCCACAAATCATAGGTGCTTGGTAAGTGGAAATTTTCACCTTTTTCCATCATTCACAAAATGCCGTACTCAACTCATACGGCCATTTTGATATTTCTTGAAAATCATTGACCAAGTCTCCACAAATCATAGGTGCTTGGTAAGTGGAAATTTTCACCTTTTTCCATCATTCACAAAATGCCGTACTCAACTCATACGGCCATTTTGATATTTCTTGAAAATCACTGACCAAGTCTCCACAAATCATAGGTGCTTGGTAAGTGGAAATTTTCACCTTTTTCCATCATTCACAAAATGCCATACTCAACTCATACGGCCATTTTGATATTTCTTGAAAATCACTGACCAAGTCTCCACAAATCATAGGTGCTTGATAAGTGGAAATTTTCACCTTTTTCCATCATTCACAAAATGCCGTACTCAACTCATACAGCCATTTTGATATTTCTTGAAAATCATTGACCAAGTCTCCACAAATCATAGGTGCTTGGTAAGTGGAAATTTTCACCTTTTTCCATCATTCACAAAATGCCGTACTCAACTCATACGGCCATTTTGATATTTCTTGAAAATCACTGACCAAATCTCCTAAAATCATAGGTGCTTGTAAAGAGGAAATTTTCACCTTTTTCCATCATTCACAAAATGCCGTACTCAACTCATAAGGCCATTTTGATATTTCTTGAAAATCACTGACCAAGTCTCCACAAATCATAGGTGCTTGGTAAGTGGAAATTTTCACCTTTTTCCATCATTCACAAAATGCCGTACTCAACTCATACGGCCATTTTGATATTTCTTGAAAATCACTGACCAAGTCTCCACAAATCATAGGTGCTTGTAAAGGGGAAATTTTCACCTTTTCCCATCACTCACAAAATGCTGTACTCAACTCATACGGCCATTTTGATATTTCTTGAAAATGACTGACCAAGTCTCCACAAATCATAGGTGCTTGTAAAGGGGAAATTTTCACCATTTTCCATCATTCACAAAATGCCGTACTCAACTCATACGGCCATTTTGATATTTCTTGAAAATCACTGACCAAGTCTCCACAAATCATAGGTGCTTGATAAGTGGAAATTTTCACCTTTTTCCATCATTCACAAAATGCCGTACTCAACTCATACAGCCATTTTGATATTTCTTGAAAATCATTGACCAAGTCTCCACAAATCATAGGTGCTTGGTAAGTGGAAATTTTCACCTTTTTCCATCATTCACAAAATGCCGTACTCAACTCATACGGCCATTTTGATATTTCTTGAAAATCACTGACCAAATCTCCTAAAATCATAGGTGCTTGTAAAGAGGAAATTTTCACCTTTTTCCATCATTCACAAAATGCCGTACTCAACTCATAAGGCCATTTTGATATTTCTTGAAAATCACTGACCAAGTCTCCACAAATCATAGGTGCTTGGTAAGTGGAAATTTTCACCTTTTTCCATCATTCACAAAATGCCGTACTCAACTCATACGGCCATTTTGATATTTCTTGAAAATCACTGACCAAGTCTCCACAAATCATAGGTGCTTGTAAAGGGGAAATTTTCACCTTTTCCCATCACTCACAAAATGCTGTACTCAACTCATACGGCCATTTTGATATTTCTTGAAAATGACTGACCAAGTCTCCACAAATCATAGGTGCTTGTAAAGGGGAAATTTTCACCATTTTCCATCATTCACAAAATGCCGTACTCAACTCATACGGCCATTTTGATATTTCTTGAAAATCACTGACCAAGTCTCCACAAATCATAAGTGCTTGGTAAGTGGAAATTTTCACCTTTTTCCATCATTCACAAAATGCCATACTCAACTCATACGGCCATTTTGATATTTCTTGAAAATCACTGACCAAGTCTCCACAAATCATAGGTGCTTGGTAAGTGGAAATTTTCACCTTTTTCCATCATTCACAAAATGCCATACTCAACTCATACGGCCATTTTGATATTTCTTGAAAATCACTGACCAAGTCTCCACAAATCATAGGTGCTTGGTAAGTGGAAATTTTCACCTTTTTCCATCATTCACAAAATGCCGTACTCAACTCATACAGCCATTTTGATATTTCTTGAAAATCACTGACCAAGTCTCCACAAATCATAGGTGCTTGTAAAGGGGAAATTTTCACCTTTTTCCATCATTCACAAAATGCCGTACTCAACTCATACGGCCATTTTGATATTTCTTGAAAATCATTGACCAAGTCTCCACAAATCATAGGTGCTTGGTAAGTGGAAATTTTCACCTTTTTCCATCATTCACAAAATGCCGTACTCAACTCATACAGCCATTTTGATATTTCTTGAAAATCACTGACCAAGTCTCCACAAATCATAGGTGCTTGGTAAGTGGAAATTTTCACCTTTTTCCATCATTCACAAAATGCCGTACTCAACTCATACGGCCATTTTGATATTTCTTGAAAATCACTGACCAAGTCTCCACAAATCATAGGTGCTTGATAAGTGGAAATTTTCACCTTTTTCCATCATTCACAAAATGCCGTACTCAACTCATACGGCCATTTTGATATTTCTTGAAAATCATTGACCAAGTCTCCACAAATCATAGGTGCTTGGTAAGTGGAAATTTTCACCTTTTTCCATCATTCACAAAATGCCGTACTCAACTCATAAGGCCATTTTGATATTTCTTGAAAATCACTGACCAAGTCTCCACAAATCATAGGTGCTTGGTAAGTGGAAATTTTCACCTTTTCCCATCACTCACAAAATGCCGTACTCAACTCATACGGCCATTTTGATATTTCTTGAAAATCACTGACCAAGTCTCCACAAATCATAGGTGCTTGATAAGTGGAAATTTTCACCTTTTTCCATCATTCACAAAATGCCGTACTCAACTCATACGGCCATTTTGATATTTCTTGAAAATCACTGACCAAGTCTCCACAAATCATAGGTGCTTGATAAGTGGAAATTTTCACCTTTTTCCATCATTCACAAAATGCCGTACTCAACTCATACGGCCATTTTGATATTTCTTGAAAATCACTGACCAAGTCTCCACAAATCATAGGTGCTTGGTAAGTGGAAATTTTCACCTTTTTCCATCATTCACAAAATGCCGTACTCAACTCATACGGCCATTTTGATATTTCTTGAAAATCACTGACCAAGTCTCCACAAATCATAGGTGCTTGATAAGTGGAAATTTTCACCTTTTTCCATCATTCACAAAATGCCGTACTCAACTCATACGGCCATTTTGATATTTCTTGAAAATCACTGACCAAGTCTCCACAAATCATAGGTGCTTGGTAAGTGGAAATTTTCACCTTTTTCCATCATTCACAAAATGCCGTACTCAACTCATACGGCCATTTTGATATTTCTTGAAAATCATTGACCAAGTCTCCACAAATCATAGGTGCTTGGTAAGTGGAAATTTTCACCTTTTTCCATCATTCACAAAATGCCGTACTCAACTCATACGGCCATTTTGATATTTCTTGAAAATCACTGACCAAGTCTCCACAAATCATAGGTGCTTGGTAAGTGGAAATTTTCACCTTTTTCCATCATTCACAAAATGCCGTACTCAACTCATACGGCCATTTTGATATTTCTTGAAAATCACTGACCAAGTCTCCACAAATCATAGGTGCTTGATAAGTGGAAATTTTCACCTTTTTCCATCATTCACAAAATGCAGTACTCAACTCATACAGCCATTTTGATATTTCTTGAAAATCATTGACCAAGTCTCCACAAATCATAGGTGCTTGGTAAGTGGAAATTTTCACCTTTTTCCATCATTCACAAAATGCCGTACTCAACTCATACGGCCATTTTGATATTTCTTGAAAATCACTGACCAAATCTCCTAAAATCATAGGTGCTTGTAAAGAGGAAATTTTCACCTTTTTCCATCATTCACAAAATGCCGTACTCAACTCATAAGGCCATTTTGATATTTCTTGAAAATCACTGACCAAGTCTCCACAAATCATAGGTGCTTGGTAAGTGGAAATTTTCACCTTTTTCCATCATTCACAAAATGTCGTACTCAACTCATACGGCCATTTTGATATTTCTTGAAAATCACTGACCAAGTCTCCACAAATCATAGGTGCTTGTAAAGGGGAAATTTTCACCTTTTCCCATCACTCACAAAATGCTGTACTCAACTCATACGGCCATTTTGATATTTCTTGACCAAGTCTCCACAAATCATAGGTGCTTGGTAAGTGGAAATTTTCACCTTTTTCCATCATTCACAAAATGCCGTACTCAACTCATACGGCCATTTTGATATTTCTTGAAAATGACTGACCAAGTCTCCACAAATCATAGGTGCTTGTAAAGGGGAAATTTTCACCTTTTTCCATCATTCACAAAATGCCGTACTCAACTCATACGGCCATTTTGATATTTCTTGAAAATCACTGACCAAGTCTCCACAAATCATAAGTGCTTGGTAAGTGGAATTTTTCACCTTTTTCCATCATTCACAAAATGCCATACTCAACTCATACGGCCATTTTGATATTTCTTGAAAATCACTGACCAAGTCTCCACAAATCATAGGTGCTTGGTAAGTGGAAATTTTCACCTTTTTCCATCATTCACAAAATGCCGTACTCAACTCATACAGCCATTTTGATATTTCTTGAAAATCACTGACCAAGTCTCCACAAATCATAGGTGCTTGTAAAGGGGAAATTTTCACCTTTTTCCATCATTCACAAAATGCCGTACTCAACTCATACGGCCATTTTGATATTTCTTGAAAATCATTGACCAAGTCTCCACAAATCATAGGTGCTTGGTAAGTGGAAATTTTCACCTTTTTCCATCATTCACAAAATGCCGTACTCAACTCATACAGCCATTTTGATATTTCTTGAAAATCACTGACCAAGTCTCCACAAATCATAGGTGCTTGGTAAGTGGAAATTTTCACCTTTTTCCATCATTCACAAAATGCCGTACTCAACTCATACGGCCATTTTGATATTTCTTGAAAATCACTGACCAAGTCTCCACAAATCATAGGTGCTTGATAAGTGGAAATTTTCACCTTTTTCCATCATTCACAAAATGCCGTACTCAACTCATACGGCCATTTTGATATTTCTTGAAAATCATTGACCAAGTCTCCACAAATCATAGGTGCTTGGTAAGTGGAAATTTTCACCTTTTTCCATCATTCACAAAATGCCGTACTCAACTCATACGGCCATTTTGATATTTCTTGAAAATCACTGACCAAGTCTCCACAAATCATAGGTGCTTGGTAAGTGGAAATTTTCACCTTTTTCCATCATTCACAAAATGCCGTACTCAACTCATACGGCCATTTTGATATTTCTTGAAAAACACTGACCAAGTCTCCACAAATCATAGGTGCTTGGTAAGTGGAAATTTTCACCTTTTTCCATCATTCACAAAATGCCGTACTCAACTCATAAGGCCATTTTGATATTTCTTGAAAATCACTGACCAAGTCTCCACAAATCATAGGTGCTTGGTAAGTGGAAATTTTCACCTTTTCCTATCACTCACAAAATGCCGTACTCAACTCATACGGCCATTTTGATATTTCTTGACCAAGTCTCCACAAATCATAGGTGCTTGGTAAGTGGAAATTTTCACCTTTTTCCATCATTCACAAAATGCCGTACTCAACTCATACGGCCATTTTGATATTTCTTGAAAATGACTGACCAAGTCTCCACAAATCATAGGTGCTTGTAAAGGGGAAATTTTCACCATTTTCCATCATTCACAAAATGCCGTACTCAACTCATACGGCCATTTTGATATTTCTTGAAAATCATTGACCAAGTCTCCACAAATCATAGGTGCTTGGTAAGTGGAAATTTTCACCTTTTTCCATCATTCACAAAATGCCGTACTCAACTCATACAGCCATTTTGATATTTCTTGAAAATCACTGACCAAGTCTCCACAAATCATAGGTGCTTGGTAAGTGGAAATTTTCACCTTTTTCCATCATTCACAAAATGCCGTACTCAACTCATACGGCCATTTTGATATTTCTTGAAAATCACTGACCAAGTCTCCACAAATCATAGGTGCTTGATAAGTGGAAATTTTCACCTTTTTCCATCATTCACAAAATGCCGTACTCAACTCATACGGCCATTTTGATATTTCTTGAAAATCATTGACCAAGTCTCCACAAATCATAGGTGCTTGGTAAGTGGAAATTTTCACCTTTTTCCATCATTCACAAAATGCCGTACTCAACTCATAAGGCCATTTTGATATTTCTTGAAAATCACTGACCAAGTCTCCACAAATCATAGGTGCTTGGTAAGTGGAAATTTTCACCTTTTCCCATCACTCACAAAATGCCGTACTCAACTCATACGGCCATTTTGATATTTCTTGAAAATCACTGACCAAGTCTCCACAAATCATAGGTGCTTGATAAGTGGAAATTTTCACCTTTTTCCATCATTCACAAAATGCCGTACTCAACTCATACGGCCATTTTGATATTTCTTGAAAATCACTGACCAAGTCTCCACAAATCATAGGTGCTTGATAAGTGGAAATTTTCACCTTTTTCCATCATTCACAAAATGCCGTACTCAACTCATACGGCCATTTTGATATTTCTTGAAAATCACTGACCAAGTCTCCACAAATCATAGGTGCTTGGTAAGTGGAAATTTTCACCTTTTTCCATCATTCACAAAATGCCGTACTCAACTCATACGGCCATTTTGATATTTCTTGAAAATCACTGACCAAGTCTCCACAAATCATAGGTGCTTGATAAGTGGAAATTTTCACCTTTTTCCATCATTCACAAAATGCCGTACTCAACTCATACGGCCATTTTGATATTTCTTGAAAATCACTGACCAAGTCTCCACAAATCATAGGTGCTTGGTAAGTGGAAATTTTCACCTTTTTCCATCATTCACAAAATGCCGTACTCAACTCATACGGCCATTTTGATATTTCTTGAAAATCATTGACCAAGTCTCCACAAATCATAGGTGCTTGGTAAGTGGAAATTTTCACCTTTTTCCATCATTCACAAAATGCCGTACTCAACTCATACGGCCATTTTGATATTTCTTGAAAATCACTGACCAAGTCTCCACAAATCATAGGTGCTTGGTAAGTGGAAATTTTCACCTTTTTCCATCATTCACAAAATGCCGTACTCAACTCATACGGCCATTTTGATATTTCTTGAAAATCACTGACCAAGTCTCCACAAATCATAGGTGCTTGATAAGTGGAAATTTTCACCTTTTTCCATCATTCACAAAATGCAGTACTCAACTCATACAGCCATTTTGATATTTCTTGAAAATCATTGACCAAGTCTCCACAAATCATAGGTGCTTGGTAAGTGGAAATTTTCACCTTTTTCCATCATTCACAAAATGCCGTACTCAACTCATACGGCCATTTTGATATTTCTTGAAAATCACTGACCAAATCTCCTAAAATCATAGGTGCTTGTAAAGAGGAAATTTTCACCTTTTTCCATCATTCACAAAATGCCGTACTCAACTCATAAGGCCATTTTGATATTTCTTGAAAATCACTGACCAAGTCTCCACAAATCATAGGTGCTTGGTAAGTGGAAATTTTCACCTTTTTCCATCATTCACAAAATGCCGTACTCAACTCATACGGCCATTTTGATATTTCTTGAAAATCACTGACCAAGTCTCCACAAATCATAGGTGCTTGTAAAGGGGAAATTTTCACCTTTTCCCATCACTCACAAAATGCTGTACTCAACTCATACGGCCATTTTGATATTTCTTGACCAAGTCTCCACAAATCATAGGTGCTTGGTAAGTGGAAATTTTCACCTTTTTCCATCATTCACAAAATGCCGTACTCAACTCATACGGCCATTTTGATATTTCTTGAAAATGACTGACCAAGTCTCCACAAATCATAGGTGCTTGTAAAGGGGAAATTTTCACCTTTTTCCATCATTCACAAAATGCCGTACTCAACTCATACGGCCATTTTGATATTTCTTGAAAATCACTGACCAAGTCTCCACAAATCATAAGTGCTTGGTAAGTGGAATTTTTCACCTTTTTCCATCATTCACAAAATGCCATACTCAACTCATACGGCCATTTTGATATTTCTTGAAAATCACTGACCAAGTCTCCACAAATCATAGGTGCTTGGTAAGTGGAAATTTTCACCTTTTTCCATCATTCACAAAATGCCGTACTCAACTCATACAGCCATTTTGATATTTCTTGAAAATCACTGACCAAGTCTCCACAAATCATAGGTGCTTGTAAAGGGGAAATTTTCACCTTTTTCCATCATTCACAAAATGCCGTACTCAACTCATACGGCCATTTTGATATTTCTTGAAAATCATTGACCAAGTCTCCACAAATCATAGGTGCTTGGTAAGTGGAAATTTTCACCTTTTTCCATCATTCACAAAATGCCGTACTCAACTCATACAGCCATTTTGATATTTCTTGAAAATCACTGACCAAGTCTCCACAAATCATAGGTGCTTGGTAAGTGGAAATTTTCACCTTTTTCCATCATTCACAAAATGCCGTACTCAACTCATACGGCCATTTTGATATTTCTTGAAAATCACTGACCAAGTCTCCACAAATCATAGGTGCTTGATAAGTGGAAATTTTCACCTTTTTCCATCATTCACAAAATGCCGTACTCAACTCATACGGCCATTTTGATATTTCTTGAAAATCATTGACCAAGTCTCCACAAATCATAGGTGCTTGGTAAGTGGAAATTTTCACCTTTTTCCATCATTCACAAAATGCCGTACTCAACTCATACGGCCATTTTGATATTTCTTGAAAATCACTGACCAAGTCTCCACAAATCATAGGTGCTTGGTAAGTGGAAATTTTCACCTTTTTCCATCATTCACAAAATGCCGTACTCAACTCATACGGCCATTTTGATATTTCTTGAAAAACACTGACCAAGTCTCCACAAATCATAGGTGCTTGGTAAGTGGAAATTTTCACCTTTTTCCATCATTCACAAAATGCCGTACTCAACTCATAAGGCCATTTTGATATTTCTTGAAAATCACTGACCAAGTCTCCACAAATCATAGGTGCTTGGTAAGTGGAAATTTTCACCTTTTCCCATCACTCACAAAATGCCGTACTCAACTCATACGGCCATTTTGATATTTCTTGACCAAGTCTCCACAAATCATAGGTGCTTGGTAAGTGGAAATTTTCACCTTTTTCCATCATTCACAAAATGCCGTACTCAACTCATACGGCCATTTTGATATTTCTTGAAAATGACTGACCAAGTCTCCACAAATCATAGGTGCTTGTAAAGGGGAAATTTTCACCATTTTCCATCATTCACAAAATGCCGTACTCAACTCATACGGCCATTTTGATATTTCTTGAAAATCACTGACCAAGTCTCCACAAATCATAAGTGCTTGGTAGGTGGAAATTTTCACCTTTTTCCATCATTCACAAAATGCCATACTCAACTCATACGGCCATTTTGATATTTCTTGAAAATCACTGACCAAGTCTCCACAAATAATAGGTGCTTGGTAAGTGGAAATTTTCACCTTTTTCCATCATTCACAAAATGCCGTACTCAACTCATACGGCCATTTTGATATTTCTTGAAAATCACTGACCAAGTCTCCACAAATCATAGGTGCTTGTAAAGGGGAAATTTTCACCTTTTTCCATCATTCACAAAATGCCGTACTCAACTCATACGGCCATTTTGATATTTCTTGAAAATCACTGACCAAATCTCCTAAAATCATAGGTGCTTGTAAAGAGGAAATTTTCACCTTTTTCCATCATTCACAAAATGCCGTACTCAACTCATACGGCCATTTTGATATTTCTTGAAAATCACTGACCAAGTCTCCACAAATCATAGGTGCTTGGTAAGTGGAAATTTTCACCTTTTTCCATCATTCACAAAATGCCGTACTCAACTCATACGGCCATTTTGATATTTCTTGACCAAGTCTCCACAAATCATAGGTGCTTGGTAAGTGGAAATTTTCACCTTTTTCCATCATTCACAAAATGCCGTACTCAACTCATACGGCCATTTTGATATTTCTTGAAAATGACTGACCAAGTCTCCACAAATCATAGGTGCTTGTAAAGGGGAAATTTTCACCTTTTTCCATCATTCACAAAATGCTGTACTCAACTCATACGGCCATTTTGATATTTCTTGAAAATCACTGACCAAGTCTCCTAAAATCATAGGTGCTTGTAAAGAGGAAATTTTCACCTTTTTCCATCATTCTCAAAATGCCGTACTCAACTCATACGGCCATTTTGATATTTCTTGAAAATCACTGACCAAGTCTCCACAAATCATAGGTGCTTGGTAAGTGGAAATTTTCACCTTTTTCCATCATTCACAAAATGCCGTACTCAACTCATACGGCCATTTTGATATTTCTTGAAAATCACTGACCAAGTCTCCACAAATCATTGGGGCTTGTAAAGGGGAAATTTTCACCTTTTTCCATCATTCACAAAATGCCGTACTCAACTCATACGGCCATTTTGATATTTCTTGATCAAGTCTCCACAAATTATAGGTGCTTGTAAAGGGGAAATTTTCACCTTTTTCCATCATTCACAAAATGCCGTACTCAACTCATAGGGCCATTTTGATATTTCTTGAAAATCACTGACCAAGTCTCCACAAATCATAGGTGCTTGGTAAGTGGAAATTTTCACCTTTTTCCATCATTCACAAAATGCCGTACTCAACTCATACGGCCATTTTGATATTTCTTGAAAATCACTGACCAAGTCTCCACAAATCATAGGTGCTTGATAAGTGGAAATTTTCACCTTTTTCCATCATTCACAAAATGCCGTACTCAACTCATACGGCCATTTTGATATTTCTTGAAAATCATTGACCAAGTCTCCACAAATCATAGGTGCTTGGTAAGTGGAAATTTTCACCTTTTTCCATCATTCACAAAATGCCGTACTCAACTCATACGGCCATTTTGATATTTCTTGAAAATCACTGACCAAGTCTCCACAAATCATAGGTGCTTGGTAAGTGGAAATTTTCACCTTTTTCCATCATTCACAAAATGCCGTACTCAACTCATACGGCCATTTTGATATTTCTTGAAAAACACTGCCCATGTAGAAAAAACCTACTAGTTTAAATATAAAAAATCAGTAGTGTTTCCCAGCAGTTTTTTGCCAGTAGTGATCCATTACTACTACTTGTGAGTTGGTTTCCCTGTAGTGAGAAATCAGTGGGACCACTATAGTTGTCCCAGTAATTTTCCCTCTAGGAAAATGCCATTAGTTAGTAGTGTAGTAGTGAATCACCACTGGCAAAAAACTACTGGATAACACTACTGATCAGGTAGTAGTGTTGACAGTAAAGATACACTACTAAGGAAATAGTGTAGTAAGGAATCACTATTGGCAAAAAACTACTGGCAGTAGGTAGGGTCAGATACCTACAGAGGAGTAGTAGTAGTGAATTACTACAGAAAACACTATTTATTCAAAGTGGCAATGTGCTACTACTAGTGGTGATCACTACTGGCACTTACCTACTCGGAATCACCTCTGATTTCTCCTACTGTGTATACACATTACCTTATTCACTACTAATAAGGGACACTACTAGTTACCTTGGTTTAGAGGAGCACGCCACTAGTGCTGGTGACTAAAGCGCACCTAAATGATGCATATATGCCAATCGAGCCTCCTTTAGGGCAGAAATTTTTTTAAACCAATTTTGAGTTTTTTGTCCTTGTAAAAACATGAACATGTGGGGAATAATTTTCCAAATTTTTTGAGATATGTTTGAGCTGTTTAAGTCAAGTTTATAAATAAAAAATTATTTTTTGGAAAATCAAAGAAGAAAAATTTAATAGTTGTTGTGCTTTGTAAGTGTCTGTCAATAGGTCTATGCTTTTTCAACATGAGTGAGGTTGACAAAAATTATTCTGGAGTTATGAGGTAAAAGTGATGTGTTTATTTTTTCTTGTATTGATAAATGTTTGCTTAATACATCTGTAGGTATTTTCTTTTTCCACTAGTTGAGAGTAATTGACATTTTTTTTCAAAGTAAAATTTACAGATGCAGATGGAAACAAAGAAGCAAGTTGATAGAAATTTTCAGAAAAATGCTATTAATTAGTGAAAATTGTTTTGATTCTTTTCTGAATTTTTTCATAAAACTATCAAAGAAAAATTCCCTTTACTGAACAACTTCAATAGCTCATAAAGAAAAACAGGCGTAAACATCTCAAGCTCAACAGAATTAAAATAAAATTGGGTCAACTAGTAATGCTGGTGTTTTATACATAATTATTTTGATCAAATTTCATTTTGGGTAGGTATTATAGGAAATTTTATTGAAGTTTTTCAATCTTTAATCTTATTTATAAATTTCTTTTGGGGATGAAATTTTTTTCACACTTGGTAATTTCTCAATTATTCTTACCTACCTACAGCTTCCGAATTTCACAATGAAATTTCAAACTTAGTTTCAAAATCATTGTGCCTTTTCTCCTTATACTTATAAAACTTTCATTTTATTTAAAGCAGAAATTTTTCAATTTTCAAAAACACAAAAATTTTGAAAAAAAAATGTAATTTCAATTTTTGTAATAATTACCAGTTAGTTCTTATTTTTGTGAAATTAAAATTCCAAAAAGAAATTTGATCAGAAAAAAACGAGTTGTTTTAACTTGCACTTGTCACTGTATTCCAATTTCGCTGGGATATACCTAATAAACATTTTTCCTTGTGAGCTGTTGAAATTCTTGAAAAAAAAATGATCAATGAAATGTTGTTATTTGGAGCATTAAATTTTTCCTTTGAGAATCATAGTTATAAAAAATTGAGAAAAACACTGTAGTATTTCAGCATGCAGCACTCGAATGTAGAATTAAAACAATACCCATTCATAAAGTAATGAATTGAATACTCACTCTAAGTTACTAATGATTAGTAAAAAACTACTCCTAACAATATGTTTTTTTTTGTGTCAGTGAAAATTACTCACATTTTAGTAACACTTTACTACTCAATATCCTATACATCAGTAGCGTATGGTGGCATTCCTACTCCTTGCAGTAAGGCTATAAGAAGTTTTTTATGACACATCAGTAGTGTGTAGTAGAACATCACTCTACAATTAGTGATGCTTCACTACTTGATATCCTATAACATTAGTAGTGTGTGGTGGAATTTCTACTCCAAGCAATGAGGCTGCAATAAGTTTTCACTACATGTCAGTAGTGTGCAAGTGAACATTACTGCATATTAGTAACACTTCATTACTTAATATCCTACTCATCAGTAGTGTGTAGGTGAACATACTACTGACATGTAGGGTATGGAGTAGTGAAATGTAACTGATGTATAGTGAAAACCCTCTTACTGGTCTACTAATGAGTATTGATTGTCATTCACTCACCACTGATGTGTAGAATGTTCACTAGTGAAGTGTCACTGATCCATAGTGAATCATCACTACAACACTACTACTGTGTAGTGAAATACTACACAGTAGTAAAGAATGCAGTATCGAAGCACCACTAGAGTGTGCTAATAACTACTCACAAACTACTGCTGTGTAGTATAAAACTACATATTTCAGTAGGTTTTTTCTACGTGGGTGACCAAGTCTCCACAAATCATAGGTGCTTGGTAAGTGGAAATTTTCACCTTTTTCCATCATTCACAAAATGCCATACTCAACTCATACGGCCATTTTGATATTTCTTGAAAATCACTGACCAAGTCTCCACAAATAATAGGTGCTTGGTAAGTGGAAATTTTCACCTTTTTCCATCATTCACAAAATGCCGTACTCAACTCATACGGCCATTTTGATATTTCTTGAAAATCACTGACCAAGTCTCCACAAATCATAGGTGCTTGTAAAGGGGAAATTTTCACCTTTTTCCATCATTCACAAAATGCCGTACTCAACTCATACGGCCATTTTGATATTTCTTGAAAATCACTGACCAAATCTCCTAAAATCATAGGTGCTTGTAAAGAGGAAATTTTCACCTTTTTCCATCATTCACAAAATGCCGTACTCAACTCATACGGCCATTTTGATATTTCTTGAAAATCACTGACCAAGTCTCCACAAATCATAGGTGCTTGGTAAGTGGAAATTTTCACCTTTTTCCATCATTCACAAAATGCCGTACTCAACTCATACGGCCATTTTGATATTTCTTGACCAAGTCTCCACAAATCATAGGTGCTTGGTAAGTGGAAATTTTCACCTTTTTCCATCATTCACAAAATGCCGTACTCAACTCATACGGCCATTTTGATATTTCTTGAAAATGACTGACCAAGTCTCCACAAATCATAGGTGCTTGTAAAGGGGAAATTTTCACCTTTTTCCATCATTCACAAAATGCTGTACTCAACTCATACGGCCATTTTGATATTTCTTGAAAATCACTGACCAAGTCTCCTAAAATCATAGGTGCTTGTAAAGAGGAAATTTTCACCTTTTTCCATCATTCTCAAAATGCCGTACTCAACTCATACGGCCATTTTGATATTTCTTGAAAATCACTGACCAAGTCTCCACAAATCATAGGTGCTTGGTAAGTGGAAATTTTCACCTTTTTCCATCATTCACAAAATGCCGTACTCAACTCATACGGCCATTTTGATATTTCTTGAAAATCACTGACCAAGTCTCCACAAATCATTGGGGCTTGTAAAGGGGAAATTTTCACCTTTTTCCATCATTCACAAAATGCCGTACTCAACTCATACGGCCATTTTGATATTTCTTGATCAAGTCTCCACAAATTATAGGTGCTTGTAAAGGGGAAATTTTCACCTTTTTCCATCATTCACAAAATGCCGTACTCAACTCATAGGGCCATTTTGATATTTCTTGAAAATCACTGACCAAGTCTCCACAAATCATAGGTGCTTGGTAAGTGGAAATTTTCACCTTTTTCCATCATTCACAAAATGCCGTACTCAACTCATACGGCCATTTTGATATTTCTTGAAAATCACTGACCAAGTCTCCACAAATCATAGGTGCTTGATAAGTGGAAATTTTCACCTTTTTCCATCATTCACAAAATGCCGTACTCAACTCATACGGCCATTTTGATATTTCTTGAAAATCATTGACCAAGTCTCCACAAATCATAGGTGCTTGGTAAGTGGAAATTTTCACCTTTTTCCATCATTCACAAAATGCCGTACTCAACTCATACGGCCATTTTGATATTTCTTGAAAATCACTGACCAAGTCTCCACAAATCATAGGTGCTTGGTAAGTGGAAATTTTCACCTTTTTCCATCATTCACAAAATGCCGTACTCAACTCATACGGCCATTTTGATATTTCTTGAAAAACACTGCCCATGTAGAAAAAACCTACTAGTTTAAATATAAAAAATCAGTAGTGTTTCCCAGCAGTTTTTTGCCAGTAGTGATCCATTACTACTACTTGTGAGTTGGTTTCCCTGTAGTGAGAAATCAGTGGGACCACTATAGTTGTCCCAGTAATTTTCCCTCTAGGAAAATGCCATTAGTTAGTAGTGTAGTAGTGAATCACCACTGGCAAAAAACTACTGGATAACACTACTGATCAGGTAGTAGTGTTGACAGTAAAGATACACTACTAAGGAAATAGTGTAGTAAGGAATCACTATTGGCAAAAAACTACTGGCAGTAGGTAGGGTCAGATACCTACAGAGGAGTAGTAGTAGTGAATTACTACAGAAAACACTATTTATTCAAAGTGGCAATGTGCTACTACTAGTGGTGATCACTACTGGCACTTACCTACTCGGAATCACCTCTGATTTCTCCTACTGTGTATACACATTACCTTATTCACTACTAATAAGGGACACTACTAGTTACCTTGGTTTAGAGGAGCACGCCACTAGTGCTGGTGACTAAAGCGCACCTAAATGATGCATATATGCCAATCGAGCCTCCTTTAGGGCAGAAATTTTTTTAAACCAATTTTGAGTTTTTTGTCCTTGTAAAAACATGAACATGTGGGGAATAATTTTCCAAATTTTTTGAGATATGTTTGAGCTGTTTAAGTCAAGTTTATAAATAAAAAATTATTTTTTGGAAAATCAAAGAAGAAAAATTTAATAGTTGTTGTGCTTTGTAAGTGTCTGTCAATAGGTCTATGCTTTTTCAACATGAGTGAGGTTGACAAAAATTATTCTGGAGTTATGAGGTAAAAGTGATGTGTTTATTTTTTCTTGTATTGATAAATGTTTGCTTAATACATCTGTAGGTATTTTCTTTTTCCACTAGTTGAGAGTAATTGACATTTTTTTTCAAAGTAAAATTTACAGATGCAGATGGAAACAAAGAAGCAAGTTGATAGAAATTTTCAGAAAAATGCTATTAATTAGTGAAAATTGTTTTGATTCTTTTCTGAATTTTTTCATAAAATTATCAAAGAAAAATTCCCTTTACTGAACAACTTCAATAGCTCATAAAGAAAAACAGGCGTAAACATCTCAAGCTCAACAGAATTAAAATAAAATTGGGTCAACTAGTAATGCTGGTGTTTTATACATAATTATTTTGATCAAATTTCATTTTGGGTAGGTATTATAGGAAATTTTATTGAAGTTTTTCAATCTTTAATCTTATTTATAAATTTCTTTTGGGGATGAAATTTTTTTCACACTTGGTAATTTCTCAATTATTCTTACCTACCTACAGCTTCCGAATTTCACAATGAAATTTCAAACTTAGTTTCAAAATCATTGTGCCTTTTCTCCTTATACTTATAAAACTTTCATTTTATTTAAAGCAGAAATTTTTCAATTTTCAAAAACACAAAAATTTTGAAAAAAAAATGTAATTTCAATTTTTGTAATAATTACCAGTTAGTTCTTATTTTTGTGAAATTAAAATTCCAAAAAGAAATTTGATCAGAAAAAAACGAGTTGTTTTAACTTGCACTTGTCACTGTATTCCAATTTCGCTGGGATATACCTAATAAACATTTTTCCTTGTGAGCTGTTGAAATTCTTGAAAAAAAAATGATCAATGAAATGTTGTTATTTGGAGCATTAAATTTTTCCTTTGAGAATCATAGTTATAAAAAATTGAGAAAAACACTGTAGTATTTCAGCATGCAGCACTCGAATGTAGAATTAAAACAATACCCATTCATAAAGTAATGAATTGAATACTCACTCTAAGTTACTAATGATTAGTAAAAAACTACTCCTAACAATATGTTTTTTTTTGTGTCAGTGAAAATTACTCACATTTTAGTAACACTTTACTACTCAATATCCTATACATCAGTAGCGTATGGTGGCATTCCTACTCCTTGCAGTAAGGCTATAAGAAGTTTTTTATGACACATCAGTAGTGTGTAGTAGAACATCACTCTACAATTAGTGATGCTTCACTACTTGATATCCTATAACATTAGTAGTGTGTGGTGGAATTTCTACTCCAAGCAATGAGGCTGCAATAAGTTTTCACTACATGTCAGTAGTGTGCAAGTGAACATTACTGCATATTAGTAACACTTCATTACTTAATATCCTACTCATCAGTAGTGTGTAGGTGAACATACTACTGACATGTAGGGTATGGAGTAGTGAAATGTAACTGATGTATAGTGAAAACCCTCTTACTGGTCTACTAATGAGTATTGATTGTCATTCACTCACCACTGATGTGTAGAATGTTCACTAGTGAAGTGTCACTGATCCATAGTGAATCATCACTACAACACTACTACTGTGTAGTGAAATACTACACAGTAGTAAAGAATGCAGTATCGAAGCACCACTAGAGTGTGCTAATAACTACTCACAAACTACTGCTGTGTAGTATAAAACTACATATTTCAGTAGGTTTTTTCTACGTGGGTGACCAAGTCTCCACAAATCATAGGTGCTTGATAAGTGGAAATTTTCACCTTTTTCCATCATTCACAAAATGCCGTACTCAACTCATAAGGCCATTTTGATATTTCTTGAAAATCACTGACCAAGTCTCCACAAATCATAGGTGCTTGGTAAGTGGAAATTTTCACCTTTTCCCATCACTCACAAAATGCCGTACTCAACTCATACGGCCATTTTGATATTTCTTGACCAAGTCTCCACAAATCATAGGTGCTTGGTAAGTGGAAATTTTCACCTTTTTCCATCATTCACAAAATGCCGTACTCAACTCATACGGCCATTTTGATATTTCTTGAAAATGACTGACCAAGTCTCCACAAATCATAGGTGCTTGTAAAGGGGAAATTTTCACCATTTTCCATCATTCACAAAATGCCGTACTCAACTCATACGGCCATTTTGATATTTCTTGAAAATCACTGACCAAGTCTCCACAAATCATAAGTGCTTGGTAAGTGGAAATTTTCACCTTTTTCCATCATTCACAAAATGCCATACTCAACTCATACGGCCATTTTGATATTTCTTGAAAATCACTGACCAAGTCTCCTAAAATCATAGGTGCTTGTAAAGAGGAAATTTTCACCTTTTTCCATCATTCTCAAAATGCCGTACTCAACTCATACGGCCATTTTGATATTTCTTGAAAATCACTGACCAAGTCTCCACAAATCATAGGTGCTTGGTAAGTGGAAATTTTCACCTTTTTCCATCATTCACAAAATGCCGTACTCAACTCATACGGCCATTTTGATATTTCTTGAAAATCACTGACCAAGTCTCCACAAATCATTGGGGCTTGTAAAGGGGAAATTTTCACCTTTTTCCATCATTCACAAAATGCCGTACTCAACTCATACGGCCATTTTGATATTTCTTGATCAAGTCTCCACAAATTATAGGTGCTTGTAAAGGGGAAATTTTCACCTTTTTCCATCATTCACAAAATGCCGTACTCAACTCATAGGGCCATTTTGATATTTCTAGAAAATCACTGACCAAGTCTCCACAAATCATAGGTGCTTGGTAAGTGGAAATTTTCACCTTTTTCCATCATTCACAAAATGCCGTACTCAACTCATACGGCCATTTTGATATTTCTTGAAAGTCACTGACCAAGTCTCCACAAATCATAGGTGCTTGATAAGTGGAAATTTTCACCTTTTTCCATCATTCACAAAATGCCGTAGGGTAAATGTGCCTAAGTTTGCGCACCTAATTTTCAAACAGCCACTACTTTTTATGAAAAGCAGCTAGAATATTGAAATTTGTACAGAAGGTTCCTCAAACATTTGGCTATGATTTGCCCCAGAAATAAAATTTTTAATCGATTTAGTTTTTGATGTTTTGACCAAAAACCAAAAAAAGTCAAATGCGCAAACTTAGGCATATGCCTTCCTAAGATTGCGCATTCACCTTCTCAAGATTGTGCACCAGTGAAAAACATAGAAATTCGTCAATATTGTTTAATTAATGATGAAAGCAAACAAAATGTCTCACACGAACGTGCATTTGAAACTTCTAAGTGAACCACACTGGAAATGCGCTCATATCCAGTATTTCCAGCATTACCCCAATTTCTCCTAGCTTTTGACAAGGAGTAAACTCGATATACGTGTATAAGGTGTCATTTCATTCAAATAAATTGGATTTTTAATGATAATTTTGAAAAGTATCATTATTAGTCTTAGAAAAGTAGCAAAAAATAAAAATCGCAATCTTAGGCACAGGGGTGTTTTTTTAAAAAATTGAAAAATTGAAACCTAATTAAAGCAGAAAGTACTTGAAATATGTGCTTGTTATAATCCCCAGACAATGACGAATCTAAAAATAGCTTATTTAGATTTCTACTGCCATTTCCATAAAAATTTTCACGTGCGACTTTTATTGGAAAAGTTATAAAAAAATTTGAAAAAAAAGTTTTTCACTTGTCATTTCGCGACACTTGGTGCTACCATCACCAAAAAACGTGAAGTATGGTCATTTTGATTCTTCTTTCAAGTAAAGGCGGTATCAATGTTGTAACTCTCACTGGTTCTGAGAAATCGTTACTGCGCAATCTTAGGAAGCGCGCAAACTTAGGCACATTTACCCTACTCAACTCATACGGCCATTTTGATATTTCTTGAAAATCACTGACCAAGTCTCCACAAATCATAGGTGCTTGGTAAGTGGAAATTTTCACCTTTTTCCATCATTCACAAAATGCCGTACTCAAGTCATACGGCCATTTTGATATTTCTTGACCAAGTCTCCACAAATCATAGGTGCTTGGTAAGTGGAAATTTTCACCTTTTTCCATCATTCACAAAATGCCGTACTCAACTCATACGGCCATTTTGATATTTCTTGAAAATCACTGACCAAGTCTCCACAAATCATAGGTGCTTGATAAGTGGAAATTTTCACCTTTTTCCATCATTCACAAAATGCCGTACTCAACTCATACGGCCATTTTGATATTTCTTGAAAATCACTGACCAAGTCTCCACAAATCATAGGTGCTTGGTAAGTGGAAATTTTCACCTTTTTCCATCATTCACAAAATGCCGTACTCAACTCATACGGCCATTTTGATATTTCTTGAAAAACACTGACCAAGTCTCCACAAATCATAGGTGCTTGGTAAGTGGAAATTTTCACCTTTTTCCATCATTCACAAAATGCCGTACTCAACTCATACGGCCATTTTGATATTTCTTGAAAATCACTGACCAAGTCTCCACAAATCATAGGTGCTTGATAAGTGGAAATTTTCACCTTTTTCCATCATTCACAAAATGCCGTACTCAACTCATACGGCCATTTTGATATTTCTTGAAAATCACTGACCAAGTCTCCACAAATCATAGGTGCTTGGTAAGTGGAAATTTTCACCTTTTTCCATCATTCACAAAATGCCGTACTCAACTCATACGGCCATTTTGATATTTCTTGAAAATCACTGACCAAGTCTCCACAAATCATAGGTGCTTGGTAAGTGGAAATTTTCACCTTTTTCCATCATTCACAAAATGCCGTACTCAACTCATACGGCCATTTTGATATTTCTTGAAAATCACTGACCAAGTCTCCACAAATCATAGGTGCTTGATAAGTGGAAATTTTCACCTTTTTCCATCATTCACAAAATGCCGTACTCAACTCATACGGCCATTTTGATATTTCTTGAAAATCACTGACCAAGTCTCCACAAATCATAGGTGCTTGGTAAGTGGAAATTTTCACCTTTTTCCATCATTCACAAAATGCCGTACTCAACTCATACGGCCATTTTGATATTTCTTGAAAATCATTGACCAAGTCTCCACAAATCATAGGTGCTTGGTAAGTGGAAATTTTCACCTTTTTCCATCATTCACAAAATGCCGTACTCAACTCATACGGCCATTTTGATATTTCTTGAAAATCACTGACCAAGTCTCCACAAATCATAGGTGCTTGGTAAGTGGAAATTTTCACCTTTTTCCATCATTCACAAAATGCCGTACTCAACTCATACGGCCATTTTGATATTTCTTGAAAATCACTGACCAAGTCTCCACAAATCATAGGTGCTTGATAAGTGGAAATTTTCACCTTTTTCCATCATTCACAAAATGCCGTACTCAACTCATACAGCCATTTTGATATTTCTTGAAAATCATTGACCAAGTCTCCACAAATCATAGGTGCTTGGTAAGTGGAAATTTTCACCTTTTTCCATCATTCACAAAATGCCGTACTCAACTCATACGGCCATTTTGATATTTCTTGAAAATCACTGACCAAGTCTCCACAAATCATAGGTGCTTGGTAAGTGGAAATTTTCACCTTTTTCCATCATTCACAAAATGCCGTACTCAACTCATACGGCCATTTTGATATTTCTTGAAAAACACTGACCAAGTATCCACAAATCATAGGTGCTTGATATGTGGAAATTTTCACCTTTTTCCATCATTCACAAAATGCCGTACTCAACTCATACGGCCATTTTGATATTTCTTGAAAATCACTGACCAAGTCTCCACAAATCATAGGTGCTTGGTAAGTGGAAATTTTCACCTTTTCCCATCACTCACAAAATGCCGTACTCAACTCATACGGCCATTTTGATATTTCTTGACCAAGTCTCCACAAATCATAGGTGCTTGGTAAGTGGAAATTTTCACCTTTTTCCATCATTCACAAAATGCCGTACTCAACTCATACGGCCATTTTGATATTTCTTGAAAATGACTGACCAAGTCTCCTCAAATCATAGGTGCTTGTAAAGGGGAAATTTTCACCTTTTTCCATCATTCACAAAATGCCGTACTCAACTCATACGGCCATTTTGATATTTCTTGAAAATCACTGACCAAGTCTCCACAAATCATAAGTGCTTGGTAAGTGGAAATTTTCACCTTTTTCCATCATTCACAAAATGCCATACTCAACTCATACGGCCATTTTGATATTTCTTGAAAATCACTGACCAAGTCTCCACAAATCATAGGTGCTTGGTAAGTGGAAATTTTCACCTTTTTCCATCATTCACAAAATGCCGTACTCAACTCATACGGCCATTTTGATATTTCTTGAAAATCACTGACCAAGTCTCCACAAATCATAGGTGCTTGTAAAGGGGAAATTTTCACCTTTTTCCATCATTCACAAAATGCCGTACTCAACTCATACGGCCATTTTGATATTTCTTGAAAATCACTGACCAAATCTCCTAAAATCATAGGTGCTTGTAAAGAGGAAATTTTCACCTTTTTCCATCGTTCACAAAATGCCGTACTCAACTCATACGGCCATTTTGATATTTCTTGAAAATCACTGACCAAGTCTCCACAAATCATAGGTGCTTGGTAAGTGGAAATTTTCACCTTTTTCCATCATTCACAAAATGCCGTACTCAACTCATACGGCCATTTTGATATTTCTTGACCAAGTCTCCACAAATCATAGGTGCTTGGTAAGTGGAAATTTTCACCTTTTTCCATCATTCACAAAATGCCGTACTCAACTCATACGGCCATTTTGATATTTCTTGAAAATGACTGACCAAGTCTCCACAAATCATAGGTGCTTGTAAAGGGGAAATTTTCACCTTTTTCCATCATTCACAAAATGCCGTACTCAACTCATACGGCCATTTTGATATTTCTTGAAAATCACTGACCAAGTCTCCTAAAATCATAGGTGCTTGTCAAGAGGAAATTTTCACCTTTTTCCATCATTCACAAAATGCCGTACTCAACTCATACGGCCATTTTGATATTTCTTGAAAATCACTGACCAAGTCTCCACAAATCATAGGTGCTTGGTAAGTGGAAATTTTCACCTTTTTCCATCATTCACAAAATGCTGTACTCAACTCATACGGCCATTTTGATATTTCTTGAAAATCACTGACCAAGTCTCCACAAATCATTGGTGCTTGTAAAGGGGAAATTTTCACCTTTTTCCATCATTCACAAAATGCCGTACTCAACTCATACGGCCATTTTGATATTTCTTGATCAAGTCTCCACAAATTATAGGTGCTTGTAAAGGGGAAATTTTCACCTTTTTCCATCATTCACAAAATGCCGTACTCAACTCATACGGCCATTTTGATATTTCTTGAAAATCACTGACCAAGGTCTCCACAAATCATAGGTGCTTGGTAAGTGGAAATTTTCACCTTTTCCCATCATTCACAAAATGCTGTACTCAACTCATACGGCCATTTTGATATTTCTTGAAAATCACTGACCAAGTCTCCACAAATCATAGGTGCTTGGTAAGTGGAAATTTTCACCTTTTTCCATCATTCACAAAATGCCGTACTCAACTCATACGGCCATTTTGATATTTCTTGAAAATCACTGACCAAGTCTCCACAAATCATAGGTGCTTGGTAAGTGGAAATTTTCACCTTTTTCCATCATTCACAAAATGCCGTACTCAACTCATACGGCCATTTTGATATTTCTTGAAAATCACTGACCAAGTCTCCACAAATCATAGGTGCTTGATAAGTGGAAATTTTCACCTTTTTCCATCATTCACAAAATGCCGTACTCAACTCATACGGCCATTTTGATATTTCTTGAAAATCATTGACCAAGTCTCCACAAATCATAGGTGCTTGGTAAGTGGAAATTTTCACCTTTTTCCATCATTCACAAAATGCCGTACTCAACTCATACGGCCATTTTGATATTTCTTGAAAATCACTGACCAAGTCTCCACAAATCATAGGTGCTTGGTAAGTGGAAATTTTCACCTTTTTCCATCATTCACAAAATGCCGTACTCAACTCATACGGCCATTTTGATATTTCTTGAAAAACACTGACCAAGTCTCCACAAATCATAGGTGCTTGGTAAGTGGAAATTTTCACCTTTTTCCATCATTCACAAAATGCCGTACTCAACTCATACGGCCATTTTGATATTTCTTGAAAATCACTGACCAAGTCTCCACAAATCATAGGTGCTTGGTAAGTGGAAATTTTCACCTTTTTCCATCATTCACAAAATGCCGTACTCAACTCATACGGCCATTTTGATATTTCTTGAAAATCACTGACCAAGTCTCCACAAATCATAGGTGCTTGGTAAGTGGAAATTTTCACCTTTTTCCATCATTCACAAAATGCCGTACTCAACTCATACGGCCATTTTGATATTTCTTGAAAATCACTGACCAAGTCTCCACAAATCATAGGTGCTTGGTAAGTGGAAATTTTCACCTTTTTCCATCATTCACAAAATGCCGTACTCAACTCATACGGCCATTTTGATATTTCTTGAAAATGACTGACCAAGTCTCCACAAATCATAGGTGCTTGATAAGTGGAAATTTTCACCTTTTTCCATCATTCACAAAATGCCGTACTCAACTCATACGGCCATTTTGATATTTCTTGAAAATCATTGACCAAGTCTCCACAAATCATAGGTGCTTGGTAAGTGGAAATTTTCACCTTTTTCCATCATTCACAAAATGCCGTACTCAACTCATACGGCCATTTTGATATTTCTTGAAAATCACTGACCAAGTCTCCACAAATCATAGGTGCTTGGTAAGTGGAAATTTTCACCTTTTCCCATCACTCACAAAATGCCGTACTCAACTCATACGGCCATTTTGATATTTCTTGACCAAGTCTCCACAAATCATAGGTGCTTGATAAGTGGAAATTTTCACCTTTTTCCATCATTCACAAAATGCCGTACTCAACTCATACGGCCATTTTGATATTTCTTGAAAATCACTGACCAAGTCTCCACAAATCATAGGTGCTTGGTAAGTGGAAATTTTCACCTTTTTCCATCATTCACAAAATGCCGTACTCAACTCATACGGCCATTTTGATATTTCTTGACCAAGTCTCCACAAATCATAGGTGCTTGTAAAGGGGAAATTTTCACCTTTTTCCATCATTCACAAAATGCCGTACTCAACTCATACGGCCATTTTGATATTTCTTGAAAATCACTGACCAAGTCTCCTAAAATCATAGGTGCTTGTAAAGAGGAAATTTTCACCTTTTTCCATCATTCACAAAATGCCCTACTCAACTCATACGGCCATTTTGATATTTCTTGAAAATGACTGACCAAGTCTCCACAAATCATAGGTGCTTGTAAAGAGGAAATTTTCACCTTTTTCCATCATTCACAAAATGCCATACTCAACTCATACGGCCATTTTGATATTTCTTGAAAATCACTGACCAAGTCTCCACAAATCATAGGTGCTTGGTAAGTGGAAATTTTCACCTTTTTCCATCATTCACAAAATGCCGTACTCAACTCATACGGCCATTTTGATATTTCTTGAAAATCACTGACCAAGTCTCCACAAATCATTGGTGCTTGTAAAGGGGAAATTTTCACCTTTTTCCATCATTCACAAAATGCCGTACTCAACTCATACGGCCATTTTGATATTTCTTGTCCAAGTCTCCACAAATTATAGGTGCTTGTAAAGGGGAAATTTTCACCTTTTTCCATCATTCACAAAATGCCGTACTCAACTCATACGGCCATTTTGATATTTCTTGAAAATCACTGACCAAGTCTCCACAAATCATAGGTGCTTGGTAAGTGGAAATTTTCACCTTTTTCCATCATTCACAAAATGCCGTACTCAACTCATACGGCCATTTTGATATTTCTTGAAAATCACTGACCAAGTCTCCACAAATCATAGGTGCTTGATAAGTGGAAATTTTCACCTTTTTCCATCATTCACAAAATGCCGTACTCAACTCATACGGCCATTTTGATATTTCTTGAAAATCACTGACCAAATCTCCTAAAATCATAGGTGCTTGTAAAGAGGAAATTTTCACCTTTTTCCATCGTTCACAAAATGCCGTACTCAACTCATACGGCCATTTTGATATTTCTTGAAAATCACTGACCAAGTCTCCACAAATCATAGGTGCTTGGTAAGTGGAAATTTTCACCTTTTTCCATCATTCACAAAATGCCGTACTCAACTCATACGGCCATTTTGATATTTCTTGACCAAGTCTCCACAAATCATAGGTGCTTGGTAAGTGGAAATTTTCACCTTTTTCCATCATTCACAAAATGCCGTACTCAACTCATACGGCCATTTTGATATTTCTTGAAAATGACTGACCAAGTCTCCACAAATCATAGGTGCTTGTAAAGGGGAAATTTTCACCTTTTTCCATCATTCACAAAATGCCGTACTCAACTCATACGGCCATTTTGATATTTCTTGAAAATCACTGACCAAGTCTCCTAAAATCATAGGTGCTTGTCAAGAGGAAATTTTCACCTTTTTCCATCATTCACAAAATGCCGTACTCAACTCATACGGCCATTTTGATATTTCTTGAAAATCACTGACCAAGTCTCCACAAATCATAGGTGCTTGGTAAGTGGAAATTTTCACCTTTTTCCATCATTCACAAAATGCTGTACTCAACTCATACGGCCATTTTGATATTTCTTGAAAATCACTGACCAAGTCTCCACAAATCATTGGTGCTTGTAAAGGGGAAATTTTCACCTTTTTCCATCATTCACAAAATGCCGTACTCAACTCATACGGCCATTTTGATATTTCTTGATCAAGTCTCCACAAATTATAGGTGCTTGTAAAGGGGAAATTTTCACCTTTTTCCATCATTCACAAAATGCCGTACTCAACTCATACGGCCATTTTGATATTTCTTGAAAATCACTGACCAAGGTCTCCA
The DNA here is from genome assembly GCF_950023065.1 of Planococcus citri. Classification (NCBI taxonomy): domain Eukaryota; kingdom Metazoa; phylum Arthropoda; class Insecta; order Hemiptera; family Pseudococcidae; genus Planococcus; species Planococcus citri. The sequence goes on along the minus strand of NC_088679.1, from coordinate 29,286,554 downwards.
CAAATCATAGGTGCTTGGTAAGTGGAAATTTTCACCTTTTCCCATCATTCACAAAATGCTGTACTCAACTCATACGGCCATTTTGATATTTCTTGAAAATCACTGACCAAGTCTCCACAAATCATAGGTGCTTGGTAAGTGGAAATTTTCACCTTTTTCCATCATTCACAAAATGCCGTACTCAACTCATACGGCCATTTTGATATTTCTTGAAAATCACTGACCAAGTCTCCACAAATCATAGGTGCTTGGTAAGTGGAAATTTTCACCTTTTTCCATCATTCACAAAATGCCGTACTCAACTCATACGGCCATTTTGATATTTCTTGAAAATCACTGACCAAGTCTCCACAAATCATAGGTGCTTGATAAGTGGAAATTTTCACCTTTTTCCATCATTCACAAAATGCCGTACTCAACTCATACGGCCATTTTGATATTTCTTGAAAATCATTGACCAAGTCTCCACAAATCATAGGTGCTTGGTAAGTGGAAATTTTCACCTTTTTCCATCATTCACAAAATGCCGTACTCAACTCATACGGCCATTTTGATATTTCTTGAAAATCACTGACCAAGTCTCCACAAATCATAGGTGCTTGGTAAGTGGAAATTTTCACCTTTTTCCATCATTCACAAAATGCCGTACTCAACTCATACGGCCATTTTGATATTTCTTGAAAAACACTGACCAAGTCTCCACAAATCATAGGTGCTTGGTAAGTGGAAATTTTCACCTTTTTCCATCATTCACAAAATGCCGTACTCAACTCATACGGCCATTTTGATATTTCTTGAAAATCACTGACCAAGTCTCCACAAATCATAGGTGCTTGGTAAGTGGAAATTTTCACCTTTTTCCATCATTCACAAAATGCCGTACTCAACTCATACGGCCATTTTGATATTTCTTGAAAATCACTGACCAAGTCTCCACAAATCATAGGTGCTTGGTAAGTGGAAATTTTCACCTTTTTCCATCATTCACAAAATGCCGTACTCAACTCATACGGCCATTTTGATATTTCTTGAAAATCACTGACCAAGTCTCCACAAATCATAGGTGCTTGGTAAGTGGAAATTTTCACCTTTTTCCATCATTCACAAAATGCCGTACTCAACTCATACGGCCATTTTGATATTTCTTGAAAATGACTGACCAAGTCTCCACAAATCATAGGTGCTTGATAAGTGGAAATTTTCACCTTTTTCCATCATTCACAAAATGCCGTACTCAACTCATACGGCCATTTTGATATTTCTTGAAAATCATTGACCAAGTCTCCACAAATCATAGGTGCTTGGTAAGTGGAAATTTTCACCTTTTTCCATCATTCACAAAATGCCGTACTCAACTCATACGGCCATTTTGATATTTCTTGAAAATCACTGACCAAGTCTCCACAAATCATAGGTGCTTGGTAAGTGGAAATTTTCACCTTTTCCCATCACTCACAAAATGCCGTACTCAACTCATACGGCCATTTTGATATTTCTTGACCAAGTCTCCACAAATCATAGGTGCTTGATAAGTGGAAATTTTCACCTTTTTCCATCATTCACAAAATGCCGTACTCAACTCATACGGCCATTTTGATATTTCTTGAAAATCACTGACCAAGTCTCCACAAATCATAGGTGCTTGGTAAGTGGAAATTTTCACCTTTTTCCATCATTCACAAAATGCCGTACTCAACTCATACGGCCATTTTGATATTTCTTGACCAAGTCTCCACAAATCATAGGTGCTTGTAAAGGGGAAATTTTCACCTTTTTCCATCATTCACAAAATGCCGTACTCAACTCATACGGCCATTTTGATATTTCTTGAAAATCACTGACCAAGTCTCCTAAAATCATAGGTGCTTGTAAAGAGGAAATTTTCACCTTTTTCCATCATTCACAAAATGCCCTACTCAACTCATACGGCCATTTTGATATTTCTTGAAAATGACTGACCAAGTCTCCACAAATCATAGGTGCTTGTAAAGAGGAAATTTTCACCTTTTTCCATCATTCACAAAATGCCATACTCAACTCATACGGCCATTTTGATATTTCTTGAAAATCACTGACCAAGTCTCCACAAATCATAGGTGCTTGGTAAGTGGAAATTTTCACCTTTTTCCATCATTCACAAAATGCCGTACTCAACTCATACGGCCATTTTGATATTTCTTGAAAATCACTGACCAAGTCTCCACAAATCATTGGTGCTTGTAAAGGGGAAATTTTCACCTTTTTCCATCATTCACAAAATGCCGTACTCAACTCATACGGCCATTTTGATATTTCTTGTCCAAGTCTCCACAAATTATAGGTGCTTGTAAAGGGGAAATTTTCACCTTTTTCCATCATTCACAAAATGCCGTACTCAACTCATACGGCCATTTTGATATTTCTTGAAAATCACTGACCAAGTCTCCACAAATCATAGGTGCTTGGTAAGTGGAAATTTTCACCTTTTTCCATCATTCACAAAATGCCGTACTCAACTCATACGGCCATTTTGATATTTCTTGAAAATCACTGACCAAGTCTCCACAAATCATAGGTGCTTGATAAGTGGAAATTTTCACCTTTTTCCATCATTCACAAAATGCCGTACTCAACTCATACGGCCATTTTGATATTTCTTGAAAATCACTGACCAAGTCTCCACAAATCATAGGTGCTTGGTAAGTGGAAATTTTCACCTTTTCCCATCACTCACAAAATGCCGTACTCAACTCATACGGCCATTTTGATATTTCTTGAAAATCACTGACCAAGTCTCCACAAATCATAGGTGCTTGGTAAGTGGAAATTTTCACCTTTTTCCATCATTTACAAAATGCCCTACTCAACTCATACGGCCATTTTGATATTTCTTGAAAATCACTGACCAAGTCTCCACAAATCATAAGTGCTTGGTAAGTGGAAATTTTCACCTTTTTCCATCATTCACAAAATGCCATACTCAACTCATACGGCCATTTTGATATTTCTTGAAAATCACTGACCAAGTCTCCACAAATCATAGGTGCTTGGTAAGTGGAAATTTTCACCTTTTTCCATCATTCACAAAATTGTAGAGGGAGAAATATATTCATACCTCCTTACTGGGAGAAAAATATTACATGATTACACAACCTGATGCGAATATCCGGGCCGCGATTCCTTATCTCTAGGGGTGGATTAGCCCTTATCATGACGTAATTATTAACCAATGATAGAGAAGGAACGCGCGCACCATTCCCCCACTATTTCCCCACCAGATTTTATATATTTCTACCCTGAGCTCTGCTAGTTTTTACCCTCATAAATCAGTCTTCATATTACTGCCGTCCTGCCTGGTTCTCCCTTGGAATACCTTGGTTGAACTGGCAGGACTGGGCCTGGATTGTCCATCAATATTATTTCATCATATTGATTCTATTTATTAATTCTATTAATTTGGTGACATAAAACTAGCCAGGTATGTGGAGCTCAGGGGCCACTGGGGGCGAGTGGTACTCTTTATTCCGAGTCTCATAAGATGATGGGATAGTGTGTATACTATCTGACTTGGTATACTATCTATTATTTGCACTGAAGTCAGGAAAGAGATTACTTCCGGAAGACTAACACAATCCTTTCTCGAGGTGTACTTAGGTACTCATGTCTTTTCCTTGTTTAAAGTAAAAACATTGTAAATTAACTGTCAAGATACCACACAAAGTAATTGCACCAAAACCCACAATAAAACCATTGTAATAACGTTTCGTGACAATACAGAGTGTTTGAAGTTAATTTGACTTTCTTATTCACGTAAGTGTTTGATGCCACATATACTTATAAATATCCGATGATAATATTACTTGTACAAAGTCCCTCGGGGGGAGAAGCATATAGGGCAAGGGTATAGCCTTAAACTATTGATTTGAGCCTTAGAGCACATTTGTATGATAATATTTAGGGGCAGCCCCCCAATTGACACCTGCTGGGGACTGACCAAGTGTAGATAGGATTATTTTCTAGATTGACCCCATGGATACCTCCCTGAGGGTACTGGGCATGTCAATCTAGACTAGACCTTTATATGTAACCATCCATATAACTGTAGTAAAATTCTACCTCTACATTTATGGCGCCCAACGTGGGGTTCGAATACTAATTAATTAATATTAATTCACGTATTAATTAAGTCAACCCGCTCATTCGTATGCATTGCACTTCGCATAAATGAGCACCAAAGTCCTACAATTGCACTTAACTGTAGGTGTGGAAATAGTATGTAGCTCTAATTTGACTCGCTCTTGGAGCTGCCAACCATTTCTTCATACCCACCAAGACCTGTCTGTTAGGAAGGTCGAGGTCATATTTACGATACAATTGTTTTGGAATTGATTAATTAATTCTCCTATTATTTATTCATTGGTTCGTATGCGCAGACGAATTGATTTTTAGAGAAAGTTGCAGAAAAATTAGGATTTTCTGAACAGTCTGTATCCATGTATTTTTTGTTAACAACGCCCATAGAATCCGTTCTATGTATGTCAGCGATTAATTTACGAAAAATTCTGAGCATTTTACCATCAGATTTGCATTATTTAATCGAATTCGTTCATCCGAGGGCTTATTAGTTAATTACACGATTTCCATTAAATGACCCACAAATGGAATGCCACCGTACCCCCTCGCATGTCTACAGTGATGAAAAATTACGAATCCGGATTAATATCTATCACTGTATGACCCAACAACTCATTATGATCGATTAATTTGTGCAAATCTACATGCTCACATGAAAAATTGATTTTATACTGCAGAAACTTACGTAATTCACGAAGTATTTTGCATCAGGTGGACCTATACACCCCCTGGGGCAACCTACCACGAAGTATATGGACGAAACGCACCTCCGAATGCGTCATTTTCGTCATATAGCAGTATAAAATATGGGTACTAATTTGGGCTATAATCATTAAGTTGAATTCGATTCGAATGAGCCCAATATTATGTCCGAATACCTATACCCAAATTCGGATAAAAACCCTAGACTTCGTTCCTATTTTATCAAGCTACTGAGTAGAGAAATACGAACGATTTATTTATTAGAAAATTCATCTCATTTGCATATGAGATGGAATTTTTACAGTAAAGTTAGATGTTTTTGTGCACTGAGCATTTTCGGCACACAAAACAGGTACTGTCATCGATTATTAATTGACAGTTTGATCCAAAATATTCGCACCTGTAAATACTGTACATTTCGCGATCTAGAATATTATTGCATCATTCGTTCAATTTTTGACAAAAATTCCATTTTTATGCAAGTTCGAGAATGAAATTTTCTTATCTGAACCAGACATGTCGTACAGATAACGATGCTATTTTTAAACCCTTTCGCAAACCAACGCGGAAGTACCATTGTTATCCGACAATTACGCAAGTTGGTGTTTGAACATGTTGTTATCTACCCTAATAGCGAGGTAACGTACATGGGATAAAAATAGCCTGGGATTTCCAACATTACTGCACCATCTGTGATGGATTTGATTAATTCTCAACCATTCGTTACATGTTGCAATGATAACCAGCAAAATATTGCAATTGGGAAAAACCAACGACACCCTTATCAGTGGTTGAATTTATTTTTAGCCATAAGATAAGAATTTAACATCCCTTATCAAGATGTTCCCATTGTATTAATTTTATTTGGATTTTCCCAACCAAGCTATTTTTAGTCAACTTGTCAAGGCCTGTGGCAAACATTGATTCGTTATCAACCCCAGACAGGAATGTAGACACCCTCAGCTTAATATTTTCGTAATTTTGCGATCTATTTTTAGGCTGTCTAGACACCCTTATCTGAAAAGATAAGAATTTGTTCAGCTTTTAACACGAAAGGGTAAATTATTGCATCATCCTGAACACGAATCAACATCCCCCACTCCTTAAAAATCACGACACACCCCTTTTTGCGGCTCGGATTTAAGCTGAAAGTATATGAGCAGTTAGCTTGACCAGTTAATTCGTTTTCAACCCTTGACTCGTTCACACCTAGCTTTCTGTCAACATAGACTGCTCATTACTATTGATTCACTCCATTCAATTGGACTTAGAATTATTTTACCACCATACAGCAAATACTGATTGGGACTCATCCCCCTTTGATCTTGAATTATATTTGAATAAAGGCTCAGGCCATTAAATAAATTCAATTTGTTATTTGCGTATTATTTCAACTACTTATCCCAACCAATTTTAGGAAAATATTTCTCTTTGAAATATATACGATTTTTTGGAGTTTGGATGTGAATATTTGCCACACATCAGATAACAATATTCCGGTAAGTACTGCTATTGGTATTTTGCATTGTTTCTATTTACGACATAATCCTGGAAAATAAATAAAACATTAATTTGTATTTATTCAATTAATGTGGATATTACTCTGGACTTATTTACGCTTACCTGCTCAAATAGTTTTCTTCTTCACTGCGATAATATTGGGAGTACTATACCTCACGGAATTATTTGAACGATTTTTCAGTGCATTTTTCTCCGGAAATTTATCTGAAATATTTTATAATAGTAGTTATTTATTACTATTTATAACAACTAAACTCACAATAGTTTGGTATTTTATTCGTTTTAATCGTCGTAATATCGAATAATTCCTGACAATACTCCAGCTATAATTAATTTATTTACGTAATTTATTAATTAAATCACAACCATGAGTAGAGAAGACATCTATGGTACCGTTAATGGGAATCCAAGCAGGAATGGTTCCAGACCTAATGCCCAAAATACGGATGAACCCCAAATTTGGACACGTAGAATGGCTAAATTGAATGCTCAATCCGGTCATCCTACCCAAAGTAGTGAGAAAGGCCCTACTGCTAAATTTCTGTCTGAAACACAGAGATTTTATTCGTCTAAAAAGCCATCTGCACCTCAACAGCAATCGGTATTGGCTCAACCTTCAATTACAACTGAAGGAGGAAAAAAGAAGGTTCGATACACTCTCCCTGATGGAACTATTCTCGAACCATCTACGTCTACGTTTCGGAAATCTATCGAACATAGGCCTATTAATATTAACCTATCAGCTGTTAATAATGACGATGACGAGCAGGATGTTGAATTTCTTCGAAATAAAGAAGACTCGTATTTTTGGATGGATATGTTCGAACAAGTACCTGAGTTTAATCTTGAGGTACCTCCACCAGTAATTCAACGGCGTAAACCACCGACGCCTACTGCTCCTACTATCGAAGAAATTAATAGACCTAATCACCGAACCATAGGGACTAACACCTCACCTAATGGTGCTGATCCTGACGTAGAGGAAGTTCCCCTCGAACCACCTCAACCAGTTGAAAGAATTTATTGTTTCGATCCATTTGATACGGAGGTTGCATTCAATAACCCTAATATCGACAATTACGCCATTCCTGAAGGCGAAGATCTAACTGTTAATCATGCTAGAGAAATCATTGCTTGGATTCAAAGAGAAGCCACCGGTTGCTCTGACAGAATTACTTCAGTTAGAGATCGCATTAAAGGTCTCGAAAATGGTATTTCAACTACCCGAGGAGATCTTAAAGATGTTTACATCACAGCTCAGGAACAGCGAGGAATGGATCACGAAAATATGAAGAAATATTTGAACGATGAATTCGGTAAAGCTGCGAAAAAATTCAAGGTGTACGATGAGATGATTAGAACTCTGAAACAGGACAATATTAGGCAAGATAAAGACAACGCTGCTACTAAAAAGGTTACGACTGAATTAGCCAATTCAGTAGAGGACCTATATTACTATAATTACCACGGTAGATATCTGTCCGATGAAACTGAGGAAAATACTGGCATAGTTGAAGTAAGGCCTACACAATATAATAAAACTACTCGTCCTCTTGGTGGTACCGGTGGTGGTCAAAGCTCTGGTCGACGCGACGATAGTGGTAACGACAGTGGCGGTGACGACGACGACGACGGAGGAATTGATCCATTTAATCAATCCGGCGTATTCTTTACCAAAAACAAAAGGAAGAAGGTATCGTCTCGATTTGTACCCCGCCAGCGACAGTTGCGTTATGATTTGGAATTTTGCGAAGGAAAGCAAAACCTGAAGGCAAAACATTTCGTTAATTTAAAGATTTATCTTGATAATTCGAATAAATATGACGTTATGGGTTTCATCGAACGATTTGAAGTTCAAATGCGCGATGAACGCGCTAGCGAATCACAATATCGTTCACTATTTTCGCAATTAATTCAAAGTAACGAAGCGAAAGCTTGGAAAGTTAATGTCGATCCAAACTTGAAATATTACGATTACAGGGATAGCTTTGTACGGAGAGCTTGGGATGAACAGCAGCAGCTTAATGCTAGGAATTATTTCATGTCTATTCAATTTACGTCAAATTCCTCGATGGATATTGCTTCAGAATTATTGAAATGGTTCAACATATTAGCTGATACTGATATTTCCGATTCGATGCTATTAAACACCATCTTCATGAGAGTCCCGAAAGATCTAGTTTATCATTTCGCAGAGTGTCATGACAACAGAGTCTTATTCAAACGAAAATTGGATAAGATGACTAGTCACGAAGAATATAAAGGAACTCCGTTTCAATTACAGTCCAGTTTTAATTCATTTTGGTTACCACCAATAGGCAATAATGTTTCGACGCCTAATACTGGTTCTGGAACTAAGCAACCTCGTAATTTAAATAATTTCTTTCAATCGGATCGATTTAACAAGTTCGCTAATTCTAAACGAAATAAACCTGGACCCAGTGGTAACACTAACACTGCTGCAGGAGTAGGTCAATCTCGACCAAAGGCTAACGTAAATTCAGCTGGAATCGACGTTGAAGATTTACAAGGTATAGCTGTTGAATATGCTCGTTGGATGGAAGAACAGGATCAAGAAGAAGCTGAAGCTAACGCTAACAAGCCAAAAAACTTGCAGACTCCCCCTGCCACAACAGCGGGGGAAGTACAACAATAATTAATTCCACTGATTCTTCCACTATCATAGATCCTCTCGATGATTACGAAATCATCGGAGATGGATTGGCATATTTCATCGTACATGGGAATAATCCAAATATTACTGAACATAAACCTTACCTAAAGGAAGTAATGATATTGAAAGAGCTGGCTCATGAAATCCAGAACGCCACTTTTACGAAGAAACACGTAATTATTTCCATGGGAGACTTTGAAATCAACGACGAATCAATTACCATTGACTACGTAGAAAAACATGTCGATAAAATCGTACGCTTATTGATTCAAAATGGATTTGAAGACATACTCGTATTATTTCCACCAGTACGACCTATGAAAGACTCGCATGATACTACAACAATCAAGCGATGGTACGATTTTCTTCATATTTTTCAAAGCGTTGAAGTATCACGCAACGTTCGATTGGCTTCTGAACCAGCGAAGTTATTAGCCCGATTAATGAAAAATCCATCAGTTGGCCCACAATGGATCGTCGCTCACGATGAATTCGATCAGGTAGTTCCTAACATGGAATTATTTTATTACGACGATCGAATTAAAGACTATAAAATTAGTATTAAAGCACGTGACGAATTACTTGGTTTTCTAAGGAAGATTTGCGACCCTACTAAAAGAAAAATCGATCCTCGAGAGTCACCTGATGATGAACCGCACGTTTCTGAAGAAGAAGAGGATACCATTTATGTGTCCGACGAAACAGGAAACGTTGGCCATGTAACCGTGGATTCATTACGATTACTAATTAATAATATGGCAGCAGCTGCTAGTTGCGAAGCTTCTACCGAAATGCTGCGTACCTTAAACAGATCGATGAGCGAACAACTCGATGCTTCTCTCAACACTTCCGGTACTTCGAATCTCGATTCAGGTATACACGATCAGGAAGAGAGTGAAGATGTTACCGAAGAATTTCACGATTTACCAGATAAATTCAAGCATTTTCCAGCTAATTCAATCAGAATGGTAAATGGAATTTCCGTAAGTAAGGATTCTGACGAAGCACAAGACTCCACGATATTTTCGAAACCACCTATGAAAGTATCTGAAATTAATCGTACGTTAATGTCACAATTACTACACGATAAAAGCGATCAAATTACTTGCGTGATTCCATTACGTTTAGGAAATGCTTGCTATCCAGCTCAGCTGGATTCTGGGGCAGTTCCCAATATTATGTCGGAAGAAACAGCGAAGTATATTATGGATAATCATCCCGATGATCTAGAATTTATTCAACTTGACGTACCGGCCGTCTGTGTTTTAGCTGACAACAATGAAGCTGAAACAGCTGATTATATTATCGTTCCGACATTATATTTTGGGAAACATGCATTAAAAATTCCTTTTTACGTACTTAGAGGTTGTAACCAGGTATTTATTATCGGTACTCAATCGATGAGACATCTTGGAATTGAGCCCAGAATCTCACGAGGTAAAGCTATCTGTCGTCCTTCGCCGAAAGTTCACACGGAAGTAGTTGATTTCTTGACACCTGAACAATATGAAAATAAATTAAATATTTCTTCAGCTGAGATGAAATCAGCGTATAAAGCCGAAATGAATCGAATATTAGGTCGTACCAGCACTCGTAGTAATTACTATAAGTTACCTGAAGGTGTGATCGACGATGGACCAGAAATCTTCATTACTAGGTTGAAAGCAGATTTAGCTGATGCCGTTACTGCTGGAAGAATTACTCTACAACAGTCTGAAATTGCTTATCGTACGCTTAGCGAATTCAAAGATGTATTTTCACGATTTCCTGGAAAGTATATTGGAAAGAAAGAAGAATTAATTTTCAATATTCCTTACGATAAAATACGTTATCGAGGGGCAAAATATAACCCCTCTCGTAAATTAATGGATGACTTACGTAAAGAACTTCAGGTGATGCTCGCAACTAACGTTATTGAGCCTTCCAACTCGATTTACATTAATCCCATCGTGGTGAATGTTAAAAAGAGTGGCGAGATACGTGTCTGTCTGAATCCTGTGGACTTAAACCCTATATTAGAAGTGAATTATAATGAAGCTGGGCTTTTAGACAGAATCATTACCGAAGACGCTGAGGCTAAATTATTCAGTACTCTTGACTTCGTATCAGGGTTCTGGCAAATAGTATTAGCTGAAATTTCTCGTAAGTTTTGCGCTTTTCAAGTTGATGGTCGCGTATATCAATTTATACGACTTCCGTACGGCTTGAAAATATCTTCCGCAGTATTCGTTAACATGGTAAACAGCATCATACCAGATAAACAGGGAATTACGAAATACGTCGATGATATTCTTCTTCGATCTGCAACATTCAAAAAGATGTTAGAATTATTAGTAGAAGTACTTACGATATTACGTGCTAATAATTTACGTCTTAACGCTAAAAAGACTACATTCTTCAAAGGAGAAACCGAACATCTTGGTTTCAATTTAAGTCATGGAGCAATTTCAAAGCAATCTGCTAAGATTGATAAATTCAACGACTATATTGCTAAACATACAAAGAATGGGAAATTTATCCTCAAGGATAAGATACAAATACTCGAATTTATTGGATTGACTGGTTTATATCGAAGATTTGTTCCTAATTATCAGCAAATTATTGCTCCTTTGTATGAGTTAACTTGTGACAACGTTCCCTTTGAATGGGGACCACGTCAGGATGAAGCTGTCAAAAAGTTAACTGAGGAATATACGAAGGATTTTAAATTAACTCCACCTCGAAATAAAATTGATTTGAATTTAGACACATATACGTCTACTGACGCGATGAATGCTGTGTTATATCAGCGTTACGAAGGTCAAGACGAAATAATTATGTTTTCCAGCCATAGTTTTAAGCCACACCAAAAGAAATACACTCTCATTGAACGAGAAATGTATACGTTGGCTAAATCAATCAAAAAACTACAGCTATGGTTACACGGAAGGACGATACATGTTCGTAGCGACCTATTTTCTATCGTTAGCAAATTTGAAACGCTCGCGGAAATACATAGAAAAGCCGCGGGTTGGATAACGTTATTCAATTGCTATAATTTAATCTACGATTTAAGAAAAAGGCATAAAAAATGGTTCGGCTTACAGGCGCCTGAACTTACCATTAATAGCACGAACTTTATTAATTCCATTGATAGCAACTACGATCTTCCTGGACGAATTAAAACACAATTACTGGAACATTTAGCTCGTATACACATTTTACAGAAGCATGATTCCAGGTGTATAAATATCGTTCAACGTCTAAAAACACTCGACGATGATTTGAGCGAAACAGCTAAAACGATCAAGAAGAATCTAGGTAAACGCTATTCAATCGATACTACCGATACTAAGGAATTACTTATGTACACGTACAGAGATAAAACTAAAGTACCTGTACTTCCTGACATATTATTCAAGGATTTGATTTTATATCTCCACGAGATTTACGGTCACGTAGGTGCGAATAAACTCGAAGCTATCTTTCGCAGGCTCTACTATTCCGCCAACGCTAAACATCTTATTCGTTTTATCACCGGAGAGTGTTTACACTGTAAAACAAATAAAAATTACTCGGAAAGAAAGCCACTTGAATTTGCGTATACGCAAGCATACTCACTAGCAGATGTTATTTCCGTGGATATCCTTGGTCCTATTTCAAATTACTCAGATCAGCCTCGTTACTTGTTAGTTTCAAAAGATGTGCTTTCTGGAAAGATTTGGCTATCACCATTGAGGGATATCGTGCAAGAAACCGTTGCTGGGGCAATGGATGCCATAATAAAGGAAATTAAAGCTAAAAAATTCAAGATTCGTAAGATTATCACAGATAATGCTACCCAATTTACTAACGCTATTTGGAAGCAGTTACTTACGAAACATAAGATTGCCATAGGTCACTCGACAGCTCATAATCCTCAATCTAATTTGGTTGAGCGTTCTATGCGTGATATTGGCAATCGTTTACGAGTAAAGTTAAACACTCACGCTGAAGGAGCCTACTCACATCATGGATGGAGTGCGTATGTTAAGGAAATCGAAGAGGAGATTAACAGTACTCCTAACGACGTAAACGTACCTCCGAACGAAGTTTGGCGAATTGATGAGCTCGAAACTGAGATTCCTGTTAACAAATGTGAAATTGATGCAAGGTATCAATTGCGTCTATTCAGAGAAGCTCAACAAAAACTTGACGTACCGTCCATCACCCGTTCTCAATTAATTGATGACAAACTCGATATGCTGAACGATGTCTATACTTCCTCTGAAGGTGTCGTATGGGTATCTATTGATGGTGCTTGCGCCAATAATGGATCTGAGGACGCCATCGCAGGGATTGGAATTTGTTTTCATCCTAATGGATTAAGAAACATATCAGAACGTATTGAGAATAAGAATTACACGTTGACTAATAATTTAGCTGAAGCCGTAGCTTTACTTACCGCTATGGAAATCATGTTGAAGAACGATGTACGCAAGTTGAGAGTAATCTCTGATTCTCGCTATTTGACCTCAGCTATCAACGATACATTCGGAAAATGGTCTGAGAATGACTGGAAGAATTCGGCGAACAAACCTGTTCACCATCAGGATATCTTCAAGGACATTATGCGATTAAAAACACAATTTGAGAGCTTCGAATTAAGTCACGTATACGCCCGTGGAACCGACTTTGGAAATTTTACAGCTGATAAACTAGCTCGGAAAGCTGTTTACACCAGAGATTTTGATATTAGTCGAATTAACCGGATGTCGAATCATCAAGCGCTTATAAGATTAATTAAAGAACGCCGTGCGTTACATAATCAGTCGCGAGAGCAAAAACACAACAAACGATACGGTGATCCCAGAATTTTCCAGCCCGGCGAACTTGTATTAATTACTAATCATCGGTTATCTTCTGCTGATAAAGGCGCATCAGCGAAATTGTATCCAAAAAGATACGGGCCATTTGTTATAATTTCTCATGCCGGTAAAAATTGTTATGAGGTTCAGAAAATTGCTGACAAATCAGATCGACGTCTGATTAACGTTCGGCAAATTACTACCTATTTAAATTTATACCATCTTCGAATTTTGCGCAAAGAACCAAAGTTACGCAGCTTGCTGGACAAGCGCTCATTACGCAAGAGAATTTATCATTTCGCCGAGCATAGGGATCTATTGGAAAAATTCATTAAAGATCTAGAAGCACCCAAGAAGCCGTATCGTAAGTTTGAAGACATGAAAGAAGATGAAAAGCTGACAGAATTTAATAAAATTCGTAAGAAATATCGAAGGAAACCCAAAGAATCAGACCAAGAACAATTTAATTCAATTTTAACTAAGGTGGTACCTGAAAAGGGTGAGAGGGAAAATCTTCAAAAAGAAGCAAATACTCGTTACAACATGCGCAAGCGCAGAAGTGATTTGAATTACGACGAAGGCACGGATTCACCTGAAGACGTACCTGCGCAAACTCGAAAGCGCTATAAGAACGTAAATTCAATTATTTTGAATCTTCTGAATCATAATCAACGAATGAAATTCGTTCATTTCACAACAGCGCTCCCTGATTGGTCAGAGATACCTCCCACCACTTTAAAGCTTACCTGTTGATTACCTACTAGTTTAACCGATATTTCCGCAAGTACGTTTTCACATTATATTCATTATATTGCATACCTTCTTGGTGCATACACCACTGCTGCTCTCAAAATAAATATACTTATTATTTGTTCACTTGTTCGACGCTATTTTCTAGCTGCTTCGACTGCCTGTTATTTTCAGCTATAGCTTACCTTCCCTAATTCACTTACTAGATAGAATTATTACCCATATCTATCTAATTAATTCGATACCTGTAAATAAAATATTACTTCGAATTAATTTATTTATTTAACCATGTCAGTAATTAGTCGCCAGTCACCCCCAAGGTTCATTAACCTTGGCGAAAATGTATACAGGGTGCGCAGATTTGATGGTAGCTATCAAAACGTATTTATGCCTATCACCTATGATACACTCGAAGACAAGTTGATAGAGGCAAGATACCGTTGGGGCCCTACCATGCCTATGGATCTGCAAGACCATTTTATATTCGCTCAGCAACATTTCTACGTAAGTCGCTACATCTCATTATCCAGACACGATGGCTTACATATATGCCATGCATTCATTAATGGCTGGTGGGTTATAGGGGACGGAATAGCACATAGTATTGTGCGAGAGATTTTAAAAGAAGAACCCAGAATCAGAAATTTGTGGGATAATTCACGAGTTTCAGGCACAAATATTTCTGCTAAACGGCTATTATTCAATATTCGTCGTCATAAAATAAAAATTCCCCCTAGAATCATTATTTCCATGGGAAGTCACGATATGTTGAAAGAAACTTTCAACAAAGCTTGCAGCAATACGACGGAGCTGTTTGCCCATTTACTAAACCATGGTGCAGAGGAAATTTTAATTTTGCCTAATATTCGTTCCCCATTGTTACCCGATCAGACATTGCGTAATAAATATCGAAAATTCCTCCAAAATACCCTTCCCAAGATGGATTCAGAAATTATTGATTTTGCGTGGAATTGTGAAGAAGTTATAGATAGGGCCGATCCATTCCATAAGGATGGCGTTGGTAACTACTATTGTAACCCTAATATTCACGCCGAACTCACATTTCGAATCATTAAATATACTCAAAGTTGGGAACCGTATTGGAGATTGAATGTTTAAATTCAACCGATATTTACGTAAATGTCTGCTGAATGCGATGCTACTTTGTATATATTATAAATAGGCTATTTTTTCCATTTCAAATGGTATACTAGTTACACTCCCTGTACATATTATATTAGTTTAACATACGTAGAAGAAGGCATTTTATTTGAATACCTATTTATTTCATGATTATACCTACTTAACCGAAGGCAGCTTGATTTTGTCAATTTGAAAAAATCTGCTCGTGAAAAGCTGACGCAATTGCGATAACATCGGTGGGCAGAGAGGAAAGAGCGGGGGTGTTTTCGGTAACGTTCATCGAACACAAAGGATTCATTCCTTATCTTTTTCTTGGAACCGGTCGCCTAGCTGATGCTCAGCTTATTGCGACATTCTACGCCATTAGTATTCTGTCTTTGTTAAAGTGAGGTTACTTTCTAGCCATCTCGGTATAGTTGTGGATTTTTTCTATGTGTTTTTGCGATTTTTTATTATAATTTGTTATTTTGCGTTAAAGGTAAAGTTGGTTTGTTTTCAACTGTGTTACAGCTTTCAGAGGTATAGTTTTTCTTTATTAATTTGAATATTTTTACCCCAAACAGTTTACGGTGCGTCGCCATCTTTGTATGGTTATTGTTATTCGACGATATTTAGTTGGAATTTAATTCAACGTAAGTAATTCTTTGTTTCCGTACCAATTCGTTAATTACCATACCTATTATATAGCACGTGTGTTATTCGTACATCGTACCTGTAAAAACATCTACTTCACATGCTTACCATACACGCTCAATGAAGGTATATTTTACGAAAATTCTAGTATAAATATCGCATCTGGTACGTAATAATTACTTTAACTGACTCGGTCAGAATTAGAACAAAATAAAAAAAAAAGAGAGGAAAGGAAGAATTGAAGCATTTTCCAACAAAATTCCCCATAAAATACTCGTTCTGATTGATTTGAATACACACGTGCTAACCACTGTTTACATAATTACTTACGCAACTCTCGTCAAATACCACCATTAACTACTGTGTTTTTGTACAGTTTATTCATTGGAAGAAGATTCTGTATTATTATTTTCGTTACCGAAGAAGTATTTTATTTGCGGTGTTAATCGTCGTCCTGTCATCATTTCGGTAATTTACGTTACTTTCGGTTGGAGAATTCAAAGGTGAGACCATTCCTATTACAATTAACATTCGTTTGCATATCAGAATATTTACGTTCGTCTTTACCTACAGATCCACCTTCTCGGTCGGACTGGCTATATTCCCGGTTATCTGGCGATATTTTGTAATTGCGAGTAGACGTACGTTAGAACGTTGAATTTATCATCCCGATTTATTATCTGGACTTTACGAAAGGTATACTTGTTTCTTCAATTAGTTTTACCATTAGTTTACAATTAATTTACTCGAAACTTTCGTAACATCTAGTAATGGACATATATCGATATATCCGATGGGATGGATCACAATATTCCTATAATTTACGTATGCTCGATTCAAACCATCCCATCAATCAACCTGATGACCAACCTAACGAATCACCTGATGTATTTCTGCCGCATGCTCATTTTATAAATGACGTTGATGTTCGATTAATTGACGAACCTATCGATCAACGTTCTGATTTTGAAGAACTATCCAATTATTTCGATAACGTTGACCTAAACGAAGCCGATTTTGGTATTATTTCCAGTATGCAGCCCTACCGTGCACCATCTTGCCAATGGTGCGGTGAAGCATTCGACGAGCATCAGGAGGTGGTGAGGAATGAGACATGTTCCCATTGTTATCACCGAATTTGCGTCCGAGATATGACTGAACGTAGGACTCCTCAAGGAAATAGAGTCGTCATGCAGGCACGTTGTCAGAACCGAAACTGTGGAGCAAACGTCGTGAGGCAACGCTACCATTCGTTGAATTTTCGATATGAGGTCCCACGTAACGTTTGCACGATCGCTCGACACCGTCAACAAATTTCTACGCTCGAAGCTTCAGTAGCTCAGTCCCAAGTCAACAACGGGATATTACGTGAACGCAACGCAACCTTAGAACGCGAACTTAATAATTTGCGAGGTCGTCTACACGGTCGAGGTAGTATTAGTAGTATTAATTCACCTATTGATTTACCATGTGAATTCTGTAACCTAATTCATACTGATCATTTAGGCGAAAATCCGGTTGATGAGCTGCGCGACATACAGGCAGCAATGGCAGCTGAAAATAATGCGCCGGTGAACCTTCAGCGACAGGCTGCAATCAACGAAGCGAATGCGATGATGGATGAAGTAGAGCGCCTGATCGATGCCGACATTCCCGTAAATGACCAACGTGATCCGCCGATAGCCGAACAAATCATCGACGACGTAATACTCGTTAATGAAGAAGGTTTTGAACTCGAACGAGTTGATACCGAGGAATCGGACAGAGGTACGTTATTTACTATTGACTCGTTAAATCATTCGTTTTATTATTCGTTTCGTAAACATTTAAATCATGGTGGAATTTGTTATGTATCAACTCGTAAACACTCATTATTTCCGCCCAACATTAGATTATATCAAGAACAAATTTGTCATTTTGTTATAGAGAGTCAAGGTGATATTGCGCCACCAAGGGCGATATTGGTTGAACGTGATAACGTACCTGAGGCGCAGCCACCGGTCATTCCAGCCCCATTGGCTGAAGATCAACCCGCAGCCGACGATCCCGAAGTCGTCGCTAACGCTCCCGGACCTGCCGACAATAACGCAAATTTACCAGTCGCCGCTGATAACGTAGCTGCTGCCAACGACGATGGAGATCTTGATAATTACGATATTCCAGCTCCATTAGCTGAAGATCGACGGCCACCGGTACCAGCCCAGAATCCAGTCGCCGTAGCCGTTGGGTTAATCCCACGTCAACATCCGAGGGACCCGAGACCGCTGCCGCGTATAATGTTGCCAGTAGGATATCATGATTTACGTCCAGATTACTATCAACAGCGCGACGAATTCGTGAATGCGGTGCTACGTGAACGAGCGATAAACGAAGCGCGATACCTACCGCAGGCAGCTGAACGCAACGTCGTACGTAACGCTGAACCGCCGCAAGGTGCTGCTCAGCTGATGGATGATGAAGACGCGCCGGGTGAGGATATCCGCGATGAAAGAGAGATTCGGTTGTACGATGGAGGCGAAGATGGCCAACAAATGCAGCGAGGCGTCTTTCCAAATCGCCGCACAAATATTATGAACAACTTACTTCGCGCCGGATACGAACCTCATGGCCGAATCGATCGAAATCTCCGGTATGAATTTATTCATCAATCGAACCAGTTGTACTCCGCTCTCTTCACCTCCTGGTCACCTGACAACCGTCAGCCCGTCACCAGTATCTTTTTCAACGGATACTGGGTCATTGGCGACGGGCTGGCGCATGGTGTCGCCAGGGAACCATTGAGACGCAATGCGGTATTGAAAAATCGTTGGGACCGGTCGAGGGTAGCAGGAAGTTTTCTGTCGGCGAGAAGGCTCATCCATAATATTGAAAATCATGTCCTGAACGTGCCTCCCTTCATCCTCCTCAGCATGGGAGTACATGATTTAGCGATGGAAACTGAGCTCAACGCGCGCTTAAACACTCAGGCGCTGATCGAATTCCTATTGCGCCAAAACGTTCGCCGAATTCTGATTCTTCCGTTGATAATTGCGCTGCGACGTCCGGATGCTGAGGTACGAACCGAGTACCGTGATTGGATGAGACGCGTCTTACCGGCATTGGACCGAGAGCGTGTTCAATATTTAGACTTTATTGAGCCGATTGTAGACCGCGTCGAACCTTATCACGAAGACATGGCCGGTATAATTTACGCCCATCCGTTTGTCCATTTCGACGTGATGATGGCCTTAATCCACCTTTTCGATCCTGATGATGAATGATTCAACCGATACTTACGTAAATTTCGCTGTATATAGATTTATTTACTCGTTTTTCGCTAGTTATTAGCTGTTTTCGTTTATTTGTTTTGTTCTAGCATGTATTTGCTTTTATTTTTTGCTCTATTATTTGTTTAATCATTTTTGAGGGGAAATCGGTAAAATTAGGCCGAAAAACTTCGATTATTTTCATTACGAGCTTTGTTAATTCACGATTTCAACAAGGTCCACACTTCGTGGCTTGTTACCCCTTTTATCATTACGATTTCCCCAATATAAAATTGATTTTTGTGATTTTTATGTTTTTCGTGAGTATTATTACAATTATTGTTTTATTATCGTTATTCTTTTGTTTTGGCGTTTTCGTCAGTATTTTTGCATTTAATCTTTTTATTATTATTCAAAATATTGTTCCTTTTAGTATTTATTTACTTATTATTTGTAAGAAAAAGGGATACGTGTTTTCTCTATGAGATGTACGTTTTATTAGAGAGGCTGATTGTTTTTAATTTGTGCCTTATGTTGGCTAATTACGTTGTAGTATTATTTACCATCTACGTATCCCTTAAATTATTTGTTATCCCAGTAGTTACTTTCGCAATTATTTTACTATCGTTTAATTAGTTTATTCTTTCTTGCGTTCATCGCAATATTATTGCGAAAAGGAATAAAATTTCATTTTTTGAAGAGTATTTAATTTTGATTTTGTTATTACTATTATCTTTCTGATTGGATAAATTTTGAATAACTACTGGAGAATTTGAATAATGTTTGAATCGAGAATTTGATCATCGAAAAGGAAACGAGAATTCGAGTCCACAATTATTGTCAAAGAAAAAAGTTAACATACTCACGAGAACATATTTATCATCATTAAAAAGGGATTATTTTTGAAATTAGAGAGAAAGACATTCTGCTTTTGTTTGAATAATTTCAAATATTTCCTATATAAATTTATTATCGTCATGATGGGTATTTCCAAATGTCCCTACATCATTGCAAAATATTCCCATATCATGATAAAATGCGATATTCAACTCATTAAGATACTTACGCAAATATCTATTTTAACCCCGGGTATTTCCGAAATGCTAGAATTAAATGGGTACTTAATAATTATCTATTTTTGGATTTTTATCTGCGATAGACATCTTACCTGTCTGAGATGTGCGATAACTCGTACATACTTTGCAAGCCATATTTCCACCTACCTGTCTGTGTACTGATAAAGTACCTTAAAATAGAATTTCCCAGACAGCGGCTATTATTTCGAATAGGCTTTTGCAGACATTTATCTAATGAGGAAATGAGATAAAATTCCCCTACCATATTCTCGCCTTTGCATTTTGATGCTACTTCGATAGGTACGAACTACATTTCCATCATTAGTACTTTCAACAGGTATCTGTTAACTTGTTCATCTATCGTGCCTATTTATTCAGCATATTTTTGGTGTTCGTACTTGCGTTTCGTATCTTTCGATTATATTTGCTTTTCTTGAATTCGGTTTTTGAATAATTGGTTGTTCCAGTCATCGTTGTTCCAGCTTATTAATTTATTATGGAAACTCCACTTGTCGACGATATCATCATTGCTGTGTGTCCTGTCTGCGATCATACTTTGGCTGAGCCACCGCAAGGTAATTCCGTTACTTCAATGATTGTCACTGGTAAAGATTGTAATCATGTCTTACATCTCAAATGTTTGATGATCGCTACAAAGGATTTAAAAGAACGAAAAATCAAGTGTCCATATAAAAAATGTGTTGCTTTTATTCATCTCTCAACTGTACGCGAAATTGGTATTAAAAGATCACCTGTCTCTGACAGTATTAAATTATTTATTAATAACGCTACACGTAACCAATTAGTACAGCTTAATCTACAGAACAATGAATCATTCGTTCAAACTGCTAGATTAAACAGAGATTTACGTAATTCTATACAAGCAAACAGGGACCTTAATTTATTATTGAAACAAAGAGATGACATGATTACTAAACTACAATCATTATTAGATAATAAATCATTAATTCCGAAGATTAAATCTGAAGTTGATTTAACAGAGGCTCCAGCCAGAGATGAACAGACAGCTGATACTGTATCGTTACGCAGCAATTCTCCAGCTCCTTTGACGTCGAAAGCTTCGATGACCGTCGCTCCAGTTCCGAGACCAGCTACTGTTCCAGCGAAATCGACTGCTTCGAGCTCCTGTATAGCTGTTGTTCCAGTAGAACCTACTGCGTCGTGTTCCAGAGCTATTGCTGAGATTCCGACGATCAATCCGTGCGACCAATACTCTATTTCTTCGCTATCATCCGATGATTCTGACGCTGACTTCGATGATATTTTCCAGCCAGCTTCTTCGACTCGAACATCACCGCTAATGCCATCTCTTGGTCGCATATCGTCACCGTTGATTCCATCGAATATGCGTACGTCGTCTCCATTAGCTTCACCACCTGTAATCAGACGGTTACGTGAGAATCCACGACTAAAGGTAAATCGTATCGTTATGCGTAACGAACCTACTATTAATTACCATCATTTACCTCAAATTGGTACATTCGTTAAGTTACGAATGAATAGCGATAGCATTGTCACGACGGCTGTATTTCATTCGCTGGTAGCTGGGTTACCATTTTATATTAATCGACAGCTACCCAGTGACATGATTCGCTATTGTAGCGACTACCAATTCTATTATTATGTCGCAATGGGACGGTTGAAACGATCTGATGGAATCCGCGAACCGACTTATTACTTTCAAGGAAACTGGATCATCGGCGATGGCATCTGTTATGGTATCGTAAAACACGCAATCAGCAACGTTCCGACTTTAAGCATCCAACTTACAAAGAACCTATTCCTGAAAGAAAGCAGATCAATCGAAGATTTAATTAGACATTTGCGTAAGTTCGTCGTCGTGCTTCCTAAATGTATTATGATTTCATTTGGACAATATGAGATTGCTGCCAATCAGTCATTGAAAAGTATTAAAAAGGCTGCTCACGATCTTTTGCAATTCATACTCAAGACTCATGTAGCGCAGATTATCATATTGCCACCGATAAGCACCGAACTTACTGAAAATCTCTGCAAGGCATTTCGTTCCTGGTTACGATACGAAGCGGTCCAGCTAAGCGAATCCGGTCGCATAAAATACGTCTTTGAAATTGAAACCATCATCGACAGAGAAGAACCAACTGAAGACAATGGTGGTATACCGACGTTATCTCAATCAATGCATCTCGAGATCCTTCTCGGATTGATTCCGTATCTTGGAGACCGCAGATTGATGAAGCCGCATCTGATTCGTCCGCTGACACCGGTAGAAAACATTCCTGAAAAAAGAAGACGTCGTTAACAAAGTATCATATTCTTATTATATGTAATTCTATGTAACGATATACTTCCCGTAATTGGTTGCGATTGTATTTTTTGATCCGTCATTTACGCAATTATCTTCTTTTATTCGATCTACCTGTAACATAAAACAAAATATATGAATTTTCGATGTTTGATAACGTATTATCGGTTATGTTATGATATGCTAATTACGTCACTTTGGATTAACCAATTAGAAGACTAGTTCCTTATTTTCACTTTTTTGATTTTTCACGAGTGTTTTTATTTTTTGTTTTCTAGTCAGTTGACTTATTATTTGCTATTTACTATTATTTTATTTTACAATTATATTTGATTGAATATCAGTATTATATTTTTATTTGATTACAATACTGTGTTGATTTATTGACGTAATAATTCTGATTTCTTTGCACTCTCATAATGGACGTATATGACCCTAGATACATGATTTTATCAGTTCTACAGAATGCTGCAGAGGAACAGTTAATGATTTGGTATTTTACTTCAATGAAAGCTCTCTCAGATGCGAGGAATTTACATTATTATTATACGACAAAAACTGATTCTAACCATTCGAATAACCTCCCTTCATTGAAATGTGACGTAGGTATTTTTGATGTTTCCAGCCAACAATTTGTTAACAACCCTCAATTTCGAAGCTATAAATATGCCTGCGATGGGTTTAATTTATTACGTCTAAATGATTTAGGTAGTCACTCTGCTCAAATTGATTCCAATAAATTAATTACCACCAAAGACACTCGTGTATTGAGCGACAACGATTTATTCTACATATGTAAAGATGCAGACTTAAATTATTTGGCTATTCCTACGTTTTACATCGTTCAAGGAGTCCCAGGTTGCGGTAAAACTTCTTACATTTTAAATCATGTTCGCATTGATGATTCTGACCTGGTACTATTCCCTACTAAAGAAGGTGCTGAGGATTTTCGAAGAAGACTAAGTATTAAATACCATAATATATTAGAAGATCATTTTTTGCGACGTAATTATCGAACCATCGACTCATACTTAATGAGTAAAAATGTAAATAAGAGGAACGTGTAAAGAGCGACGAGAGGGTGTCTAGTTGTCACCGAATGTATTGCTGTTTTTAGTGTTGGGGGGCGTTGTGTCCGCTCACCTCGGCTTCGCCTCGGTTGCGCGGGTCGCTTTGTTGTTCATACTATGTCTGTTAACTTCCCTCGGCCTTCGGCCTCGGTGAGTACAGTTTTTTTATAAACAACCGCAAGTGCTACATACACGGTAAATGTCCAGCCTCCGTCTGAACTCACCAAGGGGAGTAATGCTCATCGAGTGAAATATAAATTTTAAACGGCTCGGCTTCGCCTCGCCTAATTTGGCATGCCATTCGATAAATAATATTAATAAATTTAATCATTGTTTGAAAACAAAAAAAAATAATTTCATTACTTTGTCTGTAAAAATTCAACTCGTAAAAATAAAAATCGCGAAAAAAAATTTTGAAAAAATTTGTGCCATACGCAGGAATCGAACCCAAGACCTCTTGCACAGCAATCCTTTACCATAGCCAAGCCGCCACGGAGGCAGCTTGCCGGTTTGCGTTTTTTAACCGTTTACAAGTTGTGAAACATGGACGAAAACTACCCCCCCACGCGCGCGCACGTATACGCGTACGTACGTACGTGTACTCGCGTTCCCTCTCGTCGGTCTTTACACACTCCTCAATCATAAGTACCATCGCATACTGATTGACGAAGCTTTCATGCTTCATTTTGGTGAAATTGTGTTTGCTATTTTACGATCCCAAGCCAATGAAGTTATCATGATTGGTGATATGCAGCAAATACAATACATTAATCGATCACCTATACCTATCATTAGTTATAATCAGATTCCTACTCATCTCGTGACGGAAATTGAATACCTATCAATCTCCTATAGATGTACTTTAAGTACTGCAGCATTACTTACGGAATTTTATACTCAAGGAATGACATCGACATCGAATATACGCAATGAATTAACATTATTTACTTACGAAAATATCAAGAAGCTGCCATTATTTACATCGGCTCATTATCTGACATTTACGCAAAATGAAAAATTTACTCTCATAAAAGGAGGTTACCCCGTTAACACCGTACATGAGTACCAGGGTAAGCAGGCAGAACACATCATATTAGTTCGATTAAATCCACTCGCTCACTCTATCTACTGGAGCTTGCCTCACGTAATAGTAGCATTGAGCAGACATTTACGAAGACTTGATTATTACACGGTAGATAAATCAGACCTACCTTCATTGATGATTCTTCGATCGAACGCCTTTTCCAATCTGGATTATGATGCTGTTCGTGCAGGTAATGGTATAATCAGCCAATAATGGTTCTTCTTGATTTCTAAAAAAAAAAAAAAAGATTTTTATGTTAATTTCATTTAATTATATGTTTCTTATACTTATTTTACCTTATATTAGGAAATGAATTGAATATTTCCGTGTTCTTATCATAAGATTGTTGTAGATTTACAGATTTTTTCTTGCATTTTTCTTTTTTGACAGCTATGATATGTTATTTTTTGCTTTTTATCTGTAATTTTTACGAAATTTTTTTTTTTAAGTTGTATCTTTTTATATTTATATTTACGCTTTGTGTTTTTTGAACTTACTATTAAGTTGTAGTTTTTTCTTTTTTGCGTATCTTGGCAACATTTTGTAACTTTTTTGACGTTTTTACTTTTCTCCATGTATTTTTCTTTTTCTTTTCCAGAAGTTATTTTCTTTTATTTCCGTTTGTCTTCCGACTTCATTCGTTTGACTGCAGCTGACTTCTAGTGCACAACTCCGCTTATATAATACACTACAAAAATCTGGGCAATGGTCGTGTGGATATTCGCAATATTATTTATTTCTTTCTCCCAACTACTGGGGATTTACGTAGCATATTCTACTCCGCTCATTTGTTACCTAAATCGGGGCATTTGTAGAGGGAGAAATATATTCATACCTCCTTACTGGGAGAAAAATATTACATGATTACACAACCTGATGCGAATATCCGGGCCGCGATTCCTTATCTCTAGGGGTGGATTAGCCCTTATCATGACGTAATTATTAACCAATGATAGAGAAGGAACGCGCGCACCATTCCCCCACTATTTCCCCACCAGATTTTATATATTTCTACCCTGAGCTCTGCTAGTTTTTACCCTCATAAATCAGTCTTCATATTACTGCCGTCCTGCCTGGTTCTCCCTTGGAATACCTTGGTTGAACTGGCAGGACTGGGCCTGGATTGTCCATCAATATTATTTCATCATATTGATTCTATTTATTAATTCTATTAATTTGGTGACATAAAACTAGCCAGGTATGTGGAGCTCAGGGGCCACTGGGGGCGAGTGGTACTCTTTATTCCGAGTCTCATAAGATGATGGGATAGTGTGTATACTATCTGACTTGGTATACTATCTATTATTTGCACTGAAGTCAGGAAAGAGATTACTTCCGGAAGACTAACACAATCCTTTCTCGAGGTGTACTTAGGTACTCATGTCTTTTCCTTGTTTAAAGTAAAAACATTGTAAATTAACTGTCAAGATACCACACAAAGTAATTGCACCAAAACCCACAATAAAACCATTGTAATAACGTTTCGTGACAATACAGAGTGTTTGAAGTTAATTTGACTTTCTTATTCACGTAAGTGTTTGATGCCACATATACTTATAAATATCCGATGATAATATTACTTGTACAAAGTCCCTCGGGGGGAGAAGCATATAGGGCAAGGGTATAGCCTTAAACTATTGATTTGAGCCTTAGAGCACATTTGTATGATAATATTTAGGGGCAGCCCCCCAATTGACACCTGCTGGGGACTGACCAAGTGTAGATAGGATTATTTTCTAGATTGACCCCATGGATACCTCCCTGAGGGTACTGGGCATGTCAATCTAGACTAGACCTTTATATGTAACCATCCATATAACTGTAGTAAAATTCTACCTCTACAAAATGCCGTACTCAACTCATACGGCCATTTTGATATTTCTTGAAAATCATTGACCAAGTCTCCACAAATCATAGGTGCTTGGTAAGTGGAAATTTTCACCTTTTTCCATCATTCACAAAATGCCGTACTCAACTCATACGGCCATTTTGATATTTCTTGAAAATGACTGACCAAGTCTCCACAAATCATAGGTGCTTGTAAAGGGGAAATTTTCACCTTTTTCCATCATTCACAAAATGCCGTACTCAACTCATACGGCCATTTTGATATTTCTTGAAAATCACTGACCAAGTCTCCACAAATCATAGGTGCTTGGTAAGTGGAAATTTTCACCTTTTTCCATCATTCACAAAATGCCGTACTCAACTCATACGGCCATTTTGATATTTCTTGACCAAGTCTCCACAAATCATAGGTGCTTGGTAAGTGGAAATTTTCACCTTTTTCCATCATTCACAAAATGCCGTACTCAACTCATACGGCCATTTTGATATTTCTTGAAAATCACTGACCAAGTCTCCTAAAATCATAGGTGCTTGTAAAGAGGAAATTTTCACCTTTTTCCATCATTCACAAAATGCCGTACTCAACTCATACGGCCATTTTGATATTTCTTGATCAAGTCTCCACAAATTATAGGTGCTTGTAAAGGGGAAATTTTCACCTTTTTCCATCATTCACAAAATGCCGTACTCAACTCATATGGCCATTTTGATATTTCTTGAAAATCACTGACCAAGTCTCCACAAATCATAGGTGCTTGTAAAGGGGAGATTTTCACCTTTTTCCATCATTCACAAAATGCCGTACTCAACTCATACGGCCATTTTGATATTTCTTGAAAATGACTGACCAAGTCTCCACAAATCATAGGTGCTTGGTAAGTGGAAATTTTCACCTTTTTCCATCATTCACAAAATGCCGTACTCAACTCATACGGCCATTTTGATATTTCTTGAAAATGACTGACCAAGTCTCCACAAATCATAGGTGCTTGGTAAGTGGAAATTTTCACCTTTTTCCATCATTCACAAAATGCCGTACTCAACTCATACGGCCATTTTGATATTTCTTGAAAATCACTGACCAAGTCTCCACAAATCATAGGTGCTTGGTAAGTGGAAATTTTCACCTTTTTCCATCATTCACAAAATGCCGTACTCAACTCATACGACCATTTTGATATTTCTTGACCTAGTCTCCACAAATCATAGGTGCTTGTAAAGGGGAAATTTTCACCTTTTTCCATCATTCACAAAATGCCGTACTCAACTCATACGGCCATTTTGAAATTTCTTGTCCAAGTCTCCACAAATTATAGGTGCTTGTAAAGGGGAAATTTTCACCTTTTTCCATCATTCACAAAATGCCGTACTCAACTCGTACGGCCATTTTGATATTTCTTGAAAATCACTGACCAAGTCTCCACAAATCATAGGTGCTTGGTAAGTGGAAATTTTCACCTTTTTCCATCATTCACAAAATGCCGTACTCAACTCATACGGCCATTTTGATATTTCTTAAAATCACTGACCAAGTCTCCACAAATCATTGGTGCTTGTAAAGGGGAAATTTTCACCTTTTTCCATCATTCACAAAATGCCGTACTCAACTCATACGGCCATTTTGATATTTCTTGATCAAGTCTCCACAAATTATAGGTGCTTGTAAAGGGGAAATTTTCACCTTTTTCCATCATTCACAAAATGCCGTACTCAACTCATACGGCCATTTTGATATTTCTTGAAAATCACTGACCAAGTCTCCTAAAATCATAGGTGCTTGTAAAGAGGAAATTTTCACCTTTTTCCATCATTCACAAAATGCCGTACTCAACTCATACGGCCATTTTGATATTTCTTGAAAATCACTGACCAAGTCTCCACAAATCATAGGTGCTTGGTAAGTGGAAATTTTCACCTTTTTCCATCATTCACAAAATGCCGTACTCAACTCATACGGCCATTTTGATATTTCTTGAAAATCACTGACCAAGTCTCCACAAATCATAGGTGCTTGATAAGTGGAAATTTTCACCTTTTTCCATCATTCACAAAATGCCGTACTCAACTCATACGGCCATTTTGATATTTCTTGAAAATCACTGACCAAGTCTCCACAAATCATAGGTGCTTGGTAAGTGGAAATTTTCACCTTTTCCCATCACTCACAAAATGCCGTACTCAACTCATACGGCCATTTTGATATTTCTTGAAAATCACTGACCAAGTCTCCACAAATCATAGGTGCTTGGTAAGTGGAAATTTTCACCTTTTTCCATCATTTACAAAATGCCCTACTCAACTCATACGGCCATTTTGATATTTCTTGAAAATCACTGACCAAGTCTCCACAAATCATAAGTGCTTGGTAAGTGGAAATTTTCACCTTTTTCCATCATTCACAAAATGCCGTACTCAACTCATACGGCCATTTTGATATTTCTTGAAAATCATTGACCAAGTCTCCACAAATCATAGGTGCTTGGTAAGTGGATATTTTCACCTTTTTCCATCATTCACAAAATGCCGTACTCAACTCATACGGCCATTTTGATATTTCTTGAAAATCACTGACCAAGTCTCCACAAATCATAGGTGCTTGGTAAGTGGAAATTTTCACCTTTTTCCATCATTCACAAAATGCCGTACTCAACTCATACGGCCATTTTGATATTTCTTGACCAAGTCTCCACAAATCATAGGTGCTTGGTAAGTGGAAATTTTCACCTTTTTCCATCATTCACAAAATGCCGTACTCAACTCATACGGCCATTTTGATATTTCTTGAAAATGACTGACCAAGTCTCCACAAATCATAGGTGCTTGTAAAGGGGAAATTTTCACCTTTTTCCATCATTCACCTAATGCCGTACTCAACTCATACGGCCATTTTGATATTTCTTGAAAATCACTGACCAAGTCTCCTAAAATCATAGGTGCTTGTAAAGAGGAAATTTTCACCTTTTTCCATCATTCACAAAATGCCGTACTCAACTCATACGGCCATTTTGATATTTCTTGAAAATCACTGACCAAGTCTCCACAAATCATAGGTGCTTGGTAAGTGGAAATTTTCACCTTTTTCCATCATTCACAAAATGCCGTACTCAACTCATACGGCCATTTTGATATTTCTTGAAAATCACTGACCAAGTCTCCACAAATCATTGGTGCTTGTAAAGGGGAAATTTTCACCTTTTTCCATCATTCACAAAATGCCGTACTCAACTCATACGGCCATTTTGATATTTCTTGATCAAGTCTCCACAAATTATAGGTGCTTGTAAAGGGGAAATTTTCACCTTTTTCCATCATTCACAAAATGCCGTACTCAACTCATACGGCCATTTTGATATTTCTTGAAAATCACTGACCAAGTCTCCACAAATCATAGGTGCTTGGTAAGGGGAAATTTTCACCTTTTTCCATCATTCACAAAATGCCGTACTCAACTCATACGGCCATTTTGATATTTCTTGACCAAGTCTCCACAAATTATAGGTGCTTGTAAAGGGGAAATTTTCACCTTTTTCCATCATGCACAAAATGCCGTACTCAACTCATACGGCCATTTTGATATTTCTTGACCAAGTCTCCACAAATTATAGGTGCTTGTAAAGGGGAAATTTTAACCTTTTTCCATCATTCACAAAATGCCGTACTCAACTCATACGGCCATTTTGATATTTCTTGAAAATCACTGACCAAGTCTCCACAAATCATAGGTGCTTGGTAAGTGGAAATTTTCACCTTTTTCCATCATTCACAAAATGCCGTACTCAACTCATAGGGCCATTTTGATATTTCTTGAAAATCACTGACCAAGTCTCCACAAATCATAGGTGCTTGGTAAGTGGAAATTTTCACCTTTTTCCATTTTCACAAAATGCCGTACTCAACTCATATGGCCATTTTGATATTTCTTGAAAGTCACTGACCAAGTCTCCACAAATCATAGGTGCTTGATAAGTGGAAATTTTCACCTTTTTCCATCATTCACAAAATGCCCTACTCAACTCATACGGCCATTTTGATATTTCTTGAAAATCACTGACCAAGTCTCCACAAATCATAGGTGCTTGGTAAGTGGAAATTTTCACCTTTTTCCATCATTCACAAAATGCCGTACTCAACTCATACGGCCATTTTGATATTTCTTGAAAATCACTGACCAAGTCTCCACAAATCATTGGTGCTTGTAAAGGGGAAATTTTCACCTTTTCCCATCACTCACAAAATGCCGTACTCAACTCATACGGCCATTTTGATATTTCTTGATCAAGTCTCCACAAATTATGGGTGCTTGTAAAGGGGAAATTTTCACCTTTTCCCATCATTCACAAAATGCCGTACTCAACTCATACGGCCATTTTGATATTTCTTGAAAATCACTGACCAAGTCTCCACAAATCATAGGTGCTTGGTAAGTGGAAATTTTCACCTTTTCCCATCACTCACAAAATGCCGTACTCAACTCATACGGCCATTTTGATATTTCTTGAAAATGACTGACCAAGTCTCCTCAAATCATAGGTGCTTGTAAAGGGGAAATTTTCACCTTTTTCCATCATTCACAAAATGCCGTACTCAACTCATACGGCCATTTTGATATTTCTTGAAAATCACTGACCAAGTCTCCACAAATCATAAGTGCTTGGTAAGTGGAAATTTTCACCTTTTTCCATCATTCACAAAATGCCATACTCAACTCATACGGCATTTTGATATTTCTTGAAAATCACTGACCATGTCTCCACAAATCATAGGTGCTTGGTAAGTGGAAATTTTCACCTTTTTCCATCATTCACAAAATGCCGTACTCAACTCATACGGCCATTTTGATATTTCTTGAAAATCACTGACCAAGTCTCCACAAATCATAGGTGCTTGGTAAGGGGAAATTTTCACCTTTTTCCATCATTCACAAAATGCCGTACTCAACTCATACGGCCATTTTGATATTTCTTGACCAAGTCTCCACAAATTATAGGTGCTTGTAAAGGGGAAATTTTCACCTTTTTCCATCATGCACAAAATGCCGTACTCAACTCATACGGCCATTTTGATATTTCTTGACCAAGTCTCCACAAATTATAGGTGCTTGTAAAGGGGAAATTTTCACCTTTTTCCATCATTCACAAAATGCCGTACTCAACTCATACGGCCATTTTGATATTTCTTGAAAATCACTGTGATATAAGGGAGATTAGAATTAATAGTATAGAGAGAAATGGTTAGAATCTTTCTATAAGTGAGAGGCCCGTAATTATTCCTTTAGTGGGGAATAATTCCTTTGTCCTGGCTAGCTCTAATTCGGACATTGGGTAACTCCAACCCTCCCTACATCGTATCATAGAAAGTGAGTATATTACTAGAAATAAACCAAAACTCGTAAGGTGTACTGAGTATGTCTAATTCGATGTAAGATACAACACAAGATGAAAATCGTGGCAATCACACAAATATGTGATTCCAGAGAAAATACACATAAATTAGCACAATAATTATAAGGGTTCGAATCATAAAATAATCATGCTAGTTCTAAGGGGCTTTATGCATATTTAGTTACTTACTGACACTGTTACCAGTTATATCGTCTCTCCGTTCACAATTATACGCGACGATATTTAAGAGTGATTCGCGATGTTATTCCGATTACGTTAAAGAGTTGTAAAATGAAAAGTTAAAGAGTTATTGATACTGTTTTTTAGAGTTATTCGAGTCATTATGTAGTGTAATTTAAACCGTTTAAAGAAGTTAATAAAAGTAATATTCATAATACCGCCATATAAGCTACTTTGGTATGTACGAATACACCGTAAATTTCCACGCTTATAAGTGGTACAATCAGAAATGGAAAGACACAGACAGAAGCCTGTGCGTTTATTATTTGATCATGACGACGAGATCGACACATCACTTGGACGTAGCACCAGAGAGCTCGAGATTCCGACGCTAAGTAAGGAGCTTGGATTTCGCGAGATGCTTGGTTGGTGCCAGCATCCCTCGCGAACATAGCAGTCCCCACTACCCTACAAATAAGGGAGGATCTAACGGATAGGGTTGTAGACGAGGTATAAAGGGGTAACTGGCTATCCTAACATGCGCGATGCGCAACCGATTACCAATATATGACGTCATGTTTTTATAATGATCGTCTGTGTGTGTGTGTGTATGTGCACATATGCATACGATCATATAGCAGTTAACACGTAATCGAAGGGATTCGGCTCAGCCATCCCTATAGGAAGACAGCTCATAGTACACCCTATGGTGGTACATATGGAAATAACTGCTAGGCAGTTGGGCCACGCTTGTCCCTGACATATGCCCCTTCGTACTTTGCTCCCGATGAGCAGCTAAGGAAGTGAAGAACGGATCATGAAAAAAGGATGCTGCGTGGTCCAACTCCCTGCACCCCTCCTACCCTATCAGATCTAATGATAAGCATCCTACCACTGCCCCTCCGTACTTTGCTGCATTGAGCTGCAGACTAATTTGGAGTAAAGGAATTTTATATATATAAAAAAAAATTGCCAAATGTGGGTCGGAGGCGTGAAATTTCAATGGTGAAGTGATTACGACATTTGAGTTCCTGAACATTCATTAACCCAACGTGCACAACTTGGTGAAGATGGAACACTGTTGAGCAATCAATGCCCAAGAAGGATCAAATGGAATAGTCAAAACACGACAGGATCGAAAAGATAGACTTTGGAGGTAATATGCAAAAGATGGAACTTGCTTAGTTTTTTGAGAGAAAAAATTTTGAAGGTTGGAAAGATTGGGAAAAATTTAAGAAGGGTATTTCAAAAAAAGAAAATTAATGATGCTCTTATAATGGGTGAATCGTGCGAAGCTCTTTACCTAGGTGGAACTAATCACTGTAGGTCAGTGTTCGCACTGCAAACTGGGTAAGTCATGTAGTGATGTGTGATCTTTAAACTATTGTTATTTTTGTGTTTTTTAGAAAATTTAGGGTTCCTGAATAATGAAGAAAATTGATGGTATTGTATGTTTTACGTTACAATTTTAGTATAGTTATTGTTTTTGTTTGAATTTTGTTACTAATCGAAAATTGTTTTGCTTTTTTGTTTCAGATATGAAGAAAGAAGAGAATGAAAATTTGAAAAAATCGCGAAAAAATGAAAATTTTGAAGATGTTTGATAGGTGAGAAAGAAAAATTTACGTTAAGTGTGTTTTTGAGCGAATACTTGAGTGAGTGATGTCAACGAGAGAGATAACTTAAGTACACAATATTTGTAAATAAGTAGATGTACAATCTTAAGAAATAAAATCATTGACTTAAATTGGGTTTTTGAAATTTTTAATGATTGGCATTTCGCAAGCACATGCTTGTAGATGCTTTTTACTAAAAAAAAAATGTAGAAAATTCAAAAAATGAAAAAATCAAAAACAAAAAAAATAATTAATTTTGAAAAAGTTTGTGAAGATTTTGGGGAAAATCGTTACAAATTTTGTCGCGGTTGTTTGAATGGATTGGGAAAATTTTGGATGTTAAAAGAAAATCAAAAAAAAATTAGAAAATATCAACAAAAAAAATATATAAAATAAAGTGGTATGTAAACAAAACACTTATTCTTGATTTTGATGAAATTATTCGATAGTTTGTACATCTTACATACGGTGCAGTGTCAGTAGTAAAAAAAAAAAAAAAAAAAAATAAGAGGAAATGTTTTTCTATGACATATCTATACATTCATGTAGATATACAATCAGTGCATTTTTTATGCTTAGGTGGTAGTTTTGTATAATGATAATTGTAGAATTGATGTTGAATATTAATATTTTATTTATTTCAGGATGCAATATTTGGAGATTGAGTCATATGAGTCATAGCGTTGAGCCTGCTGCGATCGTGTTACAAGCATATACTTGTATAAGTGATTGGTTTTGATCTGCGAAAATACTCAAGGTTAGTACATCGTATTACTTCTATTTTAGTTTATCGTAGATTAATTTAGAATTAGATTTAGAATTTTGACTGAGATGTATCTGTCTCTGTTGAATGCTGTAAGAACAATTATTCTTAAGGTCTATTAAAATGCTAAAAATTTGAAAAGAGAAAATTCCAAAAATAATCAAAATTTTGCTTTTGCATATACAAAAGGTTCTTTTTTGAAAATTCCAAAATATGGTCGATAGGCTGATGAGGTGATGAAATGAAATAATAGATTCTGGTTCCTTCTAATACTGCTTTGCTGTTTATTAAAAAACAAAATACATTTATTATTATTAACAAAAGTCCTGTATAAAGAAAAATATTAACAAAAAACATCAATTTTTGGCTAAAAAATTAGTTCAACTAAAAAATACGATTCGTTACAAACGAAAAATGAAATTATAAAAAATAAAATATTGTCCTAATTAGACATAAAAATAAACTAAATTAAAAAAAATCGATACAATACAACTTGTTTTTAGTCGAGGGATTTTTGCTTTTCAGCGTCATCGTCGGGTTTTTTATTTTCATCGATATCAACATGGGGGGTCTCAGGTGGATTTTCGATTAAATCGAGAACGTGACTGGCAGCTTCCTCGAATTCATCTCCTTCGTTGATTGACTCCAGCCATGTTGATGCTGTGCTGGGTTCTGAGATGTTTTCATCCGTTTGAGAAGTATCAGACGCATCTTGCGTCTGCTGCTGCTGCTGTACGGATGAAGCTTTATCAGGTGAATTTACCGATAAGTTGGACACGTCTGGGATGGTGGGTGACGGTTGAGGTGTCGAGCAGGTTGGTCGAGGATTTTTCGCCATGTTCTTCTTGCAAAGTTGATCGAAGACCTCTGTTTGAAGATAAATGTCATTGACATCGCCCTTGTTGACAGAATCGACGAAAGCTTCGATATCAGCTGTATGCTGTTGTAGTCGCTGATTTTCTTCTCGCTCGATTTCAGCTTCTTTTTGCTGCTGCGATTGGCGGTTTTTAATGAATTCCTCGCGCTTTTTCTCTTCTTCGTTGGCTTTGATCGATTTTACCACGGTGATGATGGCGTTACCAACTTGCTGCGACGAAAAGATGTGAGTTGGGGTTGTTGTGATTGAGGAGTTGCCTACGATCGTATTTGTGGAGTCGTTGGTTGTATCATTGCCAGAAGTAGAGGCTGGCTCGTCTTCTTGCATTCGTTCGGTTCCTGCAGCCTGGGCATTTTGTTCTTGGTTTGCGGCGTTCTCTGCAGCCTGTGCTGCGGCCTGCGCTGCACGAAGGGCAGAGGGACGAGGTTGCAGTGGTGGAATAAACCGTTCGTGAATTCGATTGGCAATTTCTTTGTAGTCATCGTTGTCGTAATATGGCCCGCATTCGTCATAATAGGCATGACCAGTGTGCATGTCTTCGAATAGGTTTGCAATATTCGTCATCGTTATATTGAATTCTGCTTCCCAGTTGGTGTCTAAGGCCCTCGTGATATTTTCATGTGTATGCAGGTAATTTGATCGAGGGGGCAGGGGAAGAAGTGGTACAAGAATTATTTCGGTGACTCCAAGATTTCGAAGAGTTGTTGTCAGCTCGCTGAGTTGGTTTTTGAATTCTTGGAATCCTGTTCCTTCGTGAACATCAAAATTCCCGATGGACAGCATTATTCTTTTCGGAAAACCTTCTTCTTTGTCGAATTCACCGAGGTAGGCGGCTAAATCTTTCAGAAGCAGATCTCTTCTGTACATGTCGTTGTCGAGATATTTTTTGTATTTTTTATCTTTTCCAAGGAATCGAACCAAAGAAGCCATGTGTCCGTCGCCCATTAATAATATATCGTACGCGAACCAAGCGCCGACATATTTATCTTCACCCATTTGGTATCCGGCCGCCGTAAAATCGTGAGGGTAGGAATTCATCGGATAGTAGGGTTTCAATTCGGTGGACTCGGTACCCCAACGCTTGCGGTAGCGGTTGTGGTAATTCCCTTTATTTCCCGGCGTCCCCTTGATCTGCTTCGGTTGCGGTTGAGGGGTTTTGTTCGATTTTGATTTCTTCTTTGAACGGCGGGGGGCTGGTGGCTGTTGGTGATTATCGGTGCTGTTATCGGTAGATGGGCTTTCTCTCCCTCGTTTGCTGCCTGCGTTGTCGCTCGAAGTGTCGCGAGTAGATGGTTCTCTGCGAGGCTGCGGTTGGGGGGGTGGTGGTTGAAATTGGGTTGACATTCCAGCAGGGCCGGATGTTTCGAAAGGTGGCTGGTCTCGGTCGAAATGGAAGCTGTGTCGAATCGGCATTTGGATGGTATTCCATTGAGATGGGTGCTGGATTGGAGCCGTGTTGGGTGGAGCGAAGTTTTTGAAAAATTCAGATGAAGTTAATCGATTCATTCGCTGGTTTATTAGACGGTTGTATTTTTCGGTAGTCCTCGCGGTCTCGTCTACAGCGTCGAGTAATCGAATTTTTAGGCTGTTTATTTCTTCATCCATTGCCACGATTCTTGCCTCCAGTTGTCGGTTCATGTCGTTTACCATGTCGAATTCGGTTTGATCTACCTGCGGCTGGATCTGCCGTTCGGGCGGGGGGGGAGCAGGTTGTATCGGTTCGTATGTATTATACGCGAAATTGATCTTTGAGAAGTCGGTTGCCGCCAGGGAACGGGTACACCCTGGGTGTGCACAACGGTCCATTCGAGGGTTTCGGTGCGGAGCTGCTTGAATGAATCTGCTGACACATTGTTGATGGTAAACATGATGACAAACCGATATGTGGAGCTGGTTGAATTGTGTGAATGGGAACAATGGTTCGCCGCATTTTGCACAAATCGTCCTATATCTACTCATTTTATCTTCTTTCTGAAACATTTTGGTTAGCGCACACAAAAAACACACACAAAATACACACGAGAAAATTAGTGAAATATTCTAAAAAAAAAATTTTGGATTTTACTTTTTGGATTTTTTCTTACTCGTCTTGAATTAAAGTTGATATTTACTCGAATTCTCGTTATCTAATATCACCTGGATATTATACGTATTAAACTGTGAACAGAAATCAGAGAAAATTACCATCTTTAATTAGTATGATTTCAAAACGAATTATTTTTGTCGGAAAATTGACCTTCCTTTTG
The DNA here is from genome assembly GCF_950023065.1 of Planococcus citri. Taxonomy (NCBI): domain Eukaryota; kingdom Metazoa; phylum Arthropoda; class Insecta; order Hemiptera; family Pseudococcidae; genus Planococcus; species Planococcus citri. The sequence continues at coordinate 29,248,501 of NC_088679.1, read as the reverse complement.
TTATGCCAAAATGGGGTGAGGAGGGTACGGGGGGAAAGTAAGAAAGTTGGAAAAAATCATTTTTGGTAGTTGTTTTTTGTTTTGCCGAAAGAGTACAACTATGTATTATTGGCAACGTTGCAATCGATTGCTTGTTAACGTTGCTATTTTTGTTAAATTTTGAATCGAAAAGTAAAGTTTTGAATTTTTGGTTTATTTTTAGGGACAGTTTTTTGACATAGTTGATAATTTTAGTTATTTATTTATGTGTGTATTTTATATCTTTTTTCATGCGTAACTAATTTTTTATGGTATTTTTTATTTTGTTTCAGAATGATTTTCGACAGATTTTTGATTTGATGCGATTTTGACAGAGTTCCCAAAAAAAAATGTGTATCAAAAGTATCCTTTTTGTTAGTTATCCTACTTATTTAGTTAGCTATTTCTTTATTTTTCCTATTTTTAGAAGTAATAGATGTTAGTTATTAGTTAATTAATTAATTAATCAAGTTTCCTTAACTAATTAATTTCAGTTATTTCGTTCCTGTTTTTTAGCAGCTGGAAATTCTAAGCTAAGTATTGATTTTTTTCATACTTTACTCAGAACTCTGAGTTATTTCTTACTTCATTCGCTTTATTTTTGTTCACAGGTTTTACTCATTCGAACACTCGTTCCAGAAAAAATAACCAATTCTGACGATTTTTGACTATTTTGGATTTGAATTGTCGTTGAGATTATTCGTTGATCACTTTTCAGGTAAATTTTTGATTTCTCATTCTTCTTTTTGTCAGTCATTTTTCACCTTTTTACTTGATCAACTTTTGAGCATTGTTTTTTATTTTTAGGATCGAGGCTGTCCATATTGCTCATAATTGACTGATTATGCGTGATCGTGGCTGAAGACTCATTCTCATTTCTTCTTACTCATCATTTTCTTATCTTTTTGTATTTTTATTTTATTTTTGTTTTGATTTTTTGTGCCAAAGTAAAAAAAATATGGAAGATGAATAAAAATTTTGGGCCATGAATAATTTTGTTGAAGCTTGAGTGAGATTCGAAGGTATAATGAAGAAATAAAAACAGATAGTTGAAAAAAGGAAGAAACTAAGATATAATTGATAAGTTGAATTTTTCACCGGAACACAAGATTCGACACCATCGAATTTGTGACATTATTTATATTAGGATACAATTTATTCCTGTTGACACCGTCATCAAGGAAAAATTAAAAGTTTCAAAAAAAAATATACACGCGGCGCAACATATCTTTTCTACTTCTAACGACACCATCGTTAAAATGAAAAAAATTGAAGAGAAGTTATAAATTGAAAAAGAAGGAAAAAGAAAATCATAATATACGCGGCGCTGTACATTTTTCTATTTATTAACGGGAATTTTGAAAAAGGTAAAAAAAATTAAAAAAAAAATTTGTTTTGGCAAAGTGCATTTAACATCGATCGAATTTTGAATATTATTGCCAAAAATTTAACCAAAGTGCCCAGAATACATTGTATTTTAGATCGATGCAAATTTTTTGAGCAGAATCGATTTTTGATATTTTTATTTCTAGATCACAAGGCCAAAAAATCAGGAGGTTGATTGAAATTGAAAAAAGGTGTAAAATTTGGTGTTTGATTTGTATTATTTTCATTCAATCGTTTAGTGATCTAGAACTTTTTATTTGTTTCAAAGTAAAAAAAAATATAAAGAAAATCATTTTTGAAGAAGGTTGCTACGATCTTAAAAATAGCTTCCTTCGTTTGAGATCTACGTGAGGTCACCAACCATCACGTAGATCACTTTTTGTTTTATTAGTTTGCTTTACTCAGTGACACGCCCGTTCGTGTGTGAGTATATTTTGAATAAAAGAGGAAATTTTACCTTTGGAAAATACCTCCCAGCCAGTTACTCAGGGATGACACCGTCATTCACTGAGTTTGTAGCTTTTTAGTTTTTGCTGAAAAGCTACCTGACTGGGAAGTGGATTCCAAAGGTAAATTTAACAAACTACATTGCGTGATGACCGATTTTTACATGTTAACAGGAAAAATAAACGTCTTTACGATAAAAGAAATGAAATAGCATCTGTTTTAATCATTCAAACTGCTTAATACGACTCCGGCACTACCATTATCGTATTGCGTTGATTGTCTTTGATTCGAATCACCATCTTCGATTTACTTTTCGGATCTCTCACGAATTCATACTTCGTCTCGATCTCCTTCATCGTCTCTCTTGGTATTATACTTATTTTAGCTGTTAACAATAAAGCATATCCTACTGTATCGAATTTCTATCTAAACTCTTGAGAGATGGTTCTACTTTTTACTTTTATCAGAGGTTATTACTTACAGATGAACTTTTCGGCGTAGATATTACGATCCATCTTCGACACATTTGCTATCAGCGACATTTTTAACTTGTTTAGATTGTTTTACAGAAAGAATTACTCAAATACTTTGCGTTATTTGCAAGAAATCGTATTAAAAACGCATAACAATTCGCAAATGACAGAATTTTAGAAGTGTGTTTTGATAAAAAAGTTTATCAGTTTTGTTTTTGCGAAACTGGTTCTATTGGGGGTGCGCGAAGTTCAAGCTTTTGATTGGTCGTGATCGTTTCGGATCAGTGACGTTTCTCACCACCGGAAATGCATTTTTTGCAAAAAATTTTATTTTTTAATTTTTTCAATTTTGAATTTTCGAAAAGTGAATTTTTTAGTTTTTCTAGGGTCACTAAATGATTGGGGATGATCGAAAGAATTATTTTACACGGTTTTATAATTTTTTGGGGTGTTCATTTCAGACTATTTCGAAGAAATCTTCTAAAAATGAGCACCTTAGGGGCTTATTCTTTGAATCAAATTTTAGCAATGGATTTTTACGACGAAAAAAGTATTTTAGAATTTTCAATTTAATTAATTTTGAATTTTGAACGTTGTCAAATAATTATTTTATCGAGAGGGTTGAATTTTGAAATGACCAAAGTGGTTTTTAGTTTGATTTTTGAGCAAAGTATCCGAAAATGGGCTGATTTATAATTTTGAAAAATGGATTTTTGTAATTTGAAATTTAAAAATGGATGTTTACGATGCAAGCAATTGTTTCTATTTTTTAAGAACTGAATTTTAGGATTTTGAAAGTTGCTAAATAATTATTTCTTCGAGGGATCTTAGTAATAAGCCGAAAAATGAATTTTGAATTGATTTTTGAAAAAAATATCTCGAAGAGAAGTGATTTTGGAAAATGGAAAATTGAAAGTTGAAATTTAAAATCATTTTTGAATCATTCTGCTTTGGATTTTGACCATTTCCTACGAGTAAGTCGTATTTTGAGTATTCTATTTTGAACTTTAGATGAGTTTGAGGGTAGTATGCACTTGCATACTAACTCTCACCTGATTGAAAAAATGAATTTTTCAAGCAGAACCTACATGAAGAATAAACTCAGACAGGAAAAATGCATCGAAGCTAATCTAATTCTCATTACTGAAAATATTTTCTTGTAAGGTGTTTTGAACTTTTAACCTATAATTGAAAGGTGAATGCCTTTTTTCTACGCTCGTAACCAGTTCTCTCTACCTCATTCAGTTGAAAGGTCAATGTACATGTGTGTATACACAAACTACCGTACAAAATAGAGGGTGAACGTTTCATTCATAAAAACTAGTTTTATAAATGAACCTTGAATTCCAGCTGCTTGTTATGTGTTCCTGTTAGGTGGTCTGTTTAGTTATAGTTAGGGTAGGTCGATGTTATTGTTACGAGTATTCGTTTTGGAAAAGGCTGAATATTTTCTTGGAAAAGGTTCGTTGAATGTTTTTTAACACTGATTGGTTGCAATTAATGCAATGGGATCTCAATATTCGACTATCTGGATTGATGCCATTTAGTTCGAATTCGAGTTCACTGCACTAATATTTTGCAACTTTCTATTTCTATGTTTTTTGATAGAGAAAAAAAAAATTTCAGCATGAGTCTGACCTCATGTAGGATTAAATTGGACGGGTGATTGAATTTTTCAGTTTTTTAGTAACTCGTAGCAGATAAATCTCAATGACTCAAAACAAGGGTGGAATTTTTTAGTGATCTTGAATTTTCAATTTTTTGGCAAGGGGTACCAGTGTTGGAGTTGGGGTATGTATAAAGTAAAATTTGGAATTTTCAACACTGGTATGGGATTTTAATTCTTCTTTCGAATGTTATACCATTGTTGAGGTTAGGGCATATGTATGGCGAAAGTTTGAATTTTGTAACACTGGTATAATGAATTTTGGATTCGGAAGAGAGAAGGGGGGGGAACTAAAAGAAAGAAAAGGGGTACCAGTATGGAAATTAGGATATTTGCAAAAATGAATTTTGGGTATTCAATACTGGTATTGATTTTTAGGTTTTTGAAGAAGGTTGATATTAACATTGCATTAACTTAGGGCATATGGTGGTAAAATTTTGGTTTTTGCAATGTTCATACTAAAAAAATTTTGGTCAGGATTTTTATGAAATTTTGGATATTGGGGGAATTTTTATTCAAGAAAAAGATGGTACTATCAATGTTGTAATTTTTTAGGGCATATGTGATTTGGATTTTTCCAACATTGATAGTTTAAGAAAAAATTTGATTCCTTAAGATTTTGAAGATTTTTTCATAAAAAAATTTTGGTTTTTCATCCCAGTAGCTCCGAAGACAAGTGACATGTATGACTTTTTCTCGAAAAGGTTTTTGTAACCCACGTCAGGCGCCAGACGAAGTGACTCGTCAATTTGGACATGTAACGTGTCTTTTGAGCCTTAAAGAAAAATTTTGGAAATTTTTTCAAAATGATTTTGTTTTCGAAAGATGAATTTTGACATTAATTTCAATGAAAACTCCTTCTTCAGTGTTATGTTTTCTGTGGGATTTTTGATTTCACAACACTGAATTTGGATTTTTCATTTGAACTTTTTGTTTTTCATTTTTTGATCTAAAAGAAGAATTTTGATTTGAAAAAGGGGTACCAGTGTTATGATTTTTGGGACTGAAATTTGGGTTTTTATCACACTGGTATAGGTTCGGAAAGAAAAAATTTTGAATTGAAAAACGAATAGTTTTGATTTGAAGAAAATGCCAGTATTGTGATTTTTAGGGCATATGTAAAAGGAAATTTGGTTTTTTACAATACTGGCAGAGGTCAGAAAATGTTTTGAATTTTAACTTTGGGTTTTATGGGGGCTTTTGATTTATATGCATAAAAAAAAAAAAAATGGTGATGTCAGTGTTGCTGTTTTTTAGGGCATACGTAAGGCAAAATTTGGGTTTTGCAACACTGGTATTTTAGTCAAAGGAGTTTTTGTTCTAAAAAAAATTTTACTTTTGGGGGCATATGGATCGAAATTATTTTGGATATTTTGGAGATAAATTTTGAATCGTTTGGGACATAGCCAGGTACTTAAGGGGGATTTTTCTTGGATAATATTTTTTGGAAAATATGGAAATAAATTTTGATTTGGAATGAAAAGAAAAAAAAAAAAAATTTTGAAAATAGTTTTTTGCCGAAAATGTGTCGTAGCAATTGTTGGTTTTTTGGTACATATATGTGGATTACAGAAGTTTTTTAACTACGATACCTGTATTTTTGAAATTTCGTAAAAAAAAAAAAAAATTTGATTACTTTTGAAAGATGTCATGAATTTATGAGGCATAGTCTGCTACGAGTGGCCTATTGGGCTATGGGTTTGTGTTTTTACATTTGTTTTATTTTTGTGGGATGAATGCCAGGTTCGAGTGCAATAGTTTTTTATTTTTTGGGATTTTTATATAGGTTTTTTCGAACTATTGAACATCTTATGACATGGATTTTTAATTTTCAAAAAAAATACTCGATTTTGTTGGTTTAAGGATACCTTTGAACACTTGGATACATCTCTTTTTTTTTTTGTTATTTTTTGGATTTTGTGTTTTTTATGGGTTTTTTGTCGTATCGATTTTGAGAATAAAAATAGAGATATAAATCTAGATTAATTTTAGAGTTTTAAAAAAAATACCAAATTAAGGTTAAAATATAATACTGTTGAAAGGCTTGTATACTTAATTAATTTTATATAAAAAAAAATTTTAAATCTTACCTGTAAATGTATCCATTTAAGAATCGATTGTTTATCGATTTCTTGTAATTCTCTGTCTCCTAAACCTATAAAATTTACATATTATCTAATTTTTGGGAAATCTTGAAAATTAAGCATCTTGCTTAATTTTTACCCAGAGTAGACAGGAAATACACAAAGTGCCCCATTTAGACCTTCTTTAACAAGGAAGTCTGATCTGTCAGGATGATTGAGGTATGGATCACGCAATTGACGTGCCATTCTGTCTGCAAATTTTTTATCCTTCATCATTTCTTCCACTATTTTATCTGTGATATCATTTTGGCGTGTATAGCGATATTTTAGTCTTTCAAAACTATAGATATTTCCATCAACCAAGGGGGTTGTGTATTGGGGTTCCTCAAGTAGGCTAGGGTATTCCCATCCTGGGTCAAGGTCTAGAGGGATCTCAGGGGTGTCTTGCCCCATTTCCTCAATTGGGTTTCCTATATCTTTTGAATTTTCTTGAGGCTTCAGGGTGTTAATGAATCCTACAGTTGCAATTTTGGCCTCAGAAGGGGGGTTGAAATAAATGAAAAATGGTCTATAGTATTCGGATTCGTGAGTTAGGAGTCTCTCAGGAAAGTCTATCTTCATTCTGTAGTATTCCATGGTTAGTCTACCCAGAATGAAGGTACTTTCACTGGATTTTATTATGTAAAATGGGATTCTAAAAAATTCAGTGCCTAGATACATTTGAACTTCGAGGCACTGTTCAGAGGTAATTTTGGTTTCATTGTCAGCCAAACGTAGTTGAATTTTTTCGGATAGATTAAATAATTGGATGTTGTTGGGGGCTACCTGTTGCAAAATCTCAACTGTGGGTACCGAAATTATATTGGGTAAGGCTCCTGTATCAAGTTGGAGTGTGACAAAGCTGTTCCCTATAATTACTGTAATCATACACCCTGGGTCCTTGGTATGTTTATTTATCATTTGATAATAGGTAGACTTTTCTATATCCTTGAGATCGATTGTTCTAATTTTTTCCCATTCTGGGGATTTCACGATTTTGGAATTTTTGTTTTTTCTCAGTTTTCTTTTTTGACTTTTTGAGTATTTTTTATCTAATTCTTTTTGAAATTCTGGATCAGCAAGTAGCTCAGGGGCTCTATAAAGGTCGTCTTGTTCTCGTTTTTTCTTTTTTGACAAGACTGGTGGTTTTATTACTCCCTCTACTATGAATCCTTTGTTCTCAATACTCTCTATTTGTCTCTCCTGCAAGCCCCAAGCTATTTCAACTTTCTCTACTTTTTCTTGGTTTATTAATTTTGGATTTTTATTTTGAGAAATTTGAAAGAGATCTAACTCAGGCTCAGGATAGCCTGGGTCTATGTAGGGAGCTGTACGATGGTCATAAATTTGTTTTAGTCCTCCGTCGACTCTTTTACGTTCACTATATACGCATATTTTTTGATATTGTTCTTCTACGTATATAATTCCTGTAGCGATTAAATCCTGAATGAATTCAAATTCTTCAATTTTGGGAAAATATCGACGTAATGTGTATACATAATGGAATTTATCTTCGATTGGGATTAACTCATTTTTACCTCCTAACATTGGCCTAACGTATGGTTTTTTGTTTCGAGAAATAATTTCAGTTTCCAAAAATGTTAGAGATGGGCTTCGCCATAGAATGACCCTGGGATCCAAGCTCACTCTGGTGAACATGTCTTTGAAACTTAAATATCTGTCAATTTTGACATCTGAATCTCTCGCGGTTCTGGGTTTTAGGAGGGGAAAGAGTAAAATTACCATTTCAGCATCTTTCTGAAATAGTAAGTTTACCACATCTCTTAGCTGATCTTCAATAATTTTATATGGTTTTTTCGAAAAGTTAAGTTCCATTTGAGCGGCCGAAAGAATAAATTTTGATTTAGGTGGAAAATTTGCCGAAAGTATTTTACCATATAATTCTTCGAGAGAAATTTGGTCTCTCAAGTATTCAGGTAAATTTTTATTTAATCGAACTTTACCGCGAGCCAAGAAATATGCTAAACTATCGCCAACAAAGACATATTTTTTCAAAATCGAATCTGGGTTTGGGGCTACATCCTCACTAGTAGATGCCCCATGTTCACCTAGTGATTTAGAGTTTTCCGAATTATTTTCGCCATCAGAATTTTCCAAAACTTCGGTAGTCATTAGATAGAAAGCTGCATTTGCTGCTTCCTTTTCTAGGCTATAGGGAGGTTTTTCCATTAATTCCTGTAAAGTTTTTGACCCAACCACCGCATCAATCGGTGATTTTTGCTCGAGTTCTAATTTTGTGAGATAAGTCTCTTTTTTATCGGTTTTTTCCTCGTCAATATAGGTGCCAGATTTTTCATCAAAAATTATGGTTTTTTCCTCGCTATCGAATTTTACGGATTTCTTTTTTGGTTTTTTATGTGATTTTTCAATTATCGGGATACCCTTGTCATCAAAAGTGATAGTTGTGTCTGCATAATTGACCATGTTTTTTATGATTTTATCGATTTTCTTATGGGCAATACTGCACTCACAACTATAAAACGAATCATCGGAGGATTGAGAATTTTGCAAAAATAAAGAATTTTGAGAAGATTGTGAATTAGAAGACTGAGAATTTTGAGGTTGAGAATTTTGAGACTTAGAAGACTGAGAATTTTGTGAACTGCTCTCAGATTTACGCATTTCATCGTAATCCTGAGAGTTCAAATTCTTATCTGGTGAGATTTCATAATCCGAAATATTTGATGTACATCTAGGGGTTTGAGAATTCAGAGAACCGTTTTCAGGATTTATATCCTCGTAATTTTGAGAGTTGGATATTTTACTATCAAAAATATACGGTGATTGCCTCGGGGGTTGAGAATTCTGATAATTATTTTCAGAATTACGCATGTCGTCGTAATTCTGAGAGTTATCACTGGTGGACATCTTGTTAATTAATTCACAAAGGGGATTAATAAAAGCACGATGGGTATTCTTTGAGTCCATAAACTGATCTATTATGGTCAAAGAATATTTGTTGCAATTGTAAGTCAGTACCTTGAAATGAAGATTAAAGGTGAGTACTCCAGCTGCTGCTTTCTTGATGTCTCAAAACCAGTTGCATACCACTAGACAAATCTTCGAATTATGAGAATCTATCTGTACAAACAGGGTTAATATATCTATCGTAAAGAGATCCTAATTGGGGTGGGATGCTGGTATGTGCCAACTCCTCCTCCAAAAGGGGTGGTTATGGTGGGAGATGTTGTCGTGTGCCGACAATTATTTTCTCACGCATATAATCGTAAGAAAAGGAGACAAATGTCTAGACAAACATCAATTAAATAAATAAAAAAAATATAATCTAAAAAAAAATACGCTAAGTGGTTTTTAATTGAATTAAATATAAGGGGTGAGAGATCTATTGTCCTCTTTATGTACGCATATGCGTACATCTTCCCTGGTGGTGGCAGGGTGTTGGGGGGATGTATACTAGGAACGCGGGGTATGTCTTTGCATCATTGTTGTGTGCAAAAACATCGTCTCTAACCTGTATCTATTTATTTTTGTTTATCGAAAAGAAAGGCCGAAAAGAGAGAGAAAGAAAATGAATTTAAATGTTAAAGAAAATAATTTTGATAGAGGGATTAAATTTTAAGTGGTTTGTTATTGTGGTGGTCTTGTTGTCTTCGTGTATGTGTGTCTGCGCATACACACACACACAAATAGATCGCCTATTTTTTATCCATTAGTATAATTAAAAGGTTCTCGAAGATACACCACTTAACTACCTGTCAAAATTGATTTGCATACAAAAGAAAGGTGAAATTGGCTGGCTGGCGCCAACCCTTTTATCGTTGTCTAGGTCAGGGTTTGATTGACAGATTAAAACAAAATTAAAAAAAAATACTGTCTGTGAATTTTATACTGTGCATGTGTGTGTAATATAATTTAATTCAAATCTCTCCATTACGAGTTCGAGAAGAATAGAAATTATAACACACACACACACATATAGGGTTTTTTATAGACCTATCTAACTGGAATTTAGAGATGGTAAGATTTGGAATAGTTTTAATTTTGCGATTCGAAATGTTTAGAAAGTGAAATTTAGATATCATGGGATTTATTTTTTGAGAAAGGAAAAAAGTGTACTGTGGTGTCCCTATATTCTTACGAGTTTTAAAATGCTCTGTAAAATAAAACATCTTGTTTTATTCACAGGGCTTGATATTTTCGTGGGTTAAAATACACCACCGTATTTTTGGGTATTGAGGGAATTTCCAAAAAGGTTTGAATTTTGCAAAATGGGTATAATTTTGGATAAATACATACGAATTTAGAGGGTTTTGTGATGCGTTTTTCTTTTCAGGCTTTAGGTTGCTAGTGCGAAATTGATTATTCAGTGAATTAGGTGGTTTTCATTCTGTAATTCATTTCGAACTGAATTCCAGAGTGAATCTATCTATCTAGTTAGTAGATTTCCCACTATTAAAATTTCTAATCTCAGGCACGGTTAGGCAGAAAATTTTACTTTGCTTTTCAATTCTTCTGAACTTTATCTAATTAAGACCCACACCACCTTAGAAGAAATGCATCGTGGTTCCTAGGTTGGGAAGTTTAGTGACCTGTAATTTTTGACCTCGAAATAATTAGGTATTATTTTCACTCATTAATTTTGCCTCTATGTTCCTGATAACCACACATACGCCGAGAGGTGTTGGTTATCACACATACGCCGAGAGGTGTTTGGAAAATAGAAACAAATTTCAGAGTTAGTTTCCTATCTAATTAGTCACTTCTCGGAATACGTCCGAGAATAATTGAAGTATTATTCCTAATAAATTACGAATCACTTAACTGGGGATTATTTGCCCCACAACCCCTGACAAATATCAGAGGATGTGTTTTGGCAAATAATGTAATGGGTTTAGAGAAGATCAATCAGACTGAAATTTCTAATCTCAGGCTCGGTTAGGCATAGAATTTCACCAATGATTTTTTCCTCTCTATTTATTTATCACCTTGTGTCTTTAAAACATATCGTTCATCTCGCTCACATTTATTTTTTATGTGGTATTTGAAAGTCACACAGAGTGGAATTTTAATCCGTTTTTCTCCATAAAAAGATCACGTGAGATGAGAACCGATGAAATTTCAGTTCCTCAACTTAACCACACATACGCCGAGAGGTGTCGGTTGCCACACATACACTGAGAGGTGTTGGTGTTGATAAAACTAAAACTCACCACCCCTCACACACGCAACTATTCTACGGAGATCGCGAATTTTTTCCAAAAAGTATGAATCTCAAACCCTTACATAATTCATGTCAGTGAGACGAAAAATATGCTCGGCGCTAACTATTGCAATGGGATTTAAATTTAGACTAAAATTTTGAAGGGGTGAAGAGTGATAATTTCTAACTTTTATTTTTGGGCTTAAAATTTTTTAGATCAGTTTTGATTGATTTTAAGTATTTTTTATGTGTTCACTTACACCTCCATATTCTCATACTTATGTGTTATGTCTGATCTGAAAAATGCACAAATAGGAATCACATCTTTCAACCAGGTATACGAAACCTTTGAGAAAGTTCGAGCTTCCCTTGTGTTATATTTTTCAGATTTCAACATAACCATATGAGTTTTCTGAAAGCATAAGCGAAAATTTTTCCGAAAGAAAATAAAGTCACTCTTCTTGAAATTTTTCTTTTTCTTAACTTGTCACTTATACATCATGTATAAGTTGTTAGGTAGAAAAAATATTTTCGGACTTAGTTAAAATTATTGCCTACCCTCATTAGACAGTGTCCTATTGGGTATTCATAATTTTTCACAACAAACAAAAAAAAATCTCGGAAAAAAGTTTCATCGATATGTTTTCTAAGAAATTTTGAAGTTTTTCAAGGGAAGTTAAGTTGAGAAAACAAAAATTTAGTCTTAATGGTTTTCTAGTAATTTTTAAATAGAAATATTAATTTTGAAAGAATTTTTATCGAAATGTCTTTTATTCTAAAGAAAATTTTGAAAGAAGAAAAATTAGAAATGTTTATTTTTAGAAAAAGATTTTTATCAAAATGTTTTTTATCTAGGATTTCGGAAATGTGCCCCTATTCGAATGACTGTAGGGTTGGTACTTAGAAAAATCTAATTTTTCAACATAGCCATACTTTCCTCAAGAGGTGTTGGTGTGTTGATGGAACTGACTTTCCTGGCCTAAGCTCAAGATTTCCAACTCAGTTCCGTAAAATTAAACTCAACCAAGCCAACCTTACGTGTGTCATTTTATAGGGGTTACAATTTTGATATCAAAAAAAAATTAATTTGGTTCCTTCAATTCGCGAATTTTTGTTCACGAATTGTTGGATTTTTATTTGTTTATTTCTATGAGACCTCTGTGTGAGGTGAACTTTGAAAGAAAAATTTTGATTTTTTAACTAGAGGTCACCGTTTGTTTTAATTGAGATTCTTCTGGTGTTCGTATGCAATTTGTCAATTTTTTCGTTGAGGAAAAAATCAATGACTCTCAAGATAATAAATTACTCACATTAGGAGATAGACCATTACTTCAGGTCAGCCAGGGAGAGTGCCCTGTTTCTCTATGAGTAAAATGATTTTCCTGAGAGGCAGTCTTATTGCAGACTATACAAAAAAAAATTCAATTAAAATTTCTTAACTTCGATTATTACTTAAGCATAAATTTCCGCGAATATAAATTATCCACATTAAGAGATAGACCATTACTTCAGGTCAGCCAGGGAGAGTGCCCTGTTTCTCTGTTGGATAAAATGATTTTCACGAAAATTTATGAAAAGTAGCAATTTTTAGTTAAAATATTTTTTGGTTGACCTTAGCTAATTTCGTTGAGACTGAATTTTCAAGCCTTCAGTAAAGTTTGAAAACGATCTCAAGTAGGCGGACAAGCCACCATACTTGATGGTTCTCTCGCAACCTGAGACCTTCCTCTTCAGCTCATTTTAGGCCAAAATAAATTGTTCCACATTCACGAATTAATCCCACAGAAATGCACAAATTTTTCAAAAAAGATGAAATTTACAAATGTTTAAATTTAGATCAGAAATTTTGATTTTAAACTTCGGAATTTTTAAGGCATTTTTAGGTTAATTTTAGAGATTAAATATTAGCGAAAGAAATTTAGATTTTTAGAAAAAATTAATTTTGAGGTATCAAAAGATTTTTAGACACGAAATATTTTTATTTTAGACGAAGATGTGATTTTAGGTTTTAAAAAAATTAATTTTAGAGGTGTTAAAAAGATTTCCGTGAAACTTTTCTCGAGTGTTTAAGAAATAATTTTGTTCCCAAATTTGTGAGTTTGTTATTCACGAATTGTGGGATTTTAAGTTGTTCATCTTTTCTGACATATAGTGCAAAATTGGACTTGGGGAATTCCAGTCTTTTCAGGCTAAACTTCACCAATCCGCATTCACGTAAATATGTGCCAAAGAAGATGTTCAACTTTTTCAAAAAAAATTTTAGATTTTAAGTCACGAAATATTTTTCCCTTGAAGTAGGCGAGAATAAAAATTGGATTTCTAAAAAAAATTTTGAGGTATGAAAAAGATTTTTCTGATATTTTTCTCGAGCACTTAGAAGAATTTTGTTCCCTAATTCATGAGTTTGTTATTCATGAATTATGGGATTTTACACTTGTTCATTTTTTATGAAATATAGGGCAAAATTGGATTTGGAGACTTCCTGTCTTTTCAGGCTCGAATTCACCATTCCGCATTCGCGTAAATATATTTTCATAAGAAATGTTCAAATTTTTCCAAAACTTGTCTCGAAAAAATTTTTCGTCGAAATATTTTAAAATACCTAAATGGGTCATGGGTAGTTGCACTTTTTTATGCACTTAAGCATGTGCTTAAGTGATAAAAAATCGCGTTTGGGCGCCAATAATATGATATAAGGGAGATTAGAATTAATAGTATAGAGAGAAATGGTTAGAATCTTTCTATAAGTGAGAGGCCCGTAATTATTCCTTTAGTGGGGAATAATTCCTTTGTCCTGGCTAGCTCTAATTCGGACATTGGGTAACTCCAACCCTCCCTACATCGTATCATAGAAAGTGAGTATATTACTAGAAATAAACCAAAACTCGTAAGGTGTACTGAGTATGTCTAATTCGATGTAAGATACAACACAAGATGAAAATCGTGGCAATCACACAAATATGTGATTCCAGAGAAAATACACATAAATTAGCACAATAATTATAAGGGTTCGAATCATAAAATAATCATGCTAGTTCTAAGGGGCTTTATGCATATTTAGTTACTTACTGACACTGTTACCAGTTATATCGTCTCTCCGTTCACAATTATACGCGACGATATTTAAGAGTGATTCGCGATGTTATTCCGATTACGTTAAAGAGTTGTAAAATGAAAAGTTAAAGAGTTATTGATACTGTTTTTTAGAGTTATTCGAGTCATTATGTAGTGTAATTTAAACCGTTTAAAGAAGTTAATAAAAGTAATATTCATAATACCGCCATATAAGCTACTTTGGTATGTACGAATACACCGTAAATTTCCACGCTTATAAGTGGTACAATCAGAAATGGAAAGACACAGACAGAAGCCTGTGCGTTTATTATTTGATCATGACGACGAGATCGACACATCACTTGGACGTAGCACCAGAGAGCTCGAGATTCCGACGCTAAGTAAGGAGCTTGGATTTCGCGAGATGCTTGGTTGATGCCAGCATCCCTCGCGAACATAGCAGTCCCCACTACCCTACAAATAAGGGAGGATCTAACGGATAGGGTTGTAGACGAGGTATAAAGGGGTAACTGGCTATCCTAACATGCGCGATGCGCAACCGATTACCAATATATGACGTCATGTTTTTATAATGATCGTCTGTGTGTGTGTGTGTATGTGCACATATGCATACGATCATATAGCAGTTAACACGTAATCGAAGGGATTCGGCTCAGCCATCCCTATAGGAAGACAGCTCATAGTACACCCTATGGTGGTACATATGGAAATAACTGCTAGGCAGTTGGGCCACGCTTGTCCCTGACAACTGACCAAGTCTCCACAAATCATAGGTGCTTGGTAAGTGGAAATTTTCACCTTTTTCCATCATTCACAAAATGCCGTACTCAACTCATAGGGCCATTTTGATATTTCTTGAAAATCACTGACCAAGTCTCCACAAATCATAGGTGCTTGGTAAGTGGAAATTTTCACCTTTTTCCATCTTTCACAAAATGCCGTACTCAACTCATACGGCCATTTTGATATTTCTTGAAAGTCACTGACCAAGTCTCCACAAATCATAGGTGCTTGATAAGTGGAAATTTTCACCTTTTTCCATCATTCACAAAATGCCCTACTCAACTCATACGGCCATTTTGATATTTCTTGAAAATCACTGACCAAGTCTCCACAAATCATAGGCGCTTGGTAAGTGGAAATTTTCACCTTTTTCCATCATTCACAAAATGCCGTACTCAACTCATACGGCCATTTTGATATTTCTTGAAAATCACTGACCAAGTCTCCACAAATCATTGGTGCTTGTAAAGGGGAAATTTTCACCTTTTCCCATCACTCACAAAATGCCGTACTCAACTCATACGGCCATTTTGATATTTCTTGATCAAGTCTCCACAAATTATAGGTGCTTGTAAAGGGGAAATTTTCACCTTTTCCCATCATTCACAAAATGCCGTACTCAACTCATACGGCCATTTTGATATTTCTTGACCAAGTCTCCACAAATTATAGGTGCTTGTAAAGGGGAAATTTTCACCTTTTTCCATCATTCACAAAATGCCGTACTCAACTCATACGGCCATTTTGATATTTCTTGAAAGTCACTGACCAAGTCTCCACAAATCATAGGTGCTTGATAAGTGGAAATTTTCACCTTTTTCCATCATTCACAAAATGCCGTACTCAACTCATACGGCCATTTTGATATTTCTTGACCAAGTCTCCACAAATCATAGGTGCTTGGTAAGTGGAAATTTTCACCTTTTTCCATCATTCACAAAATGCCGTACTCAACTCATACGGCCATTTTGATATTTCTTGAAAATGACTGACCAAGTCTCCACAAATCATAGGTGCTTGTAAAGGGGAAATTTTCACCTTTTTCCATCATTCACAAAATGCCGTACTCAACTCATACGGCCATTTTGATATTTCTTGAAAATCACTGACCAAGTCTCCTAAAATCATAGGTGCTTGTAAAGAGGAAATTTTCACCTTTTTCCATCATTCACAAAATGCCGTACTCAACTCATACGGCCATTTTGATATTTCTTGAAAATCACTGACCAAGTCTCCACAAATCATAGGTGCTTGGTAAGTGGAAATTTTCACCTTTTTCCATCATTCACAAAATGCCGTACTCAACTCATACGGCCATTTTGATATTTCTTGAAAATCACTGACCAAGTCTCCACAAATCATTGGTGCTTGTAAAGGGGAAATTTTCACCTTTTCCCATCACTCACAAAATGCCGTACTCAACTCATACGGCCATTTTGATATTTCTTGATCAAGTCTCCACAAATTATAGGTGCTTGTAAAGGGGAAATTTTCACCTTTTCCCATCATTCACAAAATGCCGTACTCAACTCATACGGCCATTTTGATATTTCTTGAAAATCACTGACCAAGTCTCCACAAATCATAGGTGCTTGTAAAGGGGAAATTTTCACCTTTTTCCATCATTCACAAAATGCCGTACTCAACTCATACGGCCATTTTGATATTTCTTGAAAATCACTGACCAAGTCTCCACAAATCATAGGTGCTTGGTAAGTGGAAATTTTCACCTTTTTCCATCATTCACAAAATGGCGTACTCAACTCATACGGCCATTTTGATATTTCTTGAAAGTCACTGACCAAGTCTCCACAAATCATAGGTGCTTGATAAGTGGAAATTTTCACCTTTTTCCATCACTCACAAAATGCCGTACTCAACTCATACGGCCATTTTGATATTTCTTGATCAAGTATCCACAAATTATAGGTGCTTGTAAAGGGGAAATTTTCACCTTTTCCCATCATTCACAAAATGCCGTACTCAACTCATACGGCCATTTTGATATTTCTTGAAAATCACTGACCAAGTCTCCACAAATCATAGGTGCTTGTAAAGGGGAAATTTTCACCTTTTTCCATCATTCACAAAATGCCGTACTCAACTCATACGGCCATTTTGATATTTCTTGAAAATCACTGACCAAGTCTCCACAAATCATAGGTGCTTGGTAAGTGGAAATTTTCACCTTTTTCCATCATTCACAAAATGCCGTACTCAACTCATATGGCCATTTTGATATTTCTTGAAAATCACTGACCAAGTCTCCACAAATCATAGGTGCTTGATAAGTGGAAATTTTCACCTTTTTCCATCATTCACAAAATGCCGTACTCAACTCATACGGCCATTTTGATATTTCTTGACCAAGTCTCCACAAATCATAGGTGCTTGGTAAGTGGAAATTTTCACCTTTTTCCATCATTCACAAAATGCCGTACTCAACTCATACGGCCATTTTGATATTTCTTGAAAATGACTGACCAAGTCTCCACAAATCATAGGTGCTTGTAAAGGGGAAATTTTCACCTTTTTCCATCATTCACAAAATGCCGTACTCAACTCATACGGCCATTTTGATATTTCTTGAAAATCACTGACCAAGTCTCCTAAAATCATAGGTGCTTGTAAAGAGGAAATTTTCACCTTTTTCCATCATTCACAAAATGCCGTACTCAACTCATACGGCCATTTTGATATTTCTTGAAAATCACTGACCAAGTCTCCACAAATCATAGGTGCTTGTAAAGGGGAAATTTTCACCTTTTTCCATCATTCACAAAATGCCGTACTCAACTCATACGGCCATTTTGATATTTCTTGAAAATCACTGACCAAGTCTCCACAAATCATAGGTGCTTGGTAAGTGGAAATTTTCACCTTTTTCCATCATTCACAAAATGCCGTACTCAACTCATACGGCCATTTTGATATTTCTTGACCAAGTCTCCACAAATCATAGGTGCTTGATAAGTGGAAATTTTCACCTTTTTCCATCATTCACAAAATGCCGTACTCAACTCATACAGCCATTTTGATATTTCTTGAAAATGACTGACCAAGTCTCCACAAATCATAGGTGCTTGTAAAGGGGAAATTTTCACCTTTTTCCATCATTCACAAAATGCCGTACTCAACTCATACGGCCATTTTGATATTTCTTGAAAATCACTGACCAAGTCTCCACAAATCATAGGTGCTTGGTAAGTGGAAATTTTCACCTTTTTCCATCATTCACAAAATGCCGTACTCAACTCATACGGCCATTTTGATATTTCTTGAAAATCACTGACCAAGTCTCCACAAATCATTGGTGCTTGTAAAGGGGAAATTTTCACCTTTTCCCATCACTCACAAAATGCCGTACTCAACTCATACGGCCATTTTGATATTTCTTGATCAAGTCTCCACAAATTATAGGTGCTTGTAAAGGGGAAATTTTCACCTTTTCCCATCATTCACAAAATGCCGTACTCAACTCATACGACCATTTTGATATTTCTTGAAAATCACTGACCAAGTCTCCACAAATCATAGGTGCTTGTAAAGGGGAAATTTTCACCTTTTTCCATCATTCACAAAATGCCGTACTCAACTCATACGGCCATTTTGATATTTCTTGAAAATCACTGACCAAGTCTCCACAAATCATAGGTGCTTGGTAAGTGGAAATTTTCACCTTTTTCCATAATTCACAAAATGCCGTACTCAACTCATACGGCCATTTTGATATTTCTTGAAAATCACTGACCAAGTCTCCACAAATCATAGGTGCTTGTAAAGGGGAAATTTTCACCTTTTTCCATCATTCACAAAATGCCGTACTCAACTCATACGGCCATTTTGATATTTCTTGAAAATCACTGACCAAGTCTCCACAAATCATAGGTGCTTGGTAAGTGGAAATTTTCACCTTTTTCCATCATTCACAAAATGCCGTACTCAACTCATACGGCCATTTTGATATTTCTTGAAAATCACTGACCAAGTCTCCACAAATCATTGGTGCTTGTAAAGGGGAAATTTTCACCTTTTCCCATCACTCACAAAATGCCGTACTCAACTCATACGGCCATTTTGATATTTCTTGATCAAGTCTCCACAAATTATAGGTGCTTGTAAAGGGGAAATTTTCACCTTTTCCCATCATTCACAAAATGCCGTACTCAACTCATACGACCATTTTGATATTTCTTGAAAATCACTGACCAAGTCTCCACAAATCATAGGTGCTTGTAAAGGGGAAATTTTCACCTTTTTCCATCATTCACAAAATGCCGTACTCAACTCATACGGCCATTTTGATATTTCTTGAAAATCACTGACCAAGTCTCCACAAATCATAGGTGCTTGGTAAGTGGAAATTTTCACCTTTTTCCATCATTCACAAAATGCCATACTCAACTCATACGGCCATTTTGATATTTCTTGAAAATCACTGACCAAGTCTCCACAAATCATAGGTGCTTAGTAAGTGGAAATTTTCACCTTTTTCCATCATTCACAAAATGCCGTACTCAACTCATACGGCCATTTTGATATTTCTTGAAAATCACTGACCAAGTCTCCACAAATCATAGGTGCTTGATAAGTGGAAATTTTCACCTTTTTCCATCATTCACAAAATGCCGTACTCAACTCATACGGCCATTTTGATATTTCTTGAAAATCATTGACCAAGTCTCCACAAATCATAGGTGCTTGGTAAGTGGAAATTTTCACCTTTTTCCATCATTCACAAAATGCCGTACTCAACTCATACAGCCATTTTGATATTTCTTGAAAATCACTGACCAAGTCTCCACAAATCATAGGTGCTTGGTAAGTGGAAATTTTCACCTTTTTCCATCATTCACAAAATGCCGTACTCAACTCATACGGCCATTTTGATATTTCTTGAAAAACACTGACCAAGTCTCCACAAATCATAGGTGCTTGGTAAGTGGAAATTTTCACCTTTTTCCATCATTCACAAAATGCCGTACTCAACTCATACGGCCATTTTGATATTTCTTGAAAATCACTGACCAAGTCTCCACAAATCATAGGTGCTTGGTAAGTGGAAATTTTCACCTTTTTCCATCATTCACAAAATGCCGTACTCAACTCATACGGCCATTTTGATATTTCTTGAAAATCACTGACCAAGTCTCCACAAATCATAGGTGCTTGGTAAGTGGAAATTTTCACCTTTTTCCATCATTCACAAAATGCCGTACTCAACTCATACGGCCATTTTGATATTTCTTGAAAATCACTGACCAAGTCTCCACAAATCATAGGTGCTTGGTAAGTGGAAATTTTCACCTTTTTCCATCATTCACAAAATGCTGTACTCAACTCATACGGCCATTTTGATATTTCTTGAAAATCACTGACCAAGTCTCCACAAATCATAGGTGCTTGATAAGTGGAAATTTTCACCTTTTTCCATCATTCACAAAATGCCGTACTCAACTCATACGGCCATTTTGATATTTCTTGAAAATCATTGACCAAGTCTCCACAAATCATAGGTGCTTGGTAAGTGGAAATTTTCACCTTTTTCCATCATTCACAAAATGCCGTACTCAACTCATACGGCCATTTTGATATTTCTTGAAAATCACTGACCAAGTCTCCACAAATCATAGGTGCTTGGTAAGTGGAAATTTTCACCTTTTTCCATCATTCACAAAATGCCGTACTCAACTCATACGGCCATTTTGATATTTCTTGAAAAACACTGACCAAGTCTCCACAAATCATAGGTGCTTGATAAGTGGAAATTTTCACCTTTTTCCATCATTCACAAAATGCCGTACTCAACTCATACGGCCATTTTGATATTTCTTGAAAATCACTGACCAAGTCTCCACAAATCATAGGTGCTTGGTAAGTGGAAATTTTCACCTTTTCCCATCACTCACAAAATGCCGTACTCAACTCATACGGCCATTTTGATATTTCTTGACCAAGTCTCCACAAATCATAGGTGCTTGATAAGTGGAAATTTTCACCTTTTTCCATCATTCACAAAATGCCGTACTCAACTCATACGGCCATTTTGATATTTCTTGAAAATCATTGACCAAGTCTCCACAAATCATAGGTGCTTGGTAAGTGGAAATTTTCACCTTTTTCCATCATTCACAAAATGCCGTACTCAACTCATACGGCCATTTTGATATTTCTTGAAAATCACTGACCAAGTCTCCACAAATCATAGGTGCTTTGTAAGTGGAAATTTTCACCTTTTTCCATCATTCACAAAATGCCGTACTCAACTCATACGGCCATTTTGATATTTCTTGAAAAACACTGACCAAGTCTCCACAAATCATAGGTGCTTGGTAAGTGGAAATTTTCACCTTTTTCCATCATTCACAAAATGCCGTACTCAACTCATACGGCCATTTTGATATTTCTTGAAAATCACTGACCAAGTCTCCACAAATCATAGGTGCTTGGTAAGTGGAAATTTTCACCTTTTTCCATCATTCACAAAATGCCGTACTCAACTCATACGGCCATTTTGATATTTCTTGAAAATCACTGACCAAGTCTCCACAAATCATAGGTGCTTGGTAAGTGGAAATTTTCACCTTTTTCCATCATTCACAAAATGCCGTACTCAACTCATACGGCCATTTTGATATTTCTTGAAAATCACTGACCAAGTCTCCACAAATCATAGGTGCTTGGTAAGTGGAAATTTTCACCTTTTTCCATCATTCACAAAATGCCGTACTCAACTCATACGGCCATTTTGATATTTCTTGAAAATCACTGACCAAGTCTCCACAAATCATAGGTGCTTGATAAGTGGAAATTTTCACCTTTTTCCATCATTCACAAAATGCCGTACTCAACTCATACGGCCATTTTGATATTTCTTGAAAATCATTGACCAAGTCTCCACAAATCATAGGTGCTTGGTAAGTGGAAATTTTCACCTTTTTCCATCATTCACAAAATGCCGTACTCAACTCATACGGCCATTTTGATATTTCTTGAAAATCACTGACCAAGTCTCCACAAATCATAGGTGCTTGGTAAGTGGAAATTTTCACCTTTTTCCATCATTCACAAAATGCCGTACTCAACTCATACGGCCATTTTGATATTTCTTGAAAAACACTGACCAAGTCTCCACAAATCATAGGTGCTTGATAAGTGGAAATTTTCACCTTTTTCCATCATTCACAAAATGCCGTACTCAACTCATACGGCCATTTTGATATTTCTTGAAAATCACTGACCAAGTCTCCACAAATCATAGGTGCTTGGTAAGTGGAAATTTTCACCTTTTCCCATCA
The DNA here is from genome assembly GCF_950023065.1 of Planococcus citri. Lineage (NCBI taxonomy): Eukaryota > Metazoa > Arthropoda > Insecta > Hemiptera > Pseudococcidae > Planococcus > Planococcus citri. Next base: position 29,226,050 of record NC_088679.1, on the reverse strand, counting down.
CTCACAAAATGCCGTACTCAACTCATACGGCCATTTTGATATTTCTTGACCAAGTCTCCACAAATCATAGGTGCTTGATAAGTGGAAATTTTCACCTTTTTCCATCATTCACAAAATGCCGTACTCAACTCATACGGCCATTTTGATATTTCTTGAAAATGACTGACCAAGTCTCCACAAATCATAGGTGCTTGTAAAGGGGAAATTTTCACCTTTTTCCATCATTCACAAAATGCCGTACTCAACTCATACGGCCATTTTGATATTTCTTGAAAATCACTGACCAAGTCTCCACAAATCATAAGTGCTTGGTAAGTGCAAAATTTTCACCTTTTTCCATCATTCTCAAAATGCCATACTCAACTCATACGGCCATTTTGATATTTCTTGAAAATCTCTGACCAAGTCTCCACAAATCATAGGTGCTTGGTAAGTGGAAATTTTCACCTTTTTCCATCATTCACAAAATGCCGTACTCAACTCATACGGCCATTTTGATATTTCTTGAAAATCACTGACCAAGTCTCCACAAATCATAGGTGCTTGTAAAGGGGAAATTTTCACCTTTTTCCATCATTCACAAAATGCCGTACTCAACTCATACGGCCATTTTGATATTTCTTGAAAATCACTGACCAAGTCTCCACAAATCATAGGTGCTTGGTAAGTGGAAATTTTCACCTTTTTCCATCATTCACAAAATGCCGTACTCAACTCATACGGCCATTTTGATATTTCTTGAAAGTCACTGACCAAGTCTCCACAAATCATAGGTGCTTGATAAGTGGAAATTTTCACCTTTTTCCATCATTCACAAAATGCCGTACTCAACTCATACGGCCATTTTGATATTTCTTGACCAAGTCTCCACAAATCATAGGTGCTTGGTAAGTGGAAATTTTCACCTTTTTCCATCATTCACAAAATGCCGTACTCAACTCATACGGCCATTTTGATATTTCTTGAAAATCACTGACCAAGTCTCCACAAATCATAGGTGCTTGGTAAGTGGAAATTTTCACCTTTTTCCATCATTCACAAAATGCCGTACTCAACTCATACGGCCATTTTGATATTTCTTGAAAGTCACTGACCAAGTCTCCACAAATCATAGGTGCTTGATAAGTGGAAATTTTCACCTTTTTCCATCATTCACAAAATGCCGTACTCAACTCATACGGCCATTTTGATATTTCTTGAAAATCATTGACCAAGTCTCCACAAATCATAGGTGCTTGGTAAGTGGAAATTTTCACCTTTTTCCATCATTCACAAAATGCCGTACTCAACTCATACGGCCATTTTGATATTTCTTGAAAATCACTGACCAAGTCTCCACAAATCATAGGTGCTTGGTAAGTGGAAATTTTCACCTTTTTCCATCATTCACAAAATGCCGTACTCAACTCATACGGCCATTTTGATATTTCTTGAAAATCACTGACCAAGTCTCCACAAATCATAGGTGCTTGTAAAGGGGAAATTTTCACCTTTTCCCATCACTAACAAAATGCCGTACTCAACTCATACGGCCATTTTGATATTTCTTGATCAAGTCTCCACAAATTATAGGTGCTTGTAAAGGGGAAATTTTCACCTTTTCCCATCATTCACAAAATGCCGTACTCAACTCATACGGCCATTTTGATATTTCTTGAAAATCACTGACCAAGTCTCCACAAATCATAGGTGCTTGTAAAGGGGAAATTTTCACCTTTTTCCATCATTCACAAAATGCCGTACTCAACTCATACGGCCATTTTGATATTTCTTGAAAGTCACTGACCAAGTCTCCACAAATCATAGGTGCTTGATAAGTGGAAATTTTCACCTTTTTCCATCATTCACAAAATGCCGTACTCAACTCATACGGCCATTTTGATATTTCTTGACCAAGTCTCCACAAATCATAGGTGCTTGGTAAGTGGAAATTTTCACCTTTTTCCATCATTCACAAAATGCCGTACTCAACTCATACGGCCATTTTGATATTTCTTGAAAATGACTGACCAAGTCTCCACAAATCATAGGTGCTTGGTAAGTGGAAATTTTCACCTTTTTCCATCATTCACAAAATGCCGTACTCAACTCATACGGCCATTTTGATATTTCTTGAAAATCACTGACCAAGTCTCCACAAATCATAGGTGCTTGATAAGTGGAAATTTTCACCTTTTTCCATCATTCACAAAATGCCGTACTCAACTCATACGGCCATTTTGATATTTCTTGAAAAACACTGACCAAGTCTCCACAAATCATAGGTGCTTGATAAGTGGAAATTTTCACCTTTTTCCATCATTCACAAAATGCCGTACTCAACTCATACAGCCATTTTGATATTTCTTGAAAATCACTGACCAAGTCTCCACAAATCATAGGTGCTTGGTAAGTGGAAATTTTCACCTTTTCCCATCACTCACAAAATGCCGTACTCAACTCATACGGCCATTTTGATATTTCTTGATCAAGTCTCCACAAATTATAGGTGCTTGTGAAGGGGAAATTTTCACCTTTTCCCATCATTCACAAATTGCCGTACTCAACTCATACGGCCATTTTGATATTTCTTGAAAATCACTGACCAAGTCTCCACAAATCATAGGTGCTTGTAAAGGGGAAATTTTCACCTTTTTCCATCATTCACAAAATGCCGTACTCAACTCATACGGCCATTTTGATATTTCTTGAAAGTCACTGACCAAGTCTCCACAAATCATAGGTGCTTGATAAGTGGAAATTTTCACCTTTTTCCATCATTCACAAAATGCCGTACTCAACTCATACGGCCATTTTGATATTTCTTGACCAAGTCTCCACAAATCATAGGTGCTTGGTAAGTGGAAATTTTCACCTTTTTCCATCATTCACAAAATGCCGTACTCAACTCATACGGCCATTTTGATATTTCTTGAAAATGACTGACCAAGTCTCCACAAATCATAGGTGCTTGGTAAGTGGAAATTTTCACCTTTTTCCATCATTCACAAAATGCCGTACTCAACTCATACGGCCATTTTGATATTTCTTGAAAATCACTGACCAAGTCTCCACAAATCATAGGTGCTTGATAAGTGGAAATTTTCACCTTTTTCCATCATTCACAAAATGCCGTACTCAACTCATACGGCCATTTTGATATTTCTTGAAAAACACTGACCAAGTCTCCACAAATCATAGGTGCTTGATAAGTGGAAATTTTCACCTTTTTCCATCATTCACAAAATGCCGTACTCAACTCATACGGCCATTTTGATATTTCTTGAAAATCACTGACCAAGTCTCCACAAATCATAGGTGCTTGGTAAGTGGAAATTTTCACCTTTTCCCATCACTCACAAAATGCCGTACTCAACTCATACGGCCATTTTGATATTTCTTGACCAAGTCTCCACAAATCATAGGTGCTTGATAAGTGGAAATTTTCACCTTTTTCCATCATTCACAAAATGCCGTACTCAACTCATACAGCCATTTTGATATTTCTTGAAAATGACTGACCAAGTCTCCACAAATCATAGGTGCTTGATAAGTGGAAATTTTCACCTTTTTCCATCATTCACAAAATGCCGTACTCAACTCATACGGCCATTTTGATATTTCTTGACCAAGTCTCCACAAATCATAGGTGCTTGGTAAGTGGAAATTTTCACCTTTTTCCATCATTCACAAAATGCCGTACTCAACTCATACGGCCATTTTGATATTTCTTGAAAATGACTGACCAAGTCTCCACAAATCATAGGTGCTTGTAAAGGGGAAATTTTCACCTTTTTCCATCATTCACAAAATGCCGTACTCAACTCATACGGCCATTTTGATATTTCTTGAAAATCACTGACCAAGTCTCCTAAAATCATAGGTGCTTGTAAAGAGGAAATTTTCACCTTTTTCCATCATTCACAAAATGCCGTACTCAACTCATACGGCCATTTTGATATTTCTTGAAAATCACTGACCAAGTCTCCACAAATCATAGGTGCTTGGTAAGTGGAAATTTTCACCTTTTTCCATCATTCACAAAATGCCGTACTCAACTCATACGGCCATTTTGATATTTCTTGAAAATCACTGACCAAGTCTCCACAAATCATAGGTGCTTTGTAAGTGGAAATTTTCACCTTTTTCCATCATTCACAAAATGCCGTACTCAACTCATACGGCCATTTTGATATTTCTTGAAAAACACTGACCAAGTCTCCACAAATCATAGGTGCTTGGTAAGTGGAAATTTTCACCTTTTTCCATCATTCACAAAATGCCGTACTCAACTCATACGGCCATTTTGATATTTCTTGAAAATCACTGACCAAGTCTCCACAAATCATAGGTGCTTGGTAAGTGGAAATTTTCACCTTTTTCCATCATTCACAAAATGCCGTACTCAACTCATACGGCCATTTTGATATTTCTTGAAAATCACTGACCAAGTCTCCACAAATCATAGGTGCTTGGTAAGTGGAAATTTTCACCTTTTTCCATCATTCACAAAATGCCGTACTCAACTCATACGGCCATTTTGATATTTCTTGAAAATCACTGACCAAGTCTCCACAAATCATAGGTGCTTGGTAAGTGGAAATTTTCACCTTTTTCCATCATTCACAAAATGCCGTACTCAACTCATACGGCCATTTTGATATTTCTTGAAAATCACTGACCAAGTCTCCACAAATCATAGGTGCTTGATAAGTGGAAATTTTCACCTTTTTCCATCATTCACAAAATGCCGTACTCAACTCATACGGCCATTTTGATATTTCTTGAAAATCACTGACCAAGTCTCCACAAATCATAGGTGCTTGGTAAGTGGAAATTTTCACCTTTTTCCATCATTCACAAAATGCCGTACTCAACTCATACGGCCATTTTGATATTTCTTGAAAAACACTGACCAAGTCTCCACAAATCATAGGTGCTTGATAAGTGGAAATTTTCACCTTTTTCCATCATTCACAAAATGCCGTACTCAACTCATACGGCCATTTTGATATTTCTTGAAAATCACTGACCAAGTCTCCACAAATCATAGGTGCTTGGTAAGTGGAAATTTTCACCTTTTCCCATCACTCACAAAATGCCGTACTCAACTCATACGGCCATTTTGATATTTCTTGACCAAGTCTCCACAAATCATAGGTGCTTGATAAGTGGAAATTTTCACCTTTTTCCATCATTCACAAAATGCCGTACTCAACTCATACGGCCATTTTGATATTTCTTGAAAATGACTGACCAAGTCTCCACAAATCATAGGTGCTTGTAAAGGGGAAATTTTCACCTTTTTCCATCATTCACAAAATGCCGTACTCAACTCATACGGCCATTTTGATATTTCTTGAAAATCACTGACCAAGTCTCCACAAATCATAAGTGCTTGGTAAGTGCAAAATTTTCACCTTTTTCCATCATTCTCAAAATGCCATACTCAACTCATACGGCCATTTTGATATTTCTTGAAAATCTCTGACCAAGTCTCCACAAATCATAGGTGCTTGGTAAGTGGAAATTTTCACCTTTTTCCATCATTCACAAAATGCCGTACTCAACTCATACGGCCATTTTGATATTTCTTGAAAATCACTGACCAAGTCTCCACAAATCATAGGTGCTTGTAAAGGGGAAATTTTCACCTTTTTCCATCATTCACAAAATGCCGTACTCAACTCATACGGCCATTTTGATATTTCTTGAAAATCACTGACCAAGTCTCCACAAATCATAGGTGCTTGGTAAGTGGAAATTTTCACCTTTTTCCATCATTCACAAAATGCCGTACTCAACTCATACGGCCATTTTGATATTTCTTGAAAGTCACTGACCAAGTCTCCACAAATCATAGGTGCTTGATAAGTGGAAATTTTCACCTTTTTCCATCATTCACAAAATGCCGTACTCAACTCATACGGCCATTTTGATATTTCTTGACCAAGTCTCCACAAATCATAGGTGCTTGGTAAGTGGAAATTTTCACCTTTTTCCATCATTCACAAAATGCCGTACTCAACTCATACGGCCATTTTGATATTTCTTGAAAATCACTGACCAAGTCTCCACAAATCATAGGTGCTTGGTAAGTGGAAATTTTCACCTTTTTCCATCATTCACAAAATGCCGTACTCAACTCATACGGCCATTTTGATATTTCTTGAAAGTCACTGACCAAGTCTCCACAAATCATAGGTGCTTGATAAGTGGAAATTTTCACCTTTTTCCATCATTCACAAAATGCCGTACTCAACTCATACGGCCATTTTGATATTTCTTGAAAATCATTGACCAAGTCTCCACAAATCATAGGTGCTTGGTAAGTGGAAATTTTCACCTTTTTCCATCATTCACAAAATGCCGTACTCAACTCATACGGCCATTTTGATATTTCTTGAAAATCACTGACCAAGTCTCCACAAATCATAGGTGCTTGGTAAGTGGAAATTTTCACCTTTTTCCATCATTCACAAAATGCCGTACTCAACTCATACGGCCATTTTGATATTTCTTGAAAATCACTGACCAAGTCTCCACAAATCATAGGTGCTTGTAAAGGGGAAATTTTCACCTTTTCCCATCACTAACAAAATGCCGTACTCAACTCATACGGCCATTTTGATATTTCTTGATCAAGTCTCCACAAATTATAGGTGCTTGTAAAGGGGAAATTTTCACCTTTTCCCATCATTCACAAAATGCCGTACTCAACTCATACGGCCATTTTGATATTTCTTGAAAATCACTGACCAAGTCTCCACAAATCATAGGTGCTTGTAAAGGGGAAATTTTCACCTTTTTCCATCATTCACAAAATGCCGTACTCAACTCATACGGCCATTTTGATATTTCTTGAAAGTCACTGACCAAGTCTCCACAAATCATAGGTGCTTGATAAGTGGAAATTTTCACCTTTTTCCATCATTCACAAAATGCCGTACTCAACTCATACGGCCATTTTGATATTTCTTGACCAAGTCTCCACAAATCATAGGTGCTTGGTAAGTGGAAATTTTCACCTTTTTCCATCATTCACAAAATGCCGTACTCAACTCATACGGCCATTTTGATATTTCTTGAAAATGACTGACCAAGTCTCCACAAATCATAGGTGCTTGGTAAGTGGAAATTTTCACCTTTTTCCATCATTCACAAAATGCCGTACTCAACTCATACGGCCATTTTGATATTTCTTGAAAATCACTGACCAAGTCTCCACAAATCATAGGTGCTTGATAAGTGGAAATTTTCACCTTTTTCCATCATTCACAAAATGCCGTACTCAACTCATACGGCCATTTTGATATTTCTTGAAAAACACTGACCAAGTCTCCACAAATCATAGGTGCTTGATAAGTGGAAATTTTCACCTTTTTCCATCATTCACAAAATGCCGTACTCAACTCATACGGCCATTTTGATATTTCTTGAAAATCACTGACCAAGTCTCCACAAATCATAGGTGCTTGGTAAGTGGAAATTTTCACCTTTTCCCATCACTCACAAAATGCCGTACTCAACTCATACGGCCATTTTGATATTTCTTGACCAAGTCTCCACAAATCATAGGTGCTTGATAAGGGGAAATTTTCACCTTTTTCCATCATTCACAAAATGCCGTACTCAACTCATACAGCCATTTTGATATTTCTTGAAAATGACTGACCAAGTCTCCACAAATCATAGGTGCTTGATAAGTGGAAATTTTCACCTTTTTCCATCATTCACAAAATGCCGTACTCAACTCATACGGCCATTTTGATATTTCTTGACCAAGTCTCCACAAATCATAGGTGCTTGGTAAGTGGAAATTTTCACCTTTTTCCATCATTCACAAAATGCCGTACTCAACTCATACGGCCATTTTGATATTTCTTGAAAATGACTGACCAAGTCTCCACAAATCATAGGTGCTTGTAAAGGGGAAATTTTCACCTTTTTCCATCATTCACAAAATGCCGTACTCAACTCATACGGCCATTTTGATATTTCTTGAAAATCACTGACCAAGTCTCCTAAAATCATAGGTGCTTGTAAAGAGGAAATTTTCACCTTTTTCCATCATTCACAAAATGCCGTACTCAACTCATACGGCCATTTTGATATTTCTTGAAAATCACTGACCAAGTCTCCACAAATCATAGGTGCTTGGTAAGTGGAAATTTTCACCTTTTTCCATCATTCACAAAATGCCGTACTCAACTCATACGGCCATTTTGATATTTCTTGACCAAGTCTCCACAAATCATAGGTGCTTGGTAAGTGGAAATTTTCACCTTTTTCCATCATTCACAAAATGCCGTACTCAACTCATACGGCCATTTTGATATTTCTTGAAAATGACTGACCAAGTCTCCACAAATCATAGGTGCTTGTAAAGGGGAAATTGTCACCTTTTTCCATCATTCACAAAATGCCGTACTCAACTCATACGGCCATTTTGATATTTCTTGAAAATCACTGACCAAGTCTCCTAAAATCATAGGTGCTTGTAAAGAGGAAATTTTCACCTTTTTCCATCATTCACAAAATGCCGTACTCAACTCATACGGCCATTTTGATATTTCTTGAAAATCACTGACCAAGTCTCCACAAATCATAGGTGCTTGGTAAGTGGAAATTTTCACCTTTTTCCATCATTCACAAAATGCCGTACTCAACTCATACGGCCATTTTGATATTTCTTGAAAATCACTGACCAAGTCTCCTAAAATCATAGGTGCTTGTAAAGAGGAAATTTTCACCTTTTTCCATCATTCACAAAATGCCGTACTCAACTCATACGGCCATTTTGATATTTCTTGAAAATCACTGACCAAGTCTCCACAAATCATAGGTGCTTGTAAAGGGGAAATTTTCACCTTTTTCCATCATTCACAAAATGCCGTACTCAACTCATACGGCCATTTTGATATTTCTTGAAAATCACTGACCAAGTCTCCACAAATCATAGGTGCTTGGTAAGTGGAAATTTTCACCTTTTTCCATCATTCACAAAATGCCGTACTCAACTCATACGGCCATTTTGATATTTCTTGAAAATCACTGACCAAGTCTCCACAAATCATTGGTGCTTGTAAAGGGGAAATTTTCACCTTTTTCCATCATTCACAAAATGCTGTACTCAACTCATACGGCCATTTTGATATTTCTTGAAAATCACTGACCAAGTCTCCACAAATCATAGGTGCTTGGTAAGGGGAAATTTTCACCTTTTTCCATCATTCACAAAATGCCGTACTCAACTCATACGGCCATTTTGATATTTCTTGACCAAGTCTCCACAAATTATAGGTGCTTGTAAAGGGGAAATTTTCACCTTTTTCCATCATGCACAAAATGCCGTACTCAACTCATACGGCCATTTTGATATTTCTTGACCAAGTCTCCACAAATTATAGGTGCTTGTAAAGGGGAAATTTTCACCTTTTTCCATCATTCACAAAATGCCGTACTCAACTCATAGGGCCATTTTGATATTTCTTGAAAATCACTGACCAAGTCTCCACAAATCATAGGTGCTTGGTAAGTGGAAATTTTCACCTTTTTCCATCATTCACAAAATGCCGTACTCAACTCATAGGGCCATTTTGATATTTCTTGAAAATCACTGACCAAGTCTCCACAAATCATAGGTGGACAAATCATAGGTGCTTGGTAAGTGGAAATTTTCACCTTTTTCCATCATTCACAAAATGCCGTACTCAACTCATACGGCCATTTTGATATTTCTCGAAAATCACTGACCAAGTCTCCACAAATCATAGGTGCTTGATAAGTGGAAATTATCACCTTTTTCCATCATTCACAAAATGCCGTACTCAACTCATACGGCCATTTTGATATTTCTCGAAAATCACTGACCAAGTCTCCACAAATCATAGGTGCTTGATAAGTGGAAATTTTCACCTTTTTCCATCATTCACAAAATGCCGTACTCAACTCATACGGCCATTTTGATATTTCTTGAAAATCACTGACCAAGTCTCCACAAATCATAGGTGCTTGGTAAGTGGAAATTTTCACCTTTTTCCATCATTCACAAAATGCCGTACTCAACTCATACGGCCATTTTGATATTTCTTGAAAATCACTGACCAAGTCTCCACAAATCATAGGTGCTTGGTAAGTGGAAATTTTCACCTTTTTCCATCATTCACAAAATGCCGTACTCAACTCATACGGCCATTTTGATATTTCTTGAAAGTCACTGACCATGTCTCCACAAATCATAGGTGCTTGGTAAGGGGAAATTTTCACCTTTTTCCATCATTCACAAAATGCCGTACTCAACTCATACGGCCATTTTGATATTTCTTGACCAAGTCTCCACAAATTATAGGTGCTTGTAAAGGGGAAATTTTCACCTTTTTCCATCATGCACAAAATGCTGTACTCAACTCATACGGCCATTTTGATATTTCTTGACCAAGTCTCCACAAATTATAGGTGCTTGTAAAGGGGAAATTTTCACCTTTTTCCATCATTCACAAAATGCCGTACTCAACTCATAGGGCCATTTTGATATTTCTTGAAAATCACTGACCAAGTCTCCACAAATCATAGGTGCTTGGTAAGTGGAAATTTTCACATTTTCCATCATTCACAAAATGCCGTACTCAACTCATAGGGCCATTTTGATATTTCTTGAAAATCACTGACCAAGTCTCCACAAATCATAGGTGGACAAATCATAGGTGCTTGGTAAGTGGAAATTTTCACCTTTTTCCATCATTCACAAAATGCCGTACTCAACTCATACGGCCATTTTGATATTTCTCGAAAATCACTGACCAAGTCTCCACAAATCATAGGTGCTTGATAAGTGGAAATTTTCACCTTTTTCCATCATTCACAAAATGCCGTACTCAACTCATACGGCCATTTTGATATTTCTCGAAAATCACTGACCAAGTCTCCACAAATCATAGGTGCTTGATAAGTGGAAATTTTCACCTTTTTCCATCATTCACAAAATGCCGTACTCAACTCATACGGCCATTTTGATATTTCTTGAAAATCACTGACCAAGTCTCCACAAATCATAGGTGCTTGGTAAGTGGAAATTTTCACCTTTTTCCATCATTCACAAAATGCCGTACTCAACTCATACGGCCATTTTGATATTTCTTGAAAATCACTGACCAAGTCTCCACAAATCATAGGTGCTTGGTAAGTGGAAATTTTCACCTTTTTCCATCATTCACAAAATGCCGTACTCAACTCATACGGCCATTTTGATATTTCTTGACCAAGTCTCCACAAATCATAGGTGCTTGGTAAGTGGAAATTTTCACCTTTTTCCATCATTCACAAAATGCCGTACTCAACTCATACGGCCATTTTGATATTTCTTGAAAATGACTGACCAAGTCTCCACAAATCATAGGTGCTTGTAAAGGGGAAATTGTCACCTTTTTCCATCATTCACAAAATGCCGTACTCAACTCATACGGCCATTTTGATATTTCTTGAAAATCACTGACCAAGTCTCCTAAAATCATAGGTGCTTGTAAAGAGGAAATTTTCACCTTTTTCCATCATTCACAAAATGCCGTACTCAACTCATACGGCCATTTTGATATTTCTTGAAAATCAATGACCAAGTCTCCACAAATCATAGGTGCTTGGTAAGTGGAAATTTTCACCTTTTTCCATCATTCACAAAATGCCGTACTCAACTCATACGGCCATTTTGATATTTCTTGAAAATCACTGACCAAGTCTCCTAAAATCATAGGTGCTTGTAAAGAGGAAATTTTCACCTTTTTCCATCATTCACAAAATGCCGTACTCAACTCATACGGCCATTTTGATATTTCTTGAAAATCACTGACCAAGTCTCCACAAATCATAGGTGCTTGTAAAGGGGAAATTTTCACCTTTTTCCATCATTCACAAAATGCCGTACTCAACTCATACGGCCATTTTGATATTTCTTGAAAATCACTGACCAAGTCTCCACAAATCATAGGTGCTTGGTAAGTGGAAATTTTCACCTTTTTCCATCATTCACAAAATGCCATACTCAACTCATACGGCCATTTTGATATTTCTTGAAAATCACTGACCAAGTCTCCACAAATCATTGGTGCTTGTAAAGGGGAAATTTTCACCTTTTTCCATCATTCACAAAATGCTGTACTCAACTCATACGGCCATTTTGATATTTCTTGAAAATCACTGACCAAGTCTCCACAAATCATAGGTGCTTGGTAAGGGGAAATTTTCACCTTTTTCCATCATTCACAAAATGCCGTACTCAACTCATACGGCCATTTTGATATTTCTTGACCAAGTCTCCACAAATTATAGGTGCTTGTAAAGGGGAAATTTTCACCTTTTTCCATCATGCACAAAATGCCGTACTCAACTCATACGGCCATTTTGATATTTCTTGACCAAGTCTCCACAAATTATAGGTGCTTGTAAAGGGGAAATTTTCACCTTTTTCCATCATTCACAAAATGCCGTACTCAACTCATAGGGCCATTTTGATATTTCTTGAAAATCACTGACCAAGTCTCCACAAATCATAGGTGCTTGGTAAGTGGAAATTTTCACCTTTTTCCATCATTCACAAAATGCCATACTCAACTCATAGGGCCATTTTGATATTTCTTGAAAATCACTGACCAAGTCTCCACAAATCATAGGTGGACAAATCATAGGTGCTTGGTAAGTGGAAATTTTCACCTTTTTCCATCATTCACAAAATGCCGTACTCAACTCATACGGCCATTTTGATATTTCTCGAAAATCACTGACCAAGTCTCCACAAATCATAGGTGCTTGATAAGTGGAAATTTTCACCTTTTTCCATCATTCACAAAATGCCGTACTCAACTCATACGGCCATTTTGATATTTCTCGAAAATCACTGACCAAGTCTCCACAAATCATAGGTGCTTGATAAGTGGAAATTTTCACCTTTTTCCATCATTCACAAAATGCTGTACTCAACTCATACGGCCATTTTGATATTTCTTGAAAATCACTGACCAAGTCTCCACAAATCATAGGTGCTTGGTAAGTGGAAATTTTCACCTTTTTCCATCATTCACAAAATGCCGTACTCAACTCATACGGCCATTTTGATATTTCTTGAAAATCACTGACCAAGTCTCCACAAATCATAGGTGCTTGGTAAGTGGAAATTTTCACCTTTTTCCATCATTCACAAAATGCCGTACTCAACTCATACGGCCATTTTGATATTTCTTGAAAGTCACTGACCATGTCTCCACAAATCATAGGTGCTTGGTAAGGGGAAATTTTCACCTTTTTCCATCATTCACAAAATGCCGTACTCAACTCATACGGCCATTTTGATATTTCTTGACCAAGTCTCCACAAATTATAGGTGCTTGTAAAGGGGAAATTTTCACCTTTTTCCATCATTCACAAAATGCCGTACTCAACTCATAGGGCCATTTTGATATTTCTTGAAAATCACTGACCAAGTCTCCACAAATCATAGGTGCTTGGTAAGTGGAAATTTTCACCTTTTTCCATCATTCACAAAATGCCGTACTCAACTCATAGGGCCATTTTGATATTTCTTGAAAATCACTGACCAAGTCTCCACAAATCATAGGTGGACAAATCATAGGTGCTTGGTAAGTGGAAATTTTCACCTTTTTCCATCATTCACAAAATGCCGTACTCAACTCATACGGCCATTTTGATATTTCTCGAAAATCACTGACCAAGTCTCCACAAATCATAGGTGCTTGATAAGTGGAAATTTTCACCTTTTTCCATCATTCACAATATGCCGTACTCAACTCATACGGCCATTTTGATATTTCTCGAAAATCACTGACCAAGTCTCCACAAATCATAGGTGCTTGATAAGTGGAAATTTTCACCTTTTTCCATCATTCACAAAATGCCGTACTCAACTCATACGGCCATTTTGATATTTCTTGAAAATCACTGACCAAGTCTCCACAAATCATAGGTGATTGGTAAGTGGAAATTTTCACCTTTTTCCATCATTCACAAAATGCCGTACTCAACTCATACGGCCATTTTGATATTTCTTGAAAATCACTGACCAAGTCTCCACAAATCATAGGTGCTTGATAAGTGGAAATTTTCACCTTTTTCCATCATTCACAAAATGCCGTACTCAACTCATACGGCCATTTTGATATTTCTTGAAAATCACTGACCAAGTCTCCACAAATCATAGGTGCTTGATAAGTGGAAATTTTCACCTTTTTCCATCATTCACAAAATGCCGTACTCAACTCATACGGCCATTTTGATATTTCTTGAAAATCACTGACCAAGTCTCCACAAATCATAGGTGCTTGGTAAGTGGAAATTTTCACCTTTTTCCATCATTCACAAAATGCCGTACTCAACTCATATGGCCATTTTGATATTTCTTGAAAATCACTGACCAAGTCTCCACAAATCATAGGTGCTTGATAAGTGGAAATTTTCACCTTTTTCCATCATTCACAAAATGCCGTACTCAACTCATACGGCCATTTTGATATTTCTTGAAAATCATTGACCAAGTCTCCACAAATCATAGGTGCTTGGTAAGTGGAAATTTTCACCTTTTTCCATCATTTACAAAATGCCGTACTCAACTCATACAGCCATTTTGATATTTCTTGAAAATCACTGACCAAGTCTCCACAAATCATAGGTGCTTGATAAGTGGAAATTTTCACCTTTTTCCATCATTCACAAAATGCCGTACTCAACTCATACGGCCATTTTGATATTTCTTGAAAATCACTGACCAAGTCTCCACAAATCATAGGTGCTTGATAAGTGGAAATTTTCACCTTTTTCCATCATTCACAAAATGCCGTACTCAACTCATACGGCCATTTTGATATTTCTTGAAAATCATTGACCAAGTCTCCACAAATCATAGGTGCTTGGTAAGTGGAAATTTTCACCTTTTTCCATCATTCACAAAATGCCGTACTCAACTCATACGGCCATTTTGATATTTCTTGAAAATCACTGACCAAGTCTCCACAAATCATAGGTGCTTGGTAAGTGGAAATTTTCACCTTTTTCCATCATTCACAAAATGCCGTACTCAACTCATACGGCCATTTTGATATTTCTTGAAAATCATTGACCAAGTCTCCACAAATCATAGGTGCTTGGTAAGTGGAAATTTTCACCTTTTTCCATCATTCACAAAATGCCGTACTCAACTCATACGGCCATTTTGATATTTCTTGAAAATCACTGACCAAGTCTCCACAAATCATAGGTGCTTGATAAGTGGAAATTTTCACCTTTTTCCATCATTCATAAAATGCCGTACTCAACTCATACGGCCATTTTGATATTTCTTGAAAATCACTGACCAAGTCTCCACAAATCATAGGTGCTTGATAAGTGGAAATTTTCACCTTTTTCCATCATTCACAAAATGCCGTACTCAACTCATACGGCCATTTTGATATTTCTTGAAAATCACTGACCAAGTCTCCACAAATCATAGGTGCTTGGTAAGTGGAAATTTTCACCTTTTTCCATCATTCACAAAATGCCGTACTCAACTCATACGGCCATTTTGATATTTCTTGAAAATCACTGACCAAGTCTCCACAAATCATAGGTGCTTGGTAAGTGGAAATTTTCACCTTTTTCCATCATTCACAAAATGCCGTACTCAACTCATACGGCCATTTTGATATTTCTTGAAAGTCACTGACCATGTCTCCACAAATCATAGGTGCTTGGTAAGGGGAAATTTTCACCTTTTTCCATCATTCACAAAATGCCGTACTCAACTCATACGGCCATTTTGATATTTCTTGACCAAGTCTCCACAAATTATAGGTGCTTGTAAAGGGGAAATTTTCACCTTTTTCCATCATTCACAAAATGCCGTACTCAACTCATAGGGCCATTTTGATATTTCTTGAAAATCACTGACCAAGTCTCCACAAATCATAGGTGCTTGGTAAGTGGAAATTTTCACCTTTTTCCATCATTCACAAAATGCCGTACTCAACTCATAGGGCCATTTTGATATTTCTTGAAAATCACTGACCAAGTCTCCACAAATCATAGGTGGACAAATCATAGGTGCTTGGTAAGTGGAAATTTTCACCTTTTTCCATCATTCACAAAATGCCGTACTCAACTCATACGGCCATTTTGATATTTCTCGAAAATCACTGACCAAGTCTCCACAAATCATAGGTGCTTGATAAGTGGAAATTTTCACCTTTTTCCATCATTCACAATATGCCGTACTCAACTCATACGGCCATTTTGATATTTCTCGAAAATCACTGACCAAGTCTCCACAAATCATAGGTGCTTGATAAGTGGAAATTTTCACCTTTTTCCATCATTCACAAAATGCCGTACTCAACTCATACGGCCATTTTGATATTTCTTGAAAATCACTGACCAAGTCTCCACAAATCATAGGTGATTGGTAAGTGGAAATTTTCACCTTTTTCCATCATTCACAAAATGCCGTACTCAACTCATACGGCCATTTTGATATTTCTTGAAAATCACTGACCAAGTCTCCACAAATCATAGGTGCTTGATAAGTGGAAATTTTCACCTTTTTCCATCATTCACAAAATGCCGTACTCAACTCATACGGCCATTTTGATATTTCTTGAAAATCACTGACCAAGTCTCCACAAATCATAGGTGCTTGATAAGTGGAAATTTTCACCTTTTTCCATCATTCACAAAATGCCGTACTCAACTCATACGGCCATTTTGATATTTCTTGAAAATCACTGACCAAGTCTCCACAAATCATAGGTGCTTGGTAAGTGGAAATTTTCACCTTTTTCCATCATTCACAAAATGCCGTACTCAACTCATATGGCCATTTTGATATTTCTTGAAAATCACTGACCAAGTCTCCACAAATCATAGGTGCTTGATAAGTGGAAATTTTCACCTTTTTCCATCATTCACAAAATGCCGTACTCAACTCATACGGCCATTTTGATATTTCTTGAAAATCATTGACCAAGTCTCCACAAATCATAGGTGCTTGGTAAGTGGAAATTTTCACCTTTTTCCATCATTTACAAAATGCCGTACTCAACTCATACAGCCATTTTGATATTTCTTGAAAATCACTGACCAAGTCTCCACAAATCATAGGTGCTTGATAAGTGGAAATTTTCACCTTTTTCCATCATTCACAAAATGCCGTACTCAACTCATACGGCCATTTTGATATTTCTTGAAAATCACTGACCAAGTCTCCACAAATCATAGGTGCTTGATAAGTGGAAATTTTCACCTTTTTCCATCATTCACAAAATGCCGTACTCAACTCATACGGCCATTTTGATATTTCTTGAAAATCATTGACCAAGTCTCCACAAATCATAGGTGCTTGGTAAGTGGAAATTTTCACCTTTTTCCATCATTCACAAAATGCCGTACTCAACTCATACGGCCATTTTGATATTTCTTGAAAATCACTGACCAAGTCTCCACAAATCATAGGTGCTTGGTAAGTGGAAATTTTCACCTTTTTCCATCATTCACAAAATGCCGTACTCAACTCATACGGCCATTTTGATATTTCTTGAAAATCATTGACCAAGTCTCCACAAATCATAGGTGCTTGGTAAGTGGAAATTTTCACCTTTTTCCATCATTCACAAAATGCCGTACTCAACTCATACGGCCATTTTGATATTTCTTGAAAATCACTGACCAAGTCTCCACAAATCATAGGTGCTTGATAAGTGGAAATTTTCACCTTTTTCCATCATTCATAAAATGCCGTACTCAACTCATACGGCCATTTTGATATTTCTTGAAAATCACTGACCAAGTCTCCACAAATCATAGGTGCTTGATAAGTGGAAATTTTCACCTTTTTCCATCATTCACAAAATGCCGTACTCAACTCATACGGCCATTTTGATATTTCTTGAAAATCACTGACCAAGTCTCCACAAATCATAGGTGCTTGATAAGTGGAAATTTTCACCTTTTTCCATCATTCACAAAATGCCGTACACAACTCATACGGCCATTTTGATATTTCTTGAAAATCATTGACCAAGTCTCCACAAATCATAGGTGCTTGGTAAGTGGAAATTTTCACCTTTTTCCATCATTCACAAAATGCCGTACTCAACTCATACGGCCATTTTGATATTTCTTGAAAATCACTGACCAAGTCTCCACAAATCATAGGTGCTTGGTAAGTGGAAATTTTCACCTTTTTCCATCATTCACAAAATGCCGTACTCAACTCATACGGCCATTTTGATATTTCTTGAAAAACACTGACCAAGTCTCCACAAATCATAGGTGCTTGGTAAGTGGAAATTTTCACCTTTTTCCATCATTCACAAAATGCCGTACTCAACTCATACGGCCATTTTGATATTTCTTGACCAAGTCTCCACAAATCATAGGTGCTTGGTAAGTGGAAATTTTCACCTTTTTCCATCATTCACAAAATGCCGTACTCAACTCATACGGCCATTTTGATATTTCTTGAAAATGACTGACCAAGTCTCCACAAATCATAGGTGCTTGTAAAGGGGAAATTGTCACCTTTTTCCATCATTCACAAAATGCCGTACTCAACTCATACGGCCATTTTGATATTTCTTGAAAATCACTGACCAAGTCTCCTAAAATCATAGGTGCTTGTAAAGAGGAAATTTTCACCTTTTTCCATCATTCACAAAATGCCGTACTCAACTCATACGGCCATTTTGATATTTCTTGAAAATCAATGACCAAGTCTCCACAAATCATAGGTGCTTGGTAAGTGGAAATTTTCACCTTTTTCCATCATTCACAAAATGCCGTACTCAACTCATACGGCCATTTTGATATTTCTTGAAAATCACTGACCAAGTCTCCTAAAATCATAGGTGCTTGTAAAGAGGAAATTTTCACCTTTTTCCATCATTCACAAAATGCCGTACTCAACTCATACGGCCATTTTGATATTTCTTGAAAATCACTGACCAAGTCTCCACAAATCATAGGTGCTTGTAAAGGGGAAATTTTCACCTTTTTCCATCATTCACAAAATGCCGTACTCAACTCATACGGCCATTTTGATATTTCTTGAAAATCACTGACCAAGTCTCCACAAATCATAGGTGCTTGGTAAGTGGAAATTTTCACCTTTTTCCATCATTCACAAAATGCCATACTCAACTCATACGGCCATTTTGATATTTCTTGAAAATCACTGACCAAGTCTCCACAAATCATTGGTGCTTGTAAAGGGGAAATTTTCACCTTTTTCCATCATTCACAAAATGCTGTACTCAACTCATACGGCCATTTTGATATTTCTTGAAAATCACTGACCAAGTCTCCACAAATCATAGGTGCTTGGTAAGGGGAAATTTTCACCTTTTTCCATCATTCACAAAATGCCGTACTCAACTCATACGGCCATTTTGATATTTCTTGACCAAGTCTCCACAAATTATAGGTGCTTGTAAAGGGGAAATTTTCACCTTTTTCCATCATGCACAAAATGCCGTACTCAACTCATACGGCCATTTTGATATTTCTTGACCAAGTCTCCACAAATTATAGGTGCTTGTAAAGGGGAAATTTTCACCTTTTTCCATCATTCACAAAATGCCGTACTCAACTCATAGGGCCATTTTGATATTTCTTGAAAATCACTGACCAAGTCTCCACAAATCATAGGTGCTTGGTAAGTGGAAATTTTCACCTTTTTCCATCATTCACAAAATGCCATACTCAACTCATAGGGCCATTTTGATATTTCTTGAAAATCACTGACCAAGTCTCCACAAATCATAGGTGGACAAATCATAGGTGCTTGGTAAGTGGAAATTTTCACCTTTTTCCATCATTCACAAAATGCCGTACTCAACTCATACGGCCATTTTGATATTTCTCGAAAATCACTGACCAAGTCTCCACAAATCATAGGTGCTTGATAAGTGGAAATTTTCACCTTTTTCCATCATTCACAAAATGCCGTACTCAACTCATACGGCCATTTTGATATTTCTCGAAAATCACTGACCAAGTCTCCACAAATCATAGGTGCTTGATAAGTGGAAATTTTCACCTTTTTCCATCATTCACAAAATGCTGTACTCAACTCATACGGCCATTTTGATATTTCTTGAAAATCACTGACCAAGTCTCCACAAATCATAGGTGCTTGGTAAGTGGAAATTTTCACCTTTTTCCATCATTCACAAAATGCCGTACTCAACTCATACGGCCATTTTGATATTTCTTGAAAATCACTGACCAAGTCTCCACAAATCATAGGTGCTTGGTAAGTGGAAATTTTCACCTTTTTCCATCATTCACAAAATGCCGTACTCAACTCATACGGCCATTTTGATATTTCTTGAAAGTCACTGACCATGTCTCCACAAATCATAGGTGCTTGGTAAGGGGAAATTTTCACCTTTTTCCATCATTCACAAAATGCCGTACTCAACTCATACGGCCATTTTGATATTTCTTGACCAAGTCTCCACAAATTATAGGTGCTTGTAAAGGGGAAATTTTCACCTTTTTCCATCATTCACAAAATGCCGTACTCAACTCATAGGGCCATTTTGATATTTCTTGAAAATCACTGACCAAGTCTCCACAAATCATAGGTGCTTGGTAAGTGGAAATTTTCACCTTTTTCCATCATTCACAAAATGCCGTACTCAACTCATAGGGCCATTTTGATATTTCTTGAAAATCACTGACCAAGTCTCCACAAATCATAGGTGGACAAATCATAGGTGCTTGGTAAGTGGAAATTTTCACCTTTTTCCATCATTCACAAAATGCCGTACTCAACTCATACGGCCATTTTGATATTTCTCGAAAATCACTGACCAAGTCTCCACAAATCATAGGTGCTTGATAAGTGGAAATTTTCACCTTTTTCCATCATTCACAATATGCCGTACTCAACTCATACGGCCATTTTGATATTTCTCGAAAATCACTGACCAAGTCTCCACAAATCATAGGTGCTTGATAAGTGGAAATTTTCACCTTTTTCCATCATTCACAAAATGCCGTACTCAACTCATACGGCCATTTTGATATTTCTTGAAAATCACTGACCAAGTCTCCACAAATCATAGGTGATTGGTAAGTGGAAATTTTCACCTTTTTCCATCATTCACAAAATGCCGTACTCAACTCATACGGCCATTTTGATATTTCTTGAAAATCACTGACCAAGTCTCCACAAATCATAGGTGCTTGATAAGTGGAAATTTTCACCTTTTTCCATCATTCACAAAATGCCGTACTCAACTCATACGGCCATTTTGATATTTCTTGAAAATCACTGACCAAGTCTCCACAAATCATAGGTGCTTGATAAGTGGAAATTTTCACCTTTTTCCATCATTCACAAAATGCCGTACTCAACTCATACGGCCATTTTGATATTTCTTGAAAATCACTGACCAAGTCTCCACAAATCATAGGTGCTTGGTAAGTGGAAATTTTCACCTTTTTCCATCATTCACAAAATGCCGTACTCAACTCATATGGCCATTTTGATATTTCTTGAAAATCACTGACCAAGTCTCCACAAATCATAGGTGCTTGATAAGTGGAAATTTTCACCTTTTTCCATCATTCACAAAATGCCGTACTCAACTCATACGGCCATTTTGATATTTCTTGAAAATCATTGACCAAGTCTCCACAAATCATAGGTGCTTGGTAAGTGGAAATTTTCACCTTTTTCCATCATTTACAAAATGCCGTACTCAACTCATACAGCCATTTTGATATTTCTTGAAAATCACTGACCAAGTCTCCACAAATCATAGGTGCTTGATAAGTGGAAATTTTCACCTTTTTCCATCATTCACAAAATGCCGTACTCAACTCATACGGCCATTTTGATATTTCTTGAAAATCACTGACCAAGTCTCCACAAATCATAGGTGCTTGATAAGTGGAAATTTTCACCTTTTTCCATCATTCACAAAATGCCGTACTCAACTCATACGGCCATTTTGATATTTCTTGAAAATCATTGACCAAGTCTCCACAAATCATAGGTGCTTGGTAAGTGGAAATTTTCACCTTTTTCCATCATTCACAAAATGCCGTACTCAACTCATACGGCCATTTTGATATTTCTTGAAAATCACTGACCAAGTCTCCACAAATCATAGGTGCTTGGTAAGTGGAAATTTTCACCTTTTTCCATCATTCACAAAATGCCGTACTCAACTCATACGGCCATTTTGATATTTCTTGAAAATCATTGACCAAGTCTCCACAAATCATAGGTGCTTGGTAAGTGGAAATTTTCACCTTTTTCCATCATTCACAAAATGCCGTACTCAACTCATACGGCCATTTTGATATTTCTTGAAAATCACTGACCAAGTCTCCACAAATCATAGGTGCTTGATAAGTGGAAATTTTCACCTTTTTCCATCATTCATAAAATGCCGTACTCAACTCATACGGCCATTTTGATATTTCTTGAAAATCACTGACCAAGTCTCCACAAATCATAGGTGCTTGATAAGTGGAAATTTTCACCTTTTTCCATCATTCACAAAATGCCGTACTCAACTCATACGGCCATTTTGATATTTCTTGAAAATCACTGACCAAGTCTCCACAAATCATAGGTGCTTGGTAAGTGGAAATTTTCACCTTTTTCCATCATTCACAAAATGCCGTACTCAACTCATACGGCCATTTTGATATTTCTTGAAAATCACTGACCAAGTCTCCACAAATCATAGGTGCTTGGTAAGTGGAAATTTTCACCTTTTTCCATCATTCACAAAATGCCGTACTCAACTCATACGGCCATTTTGATATTTCTTGAAAGTCACTGACCATGTCTCCACAAATCATAGGTGCTTGGTAAGGGGAAATTTTCACCTTTTTCCATCATTCACAAAATGCCGTACTCAACTCATACGGCCATTTTGATATTTCTTGACCAAGTCTCCACAAATTATAGGTGCTTGTAAAGGGGAAATTTTCACCTTTTTCCATCATTCACAAAATGCCGTACTCAACTCATAGGGCCATTTTGATATTTCTTGAAAATCACTGACCAAGTCTCCACAAATCATAGGTGCTTGGTAAGTGGAAATTTTCACCTTTTTCCATCATTCACAAAATGCCGTACTCAACTCATAGGGCCATTTTGATATTTCTTGAAAATCACTGACCAAGTCTCCACAAATCATAGGTGGACAAATCATAGGTGCTTGGTAAGTGGAAATTTTCACCTTTTTCCATCATTCACAAAATGCCGTACTCAACTCATACGGCCATTTTGATATTTCTCGAAAATCACTGACCAAGTCTCCACAAATCATAGGTGCTTGATAAGTGGAAATTTTCACCTTTTTCCATCATTCACAATATGCCGTACTCAACTCATACGGCCATTTTGATATTTCTCGAAAATCACTGACCAAGTCTCCACAAATCATAGGTGCTTGATAAGTGGAAATTTTCACCTTTTTCCATCATTCACAAAATGCCGTACTCAACTCATACGGCCATTTTGATATTTCTTGAAAATCACTGACCAAGTCTCCACAAATCATAGGTGATTGGTAAGTGGAAATTTTCACCTTTTTCCATCATTCACAAAATGCCGTACTCAACTCATACGGCCATTTTGATATTTCTTGAAAATCACTGACCAAGTCTCCACAAATCATAGGTGCTTGATAAGTGGAAATTTTCACCTTTTTCCATCATTCACAAAATGCCGTACTCAACTCATACGGCCATTTTGATATTTCTTGAAAATCACTGACCAAGTCTCCACAAATCATAGGTGCTTGATAAGTGGAAATTTTCACCTTTTTCCATCATTCACAAAATGCCGTACTCAACTCATACGGCCATTTTGATATTTCTTGAAAATCACTGACCAAGTCTCCACAAATCATAGGTGCTTGGTAAGTGGAAATTTTCACCTTTTTCCATCATTCACAAAATGCCGTACTCAACTCATATGGCCATTTTGATATTTCTTGAAAATCACTGACCAAGTCTCCACAAATCATAGGTGCTTGATAAGTGGAAATTTTCACCTTTTTCCATCATTCACAAAATGCCGTACTCAACTCATACGGCCATTTTGATATTTCTTGAAAATCATTGACCAAGTCTCCACAAATCATAGGTGCTTGGTAAGTGGAAATTTTCACCTTTTTCCATCATTTACAAAATGCCGTACTCAACTCATACAGCCATTTTGATATTTCTTGAAAATCACTGACCAAGTCTCCACAAATCATAGGTGCTTGATAAGTGGAAATTTTCACCTTTTTCCATCATTCACAAAATGCCGTACTCAACTCATACGGCCATTTTGATATTTCTTGAAAATCACTGACCAAGTCTCCACAAATCATAGGTGCTTGATAAGTGGAAATTTTCACCTTTTTCCATCATTCACAAAATGCCGTACTCAACTCATACGGCCATTTTGATATTTCTTGAAAATCATTGACCAAGTCTCCACAAATCATAGGTGCTTGGTAAGTGGAAATTTTCACCTTTTTCCATCATTCACAAAATGCCGTACTCAACTCATACGGCCATTTTGATATTTCTTGAAAATCACTGACCAAGTCTCCACAAATCATAGGTGCTTGGTAAGTGGAAATTTTCACCTTTTTCCATCATTCACAAAATGCCGTACTCAACTCATACGGCCATTTTGATATTTCTTGAAAATCATTGACCAAGTCTCCACAAATCATAGGTGCTTGGTAAGTGGAAATTTTCACCTTTTTCCATCATTCACAAAATGCCGTACTCAACTCATACGGCCATTTTGATATTTCTTGAAAATCACTGACCAAGTCTCCACAAATCATAGGTGCTTGATAAGTGGAAATTTTCACCTTTTTCCATCATTCATAAAATGCCGTACTCAACTCATACGGCCATTTTGATATTTCTTGAAAATCACTGACCAAGTCTCCACAAATCATAGGTGCTTGATAAGTGGAAATTTTCACCTTTTTCCATCATTCACAAAATGCCGTACTCAACTCATACGGCCATTTTGATATTTCTTGAAAATCACTGACCAAGTCTCCACAAATCATAGGTGCTTGATAAGTGGAAATTTTCACCTTTTTCCATCATTCACAAAATGCCGTACTCAACTCATACGGCCATTTTGATATTTCTTGAAAATCATTGACCAAGTCTCCACAAATCATAGGTGCTTGGTAAGTGGAAATTTTCACCTTTTTCCATCATTCACAAAATGCCGTACTCAACTCATACGGCCATTTTGATATTTCTTGAAAATCACTGACCAAGTCTCCACAAATCATAGGTGCTTGGTAAGTGGAAATTTTCACCTTTTTCCATCATTCACAAAATGCCGTACTCAACTCATACGGCCATTTTGATATTTCTTGAAAAACACTGACCAAGTCTCCACAAATCATAGGTGCTTGATAAGTGGAAATTTTCACCTTTTTCCATCATTCACAAAATGCCGTACTCAACTCATACGGCCATTTTGATATTTCTTGAAAATCACTGACCAAGTCTCCACAAATCATAGGTGCTTGGTAAGTGGAAATTTTCACCTTTTCCCATCACTCACAAAATGCCGTACTCAACTCATACGGCCATTTTGATATTTCTTGACCAAGTCTCCACAAATCATAGGTGCTTGATAAGTGGAAATTTTCACCTTTTTCCATCATTCACAAAATGCCGTACTCAACTCATACAGCCATTTTGATATTTCTTGAAAATGACTGACCAAGTCTCCACAAATCATAGGTGCTTGTAAAGGGGAAATTTTCACCTTTTTCCATCATTCACAAAATGCCGTACTCAACTCATACGGCCATTTTGATATTTCTTGAAAATCACTGACCAAGTCTCCACAAATCATAAGTGCTTGGTAAGTGCAAAATTTTCACCTTTTTCCATCATTCTCAAAATGCCGTACTCAACTCATACGGCCATTTTGATATTTCTTGAAAATCACTGACCAAGTCTCCACAAATCATAGGTGCTTGGTAAGTGGAAATTTTCACCTTTTTCCATCATTCACAAAATGCCGTACTCAACTCATACGGCCATTTTGATATTTCTTGAAAATCACTGACCAAGTCTCCACAAATCATAGGTGCTTGTAAAGGGGAAATTTTCACCTTTTTCCATCATTCACAAAATGCCGTACTCAACTCATACGGCCATTTTGATATTTCTTGAAAGTCACTGACCAAGTCTCCACAAATCATAGGTGCTTGATAAGTGGAAATTTTCACCTTTTTCCATCATTCACAAAATGCCGTACTCAACTCATACGGCCATTTTGATATTTCTTGAAAAACACTGACCAAGTCTCCACAAATCATAGGTGCTTGATAAGTGGAAATTTTCACCTTTTTCCATCATTCACAAAATGCCGTACTCAACTCATACGGCCATTTTGATATTTCTTGAAAATCACTGACCAAGTCTCCACAAATCATAGGTGCTTGGTAAGTGGAAATTTTCACCTTTTCCCATCACTCACAAAATGCCGTACTCAACTCATACGGCCATTTTGATATTTCTTGACCAAGTCTCCACAAATCATAGGTGCTTGATAAGTGGAAATTTTCACCTTTTTCCATCATTCACAAAATGCCGTACTCAACTCATACAGCCATTTTGATATTTCTTGAAAATGACTGACCAAGTCTCCACAAATCATAGGTGCTTGTAAAGGGGAAATTTTCACCTTTTTCCATCATTCACAAAATGCCGTACTCAACTCATACGGCCATTTTGATATTTCTTGAAAATCACTGACCAAGTCTCCACAAATCATAAGTGCTTGGTAAGTGCAAAATTTTCACCTTTTTCCATCATTCTCAAAATGCCGTACTCAACTCATACGGCCATTTTGATATTTCTTGAAAATCACTGACCAAGTCTCCACAAATCATAGGTGCTTGGTAAGTGGAAATTTTCACCTTTTTCCATCATTCACAAAATGCCGTACTCAACTCATACGGCCATTTTGATATTTCTTGAAAATCACTGACCAAGTCTCCACAAATCATAGGTGCTTGTAAAGGGGAAATTTTCACCTTTTTCCATCATTCACAAAATGCCGTACTCAACTCATACGGCCATTTTGATATTTCTTGAAAGTCACTGACCAAGTCTCCACAAATCATAGGTGCTTGATAAGTGGAAATTTTCACCTTTTTCCATCATTCACAAAATGCCGTACTCAACTCATACGGCCATTTTGATATTTCTTGACCAAGTCTCCACAAATCATAGGTGCTTGGTAAGTGGAAATTTTCACCTTTTTCCATCATTCACAAAATGCCATACTCAACTCATACGGCCATTTTGATATTTCTTGAAAATGACTGACCAAGTCTCCACAAATCATAGGTGCTTGTAAAGGGGAAATTTTCACCTTTTTCCATCATTCACAAAATGCCGTACTCAACTCATACGGCCATTTTGATATTTCTTGAAAATCACTGACCAAATCTCCTAAAATCATAGGTGCTTGTAAAGAGGAAATTTTCACCTTTTTCCATCATTCACAAAATGCCGTACTCAACTCATACGGCCATTTTGATATTTCTTGAAAATCACTGACCAAGTCTCCACAAATCATAGGTGCTTGGTAAGTGGAAATTTTCACCTTTTTCCATCATTCACAAAATGCCGTACACAACTCATACGGCCATTTTGATATTTCTTGAAAATCACTGACCAAGTCTCCACAAATCATTGGTGCTTGTAAAGGGGAAATTTTCACCTTTTCCCATCACTCACAAAATGCCGTACTCAACTCATACGGCCATTTTGATATTTCTTGATCAAGTCTCCACAAATTATAGGTGCTTGTAAAGGGGAAATTTTCACCTTTTCCCATCATTCACAAAATGCCGTACTCAACTCATACGGCCATTTTGATATTTCTTGAAAATCACTGACCAAGTCTCCACAAATCATAGGTGCTTGTAAAGGGGAAATTTTCACCTTTTTCCATCATTCACAAAATGCCGTACTCAACTCATACGGCCATTTTGATATTTCTTGAAAGTCACTGACCATGTCTCCACAAATCATAGGTGCTTGGTAAGGGGAAATTTTCACCTTTTTCCATCATTCACAAAATGCCGTACTCAACTCATACGGCCATTTTGATATTTCTTGACCAAGTCTCCACAAATTATAGGTGCTTGTAAAGGGGAAATTTTCACCTTTTTCCATCATGCACAAAATGCCGTACTCAACTCATACGGCCATTTTGATATTTCTTGACCAAGTCTCCACAAATTATAGGTGCTTGTAAAGGGGAAATTTTCACCTTTTTCCATCATTCACAAAATGCCGTACTCAACTCATAGGGCCATTTTGATATTTCTTGAAAATCACTGACCAAGTCTCCACAAATCATAGGTGCTTGGTAAGTGGAAATTTTCACCTTTTTCCATCATTCACAAAATGCCGTACTCAACTCATAGGGCCATTTTGATATTTCTTGAAAATCACTGACCAAGTCTCCACAAATCATAGGTGGACAAATCATAGGTGCTTGGTAAGTGGAAATTTTCACCTTTTTCCATCATTCACAAAATGCCGTACTCAACTCATACGGCCATTTTGATATTTCTCGAAAATCACTGACCAAGTCTCCACAAATCATAGGTGCTTGATAAGTGGAAATTTTCACCTTTTTCCATCATTCACAAAATGCCGTACTCAACTCATAAGGCCATTTTGATATTTCTCGAAAATCACTGACCAAGTCTCCACAAATCATAGGTGCTTGATAAGTGGAAATTTTCACCTTTTTCCATCATTCACAAAATGCCGTACTCAACTCATACGGCCATTTTGATATTTCTTGAAAATCACTGACCAAGTTTCCACAAATCATAGGTGCTTGGTAAGTGGAAATTTTCACCTTTTTCCATCATTCACAAAATGCCGTACTCAACTCATACGGCCATTTTGATATTTCTTGAAAATCACTGACCAAGTCTCCACAAATCATAGGTGCTTGATAAGTGGAAATTTTCACCTTTTTCCATCATTCACAAAATGCCGTACTCAACTCATACGGCCATTTTGATATTTCTTGAAAATCACTGACCAAGTCTCCACAAATCATAGGTGCTTGGTAAGTGGAAATTTTCACCTTTTCCCATCACTCACAAAATGCCGTACTCAACTCATACGGCCATTTTGATATTTCTTGACCAAGTCTCCACAAATCATAGGTGCTTGATAAGTGGAAATTTTCACATTTTTCCATCATTCACAAAATGCCGTACTCAACTCATACAGCCATTTTGATATTTCTTGAAAATGACTGACCAAGTCTCCACAAATCATAGGTGCTTGTAAAGGGGAAATTTTCACCTTTTTCCATCATTCACAAAATGCCGTACTCAACTCATACGGCCATTTTGATATTTCTTGAAAATCACTGACCAAGTCTCCACAAATCATAAGTGCTTGGTAAGTGCAAAATTTTCACCTTTTTCCATCATTCTCAAAATGCCATACTCAACTCATACGGCCATTTTGATATTTCTTGAAAATCACTGACCAAGTCTCCACAAATCATAGGTGCTTGGTAAGTGGAAATTTTCACCTTTTTCCATCATTCACAAAATGCCGTACTCAACTCATACGGCCATTTTGATATTTCTTGAAAATCACTGACCAAGTCTCCACAAATCATAGGTGCTTGTAAAGGGGAAATTTTCACCTTTTTCCATCATTCACAAAATGCCGTACTCAACTCATACGGCCATTTTGATATTTCTTGACCAAGTCTCCACAAATCATAGGTGCTTGGTAAGTGGAAATTTTCACCTTTTTCCATCATTCACAAAATGCCATACTCAACTCATACGGCCATTTTGATATTTCTTGAAAATGACTGACCAAGTCTCCACAAATCATAGGTGCTTGTAAAGGGGAAATTTTCACCTTTTTCCATCATTCACAAAATGCCGTACTCAACTCATACGGCCATTTTGATATTTCTTGAAAATCACTGACCAAGTCTCCTAAAATCATAGGTGCTTGTAAAGAGGAAATTTTCACCTTTTTCCATCATTCACAAAATGCCGTACTCAACTCATACGGCCATTTTGATATTTCTTGAAAATCACTGACCAAGTCTCCACAAATCATAGGTGCTTGGTAAGTGGAAATTTTCACCTTTTTCCATCATTCTCAAAATGCCATACTCAACTCATACGGCCATTTTGATATTTCTTGAAAATCACTGACCAAGTCTCCACAAATCATAGGTGCTTGGTAAGTGGAAATTTTCACCTTTTTCCATCATTCACAAAATGCCGTACTCAACTCATACGGCCATTTTGATATTTCTTGAAAATCACTGACCAAGTCTCCACAAATCATAGGTGCTTGTAAAGGGGAAATTTTCACCTTTTTCCATCATTCACAAAATGCCGTACTCAACTCATACGGCCATTTTGATATTTCTTGACCAAGTCTCCACAAATCATAGGTGCTTGGTAAGTGGAAATTTTCACCTTTTTCCATCATTCACAAAATGCCATACTCAACTCATACGGCCATTTTGATATTTCTTGAAAATGACTGACCAAGTCTCCACAAATCATAGGTGCTTGTAAAGGGGAAATTTTCACCTTTTTCCATCATTCACAAAATGCCGTACTCAACTCATACGGCCATTTTGATATTTCTTGAAAATCACTGACCAAGTCTCCTAAAATCATAGGTGCTTGTAAAGAGGAAATTTTCACCTTTTTCCATCATTCACAAAATGCCGTACTCAACTCATACGGCCATTTTGATATTTCTTGAAAATCACTGACCAAGTCTCCACAAATCATAGGTGCTTGGTAAGTGGAAATTTTCACCTTTTTCCATCATTCACAAAATGCCGTACACAACTCATACGGCCATTTTGATATTTCTTGAAAATCACTGACCAAGTCTCCACAAATCATTGGTGCTTGTAAAGGGGAAATTTTCACCTTTTCCCATCACTCACAAAATGCCGTACTCAACTCATACGGCCATTTTGATATTTCTTGATCAAGTCTCCACAAATTATAGGTGCTTGTAAAGGGGAAATTTTCACCTTTTCCCATCATTCACAAAATGCCGTACTCAACTCATACGGCCATTTTGATATTTCTTGAAAATCACTGACCAAGTCTCCACAAATCATAGGTGCTTGTAAAGGGGAAATTTTCACCTTTTTCCATCATTCACAAAATGCCGTACTCAACTCATACGGCCATTTTGATATTTCTTGAAAATCACTGACCAAGTCTCCACGAATCATAGGTGCTTGGTAAGTGGAAATTTTCACCTTTTTCCATCATTCACAAGATGCCGTACTCAACTCATACGGCCATTTTGATATTTCTTGAAAATCACTGACCAAGTCTCCACAAATCATAGGTGCTTGATAAGTGGAAATTTTCACCTTTTTCCATCATTCACAAAATGCCGTACTCAACTCATACGGCCATTTTGATATTTCTTGACCAAGTCTCCACAAATCATAGGTGCTTGGTAAGTGGAAATTTTCACCTTTTTCCATCATTCACAAAATGCCGTACTCAACTCATACGGCCATTTTGATATTTCTTGAAAATGACTGACCAAGTCTCCACAAATCATAGGTGCTTGTAAAGGGGAAATTTTCACCTTTTTCCATCATTCACAAAATGCCGTACTCAACTCATACGGCCATTTTGATATTTCTTGAAAATCACTGACCAAGTCTCCTAAAATCATAGGTGCTTGTAAAGAGGAAATTTTCACCTTTTTCCATCATACACAAAATGCCGTACTCAACTCATACGGCCATTTTGATATTTCTTGAAAATCACTGACCAAGTCTCCACAAATCATAGGTGCTTGTAAAGGGGAAATTTTCACCTTTTTCCATCATTCACAAAATGCCGTACTCAACTCATACGGCCATTTTGATATTTCTTGAAAATCACTGACCAAGTCTCCACAAATCATAGGTGCTTGGTAAGTGGAAATTTTCACCTTTTTCCATCATTCACAAAATGCCGTACTCAACTCATACGGCCATTTTGATATTTCTTGAAAATCACTGACCAAGTCTCCACAAATCATAGGTGCTTGGTAAGTGGAAATTTTCACCTTTTTCCATCATTCTCAAAATGCCATACTCAACTCATACGGCCATTTTGATATTTCTTGAAAATCACTGACCAAGTCTCCACAAATCATAGGTGCTTGGTAAGTGGAAATTTTCACCTTTTTCCATCATTCACAAAATGCCGTACTCAACTCATACGGCCATTTTGATATTTCTTGAAAATCACTGACCAAGTCTCCACAAATCATAGGTGCTTGATAAGTGGAAATTTTCACCTTTTTCCATCATTCACAAAATGCCGTACTCAACTCATACGGCCATTTTGATATTTCTTGAAAAACACTGACCAAGTCTCCACAAATCATAGGTGCTTGATAAGTGGAAATTTTCACCTTTTTCCATCATTCACAAAATGCCGTACTCAACTCATACGGCCATTTTGATATTTCTTGAAAATCACTGACCAAGTCTCCACAAATCATAGGTGCTTGGTAAGTGGAAATTTTCACCTTTTCCCATCACTCACAAAATGCCGTACTCAACTCATACGGCCATTTTGATATTTCTTGACCAAGTCTCCACAAATCATAGGTGCTTGATAAGTGGAAATTTTCACCTTTTTCCATCATTCACAAAATGCCGTACTCAACTCATACAGCCATTTTGATATTTCTTGAAAATGACTGACCAAGTCTCCACAAATCATAGGTGCTTGTAAAGGGGAAATTTTCACCTTTTTCCATCATTCACAAAATGCCGTACTCAACTCATACGGCCATTTTGATATTTCTTGAAAATCACTGACCAAGTCTCCACAAATCATAAGTGATTGGTAAGTGCAAAATTTTCACCTTTTTCCATCATTCTCAAAATGCCATACTCAACTCATACGGCCATTTTGATATTTCTTGAAAATCACTGACCAAGTCTCCACAAATCATAGGTGCTTGGTAAGTGGAAATTTTCACCTTTTTCCATCATTCACAAAATGCCGTACTCAACTCATACGGCCATTTTGATATTTCTTGAAAATCACTGACCAAGTCTCCACAAATCATAGGTGCTTGTAAAGGGGAAATTTTCACCTTTTTCCATCATTCACAAAATGCCGTACTCAACTCATACGGCCATTTTGATATTTCTTGAAAATCACTGACCAAGTCTCCACAAATCATAGGTGCTTGTAAAGGGGAAATTTTCACCTTTTTCCATCATTCACAAAATGCCGTACTCAACTCATACGGCCATTTTGATATTTCTTGAAAGTCACTGACCAAGTCTCCACAAATCATAGGTGCTTGATAAGTGGAAATTTTCACCTTTTTCCATCATTCACAAAATGCCGTACTCAACTCATACGGCCATTTTGATATTTCTTGACCAAGTCTCCACAAATCATAGGTGCTTGGTAAGTGGAAATTTTCACCTTTTTCCATCATTCACAAAATGCCGTACTCAACTCATACGGCCATTTTGATATTTCTTGAAAATGACTGACCAAGTCTCCACAAATCATAGGTGCTTGTAAAGGGGAAATTTTCACCTTTTTCCATCATTCACAAAATGCCGTACTCAACTCATACGGCCATTTTGATATTTCTTGAAAATCACTGACCAAGTCTCCTAAAATCATAGGTGCTTGTAAAGAGGAAATTTTCACCTTTTTCCATCATTCACAAAATGCCGTACTCAACTCATACGGCCATTTTGATATTTCTTGAAAATCACTGACCAAGTCTCCACAAATCATAGGTGCTTGGTAAGTGGAAATTTTCACCTTTTTCCATCATTCACAAAATGCCGTACTCAACTCATACGGCCATTTTGATATTTCTTGAAAATGACTGACCAAGTCTCCACAAATCATAGGTGCTTGTAAAGGGGAAATTTTCACCTTTTTCCATCATTCACAAAATGCCGTACTCAACTCATACGGCCATTTTGATATTTCTTGAAAATCACTGACCAAGTCTCCACAAATCATAGGTGCTTGGTAAGTGGAAATTTTCACCTTTTTCCATCATTCACAAAATGCCGTACTCAACTCATACGGCCATTTTGATATTTCTTGAAAATCACTGACCAAGTCTCCACAAATCATTGGTGCTTGTAAAGGGGAAATTTTCACCTTTTCCCATCACTCACAAAATGCCGTACTCAACTCATACGGCCATTTTGATATTTCTTGATCAAGTCTCCACAAATTATAGGTGCTTGTAAAGGGGAAATTTTCACCTTTTCCCATCATTCACAAAATGCCGTACTCAACTCATACGGCCATTTTGATATTTCTTGAAAATCACTGACCAAGTCTCCACAAATCATAGGTGCTTGTAAAGGGGAAATTTTCACCTTTTTCCATCATTCACAAAATGCCGTACTCAAATCATACGGCCATTTTGATATTTCTTGAAAGTCACTGACCAAGTCTCCACAAATCATAGGTGCTTGATAAGTGGAAATTTTCACCTTTTTCCATCATTCACAAAATGCCGTACTCAACTCATACGGCCATTTTGATATTTCTTGACCAAGTCTCCACAAATCATAGGTGCTTGGTAAGTGGAAATTTTCACCTTTTTCCATCATTCACAAAATGCCGTACTCAACTCATACGGCCATTTTGATATTTCTTGAAAATGACTGACCAAGTCTCCACAAATCATAGGTGCTTGTAAAGGGGAAATTTTCACCTTTTTCCATCATTCACAAAATGCCGTACACAACTCATACGGCCATTTTGATATTTCTTGAAAATCACTGACCAAGTCTCCTAAAATCATAGGTGCTTGTAAAGAGGAAATTTTCACCTTTTTCCATCATTCACAAAATGCCGTACTCAACTCATACGGCCATTTTGATATTTCTTGAAAATCACTGACCAAGTCTCCACAAATCATAGGTGCTTGGTAAGTGGAAATTTTCACCTTTTTCCATCATTCACAAAATGCCGTACTCAACTCATACGGCCATTTTGATATTTCTTGAAAATCACTGACCAAGTCTCCACAAATCATTGGTGCTTGTAAAGGGGAAATTTTCACCTTTTCCCATCACTCACAAAATGCCGTACTCAACTCATACGGCCATTTTGATATTTCTTGATCAAGTCTCCACAAATTATAGGTGCTTGTAAAGGGGAAATTTTCACCTTTTCCCATCATTCACAAAATGCCGTACTCAACTCATACGGCCATTTTGATATTTCTTGAAAATCACTGACCAAGTCTCCACAAATCATAGGTGCTTGTAAAGGGGAAATTTTCACCTTTTTCCATCATTCACAAAATGCCGTACTCAACTCATACGGCCATTTTGATATTTCTTGAAAATCACTGACCAAGTCTCCACAAATCATAGGTGCTTGGTAAGTGGAAATTTTCACCTTTTTCCATCATTCACAAAATGGCGTACTCAACTCATACGGCCATTTTGATATTTCTTGAAAGTCACTGACCAAGTCTCCACAAATCATAGGTGCTTGATAAGTGGAAATTTTCACCTTTTTCCATCACTCACAAAATGCCGTACTCAACTCATACGGCCATTTTGATATTTCTTGATCAAGTCTCCACAAATTATAGGTGCTTGTAAAGGGGAAATTTTCACCTTTTCCCATCATTCACAAAATGCCGTACTCAACTCATACGGCCATTTTGATATTTCTTGAAAATCACTGACCAAGTCTCCACAAATCATAGGTGCTTGTAAAGGGGAAATTTTCACCTTTTTCCATCATTCACAAAATGCCGTACTCAACTCATACGGCCATTTTGATATTTCTTGAAAATCACTGACCAAGTCTCCACAAATCATAGGTGCTTGGTAAGTGGAAATTTTCACCTTTTTCCATCATTCACAAAATGCCGTACTCAACTCATATGGCCATTTTGATATTTCTTGAAAATCACTGACCAAGTCTCCACAAATCATAGGTGCTTGATAAGTGGAAATTTTCACCTTTTTCCATCATTCACAAAATGCCGTACTCAACTCATACGGCCATTTTGATATTTCTTGACCAAGTCTCCACAAATCATAGGTGCTTGGTAAGTGGAAATTTTCACCTTTTTCCATCATTCACAAAATGCCGTACTCAACTCATACGGCCATTTTGATATTTCTTGAAAATGACTGACCAAGTCTCCACAAATCATAGGTGCTTGTAAAGGGGAAATTTTCACCTTTTTCCATCATTCACAAAATGCCGTACTCAACTCATACGGCCATTTTGATATTTCTTGAAAATCACTGACCAAGTCTCCTAAAATCATAGGTGCTTGTAAAGAGGAAATTTTCACCTTTTTCCATCATTCACAAAATGCCGTACTCAACTCATACGGCCATTTTGATATTTCTTGAAAATCACTGACCAAGTCTCCACAAATCATAGGTGCTTGTAAAGGGGAAATTTTCACCTTTTTCCATCATTCACAAAATGCCGTACTCAACTCATACGGCCATTTTGATATTTCTTGAAAATCACTGACCAAGTCTCCACAAATCATAGGTGCTTGGTAAGTGGAAATTTTCACCTTTTTCCATCATTCACAAAATGCCGTACTCAACTCATACGGCCATTTTGATATTTCTTGACCAAGTCTCCACAAATCATAGGTGCTTGATAAGTGGAAATTTTCACCTTTTTCCATCATTCACAAAATGCCGTACTCAACTCATACAGCCATTTTGATATTTCTTGAAAATGACTGACCAAGTCTCCACAAATCATAGGTGCTTGTAAAGGGGAAATTTTCACCTTTTTCCATCATTCACAAAATGCCGTACTCAACTCATACGGCCATTTTGATATTTCTTGAAAATCACTGACCAAGTCTCCACAAATCATAGGTGCTTGGTAAGTGGAAATTTTCACCTTTTTCCATCATTCACAAAATGCCGTACTCAACTCATACGGCCATTTTGATATTTCTTGAAAATCACTGACCAAGTCTCCACAAATCATTGGTGCTTGTAAAGGGGAAATTTTCACCTTTTCCCATCACTCACAAAATGCCGTACTCAACTCATACGGCCATTTTGATATTTCTTGATCAAGTCTCCACAAATTATAGGTGCTTGTAAAGGGGAAATTTTCACCTTTTCCCATCATTCACAAAATGCCGTACTCAACTCATACGACCATTTTGATATTTCTTGAAAATCACTGACCAAGTCTCCACAAATCATAGGTGCTTGTAAAGGGGAAATTTTCACCTTTTTCCATCATTCACAAAATGCCGTACTCAACTCATACGGCCATTTTGATATTTCTTGAAAATCACTGACCAAGTCTCCACAAATCATAGGTGCTTGGTAAGTGGAAATTTTCACCTTTTTCCATCATTCACAAAATGCCGTACTCAACTCATACGGCCATTTTGATATTTCTTGAAAATCACTGACCAAGTCTCCACAAATCATAGGTGCTTGGTAAGTGGAAATTTTCACCTTTTTCCATCATTCACAAAATGCCGTACTCAACTCATACGGCCATTTTGATATTTCTTGAAAATCACTGACCAAGTCTCCACAAATCATAGGTGCTTGATAAGTGGAAATTTTCACCTTTTTCCATCATTCACAAAATGCCGTACTCAACTCATACGGCCATTTTGATATTTCTTGAAAATCATTGACCAAGTCTCCACAAATCATAGGTCCACAAATCATAGGTGCTTGGTAAGTGGAAATTTTCACCTTTTTCCATCATTCACAAAATGCCGTACTCAACTCATACGGCCATTTTGATATTTCTTGAAAATCACTGACCAAGTCTCCACAAATCATAGGTGCTTGGTAAGTGGAAATTTTCACCTTTTTCCATCATTCACAAAATGCCGTACTCAACTCATACGGCCATTTTGATATTTCTTGAAAATCACTGACCAAGTCTCCACAAATCATAGGTGCTTGGTAAGTGGAAATTTTCACCTTTTTCCATCATTCACAAAATGCCGTACTCAACTCATACGGCCATTTTGATATTTCTTGAAAATCACTGACCAAGTCTCCACAAATCATAGGTGCTTGATAAGTGGAAATTTTCACCTTTTTCCATCATTCACAAAATGCCGTACTCAACTCATACGGCCATTTTGATATTTCTTGAAAATCATTGACCAAGTCTCCACAAATCATAGGTGCTTGGTAAGTGGAAATTTTCACCTTTTTCCATCATTCACAAAATGCCGTACTCAACTCATACGGCCATTTTGATATTTCTTGAAAATCACTGACCAAGTCTCCACAAATCATAGGTGCTTGGTAAGTGGAAATTTTCACCTTTTTCCATCATTCACAAAATGCCGTACTCAACTCATACGGCCATTTTGATATTTCTTGAAAAACACTGACCAAGTCTCCACAAATCATAGGTGCTTGATAAGTGGAAATTTTCACCTTTTTCCATCATTCACAAAATGCCGTACTCAACTCATACGGCCATTTTGATATTTCTTGAAAATCACTGACCAAGTCTCCACAAATCATAGGTGCTTGGTAAGTGGAAATTTTCACCTTTTCCCATCACTCACAAAATGCCGTACTCAACTCATACGGCCATTTTGATATTTCTTGACCAAGTCTCCACAAATCATAGGTGCTTGATAAGTGGAAATTTTCACCTTTTTCCATCATTCACAAAATGCCGTACTCAACTCATACGGCCATTTTGATATTTCTTGAAAATGACTGACCAAGTCTCCACAAATCATAGGTGCTTGTAAAGGGGAAATTTTCACCTTTTTCCATCATTCACAAAATGCCGTACTCAACTCATACGGCCATTTTGATATTTCTTGAAAATCACTGACCAAGTCTCCACAAATCATAAGTGCTTGGTAAGTGCAAAATTTTCACCTTTTTCCATCATTCTCAAAATGCCATACTCAACTCATACGGCCATTTTGATATTTCTTGAAAATCTCTGACCAAGTCTCCACAAATCATAGGTGCTTGGTAAGTGGAAATTTTCACCTTTTTCCATCATTCACAAAATGCCGTACTCAACTCATACGGCCATTTTGATATTTCTTGAAAATCACTGACCAAGTCTCCACAAATCATAGGTGCTTGTAAAGGGGAAATTTTCACCTTTTTCCATCATTCACAAAATGCCGTACTCAACTCATACGGCCATTTTGATATTTCTTGAAAATCACTGACCAAGTCTCCACAAATCATAGGTGCTTGGTAAGTGGAAATTTTCACCTTTTTCCATCATTCACAAAATGCCGTACTCAACTCATACGGCCATTTTGATATTTCTTGAAAGTCACTGACCAAGTCTCCACAAATCATAGGTGCTTGATAAGTGGAAATTTTCACCTTTTTCCATCATTCACAAAATGCCGTACTCAACTCATACGGCCATTTTGATATTTCTTGACCAAGTCTCCACAAATCATAGGTGCTTGGTAAGTGGAAATTTTCACCTTTTTCCATCATTCACAAAATGCCGTACTCAACTCATATGGCCATTTTGATATTTCTTGAAAATGACTGACCAAGTCTCCACAAATCATAGGTGCTTGTAAAGGGGAAATTTTCACCTTTTTCCATCATTCACATAATGCCGTACTCAACTCATACGGCCATTTTGATATTTCTTGAAAATCACTGACCAAGTCTCCTAAAATCATAGGTGCTTGTAAAGAGGAAATTTTCACCTTTTTCCATCATTCACAAAATGCCGTACTCAACTCATACGGCCATTTTGATATTTCTTGAAAATCACTGACCAAGTCTCCACAAATCATAGGTGCTTGGTAAGTGGAAATTTTCACCTTTTTCCATCATTCACAAAATGCCGTACTCAACTCATACGGCCATTTTGATATTTCTTGAAAATCATTGACCAAGTCTCCACAAATCATAGGTGCTTGGTAAGTGGAAATTTTCACCTTTTTCCATCATTCACAAAATGCCGTACTCAACTCATACGGCCATTTTGATATTTCTTGAAAATCACTGACCAAGTCTCCACAAATCATAGGTGCTTGGTAAGTGGAAATTTTCACCTTTTTCCATCATTCACAAAATGCCGTACTCAACTCATACGGCCATTTTGATATTTCTTGAAAAACACTGACCAAGTCTCCACAAATCATAGGTGCTTGGTAAGTGGAAATTTTCACCTTTTTCCATCATTCACAAAATGCCGTACTCAACTCATACGGCCATTTTGATATTTCTTGAAAATCACTGACCAAGTCTCCACAAATCATAGGTGCTTGGTAAGTGGAAATTTTCACCTTTTCCCATCACTCACAAAATGCCGTACTCAACTCATACGGCCATTTTGATATTTCTTGACCAAGTCTCCACAAATCATAGGTGCTTGATAAGTGGAAATTTTCACCTTTTTCCATCATTCACAAAATGCCGTACTCAACTCATACAGCCATTTTGATATTTCTTGAAAATGACTGACCAAGTCTCCACAAATCATAGGTGCTTGTAAAGGGGAAATTTTCACCTTTTTCCATCATTCACAAAATGCCGTACTCAACTCATACGGCCATTTTGATATTTCTTGAAAATCACTGACCAAGTCTCCACAAATCATAGGTGCTTGGTAAGTGGAAATTTTCACCTTTTTCCATCATTCACAAAATGCCGTACTCAACTCATACGGCCATTTTGATATTTCTTGAAAATCACTGACCAAGTCTCCACAAATCATTGGTGCTTGTAAAGGGGAAATTTTCACCTTTTCCCATCACTCACAAAATGCCGTACTCAACTCATACGGCCATTTTGATATTTCTTGATCAAGTCTCCACAAATTATAGGTGCTTGTAAAGGGGAAATTTTCACCTTTTCCCATCATTCACAAAATGCCGTACTCAACTCATACAACCATTTTGATATTTCTTGAAAATCACTGACCAAGTCTCCACAAATCATAGGTGCTTGTAAAGGGGAAATTTTCACCTTTTTCCATCATTCACAAAATGCCGTACTCAACTCATACGGCCATTTTGATATTTCTTGAAAATCACTGACCAAGTCTCCACAAATCATAGGTGCTTGTAAAGAGGAAATTTTCACCTTTTTCCATCATTCACAAAATGCCGTACTCAACTCATACGGCCATTTTGATATTTCTTGAAAATCACTGACCAAGTCTCCACAAATCATAGGTGCTTGGTAAGTGGAAATTTTCACCTTTTTCCATCATTCACAAAATGCCGTACTCAACTCATACGGCCATTTTGATATTTCTTGAAAATCACTGACCAAGTCTCCACAAATCATAGGTGCTTGATAAGTGGAAATTTTCACCTTTTTCCATCATTCACAAAATGCCGTACTCAACTCATACGGCCATTTTGATATTTCTTGAAAATCATTGACCAAGTCTCCACAAATCATAGGTGCTTGGTAAGTGGAAATTTTCACCTTTTTCCATCATTCACAAAATGCCGTACTCAACTCATACGGCCATTTTGATATTTCTTGAAAATCACTGACCAAGTCTCCACAAATCATAGGTGCTTGGTAAGTGGAAATTTTCACCTTTTTCCATCATTCACAAAATGCCGTACTCAACTCATACGGCCATTTTGATATTTCTTGAAAATCACTGACCAAGTCTCCACAAATCATAGGTGCTTGGTAAGTGGAAATTTTCACCTTTTTCCATCATTCACAAAATGCCGTACTCAACTCATACGGCCATTTTGATATTTCTTGAAAATCACTGACCAAGTCTCCACAAATCATAGGTGCTTGATAAGTGGAAATTTTCACCTTTTTCCATCATTCACAAAATGCCGTACTCAACTCATACGGCCATTTTGATATTTCTTGAAAATCATTGACCAAGTCTCCACAAATCATAGGTGCTTGGTAAGTGGAAATTTTCACCTTTTTCCATCATTCACAAAATGCCGTACTCAACTCATACGGCCATTTTGATATTTCTTGAAAATCACTGACCAAGTCTCCACAAATCATAGGTGCTTGGTAAGTGGAAATTTTCACCTTTTTCCATCATTCACAAAATGCCGTACTCAACTCATACGGCCATTTTGATATTTCTTGAAAAACACTGACCAAGTCTCCACAAATCATAGGTGCTTGGTAAGTGGAAATTTTCACCTTTTTCCATCATTCACAAAATGCCGTACTCAACTCATACGGCCATTTTGATATTTCTTGAAAATCACTGACCAAGTCTCCACAAATCATAGGTGCTTGGTAAGTGGAAATTTTCACCTTTTCCCATCACTCACAAAATGCCGTACTCAACTCATACGGCCATTTTGATATTTCTTGACCAAGTCTCCACAAATCATAGGTGCTTGATAAGTGGAAATTTTCACCTTTTTCCATCATTCACAAAATGCCGTACTCAACTCATACAGCCATTTTGATATTTCTTGAAAATGACTGACTAAGTCTCCACAAATCATAGGTGCTTGTAAAGGGGAAATTTTCACCTTTTTCCATCATTCACAAAATGCCGTACTCAACTCATACGGCCATTTTGATATTTCTTGAAAATCACTGACCAAGTCTCCACAAATCATAGGTGCTTGGTAAGTGGAAATTTTCACCTTTTTCCATCATTCACAAAATGCCGTACTCAACTCATACGGCCATTTTGATATTTCTTGAAAATCACTGACCAAGTCTCCACAAATCATTGGTGCTTGTAAAGGGGAAATTTTCACCTTTTCCCATCACTCACAAAATGCCGTACTCAACTCATACGGCCATTTTGATATTTCTTGATCAAGTCTCCACAAATTATAGGTGCTTGTAAAGGGGAAATTTTCACCTTTTCCCATCATTCACAAAATGCCGTACTCAACTCATACGACCATTTTGATATTTCTTGAAAATCACTGACCAAGTCTCCACAAATCATAGGTGCTTGTAAAGGGGAAATTTTCACCTTTTTCCATCATTCACAAAATGCCATACTCAACTCATACGGCCATTTTGATATTTCTTGAAAATCACTGACCAAGTCTCCACAAATCATAGGTGCTTGTAAAGAGGAAATTTTCACCTTTTTCCATCATTCACAAAATGCCGTACTCAACTCATACGGCCATTTTGATATTTCTTGAAAATCACTGACCAAGTCTCCACAAATCATAGGTGCTTGGTAAGTGCAAAATTTTCACCTTTTTCCATCATTCTCAAAATGCCATACTCAACTCATACGGCCATTTTGATATTTCTTGAAAATCTCTGACCAAGTCTCCACAAATCATAGGTGCTTGGTAAGTGGAAATTTTCACCTTTTTCCATCATTCACAAAATGCCGTACTCAACTCAGACGGCCATTTTGATATTTCTTGAAAATCACTGACCAAGTCTCCACAAATCATAGGTGCTTGTAAAGGGGAAATTTTCACCTTTTTCCAT
Organism: Planococcus citri; assembly: GCF_950023065.1. Taxonomy (NCBI): domain Eukaryota; kingdom Metazoa; phylum Arthropoda; class Insecta; order Hemiptera; family Pseudococcidae; genus Planococcus; species Planococcus citri. Next base: position 29,182,570 of record NC_088679.1, on the reverse strand, counting down.
CATTCACAAAATGCCGTACTCAACTCATACGGCCATTTTGATATTTCTTGAAAATCACTGACCAAGTCTCCACAAATCATAGGTGCTTGGTAAGTGGAAATTTTCACCTTTTTCCATCATTCACAAAATGCCGTACTCAACTCATACGGCCATTTTGATATTTCTTGATCAAGTCTCCACAAATTATAGGTGCTTGTAAAGGGGAAATTTTCACCTTTTCCCATCATTCACAAAATGCCGTACTCAACTCATACGGCCATTTTGATATTTCTTGAAAATCACTGACCAAGTCTCCACAAATCATAGGTGCTTGTAAAGGGGAAATTTTCACCTTTTTCCATCATTCACAAAATGCCGTACTCAACTCATACGGCCATTTTGATATTTCTTGAAAATCACTGACCAAGTCTCCACAAATCATAGGTGCTTGGTAAGTGGAAATTTTCACCTTTTTCCATCATTCACAAAATGCCGTACTCAACTCATACGGCCATTTTGATATTTCTTGAAAATCACTGACCAAGTCTCCACAAATCATAGGTGCTTGGTAAGTGGAAATTTTCACCTTTTTCCATCATTCACAAAATGCCGTACTCAACTCATACGGCCATTTTGATATTTCTTGAAAATCACTGACCAAGTCTCCACAAATCATAGGTGCTTGATAAGTGGAAATTTTCACCTTTTTCCATCATTCACAAAATGCCGTACTCAACTCATACGGCCATTTTGATATTTCTTGAAAATCATTGACCAAGTCTCCACAAATCATAGGTGCTTGGTAAGTGGAAATTTTCACCTTTTTCCATCATTCACAAAATGCCGTACTCAACTCATACGGCCATTTTGATATTTCTTGAAAATCACTGACCAAGTCTCCACAAATCATAGGTGCTTGGTAAGTGGAAATTTTCACCTTTTTCCATCATTCACAAAATGCCGTACTCAACTCATACGGCCATTTTGATATTTCTTGAAAAACACTGACCAAGTCTCCACAAATCATAGGTGCTTGTAAAGGGGAAATTTTCACCTTTTTCCATCATTCACAAAATGCCGTACTCAACTCATACGGCCATTTTGATATTTCTTGAAAATCACTGACCAAGTCTCCACAAATCATAAGTGCTTGGTAAGTGCAAAATTTTCACCTTTTTCCATCATTCTCAAAATGCCGTACTCAACTCATAAGGCCATTTTGATATTTCTTGAAAATCACTGACCAAGTCTCCACAAATCATAGGTGCTTGGTAAGTGGAAATTTTCACCTTTTTCCATCATTCACAAAATGCCGTACTCAACTCATACGGCCATTTTGATATTTCTTGAAAATCACTGACCAAGTCTCCACAAATCATAGGTGCTTGTAAAGGGGAAATTTTCACCTTTTTCCATCATTCACAAAATGCCGTACTCAACTAATACGGCCATTTTGATATTTCTTGAAAATCACTGACCAAGTCTCCACAAATCATAGGTGCTTGGTAAGTGGAAATTTTCACCTTTTTCCATCATTCACAAAATGCCGTACTCAACTCATACGGCCATTTTGATATTTCTTGAAAGTCACTGACCAAGTCTCCACAAATCATAGGTGCTTGATAAGTGGAAATTTTCACCTTTTTCCATCATTCACAAAATGCCGTACTCAACTCATACGGCCATTTTGATATTTCTTGACCAAGTCTCCACAAATCATAGGTGCTTGGTAAGTGGAAATTTTCACCTTTTTCCATCATTCACAAAATGCCGTACTCAACTCATACGGCCATTTTGATATTTCTTGAAAATGACTGACCAAGTCTCCACAAATCATAGGTGCTTGTAAAGGGGAAATTTTCACCTTTTTCCATCATTCACAAAATGCCGTACTCAACTCATACGGCCATTTTGATATTTCTTGAAAATCACTGACCAAGTCTCCTAAAATCATAGGTGCTTGTAAAGAGGAAATTTTCACCTTTTTCCATCATTCACAAAATGCCGTACTCAACTCATACGGCCATTTTGATATTTCTTGAAAATCACTGACCAAGTCTCCACAAATCATTGGTGCTTGTAAAGGGGAAATTTTCACCTTTTCCCATCACTCACAAAATGCCGTACTCAACTCATACGGCCATTTTGATATTTCTTGATCAAGTCTCCACAAATTATAGGTGCTTGTAAAGGGGAAATTTTCACCTTTTCCCATCATTCACAAAATGCCGTACTCAACTCATACGGCCATTTTGATATTTCTTGAAAATCACTGACCAAGTCTCCACAAATCATAGGTGCTTGTAAAGGGGAAATTTTCACCTTTTTCCATCATTCACAAAATGCCGTACTCAACTCATACGGACATTTTGATATTTCTTGAAAATCACTGACCAAGTCTCCACAAATCATAGGTGCTTGGTAAGTGGAAATTTTCACCTTTTTCCATCATTCACAAAATGCCGTTCTCAACTCATACGGCCATTTTGATATTTCTTGAAAGTCACTGACCAAGTCTCCACAAATCATAGGTGCTTGATAAGTGGAAATTTTCACCTTTTTCCATCATTCACAAAATGCCGTACTCAACTCATAAGGCCATTTTGATATTTCTTGAAAATCACTGACCAAGTCTCCACAAATCATAGGTGCTTGGTAAGTGGAAATTTTCACCTTTTTCCATCATTCACAAAATGCCGTACTCAACTCATACGGCCATTTTGATATTTCTTGAAAATCACTGACCAAGTCTCCACAAATCATAGGTGCTTGATAAGTGGAAATTTTCACCTTTTTCCATCATTCACAAAATGCCGTACTCAACTCATACAGCCATTTTGATATTTCTTGAAAATCACTGACCAAGTCTCCACAAATCATAGGTGCTTGGTAAGTGGAAATTTTCACCTTTTCCCATCACTCACAAAATGCCGTACTCAACTCATACGCCCATTTTGATATTTCTTGACCAAGTCTCCACAAATCATAGGTGCTTGGTAAGTGGAAATTTTCACCTTTTTCCATCATTCACAAAATGCCGTACTCAACTCATACGGCCATTTTGATATTTCTTGAAAATGACTGACCAAGTCTCCACAAATCATAGGTGCTTGTAAAGGGGAAATTTTCACCTTTTTCCATCATTCACAAAATGCCGTACTCAACTCATACGGCCATTTTGATATTTCTTGAAAATCACTGACCAAGTCTCCACAAATCATAAGTGCTTGGTAAGTGCAAAATTTTCACCTTTTTCCATCATTCTCAAAATGCCATACTCAACTCATACGGCCATTTTGATATTTCTTGAAAATCACTGACCAAGTCTCCACAAATCATAAGTGCTTGGTAAGTGGAAATTTTCACCTTTTTCCATCATTCACAAAATGCCATACTCAACTCATACGGCCATTTTGATATTTCTTGAAAATCACTGACCAAGTCTCCACAAATCATAGGTGCTTGGTAAGTGGAAATTTTCACCTTTTTCCATCATTCACAAAATGCCGTACTCAACTCATACAGCCATTTTGATATTTCTTGAAAATCACTGACCAAGTCTCCTAAAATCATAGGTGCTTGTAAAGAGGAAATTTTCACCTTTTTCCATCATTCACAAAATGCCTTACTCAACTCATACGGCCATTTTGATATTTCTTGAAAATCACTGACCAAGTCTCCACAAATCATAGGTGCTTGGTAAGTGGAAATTTTCACCTTTTTCCATCATTCACAAAATGCCGTACTCAACTCATACGGCCATTTTGATATTTCTTGACCAAGTCTCCACAAATCATAGGTGCTTGGTAAGTGGAAATTTTCACCTTTTTCCATCATTCACAAAATGCCTTACTCAACTCATACGGCCATTTTGATATTTCTTGAAAATGACTGACCAAGTCTCCACAAATCATAGGTGCTTGTAAAGGGGAAATTTTCACCTTTTTCCATCATTCACAAAATGCCGTACTCAACTCATACGGCCATTTTGATATTTCTTGAAAATCACTGACCAAGTCTCCACAAATCATAGGTGCTTGTAAAGGGGAAATTTTCACCTTTTTCCATCATTCACAAAATGCCGTACTCAACTCATACGGCCATTTTGATATTTCTTGAAAATCACTGACCAAGTCTCCTAAAATCATAGGTGCTTGTAAAGAGGAAATTTTCACCTTTTTCCATCATTCACAAAATGCAGTACTCAACTCATACAGCCATTTTGATATTTCTTGAAAATCACTGACCAAGTCTCCACAAATCATAGGTGCTTGGTAAGTGGAAATTTTCACCTTTTTCCATCATTCACAAAATGCCGTACTCAACTCATACGGCCATTTTGATATTTCTTGACCAAGTCTCCACAAATCATAGGTGCTTGGTAAGTGGAAATTTTCACCTTTTTCCATCATTCACAAAATGCCGTACTCAACTCATACGGCCATTTTGATATTTCTTGAAAATCACTGACCAAGTCTCCACAAATCATAGGTGCTTGTAAAGGGGAAATTTTCACCTTTTTCCATCATTCACAAAATGCCGTACTCAACTCATACGGCCATTTTGATATTTCTTGAAAATCACTGACCAAGTCTCCACAAATCATAGGTGCTTGGTAAGTGGAAATTTTCACCTTTTTCCATCATTCACAAAATGCCGTACTCAACTCATACGGCCATTTTGATATTTCTTGAAAATGACTGACCAAGTCTCCACAAATCATAGGTGCTTGGTAAGTGGAAATTTTCACCTTTTTCCATCATTCACAAAATGCCGTACTCAACTCATACGGCCATTTTGATATTTCTTGAAAATCACTGACCAAGTCTCCACAAATCATAGGTGCTTGATAAGTGGAAATTTTCACCTTTTTCCATCATTCACAAAATGCCGTACTCAACTCATACGGCCATTTTGATATTTCTTGACCAAGTCTCCACAAATCATAGGTGCTTGGTAAGTGGAAATTTTCACCTTTTTCCATCATTCACAAAATGCCGTACTCAACTCATACGGCCATTTTGATATTTCTTGAAAATGACTGACCAAGTCTCCACAAATCATAGGTGCTTGTAAAGGGGAAATTTTCACCTTTTTCCATCATTCACAAAATGCCGTACTCAACTCATACGGCCATTTTGATATTTCTTGAAAATCACTGACCAAGTCTCCTAAAATCATAGGTGCTTGTAAAGAGGAAATTTTCACCTTTTTCCATCATTCACAAAATGCCGTACTCAACTCATACGGCCATTTTGATATTTCTTGAAAATCACTGACCAAGTCTCCACAAATCATAGGTGCTTGTAAAGGGGAAATTTTCACCTTTTTCCATCATTCACAAAATGCCGTACTCAACTCATACGGCCATTTTGATATTTCTTGAAAATCACTGACCAAGTCTCCACAAATCATAGGTGCTTGGTAAGTGGAAATTTTCACCTTTTTCCATCATTCACAAAATGCCGTACTCAACTCATACGGCCATTTTGATATTTCTTGAAAATCACTGACCAAGTCTCCACAAATCATAGGTGCTTGGTAAGTGGAAATTTTCACCTTTTTCCATCATTCTCAAAATGCCATACTCAACTCATACGGCCATTTTGATATTTCTTGAAAATCACTGACCAAGTCTCCACAAATCATAGGTGCTTGATAAGTGGAAATTTTCACCTTTTTCCATCATTCACAAAATGCCGTACTCAACTCATACGGCCATTTTGATATTTCTTGACCAAGTCTCCACAAATCATAGGTGCTTGGTAAGTGGAAATTTTCACCTTTTTCCATCATTCACAAAATGCCGTACTCAACTCATACGGCCATTTTGATATTTCTTGAAAATCACTGACCAAGTCTCCACAAATCATAGGTGCTTGATAAGTGGAAATTTTCACCTTTTTCCATCATTCACAAAATGCCGTACTCAACTCATACAGCCATTTTGATATTTCTTGAAAATCACTGACCAAGTCTCCACAAATCATAGGTGCTTGGTAAGTGGAAATTTTCACCTTTTCCCATCACTCACAAAATGCCGTACTCAACTCATACGGCCATTTTGATATTTCTTGAAAATGACTGACCAAGTCTCCACAAATCATAGGTGCTTGTAAAGGGGAAATTTTCACCTTTTTCCATCATTCACAAAATGCCGTACTCAACTCATACAGCCATTTTGATATTTCTTGAAAATGACTGACCAAGTCTCCACAAATCATAGGTGCTTGTAAAGGGGAAATTTTCACCTTTTTCCATCATTCACAAAATGCCGTACTCAACTCATACAGCCATTTTGATATTTCTTGAAAATCACTGACCAAGTCTCCACAAATCATAAGTGCTTGGTAAGTGCAAAATTTTCACCTTTTTCCATCATTCTCAAAATGCCGTACTCAACTCATACGGCCATTTTGATATTTCTTGAAAATCACTGACCAAGTCTCCACAAATCATAGGTGCTTGGTAAGTGGAAATTTTCACCTTTTTCCATCATTCACAAAATGCCGTACTCAACTCATACGGCCATTTTGATATTTCTTGAAAATCACTGACCAAGTCTCCACAAATCATAGGTGCTTGTAAAGGGGAAATTTTCACCTTTTTCCATCATTCACAAAATGCCGTACTCAACTCATACGGCCATTTTGATATTTCTTGAAAATCACTGACCAAGTCTCCACAAATCATAGGTGCTTGGTAAGTGGAAATTTTCACCTTTTTCCATCATTCACAAAATGCCGTACTCAACTCATACGGCCATTTTGATATTTCTTGAAAGTCACTGACCAAGTCTCCACAAATCATAGGTGCTTGATAAGTGGAAATTTTCACCTTTTTCCATCATTCACAAAATGCCGTACTCAACTCATACGGCCATTTTGATATTTCTTGACCAAGTCTCCACAAATCATAGGTGCTTGGTAAGTGGAAATTTTCACCTTTTTCCATCATTCACAAAATGCCGTACTCAACTCATACGGCCATTTTGATATTTCTTGAGAATGACTGACCAAGTCTCCACAAATCATAGGTGCTTGTAAAGGGGAAATTTTCACCTTTTTCCATCATTCACAAAATGCCGTACTCAACTCATACGGCCATTTTGATATTTCTTGAAAATCACTGACCAAGTCTCCTAAAATCATAGGTGCTTGTAAAGAGGAAATTTTCACCTTTTTCCATCATTCACAAAATGCCGTACTCAACTCATACGGCCATTTTGATATTTCTTGAAAATCACTGACCAAGTCTCCACAAATCATAGGTGCTTGGTAAGTGGAAATTTTCACCTTTTTCCATCATTCACAAAATGCCGTACTCAACTCATACGGCCATTTTGATATTTCTTGAAAATCACTGACCAAGTCTCCACAAATCATTGGTGCTTGTAAAGGGGAAATTTTCACCTTTTCCCATCACTCACAAAATGCCGTACTCAACTCATACGGCCATTTTGATATTTCTTGATCAAGTCTCCACAAATTATAGGTGCTTGTAAAGGGGAAATTTTCACCTTTTCCCATCATTCACAAAATGCCGTACTCAACTCATACGGCCATTTTGATATTTCTTGAAAATCACTGACCAAGTCTCCACAAATCATAGGTGCTTGGTAAGTGGAAATTTTCACCTTTTTCCATCATTCACAAAATGCCGTACTCAACTCATACGGCCATTTTGATATTTCTTGACCAAGTCTCCACAAATCATAGGTGCTTGGTAAGTGGAAATTTTCACCTTTTTCCATCATTCACAAAATGCCGTACTCAACTCATACGGCCATTTTGATATTTCTTGAAAATCACTGACCAAGTCTCCACAAATCATAGGTGCTTGTAAAGGGGAAATTTTCACCTTTTTCCATCATTCACAAAATGCCGTACTCAACTCATACGGCCATTTTGATATTTCTTGAAAATCACTGACCAAGTCTCCACAAATCATAGGTGCTTGGTAAGTGGAAATTTTCACCTTTTTCCATCATTCACAAAATGCCGTACTCAACTCATACGGCCATTTTGATATTTCTTGAAAATGACTGACCAAGTCTCCACAAATCATAGGTGCTTGGTAAGTGGAAATTTTCACCTTTTTCCATCATTCACAAAATGCCGTACTCAACTCATACGGCCATTTTGATATTTCTTGAAAATCACTGACCAAGTCTCCACAAATCATAGGTGCTTGATAAGTGGAAATTTTCACCTTTTTCCATCATTCACAAAATGCCGTACTCAACTCATACGGCCATTTTGATATTTCTTGACCAAGTCTCCACAAATCATAGGTGCTTGGTAAGTGGAAATTTTCACCTTTTTCCATCATTCACAAAATGCCGTACTCAACTCATACGGCCATTTTGATATTTCTTGAAAATGACTGACCAAGTCTCCACAAATCATAGGTGCTTGTAAAGGGGAAATTTTCACCTTTTTCCATCATTCACAAAATGCCGTACTCAACTCATACGGCCATTTTGATATTTCTTGAAAATCACTGACCAAGTCTCCACAAATCATAGGTGCTTGGTAAGTGGAAATTTTCACCTTTTTCCATCATTCACAAAATGCCGTACTCAACTCATACGGCCATTTTGATATTTCTTGAAAATCACTGACCAAGTCTCCACAAATCATAGGTGCTTGATAAGTGGAAATTTTCACCTTTTTCCATCATTCACAAAATGCCGTACTCAACTCATACGGCCATTTTGATATTTCTTGAAAAACACTGACCAAGTCTCCACAAATCATAGGTGCTTGATAAGTGGAAATTTTCACCTTTTTCCATCATTCACAAAATGCCGTACTCAACTCATACGGCCATTTTGATATTTCTTGAAAATCACTGACCAAGTCTCCACAAATCATAGGTGCTTGGTAAGTGGAAATTTTCACCTTTTCCCATCACTCACAAAATGGCGTACTCAACTCATACGGCCATTTTGATATTTCTTGACCAAGTCTCCACAAATCATAGGTGCTTGATAAGTGGAAATTTTCACCTTTTTCCATCATTCACAAAATGCCGTACTCAACTCATACAGCCATTTTGATATTTCTTGAAAATGACTGACCAAGTCTCCACAAATCATAGGTGCTTGTAAAGGGGAAATTTTCACCTTTTTCCATCATTCACAAAATGCCGTACTCAACTCATACGGCCATTTTGATATTTCTTGAAAATCACTGACCAAGTCTCCACAAATCATAGGTGCTTGGTAAGTGGAAATTTTCACCTTTTTCCATCATTCACAAAATGCCGTACTCAACTCATACGGCCATTTTGATATTTCTTGAAAATCACTGACCAAGTCTCCACAAATCATAGGTGCTTGGTAAGTGGAAATTTTCACCTTTTTCCATCATTCACAAAATGCCATACTCAACTCATACGGCCATTTTGATATTTCTTGAAAATCACTGACCAAGTCTCCACAAATCATAGGTGCTTGGTAAGTGGAAATTTTCACCTTTTTCCATCATTCACAAAATGCCGTACTCAACTCATACGGCCATTTTGATATTTCTTGACCAAGTCTCCACAAATCATAGGTGCTTGGTAAGTGGAAATTTTCACCTTTTTCCATCATTCACAAAATGCCGTACTCAACTCATACGGCCATTTTGATATTTCTTGAAAATGACTGACCAAGTCTCCACAAATCATAGGTGCTTGTAAAGGGGAAATTTTCACCCTTTTCCATCATTCACAAAATGCCTTACTCAACTCATACGGCCATTTTGATATTTCTTGAAAATCACTGACCAAGTCTCCACAAATCATAAGTGCTTGGTAAGTGGAAATTTTCACCTTTTTCCATCATTCACAAAATGCCGTACTCAACTCATACGGCCATTTTGATATTTCTTGGAAATCACTGACCAAGTCTCCACAAATCATAGGTGCTTGGTAAGTGGAAATTTTCACCTTTTTCCATCATTCACAAAATGCCGTACTCAACTCATACGGCCATTTTGATATTTCTTGAAAATCATTGACCAAGTCTCCACAAATCATAGGTGCTTGGTAAGTGGAAATTTTCACCTTTTTCCATCATTCACAAAATGCCTTACTCAACTCATACGGCCATTTTGATATTTCTTGAAAATCACTGACCAAGTCTCCACAAATCATAGGTGCTTGGTAAGTGGAAATTTTCACCTTTTTCCATCATTCACAAAATGCCGTACTCAACTCATACGGCCATTTTGATATTTCTTGAAAATCATTGACCAAGTCTCCACAAATCATAGGTGCTTGGTAAGTGGAAATTTTCACCTTTTTCCATCATTCACAAAATGCCGTACTCAACTCATACGGCCATTTTGATATTTCTTGAAAATCACTGACCAAGTCTCCACAAATCATAGGTGCTTGGTAAGTGGAAATTTTCACCTTTTTCCATCATTCACAAAATGCCGTACTCAACTCATACGGCCATTTTGATATTTCTTGACCAAGTCTCCACAAATCATAGGTGCTTGGTAAGTGGAAATTTTCACCTTTTTCCATCATTCACAAAATGCCGTACTCAACTCATACGGCCATTTTGATATTTCTTGAAAATCACTGACCAAGTCTCCACAAATCATAGGTGCTTGGTAAGTGGAAATTTTCACCTTTTTCCATCATTCACAAAATGCCGTACTCAACTCATACGGCCATTTTGATATTTCAGAACCAAGTCTCCACAAATCATAGGTGCTTGGTAAGTGGAAATTTTCACCTTTTTCCATCATTCACAAAATGCCTTACTCAACTCATACGGCCATTTTGATACTTCTTGAAAATGACTGACCAAGTCTCCACAAATCATAGGTGCTTGTAAAGGGGAAATTTTCACCTTTTTCCATCATTCACAAAATGCCGTACTCAACTCATACGGCCATTTTGATATTTCTTGAAAATCACTGACCAAGTCTCCACAAATCATAGGTGCTTGTAAAGGGGAAATTTTCACCTTTTTCCATCATTCACAAAATGCCCTACTCAACTCATACGGCCATTTTGATATTTCTTGAAAATCACTGACCAAGTCACCTAAAATCATAGGTGCTTGTAAAGAGGAAATTTTCACCCTTTTCCATCATTCACAAAATGCCTTACTCAACTCATACGGCCATTTTGATATTTCTTGAAAATCACTGACCAAGTCTCCACAAATCATAAGTGCTTGGTAAGTGGAAATTTTCACCTTTTTCCATCATTCACAAAATGCCATACTCAACTCATACGGCCATTTTGATATTTCTTGAAAATCACTGACCAAGTCTCCACAAATCATAGGTGCTTGTAAAGGGGAAATTTTCACCTTTTTCCATCATTCACAAAATGCCGTACTCAACTCATACGTCCATTTTGATATTTCTTGAAAATCACTGACCAAGTCTCCTAAAATCATAGGTGCTTGTAAAGAGGAAATTTTCACCTTTTTCCATCATTCACAAAATGCCGTACTCAACTCATACGGCCATTTTGATATTTCTTGAAAATCACTGACCAAGTCTCCACAAATCATAGGTGCTTGGTAAGTGGAAATTTTCACCTTTTTCCATCATTCACAAAATGCCGTACTCAACTCATACGGCCATTTTGATATTTCTTGACCAAGTCTCCACAAATCATAGGTGCTTGGTAAGTGGAAATTTTCACCTTTTTCCATCATTCACAAAATGCCGTACTCAACTCATACGGCCATTTTGATATTTCTTGAAAATGACTGACCAAGTCTCCACAAATCATAGGTGCTTGTAAAGAGGAAATTTTCACCTTTTTCCATCATTCACAAAATGCCGTACTCAACTCATACGGCCATTTTGATATTTCTTGAAAATCACTGACCAAGTCTCCACAAATCATAGGTGCTTGGTAAGTGGAAATTTTCACCTTTTTCCATCATTCACAAAATGCCGTACTCAACTCATACGGCCATTTTGATATTTCTTGAAAATCACTGACCAAGTCTCCACAAATCATTGGTGCTTGTAAAGGGGAAATTTTCACCTTTTTCCATCATTCACAAAATGCCGTACTCAACTCATACGGCCATTTTGATATTTCTTGATCAAGTCTCCACAAATTATAGGTGCTTGTAAAGTGGAAATTTTCACCTTTTTCCATCATTCACAAAATGCCGTACTCAACTCATACGGCCATTTTGATATTTCTTGAAAATCACTGACCAAGTCTCCACAAATCATAGGTGCTTGGTAAGTGGAAATTTTCACCTTTTCCCATCATTCACAAAATGCCGTACTCAACTCATACAGCCATTTTGATATTTCTTGAAAATCACTGACCAAGTCTCCACAAATCATAGGTGCTTGTAAAGGGGAAATTTTCACCTTTTTCCATCATTCACAAAATGCCGTACTCAACTCATACGGACATTTTGATATTTCTTGAAAATCACTGACCAAGTCTCCACAAATCATAGGTGCTTGGTAAGTGGAAATTTTCCCTTTTTCCATCATTCACAAAATGCCGTACTCAACTCATAAGGCCATTTTGATATTTCTTGAAAATCACTGACCAAGTCTCCACAAATCATAGGTGCTTGTAAAGGGGAGATTTTCACCTTTTTCCATCATTCACAAAATGCCGCACTCAACTCATACGGCCATTTTGATATTTCTTGAAAATGACTGACCAAGTCTCCACAAATCATAGGTGCTTGGTAAGTGGAAATTTTCACCTTTTTCCATCATTCACAAAATGCCGTACTCAACTCATACGGCCATTTTGATATTTCTTGAAAATCACTGACCAAGTCTCCACAAATCATAGGTGCTTGTAAAGGGGAGATTTTCACCTTTTTCCATCATTCACAAAATGCCGTACTCAACTCATACGGCCATTTTGATATTTCTTGAAAATGACTGACCAAGTCTCCACAAATCATAGGTGCTTGTAAAGGGGAAATTTTCACCTTTTTCCATCATTCACAAAATGCCGTACTCAACTCATACGGCCATTTTGATATTTCTTGAAAATCACTGACCAAGTCTCCACAAATCATAGGTGCTTGGTAAGTGGAAATTTTCACCTTTTTCCATCATTCACAAAATGCCGTACTCAACTCATACGGCCATTTTGATATTTCTTGAAAATGACTGACCAAGTCTCCACAAATCATAGGTGCTTGGTAAGTGGAAATTTTCACCTTTTTCCATCATTCACAAAATGCCGTACTCAACTCATACGACCATTTTGATATTTCTTGAAAATCACTGACCAAGTCTCCACAAATCATAGGTGCTTGGTAAGTGGAAATTTTCACCTTTTTCCATCATTCACAAAATGCCGTACTCAACTCATACGGCCATTTTGATATTTCTTGACCAAGTCTCCACAAATCATAGGTGCTTGTTGTAAGAGGGTAAATTGACTTTAAGCATGATAGGTAATATGTACTTATCGATAGTTGCTATGTGTTGTTTCCTAGAAATATCCCTTAGAGTATTTCTACTAAATACTCACCGGAATACCTCACATGCTCGGCTAGGGCGTGGGTAGGAAAAGGTTGCTTTTACACTCTTAACAAATGATCATACACACCATAAATAATAACAAGTTATACACGAGAATAATATTTATTGTGTGCAAATTAACAACACGTTACAGGTTTTTACATAGTTACATCTGACAATGTATATGTACGTTAACATGACACTTTCTTATAATTAAATACACACGTTGGTGTAGGTTTGGATAAGTGATCTCCTACGTTGAGGAGATCTAACTTATTCTCACTGATATGTGAACAAATACTTACCCAGGGTGGCGACGAGTAGATCATCAATCCTTCTCGTCTAATAAATGGTTTCACTAATACTAATTAAGACTAAAGCACTAAATATAAACACTTAACACTCGAGAGTAAAACTTATACTTAAATGACTGCATTAACCCATTAACCGTGAATAACATACCCGCGTGCACTCGAATACGTTACTGGCGTTCTGTACTCTCGTCGCTTGGCTCGTATGGCTAGCTGACGAGAATACAAACGCAGTGTTGCCTTAGTGCAACGCAGTGTTACCATGTGGGCGAGCCCTATACATACCACGTACGGCATAGTAGTATATCACATATGCCCCTCTGAGGTTTGCTCGATGGCGTAACCAGCGGAGAAAAGCACGGATAAAAACATGATATACTATGCATGTACGTGGCAGCGGAGCTGTCCCCCTGCCCCCCTGCGTTTCTTCGATGAGAATGGCAGAGGCATAGGTAATGAAAAGAAAAATAAATAAATTAATTGACCATCAAGGCCCAGCAACAGATTCATGTGTGGGTGGTACCGCGTAATAATCAAAGAATGGTATTCAGATTTCAAATTTTGTGCTTGGTAGCTTCACTGCGTTGGACATACGTATGCAACATCTTATATGTTGCGTCCATTTTTCGAAATCTCTCGCTGCGATGTCTGCCAGGAAAGCTGTCATCATTTGCGGTAATGCGAAAAATGGCACGTGCCTGCCAGATCGCAATTGCCAATTACGCATAAAGTCAGCAAGAGTCAGACAATATGCGAAAAATAGACGATAACAGCGATTCCTGCAATTCTCGCCGGGATTTCGCAGGCTGGGAAACCTGTTATTATAGCATATCCTTGTTGCAGCGTTGTCCGTCTGAACATATTATAACACTTCATCTGTGTTAAAATTGGCATTTTTGATAACACGAAAGCTCGAACAACACCAACTACGAAAAGAAACTGGCTTCTTTAATTGAAGCTGTGTCATCGGTTTCGTGTGTGTCATGGCTGCAGAAAGGTAGTCATCGCTACATTTCATGCTGGAACTCGGAATCAGTTCCGTGCAACTCATGGCGTTATCAGGCAGCGTACCTGTCATTTTCGGTAACGTCACGACCGCGGAATCCTCCAGGACTTCGCCTGATTTCTTCCAGATACGGGGTGCGTACCGTGGCAGAGCACCAATTATTAATATGTTCTTATGCGGACTTTCTTGATGGTTCGTAAACCATGCTACCAAGTTCCTCTCAATTCCCTAGGTGTCAGCATCCCATTTGGACATACTATAACATCTTCTATGTTACTTCCATGTCACGTGGTCGCCGAGTACAATTCTACGATTGTTCAACGAATAGTCACGTGTTCTGTTCTTTTTCGGTAATCTTCGCCTCCCAAGTGAGGGAGATACCGTGGCAGAGAACCGACTATGGTGCATGTCTTTGTATGGGTTTCAATTGGTTCAACGACCAAGATTGCTGATCAGCGGTCTGCCTGGTTTGAACATGCGTTTATAACACCTTATGTGTTACAGTTCATTTTTGGCTCGCATCGTCAATGATTGTGAGAACAAACGCCCTTTCAGACGGTTCTCTCCATTGGCAATGGAGATGGCAATACCGTGCTCTCGAACAAGCTGCATTGCGCAAGGTTGTCGGCATGGTATGCCTCCATGGCAGAGTACCAATTAATAGCATGTCCTTTTTCAGGGCGTTTGGGTTCGTAAACCTCGACCACTAATTTACCAATTTTGAACTTGCTGTAATTGTGGACCAGTTAGAATAATACCTTGCATCTACTCGACGGTAGTTGCATATACCAACACGGTACAAATAAACTCTCCGAGCATACCAATATAACACCTGATGTGTTACGGTCAATTTTCGGTAATATCATTTACACAGCCCAAAGGTGAAGAGGCCTTGAGCACGAGTCTCCCCAAGATCTCGCGATTTGGTGGAGACATGTCCCAATTTCTCAACATCTTGGCGCGTAAATGTACCGCGGCAGAGAACCAATTATTAATATGCTCCTTGTGGAGGTGTTACGAGCGGCTTATAAAATCCGACCTAGAAGTCGATTAAAGCGCATACTTCAACTGGTTGTCGTTACAAGCAAGGTGACAAGGCCGAAATGAGCTTTCAGATACGATTCGACGATCGTTTTCCTATAGCTCGGAAGACTCGATCAGTTTATCGTGTGAAAACTACACCGCGGTAGTTCTAATTACCATCGCGGTAATTGTGCTCCCTGAACATTGTATCATCTCGTGGAGATACTATCTGTCATTTTTTTGGTAAGCACATCCAGCGTTGAAAAAATAGTGGGTGCTTACCCAGGCAGAGTACCTGTGGTCATTTTAGGTAATCACAGAGAAGCAATGCGAATCCATCGCTTCTTTATAACCTGCGATACCAGGGCAGAGCACCTATTAAATTAATGTTCTTTTGGGAGTCTTGCGACTTACATTTCCAACCTGAGTGTCGGGGAAAGCGCTTTGCAACTGATCGTTTGATTGAGAGGAAAGTCAGTTTATCTTTTTAAAGGGACTACACCGCGGTAATCCCGAATACCATCGCGGTAATTCATTTAGCTCTCTGAACATTTGTAACGTTCTTGCGTTACTTCTTCAAAGCAGTACCAACAAGGAGCCATCGGAACTCTGTCCATTGGAACTCGCGCCGTCTCGATTGGACGGCGATCCTTGCTGATACCTCATTTTAGGTCACGTTCGGATCGCGTGAGCTCGCCTCAATCTATGATTCTAGAGAGACAGCGCATCGATAGGTATCGCGTATCCGATTCGTGCCTTGGCAGAGTACCTATTATTTTAATGTTCTTGTGAGAGCGAGCGACTTACATTTCCAACCTGAATGTCGGATAATGCGCATTCAACTGACCCGTTGTTGCTTGTTGAGGGCTGCGGTCCAATAAATAAATAAATGGTTGCGTTCGACGACGCATTCCTATGTCAACCAGGACAAAAAAGAGTGCTCTTCAAACTTGCTACACCTGATGTGTTGCATATATCGTTCAAAGAGACTTTGCGGCTTACAGTATCAACCTGTTTGTCGATTCATGCGCCATTTTGTCCTGAGGTGGAAAAATATCTCTTTATACTGCGTGACAATCGATTCTGACAAATCAATTATTTCGAGTTTGCACGGGTATGTAGTACCAATTCGGCGATTGGTGCTCACGTGAGATAACTTCAACGAGTTGTCATCACGCTTAGCAGATTGCAATATACGGCGATATCGCATTAAAAGGTTAGTAACAACAGCAGAGAAAATAAAATAAAACTCTACGAAAATGCAAAATGATACTACACTAATAATCAAGTTGTTTCTACCTTCGATGAGGTAGTGACGAACTGTAGGAACTATGTACAAATACTCAAAAATTAACAAAAATTAATACTAGAACACACAAAAGTAAAAAAAAAAAAAATATATAAAACAACAAACAAGGTGACAAACACATCACTGGGTGAAAATTCAAACAAGAAATAATACGAAATGTTACAAAAGAAAATTAATACTAATTAAAGGAACAAAAACATTATCACCGTGATGCATCAATCACGAAAAGTTAAGTCTTCTAAAGTAAAAAAAAAAACCAAAATACAAATAACAGAAAATTCATACACGTAGGTATGTAATTCGAAAACAAGAAAAAAAAATTAATTCTAACATGATATTTACAAAACAGCCATGATGAGAAAAAGTATAGACAATAAAAAAAAAAAAAACTTTGAACTGTCTACACGCAGGTAGATGTAGCAAAGAAAAATACAAAAACAAAATAAAGAGGAAATATAACAAAATGGCAAAAAACTTTGAAATATCTACACGCAGGTAGACGTAACAAAGAAAAATAAATTTAAGCGAAATATTTACAAGGTGATGTCGAAAAATTGGTCATTACGGTGAAATACGAATATCATCGACGTAAGTCAGTGGCGAAGTAACTCGTTCTAACCGAATCGTAAACGGATGAGCTGTCGGCGTTTCGTTGAACGGGAGACGGCGGAATTCCAAATTCGGCTCGGGTTCGTATCGCAACTGCAGGATGGAATCGACGATGGCATCGTAGCGGTTTAGCGGACGCACAGTCGGCCGTCGGTGGACCTGAGTCCAGGTGATTTGTCGTTGATCGGTCGAAATTGCCGGTCCCAAGATTGGTTGAAGTTGCGGCTCGCCGTTGGCGTTGCGGGTGATCTCATAATATCGCCGTTCTTCGCCGTTTGGCATTACCGTGATGATGTCGGTTGCTTCCGGAGGTGGCGGTCGGCGGGTGAGAATATTTGGCTGGAACCTTTGACGACGCTCGACGGTGTCATCGTTCGGTGCGAGTAAACGTCTCAACTCCGGGTGCCATGGAGGAATAATAGGCCACGGTCGGGCTGGAACTTCATTGTCTCGGACTGGCGCATGTAACTCGTCCAACGACGGTTTCCGGAATGAATGCCGTACCGGCATCTTTGATATGCAGACCATTTTTTCGACACTGTAGAACATAGTATTCATTAGAATCGGCGGTAAAAAACTCAACGAACTTCGGCGAGTTCGTAAAACAGAGAAAAGACCACCAATTCGACGATTGGGATAAATAAAGATGATTTCGATCGACTCCTGTCAGAGACATTCGAAACATCATATATTGAAAGTTTCAACAATACGACGATTGTGAGCTTTCAATTTGATAAGTTTGCCAAATCAAGTCAGTGTAGAGTAATAGCAGTGCAAACCATAGTAGAAAATATTCTTTGTCGAGTTCAATTGAGCGCGTTGTAGTGGATACATAAAAACAGTCATCTCTATTATGACGTTTAATACCCATGTGTCTGGTTTTTTCAGATAGGGTGTACGTTACTGAGAACGCGTGCACTAATCTGTCGACAAAACGCAATATATAATAAATATCATTGAAGGCACACCAGCGTTCTTGAATATTCATTATTGCTGTAATCAGAGTAACAACGACAAAGAAATTTAGAAACATTGATTCAAAATCTTTTATTTTGATATCAAAAGTATGCAATATAGCTTATTACTACTACGACTATGTATTACTTTAGCAAATAAAGAACGGATAACGACATGAAAATAGCGAGAAATTGAAATGAATTAATAATTTCGAAGAAAACGCGAGTTTATTTAGAGATCTTCGTCCTCTTCGTCGTCGTCTTCACCGTCTTCGTCGTTTTCGGCGGTTGACAATTCATTTGCCGGTTCGCTCGTTTGCTGTACTCCTTCGTCGAGGAGCGCTGCTTCGGTGCGAGGCGACACTGGCTGTTGAGATTCCTCGTCGTTGCGAGGACTCTCATTAGTCAGGTCATAATTGCCAATGAGGTGTGCCGGCTCGGTAGTTTCAATCGCTTCAGTAGTGACTACGGTGGTCACTACTTGACGGATAGTGGTGAACTCGTCGTTCTCGGCGGAATGAAGAGTCAAAGTGGTATCCTGCACCGCCGTGTCGACCTTTTTAAGTATACGCTGTTTGATCGACTGCGCTCCTCGCGATAGTTCCTCCTCGGCGGAAGGATCTACCGTGTTGGTGAGGTCGATAGTTTTAAGCGGTTTGTCTGATTCCGTTGAAGACGCAGATTCGGTTAAGTCGACCGTCTTAATAGGTTTCTCACGCGGTGTTGATTCTGTCAAATCAAGCTTCGGCACGAGTACCTGCGGCTGAGTGCTGACTGTCTCTTCCGTCAAAGGGTTGTCAGCTTCAGTTTGCACTTTCGGTTGCGACTGTTTACCGAATACCTTTTTGAGGACTAAGTTGCGCTTGAGCGCTGCGTTCACTCGCTGCTGCTTTGCGCGCTGCTGCCTCGGAATATAGGTAAGTAACGTTTGCGGCGGCGAGAGCTTAACTTTCACCGAGCTGCGTGATTTGCGCGGTTTCGACTTGACGACTTTCGTTGTGTCGCTTTCTGATGCCGAGGCGGAGGCAGAGGTCGTTGAGTCGGTGGGCTCAGGTATACCATCGGTGTTGCCGAATATTTCATACATTCGTCGCTCCGTTTCGGTCGGAGGATTTCCTGATGGTGGAGTTTTGACCATGAATCCAATGTATTTGCTGTCATCGGTAGTCGGGTTGGGTTTAAGACCGGTGTTGAGTACGGACGACTCATCTCCCGACTTTACCTTGCGATCTTTTGATTTATTCGACGATCGGTGCTCTGAGCGGGAGCATTCTCTCGCTTTGGAGGTTGCGCGGGATGGAGTCTTAGGCGCGAGTTTGTTTTTTGAATCATCCGACGTATTCCCGGATTTTTCAGAAACATTGCTGGTTGGTTTCTCCTTCGACGAGGAGATGCCAGCTTTAGCATTATCAGCTTCCTTTTTCCACTCCATCTTTTCTTTCAACGATTCGCGCGATTTGGCATCTGCGGCTAGTCGCTCCTGCTCTTTCGCTTTGCTAGCTTTGACATCGGCTTGAATTTTGGTGAGGACTTTGGCGCGTTCGATCACCTCCTTGTCAGTGAGTGGTTTCTGTTCGTCGTCAGAAAAGCCTACATTTGTTAGGTGCAAGCCACTGTATGGTGAAATCTCAACTTTCGTTGAAGTTGTTGATTTCACCTTTTGGTTACGTGGGTCTAACGGATGGCATCCGGGTGTCGCTGTACCCACTTTGGGGTATGGCGGCGTGCCTACTGCTTTGTTACCCAGGTAATTTACCGTTGCCTGCTGTAGCTGCGGGTTGACGTAGGATGGTGACAAAGTATCGATTGCGATGTCAGTCGGAGTTTGCTGGAACGACGATTTGGGCAAATTGAACTGCGGCATTACTGGTGCAGAAGTTTGTTGCGAATCGACGTTCGTATCAAGCTTCGCTTTCGATGTTGGCGGCGTTGCAGGTGACGATGCGGCGCTTTTAGCGTTATTCGACTCGACGGTTGAATCGCTTTTTTCGATGATTGGTTCCGGAATAAATACGGCTGCGATGCAGTTTGCTACTTTTTGGTATGTAGCTTTCGTATACTTCGGGCCGAGTTCGTCTACCGATGCCAATTCGAGGTTCAAGTCGTTAAGCACATGGCTCGCCACCATATACTGGAATTTTTCACCCCAGTTGTACGAAAAGGTTTGTGTGATTTGCCGGAACATATTGTTGTGCAATCGGCCGCTTGCGTTCGGTGGCAACATGATTACCTGTTCGACTTTTTTATCTCCTAAAACTTCGATGAGCTTCCGGAAATTTAGGTCGAAGGTATTCGGTGGCGTAAATGCGAAAATATCGTACGTACCAATTGAAATCATGAGATTTTTCGGGATTTGTTTTAATTCGACGATTAAATCAATCAATTCCGAGATTCTCATGTTACGTTTATACATGCGTGGATCTATGTTGGCATGATATGGTTTGCCTTCCGTGATCGCATGCATAATGCCATGGGCATGGATGTCACCTACAATCCAATATTTGTATGCGAACAGCGCCATGACCGGTTTCGCTTCTCCGATTTTTAAACCACAGACCGCAAAGTGTTGCGGATAGGCATTTGTCGGGTAGAACGGCGCTAACACTTCATGCTTTACCTCCGGGTATCGTGAGTCGAAGGTGTCTCGATTCGCTTTCGTATTGGATTGTTTTCCCGGTTTTGCCCGTTTCTTCTTTTTGGGTACATCCGCCGGAGACTGGTTCGCCGCTGGTTGAGAGTTTTCAACTTGGTTTTCAACGTGTACATTCGCGTTCGGTTCAACGGAATGTTGCACGTTGGCGATATCCGATACGCTGGGGTTGGACTGCTCGCCACTTTGAGCGAGTGGTCTTCCCCAATAATCTGTATCTTTCTTTTGCGGGGTGTTCCAATACGATGAAATCGGTGAGTGTGAGCTCGCTTCCGGTACAGTCGGCGCTGTACCCGGTTGTACGAACGGGATTTTGAAGCTAATGAGCGCCCCGGCGGCCGCGTCCTCGACGAGAGCGAGTGTCCGTGGGGCGATTGTCGTGGCGGCGTTCGTCGCGATGGTGCTCGTATTCATCGTGATGCCGGTCGTCGTAGCGTCCGTCGTACCGGTCGTCGTAGCGACCGTCGTAGCGGTCGTCGCGGCGTTCGTCACGGCGTTCGTCGCGGCGCCTGTCATTATTGGAAAACCGGGCGGCGGGCGGTGGAGGCCTTGCGTAAGGTTGCTCGCGGTGGCGGCGTTTATTTGAGGTATCCCTGTACCCACCGGCGTGGGCGCGGGGATACCTCTTTCCGCGTTTTTTGACGGCTTCACAGCTTTCGGCGTGACCTCCGGTGTACCGTTGTTAACTGGAGGCGGCGGCGGAAACGGTGATGGTACAAACCCCTGGCAGGGTTCGTTCGTCGTCGCGGCGGATGCCGTGTTCGTCGAAATCGGAGTCGTGTTAGTCGATAAAGTCGCCGTAGCTGTTGGTAGCGAAGCTGGAGTCGTCGCGTTCGAGCTGGTCGCGTATTGCTGGTTCAATTGACTGGCGATTGCTGCAGAACCCGGGAACAGCGATGACATTTTGGCCTTACGGAGCGCCTCGTATTTCGCTGTGGTAGATTCCAGTTGAGCTTTCAAACTCGCGATCATATTGTTGGCATCCGTTAATTGTACTTCGAAAGCTGTCATTTTCTTGTACATGTCTTCGGATAGATCTTGTTGTAACTCTTTGTCGGTGATAAGTTTTGCAACTTGACTACGTAGAGTTTGCAGCTCGTCGGTTGCAGCTCCAGCAGTCTCCGGCGTCGAGGTTTGAATGCGAGTCACTTCTACCTTATAACAAAGGTTCTCCATAACGTCGCGATCGCAGCCAATATGTGTACACCGAGTCAACTGCACGCCGGCAGGATCTCGGAGTTCAGAGTTTTTGATCGCTTTCATAATGCAGCTCTTATGGTAAAGATGCTGGCATTTAGTGATGTAGATAGATTCGGGTACCTTTTTATCGCCTCCATACTGCTTGCCTGGTGATGTAATCACCAAACCGCATTTGTCGCATGCAAGATGCGTAGATTCTGCCATCACTGTGAACAGAAATGCGACGAGATGTTAGAGGAGGTTGTAAGGCAATACCGAATTAGCGAAAAATTAAATTCTGAATAATAATTATTTGAAAACAAATCGGCATGGTGGGCCTATTGTCTTTTACGTTAACACTGCTTAGTATAGTTGAAGCGAAATAATCGTACGAGTTTGTACTTACCACAGGAGTTGATGACAAATGTTTAAAACCGAAATGAGAAAACGAAAATAATATACTCGAAATAAGTAATAATTACTTACGATAGCAACGCAAAAATAAAACGCGAAAAAAGAATACAAAGATTCAAAAGCGCATTGACAAAGCATATAGCTAGAGCAGAGAACATGTACTCGATAGCACGTGAAACGAAATAATGATTTCGATAGTTGTATCAGGTTCGTCGTTGCTTCCAACTGCCGAGTCCTTCCCCCACTTCGCTACTCGGCGGCGGCGAACGTGATTGGCCGAACTCGGCGTTGTGTTGGTAGCGATGCGCTCGAACGGCAGGTTTTGACTATAACCTTCTAGAATGTTCTAAGCAGAAAATATCGGACGGCGCCGATTTTCCTGGAACGGGTTTGTCAAAATGTGCGCCTAAATGCGCAGTTCGGCGGTCTTTATTGTTATGATAAACTACGTCGCAATTAAATCGAATTTTTTAACGGCCTGTCAGCCATTTTGCTATCGCTACGAGTCACGTCGCTTTCTTTTCTTCGAAATGAAACATCTGCTTTTTGCTAAATGCACGTTTTTCTTTGTCTCGAAATTATTGCGTCAGATTTCTTCATCGATTCTAATCTTTCATCGGATTCTATGGTTGAAATTTGCGTGCTGGTGATTTTTGTTATTATCAAGTCGAATTATTTCTCCTTATTTGTCATCAATTAAATATTATTACTCCTGTGGTATTTATTTATGTCTTTTTCAGGTATTTGAAGAAATTTGCGTCACTGTCTTTTACTGTATCGCAAATATTTCGTGAAAAAATTTTCAAAATCTACTATTTCGGTTATTTTTTCCACGTTTTTGAAGTTTTCAAAATCTATTATTTCGAAAAAAATCAAAATCAGAGGTATGTGTTGAAAAATGAAATAAACTACCATCTTAATATGGTGTTACGATTTTCATACTGAGTGATTTCGAAATTTTCATTAGAAATTTCAAATGATTTCGAGTCAACAAAATTTAATTATTTTGGGCTCGCAATGTATTTCAAAATTACAGCTTATTGTGTCGAAAGCGCTTTGAGGCTGCGTACGTAAGTTCAATTTCCAACTTATTACACAAAGTAGGGCATATGTATGAGAAGAAATGTATTTCTGTCTATGTACATTATTACATTTTTGACATTTGTGTGTCTAAAAGAAAAATATTTCCAAATCTTATATTTCGAAAAATATTCTTTAACGAGTCTGTGTATATTTGGAAACTGAATATTGCATATTGATTATTCACAGAATAACTGCGCCGTCTATGTACAGTGCTGTTTTCACTTGACGAATGAATTTGGAAAGTGTTTCAAAATCTATTATTTCGATTTACTTTCGTCGTCGAAGAAATTTTGAGTCAAAATTCTCTATTTTGTCATTTTAAATCTCAGTCTTCAGTGTTAAGGCAGGGCATATGTGTAAATCTCAGTAAAATAACTAAGTTTTACCTGTATGTATAGCTGCGAAGGTAACTTTCTGATAAAGTTTCCAAATTGCTGCTTTATTTCAATTCGATTTTTTCTTGATTTCTTCCAGCTGCTACTTTCTGTTGCGAAAATCTGATTATTTTCAACGTACTCGTAGTTGGTTTATCGAGAAAATAAAACATTGTATTACTTAACACTGATACTGGAAATTTCAAACGATTACATAATTGGTTACTGTACCTGTATTTTCACTATTAACTGCTACGTCTGGCAACGTTGCTGTATTCCATTTATAACGCTGGCGGTTGCATTTTATACTACGATAAAAATTCACTCGTCATTCGTACACGATCTGGAATCTGTATGAAAATACAGGAATAGTATTAGCGATCATAATTTCTAAATAAATTATTACTGCTAATTATTCATAAGTCTAGGTTGATTTAGTACGATTATTTGGTCGTAACATGACCGGTTTCAATTTCGTAGCTCTTTTAGCTACTTCTGAAAAAATCGTAGCTTTTCCTAGCTTATTTATTTCACCAAGTCATTACTAATTGAGACCGGTTATGTTTACGTAGCTTTTCCTAGCTACAATTACTTTACTCACCGGTAAATTGATCGTAAGTATTTGTTAAAATCAACGTCGCTAAATTAGTTTTCACTATTAAGTGATTTCGAAAATAAATATCATCTTGACAATCTGTACTTTGAGAGATCGTACAGTACTTACTATTTACTTACGTCGAAGTATTTAGTTAGTACTTCAACGATATTTACTTTACTAATAAAAGTTCTGCTTCAACGTTCGGTTTCATCTTCTTAGCTCTTCCACGTTAGAATCATTCCACTCACCGGTGGATTAATCGTGAATTTAATGCTAATTTTCCAAAATCTAGTTCTAAATTCGAAACCAACTCCTATTAGAGTAATTTTCGATTTACGTAGCTTTTTACTAGCCATTTAGAAAAGAGAACCGAAGGTTATGAGCTTACTGTAGATACTAATTTTGTGCTTATTCACGTTGCTTGCTTTTTTATCGAATCATTTAGTGTTACAAATAAACTTCGAGTTGTTACCTGAATTCTATATTATAATTGTTCGATGCATTTTCATTTCAGCTTTCGTCATCGCTTGTGTTCGATTTCATTCCTCTTGAATTCTAGATAAATTAATCGAAAATATCAGAGCTACTAAAAAGAATTCATTAAGCGCTTGTGTTATTAGCTACTTTGAGGTGTGAGTTGAACGTTAGGTTACTTTCTACGAAGTATCCATTTGTTCATTTGCATGTGCTTAAGCTGTGTGAGAACGTACATTGTTTACTTTCGGCGAAGTATGCAATGTAAAGCTGTGCAATGAAAGTGTGAGTAAAATTAAAGCAAGCAATGGAAAATGCAAATTATATTTAAAAACAAGGAGACAAATACGAAAATGCAAATTGATTTGATACGACTAAATTAATCACGACGATGATCACATCTTGTATGTGTTTCATTGTCGTAATCTGGTGCGCTGATTCACCCGCAAATACGTCGATTCGCTGGAGTTTCTACGCCGTTGTTACCGTACTAATTAATTACTCCTTGATTTAACAAACAAATCACATATCATTGGTTAGATTTATTAACGGCGATGATTATTCAGAGTATTGACGAAAGAATATACCTGATAGTGGTTGATATTTTCGGTGAGATTATCCCACCATTCCAGGTAGGATAGCTGAATCCATTTAGGCGTTTCATTACCGTTGTTATTTCTAACGTAACATTTTCTGAAGATCTCGCCGTTGATTTTTCTAATACGACACGTCTGACGAATACGTTGCGTCGATATATTGTGCTCGTGGTGAACAATGTTCGGTTGGGCTTCCATTTTTCTGTTAAAAAATTGAAGCGAGATTAATGAAATTGTTCGATGTTAGTTTGAACTGAATATCGCGTAATTGAAGGTTTACTTACTCGTTTCGATACAGCTGGCACTGTAGAAATCGATGACAGTAATTTTATACGTTGATAAACTTCAAAATCGCTTGAATTATTCGAAAAAATCCGCAGTATTACTTGGAATAGCTTAAAACTTCGTCAAACTTTCCTTCGAAGTGATGAAATAGTGATAAGAGCACATTTTCGCCGGTGTTAGTTCGTCTGAGTATATGCGGATGCGGTGGCTCACGTTTTTGCCCGTAACGTAACGCGTAACGTTTCGCGTAGCGTTATTTTTTCGAAATTTTGAGATTTTACTCAAATTTTCGCGTTTTAACTGCTCAAAATGGTTGTTGGCTATTACGTGGTCATTCCCTTGTGGAATATTCACGAGTTTGGTAATTTTTTAAAGTTGAGCTTCGGTTTTTTACTGAATTTCAACTCCAAAAATGCCCAAACTAAGCCAATTTTGTGGTTAAATTTCAATCTTTTATTGAATTTTAACTTGTTGAAAATTATAATTGCGCGTACGTGATTAGTGGCTGTTTCGTAATCATTCTCTTATGGGATATTTATTTGTTTGATGATTTTTCATAAATCAGACTTCGATTTTTTATCAAATTCCAGTTCTGAAAAAATCCCAAACTCAGCCGATTTTCGAGTTAAATTTCAGTCTTTTACCGAATTTTAACGTTTGAGCAAGTTTTAATATAGGACATACGTGATTATAATTTTTTCAAAAATCTAATTGTTTTCGAAATTGGTCATTTTAAATGCCCCAGTCCGCGTTTTACGTGTTTCTAGTTGTATTTTCAAATCTGATTATTCAAAATTTACAACTTTCGATGTTTATTCTGACTTGGATTTCAGCGAATCCTGGTCCGTGGCGTATTTTGATTACTATCTGGTTATAGTATTCAAAATTTCCAATTACGATTTTATAAAATAAAGTGACTAATCTCAAATTTTATTGAGTAACCAGCCATTCATGGCGTTGGTGATTGTACTCTTTAAGAATTGTGCAATTGCATTTTCATTTCTAGGTATTTCACACTGAGGTGGAATTTCAACCTTTATTATCTCCCCTTCCAGCTTATAATCTGGTGGGAGGGTTATGAAAATGTTAATTTCATTTTCCTTAGGATTAACCTCAACTGTGACCTTATTGACCTCTATCGTTCTCGGTTCCACAGTGAAAACTTCTTGTAAGTCTTCTGTGGCCGGTTGTTCTGAGTCTTCAATAAAGTAACTTTTGTAGAGGCTTTTCTCAGAGTAGTGATACGGGACAATCTGATGGAAATCGTAGGCTCTTCGTGGGTCTGGGCCCATGCGCATTAAACGTGCCTTGATTCTCTCAGATTTCCTCTGAGATTTAGTCAATTTATTCGGATCTTTTGCCGGTTGTGCGCTTCCTCCTGTCGTCAAATCTCCTGTTTGAGATTGCGATGTTGAAGGTTGCGGTTCCGAGGCGTTTGTCTCAATTTTGGATGTCTTTGGAGGTCGACCTCGCGGTTTCTTGGTAGAAGGAGTGAGTTGTGCACTTTGTTTGGGTGTGGCTGCGGATGCCCCAGTCGAGGCGGAGGACTCTGGTTGATCCTCTGCACTCACTTGAGTTTCCTCAGTGACATTAGTATTCTGAGCTGAGTCATTTGGATCAACTTCCTCTCGTAATTCAGTGGATGTTGTTTCCGTAGACTGTTGTTCAGTTGGCACTTCGTCAGTTACTGCAGTTTCAGTATCTGGTGCCTTGTGTATTTCAGCCTCCACTCGTAATTCAGTGGATGTTGAAGTACTCGCTTGATCGCGTTTTTCAGCTCTTTGTTGAGCTCGAAGGTCGCGTGCTGTGTTCTCAAGCTGTCGTAAGATAGCAGGTGATGCTTCTGTAATGTCACGCTCATTAATACCGACACCCTGCGGTGCACGAGTTGGCGGATCGTCAACGTCTTCCTCACTGTCTGACATTGCTTCGCGAGCTTTGAATAAAAATTCTTTGATTTTTTCTTCAATAGAACGCTGGTCTAATAGTGATTTGAGACAGTCGCTTTTTTCCATATCTTCGATGTTTTTACTAGTTAGGAATAGCGTTAACTGTCTTATGTTTGAAATTCTATCTACAGTTGTTCCATCTGTAGGTTTCAGAAGGTAACTGTTGAAACCTGACCATTTTATTACTATAAAAGGTCCGTGTTTCTTTTGATAGAGTTTCGCGGCTGTCCGTTTTTCAAAACTTGACTGTTTGTGGTTGGTAATTAGGACCATGTCGCCGGGTTGCAAATATGTAGGATCGACGTGCGTCTTGTTGAAGCAATATTCTTCTTCAATTCGCTTTTGACGCCTTTTTTCTCTAATGAATGCTTCGACGGCTTGGCGGTCAGTCAAATTCCCACTTCTGTCTTCTTGCCATTCACTCGTATACACAGCTTTTTTGGCCAACATATCTGCTATAATGTTAGTGTATTCCACTTTGCGTGCGTATACGTGCTGAAATTCTACATCTTCAAATTCTTGCCTGATAGCAAGAATACGTTGAAATAGTTCAGCGTGGTGAACTGGCTTATTTCGAGAGTTCTTCCAGTTGTTTGTTTTCCAAATCGAGCAGGTGTTTGTCAGCGCTTTGATTACGTAATTCGAATCTGATAGCAACTTTACCTTCTTAACGCCGTTATCTCGTAATATTTCTAGTGCAATGATTATTGCCATAAGCTCTGTCAGATATGTTAGCAGTTGAACCCGGTTTGAAACAGATTCCTATTCCAGCGATGGCTTCAGGTGAGCCATTTTTGGAACAGGCGCCGTCGGCTGTAACTCTAGCATAGCCATTGTTGTCGATAAAGACTTCCTGTTCGTTGGACGGGACGTCAAATATCTTGAGTTCGCGGCTTCGGCATTCCTCAATAGTTATTGATGGAATTTGGTTGTTTTCGTTCTGATCGTGTAATCTTGCTAACGCATCTCGAAAATTGAAAGTTCGTATTTCAGTTGGAAAACCTGGAATCGTCGTGTCTGGTATAAACCAAGCCTCGTTGGGCTTGAAACCAAATGACGTAGGTGTATTGTTTATTTCGTTTTGGATTTCTCCAACGAATTTACTCCATCCAAGGTGGGTGCGGTACGGGTCGTAAACTTCGTTGAGTTTTACCCGTAACTTATCGCCTATTACTCTCATTGTTCGTTCCACTGAAGAACTCTGAGGGTTGTAAGCTGTCGTATGTGCGACTTTGATTCCGCATTTTTCCAGCAAATTGTACCAGGAATCTGAAATAAATTGCGTGCCGTTGTCAGTGATCACTTTTTTGATCTTGACTTCGTGGATTTCAATTTCAAATAAAATTGATTCCATTGCGTTGCAAACTACTTTCTTTTGAATCCTGTGCATGTCTCGAAGCCAGACACGACTGGTAAAGATTTCTTTTGCAACTAGCAAGTATTTCGGATCGTTCTTCAATGCTGGAACTGGTCCATAGATATCTACCGATAGCACGTCGCCAATGGCGTACGCCTCTATTTGAGCGTATTCCAGGACTTTGTGCTTCGCGTAGTTCTTGTTCACTTTGCATATAATGCAGGTGTTTGTAATATCGCGAATGTACGCGAGTGAACTAGGATGGTAGTATAGTTGTCTAAAAATCATGTCTAATCGATTTGCCCCAGTATGCCCATAGGCACAGTGTAGGTAGTCGACAGTGTCGTAAAGCAAACGATCAGGCAAATAAGGAACTTGCGATTTGTCTGGTAAAATTTTCATCAGACGTTTCTTACCATCGCGTGTGTACATTATGTCGTAAATTTGTTTTTTACGAAGTGACGTACCCTGTTGCTTCTTATTATTAGCTGGTACGTCTTCTTCTAAGACATCCATTATCTTTTTGCAATGTTTATCTTTAGCTTGTTCGTCTTCTATATTGGATAGTAGATCGAACAATCTGGGTACGTTTTCGTCCATAAATTTGCAATCCAGGGGTGGTAGGGCGGTCTTTTTACTGGCACCTATGATTTCATAGTTGTCTTCCTTATGAAAACCTTTCGTAAATCTGGGTACCACTTGGTTGATCATCAATAGGTCAAGCTCTGTTAGCTCTTCTATGACGATGTTTCCGACTACCAATTCTGGTGCTTTGATATCGTATAGAGCTTTATTAGACAACTTCATGTCATAGATTAGATCGAAATTGCAGATGGTTGTTACCCATTTTGCAGCTTTTCGGTGCGTTTTCGCCAAACTCTCGAATTCACGATAGATTGGGAGTAGATTGGCGCGCACGTGGACTCTCCTGCTGAAAATCCACATCCAAATCTTTTTAATGACTGAGTAGAGTGTTAGCATCTCTTTGTCGTACAGCGTAAAGTTCTTCTGGTGCTCCTTAAAGCCTACAGAAATGAACATAATGATTTGCTTTTGTTCATCTTCCTTGTAGAAGAGAACTGCATTCATTGCATCGTCTGTGTAATGCGTATCCAAGAATAAGTCGCCCTCACGTGGAGGTTGTTTCAACGTGAATTCCTTCAAGTACTCCGATTTGAGTATATCGAAGGCCTTTTGTTGAGCATCCGTCCAGACTATAGGGTCGTCGCCCTTTGTCAGTTCGTATATTGGGCTTAGGATTTGCATGTATCGAGGAATAAACGGCTTATATAGCACAGTGTTCCCGACAAGAGCTAACACTTCTTTGTTGTTTTTAAGTATGAATTTGCCGTGTTTCGTATGGTCTTTCTCAAATTTCAGGAATTTCTCTTTTTTGAGATCCTGTTTGTCAATGTTTTCTTTAGATAAGACAAACCCCAAGTGGTCTGTACGCCTCTTGAAAAAATGGGTTTTTGTTGGATTCAGTTTTAATCCAGCCTGTCTTATTTTTTCGAATACACTGAGCAGTCTATCGAGCGTTTCTTTAAACGTGGTGCCAGAGACTTTGACGTCATCCACAAACTTGGAGATGCCTTCTTCGTCTTTTAGCACTTGGTTTATCATATGAACAAACTCACCGCTCGAGATCTTCAATCCGTACGGTAGTCTGTTGAATTCGTACACTTGGCCATTTATAATGAACGCTGTGTACTTTTTTGATTCTTCATCTAGCTGTAATTGCCAGAATCCGGACGTAAAGTCCAACGTACAAAACAGACCATCGGGTGAACCGCTGAATATTACGCTATCGATTGTAGCGGGTTCAGTTAGTACGCATTGTAAAAAGTTATTCAATTCGTCAGCTGCCAAACACAGTCGTATATCGCCATTCTTTTTAATGACGGGTGCGAGTGTATTTATGAAGACTGAACGAGATGGCCGAATTATTCGCAAATCTAACATCTTTTGAGTCGTCATATCGAGGGCTGGTTTTAACCGAGCTGGAGGTCTGTATTTTTCACCTCGTGGCACCGCTAGGTGCCCCTCGCCGGGGATGAAGTTGAAATGTACTTTTTCACCTTTGTAGCATCCCGGATTTAGACTAAAAATGTCTTGATAAGCATTGATCTTGTGCATGGCATCGTCTACCTCCTCTTGAGGTGCAATGCCAAGCTCTCGTATTTCAGCTAAATCTTCGATGAGATTTTTCTGCATAATACGAACTGCTTTAATTCGGTCTTCTTCAGGCTCTTTTAGCTTGTCTCTTGTAGACATGCTTGTAGCCATTAGATCAATAGTTATTGCAGTATGTTCAGGGATTTGCTCGATCTTAAATAAAGAGAGCGCGTCCTTGTAAACATCTGGATTTATAAATGCAATTGTAAAATGATCGTCGTCTTTAGGTTCGTGACTTACGCATCTCTGGCGGAAATGTAAGTGTAGATCCAAATGTTCCATGGCTACTCTTCCCAGTATGAAAGTGTTGCCAATGGTGTCCATTATGTAGAATGGTACTACGAATTCCTTTGGTCCAAGGTAAAATGTAATTTCAGCCAGAATTTGTGACGCTCGTTCAATTGCGTTATTGGCCATACGTAGCTGTACGATGCGATCCATGGCGATCTCGCGTACTGCATGTGGCACTTTCAATTTAAGTTGTTTCAGCACATTCCTTGAGATAACATTGGGAAGTGCTCCCGAGTCCAACTGGATGGCGACGATCTTATCACCTATTGTGATTGGAACGACGCAAGTTGGGTCATCGGTGCCTTCGTTGACCACTAATGGTTTAGCTTTTTCCTTCAGCTGAGTTTCGTCAAGGTGAGCGTTGTCTATCGCTTCAAGTGCTCGAGCTTCTTTGATTATTCGTTTCCGAAGTGCATGATGTCTCCATTTCTTGTCGGCGGGTAGACCTCTTATGAATTTCACGCGTGTTGTAGTCGTATCACTATTACACGGGAATGTCTTGATACCATCCCTTGTTAGCAATCTGAGTAATCTGTCTTTGGGAGGTTTCTTGATTATTGCATTTTTAACTCCAAAATCTCCGATTGGTCTACGATCCTTCGCTCTATGGTGAATGTTCAAGACTTCAGAAGGAGTTGGAGAATAATCAAGTTCTGGGATTTCGTCTAGTACGAATTCCGGATCCTCCATTATCAAACATTTAACATCCATCTCTCTTATGGATTTCTTGGTCTGATTGTTTTGTACTAAACCGTCGTCGTCGAGTTCTGTTAACTGAGCCGGACGGGTGTACTTATCCGTAAATGTTTCATAATACTCTTCTGGCAACATACAACATGTTGGATCTCGTTGGCAATTGGGGTTATTGCACGAGGTTCGATATTCCATAAACAAGGTTTTCTTTCTAGGTTCAACGACCTGACTACCTTCTAATGGTTCGTCCTTTGTATGCTCCAATTGCGTAGGTTGCTGTTTAGGCGGAACCATATACGTGTACGGAGGTTGCGGACGTTGTTGGAGTATCTTTTGCACTTCGTCGTATGGAGATTTGAGCGCGTTTCTGCTTAAACGTACTCGTTTCCATTCTTCGAATAGTCTGTATATACCTGTACAAACCATGTCGTAAACCACACGGTACGTAGGTATAGCAGGGTAGTATTTATTTCTGTCCTTTTCAAATTTGAACTTTCGTTCGCAAGGAATTACTCGTTGGTTCTTATCCGCCATGACGCCAATCGCTTCGACACCAGAGGCCGTTACCAATTTTTGCGTCTGCAAATAATACATGGGCGGTTCTTTCCAAAATACTACGATTTGGTCATCCGCCGCATTTTGAAATATTTTACGATATTCGATGTATCGATCTAGTTTAACGCCAATGCTTTTGGGGTCCCCTGGAATACAGGGTTTTACTATTGGGAAGATTAATATAATCAATTCCGCCCCTTTTTTCTTGACTAACAGATCTAAGAGTTTATTAAGACTCTTCTTTATTTTATCATAAGGTTGAGGTGAGTGATTCAATTCGAATTGTAGAGCTGATAGAACGAATTTTCCCTCTTCGGGGAATTCCGTTTTTTCTATACGTCTGTGCAATTCTTCAATTGGTAATTGATCACGTAAGTAAGGTGGTACCGCTACGGGTAATGGCGTGTCTCCTCTTTTTAGGAAATGCGCTATTCCGTCGCCAACCCAGATGAATTCCGTAAAAATCGATTTACTGGGGACTTTGATGTTACTAGACCGTGCCCCTGTAGTGTCTAGTCCTTTCAGTTTTCCGAATTATTGTCGTTTCCTTGGTCTTGACCCTCGTCGGAGTCTTGATCTAGGTCGATTTCTTCGATTTCTGCATAAAAATCGGCGTTATCCGGAGTTCCTTCTCCTACCTTACCATCTTCGTTTATTACGAAGAAATGTACTGGTAGAGGTATCTGACTGGACACTTTCGGTTGGAATTTGTTGGGTTTGTTGGCTTCGTGCGATTTCTCACCATTTTTATCGATATTGTTCTGGGGTTTTGCATTATTATTGCTGTTATAATTACCGCCAGAATTGTTCGAATTAGCGTTAGCATTAGTGTTCTGTTTAACACCATTACTATTACTAGTCTTGTTCGAATTGGGATAGAAATTTATTTTCTGATTCCCTTTAAAGTTGTTACCTAAAGCTTTTTGTAGCTTTTGGTATGCCATTTGTAGTTGTCCTTCATTTACATTCTTGTTCGTAACAGCTGGATACGATTTCTTCGGTGGTTCCGGCGCATTATGTGGTGAGTTGGTGATCATGGGTTGGTTTGTCCAGTTCCCTGTTGGAAGAGGACCTTGCGTTGAATTCCTATTCCTGTCAGAATTAGAATTCTTCGCATTCTTCTGAGAATTCCATCCCCCGTTAGGGTTGGTATTCTGGAAGTTTTGATTGTTACCCATGTTCCAATTCGAGTTGGAGTTTTGATTCCAACTTATCTGTGGGCCGAAATTTTGGTTCGAGTTCATCGGAGTCTGATTACTCCATTGATTCGAATTCCAGTTGTTGTTTGGGTTACCGGGAATTTGAGTCCATTGTCCATTTGCATTGAGTATCCAATACGTGGACTGTGGTAAACCATTTCCGTTATTCCAATTGTTGTTAGGCATTCTACCCCATTCGAACGATGGAGTTTGTTGCCATTGAATAGGCGTCATCGTGCTGTTGCGAACTGCAATGCGTACATTATTCTTCGGGTCAGAGTCGTAGTTAGCGAATTCGTCAAGTTTTCTGATAAAACCTTCCACTGTAGTTTGTTTCGCTAATTTCTTGTCGTATGGGTAAGGCACTTTTTCAGCTGCCACTTCCAATACTTTGGAAACATTTGGATGTTTGCGTTTGATTAGAGATAGGACCCATCTCTTTATCTCCAAAAACAGACGTTTCTCTGTTTTCGTTTCGCAAAAATATTTCTGAAAGTATTCCCATGCATCGTTTTGGCACTGACTGTTCCAATAATGTTGAAGGAATCTTTGTTTTAGGTCTTCATAGTTTGTTACTCCTACCATGTCGCCTTTCCACTCAGTCGCATCCTGAGTCTCAATAACTCCTTGGAATGCGTAAATTTTCTGAGTTTCCGCGGCATTGCTTTTGTTTACGTAGTCTTCAAACTGACGTACAAATTCATGGGGGAAGTAACGTTTCGATTCGTCATAATAAATGCCAGCACTTCTGACTAAGTTGGCATTTATTTTCAAGGTTGGGTTGGAATTAAGACCACTGTTGGGTCTACATCCACCTTCCTTTCTCATATCCGCAACTGCATGGGCTAACTGGCTGCATTCTGCCTTATGTTTAGTCATTTCGACTCTGAATAAATTGGTCGCTTGGTCAACTTTGGTTTCAGCTTGCGTTGCCTTTTGCATCGCGCTGTCAGCTTTTTGTAAAGCTGCATCGGTAGTTTGACCAACGTATTCCTTTATGCCAGTGGCCCATTGGGTACAGTGTTCACGAACGTCTTTTACGTCGTTTCTGAATCCGTCAATATTGCGGTTCGTGCTACCTGCATGATCGACGAGATTGATTAGACAGTCTTCCATTCGGATGAGACTATGTTCTTGAACTGCTTGACCGATCTGTAGGTTCTCTATGGCACCTTCAGTGAAATCCCACGTTTGTTGAAACAACGATCTCAACGGGTCGTTTATTTCAGCATCGGTGGAGATTTCAGGTCGTTTCGGTTCAGTCTTCGATCTACATTCTTCCCTTTTTGCGTCCCTGTAATTTTGCAGGTGACGTTCCTTCGCTGGGGGAGGGTTGGGAAGATCAGAGCCATTGATTACGTGGCTTTCTTCGGTAGGTACGTAGTCTTCGTCATCCTCGTCATCCTCATATTCATCCTCTGAATGGTTTGTTGACGGGTGACTACTGAATAACGATTCCACAAGGTTCTGCGGACTCGTCTGTGATTCAGGTTGTTCTACGTTCAAATCCTGCGTAGGTGGATCCTTGCGATCCTTCCTTTTGGATTTGCTATTCGCATTTTTCAATGTTATACACGATTCTTCGTGAGTTTCGCCAATACATAGGCAATGTACTTGGTGTTGCGTAAGAGCTACCGCTTTGCTTCGGGTGCCTGCAGCTGGTCCAGTAAATGCCATTTCGTTCGAATTAGTTTACAGCTGGGGTAATATTACGGCGAATATTTTCCCGTTTGTGCGAAATTTCTATTAAATTTCAAACACAAATCTAAGTGCAATGCTGGTTTTAATTCGCGAGTTGGTTTCGTACACAAAATATTCAATCGCGTAGATCGCGATTCACTAATACTGAGCTGTGTCAGTTGGTTGATTCAAGGCGCTAGATTACTTTCAAGTAATCCGGACAAGATAAAAAGCGCCGAATCAGTATCCACTGAATTCACGCTTTGCTCAAAACGTGCTTGTTTGCGAGATTCGAGTGCAAAGTCACCACGGCGGGTGACTCGGACAAGATAAAGAGCACTGAATCTCAATAAATTCACACGTTTTAGAAACGTAGTTTTCTAGCGAGCTTCAAGTACAAAGTCACCTCGGCGGGTGACTCGGACAAGATAAAGAGTACTGAATCTGAACTAGAAGTGAGTTTCAAATGATTTGGTAAATCGCGATCACGAATTGCTGGAGAAAAATTCAGGTGCCAAAATACCACTTAGGTATTTCTGAAAAAATACAAGGACACTGAATTACTACTCAGCCTTGAGTGCTGGTCCAAAAATACGCGAAAAGCACTTGCGATATGTTTGCTTTGATTAAAAAGCCACTCGCGAAATGCACAGTAATATTTAACGATATTACTTACCAATACTGCTGCAAAATAGTACTTCGAACGTAAAGTTCTACTCTGAAGAATGCGTGGTTGAAAAACAAACGCGAAAAAATTATGCAAATAAATTGCTTAGTATCAAAATTCACTTTAAAAATAAAACGTGAAAAGATACCGGACAAGACACACACTAAAGACGCGAAAATGCGCGCGAAAAAATAACACAATGATGGTCAAGCTGCTTCTCTGGAGGAGCGTGGCTATAACCGTCGTCACACTTGAAAAGAAAAATATATAATGCGAGCCGCGGTAGCTATCAACTCGACGGTTGGTGGCTACGCAGCTGCAGCGGCGACATCAAGAAGATGGCGGCTAGTGCGACGTGTGTGTCTGTCCTTGGGTGGTGGTAGGGGTCACGCAACAATGCGGCGGACAAGCTGGAACTCGCTTTTCACGTTTCAACGAACGGATTGAGTTCTGAGAAATTCTCAACGGATATTTTATCCATCGATGGATTTCATCATCTACCACCACACATACACATGTAAAAATAAACACGTTTTTGTCAAATTCTGGCAAATTTGACTAGGTGTGTGTGTGTTTAGGTGAAAGCAACTTAATACTTTCGTGATTATTTACGTTGAAATATTCACAAGTATTCTTTCCTTGCCTATTCTCGGACACATTGGTCTGATAATAGACAAGAAGTGAATCGTAAGTACAATTGAAATCATACTGCAAGTATTACTTTCCAAAGTTCAGCTGCAGTCTTAGTTTTGTACTCATAACGATTTACTTCCTCCAAGCTCAGATTACAACGAATCTGTGCTTTTTGGACACTCGGAAGGACGCCAATGTAAGAGGGTAAATTGACTTTAAGCATGATAGGTAATATGTACTTATCGATAGTTGCTATGTGTTGTTTCCTAGAAATATCCCTTAGAGTATTTCTACTAAATACTCACCGGAATACCTCACATGCTCGGCTAGGGCGTGGGTAGGAAAAGGTTGCTTTTACACTCTTAACAAATGATCATACACACCATAAATAATAACAAGTTATACACGAGAATAATATTTATTGTGTGCAAATTAACAACACGTTACAGGTTTTTACATAGTTACATCTGACAATGTATATGTACGTTAACATGACACTTTCTTATAATTAAATACACACGTTGGTGTAGGTTTGGATAAGTGATCTCCTACGTTGAGGAGATCTAACTTATTCTCACTGATATGTGAACAAATACTTACCCAGGGTGGCAACGAGTAGATCATCAATCCTTCTCGTCTAATAAATGGTTTCACTAATACTAATTAAGACTAAAGCACTAAATATAAACACTTAACACTCGAGAGTAAAACTTATACTTAAATGACTGCATTAACCCATTAACCGTGAATAACATACCCGCGTGCACTCAAATACGTTACTGGCGTTCTGTACTCTCGTCGCTTGGCTCGTATGGCTAGCTGACGAGAATACAAACGCAGTGTTGCCTTAGTGCAACGCAGTGTTACCATGTGGGCGAGCCCTATACATACCACGTACGGCATAGTAGTATATCACATTGTAAAGGGGAAATTTTCACCTTTTTCCATCATTCACAAAATGCCGTACTCAACTCATACGGCCATTTTGATATTTCTTGAAAATCACTGACCAAGTCTCCTAAAATCATAGGTGCTTGTAAAGAGGAAATTTTCACCTTTTTCCATCATTCACAAAATGCCCTACTCAACTCATACGGCCATTTTGATATTTCTTGAAAATGACTGACCAAGTCTCCACAAATCATAGGTGCTTGGTAAGTGGAAATTTTCACCTTTTCCCATCATTCACAAAATGCCGTACTCAACTCATACGGCCATTTTGATATTTCTTGAAAATCACTGACCAAGTCTCCTAAAATCATAGGTGCTTGTAAAGAGGAAATTTTCACCTTTTTCCATCATTCACAAAATGCCGTACTCAACTCATACGGCCATTTTGATATTTCTTGAAAATCACTGACCAAGTCTCCACAAATCATAGGTGCTTGGTAAGTGGAAATTTTCACCTTTTTCCATCATTCACAAAATGCCGTACTCAACTCATACGGCCATTTTGATATTTCTTGACCAAGTCTCCACAAATCATAGGTGCTTGGTAAGTGGAAATTTTCACCTTTTTCCATCATTCACAAAATGCCGTACTCAACTCATAAGGCCATTTTGATATTTCTTGAAAATGACTGACCAAGTCTCCACAAATCATAGGTGCTTGTAAAGAGGAAATTTTCACCTTTTTCCATCATTCACAAAATGCCGTACTCAACTCATACGGCCATTTTGATATTTCTTGAAAATCACTGACCAAGTCTCCACAAATCATAGGTGCTTGGTAAGTGGAAATTTTCACCTTTTTCCATCATTCACAAAATGCCGTACTCAACTCATACGGCCATTTTGATATTTCTTGAAAATCACTGACCAAGTCTCCACAAATCATTGGTGCTTGTAAAGGGGAAATTTTCACCTTTTTCCATCATTCACAAAATGCCGTACTCAACTCATACGGCCATTTTGATATTTCTTGATCAAGTCTCCACAAATTATAGGTGCTTGTAAAGGGGAAATTTTCACCTTTTTCCATCATTCACAAAATGCCGTACTCAACTCATACGGCCATTTTGATATTTCTTGAAAATCACTGACCAAGTCTCCACAAATCATAGGTGCTTGGTAAGTGGAAATTTTCACCTTTTCCCATCATTCACAAAATGCCGTACTCAACTCATACGGCCATTTTGATATTTCTTGAAAATCACTGACCAAGTCTCCACAAATCATAGGTGCTTGTAAAGGGGAAATTTTCACCTTTTTCCATCATTCACAAAATGCCGTACTCAACTCATACGGACATTTTGATATTTCTTGAAAATCACTGACCAAGTCTCCACAAATCATAGGTGCTTGGTAAGTGGAAATTTTCCCTTTTTCCATCATTCACAAAATGCCGTACTCAACTCATAAGGCCATTTTGATATTTCTTGAAAATCACTGACCAAGTCTCCACAAATCATAGGTGCTTGTAAAGGGGAGATTTTCACCTTTTTCCATCATTCACAAAATGCCGCACTCAACTCATACGGCCATTTTGATATTTCTTGAAAATGACTGACCAAGTCTCCACAAATCATAGGTGCTTGGTAAGTGGAAATTTTCACCTTTTTCCATCATTCACAAAATGCCGTACTCAACTCATACAGCCATTTTGATATTTCTTGAAAATCACTGACCAAGTCTCCACAAATTATAGGTGCTTGTAAAGGGGAGATTTTCACCTTTTTCCATCATTCACAAAATGCCGTACTCAACTCATACGGCCATTTTGATATTTCTTGAATATGACTGACCAAGTCTCCACAAATCATAGGTGCTTGTAAAGGGGAAATTTTCACCTTTTTCCATCATTCACAAAATGCCGTACTCAACTCATACGGCCATTTTGATATTTCTTGAAAATCACTGACCAAGTCTCCACAAATCATAAGTGCTTGGTAAGTGGAAATTTTCACCTTTTTCCATCATTCACAAAATGCCGTACTCAACTCATACGGCCATTTTGATATTTCTTGAAAATCACTGACCAAGTCTCCACAAATCATAGGTGCTTGGTAAGTGGAAATTTTCACCTTTTTCCATCATTCACAAAATGCCGTACTCAACTCATACGGCCATTTTGATATTTCTTGAAAATCATTGACCAAGTCTCCACAAATCATAGGTGCTTGGTAAGTGGAAATTTTCACCTTTTTCCATCATTCACAAAATGCCGTACTCAACTCATACGGCCATTTTGATATTTCTTGAAAATCACTGACCAAGTCTCCACA
The DNA here is from genome assembly GCF_950023065.1 of Planococcus citri. Taxonomy (NCBI): domain Eukaryota; kingdom Metazoa; phylum Arthropoda; class Insecta; order Hemiptera; family Pseudococcidae; genus Planococcus; species Planococcus citri. Next base: position 29,141,823 of record NC_088679.1, on the reverse strand, counting down.
AATCATAGGTGCTTGGTAAGTGGAAATTTTCACCTTTTTCCATCATTCACAAAATGCCGTACTCAACTCATACGGCCATTTTGATATTTCTTGAAAATCATTGACCAAGTCTCCACAAATCATAGGTGCTTGGTAAGTGGAAATTTTCACCTTTTTCCATCATTCACAAAATGCCGTACTCAACTCATACGGCCATTTTGATATTTCTTGAAAATGACTGACCAAGTCTCCACAAATCATAGGTGCTTGTAAAGGGGAAATTTTCACCTTTTTCCATCATTCACAAAATGCCGTACTCAACTCATACGGCCATTTTGATATTTCTTGAAAATCACTGACCAAGTCTCCTAAAATCATAGGTGCTTGTAAAGAGGAAATTTTCACCTTTTTCCATCATTCACAAAATGCCGTACTCAACTCATACGGCCATTTTGATATTTCTTGAAAATCACTGACCAAGTCTCCACAAATCATAGGTGCTTGGTAAGTGGAAATTTTCACCTTTTTCCATCAATCACAAAATGCCGTACTCAACTCATACGGCCATTTTGATATTTCTTGACCAAGTCTCCACAAATCATAGGTGCTTGGTAAGTGGAAATTTTCACCTTTTTCCATCATTCACAAAATGCCGTACTCAACTCATACGGCCATTTTGATATTTCTTGAAAATGACTGACCAAGTCTCCACAAATCATAGGTGCTTGTAAAGGGGAAATTTTCACCTTTTTCCATCATTCACAAAATGCCGTACTCAACTCATACGGCCATTTTGATATTTCTTGAAAATCACTGACCAAGTCTCCTAAAATCATAGGTGCTTGTAAAGAGGAAATTTTCACCTTTTTCCATCATTCACAAAATGCCGTACTCAACTCATACGGCCATTTTGATATTTCTTGAAAATCACTGACCAAGTCTCCACAAATCATAGGTGCTTGGTAAGTGGAAATTTTCACCTTTTTCCATCAATCACAAAATGCCGTACTCAACTCATACGGCCATTTTGATATTTCTTGACCAAGTCTCCACAAATCATAGGTGCTTGGTAAGTGGAAATTTTCACCTTTTTCCATCATTCACAAAATGCCGTACTCAACTCATACGGCCATTTTGATATTTCTTGAAAATGACTGACCAAGTCTCCACAAATCATAGGTGCTTGTAAAGAGGAAATTTTCACCTTTTTCCATCATTCACAAAATGCCGTACTCAACTCATACGGCCATTTTGATATTTCTTGAAAATCACTGACCAAGTCTCCACAAATCATAGGTGCTTGGTAAGTGGAAATTTTCACCTTTTTCCATCATTCACAAAATGCCGTACTCAACTCATACGGCCATTTTGATATTTCTTGAAAATGACTGACCAAGTCTCCACAAATCATAGGTGCTTGTAAAGGAGAAATTTTCACCTTTTTCCATCATTCACAAAATGCCTTACTCAACTCATACGGCCATTTTGATATTTCTTGAAAATCACTGACCAAGTCTCCACAAATCATAAGTGCTTGGTAAGTGGAAATTTTCACCTTTTTCCATCATTCACAAAATGCCATACTCAACTCATACGGCCATTTTGATATTTCTTGAAAATCACTGACCAAGTCTCCACAAATCATAGGTGCTTGGTAAGTGGAAATTTTCACCTTTTTCCATCATTCACAAAATGCCGTACTCAACTAATACAGCCATTTTGATATTTCTTGAAAATCACTGACCAAGTCGCCTAAAATCATAGGTGCTTGTAAAGAGGAAATTTTCACCTTTTTCCATCATTCACAAAATGCCGTACTCAACTCATACGGCCATTTTGATATTTCTTGAAAATCATTGACCAAGTCTCCACAAATCATAGGTGCTTGGTAAGTGGAAATTTTCACCTTTTTCCATCATTCACAAAATGCCATACTCAACTCATACGGCCATTTTGATATTTCTTGACCAAGTCTCCACAAATCATAGGTGCTTGGTAAGTGGAAATTTTCACCTTTTTCCATCATTCACAAAATGCCTTACTCAACTCATACGGCCATTTTGATATTTCTTGAAAATGACTGACCAAGTCTCCACAAATCATAGGTGCTTGTAAAGGGGAAATTTTCACCTTTTTCCATCATTCACAAAATGCCGTACTCAACTCATACGGCCATTTTGATATTTCTTGAAAATCACTGACCAAGTCTCCACAAATCATAGGTGCTTGTAAAGGGGAAATTTTCACCTTTTTCCATCATTCACAAAATGCCATACTCAACTCATACGGCCATTTTGATATTTCTTGAAAATCACTGACCAAGTCTCCACAAATCATAGGTGCTTGGTAAGTGGAAATTTTCACCTTTTCCCATCATTCACAAAATGCCGTACTCAACTCATACGGCCATTTTGATATTTCTTGAAAATCACTGACCAAGTCTCCTAAAATCATAGGTGCTTGTAAAGAGGAAATTTTCACCTTTTTCCATCATTCACAAAATGCCGTACTCAACTCATACGGCCATTTTGATATTTCTTGAAAATCACTGACCAAGTCTCCACAAATCATAGGTGCTTGGTAAGTGGAAATTTTCACCTTTTTCCATCAATCACAAAATGCCGTACTCAACTCATACAGCCATTTTGATATTTCTTGACCAAGTCTCCACAAATCATAGGTGCTTGGTAAGTGGAAATTTTCACCTTTTTCCATCATTCACAAAATGCCGTACTCAACTCATACGGCCATTTTGATATTTCTTGAAAATGACTGACCAAGTCTCCACAAATCATAGGTGCTTGTAAAGAGGAAATTTTCACCTTTTTCCATCATTCACAAAATGCCGTACTCAACTCATACGGCCATTTTGATATTTCTTGAAAATCACTGACCAAGTCTCCACAAATCATAGGTGCTTGGTAAGTGGAAATTTTCACCTTTTTCCATCATTCACAAAATGCCGTACTCAACTCATACGGCCATTTTGATATTTCTTGAAAATCACTGACCAAGTCTCCACAAATCATTGGTGCTTGTAAAGGGGAAATTTTCACCTTTTTCCATCATTCACAAAATGCCGTACTCAACTCATACGGCCATTTTGATATTTCTTGATCAAGTCTCCACAAATCATAGGTGCTTGTAAAGGGGAAATTTTCACCTTTTTCCATCATTCACAAAATGCCGTACTCAACTCATACGGCCATTTTGATATTTCTTGAAAATCACTGACCAAGTCTCCACAAATCATAAGTGCTTGGTAAGTGGAAATTTTCACCTTTTTCCATCATTCACAAAATGCCATACTCAACTCATACGGCCATTTTGATATTTCTTGAAAATCACTGACCAAGTCTCCACAAATCATAGGTGCTTGGTAAGTGGAAATTTTCACCTTTTTCCATCATTCACAAAATGCCGTACTCAACTCATACGGCCATTTTGATATTTCTTGAAAATGACTGACCAAGTCTCCACAAATCATAGGTGCTTGTAAAGGGGAAATTTTCACCTTTTTCCATCATTCACAAAATGCCTTACTCAACTCATACGGCCATTTTGATATTTCTTGAAAATCACTGACCAAGTCTCCACAAATCATAAGTGCTTGGTAAGTGGAAATTTTCACCTTTTTCCATCATTCACAAAATGCCATACTCAACTCATACGGCCATTTTGATATTTCTTGAAAATCACTGACCAAGTCTCCACAAATCATAGGTGCTTGGTAAGTGGAAATTTTCACCTTTTTCCATCATTCACAAAATGCCGTACTCAACTAATACAGCCATTTTGATATTTCTTGAAAATCACTGACCAAGTCTCCTAAAATCATAGGTGCTTGTAAAGAGGAAATTTTCACCTTTTTCCATCATTCACAAAATGCCTTACTCAACTCATACGGCCATTTTGATATTTCTTGAAAATCATTGACCAAGTCTCCACAAATCATAGGTGCTTGGTAAGTGGAAATTTTCACCTTTTTCCATCATTCACAAAATGCCGTACTCAACTCATACGGCCATTTTGATATTTCTTGAAAATGACTGACCAAGTCTCCACAAATCATAGGTGCTTGTAAAGGGGAAATTTTCACCTTTTTCCATCATTCACAAAATGCCGTACTCAACTCATACGGCCATTTTGATATTTCTTGAAAATGACTGACCAAGTCTCCACAAATCATAGGTGCTTGTAAAGGAGAAATTTTCACCTTTTTCCATCATTCACAAAATGCCTTACTCAACTCATACGGCCATTTTGATATTTCTTGAAAATCACTGACCAAGTCTCCACAAATCATAAGTGCTTGGTAAGTGGAAATTTTCACCTTTTTCCATCATTCACAAAATGCCATACTCAACTCATACGGCCATTTTGATATTTCTTGAAAATCACTGACCAAGTCTCCACAAATCATAGGTGCTTGTAAAGGGGAAATTTTCACCTTTTTCCATCATTCACAAAATGCCGTACTCAACTCATACGGCCATTTTGATATTTCTTGAAAATCACTGACCAAGTCTCCTAAAATCATAGGTGCTTGTAAAGAGGAAATTTTCACCTTTTTCCATCATTCACAAAATGCCGTACTCAACTCATACGGCCATTTTGATATTTCTTGAAAATCACTGACCAAGTCTCCACAAATCATAGGTGCTTGGTAAGTGGAAATTTTCACCTTTTTCCATCAATCACAAAATGCCGTACTCAACTCATACGGCCATTTTGATATTTCTTGACCAAGTCTCCACAAATCATAGGTGCTTGGTAAGTGGAAATTTTCACCTTTTTCCATCATTCACAAAATGCCGTACTCAACTCATACGGCCATTTTGATATTTCTTGAAAATGACTGACCAAGTCTCCACAAATCATAGGTGCTTGTAAAGAGGAAATTTTCACCTTTTTCCATCATTCACAAAATGCCGTACTCAACTCATACGGCCATTTTGATATTTCTTGAAAATCACTGACCAAGTCTCCACAAATCATAGGTGCTTGGTAAGTGGAAATTTTCACCTTTTTCCATCATTCACAAAATGCCGTACTCAACTCATACGGCCATTTTGATATTTCTTGAAAATCACTGACCAAGTCTCCACAAATCATAGGTGCTTGGTAAGTGGAAATTTTCACCTTTTTCCATCATTCACAAAATGCCGTACTCAACTCATACGGCCATTTTGATATTTCTTGAAAGTCACTGACCAAGTCTCCACAAATCATAGGTGCTTGAGAAGTGGAAATTTTCACCTTTTTCCATCATTCACAAAATGCCCTACTCAACTCATACGGCCATTTTGATATTTCTTGAAAATCACTGACCAAGTCTCCACAAATCATAAGTGCTTGGTAAGTGGAAATTTTCACCTTTTTCCATCATTCACAAAATGCCGTACTCAACTCATACGGCCATTTTGATATTTCTTGAAAATCACTGACCAAGTCTCCACAAATCATAGGTGCTTGGTAAGTGGAAATTTTCACCTTTTTCCATCATTCACAAAATGCCGTACTCAACTCATACGGCCATTTTGATATTTCTTGAAAATCATTGACCAAGTCTCCACAAATCATAGGTGCTTGGTAAGTGGAAATTTTCACCTTTTTCCATCATTCACAAAATGCCGTACTCAACTCATACGGCCATTTTGAAATTTCTTGAAAATCACTGACCAAGTCTCCACAAATCATAGGTGCTTGGTAAGTGGAAATTTTCACCTTTTTCCATCATTCACAAAATGCCGTACTCAACTCATACGGCCATTTTGATATTTCTTGAAAATGACTGACCAAGTCTCCACAAATCATAGGTGCTTGTAAAGGAGAAATTTTCACCTTTTTCCATCATTCACAAAATGCCTTACTCAACTCATACGGCCATTTTGATATTTCTTGAAAATCACTGACCAAGTCTCCACAAATCATAAGTGCTTGGTAAGTGGAAATTTTCACCTTTTTCCATCATTCACAAAATGCCATACTCAACTCATACGGCCATTTTGATATTTCTTGAAAATCACTGACCAAGTCTCCACAAATCATAGGTGCTTGGTAAGTGGAAATTTTCACCTTTTTCCATCATTCACAAAATGCCGTACTCAACTAATACAGCCATTTTGATATTTCTTGAAAATCACTGACCAAGTCGCCTAAAATCATAGGTGCTTGTAAAGAGGAAATTTTCACCTTTTTCCATCATTCACAAAATGCCGTACTCAACTCATACGGCCATTTTGATATTTCTTGAAAATCATTGACCAAGTCTCCACAAATCATAGGTGCTTGGTAAGTGGAAATTTTCACCTTTTTCCATCATTCACAAAATGCCATACTCAACTCATACGGCCATTTTGATATTTCTTGACCAAGTCTCCACAAATCATAGGTGCTTGGTAAGTGGAAATTTTCACCTTTTTCCATCATTCACAAAATGCCTTACTCAACTCATACGGCCATTTTGATATTTCTTGAAAATCACTGACCAAGTCTCCACAAATCATAGGTGCTTGGTAAGTGGAAATTTTCACCTTTTTCCATCATTCACAAAATGCCCTACTCAACTCATACGGCCATTTTGATATTTCTTGAAAATCACTGACCAAGTCTCCACAAATCATAAGTGCTTGGTAAGTGGAAATTTTCACCTTTTTCCATCATTCACAAAATGCCGTACTCAACTCATACGGCCATTTTGATATTTCTTGAAAATCACTGACCAAGTCTCCACAAATCATAGGTGCTTGGTAAGTGGAAATTTTCACCTTTTTCCATCATTCACAAAATGCCGTACTCAACTCATACGGCCATTTTGATATTTCTTGAAAATCATTGACCAAGTCTCCACAAATCATAGGTGCTTGGTAAGTGGAAATTTTCACCTTTTTCCATCATTCACAAAATGCCATACTCAACTCATACGGCCATTTTGATATTTCTTGAAAATCACTGACCAAGTCTCCACAAATCATAGGTGCTTGGTAAGTGGAAATTTTCACCTTTTTCCATCATTCACAAAATGCCGTACTCAACTAATACAGCCATTTTGATATTTCTTGAAAATCACTGACCAAGTCTCCTAAAATCATAGGTGCTTGTAAAGAGGAAATTTTCACCTTTTTCCATCATTCACAAAATGCCTTACTCAACTCATACGGCCATTTTGATATTTCTTGAAAATCATTGACCAAGTCTCCACAAATCATAGGTGCTTGGTAAGTGGAAATTTTCACCTTTTTCCATCATTCACAAAATGCCGTACTCAACTCATACGGCCATTTTGATATTTCTTGAAAATGACTGACCAAGTCTCCACAAATCATAGGTGCTTGTAAAGGGGAAATTTTCACCTTTTTCCATCATTCACAAAATGCCGTACTCAACTCATACGGCCATTTTGATATTTCTTGAAAATCACTGACCAAGTCTCCTAAAATCATAGGTGCTTGTAAAGAGGAAATTTTCACCTTTTTCCATCATTCACAAAATGCCGTACTCAACTCATACGGCCATTTTGATATTTCTTGAAAATCACTGACCAAGTCTCCACAAATCATAGGTGCTTGGTAAGTGGAAATTTTCACCTTTTTCCATCAATCACAAAATGCCGTACTCAACTCATACGGCCATTTTGATATTTCTTGACCAAGTCTCCACAAATCATAGGTGCTTGGTAAGTGGAAATTTTCACCTTTTTCCATCATTCACAAAATGCCGTACTCAACTCATACGGCCATTTTGATATTTCTTGAAAATGACTGACCAAGTCTCCACAAATCATAGGTGCTTGTAAAGAGGAAATTTTCACCTTTTTCCATCATTCACAAAATGCCGTACTCAACTCATACGGCCATTTTGATATTTCTTGAAAATCACTGACCAAGTCTCCACAAATCATAGGTGCTTGGTAAGTGGAAATTTTCACCTTTTTCCATCATTCACAAAATGCCGTACTCAACTCATACGGCCATTTTGATATTTCTTGAAAATCACTGACCAAGTCTCCACAAATCATAGGTGCTTGGTAAGTGGAAATTTTCACCTTTTTCCATCATTCACAAAATGCCGTACTCAACTCATACGGCCATTTTGATATTTCTTGAAAGTCACTGACCAAGTCTCCACAAATCATAGGTGCTTGAGAAGTGGAAATTTTCACCTTTTTCCATCATTCACAAAATGCCGTACTCAACTCATACGGCCATTTTGATATTTCTTGAAAATCACTGACCAAGTCTCCACAAATCATAGGTGCTTGGTAAGTGGAAATTTTCACCTTTTTCCATCATTCACAAAATGCCGTACTCAACTCATACGGCCATTTTGATATTTCTTGAAAATCACTGACCAAGTCTCCACAAATCATAGGTGCTTGATAAGTGGAAATTTTCACCTTTTTCCATCATTCACAAAATGCCGTACTCAACTCATACGGCCATTTTGATATTTCTTGAAAATCACTGACCAAGTCTCCACAAATCATAGGTGCTTGGTAAGTGGAAATTTTCACCTTTTCCCATCACTCACAAAATGCCGTACTCAACTCATACGGCCATTTTGATATTTCTTGAAAATCACTGACCAAGTCTCCACAAATCATAGGTGCTTGGTAAGTGGAAATTTTCACCTTTTTCCATCATTCACAAAATGCCCTACTCAACTCATACGGCCATTTTGATATTTCTTGAAAATCACTGACCAAGTCTCCACAAATCATAAGTGCTTGGTAAGTGGAAATTTTCACCTTTTTCCATCATTCACAAAATGCCGTACTCAACTCATACGGCCATTTTGATATTTCTTGAAAATCACTGACCAAGTCTCCACAAATCATAGGTGCTTGGTAAGTGGAAATTTTCACCTTTTTCCATCATTCACAAAATGCCGTACTCAACTCATACGGCCATTTTGATATTTCTTGAAAATCATTGACCAAGTCTCCACAAATCATAGGTGCTTGGTAAGTGGAAATTTTCACCTTTTTCCATCATTCACAAAATGCCGTACTCAACTCATACGGCCATTTTGATATTTCTTGAAAATGACTGACCAAGTCTCCACAAATCATAGGTGCTTGTAAAGGGGAAATTTTCACCTTTTTCCATCATTCACAAAATGCCGTACTCAACTCATACGGCCATTTTGATATTTCTTGAAAATCACTGACCAAGTCTCCTAAAATCATAGGTGCTTGTAAAGAGGAAATTTTCACCTTTTTCCATCATTCACAAAATGCCGTACTCAACTCATACGGCCATTTTGATATTTCTTGAAAATCACTGACCAAGTCTCCACAAATCATAGGTGCTTGGTAAGTGGAAATTTTCACCTTTTTCCATCAATCACAAAATGCCGTACTCAACTCATACGGCCATTTTGATATTTCTTGACCAAGTCTCCACAAATCATAGGTGCTTGTAAAGAGGAAATTTTCACCTTTTTCCATCATTCACAAAATGCCGTACTCAACTCATACGGCCATTTTGATATTTCTTGAAAATCACTGACCAAGTCTCCACAAATCATAGGTGCTTGGTAAGTGGAAATTTTCACCTTTTTCCATCATTCACAAAATGCCGTACTCAACTCATACGGCCATTTTGATATTTCTTGAAAATCACTGACCAAGTCTCCACAAATCATAGGTGCTTGGTAAGTGGAAATTTTCACCTTTTTCCATCATTCACAAAATGCCGTACTCAACTCATACGGCCATTTTGATATTTCTTGAAAATCACTGACCAAGTCTCCACAAATCATAGGTGCTTGGTAAGTGGAAATTTTCACCTTTTTCCATCATTCACAAAATGCCGTACTCAACTCATACGGCCATTTTGATATTTCTTGAAAGTCACTGACCAAGTCTCCACAAATCATAGGTGCTTGAGAAGTGGAAATTTTCACCTTTTTCCATCATTCACAAAATGCCCTACTCAACTCATACGGCCATTTTGATATTTCTTGAAAATCACTGACCAAGTCTCCACAAATCATAAGTGCTTGGTAAGTGGAAATTTTCACCTTTTTCCATCATTCACAAAATGCCGTACTCAACTCATACGGCCATTTTGATATTTCTTGAAAATCACTGACCAAGTCTCCACAAATCATAGGTGCTTGGTAAGTGGAAATTTTCACCTTTTTCCATCATTCACAAAATGCCGTACTCAACTCATACGGCCATTTTGATATTTCTTGAAAATCATTGACCAAGTCTCCACAAATCATAGGTGCTTGGTAAGTGGAAATTTTCACCTTTTTCCATCATTCACAAAATGCCGTACTCAACTCATACGGCCATTTTGAAATTTCTTGAAAATCACTGACCAAGTCTCCACAAATCATAGGTGCTTGGTAAGTGGAAATTTTCACCTTTTTCCATCATTCACAAAATGCCGTACTCAACTCATACGGCCATTTTGATATTTCTTGAAAATGACTGACCAAGTCTCCACAAATCATAGGTGCTTGTAAAGGAGAAATTTTCACCTTTTTCCATCATTCACAAAATGCCTTACTCAACTCATACGGCCATTTTGATATTTCTTGAAAATCACTGACCAAGTCTCCACAAATCATAGGTGCTTGTAAAGAGGAAATTTTCACCTTTTTCCATCATTCACAAAATGCCGTACTCAACTCATACGGCCATTTTGATATTTCTTGAAAATCACTGACCAAGTCTCCACAAATCATAGGTGCTTGGTAAGTGGAAATTTTCACCTTTTTCCATCATTCACAAAATGCCGTACTCAACTCATACGGCCATTTTGATATTTCTTGAAAATCACTGACCAAGTCTCCACAAATCATAGGTGCTTGGTAAGTGGAAATTTTCACCTTTTTCCATCATTCACAAAATGCCGTACTCAACTCATACGGCCATTTTGATATTTCTTGAAAGTCACTGACCAAGTCTCCACAAATCATAGGTGCTTGAGAAGTGGAAATTTTCACCTTTTTCCATCATTCACAAAATGCCGTACTCAACTCATACGGCCATTTTGATATTTCTTGAAAATCACTGACCAAGTCTCCACAAATCATAGGTGCTTGGTAAGTGGAAATTTTCACCTTTTTCCATCATTCACAAAATGCCGTACTCAACTCATACGGCCATTTTGATATTTCTTGAAAATCACTGACCAAGTCTCCACAAATCATAGGTGCTTGATAAGTGGAAATTTTCACCTTTTTCCATCATTCACAAAATGCCGTACTCAACTCATACGGCCATTTTGATATTTCTTGAAAATCACTGACCAAGTCTCCACAAATCATAGGTGCTTGGTAAGTGGAAATTTTCACCTTTTCCCATCACTCACAAAATGCCGTACTCAACTCATACGGCCATTTTGATATTTCTTGAAAATCACTGACCAAGTCTCCACAAATCATAGGTGCTTGGTAAGTGGAAATTTTCACCTTTTTCCATCATTCACAAAATGCCCTACTCAACTCATACGGCCATTTTGATATTTCTTGAAAATCACTGACCAAGTCTCCACAAATCATAAGTGCTTGGTAAGTGGAAATTTTCACCTTTTTCCATCATTCACAAAATGCCGTACTCAACTCATACGGCCATTTTGATATTTCTTGAAAATCACTGACCAAGTCTCCACAAATCATAGGTGCTTGGTAAGTGGAAATTTTCACCTTTTTCCATCATTCACAAAATGCCGTACTCAACTCATACGGCCATTTTGATATTTCTTGAAAATCATTGACCAAGTCTCCACAAATCATAGGTGCTTGGTAAGTGGAAATTTTCACCTTTTTCCATCATTCACAAAATGCCGTACTCAACTCATACGGCCATTTTGATATTTCTTGAAAATGACTGACCAAGTCTCCACAAATCATAGGTGCTTGTAAAGGGGAAATTTTCACCTTTTTCCATCATTCACAAAATGCCGTACTCAACTCATACGGCCATTTTGATATTTCTTGAAAATCACTGACCAAGTCTCCTAAAATCATAGGTGCTTGTAAAGAGGAAATTTTCACCTTTTTCCATCATTCACAAAATGCCGTACTCAACTCATACGGCCATTTTGATATTTCTTGAAAATCACTGACCAAGTCTCCACAAATCATAGGTGCTTGGTAAGTGGAAATTTTCACCTTTTTCCATCAATCACAAAATGCTGTACTCAACTCATACGGCCATTTTGATATTTCTTGACCAAGTCTCCACAAATCATAGGTGCTTGTAAAGAGGAAATTTTCACCTTTTTCCATCATTCACAAAATGCCGTACTCAACTCATACGGCCATTTTGATATTTCTTGAAAATCACTGACCAAGTCTCCACAAATCATAGGTGCTTGGTAAGTGGAAATTTTCACCTTTTTCCATCATTCACAAAATGCCGTACTCAACTCATACGGCCATTTTGATATTTCTTGAAAATCACTGACCAAGTCTCCACAAATCATAGGTGCTTGGTAAGTGGAAATTTTCACCTTTTTCCATCATTCACAAAATGCCGTACTCAACTCATACGGCCATTTTGATATTTCTTGAAAATCACTGACCAAGTCTCCACAAATCATAGGTGCTTGGTAAGTGGAAATTTTCACCTTTTTCCATCATTCACAAAATGCCGTACTCAACTCATACGGCCATTTTGATATTTCTTGAAAGTCACTGACCAAGTCTCCACAAATCATAGGTGCTTGAGAAGTGGAAATTTTCACCTTTTTCCATCATTCACAAAATGCCCTACTCAACTCATACGGCCATTTTGATATTTCTTGAAAATCACTGACCAAGTCTCCACAAATCATAAGTGCTTGGTAAGTGGAAATTTTCACCTTTTTCCATCATTCACAAAATGCCGTACTCAACTCATACGGCCATTTTGATATTTCTTGAAAATCACTGACCAAGTCTCCACAAATCATAGGTGCTTGGTAAGTGGAAATTTTCACCTTTTTCCATCATTCACAAAATGCCGTACTCAACTCATACGGCCATTTTGATATTTCTTGAAAATCATTGACCAAGTCTCCACAAATCATAGGTGCTTGGTAAGTGGAAATTTTCACCTTTTTCCATCATTCACAAAATGCCGTACTCAACTCATACGGCCATTTTGAAATTTCTTGAAAATCACTGACCAAGTCTCCACAAATCATAGGTGCTTGGTAAGTGGAAATTTTCACCTTTTTCCATCATTCACAAAATGCCGTACTCAACTCATACGGCCATTTTGATATTTCTTGAAAATGACTGACCAAGTCTCCACAAATCATAGGTGCTTGTAAAGGAGAAATTTTCACCTTTTTCCATCATTCACAAAATGCCTTACTCAACTCATACGGCCATTTTGATATTTCTTGAAAATCACTGACCAAGTCTCCACAAATCATAAGTGCTTGGTAAGTGGAAATTTTCACCTTTTTCCATCATTCACAAAATGCCATACTCAACTCATACGGCCATTTTGATATTTCTTGAAAATCACTGACCAAGTCTCCACAAATCATAGGTGCTTGGTAAGTGGAAATTTTCACCTTTTTCCATCATTCACAAAATGCCGTACTCAACTAATACAGCCATTTTGATATTTCTTGAAAATCACTGACCAAGTCGCCTAAAATCATAGGTGCTTGTAAAGAGGAAATTTTCACCTTTTTCCATCATTCACAAAATGCCGTACTCAACTCATACGGCCATTTTGATATTTCTTGAAAATCATTGACCAAGTCTCCACAAATCATAGGTGCTTGGTAAGTGGAAATTTTCACCTTTTTCCATCATTCACAAAATGCCATACTCAACTCATACGGCCATTTTGATATTTCTTGACCAAGTCTCCACAAATCATAGGTGCTTGGTAAGTGGAAATTTTCACCTTTTTCCATCATTCACAAAATGCCTTACTCAACTCATACGGCCATTTTGATATTTCTTGAAAATCATTGACCAAGTCTCCACAAATCATAGGTGCTTGGTAAGTGGAAATTTTCACCTTTTTCCATCATTCACAAAATGCCGTACTCAACTCATACGGCCATTTTGATATTTCTTGAAAATCACTGACCAAGTCTCCACAAATCATAGGTGCTTGGTAAGTGGAAATTTTCACCTTTTTCCATCATTCACAAAATGCCGTACTCAACTCATACGGCCATTTTGATATTTCTTGAAAATGACTGACCAAGTCTCCACAAATCATAGGTGCTTGTAAAGGGGAAATTTTCACCTTTTTCCATCATTCACAAAATGCCTTACTCAACTCATACGGCCATTTTGATATTTCTTGAAAATCACTGACCAAGTCTCCACAAATCATAAGTGCTTGGTAAGTGGAAATTTTCACCTTTTTCCATCATTCACAAAATGCCATACTCAACTCATACGGCCATTTTGATATTTCTTGAAAATCACTGACCAAGTCTCCACAAATCATAGGTGCTTGGTAAGTGGAAATTTTCACCTTTTCCCATCATTCACAAAATGCCGTACTCAACTCATACGGCCATTTTGATATTTCTTGAAAATCACTGACCAAGTCTCCACAAATCATAGGTGCTTGTAAAGGGGAAATTTTCACCTTTTTCCATCATTCACAAAATGCCGTACTCAACTCATACTGACATTTTGATATTTCTTGAAAATCACTGACCAAGTCTCCACAAATCATAGGTGCTTGGTAAGTGGAAATTTTCCCTTTTTCCATCATTCACAAAATGCCGTACTCAACTCATACGGCCATTTTGATATTTCTTGAAAATCACTGACCAAGTCTCCACAAATCATAGGTGCTTGTAAAGGGGAAATTTTCACCTTTTTCCATCATTCACAAAATGCCGTACTCAACTCATACGGCCATTTTGATATTTCTTGAAAATCACTGACCAAGTCTCCTAAAATCATAGGTGCTTGTAAAGAGGAAATTTTCACCTTTTTCCATCATTCACAAAATGCCGTACTCAACTCATACGGCCATTTTGATATTTCTTGAAAATCACTGACCAAGTCTCCACAAATCATAGGTGCTTGGTAAGTGGAAATTTTCACCTTTTTCCATCAATCACAAAATGCCGTACTCAACTCATACGGCCATTTTGATATTTCTTGACCAAGTCTCCACAAATCATAGGTGCTTGGTAAGTGGAAATTTTCACCTTTTTCCATCATTCACAAAATGCCGTACTCAACTCATACGGCCATTTTGATATTTCTTGAAAATGACTGACCAAGTCTCCACAAATCATAGGTGCTTGTAAAGAGGAAATTTTCACCTTTTTCCATCATTCACAAAATGCCGTACTCAACTCATACGGCCATTTTGATATTTCTTGAAAATCACTGACCAAGTCTCCACAAATCATAGGTGCTTGGTAAGTGGAAATTTTCACCTTTTTCCATCATTCACAAAATGCCGTACTCAACTCATACGGCCATTTTGATATTTCTTGAAAATCACTGACCAAGTCTCCACAAATCATTGGTGCTTGTAAAGGGGAAATTTTCACCTTTTTCCATCATTCACAAAATGCCGTACTCAACTCATACGGCCATTTTGATATTTCTTGATCAAGTCTCCACAAATATAGGTGCTTGTAAAGGGGAAATTTTCACCTTTTTCCATCATTCACAAAATGCCGTACTCAACTCATACGGCCATTTTGATATTTCTTGAAAATCACTGACCAAGTCTCCACAAATCATAGGTGCTTGGTAAGTGGAAATTTTCACCTTTTTCCATCATTCACAAAATGCCGTACTCAACTCATACGGCCATTTTGATATTTCTTGAAAATCATTGACCAAGTCTCCACAAATCATAGGTGCTTGGTAAGTGGAAATTTTCACCTTTTTCCATCATTCACAAAATGCCGTACTCAACTCATACGGCCATTTTGAAATTTCTTGAAAATCACTGACCAAGTCTCCACAAATCATAGGTGCTTGGTAAGTGGAAATTTTCACCTTTTTCCATCATTCACAAAATGCCGTACTCAACTCATACGGCCATTTTGATATTTCTTGAAAATGACTGACCAAGTCTCCACAAATCATAGGTGCTTGTAAAGGGGAAATTTTCACCTTTTTCCATCATTCACAAAATGCCGTACTCAACTCATACGGCCATTTTGATATTTCTTGAAAATCACTGACCAAGTCTCCACAAATCATAGGTGCTTGTAAAGGGGAAATTTTCACCTTTTTCCATCATTCACAAAATGCCATACTCAACTCATACGGCCATTTTGATATTTCTTGAAAATCACTGACCAAGTCTCCACAAATCATAGGTGCTTGGTAAGCGGAAATTTTCACCTTTTCCCATCATTCACAAAATGCCGTACTCAACTCATACGGCCATTTTGATATTTCTTGAAAATCACTGACCAAGTCTCCACAAATCATAGGTGCTTGTAAAGGGGAAATTTTCACCTTTTTCCATCATTCACAAAATGCCGTACTCAACTCATACGGCCATTTTGATATTTCTTGAAAATCACTGACCAAGTCTCCTAAAATCATAGGTGCTTGTAAAGAGGAAATTTTCACCTTTTTCCATCATTCACAAAATGCCGTACTCAACTCATACGGCCATTTTGATATTTCTTGAAAATCACTGACCAAGTCTCCACAAATCATAGGTGCTTGGTAAGTGGAAATTTTCACCTTTTTCCATCAATCACAAAATGCCGTACTCAACTCATACGGCCATTTTGATATTTCTTGACCAAGTCTCCACAAATCATAGGTGCTTGGTAAGTGGAAATTTTCACCTTTTTCCATCATTCACAAAATGCCGTACTCAACTCATACGGCCATTTTGATATTTCTTGAAAATGACTGACCAAGTCTCCACAAATCATAGGTGCTTGTAAAGAGGAAATTTTCACCTTTTTCCATCATTCACAAAATGCCGTACTCAACTCATACGGCCATTTTGATATTTCTTGAAAATCACTGACCAAGTCTCCACAAATCATAGGTGCTTGGTAAGTGGAAATTTTCACCTTTTTCCATCATTCACAAAATGCCGTACTCAACTCATACGGCCATTTTGATATTTCTTGAAAATCACTGACCAAGTCTCCACAAATCATTGGTGCTTGTAAAGGGGAAATTTTCACCTTTTTCCATCATTCACAAAATGCCGTACTCAACTCATACGGCCATTTTGATATTTCTTGATCAAGTCTCCACAAATATAGGTGCTTGTAAAGGGGAAATTTTCACCTTTTTCCATCATTCACAAAATGCCGTACTCAACTCATACGGCCATTTTGATATTTCTTGAAAATCACTGACCAAGTCTCCACAAATCATAGGTGCTTGGTAAGTGGAAATTTTCACCTTTTTCCATCATTCACAAAATGCCGTACTCAACTCATACGGCCATTTTGATATTTCTTGAAAATCATTGACCAAGTCTCCACAAATCATAGGTGCTTGGTAAGTGGAAATTTTCACCTTTTTCCATCATTCACAAAATGCCGTACTCAACTCATACGGCCATTTTGAAATTTCTTGAAAATCACTGACCAAGTCTCCACAAATCATAGGTGCTTGGTAAGTGGAAATTTTCACCTTTTTCCATCATTCACAAAATGCCGTACTCAACTCATACGGCCATTTTGATATTTCTTGAAAATGACTGACCAAGTCTCCACAAATCATAGGTGCTTGTAAAGGGGAAATTTTCACCTTTTTCCATCATTCACAAAATGCCGTACTCAACTCATACGGCCATTTTGATATTTCTTGAAAATCACTGACCAAGTCTCCACAAATCATAGGTGCTTGTAAAGGGGAAATTTTCACCTTTTTCCATCATTCACAAAATGCCATACTCAACTCATACGGCCATTTTGATATTTCTTGAAAATCACTGACCAAGTCTCCACAAATCATAGGTGCTTGGTAAGCGGAAATTTTCACCTTTTCCCATCATTCACAAAATGCCGTACTCAACTCATACGGCCATTTTGATATTTCTTGAAAATCACTGACCAAGTCTCCACAAATCATAGGTGCTTGTAAAGGGGAAATTTTCACCTTTTTCCATCATTCACAAAATGCCGTACTCAACTCATACGGACATTTTGATATTTCTTGAAAATCACTGACCAAGTCTCCACAAATCATAGGTGCTTGGTAAGTGGAAATTTTCCCTTTTTCCATCATTCACAAAATGCCGTACTCAACTCATACGGCCATTTTGATATTTCTTGAAAATCACTGACCAAGTCTCCACAAATCATAGGTGCTTGTAAAGGGGAAATTTTCACCTTTTTCCATCATTCACAAAATGCCGTACTCAACTCATACGGCCATTTTGATATTTCTTGAAAATCACTGACCAAGTCTCCACAAATCATAGGTGCTTGGTAAGTGGAAATTTTCACCTTTTTCCATCATTCACAAAATGCCGTACTCAACTCATACGGCCATTTTGATATTTCTTGAAAATGACTGACCAAGTCTCCACAAATCATAGGTGCTTGTAAAGGGGAAATTTTCACCTTTTTCCATCATTCACAAAATGCCTTACTCAACTCATACGGCCATTTTGATATTTCTTGAAAATCACTGACCAAGTCTCCACAAATCATAAGTGCTTGGTAAGTGGAAATTTTCACCTTTTTCCATCATTCACAAAATGCCATACTCAACTCATACGGCCATTTTGATATTTCTTGAAAATCACTGACCAAGTCTCCACAAATCATAGGTGCTTGGTAAGTGGAAATTTTCACCTTTTTCCATCATTCACAAAATGCCGTACTCAACTAATACAGCCATTTTGATATTTCTTGAAAATCACTGACCAAGTCTCCTAAAATCATAGGTGCTTGTAAAGAGGAAATTTTCACCTTTTTCCATCATTCACAAAATGCCGTACTCAACTCATACGGCCATTTTGATATTTCTTGAAAATCATTGACCAAGTCTCCACAAATCATAGGTGCTTGGTAAGTGGAAATTTTCACCTTTTTCCATCATTCACAAAATGCCATACTCAACTCATACGGCCATTTTGATATTTCTTGACCAAGTCTCCACAAATCATAGGTGCTTGGTAAGTGGAAATTTTCACCTTTTTCCATCATTCACAAAATGCCTTACTCAACTCATACGGCCATTTTGATATTTCTTGAAAATGACTGACCAAGTCTCCACAAATCATAGGTGCTTGTAAAGGGGAAATTTTCACCTTTTTCCATCATTCACAAAATGCTGTACTCAACTCATACGGCCATTTTGATATTTCTTGAAAATCACTGACCAAGTCTCCACAAATCATAGGTGCTTGTAAAGGGGAAATTTTCACCTTTTTCCATCATTCACAAAATGCCATACTCAACTCATACGGCCATTTTGATATTTCTTGAAAATCACTGACCAAGTCTCCACAAATCATAGGTGCTTGTAAAGGGGAAATTTTCACCTTTTTCCATCATTCACAAAATGCCATACTCAACTCATACGGCCATTTTGATATTTCTTGAAAATCACTGACCAAGTCTCCACAAATCATAGGTGCTTGGTAAGTGGAAATTTTCACCTTTTCCCATCATTCACAAAATGCCGTACTCAACTCATACGGCCATTTTGATATTTCTTGAAAATCACTGACCAAGTCTCCACAAATCATAGGTGCTTGTAAAGGGGAAATTTTCACCTTTTTCCATCATTCACAAAATGCCGTACTCAACTCATACTGACATTTTGATATTTCTTGAAAATCACTGACCAAGTCTCCACAAATCATAGGTGCTTGGTAAGTGGAAATTTTCCCTTTTTCCATCATTCACAAAATGCCGTACTCAACTCATACGGCCATTTTGATATTTCTTGAAAATCACTGACCAAGTCTCCACAAATCATAGGTGCTTGTAAAGGGGAAATTTTCACCTTTTTCCATCATTCACAAAATGCCGTACTCAACTCATACGGCCATTTTGATATTTCTTGAAAATCACTGACCAAGTCTCCTAAAATCATAGGTGCTTGTAAAGAGGAAATTTTCACCTTTTTCCATCATTCACAAAATGCCGTACTCAACTCATACGGCCATTTTGATATTTCTTGAAAATCACTGACCAAGTCTCCACAAATCATAGGTGCTTGGTAAGTGGAAATTTTCACCTTTTTCCATCAATCACAAAATGCCGTACTCAACTCATACGGCCATTTTGATATTTCTTGACCAAGTCTCCACAAATCATAGGTGCTTGGTAAGTGGAAATTTTCACCTTTTTCCATCATTCACAAAATGCCGTACTCAACTCATACGGCCATTTTGATATTTCTTGAAAATGACTGACCAAGTCTCCACAAATCATAGGTGCTTGTAAAGAGGAAATTTTCACCTTTTTCCATCATTCACAAAATGCCGTACTCAACTCATACGGCCATTTTGATATTTCTTGAAAATCACTGACCAAGTCTCCACAAATCATAGGTGCTTGGTAAGTGGAAATTTTCACCTTTTTCCATCATTCACAAAATGCCGTACTCAACTCATACGGCCATTTTGATATTTCTTGAAAATCACTGACCAAGTCTCCACAAATCATTGGTGCTTGTAAAGGGGAAATTTTCACCTTTTTCCATCATTCACAAAATGCCGTACTCAACTCATACGGCCATTTTGATATTTCTTGATCAAGTCTCCACAAATATAGGTGCTTGTAAAGGGGAAATTTTCACCTTTTTCCATCATTCACAAAATGCCGTACTCAACTCATACGGCCATTTTGATATTTCTTGAAAATCACTGACCAAGTCTCCACAAATCATAGGTGCTTGGTAAGTGGAAATTTTCACCTTTTTCCATCATTCACAAAATGCCGTACTCAACTCATACGGCCATTTTGATATTTCTTGAAAATCATTGACCAAGTCTCCACAAATCATAGGTGCTTGGTAAGTGGAAATTTTCACCTTTTTCCATCATTCACAAAATGCCGTACTCAACTCATACGGCCATTTTGAAATTTCTTGAAAATCACTGACCAAGTCTCCACAAATCATAGGTGCTTGGTAAGTGGAAATTTTCACCTTTTTCCATCATTCACAAAATGCCGTACTCAACTCATACGGCCATTTTGATATTTCTTGAAAATCACTGACCAAGTCTCCTAAAATCATAGGTGCTTGTAAAGAGGAAATTTTCACCTTTTTCCATCATTCACAAAATGCCGTACTCAACTCATACGGCCATTTTGATATTTCTTGAAAATCACTGACCAAGTCTCCACAAATCATAGGTGCTTGGTAAGTGGAAATTTTCACCTTTTTCCATCAATCACAAAATGCCGTACTCAACTCATACGGCCATTTTGATATTTCTTGACCAAGTCTCCACAAATCATAGGTGCTTGTAAAGAGGAAATTTTCACCTTTTTCCATCATTCACAAAATGCCGTACTCAACTCATACGGCCATTTTGATATTTCTTGAAAATCACTGACCAAGTCTCCACAAATCATAGGTGCTTGGTAAGTGGAAATTTTCACCTTTTTCCATCAATCACAAAATGCCGTACTCAACTCATACGGCCATTTTGATATTTCTTGACCAAGTCTCCACAAATCATAGGTGCTTGGTAAGTGGAAATTTTCACCTTTTTCCATCATTCACAAAATGCCGTACTCAACTCATACGGCCATTTTGATATTTCTTGAAAATCACTGACCAAGTCTCCACAAATCATAGGTGCTTGTAAAGGGGAAATTTTCACCTTTTTCCATCATTCACAAAATGCCATACTCAACTCATACGGCCATTTTGATATTTCTTGAAAATCACTGACCAAGTCTCCACAAATCATAGGTGCTTGTAAAGGGGAAATTTTCACCTTTTTCCATCATTCACAAAATGCCGTACTCAACTCATACGGCCATTTTGATATTTCTTGAAAATCACTGACCAAGTCTCCTAAAATCATAGGTGCTTGTAAAGAGGAAATTTTCACCTTTTTCCATCATTCACAAAATGCCGTACTCAACTCATACGGCCATTTTGATATTTCTTGAAAATCACTGACCAAGTCTCCACAAATCATAGGTGCTTGGTAAGTGGAAATTTTCACCTTTTTCCATCAATCACAAAATGCCGTACTCAACTCATACAGCCATTTTGATATTTCTTGACCAAGTCTCCACAAATCATAGGTGCTTGGTAAGTGGAAATTTTCACCTTTTTCCATCATTCACAAAATGCCGTACTCAACTCATACGGCCATTTTGATATTTCTTGAAAATGACTGACCAAGTCTCCACAAATCATAGGTGCTTGTAAAGAGGAAATTTTCACCTTTTTCCATCATTCACAAAATGCCGTACTCAACTCATACGGCCATTTTGATATTTCTTGAAAATCACTGACCAAGTCTCCACAAATCATAGGTGCTTGGTAAGTGGAAATTTTCACCTTTTTCCATCATTCACAAAATGCCGTACTCAACTCATACGGCCATTTTGATATTTCTTGAAAATCACTGACCAAGTCTCCACAAATCATTGGTGCTTGTAAAGGGGAAATTTTCACCTTTTTCCATCATTCACAAAATGCCGTACTCAACTCATACGGCCATTTTGATATTTCTTGATCAAGTCTCCACAAATCATAGGTGCTTGTAAACGGGAAATTTTCACCTTTTTCCATCATTCACAAAATGCCGTACTCAACTCATACGGCCATTTTGATATTTCTTGAAAATCACTGACCAAGTCTCCACAAATCATAAGTGCTTGGTAAGTGGAAATTTTCACCTTTTTCCATCATTCACAAAATGCCGTACTCAACTCATACGGCCATTTTGATATTTCTTGAAAATCACTGACCAAGTCTCCACAAATCATAGGTGCTTGTAAAGGGGAAATTTTCACCTTTTTCCATCATTCACAAAATGCCGTACTCAACTCATACGGCCATTTTGATATTTCTTGAAAATCACTGACCAAGTCTCCTAAAATCATAGGTGCTTGTAAAGAGGAAATTTTCACCTTTTTCCATCATTCACAAAATGCCGTACTCAACTCATACGGCCATTTTGATATTTCTTGAAAATCACTGACCAAGTCTCCACAAATCATAGGTGCTTGGTAAGTGGAAATTTTCACCTTTTTCCATCAATCACAAAATGCCGTACTCAACTCATACAGCCATTTTGATATTTCTTGACCAAGTCTCCACAAATCATAGGTGCTTGGTAAGTGGAAATTTTCACCTTTTTCCATCATTCACAAAATGCCGTACTCAACTCATACGGCCATTTTGATATTTCTTGAAAATGACTGACCAAGTCTCCACAAATCATAGGTGCTTGTAAAGAGGAAATTTTCACCTTTTTCCATCATTCACAAAATGCCGTACTCAACTCATACGGCCATTTTGATATTTCTTGAAAATCACTGACCAAGTCTCCACAAATCATAGGTGCTTGGTAAGTGGAAATTTTCACCTTTTTCCATCATTCACAAAATGCCGTACTCAACTCATACGGCCATTTTGATATTTCTTGAAAATCACTGACCAAGTCTCCACAAATCATTGGTGCTTGTAAAGGGGAAATTTTCACCTTTTTCCATCATTCACAAAATGCCGTACTCAACTCATACGGCCATTTTGATATTTCTTGATCAAGTCTCCACAAATCATAGGTGCTTGTAAACGGGAAATTTTCACCTTTTTCCATCATTCACAAAATGCCGTACTCAACTCATACGGCCATTTTGATATTTCTTGAAAATCACTGACCAAGTCTCCACAAATCATAAGTGCTTGGTAAGTGGAAATTTTCACCTTTTTCCATCATTCACAAAATGCCATACTCAACTCATACGGCCATTTTGATATTTCTTGAAAATCACTGACCAAGTCTCCACAAATCATAGGTGCTTGGTAAGCGGAAATTTTCACCTTTTCCCATCATTCACAAAATGCCGTACTCAACTCATACGGCCATTTTGATATTTCTTGAAAATCACTGACCAAGTCTCCACAAATCATAGGTGCTTGTAAAGGGGAAATTTTCACCTTTTTCCATCATTCACAAAATGCCGTACTCAACTCATACGGACATTTTGATATTTCTTGAAAATCACTGACCAAGTCTCCACAAATCATAGGTGCTTGGTAAGTGGAAATTTTCCCTTTTTCCATCATTCACAAAATGCCGTACTCAACTCATACGGCCATTTTGATATTTCTTGAAAATCACTGACCAAGTCTCCACAAATCATAGGTGCTTGTAAAGGGGAAATTTTCACCTTTTTCCATCATTCACAAAATGCCGTACTCAACTCATACGGCCATTTTGATATTTCTTGAAAATCACTGACCAAGTCTCCACAAATCATAGGTGCTTGGTAAGTGGAAATTTTCACCTTTTTCCATCATTCACAAAATGCCGTACTCAACTCATACGGCCATTTTGATATTTCTTGAAAATGACTGACCAAGTCTCCACAAATCATAGGTGCTTGTAAAGGGGAAATTTTCACCTTTTTCCATCATTCACAAAATGCCGTACTCAACTCATACGGCCATTTTGATATTTCTTGAAAATCATTGACCAAGTCTCCACAAATCATAGGTGCTTGGTAAGTGGAAATTTTCACCTTTTTCCATCATTCACAAAATGCCGTACTCAACTCATACGGCCATTTTGATATTTCTTGAAAATCACTGACCAAGTCTCCACAAATCATAGGTGCTTGGTAAGTGGAAATTTTCACCTTTTTCCATCATTCACAAAATGCCGTACTCAACTCATACGGCCATTTTGATATTTCTTGAAAATCACTGACCAAGTCTCCTAAAATCATAGGTGCTTGTAAAGAGGAAATTTTCACCTTTTTCCATCATTCACAAAATGCCTTACTCAACTCATACGGCCATTTTGATATTTCTTGAAAATCATTGACCAAGTCTCCACAAATCATAGGTGCTTGGTAAGTGGAAATTTTCACCTTTTTCCATCATTCACAAAATGCCGTACTCAACTCATACGGCCATTTTGATATTTCTTGAAAATGACTGACCAAGTCTCCACAAATCATAGGTGCTTGTAAAGGGGAAATTTTCACCTTTTTCCATCATTCACAAAATGCCGTACTCAACTCATACGGCCATTTTGATATTTCTTGAAAATCACTGACCAAGTCTCCTAAAATCATAGGTGCTTGTAAAGAGGAAATTTTCACCTTTTTCCATCATTCACAAAATGCCGTACTCAACTCATACGGCCATTTTGATATTTCTTGAAAGTGACTGACCAAGTCTCCACAAATCATAGGTGCTTGTAAAGAGGAAATTTTCACCTTTTTCCATCATTCACAAAATGCCGTACTCAACTCATACGGCCATTTTGATATTTCTTGAAAATCACTGACCAAGTCTCCACAAATCATAGGTGCTTGGTAAGTGGAAATTTTCACCTTTTTCCATCATTCACAAAATGCCGTACTCAACTCATACGGCCATTTTGATATTTCTTGAAAATCACTGACCAAGTCTCCACAAATCATAGGTGCTAGGTAAGTGGAAATTTTCACCTTTTTCCATCATTCACAAAATGCCGTACTCAACTCATACGGCCATTTTGATATTTCTTGAAAGTCACTGACCAAGTCTCCACAAATCATAGGTGCTTGAGAAGTGGAAATTTTCACCTTTTTCCATCATTCACAAAATGCCGTACTCAACTCATACGGCCATTTTGATATTTCTTGAAAATCACTGACCAAGTCTCCACAAATCATAGGTGCTTGGTATGTGGAAATTTTCACCTTTTCCCATCATTCACAAAATGCCGTACTCAACTCATACGGCCATTTTGATATTTCTTGAAAATCACTGACCAAGTCTCCACAAATCATAGGTGCTTGATAAGTGGAAATTTTCACCTTTTTCCATCATTCACAAAATGCCGTACTCAACTCATACGGCCATTTTGATATTTCTTGAAAATCACTGACCAAGTCTCCACAAATCATAGGTGCTTGGTAAGTGGAAATTTTCACCTTTTCCCATCACTCACAAAATGCCGTACTCAACTCATACGGCCATTTTGATATTTCTTGAAAATCACTGACCAAGTCTCCACAAATCATAGGTGCTTGGTAAGTGGAAATTTTCACCTTTTTCCATCATTCACAAAATGCCCTACTCAACTCATACGGCCATTTTGATATTTCTTGAAAATCACTGACCAAGTCTCCACAAATCATAAGTGCTTGGTAAGAGGAAATTTTCACCTTTTTCCATCATTCACAAAATGCCGTACTCAACTCATACGGCCATTTTGATATTTCTTGAAAATCACTGACCAAGTCTCCACAAATCATAGGTGCTTGGTAAGTGGAAATTTTCACCTTTTTCCATCATTCACAAAATGCCATACTCAACTCATACGGCCATTTTGATATTTCTTGAAAATCATTGACCAAGTCTCCACAAATCATAGGTGCTTGGTAAGTGGAAATTTTCACCTTTTTCCATCATTCACAAAATGCCGTACTCAACTCATACGGCCATTTTATATTTCTTGAAAATGACTGACCAAGTCTCCACAAATCATAGGTGCTTGTAAAGGGGAAATTTTCACCTTTTTCCATCATTCACAAAATGCCGTACTCAACTCATACGGCCATTTTGATATTTCTTGAAAATCACTGACCAAGTCTCCTAAAATCATAGGTGCTTGTAAAGAGGAAATTTTCACCTTTTTCCATCATTCACAAAATGCCGTACTCAACTCATACGGCCATTTTGATATTTCTTGAAAATCACTGACCAAGTCTCCACAAATCATAGGTGCTTGGTAAGTGGAAATTTTCACCTTTTTCCATCAATCACAAAATGCCGTACTCAACTCATACGGCCATTTTGATATTTCTTGACCAAGTCTCCACAAATCATAGGTGCTTGGTAAGTGGAAATTTTCACCTTTTTCCATCATTCACAAAATGCCGTACTCAACTCATACAGCCATTTTGATATTTCTTGAAAATGACTGACCAAGTCTCCACAAATCATAGGTGCTTGTAAAGAGGAAATTTTCACTTTTTTCCATCATTCACAAAATGCCGTACTCAACTC
This sequence comes from Planococcus citri, assembly GCF_950023065.1. Taxonomy (NCBI): domain Eukaryota; kingdom Metazoa; phylum Arthropoda; class Insecta; order Hemiptera; family Pseudococcidae; genus Planococcus; species Planococcus citri. The sequence continues at coordinate 29,114,751 of NC_088679.1, read as the reverse complement.
ATACGGCCATTTTGATATTTCTTGAAAATCACTGACCAAGTCTCCACAAATCATAGGTGCTTGTTAAGTGGAAATTTTCACCTTTTTCCATCATTCACAAAATGCCGTACTCAACTCATACGGCCATTTTGATATTTCTTGAAAATCACTGACCAAGTCTCCACAAATCATAGGTGCTTGGTAAGTGGAAATTTTCACCTTTTTCCATCATTCACAAAATGCCGTACTCAACTCATACGGCCATTTTGATATTTCTTGAAAGTCACTGACCAAGTCTCCACAAATCATAAGTGCTTGAGAAGTGGAAATTTTCACCTTTTTCCATCATTCACAAAATGCCGTACTCAACTCATACGGCCATTTTGATATTTCTTGAAAATCACTGACCAAGTCTCCACAAATCATAGGTGCTTGGTAAGTGGAAATTTTCACCTTTTTCCATCATTCACAAAATGCCGTACTCAACTCATACGGCCATTTTGATATTTCTTGAAAATCACTGACCAAGTCTCCACAAATCATAGGTGCTTGATAAGTGGAAATTTTCACCTTTTTCCATCATTCACAAAATGCCGTACTCAACTCATACGGCCATTTTGATATTTCTTGAAAATCACTGACCAAGTCTCCACAAATCATAGGTGCTTGGTAAGTGGAAATTTTCACCTTTTCCCATCACTCACAAAATGCCGTACTCAACTCATACGGCCATTTTGATATTTCTTGAAAATCACTGACCAAGTCTCCACAAATCATAGGTGCTTGGTAAGTGGAAATTTTCACCTTTTTCCATCATTCACAAAATGCCCTACTCAACTCATACGGCCATTTTGATATTTCTTGAAAATCACTGACCAAGTCTCCACAAATCATAAGTGCTTGGTAAGTGGAAATTTTCACCTTTTTCCATCATTCACAAAATGCCGTACTCAACTCATACGGCCATTTTGATATTTCTTGAAAATCACTGACCAAGTCTCCACAAATCATAGGTGCTTGGTAAGTGGAAATTTTCACCTTTTTCCATCATTCACAAAATGCCGTACTCAACTCATACGGCCATTTTGATATTTCTTGAAAATCATTGACCAAGTCTCCACAAATCATAGGTGCTTGGTAAGTGGAAATTTTCACCTTTTTCCATCATTCACAAAATGCCGTACTCAACTCATACGGCCATTTTGATATTTCTTGAAAATCACTGACCAAGTCTCCACAAATCATAGGTGCTTGGTAAGTGGAAATTTTCACCTTTTTCCATCATTCACAAAATGCCGTACTCAACTCATACGGCCATTTTGATATTTCTTGAAAATGACTGACCAAGTCTCCACAAATCATAGGTGCTTGTAAAGGGGAAATTTTCACCTTTTTCCATCATTCACAAAATGCCTTACTCAACTCATACGGCCATTTTGATATTTCTTGAAAATCACTGACCAAGTCTCCACAAATCATAAGTGCTTGGTAAGTGGAAATTTTCACCTTTTTCCATCATTCACAAAATGCCATACTCAACTCATACGGCCATTTTGATATTTCTTGAAAATCACTGACCAAGTCTCCACAAATCATAGGTGCTTGGTAAGTGGAAATTTTCACCTTTTTCCATCATTCACAAAATGCCGTACTCAACTAATACAGCCATTTTGATATTTCTTGAAAATCACTGACCAAGTCTCCTAAAATCATAGGTGCTTGTAAAGAGGAAATTTTCACCTTTTTCCATCATTCACAAAATGCCGTACTCAACTCATACGGCCATTTTGATATTTCTTGAAAATCATTGACCAAGTCTCCACAAATCATAGGTGCTTGGTAAGTGGAAATTTTCACCTTTTTCCATCATTCACAAAATGCCATACTCAACTCATACGGCCATTTTGATATTTCTTGACCAAGTCTCCACAAATCATAGGTGCTTGGTAAGTGGAAATTTTCACCTTTTTCCATCATTCACAAAATGCCTTACTCAACTCATACGGCCATTTTGATATTTCTTGAAAATGACTGACCAAGTCTCCACAAATCATAGGTGCTTGTAAAGGGGAAATTTTCACCTTTTTCCATCATTCACAAAATGCCGTACTCAACTCATACGGCCATTTTGATATTTCTTGAAAATCACTGACCAAGTCTCCACAAATCATAGGTGCTTGTAAAGGGGAAATTTTCACCTTTTTCCATCATTCACAAAATGCCATACTCAACTCATACGGCCATTTTGATATTTCTTGAAAATCACTGACCAAGTCTCCACAAATCATAGGTGCTTGGTAAGTGGAAATTTTCACCTTTTTCCATCATTCACAAAATGCCTTACACAACTTGTCAGGGACAAGCGTGGCCCAACTGCCTAGCAGTTATTTCCATATGTACCACCATAGGGTGTACTATGAGCTGTCTTCCTATAGGGATGGCTGAGCCGAATCCCTTCGATTACGTGTTAACTGCTATATGATCATATGCATATGTGCACATACACACACACACACAGACGATCATTATAAAAACATGACGTCATATATTGGTAATCGGTTGCGCATCGCGCATGTTAGGATAGCCAGTTACCCCTTTATACCTCGTCTACAACCCTATCCGTTAGATCCTCCCTTATTTGTAGGGTAGTGGGGACTGCTATGTTCGCGAGGGATGCTGGCATCAACCAAGCATCTCGCGAAATCCAAGCTCTTTACTTAGCGTCGGAATCTCGAGCTCCCTGGTGCTTCGTCCAAGTGATGTGTCGATCTCATCGTCATGATCAAATAATAAACGCACAGGCCTATGTCTGTGTCTTTCTATTTCTAATTGTACCACTTATAAGCGTGGAAATTTACGGTGTATTCCTTATACCAAAGTAGCTTATATGGCGGTATAAGGAATATTACTTTTATTAATTCTCTTTAAACGGTTTAAATTACACTACATAATGACTCGAATAACTCTAAAAAATAGTATCAATAACTCTTTAACTTTTTACTTTAACGTAACCGGAATAACATCGCGAATAACTCTTTACATATCGTCGCGTATAATTGTGAACGGAGAGACGATATAACTGGTAACAGTGTCCGTAAGTAACTAAATATGCATAAATCCCCTTAGAACTAGCATGATTATTTTATGATTCGAACCCTTATAATTATTATGCTATTTTATGTGTATTTTCTCTGGAATCACATATTTGTGTGATTGCCATGATTTTCACCTTGTGTTGTATCTTACATCGAATTAGACATACTCAGTACACCTTACGAGTTTTGGTTTATTTCTAGTAATATACTCACTTTCTATATACGATACAAGGCGGATTGGAATTACCTAATGTCCGAATTAGAGCTAGCCAGGACAGCGCCAATATTCCCCACTTAAGGAATAATTACGGGCGTCTCACTTATAGAAAGATTCTAACCATTTCTCTCTATACCATTAATTCCTATCCTACTTATATCATATTATTGGCGCCCAAACGCGATTTTTTATCACTTAAACATATGCTTAAGTGCATAAAAAAGTGCAACTACCTATGACCCATATAGGTATGTTAAAATATTTCGACGAAAAATTTTCTCGAGACAAGTTTTGGAAAAATTTGAACATTTTTTACGAAATATATTAATGTGAATGCGGAATGGTGAATTTGAGCCTGAAAAGACTGGAATTTTCCGAGTCCAATTTCACCCTATATTTCATGAAAAATGAACAAGTGAAAAAATCTCATAATTCATGAATAACAAACTCATGAATTAGAGAACAAAATTCTTCTAAGTGCTCGAGAAAAATATCAGAAAAATCTTTTTCATACCCCAAAATTTTTTTTAGAAATCTTATTTTTATTCTCGCCTACTTTAAGGGAAAAATATTTCGTGACTTAAAATCTAAAAATTTTTTTTTGGAAAAGTTGAACATCTTCTTTGGCACATATTTACGTGAATGCGGATTGGTGAAATTTAGCCTGAAAAGACTGGAATTCCCCAAGTCCAACTTTGCACTATATGTCAGAAAAGATGAACAACTTAAAATCCCACAATTCGTGAATAACAAACTCACAAATTTGGGAACAAAATTATTTTTAAACACTCGAGAAAAGTTTCAGAAAAATCTTTCTAACATCTCTAAATTAATCTTTTTGTAAAATTTAAATTCTCATCTTCGTCTAAAATAAAATTATTTCGTGTCTAAAAATCTTTCTATACCTCAAAATTAATTTTTTCTAAAAATCTAAATTCCTTTCTCTAAAAATTAATCTAAAATCATTCTAAAAATTCCTAAGTTTAAAATCAAAATTTCTGATCTAAATTTAAATTTTTGTAAATTTCATCTTTTTCGAAAAATTTGTGCATTTCGGTGGGATTAATTCGTGAATGTGAAATACTTAATTTTAGCTTAAAATAAGCTGAAGTGGAAAGTCTCAGGTTGCGAGAGAACCATCAAGTATGGTGGCTTGTCCGCCTACTTGAGATCGTTTTCAAACTTCACTGAAGGCTTGAAAATTCAGTTTCATCAAAACTAGCTAAAGTCAACCAAAAATATTTTAACTAAAAATTGCTACTTTTCATAAATTTTCGTGAAAATCATTTTATCCAACAGAGAAACAGGGCACTCTCCCTGGCTGATCTGAAGTAATGGTCTATCTCTTAATGTGGATAATTTATATTCGCGGAAATTTATGCTTAAGTAACAATCCAAGTTAAGTGATTTTAATTGAATTTTTTTTGGTATAGTCTGCAATAAGATTGCCTCTCAGGAAAATCATTTTATTCATAGAGAAACAGGGCACTCTCCCTGGCTGACCTGAAGTAATGGTCTATCTCCTAATGTGAGTAACTTATTATCCTGAGAGTCATTGATTTTTCCTCAACGAAAAAATTGACAAATTGCATACGAACACCAGGAAAGCTTAATTAAAACAAACGGTGACCTTTAGTTGAAAAATCAAAATTTCTTCAAAGTCCACTTCACACAAAGATCCCATAGAAATAAACAAACAAAAATCCAACAAATCGTGAACAAAAATTCGCGAATTGAAGGAACCAAATTAATTTTTTTTTGTGAAATCAAAATTTTAACCCCTGTAAAATGATACACGTAAGATTGGCTTGATTAAGTCTAATTTTATGGAACTGAGTTGGAAATCTTGAGCCTAGGCCAGGAAAGTCAGTTCCATCAACACACCAACACCTCTTGAGGAAAGTATGGCTATGTTGAAAAATTAGATTTTCCTAAGTACCAATCTTATAGTCATTCGAATAGGGGCACATTTCCGAAATCCTAGATAAAATACATTTTGATAAAAATCTTTTTCTAAAAATAAACATTTCTAATTTTTCTTCTTTCAAAATTTTCTTTAGAATAAAAGACATTTCGATAAAAATTCTTTCAAAATTAATATTTCTATTTAAAAATTACTAGAAAACCATTAAGACTAAATTTTTGTTTTCTCAACTTAACTTTCCTTGAAAAACTTCAAAATTTCTTAGAAAACATTTCGATGAAACTTTTTCCGAGAATTTTTTTTTTTTTTTTGTTTGTTGTGAGAAATTATGAATACCCAATAGGACACTGTCTAATGAGGGTAGGCAATAATTTGAACTAAATCCGAAAATATTCTTTCTACTTAAGCAACTTATACATGATGTATAAGTGGCAAGTTAGGGAAAATAAAAATTTCAAGAAGAGTGATCTTATTTTCTTTCGGAAAAAATATTCACTTATGTTTTCAGAAAACTCATATGGTTATGTTGAAATCTGAAAAATATAACACAAGGGAAGCTCGAACTTTCTCAAAGGTTTCGTATACCTGGTTGAAAGATGTGATTCCTATTTGTGCATTTTTCAGATCAGACATAACACATAAGTATGGGAATATGAAGGTATAAGTGAACACATAAAAAATATTTAAAATCAATCAAAACTGATCTTGAAAAATTTTAAGCCCAAAAATAAAAGTTAGAAATTATTACTCTTCACCCCTTCAAAGTTTTAGTCTAAATTTAAGTCCCATTGCGATAGTTAGCGCCAAGCATATTTTTCATCTCACTGACATGAATTATGTAAGGGTCTGAGATTCATACTTTTTGGAAAAAATTTGCGATCTCCGTGGAATGGTTGCGTGCGTGAAAGGTGGTGAGTTTTGGTTTTATCAACACCAACACCTCTCAGCGTATGTGTGGAACCGACACCTCTCGGCGTATGTGTGGTTAAGTTGAGGAGCTGAAATTTCATCGGTTCTCATCTCACGTGGTCTTTTTATGGAGAAAAACAAATTAAAATTCCATTTTGTGTGACTTTCAGGTACCACATAAAAAATAAATGTGAGCGAGGTGAACGATATGTTTTAAAGACACAAGGTGATAAATAAATAGAGAGGAAAAAATCATTGGTGAAATTCTATGCCTAACCGAGCCTGAGATTAGAAATTTCAGTCTGATTGATCTTCTCTAAACCCATTACATTATTTGCCAAAACACACCCTCTGATATTTGTCAGGGGTTGTGGGGCAAATAATCCCCAGTTGAATGACCCGTAATTCGTTATAACAATAGCCAACTATAAATAATTATTCTCGGACATAATATTCCGAGAAGTGACCAATTAGGTAGAAAACTCACTCTGAAATTCATTTCTATTCACCCACACCTCTCGGCGTATGTGTGATAACCAACACCTCTCGGCGTATGTGTGGTTATGTCAGGAGTATAGAAGCGAAATTAATGAGTGAAAATAATACCTAATTATTTCGATGTCAAAAATTACAGGTCACTAAACTTCCCAACCTAGGAACCACGATGCATTTCTTCTAAGGTGGTGTGGGTCTTAATTAGATAAAGTTCAGAAGAATTGAAAAGCAAAGTAAAATTTTCTGCCTAACCGTGCCTGAGATTAGAAATTTTAATAGTGGGAAATCTACTAACTAGATAGATAGATTCACTCTGGAATTCAGTTCGAAATGAATTACAGAATGAAAACCACCTAATTCACTGAATAATCAATTTCGCACTAGCAACCTAAAGCCTGAAAAGAAAAACGCATCACAAAACCCTCTAAATTTGTATGTATTTACCCAAAATTATACCCATTTTTCAAAATTCAAACTTTTTTGGAAATTCCCTCAATACCCAAAAATACTGTGGTGTATTTCAACTCACGAAAATATCAAGCCCTGTGAATAAAACAAGATGTTTTATTTTACAGAGCATTTCAAAACTCGTAAGAATATAGGGACACCACAGTACACTTTTTTCCTTTCTCAAAAAATAAATCCCATGATATCTAAATTTCACTTTCTAAACATTTCGAATCGCAAAATTAAAACCATTCCAAATCTTACCATCTCTAAATTCCAGTTAGATAGGTCTATAAAAAACCCCATATGTGTGTGTGTGAGTGTATCGTGATTTTTTTTTATTCTTTTCTATGGGAAAGAATTGGATTAAAATATATTACACACACATATACAGTCCGAGACATTTTTTTCTTAATCTGTCAATCAAACCCTGACCTAGACAACGATAAAAGGGTTGGCGCCAGCCAGCCAATTTCACCTTTCTTTTGTATGCAAATCAATTTTGACAGGTAGTTAAGTGGTGTATCTTCGAGAACCTTTTAATTATACATATGGGATAAAAAATAGGCGATCTATTTGTGTGTGTGTGTAAGTGCACAGACACATATACACGAATAAAGAGACCACTACAATAACAAACCACTTAAAATTTAATCCCTCTATCAAAATTATTTTTTTTATTTTTTTTTTTTTTAACATTTAAATTCATTTTCTTTCTCTCTCTTTCCGGCCTTTCTTTTCGATAATTGAAAAAATAGATACAGGTTAGAGACGATGTTTTTGCACACAACAATGATGCAAATACATACCCCGCGTTCCTAGTATACACCCCCCAACACCCCGCCACCACCAGGGAAGATGTACGCATATGCGTACATAAAGAGGACAATAGATCTCTCACCCCTTTATATTTAATTCAATTAAAAACCACTTAGCGTATATATTTTTTTTTAGATTATTTTTTTTTTAATTTAATTGATGTTTGTCTAGACATTTGTCTCCTTTTTTCTTACGATTATATGCGTGAGAAAATAATTGTCGGCACACGACAACATCTCCCACCATAACCACCCCTTTTGGAGGAGGAGTTGGCACATACCAGCATCCCACCCCAATTAGGATCTCTTTACGATAGATATATTAACCCTGTTTATACAGATAGATTCTCATACTTCGAAGATTTGTCTAGTGGTATGCAACTGGTTTCGAGACATCAAGAAAGCAGCAGCTGGAGTACTCACCTTTAATCTTCATTACAAGGTACTGACTTACAATTGCAACAAATATTCTTTGACCATAATAGATCAGTTTATGGACTCAAAGAATACCCATCGTGCTTTTATTAATCCCCTTTGTGAATTAATTAACAAGATGTCCACCAGTGATAACTCTCAGAATTACGACGACATGCGTAATTCTGAAAATAATTCTCAGAATTCTCAACCCCCGAGGCAATCACCGTATATTTTTGATAGTAAAATATCCAACTCTCAAAATTACGAGGATATAAATCCTGAAAACGGTTCTCTGAATTCTCAAACCCCTAGACGTACATCAAATATTTCGGACTATGAAATCTCACCATATAAAAACTTAAACTCTCAGGATTACGATGAAATGCGTAAATCTGAGAGCAGTACACAAAATTCTCAGTCTTCTAAGTCTCAAAATTCTCAACCTCAAAATTCTCAGTCTTCTAATTCGCAATCTTCTCAAAATTCTTTATTTTCGCAAAATTCTCAATCCTCCGATGATTCGTTCTATAGTTGTGAATGCAGTATTGCCCATAAGAAAATCGATAAAATCATAAAAAACATGGTCAATTATGCAGACACAACTATCACTTTTGATGACAAGGGTATTCCAATAATTGAAAAATCGCATAAAAAACCAAAAAAGAAATCCGTAAAATTCGATAGCGAGGAAAAAACCATAATTTTTGATGAAAAATCTGGCACCTATATTGACGAGGAAAAAACCGATAAAAAAGAGACTTATCTCACAAAATTAGAACTCGAGCAAAAATCACCGATTGATGCGGTGGTTGAGTCAAAAACTTTACAGGAATTAATGGAAAAACCTCCCTATAGCCTAGAAAAGGAAGCAGCAAATGCAGCTTTCTATCTAATGACTACCGAAGTTTTGGAAAATTCTGATGGCGAAAACAATTCGGAAAACTCTAAATCACTAGGTGAACATGGGGCATCTACTAGTGAGGATGTAGCCCCAAACCCAGATTCGATTTTGAAAAAATGTATCTTTGTTGGTGATAGTTTAGCATATTTCTTGGCTCGCGGTAAAGTTCGATTAAATAAAAACTTACCTGAATACTTGAGAGACCAAATTTCTCTCGAAGAATTATATGGTAAAATACTCTCGGCAAATTTTCCACCTAAATCAAAATTTATTCTTTCGGCCGCTCAAATGGAACTTAACTTTTCGAAAAAACCATACAAAATTATTGAAGATCAGCTAAGAGATGTGGTAAAATTGCTATTTCAGAAAGATGCTGAAATGGTAATTTTACTTTTCCCCCTCCTAAAACCCAGAACCGCGAGAGATTCAGATGTCAAAATTGACAGATATTTAAGTTTCAAAGACATGTTCACCAGAGTGAGCTTGGATCCCAGGGTCATTCTATGGCGAAGCCCATCACTAACATTTTTGGAAACTGAAATTATTTCTCGAAATAGAAAACCACACGTTAGACCAATGTTAGGAGGCAGGAATGAGTTAATCCCAATCGAAGACAAATTCCATTACGTACACACCTTGCGTCGATATTTTCCCAAAATTGAAGAATTTGAATTCATTCAGGATTTAATTGCTACGGGAATTATATACGTAGAAGAACAATATCAAAAAGCATGGGTATATAGTGAACGTAAAAGGGTCGATGGAGGATTAAAACAAATTTATGATTATCGCACAGCTCCCTATATAGACCCAGGCTATCCTGAGCCTGAGTTAGATCTCTTTCAAATTTCTCAAAATAAAAATCCAAAATCAATAAACCAAGAAAAAGTAGAGAAAGTTGAAATAGCTTGGGGCTTGCAGGAGAGACAAATAGAGAGTATTGAGAACGAAGGATTCATAGTAGAGGGAGTAATAAAACCACCAGTCTTGTCAAAAAAGAAAAAACGAGAACAAGACGACCTTTATAGAGCCCCTGAGCTACTTGCTGATCCAGAATTTCAAAAAGAGTTAGATAAAAAATATTCAAAAAGTCAAAAGAGAAGACTGAGAAAAAACAAAAATTCCAAAATCGTGAAATCCCCAGAATGGGAAAAAATTAGAACAATCGATCTCAAGGACATAGAAAAGTCTACCTACTATCAAATGATAAATAAACATACCAAGGACCCAGGGTGTATGATTACAGTAATTATAGGGAACAGCTTCGTCACACTCCAACTTGACACAGGAGCCTTACCCAATATAATTTCGGTACCCACAGTTGAAATTTTGCAACAGGTGGCCCCCAATAACATCCAATTATTTACTCTATCCGAAAAAATTCAACTCCGTCTGGCTGACAATGAAACCAAAATTACCTCCGAACAGTGCCTCGAAGTCCAAATGTATCTAGGCACTGAATTTTTTAGAATCCCATTTTACATAATAAAATCCAGTGAAAGTACCTTCATTCTGGGTAGGCTAACCATGGAATACTACAGAATGAAGATAGACTTTCCTGAGAGACTCCTAACTCACGAATCCGAATACTATAGACCATTTTTCATTTATTTCAACCCCCCTTCTGAGGCCAAAATTGCAACTGTGGGATTCATTAACACCCTGAAGCCTCAAGAAAATTCAAAAGATATAGGAAACCCAATTGAGGAAATGGGGCAAGACCCTCCTGAGATCCCTCTAGATCTTGACCCAGGATGGGAATACCCTAGCCTACTTGAGGAACCTCAATACACAACCCCCTTGATTGATGGAAATATCTACAGTTTTGAAAGACTAAAATATCGATATACACACCAAAATTATATCACAGATAAAATAGTGGAAGAAATGATGAAGGATAAAAAATTTGCAGATAGAATGGCACGTCAATTGCGTGATCCATACCTCAATCATCCCGACAGATCAGACTTCCTTGTTAAAGAAGGTCTAAATGGGGCACTTTGTGTATTCCCTGTATACTCTGGGTAAAAATTAAGCAAGATGCTCAATTTTCAAAATTTCCCAAAAACTAGATAATATGTAAATTTTGTAGATTTAGGAGACAGAGAATCCCAAGAAATCGATAAACAATCGATTCTTAAATGGATACATTTACAGGTAAGATTAGAATTTTTTTTAATTAATTAAATATACAAGCCTTTCGACAGTATTATATTTTAGCCTTAATTTGGTAATTTTTTTTAGAACTCTAAAATAATCTAGACTTATATCTCTATTTTTATTTTCAAAATCGATACGATAAAAAACCCATAAAAAACATAAAATCTAAAAAATAACAAAAAAAAAAAAAGAGATGTATCCAAGTGTTCAAAAGTATCCTTAACCAACAAAGTCGAATATTTTTTTTGAAAATTAAAAATCCATGTCATAAGATGTTCAATAGTTCGAAAAAATTCACTAAAAAATCCCAAAAAATAAAAAAACTATTGCACTCAAACCTGGCATTTGCCCCACAAATATAAGTAAATAACCAATAACACAAACCCATAGCCCAATAGGCCACTCGTAGCAGACTATGCCTCATAGATTCATGACATCTTTCAAAAAGCAATCAAATTTTTTTTTTACAAAATTTCAAAAATACAGGTGTTGTAGTTAAAAAACCTTTTTCTACATATGTCCCAAAAAACCAATAACTGCTACGACACATTTTCGGCAAAAACCATTTTCAAAAAACTTATTCCAAATCAAAATTTATTTCAATATTTTCCAAGAATTTTTTTTTTTTTTTATCCGAAAAAACTCTTTTGTAAATACCTAACTATGTCCCAAATCATCCAAAATTTATCTGTATAAAAATCCAAAAATCAAAATCCATATGATCCCAAGATTTGAAAATTTCTTTTAAGACTAAAAAATCAGTGTTGTAAAACCCAAATTTTGCCCTACGTATGCCCTAAAAACCAGCAACACTGATAATACAACATTATTTTCTTTTTTACCAAAAGCCCCTATAAAACTCAAAATCTAAATTCAAAACCTTTTCTGACATATGCCAGCATTATAAAAAACCAAATTTCCTTTCACATATGCCCTAAAAATCACAATACTGGCATTTTCCTCGAAATCAAAACTATTCGTTTTTCAATTCAAAATTTTATTTTTCTTTCCGAACCTATACCAGTGTGATAAAAACACAAATTTCAGTTTACATATGTCCCAAAAATCATAACACTGGTACCCCTTTTTCAAATCAAAATTCTTCTTTTGGATCAAAAAAATAAAAAACAAAAAGTTCAAATGAAAAATCCAAATTCAGTGTTGTGAAATCAAAAATCCCACAGAAAACACAACACTGAAGAAGGAATTTTCATTAGAAATTAATTTAAAAATTCATCTTTCAAAACATCCTAAAAACAAAATTTTTCTGAAAACTTCCAAAATCATTTTTTTTTAAAGGCTCAAAAGACACGTTACATGTCCAAATTGACGAGTCACTTCGTCTGGCGCCTGACGTGGGTTACAAAAACCTTTTCGAGAAAAAGTCATACATGTCACTTGTCTTCGGAGCTACTGGGATGAAAAACCAAAAATTTTTTTTTGAAAAAATCTTCAAAATCTTAAGGAATCAAAAATTTTTTTTTAACTGTCAATGTTGAAAAAATCCAAATTACATATGCCCTAAAAAATTACAACATTGATAGTACCATTTTTTTTTTTTTGAATAAAAATTCCCCCAATATCCAAAATTTCATGAAAATCCTGACCAAAATTTTTTCTCAATATTAACATTGCAAAAACCAAAATTTTACCACCATATGCCCTAAGTTAATGCAATGTTAGTATCAACCTTCTTCAAAAACCTAAAAATCAATACCAGTATTGAATACCCAAAATTCATTTTTACAAATATCCTAATTTCCATACTGGTACCCTTTTTCTTTCTTTTAATCTTCCCCCTTCTCTCTTCCGAATCCAAAACTCATTTTACCAGTGTTACAAAATTCAAACTTTCGCCATACATATGCACTAACCTCAACACTGATATAACACTCGAAAGAAAAATTAAAATCCCATACCAGTGTTGAAAATTCCAAATTTCACTTTATACATACCCTAACTCCAACACTGATAACCCTTGTCAAAAAATTGAAAATTCAAGATCACTAAAAAATTCCACCCTTGTTTTGAATCATTGAGATCTATTTGTTACGAGTCCTCAAAAACTAAAAAATTCAATCACCCGTCCAATTTAATCCTACATGAGGTCAGACTCATGTTGAAAAATTTTTTTTTTATTTCAAAAAAAAAACATAAAAATAGAATGGTTGCAAAACATTAATGCAATGAACTCAGGTTCTAACTAAATGGCATCATTCCAAATAGCTGAACATTGAGATCTCGTGGCATTAATTGCAACCATTCAGTATAAAAATGTTCAACGAACCATTTCTAAGAAAACATCCAGTCTTTTCCAAAACAAATACTCGTAACAATAACGTCGACCTACCCTAACTATAACTAAACAGACCACCTAACAGGAACGTATAACAAGCAGCTGGAACTCAAGGTTCATTCATAAAACTAGTTTTTATGAATGAAACGTTCACCCTCTTTTCTGTACGGTAGTCTGTGTACACACATATGTACATTGACCTTTCAGCTGAATGAAGTTAAGAGAACTGGTTACGAGCGTAAGAAAAAGGCATTCACCTTTCAATTATAGGTTAAAAGTTCAAAAAACCTTGCGAGAAAATATTTTCGGTGATAGTAATCAGATTAGCTTCGATGCATTTTCATGTCTGAATTTATTTTTCAAATCGATTCTGCTTGAAAAATTCATTTTTTCAATCAGGTGAGAGTTAGTATGTGAATGCATACTACCCTCAAACTCATCAAAATTCAGAATAGAATACTCAAGGTAGAATTTACTCGTAGGAAATAGTCAAAGTTCAACACAGAATGATTCAAAAATGATTTTAAACTTCAATTTTCAATTTTCCATTTTTCAAAATCACTTCTCTTCGAGATATTTTTTCAAAAATCAACTCAAAATTCATTTTTTCAGCCTAATACTAGGATCCTTCGAAGAGATAACTATTTGGCAACTTTCAAAATCCCAAAATTCAGTTCTCAAAAAATAAAAACAATTGCTTTCATCGTAAATATCCATTTTCAAAACTGTATTTCATTTTTCAGAATTCTAAATCAGCCCATTTTCGGATCTTTTGTTAAAAAATCAAACTAAAAACCACTTTAGTCATTCCAAAATTCAACCCTTTCGATAAAAAACTATTTGACAACGTTCAAAATTCAAAATTAATTAATTTAAAAATTCTAAAATACTTTTTTCATCGTAAAAATCCATTACCAAAATTTGATTCAAAGAATAAGCCCCTAAGGTGCTCATTTTTAGAAGATTTCTTCGAAATAGTCTGAAATGAACACCCCAAAAATTATAAAACCGTGTAAAATAATTCTTTCGATCATCCCCAATCATTTAGTGACCCTAGAAAAACTAAAAAATTCACTTTTCGAAAATTCAAAGTTAAAAAATTTAAAAAATAAAAATTTTTTGCAAAAAATGCATTTCAGGTGGTGAAAAACGTCACTGATCCGAAACGATCACGACCAATCAAAAGCTTGAACTTCGCGCACCCCCAATAGAACCAGTTTCGCAAAAACAAAACTGATAAAACTTTTTTATCAAATCACACTTCATAATTTCACCATTTGCGAATTGTTCTTTGATCTTTGCGAATTTCATACGATTAATTAAGTATTTTGAATGTTCTTTTAATCAAAAACTATTGAAAAAACCGGAAAAATGCCTTTAGTGTCACAAGTGCAAGAGAAGACTACGTCAACGATGTTTATATTTGAGAAGAAACGTAAGTAATATCATAATCTAAATCTCTCAGATCAAAATAGTGATCTTCATTTAAAGCAATTACTTTAAAAAAGATCGTACATTATTTTAGATCATCTACCTACGGATGAAATTAAGAGTAGAAGTATTCTTAGTCGCAAGGTAAACACGTATCCGGTTACCGACTCAGATGGAGGAAAGAGTGAGTGTAATAATCAGAAGTAATGAGAAAAAACAGAAAGAAAGTGACTTAAGATACTAAAGATTACATTTTATGTTTAGCATGGGTTACGAATCACCTAGTAACCAGAGACAATAAATGGTGGGCTTTATGCGTGAAACTCGGAGAGCCCAACCAATTTGAATGGAGAGGAATCACTCTTCATAAAGATAAAATTGTAGCGGTAGCCAAACGATAACGCGTCGCTGAAAAAGCTGCAAGCTAAATGTCAAAATTCTTTATGCTCTTAAATTTCTCAAATCGATTCGTTTTTCTTTATATATGAAATAGACATATAAGTTATCTTTTTTCCCTTTTATCAAAAATTGTAACCTTTGCCTTTGAGACTTACCTCGCAGTCAGGTAGCTTTTCAATAAGTTGAAAGACTACACACTCAGCGAATGATGGTGTCATTCCTGGGTGACTGACTGGGAGGTACTTCTCAAAGGTAAAGAAGTATTAATCTCAGCAATTAATATTTCAAAAGGTAAACTCATACATGAACGGGCATGTCACTGAGCAACAAAAATGATTAAACTAAAATGACCTACGTGATGGTTGGTGACCTCACGTAGATCTTAAATGAAGGAAGCTACTCTACGATCATAGTAACCTCCTTCAAAAATGATTTTCTTTATATTTTTTTTTACTTTGAAACTAATAAAATTTCTAGATCACCAAATGATTGACTGAAAAGAATAAAACTCGAACACTAAATTTTCCACCTTTTTTCAGTTTCAATCAACCTTCTGATTTTTCGGCCTTATGATCTAGAAATAAAAATCTCAAAAATCGATTCTGCTCAAAAAATTTGCATCGATCTAAAATACAACGTATTCTGGGCACTTTGGCTAAATTTTTGGCAATAATATTCAAAATTCGATCGATGTTAAATGCACTTTGCCAAAACAAATATTTTTTTAAAATTTTTTTAGTTTTTTACAAAAATTCCCGCTAACGAATAGAAAAATGTACAGCGCCGCGTGTAGTATTATTCTTCTTTCTCCTTCTTTCTTTTTCAATTTATAACTTTTCTTTAATTTTTTTAATTTTAACGATGGTGTCGTTAGAAGTAGAAAAAATTGTATTGCGCCGCGATGTAATTAGCAAATTCGATGGTGTCGAATTTGGAGTTTCTATCTTCTACTTATATTGCACCGCATGATGTAATTTTTTTTTCTCTTTAAATTTCAACGATGTCAAATGTATCTATGTTGCGCCGCGTATATCATTTTTCGTTCAAAGTCTTCAATTTTTTTTAAATTTTTTTCTTGATGATGGTGTCAACAAGAATAAATTGTATCTTTATAATGTCACAAATTCGATGATGTCGAATCAGGTGTTCCGGTGAAAAATTTGATTTCTTAATTATATTCTAATTTTTTCTTTTTCAACTATCTGTTCTTATTTCTTCATTATACCTTCAAATCTAACTCAAACTTCAACAAAATTATTCATGGCCCAAAAATTTTATTCAGTTTCCATTTTTTTTTTTTTTTTTTTTTTTTACCTTGGCATAAAAATCAAAAATTACAGTAAAACATAAAATACAAAAATACAAAAGAACAGTGAATGAGGAGAAATGAAGAAAATTTTCTTTTTTAGTCACGATCACACATAATCAGTCAATTATGAGCAATATGGACAGCCTCGATCCTAAAAACAGAAAGCAATGCACAAAAGTTGATCGAGTAAAAGTGTGAAAAATGATTGATAAAAAGAAGAATGAGAAAATTGAGTATTTACCTGAAAAGTGATCGACGAATGACTTCAGCACTTTAGCTCTAAAAGTTCGAAAAATCAGTAAAAGTGACTCTTTTTTTTCTCGAATGAATGTTCAAACGAATAAAACCTATAAACAAAAATAAAGCGAATGAGGAAAGAAATAACTCAGAGTTCTGAGTAAAGTATGAGGAAAATCAATACTTAGCTTAGAATTTCCAGCTGCTAAAAACAGGAACCAAATAACTAAAATTGATTAGTTAAGGAAACTTGATTAATTAATTAATTAACTAACTAATAAATAACATATAGTTTTTCTAAAAATAGGAAAAATATAGAAATAACTAACTAATAAAATCAACAAAAGGATACTTTTGATACACATTTTGTGGAACTCTGTCAAAATTCCATCAAAACCAAAAAACTGTCGAAAATCATTTCTGAAACAAAATAAAAATACCACAAAAAATTAGTTATACATAAAAAAGGCTACAAAATACACATACAAATAAATAACTAAAACTACCAACTATATCAAAATTAGTACCTAAAAATAAATCAAAAATTCAAAATTTTTACTTTCGATTCAAAATTTCACAAAAATGGCAACGTCAACAAGCACTCGATCGCAACGTTGCCAATAATACATAGTTGTACCCTTTTGGCAAAATAAAACAACTACCAAAAATGATTTTTTTTTTTCTCTCAACTTTCTTACTTTTTTCCCTTCCCCCCATACCTTCCTTACCCCCACTTTGGCATAACAAGAAGGAAGGTCAATTTTACGACAAAAATAATTCTTTTTAAAATCATACTAATTAAAGATGGTAATTTTCTCTGATTTCTGTTCACAGTTTAATACGTATAATATCCAGGTGATATTAGATAACGAGAACTCGAGTAAATATCAGCTTTAATTCAAGACGAGTAAGAAAAGATCCAAAAGTAAAATCCAAATTTTTTTTTAGAATATTTCACTAATTTTGTCGTGTGTATTTTTGTGTGTTTTTTGTGTGTCCTAACCAAAATGTTTCAGAAAGAAGAAGAAATGAGTCGATATAGAACGATTTGTGCAAAATGTGGCGAACCACTGTTCCCATTCACGCAATTCAATCAGCTCCATATATCGGTTTGTCATCACGTTTATCATCAACAGTGTGTCAACAGATTTATTCAGGCAGCTCCGCACCGAAACCCTCGAATGGACCGTTGTGCACACCCAGGATGTACCCGTTCCCTGGCGGCAACCGATTTCTCAAAGATCAATTTCGCGTATAATACATACGAACCGCTACAGCCGGCTCCGCCTCCGCCCGAACGGCAGATCCAGCCGCAGGTAGATCAAACCGAATTCGACATGGTAAACGACATGAACCGACAACTGGAGGCAAGAATCGTGGCAATGGATGAAGAAATAAACAGCCTAAAAATTCGATTACTCGATGCTGTAGACGAGACCGCGAGGACTACCGAAAAATACAACCGTCTAATAAACCAGCGAATCAATCGACTAACTTCATCTGAATTTTTCAAAAACTTCGCTCCACCGAACACAGCTCCAATTCAGCATCCATCTCAATGGAATACCATCCAAATGCCGATTCGACACAGTTTCCATTTCGACAGAGACCAGCCACCTTTTGAAACATCCGGTCCCAGTGGAATGTCAACCCAATTTCGACCAACCCCCCCGCAACCGCAGCCCCGCCGAGAACCATCTACTCGCGACACTTCGAGCGACAACGCAGGCAGCAAACGAGGGAGAGAAAGCCCATCTACCGATAACAGCACCGATAACTACCAACAACCACCCTCCCCCCGCCGTTCAAAGAAGAAATCAAAATCGAACAAAAACCCCCAACCACAACCGAAGCAGATTAAAGGGACGCCGGGAAATAAAGGGAATTACCACAACCGCTACCGCAAGCGTTGGGGTACCGAGTCCACCGAATTGAAACCCTATTATCCGATGAATTCCTACCCACACGATTTTACGGCAGCCGGATACCAAATGGGTGAAAACAAATATGTTGGCGCTTGGTTCGCGTATGATATCTTATTAATGGGCGACGGACACATGGCTTCTTTGGTTCGATTCCTTGGAAAAGATAAAAAATACAAAAAATATCTCGACAACGACATGTACAGAAGAGATCTGCTCCTGAAAGATTTAGCTGCCTACCTCAGTGAATTCGACAAAGAAGAAGGTTTTCCAAAAAGAGTAATGCTGTCCATCGGGAATTTTGATGTTCACGAGGGAACAGGATTCCAAGAATTCAAAAACCAACTCAGCGAGCTGACAACGACTCTTCAAAACCTTGGAGCAACCGAAATAATCCTCGCACCACTTCTTCCCCTTCCCCCTCGATCAAATTACCTGCATACGCATGAAAATATCACGAGGGCCTTAGATACCAACTGGGAAGCGGAATTCAACATAACGATGACAAATATCGCAAACCTATTTGAAGACATGCACAATGGTCATGCCTATTATGACGAATGCGGGCCATATTACGACGACGAAGACTACAGAGAAATTGCCAATCGAATACACGAACGGTTTATTCCACCACTGCAACCTCGTCCCTCTGCCCTTCGTGCAGCGCAGGCCGCAGCACAAGCTGCAGAGAACGCCGCAAACCAAGAACAAAATGCCCAGGCTGCAGGAACCGAACGAATGCAAGAAGATGAGCCAGCCTCCACTTCTACCAACGATACGACCAACGACTCCGCAAATACGATCGTAGGCAACTCTTCAATCACCACAACCCCAACTCACATCTTTTCGTCGCAGCAAGTTGGCAACGCCATCATCACCGTGGTAAAATCGATCAAAGCCAACGAAGAAGAGAAAAAGCGCGAGGAATTCATTAAAAACCGCCAATCGCAGCAGCAAAAAGAAGCTGAAATCGAGCGAGAAGAAAATCAGCGACTACAACAGCATACAGCTGATATCGAAGCTTTCGTCGATTCTGTCAACAAGGGTGATGTCAATGACATTTATCTTCAAACAGAGGTCTTCGATCAACTTTGCAAGAAAAACATGGCAAAAAATCCTCGACCAACCTGCTCGACACCTCAACCGTCACCCACCATCCCAGACGTGTCCAACTTATCGGTAAATTCACCTGATAAAGCTTCATCCGTACAGCAGCAGCAGCAGACGCAAGATGCGTCTGATACTTCTCAAACGGATGAAAATATCTCAGAACCCAGCACAGCATCAACATGGCTGGAGTCAATCAACGAAGGAGATGAATTCGAGGAAGCTGCCAGTCACGTTCTCGATTTAATCGAAAATCCACCTGAGACCCCCCATGTCGATATCGATGAAAATAAAAAACCCGACGATGACGCTGAAAAGCAAAAATCCCTCGACTAAAAACAAGTTGTATTGTATCGATTTTTTTTTTAATTTAGTTTATTTCTATGTCTAATTAGGACAATATTTTATTTTTTATAATTTCATTTTTCGTTTGTAACGAATCGTATTTTTTAGTTAAACTAATTTTTTAGCCAAAAAATTGATGTTTTTTGTTAATATTTTTCTTTATACAGGACTTTTGTTAATAATAATAAACATATTTTGTTTTTTAATAAACAGCAAAGCAGTATTAGAAGGAACCAGAATCTATTATTTCATTTCATCACCTCACCAGCCTATCGACCATATTTTGGAATTTTCAAAAAAGAACCTTTTGTATATGCAAAAGCAAAATTTTGATTATTTTCGGAATTTTCTCTTTTCAAATTTTTAGCATTTTAGCAGACTTTAAGAATAATTGTTCTTACAGCTTTCAACAGAGACAGATACATCTCAGTCAAAATTCTAAATCTAATTCTAAATTAATATACGATAAACTAAAATAGAAGTAATACGGTGTACTAACCTTGAGTATTTTCGCAGATCAAAACCAATCATTTATACAAGTATATGCTTGTAACACGATCGCAGCAGGCTCAACGTTATGACTCATACGACTCAATCTCCAAATATTGCATCCTGAAATAAATAAAATATTAATATTCAACATCAATTTTACAATTATCATTATACAAAACTACCACCTAAGCATAAAAAATGCACTGATTGTATATCTACATGAATGTATAGATATGTCATAGAAAAACATTTCCTCTTAAATTTTTTTTTACTACTGACACTGCACCATATGTAAGATGTACAAACTATCGAATAATTTTATCAAAATCAAGATTAAGTGTTTTGTATACATACCACTTTATTTTATATTTTTTTTTTCTCTTTTTGATATTTTCTAATTTTTTTTTGATTTTCTTTTAACATCCAAAATTTTCCCAATCCATTCAAGTCAACCGCGAAAAATTTGTAACCGTTTTTTCCCAAAAATTTTTTTTTTTTTCAAATTTTTTCAAAAATTTCCATATTTCCTTTAATTTTCTTTTTTTTTGACCCTTTTGAATTATGTATTCTTTATATTTTTAAGCATCAACAAGCATATGCTTGAATATGCTGATAACTCATATGTCCCACTTTTCTCTTAAAACCT
Organism: Planococcus citri; assembly: GCF_950023065.1. Lineage (NCBI taxonomy): Eukaryota > Metazoa > Arthropoda > Insecta > Hemiptera > Pseudococcidae > Planococcus > Planococcus citri. The sequence goes on along the minus strand of NC_088679.1, from coordinate 29,093,205 downwards.
TTTTTTTTAACCAAAAGTTCAAAATTATTTCTTAAGTTGTACATCTACTTATTTACAAATATTGTGTACTTAAGCTATCTCTCTCGTTGACATCGTTCACTCAAGTATCCGCTCAATAGCACATTTAACGTAAAATTTTTTTTTCACCTGCAAAACATCTTCAAAATTTTCATTTTTTCCGCGATTATTTTTTCAAATTTTCATTCTCTTCTTTCTTCATATCTGAAACAAAAAAGCAAAACAATTTTCGATTAGTAACAAAATTCAAACAAAAAACAATAGCTATACTAAAATTGTAACGTAAAACATACAATACCATCAATTTCTTCATTATGCAGGAACCTTAAATTTTCTAAAGAACACAAAAATAACAATAGTTTAAAGATCACACATCACTACATGACTTACCCAGTTTGCAGTGCGAACACTGACCTACAGTGATTAGTTCCACCTAGGTAAAGAGCTTCGCACGATTCACCCATTATAAGAGCATCATCAATCTTCTTAAAATAACCCCATTCTTTAATTTTTCCAAATTTTTCCAACTTTCAAAATTTTTTCTCTCAAAAACTAAGCAAGTTCCATCTTTTGCATATTACCTCCAAAGTCTATCTTTTCGATCCTGTCGTGTTTTGACTATTCCATTTGATCCTTCTTGGGCATTGATTGCTCAATAGTGTTCCATCTTCACCAAGTTGTGCACGTTGGGTTAATGAATGTTCAGGAACTCAAATGTCATAATCACTTCACCATTGAAATTTCACGCCTCCGACCCACATTTGGCAATTTTTTTTTTTAATATATAAAATTCCTTTACTCCAAATTAGTCTGCAGCTTAATGCAGCAAAGTACGGAGGGGCAGTGGTAGGATGCTTATCATTAGATCAGATAGGGAAGGAGGGGTGCAGGGAGTTGGACCACGCAGCATCCTTTTTTCATGATCCGTTCTTCACTTCCTTAGCTGCTCATCGGGAGCAAAGTACGAAGGGGCATATGTCAGGGACAAGCGTGGCCCAACTGCCTAGCAGTTATTTCCATATGTACCACCATAGGGTGTACTATGAGCTGTCTTCCTATAGGGATGGCTGAGCCGAATCCCTTCGATTACGTGTTAACTGCTATATGATCATATGCATATGTGCACATACACACACACACACAGACGATCATTATAAAAACATGACGTCATATATTGGTAATCGGTTGCGCATCGCGCATGTTAGGATAGCCAGTTACCCCTTTATACCTCGTCTACAACCCTATCCGTTAGATCCTCCCTTATTTGTAGGGTAGTGGGGACTGCTATGTTCGCGAGGGATGCTGGCATCAACCAAGCATCTCGCGAAATCCAAGCTCTTTACTTAGCGTCGGAATCTCGAGCTCCCTGGTGCTTCGTCCAAGTGATGTGTCGATCTCATCGTCATGATCAAATAATAAACGCACAGGCCTATGTCTGTGTCTTTCTATTTCTAATTGTACCACTTATAAGCGTGGAAATTTACGGTGTATTCCTTATACCAAAGTAGCTTATATGGCGGTATAAGGAATATTACTTTTATTAATTCTCTTTAAACGGTTTAAATTACACTACATAATGACTCGAATAACTCTAAAAAATAGTATCAATAACTCTTTAACTTTTTACTTTAACGTAACCGGAATAACATCGCGAATAACTCTTTACATATCGTCGCGTATAATTGTGAACGGAGAGACGATATAACTGGTAACAGTGTCCGTAAGTAACTAAATATGCATAAATCCCCTTAGAACTAGCATGATTATTTTATGATTCGAACCCTTATAATTATTATGCTATTTTATGTGTATTTTCTCTGGAATCACATATTTGTGTGATTGCCATGATTTTCACCTTGTGTTGTATCTTACATCGAATTAGACATACTCAGTACACCTTACGAGTTTTGGTTTATTTCTAGTAATATACTCACTTTCTATATACGATACAAGGCGGATTGGAATTACCTAATGTCCGAATTAGAGCTAGCCAGGACAGCGCCAATATTCCCCACTTAAGGAATAATTACGGGCGTCTCACTTATAGAAAGATTCTAACCATTTCTCTCTATACCATTAATTCCTATCCTACTTATATCAAACTCATACGGCCATTTTGATACTTCTTGAAAATGACTGACCAAGTCTCCACAAATCATAGGTGCATGTAAAGGGGAAATTTTCACCTTTTTCCATCATTCACAAAATGCCGTACTCAACTCATACGGCCATTTTGATATTTCTTGAAAATCACTGACCAAGTCTCCTAAAATCATAGGTGCTTGTAAAGAGGAAATTTTCACCTTTTTCCATCATTCACAAAATGCCGTACTCAACTCATACGGCCATTTTGATATTTCTTGAAAATCACTGACCAAGTCTCCACAAATCATAGGTGCTTGTAAAGGGGAAATTTTCACCTTTTTCCATCATTCACAAAATGCCGTACTCAACTCATACGGCCATTTTGATATTTCTTGAAAATCACTGACCAAGTCTCCTAAAATCATAGGTGCTTGTAAAGAGGAAATTTTCACCTTTTTCCATCATTCACAAAATGCCGTACTCAACTCATACGGCCATTTTGATATTTCTTGAAAATCACTGACCAAGTCTCCACAAATCATAGGTGCTTGGTAAGTGGAAATTTTCACCTTTTTCCATCAATCACAAAATGCCGTACTCAACTCATACGGCCATTTTGATATTTCTTGACCAAGTCTCCACAAATCATAGGTGCTTGGTAAGTGGAAATTTTCACCTTTTTCCATCATTCACAAAATGCCGTACTCAACTCATACGGCCATTTTGATATTTCTTGAAAATGACTGACCAAGTCTCCACAAATCATAGGTGCTTGTAAAGAGGAAATTTTCACCTTTTTCCATCATTCACAAAATGCCGTACTCAACTCATACGGCCATTTTGATATTTCTTGAAAATCACTGACCAAGTCTCCACAAATCATAGGTGCTTGGTAAGTGGAAATTTTCACCTTTTTCCATCATTCACAAAATGCCGTACTCAACTCATACGGCCATTTTGATATTTCTTGAAAATCACTGACCAAGTCTCCACAAATCATTGGTGCTTGTAAAGGGGAAATTTTCACCTTTTTCCATCATTCACAAAATGCCGTACTCAACTCATACGGCCATTTTGATATTTCTTGATCAAGTCTCCACAAATATAGGTGCTTGTAAAGGGGAAATTTTCACCTTTTTCCATCATTCACAAAATGCCGTACTCAACTCATACGGCCATTTTGATATTTCTTGAAAATCACTGACCAAGTCTCCACAAATCATAGGTGCTTGGTAAGTGGAAATTTTCACCTTTTTCCATCATTCACAAAATGCCGTACTCAACTCATACGGCCATTTTGATATTTCTTGAAAGTCACTGACCAAGTCTCCACAAATCATAGGTGCTTGAGAAGTGGAAATTTTCACCTTTTTCCATCATTCACAAAATGCCGTACTCAACTCATACGGCCATTTTGATATTTCTTGAAAATCACTGACCAAGTCTCCACAAATCATAGGTGCTTGGTAAGTGGAAATTTTCACCTTTTTCCATCATTCACAAAATGCCGTACTCAACTCATACGGCCATTTTGATATTTCTTGAAAATCACTGACCAAGTCTCCACAAATCATAGGTGCTTGATAAGTGGAAATTTTCACCTTTTTCCATCATTCACAAAATGCCGTACTCAACTCATACGGCCATTTTGATATTTCTTGAAAATCACTGACCAAGTCTCCACAAATCATAGGTGCTTGGTAAGTGGAAATTTTCACCTTTTCCCATCACTCACAAAATGCCGTACTCAACTCATACGGCCATTTTGATATTTCTTGAAAATCACTGACCAAGTCTCCACAAATCATAGGTGCTTGGTAAGTGGAAATTTTCACCTTTTTCCATCATTCACAAAATGCCCTACTCAACTCATACGGCCATTTTGATATTTCTTGAAAATCACTGACCAAGTCTCCACAAATCATAAGTGCTTGGTAAGTGGAAATTTTCACCTTTTTCCATCATTCACAAAATGCCGTACTCAACTCATACGGCCATTTTGATATTTCTTGACCAAGTCTCCACAAATCATAGGTGCTTGGTAAGTGGAAATTTTCACCTTTTTCCATCATTCACAAAATGCCGTACTCAACTCATACGGCCATTTTGATATTTCTTGAAAATCACTGACCAAGTCTCCACAAATCATAGGTGCTTGGTAAGTGGAAATTTTCACCTTTTTCCATCATTCACAAAATGCCGTACTCAACTCATATGGCCATTTTGATATTTCTTGACCAAGTCTCCACAGATCATAGGTGCTTGGTAAGTGGAAATTTTCACCTTTTTCCATCATTCACAAAATGCCGTACTCAACTCATACGGCCATTTTGATATTTCTTGAAAATCACTGACCAAGTCTCCACCAATCATAGGTGCTTGTAAAGGGGAAATTTTCACCTTTTTCCATTATTCAAAAAATGCCGTACTCAACTCATACGGACATTTTGATATTTCTTGAAAATCACTGACCAAGTCTCCACAAATCATAGGTGCTTGTAAAGAGGAAATTTTCACCTTTTTCCATCATTCACAAAATGCCGTACTCAACTCATACGGCCATTTTGATATTTCTTGAAAATCACTGACCAAGTCTCCACAAATCATAGGTGCTTGGTAAGTGGAAATTTTCACCTTTTTCCATCATTCACAAAATGCCGTACTCAACTCATACGGCCATTTTGATATTTCTTGAAAATCACTGACCAAGTCTCCACAAATCATAGGTGCTTGGTAAGTGGAAATTTTCACCTTTTTCCATCATTCACAAAATGCCGTACTCAACTCATACGGCCATTTTGATATTTCTTGAAAGTCACTGACCAAGTCTCCACAAATCATAGGTGCTTGAGAAGTGGAAATTTTCACCTTTTTCCATCATTCACAAAATGCCGTACTCAACTCATACGGCCATTTTGATATTTCTTGAAAATCATTGACCAAGTCTCCACAAATCATAGGTGCTTGGTAAGTGGAAATTTTCACCTTTTTCCATCATTCACAAAATGCCGTACTCAACTCATACGGCCATTTTGATATTTCTTGAAAATGACTGACCAAGTCTCCACAAATCATAGGTGCTTGTAAAGGGGAAATTTTCACCTTTTTCCATCATTCACAAAATGCCGTACTCAACTCATACGGCCATTTTGATATTTCTTGAAAATCACTGACCAAGTCTCCTAAAATCATAGGTGCTTGTAAAGAGGAAATTTTCACCTTTTTCCATCATTCACAAAATGCCGTACTCAACTCATACGGCCATTTTGATATTTCTTGAAAATCACTGACCAAGTCTCCACAAATCATAGGTGCTTGGTAAGTGGAAATTTTCACCTTTTTCCATCAATCACAAAATGCCGTACTCAACTCATACGGCCATTTTGATATTTCTTGACCAAGTCTCCACAAATCATAGGTGCTTGGTAAGTGGAAATTTTCACCTTTTTCCATCATTCACAAAATGCCGTACTCAACTCATACGGCCATTTTGATATTTCTTGAAAATGACTGACCAAGTCTCCACAAATCATAGGTGCTTGTAAAGAGGAAATTTTCACTTTTTTCCATCATTTACAAAATGCCGTACTCAACTCATACGGCCATTTTGATATTTCTTGAAAATCACTGACCAAGTCTCCACAAATCATAGGTGCTTGGTAAGTGGAAATTTTCACCTTTTTCCATCATTCACAAAATGCCGTACTCAACTCATACGGCCATTTTGATATTTCTTGAAAATCACTGACCAAGTCTCCACAAATCATAGGTGCTTGGTAAGTGGAAATTTTCCCTTTTTCCATCATTCACAAAATGCCGTACTCAACTCATACGGCCATTTTGATATTTCTTGACCAAGTCTCCACAAATCATAGGCGCTTGGTAAGTGGAAATTTTCACCTTTTTCCATCATTCACAAAATGCCGTACTCAACTCATACGGCCATTTTGATATTTCTTGAAAATGACTGACCAAGTCTCCACAAATCATAGGTGCTTGTAAAGAGGAAATTTTCACCTTTTTCCATCATTCACAAAATGCCGTACTCAACTCATACGGCCATTTTGATATTTCTTGAAAATCACTGACCAAGTCTCCACAAATCATAGGTGCTTGGTAAGTGGAAATTTTCACCTTTTTCCATCATTCACAAAATGCCGTACTCAACTCATACGGCCATTTTGATATTTCTTGAAAATCACTGACCAAGTCTCCACAAATCATAGGTGCTTGGTAAGTGGAAATTTTCACCTTTTTCCATCATTCACAAAATGCCGTACTCAACTCATACGGCGATTTTGATATTTCTTGAAAGTCACTGACCAAGTCTCCACAAATCATAGGTGCTTGAGAAGTGGAAATTTTCACCTTTTTCCATCATTCACAAAATGCCGTACTCAACTCATACGGCCATTTTGATATTTCTTGAAAATCACTGACCAAGTCTCCACAAATCATAGGTGCTTGGTAAGTGGAAATTTTCACCTTTTTCCATCATTCACAAAATGCCGTACTCAACTCATACGGCCATTTTGATATTTCTTGAAAATCACTGACCAAGTCTCCACAAATCATAGGTGCTTGATAAGTGGAAATTTTCACCTTTTTCCATCATTCACAAAATGCCGTACTCAACTCATACGGCCATTTTGATATTTCTTGAAAATCACTGACCAAGTCTCCACAAATCATAGGTGCTTGGTAAGTGGAAATTTTCACCTTTTCCCATCACTCACAAAATGCCGTACTCAACTCATACGGCCATTTTGATATTTCTTGAAAATCACTGACCAAGTCTCCACAAATCATAGGTGCTTGGTAAGTGGAAATTTTCACCTTTTTCCATCATTCACAAAATGCCGTACTCAACTCATACGGCCATTTTGATATTTCTTGAAAATGACTGACCAAGTCTCCACAAATCATAGGTGCTTGTAAAGAGGAAATTTTCACCTTTTTCCATCATTCACAAAATGCCGTACTCAACTCGTACGGCCATTTTGATATTTCTTGAAAATCACTGACCAAGTCTCCACAAATCATAGGTGCTTGGTAAGTGGAAATTTTCACCTTTTTCCATCATTCACAAAATGCCGTACTCAACTCATACGGCCATTTTGATATTTCTTGAAAATCACTGACCAAGTCTCCACAAATCATAGGTGCTTGTAAAGGGGAAATTTTCACCTTTTTCCATCATTCACAAAATGCCGTACTCAACTCATACGGCCATTTTGATATTTCTTGAAAATCACAGACCAAGTCTCCACAAATCATAGGTGCTTGTAAAGGGGAAATTTTCACCTTTTTCCATCATTCACAAAATGCCGTACTCAACTCATACGGCCATTTTGAAATTTCTTGTCCAAGTCTCCACAAATTATAGGTGCTTGTAAAGGGGAAATTTTCACCTTTTTCCATCATTCATAAAATGCCGTACTCAACTCATACGGCCATTTTGATATTTCTTGAAAATCACTGACCAAGTCTCCACAAATCATAGGTGCTTGGTAAGTGGAAATTTTCACCTTTTTCCATCATTCACAAAATGCCGTACTCAACTCATACGGCCATTTTGATATTTCTTGAAAATCACTGACCAAGTCTCCACAAATCATAGGTGCTTGATAAGTGGAAATTTTCACCTTTTTCCATCATTCACAAAATGCCGTACTCAACTCATACGGCCATTTTGATATTTCTTGAAAATCACTGACCAAGTCTCCACAAATCATAGGTGCTTGGTAAGTGGAAATTTTCACCTTTTCCCATCACTCACAAAATGCCGTACTCAACTCATACGGCCATTTTGATATTTCTTGAAAATCACTGACCAAGTCTCCACAAATCATAGGTGCTTGGTAAGTGGAAATTTTCACCTTTTTCCATCATTTACAAAATGCCCTACTCAACTCATACGGCCATTTTGATATTTCTTGAAAATCACTGACCAAGTCTCCACAAATCATAGGTGCTTGGTAAGTGGAAATTTTCACCTTTTTCCATCATTCACAAAATGCCGTACTCAACTCATATGGCCATTTTGATATTTCTTGACCAAGTCTCCACAAATCATAGGTGCTTGGTAAGTGGAAATTTTCACCTTTTTCCATCATTCACAAAATGCCGTACTCAACTCATACGGCCATTTTGATATTTCTTGAAAATGACTGACCAAGTCTCCACAAATCATAGGTGCTTGTAAAGAGGAAATTTTCACCTTTTTCCATCATTCACAAAATGCTGTACTCAACTCATACGGCCATTTTGATATTTCTTGAAAATCACTGACCAAGTCTCCACAAATCATAGGTGCTTGGTAAGTGGAAATTTTCACCTTTTTCCATCATTCACAAAATGCCGTACTCAACTCATACGGCCATTTTGATATTTCTTGAAAATCACTGACCAAGTCTCCACAAATCATAGGTGCTTGGTAAGTGGAAATTTTCACCTTTTTCCATCATTCACAAAATGCCGTACTCAACTCATACGGCCATTTTGATATTTCTTGACCAAGTCTCCACAAATCATAGGTGCTTGGTAAGTGGAAATTTTCACCTTTTTCCATCATTCACAAAATGCCTTACTCAACTCATACGGCCATTTTGATACTTCTTGAAAATGACTGACCAAGTCTCCACAAATCATAGGTGCTTGGTAAGTGGAAATTTTCACCTTTTTCCATCATTCACAAAATGCCGTACTCAACTCATACGGCCATTTTGATATTTCTTGAAAATCACTGACCAAGTCTCCACAAATCATTGGTGCTTGTAAAGGGGAAATTTTCACCTTTTTCCATCATTCACAAAATGCCGTACTCAACTCATACGGCCATTTTGATATTTCTTGATCAAGTCTCCACAAATTATAGGTGCTTGTAAAGTGGAAATTTTCACCTTTTTCCATCATTCACAAAATGCCGTACTCAACTCATACGGCCATTTTGATATTTCTTGAAAATCACTGACCAAGTCTCCACAAATCATAGGTGCTTGGTAAGTGGAAATTTTCACCTTTTCCCATCATTCACAAAATGCCGTACTCAACTCATACGGCCATTTTGATATTTCTTGAAAATCACTGACCAAGTCTCCACAAATCATAGGTGCTTGTAAAGGGGAAATTTTCACCTTTTTCCATCATTCACAAAATGCCGTACTCAACTCATACGGACATTTTGATATTTCTTGAAAATCACAGACCAAGTCTCCACAAATCATAGGTGCTTGGTAAGTGGAAATTTTCACCTTTTTCCATCAATCACAAAATGCCGTACTCAACTCATATGGCCATTTTGATATTTCTTGACCAAGTCTCCACAAATCATAGGTGCTTGGTAAGTGGAAATTTTCACCTTTTTCCATCATTCACAAAATGCCGTACTCAACTCATACGGCCATTTTGATATTTCTTGAAAATGACTGACCAAGTCTCCACAAATCATAGGTGCTTGTAAAGGGGAAATTTTCACCTTTTTCCATCATTCACAAAATGCCGTACTCAACTCATACGGCCATTTTGATATTTCTTGAAAATCACTGACCAAGTCTCCACAAATCATAGGTGCTTGATAAGTGGAAATTTTCACCTTTTCCCATCACTCACAAAATGCCGTACTCAACTCATACGGCCATTTTGATATTTCTTGAAAATCACAGACCAAGTCTCCACAAATCATAGGTGCTTGTAAAGGGGAAATTTTCACCTTTTTCCATCATTCACAAAATGCCGTACTCAACTCATACGGACATTTTGATATTTCTTGAAAATCACTGACCAAGTCTCCACAAATCATAGGTGCTTGGTAAGTGGAAATTTTCCCTTTTTCCATCATTCACAAAATGCCGTACTCAACTCATACGGCCATTTTGATATTTCTTGAAAATCACTGACCAAGTCTCCACAAATCATAGGTGCTTGTAAAGGGGAGATTTTCACCTTTTTCCATCATTCACAAAATGCCGTACTCAACTCATACGGCCATTTTGATATTTCTTGAAAATGACTGACCAAGTCTCCACAAATCATAGGTGCTTGGTAAGTGGAAATTTTCCCTTTTTCCATCATTCACAAAATGCCGTACTCAACTCATAAGGCCATTTTGATATTTCTTGAAAATCACAGACCAAGTCTCCACAAATCATAGGTGCTTGTAAAGGGGAGATTTTCACCTTTTTCCATCATTCACAAAATGCCGCACTCAACTCATACGGCCATTTTGATATTTCTTGAAAATGACTGACCAAGTCTCCACAAATCATAGGTGCTTGGTAAGTGGAAATTTTCACCTTTTTCCATCATTCACAAAATGCCGTACTCAACTCATACGGCCATTTTGATATTTCTTGAAAATCACTGACCAAGTCTCCACAAATCATAGGTGCTTGTAAAGGGGAGATTTTCACCTTTTTCCATCATTCACAAAATGCCGTACTCAACTCATGCGGCCATTTTGATATTTCTTGAAAATGACTGACCAAGTCTCCACAAATCATAGGTGCTTGTAAAGGGGAAATTTTCACCTTTTTCCATCATTCACAAAATGCCGTACTCAACTCATACGGCCATTTTGATATTTCTTGAAAATCACTGACCAAGTCTCCACAAATCATAGGTGCTTGGTAAGTGGAAATTTTCACCTTTTTCCATCATTCACAAAATGCCGTACTCAACTCATAGGGCCATTTTGATATTTCTTGAAAATGACTGACCAAGTCTCCACAAATCATAGGTGCTTGGTAAGTGGAAATTTTCACCTTTTTCCATCATTCACAAAATGCCGTACTCAACTCATACGACCATTTTGATATTTCTTGAAAATCACTGACCAAGTCTCCACAAATCATAGGTGCTTGGTAAGTGGAAATTTTCACCTTTTTCCATCATTCACAAAATGCCGTACTCAACTCATACGGCCATTTTGATATTTCTTGACCAAGTCTCCACAAATCATAGGTGCTTGTAAAGGGGAAATTTTCACCTTTTTCCATCATTCACAAAATGCCGTACTCAACTCATACGGCCATTTTGATATTTCTTGAAAATCACTGACCAAGTCTCCTAAAATCATAGGTGCTTGTAAAGAGGAAATTTTCACCTTTTTCCATCATTCACAAAATGCCCTACTCAACTCATACGGCCATTTTGATATTTCTTGAAAATGACTGACCAAGTCTCCACAAATCATAGGTGCTTGGTAAGTGGAAATTTTCACCTTTTTCCATCATTCACAAAATGCCGTACTCAACTCATACGGCCATTTTGATATTTCTTGAAAATCACTGACCAAGTCTCCACAAATCATTGGTGCTTGTAAAGGGGAAATTTTCACCTTTTTCCATCATTCACAAAATGCCGTACTCAACTCATACGGCCATTTTGATATTTCTTGATCAAGTCTCCACAAATTATAGGTGCTTGTAAAGTGGAAATTTTCACCTTTTTCCATCATTCACAAAATGCCGTACTCAACTCATAGGGCCATTTTGATATTTCTTGAAAATCACTGACCAAGTCTCCACAAATCATAGGTGCTTGGTAAGTGGAAATTTTCACCTTTTCCCATCATTCACAAAATGCCGTACTCAACTCATACGGCCATTTTGATATTTCTTGAAAATCACTGACCAAGTCTCCACAAATCATAGGTGCTTGTAAAGGGGAAATTTTCACCTTTTTCCATCATTCACAAAATGCCGTACTCAACTCATACGGACATTTTGATATTTCTTGAAAATCACAGACCAAGTCTCCACAAATCATAGGTGCTTGGTAAGTGGAAATTTTCACCTTTTTCCATCAATCACAAAATGCCGTACTCAACTCATATGGCCATTTTGATATTTCTTGACCAAGTCTCCACAAATCATAGGTGCTTGGTAAGTGGAAATTTTCACCTTTTTCCATCATTCACAAAATGCCGTACTCAACTCATACGGCCATTTTGATATTTCTTGAAAATGACTGACCAAGTCTCCACAAATCATAGGTGCTTGTAAAGGGGAAATTTTCACCTTTTTCCATCATTCACAAAATGCCGTACTCAACTCATACGGCCATTTTGATATTTCTTGAAAATCACTGACCAAGTCTCCACAAATCATAGGTGCTTGGTAAGTGGAAATTTTCACCTTTTCCCATCACTCACAAAATGCCGTACTCAACTCATACGGCCATTTTGATATTTCTTGAAAATCACAGACCAAGTCTCCACAAATCATAGGTGCTTGTAAAGGGGAAATTTTCACCTTTTTCCATCATTCACAAAATGCCGTACTCAACTCATACGGACATTTTGATATTTCTTGAAAATCACTGACCAAGTCTCCACAAATCATAGGTGCTTGGTAAGTGGAAATTTTCCCTTTTTCCATCATTCACAAAATGCCGTACTCAACTCATACAGCCATTTTGATATTTCTTGAAAATCACTGACCAAGTCTCCACAAATCATAGGTGCTTGTAAAGGGGAGATTTTCACCTTTTTCCATCATTCACAAAATGCCGTACTCAACTCATACGGCCATTTTGATATTTCTTGAAAATGACTGACCAAGTCTCCACAAATCATAGGTGCTTGGTAAGTGGAAATTTTCCCTTTTTCCATCATTCACAAAATGCCGTACTCAACTCATAAGGCCATTTTGATATTTCTTGAAAATCACAGACCAAGTCTCCACAAATCATAGGTGCTTGTAAAGGGGAGATTTTCACCTTTTTCCATCATTCACAAAATGCCGCACTCAACTCATACGGCCATTTTGATATTTCTTGAAAATGACTGACCAAGTCTCCACAAATCATAGGTGCTTGGTAAGTGGAAATTTTCACCTTTTTCCATCATTCACAAAATGCCGTACTCAACTCATACGGCCATTTTGATATTTCTTGAAAATCACTGACCAAGTCTCCACAAATCATAGGTGCTTGTAAAGGGGAGATTTTCACCTTTTTCCATCATTCACAAAATGCCGTACTCAACTCATGCGGCCATTTTGATATTTCTTGAAAATGACTGACCAAGTCTCCACAAATCATAGGTGCTTGTAAAGGGGAAATTTTCACCTTTTTCCATCATTCACAAAATGCCGTACTCAACTCATACGGCCATTTTGATATTTCTTGAAAATCACTGACCAAGTCTCCACAAATCATAGGTGCTTGGTAAGTGGAAATTTTCACCTTTTTCCATCATTCACAAAATGCCGTACTCAACTCATACGGCCATTTTGATATTTCTTGAAAATGACTGACCAAGTCTCCACAAATCATAGGTGCTTGGTAAGTGGAAATTTTCACCTTTTTCCATCATTCACAAAATGCCGTACTCAACTCATACGACCATTTTGATATTTCTTGAAAATCACTGACCAAGTCTCCACAAATCATAGGTGCTTGGTAAGTGGAAATTTTCACCTTTTTCCATCATTCACAAAATGCCGTACTCAACTCATACGGCCATTTTGATATTTCTTGACCAAGTCTCCACAAATCATAGGTGCTTGTAAAGGGGAAATTTTCACCTTTTTCCATCATTCACAAAATGCCGTACTCAACTCATACGGCCATTTTGATATTTCTTGAAAATCACTGACCAAGTCTCCTAAAATCATAGGTGCTTGTAAAGAGGAAATTTTCACCTTTTTCCATCATTCACAAAATGCCCTACTCAACTCATACGGCCATTTTGATATTTCTTGAAAATGACTGACCAAGTCTCCACAAATCATAGGTGCTTGGTAAGTGGAAATTTTCACCTTTTTCCATCATTCACAAAATGCCGTACTCAACTCATACGGCCATTTTGATATTTCTTGAAAATCACTGACCAAGTCTCCACAAATCATAGGTGCTTGTAAAGGGGAAATTTTCACCTTTTTCCATCATTCACAAAATGCCGTACTCAACTCATACGGCCATTTTGATATTTCTTGAAAATCACTGACCAAGTCTCCTAAAATCATAGGTGCTTGTAAAGAGGAAATTTTCACCTTTTTCCATCATTCACAAAATGCCGTACTCAACTCATACGGCCATTTTGATATTTCTTGAAAATCACTGACCAAGTCTCCACAAATCATAGGTGCTTGGTAAGTGGAAATTTTCCAACATCTATAAACTAAGAGAGGTTGTCTCATTTTAGAAGATAGGTAAAAAATTTTTCAATCGCCCATCGACTCGCGTGACGTCACTGGAGGAAAGAAAATAAGTAGGTATTGTTTGTTTACATAAGTTTGCACTGTGATAATGGAGTATGATTACATTTTTAGTTTTTTACGAATTATTTTTTCAAAAATCCGTTGCATTTAATAATTAAAATATATTTAATCGAAGAAAAAATGAATTAAAGCAGAGGAAGAAACATTATATTCGGTACGTAACATCGATTTGGCTTAATTATATTCATAAAGTAACATTCCGAGCTGTTGTTTATAATGAGATTGAGATCTGATTTTTTTCATTGGATATTATCTGCTTCAAATTTATTATTAAAATGAACGTGATGTAAATTGTTAACTGAACTGTTTTCTTTCATTTCAGTTCCATTTGTTCGTTCTGCCGAACTGCTGCTGAAGATGCGGGAGTTTCTTTGGGTAAGGTAAGTGAAAGTGTAAGATAAGTTGACAGATGAGAGATGACATAGCATCTCTTTTTAGCTCTCTTTTGGAATTTGATGGACAATTAATACAGTTTTATTGAGTATTTGCAGCTCACTTTTCAAGTCATGCTCAAAATCTGTCTCTACTAATTACTAAGTGAGCTGGATATAAATTCGTGCTAGAATAAAATTGAAGGGGCTTGATTGTAATGACACTATCATGATTCACATTACATTTCCATTACTGCTTACTTTCCCTTGTTGTTGGTACAATTCCATATGTAGTTTTGTAGAAAGTGGTGACAGATTTTCATGATATTTCAATAAAAGATGAAAATGCATTTTCGTGATGTGATTTATTTGATATATATTATCTTGAACAGCACTAAATAAATATTCTGAACCTGATAGTGATATGATGTTTTTTTACTTTGTTTCAGTGTGATCGGCAGTATAGAAGTATGCAAATAAAGGACGAATACGAATAGATACAG
Organism: Planococcus citri; assembly: GCF_950023065.1. Lineage (NCBI taxonomy): Eukaryota > Metazoa > Arthropoda > Insecta > Hemiptera > Pseudococcidae > Planococcus > Planococcus citri. The sequence continues at coordinate 29,078,004 of NC_088679.1, read as the reverse complement.
AAATATATCATCAATCATAACCTTTTTCCTTTCTTCAGAGTTCAGTGATTACTGATTCGTTGGTGATTAATATTTTATTCGTTCAACTTTTTGTATCTTCTGTGTTTTTGTAAAAGTATCTTTATTTCTGTATTGAATTTTGAATTCCTGATTTTTGCTAATAAATGGATGAATTGAAATGAACTATTTAATTATTAATCATAATCTCATTCTATAGGGTTTTTTTAACAGATGAATTGCGTTTTTCGAGAGAAAAAAAACTAAAAAGATCGCTGAAATTCTCTTTTTTTTTCATTAGCTGCGTGTATAATAATTTGAACCTTGAAGTAGCAACTTTTGAATGGTAATTGGCTAATTGCTATGGTTTCAAATGAAAAACTGCGTGAAGAGAATATTATTCTGGAAATTTTTAAATTTTTGAAATACCAGTGTGATCACTGAAAATTTTGTGTATTTTTGATTCCAATCCAAATATATCTATTGTGCGCAGCATGTTTTTACAACTTTACACTTCGAAAACTTTTTAACGGTTGGAGCTAACGCATTGAATGAAAACCGATACTAAAGAGCACACAATTCTGAACATTTTGGATTTTTAAAACACGTAGGTATTCACTAAAAATTTCGAGAAATTGCAATTTAAATTGAACACTTGGTAAAACTTCGCAAATTAAAATGCTCATAAAATCGTCATTATTCCACGAAATTCAAAATGTTTTACACCAATCGATAGGAAATTTGAATATCTTGAAATTAAGTTCTATTAAAATTTTACCCAAACCCCTTCGTTTGTCCAAAAAATCGAAAAAACTTCAAAAAACCATGAAATATGGGCTATTAGCGCATCAGTAAGCAGCTGGCTTCCTCCAGTGACGTCACGCGCCGCGGTGCGGAAAAGCGGGGACTGTTCCCAGGCGCCAACGCCGAATACGGGTTATGAGACAACCTCTCTCAGTTTATAGATGTTGGAAATTTTCACCTTTTTCCATCATTCACAAAATGCCGTACTCAACTCATACGGCCATTTTGATATTTCTTGACCAAGTCTCCACAAATCATAGGTGCTTGGTAAGTGGAAATTTTCACCTTTTTCCATCATTCACAAAATGCCGTACTCAACTCATACGGCCATTTTGATATTTCTTGAAAATGACTGACCAAGTCTCCACAAATCATAGGTGCTTGTAAAGAGGAAATTTTCACCTTTTTCCATCATTCACAAAATGCCGTACTCAACTCATACGGCCATTTTGATATTTCTTGAAAATCACTGACCAAGTCTCCACAAATCATAGGTGCTTGGTAAGTGGAAATTTTCACCTTTTTCCATCATTCACAAAATGCCGTACTCAACTCATACGGCCATTTTGATATTTCTTGAAAATCACTGACCAAGTCTCCACAAATCATTGGTGCTTGTAAAGGGGAAATTTTCACCTTTTTCCATCATTCACAAAATGCCGTACTCAACTCATACGGCCATTTTGATATTTCTTGATCAAGTCTCCACAAATTATAGGTGCTTGTAAAGGGGAAATTTTCACCTTTTTCCATCATTCACAAAATGCCGTACTCAACTCATACGGCCATTTTGATATTTCTTGAAAATCACTGACCAAGTCTCCACAAATCATAGGTGCTTGGTAAGTGGAAATTTTCACCTTTTCCCATCATTCACAAAATGCCGTACTCAACTCATACGGCCATTTTGATATTTCTTGAAAATCACTGACCAAGTCTCCACAAATCATAGGTGCTTGTAAAGGGGAAATTTTCACCTTTTTCCATCATTCACAAAATGCCGTACTCAACTCATACGGACATTTTGATATTTCTTGAAAATCACTGACCAAGTCTCCACAAATCATAGGTGCTTGGTAAGTGGAAATTTTCCCTTTTTCCATCATTCACAAAATGCCGTACTCAACTCATAAGGCCATTTTGATATTTCTTGAAAATCACTGACCAAGTCTCCACAAATCATAGGTGCTTGTAAAGGGGAGATTTTCACCTTTTTCCATCATTCACAAAATGCCGCACTCAACTCATACGGCCATTTTGATATTTCTTGAAAATGACTGACCAAGTCTCCACAAATCATAGGTGCTTGGTAAGTGGAAATTTTCACCTTTTTCCATCATTCACAAAATGCCGTACTCAACTCATACAGCCATTTTGATATTTCTTGAAAATCACTGACCAAGTCTCCACAAATTATAGGTGCTTGTAAAGGGGAGATTTTCACCTTTTTCCATCATTCACAAAATGCCGTACTCAACTCATACGGCCATTTTGATATTTCTTGAAAATGACTGACCAAGTCTCCACAAATCATAGGTGCTTGTAAAGGGGAAATTTTCACCTTTTTCCATCATTCACAAAATGCCGTACTCAACTCATACGGCCATTTTGATATTTCTTGAAAATCACTGACCAAGTCTCCACAAATCATAGGTGCTTGGTAAGTGGAAATTTTCACCTTTTTCCATCATTCACAAAATGCCGTACCTACTCAACTCATACGGCCATTTTGATATTTCTTGAAAATGACTGACCAAGTCTCCACAAATCATAGGTGCTTGGTAAGTGGAAATTTTCACCTTTTTCCATCATTCACAAAATGCCGTACTCAACTCATACGGCCATTTTGATATTTCTTGAAAATCACTGACCAAGTCTCCACAAATCATAGGTGCTTGGTAAGTGGAAATTTTCACCTTTTTCCATCATTCACAAAATGCCGTACTCAACTCATACGGCCATTTTGATATTTCTTGACCAAGTCTCCACAAATCATAGGTGCTAGTAAAGGGGAAATTTTCACCTTTTTCCATCATTCACAAAATGCCGTACTCAACTCATACGGCCATTTTGATATTTCTTGAAAATCACTGACCAAGTCTCCTAAAATCATAGGTGCTTGTAAAGAGGAAATTTTCACCTTTTTCCATCATTCACAAAATGCCCTACTCAACTCATACGGCCATTTTGATATTTCTTGAAAATGACTGACCAAGTCTCCACAAATCATAGGTGCTTGTAAAGGGGAAATTTTCACCTTTTTCCATCATTCACAAAATGCCGTACTCAACTCATACGGCCATTTTGATATTTCTTGAAAATCACTGACCAAGTCTCCTAAAATCATAGGTGCTTGTAAAGAGGAAATTTTCACCTTTTTCCATCATTCACAAAATGCCGTACTCAACTCATATGGCCATTTTGATATTTCTTGAAAATCACTGACCAAGTCTCCACAAATCATAGGTGCTTGGTAAGTGGAAATTTTCACCTTTTTCCATCATTCACAAAATGCCGTACTCAACTCATACGGCCATTTTGATATTTCTTGAAAATCACTGACCAAGTCTCCACAAATCATTGGTGCTTGTAAAGGGGAAATTTTCACCTTTTTCCATCATTCACAAAATGCCGTACTCAACTCATACGGCCATTTTGATATTTCTTGTCCAAGTCTCCACAAATTATAGGTGCTTGTAAAGGGGAAATTTTCACCTTTTTCCATCATTCACAAAATGCCGTACTCAACTCATACGGCCATTTTGATATTTCTTGAAAATCACTGACCAAGTCTCCACAAATCATAGGTGCTTGATAAGTGGAAATTTTCACCTTTTTCCATCATTCACAAAATGCCGTACTCAACTCATACGGCCATTTTGATATTTCTTGAAAATCACTGACCAAGTCTCCACAAATCATAGGTGCTTGGTAAGTGGAAATTTTCACCTTTTTCCATCATTTACAAAATGCCCTACTCAACTCATACGGCCATTTTGATATTTCTTGAAAATCATTGACCAAGTCTCCACAAATCATAGGTGCTTGGTAAGTGGAAATTTTCACCTTTTTCCATCATTCACAAAATGCCGTACTCAACTCATACGGCCATTTTGATATTTCTTGAAAATCACTGACCAAGTCTCCACAAATCATAGGTGCTTGATAAGTGGAAATTTTCACCTTTTTCCATCATTCACAAAATGCCGTACTCAACTCATACGGCCATTTTGATATTTCTTGAAAATCATTGACCAAGTCTCCACAAATCATAGGTGCTTGGTAAGTGGAAATTTTCACCTTTTTCCATCATTCACAAAATGCCGTACTCAACTCATACGGCCATTTTGATATTTCTTGAAAATCACTGACCAAGTCTCCACAAATCATATGTGCTTGGTAAGTGGAAATTTTCACCTTTTTCCATCATTCACAAAATGCCGTACTCAACTCATACGGCCATTTTGATATTTCTTGAAAAACACTGACCAAGTCTCCACAAATCATAGGTGCTTGATAAGTGGAAATTTTCACCTTTTTCCATCATTCACAAAATGCTGTACTCAACTCATACGGCCATTTTGATATTTCTTGAAAATCACTGACCAAGTCTCCACAAATCATAGGTGCTTGGTAAGTGGAAATTTTCACCTTTTCCCATCACTCACAAAATGCCGTACTCAACTCATACGGCCATTTTGATATTTCTTGACCAAGTCTCCACAAATCATAGGTGCTTGGTAAGTGGAAATTTTCACCTTTTTCCATCATTCACAAAATGCCGTACTCAACTCATACGGCCATTTTGATATTTCTTGAAAATGACTGACCAAGTCTCCACAAATCATAGGTGCTTGTAAAGGGGAAATTTTCACCTTTTTCCATCATTCACAAAATGCCGTACTCAACTCATACGGCCATTTTGATATTTCTTGAAAATCACTGACCAAGTCTCCACAAATCATAAGTGCTTGGTAAGTGCAAAATTTTCACCTTTTTCCATCATTCACAAAATGCCATACTCAACTCATACGGCAATTTTGATATTTCTTGAAAATCACTGACCAAGTCTCCACAAATCATAGGTGCTTGGTAAGTGGAAATTTTCACCTTTTTCCATCATTCACAAAATGCCGTACTCAACTCATACGGCCATTTTGATATTTCTTGAAAATCACTGACCAAGTCTCCACAAATCATAGGTGCTTGTAAAGGGGAAATTTTCACCTTTTTCCATCATTCACAAAATGCCGTACTCAACTCATACGGCCATTTTGATATTTCTTGAAAATCACTGACCAAGTCTCCACAAATCATAGGTGCTTGGTAAGTGGAAATTTTCACCTTTTTCCATCATTCACAAAATGCCGTACTCAACTCATACGGCCATTTTGATATTTCTTGAAAGTCACTGACCAAGTCTCCACAAATCATAGGTGCTTGATAAGTGGAAATTTTCACCTTTTTCCATCATTCACAAAATGCCGTACTCAACTCATACGGCCATTTTGATATTTCTTGACCAAGTCTCCACAAATCATAGGTGCTTGGTAAGTGGAAATTTTCACCTTTTTCCATCATTCACAAAATGCCGTACTCAACTCATACGGCCATTTTGATATTTCTTGAAAGTCACTGACCAAGTCTCCACAAATCATAGGTGCTTGATAAGTGGAAATTTTCACCTTTTTCCATCATTCACAAAATGCCGTACTCAACTCATACGGCCATTTTGATATTTCTTGACCAAGTCTCCACAAATCATAGGTGCTTGGTAAGTGGAAATTTTCACCTTTTTCCATCATTCACAAAATGCCGTACTCAACTCATACGGCCATTTTGATATTTCTTGAAAATGACTGACCAAGTCTCCACAAATCATAGGTGCTTGTAAAGGGGAAATTTTCACCTTTTTCCATCATTCACACAATGCCGTACTCAACTCATACGGCCATTTTGATATTTCTTGAAAATCACTGACCAAGTCTCCTAAAATCATAGGTGCTTGTAAAGAGGAAATTTTCACCTTTTTCCATCATTCACAAAATGCCGTACTCAACTCATACGGCCATTTTGATATTTCTTGAAAATGACTGACCAAGTCTCCACAAATCATAGGTGCTTGTAAAGGGGAAATTTTCACCTTTTTCCATCATTCACAAAATGCCTTACTCAACTCATACGGCCATTTTGATATTTCTTGAAAATCACTGACCAAGTCTCCACAAATCATAGGTGCTTGGTAAGTGGAAATTTTCACCTTTTTCCATCATTCACAAAATGCCGTACTCAACTCATACGGCCATTTTGATATTTCTTGAAAATCACTGACCAAGTCTCCACAAATCATAGGTGCTTGGTAAGTGGAAATTTTCACCTTTTTCCATCATTCACAAAATGCCGTACTCAACTCATAAGGCCATTTTGATATTTCTTGAAAATCACTGACCAAGTCTCCACAAATCATAGGTGCTTGGTAAGTGGAAATTTTCACCTTTTTCCATCATTCACAAAATGCCGTACTCAACTCATACGGCCATTTTGATATTTCTTGAAAGTCACTGACCAAGTCTCCACAAATCATAGGTGCTTGAGAAGTGGAAATTTTCACCTTTTTCCATCATTCACAAAATGCCGTACTCAACTCATACGGCCATTTTGATATTTCTTGAAAATCACTGACCAAGTCTCCACAAATCATAGGTGCTTGGTAAGTGGAAATTTTCACCTTTTTCCATCATTCACAAAATGCCGTACTCAACTCATACGGCCATTTTGATATTTCTTGAAAATCACTGACCAAGTCTCCACAAATCATAGGTGCTTGATAAGTGGAAATTTTCACCTTTTTCCATCATTCACAAAATGCCGTACTCAACTCATACGGCCATTTTGATATTTCTTGAAAATCACTGACCAAGTCTCCACAAATCATAGGTGCTTGGTAAGTGGAAATTTTCACCTTTTCCCATCACTCACAAAATGCCGTACTCAACTCATACGGCCATTTTGATATTTCTTGAAAATCACTGACCAAGTCTCCACAAATCATAGGTGCTTGGTAAGTGGAAATTTTCACCTTTTTCCATCATTCACAAAATGCCCTACTCAACTCATACGGCCATTTTGATATTTCTTGAAAATCACTGACCAAGTCTCCACAAATCATAGGTGCTTGGTAAGTGGAAATTTTCACCTTTTTCCATCATTCACAAAATGCCGTACTCAACTCATAAGGCCATTTTGATATTTCTTGAAAATCACTGACCAAGTCTCCACAAATCATAGGTGCTTGGTAAGTGGAAATTTTCACCTTTTTCCATCATTCACAAAATGCCGTACTCAACTCATACGGCCATTTTGATATTTCTTGAAAGTCACTGACCAAGTCTCCACAAATCATAGGTGCTTGAGAAGTGGAAATTTTCACCTTTTTCCATCATTCACAAAATGCCGTACTTAACTCATACGGCCATTTTGATATTTCTTGAAAATCACTGACCAAGTCTCCACAAATCATAGGTGCTTGGTAAGTGGAAATTTTCACCTTTTTCCATCATTCACAAAATGCCGTACTCAACTCATACGGCCATTTTGATATTTCTTGAAAATCACTGACCAAGTCTCCACAAATCATAGGTGCTTGATAAGTGGAAATTTTCACCTTTTTCCATCATTCACAAAATGCCGTACTCAACTCATACGGCCATTTTGATATTTCTTGAAAATCACTGACCAAGTCTCCACAAATCATAGGTGCTTGGTAAGTGGAAATTTTCACCTTTTCCCATCACTCACAAAATGCCGTACTCAACTCATACGGCCATTTTGATATTTCTTGAAAATCACTGACCAAGTCTCCACAAATCATAGGTGCTTGGTAAGTGGAAATTTTCACCTTTTTCCATCATTCACAAAATGCCCTACTCAACTCATACGGCCATTTTGATATTTCTTGAAAATCACTGACCAAGTCTCCACAAATCATAAGTGCTTGGTAAGTGGAAATTTTCACCTTTTTCCATCATTCACAAAATGCCGTACTCAACTCATACGGCCATTTTGATATTTCTTGAAAATCACTGACCAAGTCTCCACAAATCATAGGTGCTTGGTAAGTGGAAATTTTCACCTTTTTCCATCATTCACAAAATGCCGTACTCAACTCATACGGCCATTTTGATATTTCTTGAAAATCATTGACCAAGTCTCCACAAATCATAGGTGCTTGGTAAGTGGAAATTTTCACCTTTTTCCATCATTCACAAAATGCCGTACTCAACTCATACGGCCATTTTGATATTTCTTGAAAATCACTGACCAAGTCTCCACAAATCATAGGTGCTTGGTAAGTGGAAATTTTCACCTTTTTCCATCATTCACAAAATGCCGTACTCAACTCATACGGCCATTTTGATATTTCTTGAAAATGACTGACCAAGTCTCCACAAATCATAGGTGCTTGTAAAGGGGAAATTTTCACCTTTTTCCATCATTCACAAAATGCCTTACTCAACTCATACGGCCATTTTGATATTTCTTGAAAATCACTGACCAAGTCTCCACAAATCATAAGTGCTTGGTAAGTGGAAATTTTCACCTTTTTCCATCATTCACAAAATGCCATACTCAACTCATACGGCCATTTTGATATTTCTTGAAAATCACTGACCAAGTCTCCACAAATCATAGGTGCTTGGTAAGTGGAAATTTTCACCTTTTTCCATCATTCACAAAATGCCGTACTCAACTAATACAGCCATTTTGATATTTCTTGAAAATCACTGACCAAGTCTCCTAAAATCATAGGTGCTTGTAAAGAGGAAATTTTCACCTTTTTCCATCATTCACAAAATGCCGTACTCAACTCATACGGCCATTTTGATATTTCTTGAAAATCATTGACCAAGTCTCCACAAATCATAGGTGCTTGGTAAGTGGAAATTTTCACCTTTTTCCATCATTCACAAAATGCCGTACTCAACTCATACGGCCATTTTGATATTTCTTGAAAATGACTGACCAAGTCTCCACAAATCATAGGTGCTTGTAAAGGGGAAATTTTCACCTTTTTCCATCATTCACAAAATGCCGTACTCAACTCATACGGCCATTTTGATATTTCTTGAAAATCACTGACCAAGTCTCCTAAAATCATAGGTGCTTGTAAAGAGGAAATTTTCACCTTTTTCCATCATTCACAAAATGCCGTACTCAACTCATACAGCCATTTTGATATTTCTTGAAAATCACTGACCAAGTCTCCACAAATCATAGGTGCTTGGTAAGTGGAAATTTTCACCTTTTTCCATCAATCACAAAATGCCGTACTCAACTCATACGGCCATTTTGATATTTCTTGACCAAGTCTCCACAAATCATAGGTGCTTGGTAAGTGGAAATTTTCACCTTTTTCCATCATTCACAAAATGCCGTACTCAACTCATACGGCCATTTTGATATTTCTTGAAAATGACTGACCAAGTCTCCACAAATCATAGGTGCTTGTAAAGAGGAAATTTTCACCTTTTTCCATCATTCACAAAATGCCGTACTCAACTCATACGGCCATTTTGATATTTCTTGAAAATCACTGACCAAGTCTCCACAAATCATAGGTGCTTGGTAAGTGGAAATTTTCACCTTTTTCCATCATTCACAAAATGCCGTACTCAACTCATACGGCCATTTTGATATTTCTTGAAAATCACTGACCAAGTCTCCACAAATCATAGGTGCTTGGTAAGTGGAAATTTTCACCTTTTTCCATCATTCACAAAATGCCGTACTCAACTCATACGGCCATTTTGATATTTCTTGAAAGTCACTGACCAAGTCTCCACAAATCATAGGTGCTTGAGAAATGGAAATTTTCACCTTTTTCCATCATTCACAAAATGCCGTACTCAACTCATACGGCCATTTTGATATTTCTTGAAAATCACTGACCAAGTCTCCACAAATCATAGGTGCTTGATAAGTGGAAATTTTCACCTTTTTCCATCATTCACAAAATGCCGTACTCAACTCATACGGCCATTTTGATATTTCTTGAAAATCACTGACCAAGTCTCCACAAATCATAGGTGCTTGGTAAGTGGAAATTTTCACCTTTTCCCATCACTCACAAAATGCCGTACTCAACTCATACGGCCATTTTGATATTTCTTGAAAATCACTGACCAAGTCTCCACAAATCATAGGTGCTTGGTAAGTGGAAATTTTCACCTTTTTCCATCATTCACAAAATGCCCTACTCAACTCATACGGCCATTTTGATATTTCTTGAAAATCACTGACCAAGTCTCCACAAATCATAAGTGCTTGGTAAGTGGAAATTTTCACCTTTTTCCATCATTCACAAAATGCCGTACTCAACTCATACTGCCATTTTGATATTTCTTGAAAATCACTGACCAAGTCTCCACAAATCATAGGTGCTTGGTAAGTGGAAATTTTCACCTTTTTCCATCATTCACAAAATGCCGTACTCAACTCATACGGCCATTTTGATATTTCTTGAAAATCATTGACCAAGTCTCCACAAATCATAGGTGCTTGGTAAGTGGAAATTTTCACCTTTTTCCATCATTCACAAAATGCCGTACTCAACTCATACGGCCATTTTGAAATTTCTTGAAAATCACTGACCAAGTCTCCACAAATCATAGGTGCTTGGTAAGTGGAAATTTTCACCTTTTTCCATCATTCACAAAATGCCGTACTCAACTCATACGGCCATTTTGATATTTCTTGAAAATGACTGACCAAGTCTCCACAAATCATAGGTGCTTGTAAAGGAGAAATTTTCACCTTTTTCCATCATTCACAAAATGCCTTACTCAACTCATACGGCCATTTTGATATTTCTTGAAAATCACTGACCAAGTCTCCACAAATCATAAGTGCTTGGTAAGTGGAAATTTTCACCTTTTTCCATCATTCACAAAATGCCATACTCAACTCATACGGCCATTTTGATATTTCTTGAAAATCACTGACCAAGTCTCCACAAATCATAGGTGCTTGGTAAGTGGAAATTTTCACCTTTTTCCATCATTCACAAAATGCCGTACTCAACTAATACAGCCATTTTGATATTTCTTGAAAATCACTGACCAAGTCTCCTAAAATCATAGGTGCTTGTAAAGAGGAAATTTTCACCTTTTTCCATCATTCACAAAATGCCGTACTCAACTCATACGGCCATTTTGATATTTCTTGAAAATCATTGACCAAGTCTCCACAAATCATAGGTGCTTGGTAAGTGGAAATTTTCACCTTTTTCCATCATTCACAAAATGCCATACTCAACTCATACGGCCATTTTGATATTTCTTGACCAAGTCTCCACAAATCATAGGTGCTTGGTAAGTGGAAATTTTCACCTTTTTCCATCATTCACAAAATGCCTTACTCAACTCATACGGCCATTTTGATATTTCTTGAAAATGACTGACCAAGTCTCCACAAATCATAGGTGCTTGTAAAGGGGAAATTTTCACCTTTTTCCATCATTCACAAAATGCCGTACTCAACTCATACGGCCATTTTGATATTTCTTGAAAATCACTGACCAAGTCTCCACAAATCATAGGTGCTTGTAAAGGGGAAATTTTCACCTTTTTCCATCATTCACAAAATGCCATACTCAACTCATACGGCCATTTTGATATTTCTTGAAAATCACTGACCAAGTCTCCACAAATCATAGGTGCTTGGTAAGTGGAAATTTTCACCTTTTCCCATCATTCACAAAATGCCGTACTCAACTCATACGGCCATTTTGATATTTCTTGAAAATCACTGACCAAGTCTCCACAAATCATAGGTGCTTGTAAAGGGGAAATTTTCACCTTTTTCCATCATTCACAAAATGCCGTACTCAACTCATACGGACATTTTGATATTTCTTGAAAATCACTGACCAAGTCTCCACAAATCATAGGTGCTTGGTAAGTGGAAATTTTCCCTTTTTCCATCATTCACAAAATGCCGTACTCAACTCATACGGCCATTTTGATATTTCTTGAAAATCACTGACCAAGTCTCCACAAATCATAGGTGCTTGTAAAGGGGAAATTTTCACCTTTTTCCATCATTCACAAAATGCCGTACTCAACTCATACGGCCATTTTGATATTTCTTGAAAATCACTGACCAAGTCTCCTAAAATCATAGGTGCTTGTAAAGAGGAAATTTTCACCTTTTTCCATCATTCACAAAATGCCGTACTCAACTCATACGGCCATTTTGATATTTCTTGAAAATCACTGACCAAGTCTCCACAAATCATAGGTGCTTGGTAAGTGGAAATTTTCACCTTTTTCCATCAATCACAAAATGCCGTACTCAACTCATACAGCCATTTTGATATTTCTTGACCAAGTCTCCACAAATCATAGGTGCTTGGTAAGTGGAAATTTTCACCTTTTTCCATCATTCACAAAATGCCGTACTCAACTCATACGGCCATTTTGATATTTCTTGAAAATGACTGACCAAGTCTCCACAAATCATAGGTGCTTGTAAAGAGGAAATTTTCACCTTTTTCCATCATTCACAAAATGCCTTACTCAACTCATACGGCCATTTTGATATTTGTGACGCAGCCAGCGATACCATACCATATGTCGGCAAACTTTTTTTTCGTTTTATTGTGGTTTCTGGTAGTGTTTTTCTTCCTCTTTTCAATGGTGCAAACAGATTTTCAAAATATTAAAATCTGACAAATTTGCAAAATTTCAAAGTTGCGTATTTTTTGAAATTCAAAAACCAAAATTCTGAGAAAAACGTGTTTAAAAGTTTGGGTTATTTTTGTAACATTTTTAATTTTTTTTTTTTTTTTTTTTTGATTTTCTTCATCTTTTAATGATTTTACATCATATTTTTTTTTTTTTTTTGACATTTTTTTATGAAAAGCACTTTTGTAAAACCGGTTTTTCACCACTAAAACGACGTGTTTGAGATCGGTGGGTACACCCATTCCAAAGTATAGGCTTCATAGTATATGAATCGATAAAAAAATTTTTTTTGATATTTTCTGACTTTTTCCATGAAAACGCGATTATCTCAAAAAAAAGTTTTCCGACATATGGTATGGTATCGCTGGCTGCGTCACATTTCTTGAAAATCACTGACCAAGTCTCCACAAATCATAGGTGCTTGGTAAGTGGAAATTTTCACCTTTTTCCATCATTCACAAAATGCCGTACTCAACTCATACGGCCATTTTGATATTTCTTGAAAATCACTGACCAAGTCTCCACAAATCATTGGTGCTTGTAAAGGGGAAATTTTCACCTTTTTCCATCATTCACAAAATGCCGTACTCAACTCATACGGCCATTTTGATATTTCTTGATCAAGTCTCCACAAATCATAGGTGCTTGTAAAGGGGAAATTTTCACCTTTTTCCATCATTCACAAAATGCCGTACTCAACTCATACGGCCATTTTGATATTTCTTGAAAATCACTGACCAAGTCTCCACAAATCATAAGTGCTTGGTAAGTGGAAATTTTCACCTTTTTCCATCATTCACAAAATGCCATACTCAACTCATACGGCCATTTTGATATTTCTTGAAAATCACTGACCAAGTCTCCACAAATCATAGGTGCTTGGTAAGTGGAAATTTTCACCTTTTTCCATCATTCACAAAATGCCGTACTCAACTCATACGGCCATTTTGATATTTCTTGAAAATGACTGACCAAGTCTCCACAAATCATAGGTGCTTGTAAAGGGGAAATTTTCACCTTTTTCCATCATTCACAAAATGCCTTACTCAACTCATACGGCCATTTTGATATTTCTTGAAAATCACTGACCAAGTCTCCACAAATCATAAGTGCTTGGTAAGTGGAAATTTTCACCTTTTTCCATCATTCACAAAATGCCATACTCAACTCATACGGCCATTTTGATATTTCTTGAAAATCACTGACCAAGTCTCCACAAATCATAGGTGCTTGGTAAGTGGAAATTTTCACCTTTTTCCATCATTCACAAAATGCCGTACTCAACTAATACAGCCATTTTGATATTTCTTGAAAATCACTGACCAAGTCTCCTAAAATCATAGGTGCTTGTAAAGAGGAAATTTTCACCTTTTTCCATCATTCACAAAATGCCTTACTCAACTCATACGGCCATTTTGATATTTCTTGAAAATCATTGACCAAGTCTCCACAAATCATAGGTGCTTGGTAAGTGGAAATTTTCACCTTTTTCCATCATTCACAAAATGCCGTACTCAACTCATACGGCCATTTTGATATTTCTTGAAAATGACTGACCAAGTCTCCACAAATCATAGGTGCTTGTAAAGGGGAAATTTTCACCTTTTTCCATCATTCACAAAATGCCGTACTCAACTCATACGGCCATTTTGATATTTCTTGAAAATCACTGACCAAGTCTCCTAAAATCATAGGTGCTTGTAAAGAGGAAATTTTCACCTTTTTCCATCATTCACAAAATGCCGTACTCAACTCATACGGCCATTTTGATATTTCTTGAAAATCACTGACCAAGTCTCCACAAATCATAGGTGCTTGGTAAGTGGAAATTTTCACCTTTTTCCATCAATCACAAAATGCCGTACTCAACTCATACGGCCATTTTGATATTTCTTGACCAAGTCTCCACAAATCATAGGTGCTTGGTAAGTGGAAATTTTCACCTTTTTCCATCATTCACAAAATGCCGTACTCAACTCATACGGCCATTTTGATATTTCTTGAAAATGACTGACCAAGTCTCCACAAATCATAGGTGCTTGTAAAGAGGAAATTTTCACCTTTTTCCATCATTCACAAAATGCCGTACTCAACTCATACGGCCATTTTGATATTTCTTGAAAATCACTGACCAAGTCTCCACAAATCATAGGTGCTTGGTAAGTGGAAATTTTCACCTTTTTCCATCATTCACAAAATGCCGTACTCAACTCATACGGCCATTTTGATATTTCTTGAAAATCACTGACCAAGTCTCCACAAATCATAGGTGCTTGGTAAGTGGAAATTTTCACCTTTTTCCATCATTCACAAAATGCCGTACTCAACTCATACGGCCATTTTGATATTTCTTGAAAGTCACTGACCAAGTCTCCACAAATCATAGGTGCTTGAGAAGTGGAAATTTTCACCTTTTTCCATCATTCACAAAATGCCGTACTCAACTCATACGGCCATTTTGATATTTCTTGAAAATCACTGACCAAGTCTCCACAAATCATAGGTGCTTGGTAAGTGGAAATTTTCACCTTTTTCCATCATTCACAAAATGCCGTACTCAACTCATACGGCCATTTTGATATTTCTTGAAAATCACTGACCAAGTCTCCACAAATCATAGGTGCTTGATAAGTGGAAATTTTCACCTTTTTCCATCATTCACAAAATGCCGTACTCAACTCATACGGCCATTTTGATATTTCTTGAAAATCACTGACCAAGTCTCCACAAATCATAGGTGCTTGGTAAGTGGAAATTTTCACCTTTTCCCATCACTCACAAAATGCCGTACTCAACTCATACGGCCATTTTGATATTTCTTGAAAATCACTGACCAAGTCTCCACAAATCATAGGTGCTTGGTAAGTGGAAATTTTCACCTTTTTCCATCATTCACAAAATGCCCTACTCAACTCATACGGCCATTTTGATATTTCTTGAAAATCACTGACCAAGTCTCCACAAATCATAAGTGCTTGGTAAGTGGAAATTTTCACCTTTTTCCATCATTCACAAAATGCCGTACTCAACTCATACGGCCATTTTGATATTTCTTGAAAATCACTGACCAAGTCTCCACAAATCATAGGTGCTTGGTAAGTGGAAATTTTCACCTTTTTCCATCATTCACAAAATGCCGTACTCAACTCATACGGCCATTTTGATATTTCTTGAAAATCATTGACCAAGTCTCCACAAATCATAGGTGCTTGGTAAGTGGAAATTTTCACCTTTTTCCATCATTCACAAAATGCCGTACTCAACTCATACGGCCATTTTGATATTTCTTGAAAATGACTGACCAAGTCTCCACAAATCATAGGTGCTTGTAAAGGGGAAATTTTCACCTTTTTCCATCATTCACAAAATGCCGTACTCAACTCATACGGCCATTTTGATATTTCTTGAAAATCACTGACCAAGTCTCCTAAAATCATAGGTGCTTGTAAAGAGGAAATTTTCACCTTTTTCCATCATTCACAAAATGCCGTACTCAACTCATACGGCCATTTTGATATTTCTTGAAAATCACTGACCAAGTCTCCACAAATCATAGGTGCTTGGTAAGTGGAAATTTTCACCTTTTTCCATCAATCACAAAATGCCGTACTCAACTCATACGGCCATTTTGATATTTCTTGACCAAGTCTCCACAAATCATAGGTGCTTGGTAAGTGGAAATTTTCACCTTTTTCCATCATTCACAAAATGCCGTACTCAACTCATACAGCCATTTTGATATTTCTTGAAAATGACTGACCAAGTCTCCACAAATCATAGGTGCTTGTAAAGAGGAAATTTTCACTTTTTTCCATCATTCACAAAATGCCGTACTCAACTCATACGGCCATTTTGATATTTCTTGAAAATCACTGACCAAGTCTCCACAAATCATAGGTGCTTGTTAAGTGGAAATTTTCACCTTTTTCCATCATTCACAAAATGCCGTACTCAACTCATACGGCCATTTTGATATTTCTTGAAAATCACTGACCAAGTCTCCACAAATCATAGGTGCTTGGTAAGTGGAAATTTTCACCTTTTTCCATCATTCACAAAATGCCGTACTCAACTCATACGGCCATTTTGATATTTCTTGAAAGTCACTGACCAAGTCTCCACAAATCATAGGTGCTTGAGAAGTGGAAATTTTCACCTTTTTCCATCATTCACAAAATGCCGTACTCAACTCATACGGCCATTTTGATATTTCTTGAAAATCACTGACCAAGTCTCCACAAATCATAGGTGCTTGGTAAGTGGAAATTTTCACCTTTTTCCATCATTCACAAAATGCCGTACTCAACTCATACGGCCATTTTGATATTTCTTGAAAATCACTGACCAAGTCTCCACAAATCATAGGTGCTTGATAAGTGGAAATTTTCACCTTTTTCCATCATTCACAAAATGCCGTACTCAACTCATACGGCCATTTTGATATTTCTTGAAAATCACTGACCAAGTCTCCACAAATCATAGGTGCTTGGTAAGTGGAAATTTTCACCTTTTCCCATCACTCACAAAATGCCGTACTCAACTCATACGGCCATTTTGATATTTCTTGAAAATCACTGACCAAGTCTCCACAAATCATAGGTGCTTGGTAAGTGGAAATTTTCACCTTTTTCCATCATTCACAAAATGCCCTACTCAACTCATACGGCCATTTTGATATTTCTTGAAAATCACTGACCAAGTCTCCACAAATCATAAGTGCTTGGTAAGTGGAAATTTTCACCTTTTTCCATCATTCACAAAATGCCGTACTCAACTCATACGGCCATTTTGATATTTCTTGAAAATCACTGACCAAGTCTCCACAAATCATAGGTGCTTGGTAAGTGGAAATTTTCACCTTTTTCCATCATTCACAAAATGCCGTACTCAACTCATACGGCCATTTTGATATTTCTTGAAAATCATTAACCAAGTCTCCACAAATCATAGGTGCTTGGTAAGTGGAAATTTTCACCTTTTTCCATCATTCACAAAATGCCGTACTCAACTCATACGGCCATTTTGATATTTCTTGAAAATCACTGACCAAGTCTCCACAAATCATAGGTGCTTGGTAAGTGGAAATTTTCACCTTTTTCCATCATTCACAAAATGCCGTACTCAACTCATACGGCCATTTTGATATTTCTTGAAAATGACTGACCAAGTCTCCACAAATCATAGGTGCTTGTAAAGGGGAAATTTTCACCTTTTTCCATCATTCACAAAATGCCTTACTCAACTCATACGGCCATTTTGATATTTCTTGAAAATCACTGACCAAGTCTCCACAAATCATAAGTGCTTGGTAAGTGGAAATTTTCACCTTTTTCCATCATTCACAAAATGCCATACTCAACTCATACGGCCATTTTGATATTTCTTGAAAATCACTGACCAAGTCTCCACAAATCATAGGTGCTTGGTAAGTGGAAATTTTCACCTTTTTCCATCATTCACAAAATGCCGTACTCAACTAATACAGCCATTTTGATATTTCTTGAAAATCACTGACCAAGTCTCCTAAAATCATAGGTGCTTGTAAAGAGGAAATTTTCACCTTTTTCCATCATTCACAAAATGCCGTACTCAACTCATACGGCCATTTTGATATTTCTTGAAAATCATTGACCAAGTCTCCACAAATCATAGGTGCTTGGTAAGTGGAAATTTTCACCTTTTTCCATCATTCACAAAATGCCATACTCAACTCATACGGCCATTTTGATATTTCTTGAAAATCACTGACCAAGTCTCCACAAATCATAGGTGCTTGTAAAGGGGAAATTTTCACCTTTTTCCATCATTCACAAAATGCCATACTCAACTCATACGGCCATTTTGATATTTCTTGAAAATCACTGACCAAGTCTCCACAAATCATAGGTGCTTGGTAAGTGGAAATTTTCACCTTTTCCCATCATTCACAAAATGCCGTACTCAACTCATACGGCCATTTTGATATTTCTTGAAAATCACTGACCAAGTCTCCACAAATCATAGGTGCTTGTAAAGGGGAAATTTTCACCTTTTTCCATCATTCACAAAATGCCGTACTCAACTCATACGGACATTTTGATATTTCTTGAAAATCACTGACCAAGTCTCCACAAATCATAGGTGCTTGGTAAGTGGAAATTTTCCCTTTTTCCATCATTCACAAAATGCCGTACTCAACTCATACGGCCATTTTGATATTTCT
The DNA here is from genome assembly GCF_950023065.1 of Planococcus citri. Taxonomy (NCBI): domain Eukaryota; kingdom Metazoa; phylum Arthropoda; class Insecta; order Hemiptera; family Pseudococcidae; genus Planococcus; species Planococcus citri. The sequence continues at coordinate 29,059,257 of NC_088679.1, read as the reverse complement.
TGAAAATCACTGACCAAGTCTCCACAAATCATAGGTGCTTGTAAAGGGGAAATTTTCACCTTTTTCCATCATTCACAAAATGCCGTACTCAACTCATACGGCCATTTTGATATTTCTTGAAAATCACTGACCAAGTCTCCTAAAATCATAGGTGCTTGTAAAGAGGAAATTTTCACCTTTTTCCATCATTCACAAAATGCCGTACTCAACTCATACGGCCATTTTGATATTTCTTGAAAATCACTGACCAAGTCTCCACAAATCATAGGTGCTTGGTAAGTGGAAATTTTCACCTTTTTCCATCAATCACAAAATGCCGTACTCAACTCATACGGCCATTTTGATATTTCTTGACCAAGTCTCCACAAATCATAGGTGCTTGGTAAGTGGAAATTTTCACCTTTTTCCATCATTCACAAAATGCCGTACTCAACTCATACGGCCATTTTGATATTTCTTGAAAATCACTGACCAAGTCTCCACAAATCATAGGTGCTTGTAAAGAGGAAATTTTCACCTTTTTCCATCATTCACAAAATGCCGTACTCAACTCATACGGCCATTTTGATATTTCTTGAAAATCACTGACCAAGTCTCCACAAATCATAGGTGCTTGGTAAGTGGAAATTTTCACCTTTTTCCATCATTCACAAAATGCCGTACTCAACTCATACGGCCATTTTGATATTTCTTGAAAATCACTGACCAAGTCTCCACAAATCATTGGTGCTTGTAAAGGGGAAATTTTCACCTTTTTCCATCATTCACAAAATGCCGTACTCAACTCATACGGCCATTTTGATATTTCTTGATCAAGTCTCCACAAATATAGGTGCTTGTAAAGGGGAAATTTTCACCTTTTTCCATCATTCACCAAATGCCGTACTCAACTCATACGGCCATTTTGATATTTCTTGAAAATCACTGACCAAGTCTCCACAAATCATAGGTGCTTGGTAAGTGGAAATTTTCACCTTTTTCCATCATTCACAAAATGCCGTACTCAACTCATACGGCCATTTTGATATTTCTTGAAAGTCACTGACCAAGTCTCCACAAATCATAGGTGCTTGAGAAGTGGAAATTTTCACCTTTTTCCATCATTCACAAAATGCCGTACTCAACTCATACGGCCATTTTGATATTTCTTGAAAATCACTGACCAAGTCTCCACAAATCATAGGTGCTTGGTAAGTGGAAATTTTCACCTTTTTCCATCATTCACAAAATGCCGTACCCAACTCATACGGCCATTTTGATATTTCTTGAAAATCACTGACCAAGTCTCCACAAATCATAGGTGCTTGATAAGTGGAAATTTTCACCTTTTTCCATCATTCACAAAATGCCGTACTCAACTCATACGGCCATTTTGATATTTCTTGAAAATCACTGACCAAGTCTCCACAAATCATAGGTGCTTGGTAAGTGGAAATTTTCACCTTTTCCCATCACTCACAAAATGCCGTACTCAACTCATACGGCCATTTTGATATTTCTTGAAAATCACTGACCAAGTCTCCACAAATCATAGGTGCTTGTAAAGGGGAAATTTTCACCTTTTTCCATCATTCACAAAATGCCATACTCAACTCATACGGCCATTTTGATATTTCTTGAAAATCACTGACCAAGTCTCCACAAATCATAGGTGCTTGGTAAGTGGAAATTTTCACCTTTTCCCATCATTCACAAAATGCCGTACTCAACTCATACGGCCATTTTGATATTTCTTGAAAATCACTGACCAAGTCTCCACAAATCATAGGTGCTTGTAAAGGGGAAATTTTCACCTTTTTCCATCATTCACAAAATGCCGTACTCAACTCATACGGACATTTTGATATTTCTTGAAAATCACTGACCAAGTCTCCACAAATCATAGGTGCTTGGTAAGTGGAAATTTTCCCTTTTTCCATCATTCACAAAATGCCGTACTCAACTCATACGGCCATTTTGATATTTCTTGAAAATCACTGACCAAGTCTCCACAAATCATAGGTGCTTGTAAAGGGGAAATTTTCACCTTTTTCCATCATTCACAAAATGCCGTACTCAACTCATACGGCCATTTTGATATTTCTTGAAAATCACTGACCAAGTCTCCTAAAATCATAGGTGCTTGTAAAGAGGAAATTTTCACCTTTTTCCATCATTCACAAAATGCCGTACTCAACTCATACGGCCATTTTGATATTTCTTGAAAATCACTGACCAAGTCTCCACAAATCATAGGTGCTTGGTAAGTGGAAATTTTCACCTTTTTCCATCAATCACAAAATGCCGTACTCAACTCATACGGCCATTTTGATATTTCTTGACCAAGTCTCCACAAATCATAGGTGCTTGGTAAGTGGAAATTTTCACCTTTTTCCATCATTCACAAAATGCCGTACTCAACTCATACGGCCATTTTGATATTTCTTGAAAATCACTGACCAAGTCTCCACAAATCATAGGTGCTTGTAAAGAGGAAATTTTCACCTTTTTCCATCATTCACAAAATGCCGTACTCAACTCATACGGCCATTTTGATATTTCTTGAAAATCACTGACCAAGTCTCCACAAATCATAGGTGCTTGGTAAGTGGAAATTTTCACCTTTTTCCATCATTCACAAAATGCCGTACTCAACTCATACGGCCATTTTGATATTTCTTGAAAATCACTGACCAAGTCTCCACAAATCATTGGTGCTTGTAAAGGGGAAATTTTCACCTTTTTCCATCATTCACAAAATGCCGTACTCAACTCATACGGCCATTTTGATATTTCTTGATCAAGTCTCCACAAATATAGGTGCTTGTAAAGGGGAAATTTTCACCTTTTTCCATCATTCACCAAATGCCGTACTCAACTCATACGGCCATTTTGATATTTCTTGAAAATCACTGACCAAGTCTCCACAAATCATAGGTGCTTGGTAAGTGGAAATTTTCACCTTTTTCCATCATTCACAAAATGCCGTACTCAACTCATACGGCCATTTTGATATTTCTTGAAAGTCACTGACCAAGTCTCCACAAATCATAGGTGCTTGAGAAGTGGAAATTTTCACCTTTTTCCATCATTCACAAAATGCCGTACTCAACTCATACGGCCATTTTGATATTTCTTGAAAATCACTGACCAAGTCTCCACAAATCATAGGTGCTTGGTAAGTGGAAATTTTCACCTTTTTCCATCATTCACAAAATGCCGTACCCAACTCATACGGCCATTTTGATATTTCTTGAAAATCACTGACCAAGTCTCCACAAATCATAGGTGCTTGATAAGTGGAAATTTTCACCTTTTTCCATCATTCACAAAATGCCGTACTCAACTCATACGGCCATTTTGATATTTCTTGAAAATCACTGACCAAGTCTCCACAAATCATAGGTGCTTGGTAAGTGGAAATTTTCACCTTTTCCCATCACTCACAAAATGCCGTACTCAACTCATACGGCCATTTTGATATTTCTTGAAAATCACTGACCAAGTCTCCACAAATCATAGGTGCTTGGTAAGTGGAAATTTTCACCTTTTTCCATCATTCACAAAATGCCGTACTCAACTCATACGGCCATTTTGATATTTCTTGAAAATCACTGACCAAGTCTCCACAAATCATAAGTGCTTGGTAAGTGGAAATTTTCACCTTTTTCCATCATTCACAAAATGCCGTACTCAACTCATACGGCCATTTTGATATTTCTTGACCAAGTCTCCACAAATCATAGGTGCTTGGTAAGTGGAAATTTTCACCTTTTTCCATCATTCACAAAATGCCGTACTCAACTCATACGGCCATTTTGATATTTCTTGAAAATCACTGACCAAGTCTCCACAAATCATAGGTGCTTGGTAAGTGGAAATTTTCACCTTTTTCCATCATTCACAAAATGCCGTACTCAACTCATACGGCCATTTTGATATTTCTTGACCAAGTCTCCACAGATCATAGGTGCTTGGTAAGTGGAAATTTTCACCTTTTTCCATCATTCACAAAATGCCGTACTCAACTCATACGGCCATTTTGATATTTCTTGAAAATCACTGACCAAGTCTCCACCAATCATAGGTGCTTGTAAAGGGGAAATTTTCACCTTTTTCCATTATTCAAAAAATGCCGTACTCAACTCATACGGACATTTTGATATTTCTTGAAAATCACTGACCAAGTCTCCACAAATCATAGGTGCTTGGTAAGTGGAAATTTTCCCTTTTTCCATCATTCACAAAATGCCGTACTCAACTCATACGGCCATTTTGATATTTCTTGAAAATCACTGACCAAGTCTCCACAAATCATAGGTGCTTGTAAAGGGGAAATTTTCACCTTTTTCCATCATTCACAAAATGCCGTACTCAACTCATACGGCCATTTTGATATTTCTTGAAAATCACTGACCAAGTCTCCACAAATCATAGGTGCTTGGTAAGTGGAAATTTTCACCTTTTTCCATCATTCACAAAATGCCGTACTCAACTCATACGGCCATTTTGATATTTCTTGAAAATCATTGACCAAGTCTCCACAAATCATAGGTGCTTGGTAAGTGGAAATTTTCACCTTTTTCCATCATTCACAAAATGCCGTACTCAACTCATACGGCCATTTTGATATTTCTTGAAAATCACTGACCAAGTCTCCACAAATCATAGGTGCTTGGTAAGTGGAAATTTTCACCTTTTTCCATCATTCACAAAATGCCGTACTCAACTCATACGGCCATTTTGATATTTCTTGAAAATCACTGACCAAGTCTCCACAAATCATAGGTGCTTGATAAGTGGAAATTTTCACCTTTTTCCATCATTCACAAAATGCCGTACTCAACTCATACGGCCATTTTGATATTTCTTGAAAATCATTGACCAAGTCTCCACAAATCATAGGTGCTTGGTAAGTGGAAATTTTCACCTTTTTCCATCATTCACAAAATGCCGTACTCAACTCAAACGGCCATTTTGATATTTCTTGAAAATCACTGACCAAGTCTCCACAAATCATAGGTGCTTGGTAAGTGGAAATTTTCACCTTTTTCCATCATTCACAAAATGCCGTACTCAACTCATACGGCCATTTTGATATTTCTTGAAAATCACTGACCAAGTCTCCTAAAATCATAGGTGCTTGTAAAGAGGAAATTTTCACCTTTTTCCATCATTCACAAAATGCCGTACTCAACTCATACGGCCATTTTGATATTTCTTGAAAATCACTGACCAAGTCTCCACAAATCATAGGTGCTTGGTAAGTGGAAATTTTCACCTTTTTCCATCAATCACAAAATGCCGTACTCAACTCATACGGCCATTTTGATATTTCTTGACCAAGTCTCCACAAATCATAGGCGCTTGGTAAGTGGAAATTTTCACCTTTTTCCATCATTCACAAAATGCCGTACTCAACTCATACGGCCATTTTGATATTTCTTGAAAATGACTGACCAAGTCTCCACAAATCATAGGTGCTTGTAAAGAGGAAATTTTCACCTTTTTCCATCATTCACAAAATGCCGTACTCAACTCATACGGCCATTTTGATATTTCTTGAAAATCACTGACCAAGTCTCCACAAATCATAGGTGCTTGGTAAGTGGAAATTTTCACCTTTTTCCATCATTCACAAAATGCCGTACTCAACTCATACGGCCATTTTGATATTTCTTGAAAATCACTGACCAAGTCTCCACAAATCATAGGTGCTTGGTAAGTGGAAATTTTCACCTTTTTCCATCATTCACAAAATGCCGTACTCAACTCATACGGCCATTTTGATATTTCTTGAAAGTCACTGACCAAGTCTCCACAAATCATAGGTGCTTGAGAAGTGGAAATTTTCACCTTTTTCCATCATTCACAAAATGCCGTACTCAACTCATACGGCCATTTTGATATTTCTTGAAAATCACTGACCAAGTCTCCACAAATCATAGGTGCTTGGTAAGTGGAAATTTTCACCTTTTTCCATCATTCACAAAATGCCGTACTCAACTCATACGGCCATTTTGATATTTCTTGAAAATCACTGACCAAGTCTCCACAAATCATAGGTGCTTGATAAGTGGAAATTTTCACCTTTTTCCATCATTCACAAAATGCCGTACTCAACTCATACGGCCATTTTGATATTTCTTGAAAATCACTGACCAAGTCTCCACAAATCATAGGTGCTTGGTAAGTGGAAATTTTCACCTTTTCCCATCACTCACAAAATGCCGTACTCAACTCATACGGCCATTTTGATATTTCTTGAAAATCACTGACCAAGTCTCCACAAATCATAGGTGCTTGGTAAGTGGAAATTTTCACCTTTTTCCATCATTCACAAAATGCCCTACTCAACTCATACGGCCATTTTGATATTTCTTGAAAATCACTGACCAAGTCTCCACAAATCATAAGTGCTTGGTAAGTGGAAATTTTCACCTTTTTCCATCATTCACAAAATGCCGTACTCAACTCATACGGCCATTTTGATATTTCTTGAAAATCACTGACCAAGTCTCCTAAAATCATAGGTGCTTGTAAAGAGGAAATTTTCACCTTTTTCCATCATTCACAAAATGCCGTACTCAACTCATACGGCCATTTTGATATTTCTTGAAAATCACTGACCAAGTCTCCACAAATCATAGGTGCTTGGTAAGTGGAAATTTTCACCTTTTTCCATCAATCACAAAATGCCGTACTCAACTCATACGGCCATTTTGATATTTCTTGACCAAGTCTCCACAAATCATAGGCGCTTGGTAAGTGGAAATTTTCACCTTTTTCCATCATTCACAAAATGCCGTACTCAACTCATACGGCCATTTTGATATTTCTTGAAAATGACTGACCAAGTCTCCACAAATCATAGGTGCTTGTAAAGAGGAAATTTTCACCTTTTTCCATCATTCACAAAATGCCGTACTCAACTCATACGGCCATTTTGATATTTCTTGAAAATCACTGACCAAGTCTCCACAAATCATAGGTGCTTGGTAAGTGGAAATTTTCACCTTTTTCCATCATTCACAAAATGCCGTACTCAACTCATACGGCCATTTTGATATTTCTTGAAAATCACTGACCAAGTCTCCACAAATCATAGGTGCTTGGTAAGTGGAAATTTTCACCTTTTTCCATCATTCACAAAATGCCGTACTCAACTCATACGGCCATTTTGATATTTCTTGAAAGTCACTGACCAAGTCTCCACAAATCATAGGTGCTTGAGAAGTGGAAATTTTCACCTTTTTCCATCATTCACAAAATGCCGTACTCAACTCATACGGCCATTTAATATTTCTTGAAAATCACTGACCAAGTCTCCACAAATCATAGGTGCTTGGTAAGTGGAAATTTTCACCTTTTTCCATCATTCACAAAATGCCGTACTCAACTCATACGGCCATTTTGATATTTCTTGAAAATCACTGACCAAGTCTCCACAAATCATAGGTGCTTGATAAGTGGAAATTTTCACCTTTTTCCATCATTCACAAAATGCCGTACTCAACTCATACGGCCATTTTGATATTTCTTGAAAATCACTGACCAAGTCTCCACAAATCATAGGTGCTTGGTAAGTGGAAATTTTCACCTTTTCCCATCACTCACAAAATGCCGTACTCAACTCATACGGCCATTTTGATATTTCTTGAAAATCACTGACCAAGTCTCCACAAATCATAGGTGCTTGGTAAGTGGAAATTTTCACCTTTTTCCATCATTCACAAAATGCCCTACTCAACTCATACGGCCATTTTGATATTTCTTGAAAATCACTGACCAAGTCTCCACAAATCATAAGTGCTTGGTAAGTGGAAATTTTCACCTTTTTCCATCATTCACAAAATGCCGTACTCAACTCATACGGCCATTTTGATATTTCTTGAAAATCACTGACCAAGTCTCCACAAATCATAGGTGCTTGGTAAGTGGAAATTTTCACCTTTTTCCATCATTCACAAAATGCCGTACTCAACTCATACGGCCATTTTGATATTTCTTGAAAATCATTGACCAAGTCTCCACAAATCATAGGTGCTTGGTAAGTGGAAATTTTCACCTTTTTCCATCATTCACAAAATGCCGTACTCAACTCATACGGCCATTTTGATATTTCTTGAAAATGACTGACCAAGTCTCCACAAATCATAGGTGCTTGTAAAGGGGAAATTTTCACCTTTTTCCATCATTCACAAAATGCCGTACTCAACTCATACGGCCATTTTGATATTTCTTGAAAATCACTGACCAAGTCTCCTAAAATCATAGGTGCTTGTAAAGAGGAAATTTTCACCTTTTTCCATCATTCACAAAATGCCGTACTCAACTCATACGGCCATTTTGATATTTCTTGAAAATCACTGACCAAGTCTCCACAAATCATAGGTGCTTGGTAAGTGGAAATTTTCACCTTTTTCCATCAATCACAAAATGCCGTACTCAACTCATACGGCCATTTTGATATTTCTTGACCAAGTCTCCACAAATCATAGGTGCTTGGTAAGTGGAAATTTTCACCTTTTTCCATCATTCACAAAATGCCGTACTCAACTCATACGGCCATTTTGATATTTCTTGAAAATGACTGACCAAGTCTCCACAAATCATAGGTGCTTGTAAAGAGGAAATTTTCACTTTTTTCCATCATTCACAAAATGCCGTACTCAACTCATACGGCCATTTTGATATTTCTTGAAAATCACTGACCAAGTCTCCACAAATCATAGGTGCTTGGTAAGTGGAAATTTTCACCTTTTTCCATCATTCACAAAATGCCGTACTCAACTCATACGGCCATTTTGATATTTCTTGAAAATCACTGACCAAGTCTCCACAAATCATAGGTGCTTGGTAAGTGGAAATTTTCACCTTTTTCCATCATTCACAAAATGCCGTACTCAACTCATACGGCCATTTTGATATTTCTTGAAAATCACTGACCAAGTCTCCACAAATCATAGGTGCTTGGTAAGTGGAAATTTTCACCTTTTTCCATCATTCACAAAATGCCGTACTCAACTCATACGGCCATTTTGATATTTCTTGAAAGTCACTGACCAAGTCTCCACAAATCATAGGTGCTTGAGAAGTGGAAATTTTCACCTTTTTCCATCATTCACAAAATGCCGTACTCAACTCATACGGCCATTTTGATATTTCTTGAAAATCACTGACCAAGTCTCCACAAATCATAGGTGCTTGGTAAGTGGAAATTTTCACCTTTTTCCATCAATCACAAAATGCCGTACTCAACTCATACGGCCATTTTGATATTTCTTGACCAAGTCTCCACAAATCATAGGCGCTTGGTAAGTGGAAATTTTCACCTTTTTCCATCATTCACAAAATGCCGTACTCAACTCATACGGCCATTTTGATATTTCTTGAAAATGACTGACCAAGTCTCCACAAATCATAGGTGCTTGTAAAGAGGAAATTTTCACCTTTTTCCATTATTCACAAAATGCCGTACTCAACTCATACGGCCATTTTGATATTTCTTGAAAATCACTGACCAAGTCTCCACAAATCATAGGTGCTTGGTAAGTGGAAATTTTCACCTTTTTCCATCATTCACAAAATGCCGTACTCAACTCATACGGCCATTTTGATATTTCTTGAAAATCACTGACCAAGTCTCCACAAATCATAGGTGCTTGGTAAGTGGAAATTTTCACCTTTTTCCATCATTCACAAAATGCCGTACTCAACTCATACGGCCATTTTGATATTTCTTGAAAGTCACTGACCAAGTCTCCACAAATCATAGGTGCTTGAGAAGTGGAAATTTTCACCTTTTTCCATCATTCACAAAATGCCGTACTCAACTCATACGGCCATTTTGATATTTCTTGAAAATCACTGACCAAGTCTCCACAAATCATAGGTGCTTGGTAAGTGGAAATTTTCACCTTTTTCCATCATTCACAAAATGCCGTACTCAACTCATACGGCCATTTTGATATTTCTTGAAAATCACTGACCAAGTCTCCACAAATCATAGGTGCTTGATAAGTGGAAATTTTCACCTTTTTCCATCATTCACAAAATGCCGTACTCAACTCATACGGCCATTTTGATATTTCTTGAAAATCACTGACCAAGTCTCCACAAATCATAGGTGCTTGGTAAGTGGAAATTTTCACCTTTTCCCATCACTCACAAAATGCCGTACTCAACTCATACGGCCATTTTGATATTTCTTGAAAATCACTGACCAAGTCTCCACAAATCATAGGTGCTTGGTAAGTGGAAATTTTCACCTTTTTCCATCATTCACAAAATGCCCTACTCAACTCATACGGCCATTTTGATATTTCTTGAAAATCACTGACCAAGTCTCCACAAATCATAAGTGCTTGGTAAGTGGAAATTTTCACCTTTTTCCATCATTCACAAAATGCCGTACTCAACTCATACGGCCATTTTGATATTTCTTGAAAATCACTGACCAAGTCTCCACAAATCATAGGTGCTTGGTAAGTGGAAATTTTCACCTTTTTCCATCATTCACAAAATGCCGTACTCAACTCATACGGCCATTTTGATATTTCTTGAAAATCATTGACCAAGTCTCCACAAATCATAGGTGCTTGGTAAGTGGAAATTTTCACCTTTTTCCATCATTCACAAAATGCCGTACTCAACTCATACGGCCATTTTGATATTTCTTGAAAATCACTGACCAAGTCTCCACAAATCATAGGTGCTTGGTAAGTGGAAATTTTCACCTTTTTCCATCATTCACAAAATGCCGTACTCAACTCATACGGCCATTTTGATATTTCTTGAAAATCACTGACCAAGTCTCCACAAATCATAGGTGCTTGATAAGTGGAAATTTTCACCTTTTTCCATCATTCACAAAATGCCGTACTCAACTCATACGGCCATTTTGATATTTCTTGAAAATCATTGACCAAGTCTCCACAAATCATAGGTGCTTGGTAAGTGGAAATTTTCACCTTTTTCCATCATTCACAAAATGCCGTACTCAACTCATACGGCCATTTTGATATTTCTTGAAAATCACTGACCAAGTCTCCACAAATCATAGGTGCTTGGTAAGTGGAAATTTTCACCTTTTTCCATCATTCACAAAATGCCGTACTCAACTCATACGGCCATTTTGATATTTCTTGACCAAGTCTCCACAAATCATAGGTGCTTGGTAAGTGGAAATTTTCACCTTTTTCCATCATTCACAAAATGCCGTACTCAACTCATACGGCCATTTTGATATTTCTTGAAAATCACTGACCAAGTCTCCACAAATCATAGGTGCTTGTAAAGGGGAAATTTTCACCTTTTTCCATCATTCACAAAATGCCGTACTCAACTCATACGGCCATTTTGATATTTCTTGAAAATCACTGACCAAGTCTCCTAAAATCATAGGTGCTTGTAAAGAGGAAATTTTCACCTTTTTCCATCATTCACAAAATGCCGTACTCAACTCATACGGCCATTTTGATATTTCTTGAAAATCACTGACCAAGTCTCCACAAATCATAGGTGCTTGGTAAGTGGAAATTTTCACCTTTTTCCATCATTCACAAAATGCCGTACTCAACTCATACGGCCATTTTGATATTTCTTGAAAATCACTGACCAAGTCTCCACAAATCATTGGGGCTTGTAAAGGGGAAATTTTCACCTTTTTCCATCATTCACAAAATGCCGTACTCAACTCATACGGCCATTTTGATATTTCTTGATCAAGTCTCCACAAATTATAGGTGCTTGTAAAGGGGAAATTTTCACCTTTTTCCATCATTCACAAAATGCCGTACTCAACTCAGACGGCCATTTTGATATTTCTTGAAAATCACTGACCAAGTCTCCACAAATCATAGGTGCTTGGTAAGGGGAAATTTTCACCTTTTTCCATCATTCACAAAATGCCGTACTCAACTCATACGGCCATTTTGATATTTCTTGACCAAGTCTCCACAAATTATAGGTGCTTGTAAAGGGGAAATTTTCACCTTTTTCCATCATGCACAAAATGCCGTACTCAACTCATACGGCCATTTTGATATTTCTTGACCAAGTCTCCACAAATTATAGGTGCTTGTAAAGGGGAAATTTTCACCTTTTTCCATCATTCACAAAATGCCGTACTCAACTCATACGGCCATTTTGATATTTCTTGAAAATCACTGACCAAGTCTCCACAAATCATAGGTGCTTGGTAAGTGGAAATTTTCACCTTTTTCCATCATTCACAAAATGCCGTACTCAACTCATAGGGCCATTTTGATATTTCTTGAAAATCACTGACCAAGTCTCCACAAATCATAGGTGCTTGGTAAGTGGAAATTTTCACCTTTTTCCATCATTCACAAAATGCCGTACTCAACTCATACGGCCATTTTGATATTTCTTGAAAATCACTGACCAAGTCTCCACAAATCATAGGTGCTTGGTAAGTGGAAATTTTCACCTTTTTCCATCATTCACAAAATGCCGTACTCAACTCATACGGCCATTTTGATATTTCTTGACCAAGTCTCCACAAATCATAGGTGCTTGGTAAGTGGAAATTTTCACCTTTTTCCATCATTCACAAAATGCCGTACTCAACTCATACAGCCATTTTGATATTTCTTGAAAATCACTGACCAAGTCTCCACAAATCATAGGTGCTTGTAAAGGGGAAATTTTCACCTTTTTCCATCATTCACAAAATGCCGTACTCAACTCATACGGCCATTTTGATATTTCTTGAAAATCACTGACCAAGTCTCCTAAAATCATAGGTGCTTGTAAAGAGGAAATTTTCACCTTTTTCCATCATTCACAAAATGCCGTACTCAACTCATACGGCCATTTTGATATTTCTTGAAAATCACTGACCAAGTCTCCACAAATCATAGGTGCTTGGTAAGTGGAAATTTTCACCTTTTTCCATCATTCACAAAATGCCGTACTCAACTCATACGGCCATTTTGATATTTCTTGAAAATCACTGACCAAGTCTCCACAAATCATTGGGGCTTGTAAAGGGGAAATTTTCACCTTTTTCCATCATTCACAAAATGCCGTACTCAACTCATACGGCCATTTTGATATTTCTTGATCAAGTCTCCACAAATTATAGGTGCTTGTAAAGGGGAAATTTTCACCTTTTTCCATCATTCACAAAATGCCGTACTCAACTCAGACGGCCATTTTGATATTTCTTGAAAATCACTGACCAAGTCTCCACAAATCATAGGTGCTTGGTAAGGGGAAATTTTCACCTTTTTCCATCATTCACAAAATGCCGTACTCAACTCATACGGCCATTTTGATATTTCTTGACCAAGTCTCCACAAATTATAGGTGCTTGTAAAGGGGAAATTTTCACCTTTTTCCATCATGCACAAAATGCCGTACTCAACTCATACGGCCATTTTGATATTTCTTGACCAAGTCTCCACAAATTATAGGTGCTTGTAAAGGGGAAATTTTCACCTTTTTCCATCATTCACAAAATGCCGTACTCAACTCATACGGCCATTTTGATATTTCTTGAAAATCACTGACCAAGTCTCCACAAATCATAGGTGCTTGGTAAGTGGAAATTTTCACCTTTTTCCATCATTCACAAAATGCCGTACTCAACTCATAGGGCCATTTTGATATTTCTTGAAAATCACTGACCAAGTCTCCACAAATCATAGGTGCTTGGTAAGTGGAAATTTTCACCTTTTTCCATCATTCACAAAATGCCGTACTCAACTCATACGGCCATTTTGATATTTCTTGAAAGTCACTGACCAAGTCTCCACAAATCATAGGTGCTTGATAAGTGGAAATTTTCACCTTTTTCCATCATTCACAAAATGCCGTAGGGTAAATGTGCCTAAGTTTGCGCACCTAATTTTCAAACAGCCACTACTTTTTATGAAAAGCAGCTAGAATATTGAAATTTGTACAGAAGGTTCCTCAAACATTTGGCTATGATTTGCCCCAGAAATAAAATTTTTAATCGATTTAGTTTTTGATGTTTTGACCAAAAACCAAAAAAAGTCAAATGCGCAAACTTAGGCATATGCCTTCCTAAGATTGCGCATTCACCTTCTCAAGATTGTGCACCAGTGAAAAACATAGAAATTCGTCAATATTGTTTAATTAATGATGAAAGCAAACAAAATGTCTCACACGAACGTGCATTTGAAACTTCTAAGTGAACCACACTGGAAATGCGCTCATATCCGGTATTTCCAGCACTACCCCAATTTCTCCCTAGCTTTTGACAAGGAGTAAACTCGATATACGTGTATAAGGTGTCATTTCATTCAAATAAATTGGATTTTTAATGATAATTTTGAAAAGTATCATTATTAGTCTTAGAAAAGTAGCAAAAAATAAAAATCGCAATCTTAGGCACAGGGGTGTTTTTTTAAAAAATTGAAAAATTGAAACCTAATTAAAGCAGAAAGTACTTGAAATATGTGCTTGTTATAATCCCCAGACAATGACGAATCTAAAAATAGCTTATTTAGATTTCTACTGCCATTTCCATAAAAATTTTCACGTGCGACTTTTATTGGAAAAGTTATAAAAAAATTTGAAAAAAAAGTTTTTCACTTGTCATTTCGCGACACTTGGTGCTACCATCACCAAAAAACGTGAAGTATGGTCATTTTGATTCTTCTATCAAGTAAAGGCGGTATCAATGTTGTAACTCTCACTGGTTCTGAGAAATCGTTACTGCGCAATCTTAGGAAGCGCGCAAACTTAGGCACATTTACCCTACTCAACTCATACGGCCATTTTGATATTTCTTGAAAATCACTGACCAAGTCTCCACAAATCATAGGTGCTTGGTAAGTGGAAATTTTCACCTTTTCCCATCACTCACAAAATGCCGTACTCAACTCATACGGCCATTTTGATATTTCTTGAAAATCACTGACCAAGTCTCCACAAATCATAGGTGCTTGATAAGTGGAAATTTTCACCTTTTTCCATCATTCACAAAATGCCGTACTCAACTCATACGGCCATTTTGATATTTCTTGAAAATCACTGACCAAGTCTCCACAAATCATAGGTGCTTGGTAAGTGGAAATTTTCACCTTTTTCCATCATTCACAAAATGCCGTACTCAACTCATACGGCCATTTTGATATTTCTTGAAAATCACTGACCAAGTCTCCACAAATCATAGGTGCTTGGTAAGTGGAAATTTTCACCTTTTCCCATCACTCACAAAATGCCGTACTCAACTCATACGGCCATTTTGATATTTCTTGAAAATCACTGACCAAGTCTCCACAAATCATAGGTGCTTGGTAAGTGGAAATTTTCACCTTTTTCCATCATTCACAAAATGCCGTACTCAACTCATACGGCCATTTTGATATTTCTTGAAAATCACTGACCAAGTCTCCACAAATCATAGGTGCTTGGTAAGTGGAAATTTTCACCTTTTTCCATCATTCACAAAATGCCGTACTCAACTCATACGGCCATTTTGATATTTCTTGAAAGTCACTGACCAAGTCTCCACAAATCATAGGTGCTTGATAAGTGGAAATTTTCACCTTTTTCCATCATTCACAAAATGCCATACTCAACTCATACGGCCATTTTGATATTTCTTGAAAATCACTGACCAAGTCTCCACAAATCATAGGTGCTTGGTAAGTGGAAATTTTCACCTTTTTCCATCATTCACAAAATGCCGTACTCAACTCATACGGCCATTTTGATATTTCTTGAAAATCACTGACCAAGTCTCCACAAATCATAGGTGCTTGGTAAGTGGAAATTTTCACCTTTTTCCATCATTCACAAAATGCCGTACTCAACTCATACGGCCATTTTGATATTTCTTGAAAAACACTGACCAAGTCTCCACAAATCATAGGTGCTTGATAAGTGGAAATTTTCACCTTTTTCCATCATTCACAAAATGCCGTACTCAACTCATACGGCCATTTTGATATTTCTTGAAAATCACTGACCAAGTCTCCACAAATCATAGGTGCTTGGTAAGTGGAAATTTTCACCTTTTCCCATCACTCACAAAATGCCGTACTCAACTCATACGGCCATTTTGATATTTCTTGACCAAGTCTCCACAAATCATAGGTGCTTGGTAAGTGGAAATTTTCACCTTTTTCCATCATTCACAAAATGCCGTACTCAACTCATACGGCCATTTTGATATTTCTTGAAAATGACTGACCAAGTCTCCACAAATCATAGGTGCTTGTAAAGGGGAAATTTTCACCTTTTTCCATCATTCACAAAATGCCGTACTCAACTCATACGGCCATTTTGATATTTCTTGAAAATCACTGACCAAGTCTCCACAAATCATAAGTGCTTGGTAAGTGGAAATTTTCACCTTTTTCCATCATTCACAAAATGCCATACTCAACTCATACGGCCATTTTGATATTTCTTGAAAATCACTGACCAAGTCTCCACAAATCATAGGTGCTTGGTAAGTGGAAATTTTCACCTTTTTCCATCATTCACAAAATGCCGTACTCAACTCATACGGCCATTTTGATATTTCTTGAAAATCACTGACCAAGAATGCCGTACTCAACTCATACGGCCATTTTGATATTTCTTGAAAATGACTGACCAAGTCTCCACAAATCATAGGTGCTTGTAAAGGGGAAATTTTCACCTTTTTCCATCATTCACAAAATGCCGTACTCAACTCATACGGCCATTTTGATATTTCTTGAAAATCACTGACCAAGTCTCCTAAAATCATAGGTGCTTGTAAAGAGGAAATTTTCACCTTTTTCCATCATTCACAAAATGCCGTACTCAACTCATACGGCCATTTTGATATTTCTTGAAAATCACTGACCAAGTCTCCACAAATCATAGGTGCTTGGTAAGTGGAAATTTTCACCTTTTTCCATCATTCACAAAATGCCGTACTCAACTCATATGGCCATTTTGATATTTCTTGAAAATCACTGACCAAGTCTCCACAAATCATAGGTGCTTGGTAAGTGGAAATTTTCACCTTTTTCCATCATTCACAAAATGCCGTACTCAACTCATACGGCCATTTTGATATTTCTTGAAAAACACTGACCAAGTCTCCACAAATCATAGGTGCTTGGTAAGTGGAAATTTTCACCTTTTTCCATCATTCACAAAATGCCGTACTCAACTCATACGGCCATTTTGATATTTCTTGAAAATCACTGACCAAGTCTCCACAAATCATAAGTGCTTGGTAAGTGGAAATTTTCACCTTTTTCCATCATTCACAAAATGCCATACTCAACTCATACGGCCATTTTGATATTTCTTGAAAAACACTGACCAAGTCTCCACAAATCATAGGTGCTTGGTAAGTGGAAATTTTCACCTTTTCCCATCACTCACAAAATGCCGTACTCAACTCATACGGCCATTTTGATATTTCTTGACCAAGTCTCCACAAATCATAGGTGCTTGGTAAGTGGAAATTTTCACCTTTTTCCATCATTCACAAAATGCCGTACTCAACTCATACGGCCATTTTGATATTTCTTGAAAATCACTGACCAAGTCTCCACAAATCATAGGTGCTTGGTAAGTGGAAATTTTCACCTTTTCCCATCACTCACAAAATGCCGTACTCAACTCATACGGCCATTTTGATATTTCTTGACCAAGTCTCCACAAATCATAGGTGCTTGGTAAGTGGAAATTTTCACCTTTTTCCATCATTCACAAAATGCCGTACTCAACGCATACGGCCATTTTGATATTTCTTGAAAATGACTGACCAAGTCTCCACAAATCATAGGTGCTTGTAAAGGGGAAATTTTCACCTTTTTCCATCATTCACAAAATGCCGTACTCAACTCATACGGCCATTTTGATATTTCTTGAAAATCACTGACCAAGTCTCCACAAATCATAAGTGCTTGGTAAGTGGAAATTTTCACCTTTTTCCATCATTCACAAAATGCCATACTCAACTCATACGGCCATTTTGATATTTCTTGAAAATCACTGACCAAGTCTCCACAAATCATAGGTGCTTGGTAAGTGGAAATTTTCACCTTTTTCCATCATTCACAAAATGCCGTACTCAACTCATACGGCCATTTTGATATTTCTTGAAAATCACTGACCAAGTCTCCACATATCATAGGTGCTTGTAAAGGGGAAATTTTCACCTTTTTCCATCATTCACAAAATGCCGTACTCAACTCATACGGCCATTTTGATATTTCTTGAAAATCACTGACCAAATCTCCTAAAATCATAGGTGCTTGTAAAGAGGAAATTTTCACCTTTTTCCATCATTCACAAAATGCCGTACTCAACTCATACGGCCATTTTGATATTTCTTGAAAATCACTGACCAAGTCTCCACAAATCATAGGTGCTTGGTAAGTGGATATTTTCACCTTTTTCCATCATTCACAAAATGCCGTACTCAACTCATACGGCCATTTTGATATTTCTTGACCAAGTCTCCACAAATCATAGGTGCTTGGTAAGTGGAAATTTTCACCTTTTTCCATCATTCACAAAATGTCGTACTCAACTCATACGGCCATTTTGATATTTCTTGAAAATGACTGACCAAGTCTCCACAAATCATAGGTGCTTGTAAAGGGGAAATTTTCACCTTTTTCCATCATTCACAAAATGCCGTACTCAACTCATACGGCCATTTTGATATTTCTTGAAAATCACTGACCAAGTCTCCTAAAATCATAGGTGCTTGTAAAGAGGAAATTTTCACCTTTTTCCATCATTCACAAAATGCCGTACTCAACTCATACGGCCATTTTGATATTTCTTGAAAATCACTGACCAAGTCTCCACAAATCATAGGTGCTTGGTAAGTGGAAATTTTCACCTTTTTCCATCATTCACAAAATGCCGTACTCAACTCATACGGCCATTTTGATATTTCTTGAAAATCACTGACCAAGTCTCCACAAATCATTGGTGCTTGTAAAGGGGAAATTTTCACCTTTTTCCATCATTCACAAAATGCCGTACTGAACTCATACGGCCTTTTTGATATTTCTTGACCATGTCTCCACAAATCATAGGTGCTTGGTAAGTGGAAATTTTCACCTTTTTCCATCATTCACAAAATGGCGTACTCAACTCATACGGTCATTTTGATATTTCTTTGAAAATCACTGACCAAGTCTCCACAAATCATAGGTGCTTGATAAGTGGAAATTTTCACCTTTTTCCATCATTCACAAAATGCCGTACTCAACTCATACGGCCATTTTGATATTTCTTGAAAATCACTGACCAAGTCTCCACAAATCATAGGTGCTTGGTAAGTGGAAATTTTCACCTTTTCCCATCACTCACAAAATGCCGTACTCAACTCATACGGCCATTTTGATATTTCTTGAAAATCACTGACCAAGTCTCCACAAATCATAGGTGCTTGGTAAGTGGAAATTTTCACCTTTTTCCATCATTCACAAAATGCCCTACTCAACTCATACGGCCATTTTGATATTTCTTGAAAATCACTGACCAAGTCTCCACAAATCATAAGTGCTTGGTAAGTGGAAATTTTCACCTTTTTCCATCATTCACAAAATGCCATACTCAACTCATACGGCCATTTTGATATTTCTTGAAAATCACTGACCAAGTCTCCACAAATCATAGGTGCTTGGTAAGTGGAAATTTTCACCTTTTTCCATCATTCACAAAATGCCGTACTCAACTCATACGGCCATTTTGATATTTCTTGAAAATCATTGACCAAGTCTCCACAAATCATAGGTGCTTGGTAAGTGGAAATTTTCACCTTTTTCCATCATTCACAAAATGCCGTACTCAACTCATACGGCCATTTTGATATTTCTTGAAAATCACTGACCAAGTCTCCACAAATCATAGGTGCTTGGTAAGTGGAAATTTTCACCTTTTTCCATCATTCACAAAATGCCGTACTCAACTCATACGGCCATTTTGATATTTCTTGAAAGTCACTGACCAAGTCTCCACAAATCATAGGTGCTTGATAAGTGGAAATTTTCACCTTTTTCCATCATTCACAAAATGCCGTACTCAACTCATACGGCCATTTTGATATTTCTTGAAAATCACTGACCAAGTCTCCACAAATCATAGGTGCTTGGTAAGTGGAAATTTTCACCTTTTTCCATCATTCACAAAATGCCGTACTCAACTCATACAGCCATTTTGATATTTCTTGAAAATCACTGACCAAGTCTCCACAAATCATAGGTGCTTGATAAGTGGAAATTTTCACCTTTTTCCATCATTCACAAAATGCCGTACTCAACTCATACGGCCATTTTGATATTTCTTGAAAAACACTGACCAAGTCTCCACAAATCATAGGTGCTTGGTAAGTGGAAATTTTCACCTTTTCCCATCACTCACAAAATGCCGTACTCAACTCATACGGCCATTTTGATATTTCTTGACCAAGTCTCCACAAATCATAGGTGCTTGGTAAGTGGAAATTTTCACCTTTTTCCATCATTCACAAAATGCCGTACTCAACTCATACGGCCATTTTGATATTTCTTGAAAATGACTGACCAAGTCTCCACAAATCATAGGTGCTTGTAAAGGGGAAATTTTCACCTTTTTCCATCATTCACAAAATGCCGTACTCAACTCATACGGCCATTTTGATATTTCTTGAAAATCACTGACCAAGTCTCCACAAATCATAAGTGCTTGGTAAGTGGAAATTTTCACCTTTTTCCATCATTCACAAAATGCCATACTCAACTCATACGGCCATTTTGATATTTCTTGAAAATCACTGACCAAGTCTCCACAAATCATAGGTGCTTGGTAAGTGGAAATTTTCACCTTTTTCCATCATTCACAAAATGCCGTACTCAACTCATACGGCCATTTTGATATTTCTTGAAAATCACTGACCAAGAATGCCGTACTCAACTCATACGGCCATTTTGATATTTCTTGAAAATGACTGACCAAGTCTCCACAAATCATAGGTGCTTGTAAAGGGGAAATTTTCACCTTTTTCCATCATTCACAAAATGCCGTACTCAACTCATACGGCCATTTTGATATTTCTTGAAAATCACTGACCAAGTCTCCTAAAATCATAGGTGCTTGTAAAGAGGAAATTTTCACCTTTTTCCATCATTCACAAAATGCCGTACTCAACTCATACGGCCATTTTGATATTTCTTGAAAATCACTGACCAAGTCTCCACAAATCATAGGTGCTTGGTAAGTGGAAATTTTCACCTTTTTCCATCATTCACAAAATGCCGTACTCAACTCATATGGCCATTTTGATATTTCTTGAAAATCACTGACCAAGTCTCCACAAATCATAGGTGCTTGGTAAGTGGAAATTTTCACCTTTTTCCATCATTCACAAAATGCCGTACTCAACTCATACGGCCATTTTGATATTTCTTGAAAAACACTGACCAAGTCTCCACAAATCATAGGTGCTTGGTAAGTGGAAATTTTCACCTTTTTCCATCATTCACAAAATGCCGTACTCAACTCATACGGCCATTTTGATATTTCTTGAAAATCACTGACCAAGTCTCCACAAATCATAAGTGCTTGGTAAGTGGAAATTTTCACCTTTTTCCATCATTCACAAAATGCCATACTCAACTCATACGGCCATTTTGATATTTCTTGAAAAACACTGACCAAGTCTCCACAAATCATAGGTGCTTGGTAAGTGGAAATTTTCACCTTTTCCCATCACTCACAAAATGCCGTACTCAACTCATACGGCCATTTTGATATTTCTTGACCAAGTCTCCACAAATCATAGGTGCTTGGTAAGTGGAAATTTTCACCTTTTTCCATCATTCACAAAATGCCGTACTCAACTCATACGGCCATTTTGATATTTCTTGAAAATCACTGACCAAGTCTCCACAAATCATAGGTGCTTGGTAAGTGGAAATTTTCACCTTTTCCCATCACTCACAAAATGCCGTACTCAACTCATACGGCCATTTTGATATTTCTTGACCAAGTCTCCACAAATCATAGGTGCTTGGTAAGTGGAAATTTTCACCTTTTTCCATCATTCACAAAATGCCGTACTCAACGCATACGGCCATTTTGATATTTCTTGAAAATGACTGACCAAGTCTCCACAAATCATAGGTGCTTGTAAAGGGGAAATTTTCACCTTTTTCCATCATTCACAAAATGCCGTACTCAACTCATACGGCCATTTTGATATTTCTTGAAAATCACTGACCAAGTCTCCACAAATCATAAGTGCTTGGTAAGTGGAAATTTTCACCTTTTTCCATCATTCACAAAATGCCATACTCAACTCATACGGCCATTTTGATATTTCTTGAAAATCACTGACCAAGTCTCCACAAATCATAGGTGCTTGGTAAGTGGAAATTTTCACCTTTTTCCATCATTCACAAAATGCCGTACTCAACTCATACGGCCATTTTGATATTTCTTGAAAATCACTGACCAAGTCTCCACATATCATAGGTGCTTGTAAAGGGGAAATTTTCACCTTTTTCCATCATTCACAAAATGCCGTACTCAACTCATACGGCCATTTTGATATTTCTTGAAAATCACTGACCAAATCTCCTAAAATCATAGGTGCTTGTAAAGAGGAAATTTTCACCTTTTTCCATCATTCACAAAATGCCGTACTCAACTCATACGGCCATTTTGATATTTCTTGAAAATCACTGACCAAGTCTCCACAAATCATAGGTGCTTGGTAAGTGGATATTTTCACCTTTTTCCATCATTCACAAAATGCCGTACTCAACTCATACGGCCATTTTGATATTTCTTGACCAAGTCTCCACAAATCATAGGTGCTTGGTAAGTGGAAATTTTCACCTTTTTCCATCATTCACAAAATGTCGTACTCAACTCATACGGCCATTTTGATATTTCTTGAAAATGACTGACCAAGTCTCCACAAATCATAGGTGCTTGTAAAGGGGAAATTTTCACCTTTTTCCATCATTCACAAAATGCCGTACTCAACTCATACGGCCATTTTGATATTTCTTGAAAATCACTGACCAAGTCTCCTAAAATCATAGGTGCTTGTAAAGAGGAAATTTTCACCTTTTTCCATCATTCACAAAATGCCGTACTCAACTCATACGGCCATTTTGATATTTCTTGAAAATCACTGACCAAGTCTCCACAAATCATAGGTGCTTGGTAAGTGGAAATTTTCACCTTTTTCCATCATTCACAAAATGCCGTACTCAACTCATACGGCCATTTTGATATTTCTTGAAAATCACTGACCAAGTCTCCACAAATCATTGGTGCTTGTAAAGGGGAAATTTTCACCTTTTTCCATCATTCACAAAATGCCGTACTGAACTCATACGGCCTTTTTGATATTTCTTGACCATGTCTCCACAAATCATAGGTGCTTGGTAAGTGGAAATTTTCACCTTTTTCCATCATTCACAAAATGGCGTACTCAACTCATACGGTCATTTTGATATTTCTTTGAAAATCACTGACCAAGTCTCCACAAATCATAGGTGCTTGATAAGTGGAAATTTTCACCTTTTTCCATCATTCACAAAATGCCGTACTCAACTCATACGGCCATTTTGATATTTCTTGAAAATCACTGACCAAGTCTCCACAAATCATAGGTGCTTGGTAAGTGGAAATTTTCACCTTTTCCCATCACTCACAAAATGCCGTACTCAACTCATACGGCCATTTTGATATTTCTTGAAAATCACTGACCAAGTCTCCACAAATCATAGGTGCTTGGTAAGTGGAAATTTTCACCTTTTTCCATCATTCACAAAATGCCCTACTCAACTCATACGGCCATTTTGATATTTCTTGAAAATCACTGACCAAGTCTCCACAAATCATAAGTGCTTGGTAAGTGGAAATTTTCACCTTTTTCCATCATTCACAAAATGCCATACTCAACTCATACGGCCATTTTGATATTTCTTGAAAATCACTGACCAAGTCTCCACAAATCATAGGTGCTTGGTAAGTGGAAATTTTCACCTTTTTCCATCATTCACAAAATGCCGTACTCAACTCATACGGCCATTTTGATATTTCTTGAAAATCATTGACCAAGTCTCCACAAATCATAGGTGCTTGGTAAGTGGAAATTTTCACCTTTTTCCATCATTCACAAAATGCCGTACTCAACTCATACGGCCATTTTGATATTTCTTGAAAATCACTGACCAAGTCTCCACAAATCATAGGTGCTTGGTAAGTGGAAATTTTCACCTTTTTCCATCATTCACAAAATGCCGTACTCAACTCATACGGCCATTTTGATATTTCTTGAAAGTCACTGACCAAGTCTCCACAAATCATAGGTGCTTGATAAGTGGAAATTTTCACCTTTTTCCATCATTCACAAAATGCCGTACTCAACTCATACGGCCATTTTGATATTTCTTGAAAATCACTGACCAAGTCTCCACAAATCATAGGTGCTTGGTAAGTGGAAATTTTCACCTTTTTCCATCATTCACAAAATGCCGTACTCAACTCATACAGCCATTTTGATATTTCTTGAAAATCACTGACCAAGTCTCCACAAATCATAGGTGCTTGATAAGTGGAAATTTTCACCTTTTTCCATCATTCACAAAATGCCGTACTCAACTCATACGGCCATTTTGATATTTCTTGAAAAACACTGACCAAGTCTCCACAAATCATAGGTGCTTGATAAGTGGAAATTTTCACCTTTTTCCATCATTCACAAAATGCCGTACTCAACTCATACGGCCATTTTGATATTTCTTGAAAATCACTGACCAAGTCTCCACAAATCATAGGTGCTTGGTAAGTGGAAATTTTCACCTTTTCCCATCACTCACAAAATGCCGTACTCAACTCATACGGCCATTTTGATATTTCTTGACCAAGTCTCCACAAATCATAGGTGCTTGGTAAGTGGAAATTTTCACCTTTTTCCATCATTCACAAAATGCCGTACTCAACTCATACGGCCATTTTGATATTTCTTGAAAATCACTGACCAAGTCTCCACATATCATAGGTGCTTGTAAAGGGGAAATTTTCACCTTTTTCCATCATTCACAAAATGCCGTACTCAACTCATACGGCCATTTTGATATTTCTTGAAAATCACTGACCAAATCTCCTAAAATCATAGGTGCTTGTAAAGAGGAAATTTTCACCTTTTTCCATCATTCACAAAATGCCGTACTCAACTCATACGGCCATTTTGATATTTCTTGAAAATCACTGACCAAGTCTCCACAAATCATAGGTGCTTGGTAAGTGGATATTTTCACCTTTTTCCATCATTCACAAAATGCCGTACTCAACTCATACGGCCATTTTGATATTTCTTGACCAAGTCTCCACAAATCATAGGTGCTTGGTAAGTGGAAATTTTCACCTTTTTCCATCATTCACAAAATGTCGTACTCAACTCATACGGCCATTTTGATATTTCTTGAAAATGACTGACCAAGTCTCCACAAATCATAGGTGCTTGTAAAGGGGAAATTTTCACCTTTTTCCATCATTCACAAAATGCCGTACTCAACTCATACGGCCATTTTGATATTTCTTGAAAATCACTGACCAAGTCTCCTAAAATCATAGGTGCTTGTAAAGAGGAAATTTTCACCTTTTTCCATCATTCACAAAATGCCGTACTCAACTCATACGGCCATTTTGATATTTCTTGAAAATCACTGACCAAGTCTCCACAAATCATAGGTGCTTGGTAAGTGGAAATTTTCACCTTTTTCCATCATTCACAAAATGCCGTACTCAACTCATACGGCCATTTTGATATTTCTTGAAAATCACTGACCAAGTCTCCACAAATCATTGGTGCTTGTAAAGGGGAAATTTTCACCTTTTTCCATCATTCACAAAATGCCGTACTGAACTCATACGGCCTTTTTGATATTTCTTGACCATGTCTCCACAAATCATAGGTGCTTGGTAAGTGGAAATTTTCACCTTTTTCCATCATTCACAAAATGGCGTACTCAACTCATACGGTCATTTTGATATTTCTTTGAAAATCACTGACCAAGTCTCCACAAATCATAGGTGCTTGATAAGTGGAAATTTTCACCTTTTTCCATCATTCACAAAATGCCGTACTCAACTCATACGGCCATTTTGATATTTCTTGAAAATCACTGACCAAGTCTCCACAAATCATAGGTGCTTGGTAAGTGGAAATTTTCACCTTTTCCCATCACTCACAAAATGCCGTACTCAACTCATACGGCCATTTTGATATTTCTTGAAAATCACTGACCAAGTCTCCACAAATCATAGGTGCTTGGTAAGTGGAAATTTTCACCTTTTTCCATCATTCACAAAATGCCCTACTCAACTCATACGGCCATTTTGATATTTCTTGAAAATCACTGACCAAGTCTCCACAAATCATAAGTGCTTGGTAAGTGGAAATTTTCACCTTTTTCCATCATTCACAAAATGCCATACTCAACTCATACGGCCATTTTGATATTTCTTGAAAATCACTGACCAAGTCTCCACAAATCATAGGTGCTTGGTAAGTGGAAATTTTCACCTTTTTCCATCATTCACAAAATGCCGTACTCAACTCATACGGCCATTTTGATATTTCTTGAAAATCATTGACCAAGTCTCCACAAATCATAGGTGCTTGGTAAGTGGAAATTTTCACCTTTTTCCATCATTCACAAAATGCCGTACTCAACTCATACGGCCATTTTGATATTTCTTGAAAATCACTGACCAAGTCTCCACAAATCATAGGTGCTTGGTAAGTGGAAATTTTCACCTTTTTCCATCATTCACAAAATGCCGTACTCAACTCATACGGCCATTTTGATATTTCTTGAAAGTCACTGACCAAGTCTCCACAAATCATAGGTGCTTGATAAGTGGAAATTTTCACCTTTTTCCATCATTCACAAAATGCCGTACTCAACTCATACGGCCATTTTGATATTTCTTGAAAATCACTGACCAAGTCTCCACAAATCATAGGTGCTTGGTAAGTGGAAATTTTCACCTTTTTCCATCATTCACAAAATGCCGTACTCAACTCATACAGCCATTTTGATATTTCTTGAAAATCACTGACCAAGTCTCCACAAATCATAGGTGCTTGATAAGTGGAAATTTTCACCTTTTTCCATCATTCACAAAATGCCGTACTCAACTCATACGGCCATTTTGATATTTCTTGAAAAACACTGACCAAGTCTCCACAAATCATAGGTGCTTGATAAGTGGAAATTTTCACCTTTTTCCATCATTCACAAAATGCCGTACTCAACTCATACGGCCATTTTGATATTTCTTGAAAATCACTGACCAAGTCTCCACAAATCATAGGTGCTTGGTAAGTGGAAATTTTCACCTTTTCCCATCACTCACAAAATGCCGTACTCAACTCATACGGCCATTTTGATATTTCTTGACCAAGTCTCCACAAATCATAGGTGCTTGGTAAGTGGAAATTTTCACCTTTTTCCATCATTCACAAAATGCCGTACTCAACTCATACGGCCATTTTGATATTTCTTGAAAATCACTGACCAAGTCTCCACAAATCATAAGTGCTTGGTAAGTGGAAATTTTCACCTTTTTCCATCATTCACAAAATGCCATACTCAACTCATACGGCCATTTTGATATTTCTTGAAAATCACTGACCAAGTCTCCACAAATCATAGGTGCTTGGTAAGTGGAAATTTTCACCTTTTTCCATCATTCACAAAATGCCATACTCAACTCATACGGCCATTTTGATATTTCTTGAAAATCACTGACCAAGTCTCCACAAATCATAAGTGCTTGGTAAGTGGAAATTTTCACCTTTTTCCATCATTCACAAAATGCCCTACTCAACTCATACGGCCATTTTGATATTTCTTGAAAATCACTGACCAAGTCTCCACAAATCATAAGTGCTTGGTAAGTGGAAATTTTCACCTTTTTCCATCATTCACAAAATGCCATACTCAACTCATACGGCCATTTTGATATTTCTTGAAAATCACTGACCAAGTCTCCACAAATCATAGGTGCTTGGTAAGTGGAAATTTTCACCTTTTTCCATCATTCACAAAATGTCGTACTCAACTCATACGGCCATTTTGATATTTCTTGAAAATGACTGACCAAGTCTCCACAAATCATAGGTGCTTGTAAAGGGGAAATTTTCACCTTTTTCCATCATTCACAAAATGCCGTACTCAACTCATACGGCCATTTTGATATTTCTTGAAAATCACTGACCAAGTCTCCTAAAATCATAGGTGCTTGTAAAGAGGAAATTTTCACCTTTTTCCATCATTCACAAAATGCCGTACTCAACTCATACGGCCATTTTGATATTTCTTGAAAATCACTGACCAAGTCTCCACAAATCATAGGTGCTTGGTAAGTGGAAATTTTCACCTTTTTCCATCATTCACAAAATGCCGTACTCAACTCATACGGCCATTTTGATATTTCTTGAAAATCACTGACCAAGTCTCCACAAATCATAGGTGCTTGGTAAGTGGAAATTTTCACCTTTTTCCATCATTCACAAAATGCCCTACTCAACTCATACGGCCTTTTTGATATTTCTTGATCAAGTCTCCACAAATTATAGGTGCTTGGTAAGTGGAAATTTTCACCTTTTTCCATCATTCACAAAATGCCGTACTCAACTCATACGGCCATTTTGATATTTCTTGAAAATCACTGACCAAGTCTCCACAAATCATAGGTGCTTGGTAAGTGGAAATTTTCACCTTTTCCCATCATTCACAAAATGCCGTACTCAACTCATACGGCCATTTTGATATTTCTTGAAAATCACTGACCAAGTCTCCACAAATCATAGGTGCTTGTAAAGGGGAAATTTTCACCTTTTTCCATCATTCACAAAATGCCGTACTCAACTCATACGGACATTTTGATATTTCTTGAAAATCACTGACCAAGTCTCCACAAATCATAGGTGCTTGGTAAGTGGAAATTTTCACTTTTTTCCATCATTCACAAAATGCCGTACTCAACTCATACGGCCATTTTGATATTTCTTGAAAATCACTGACCAAGTCTCCACAAATCATAGGTGCTTGGTAAGTGGAAATTTTCACCTTTTTCCATCATTCACAAAATGCCGTACTCAACTCATACGGCCATTTTGATATTTCTTGAAAGTCACTGACCAAGTCTCCACAAATCATAGGTGCTTGATAAGTGGAAATTTTCACCTTTTTCCATCATTCACAAAATGCCGTACTCAACTCATACTGCCATTTTGATATTTCTTGAAAATCACTGACCATGTCTCCACAAATCATAGGTGCTTGGTAAGTGGAAATTTTCACCTTTTTCCATCATTCACAAAATGGCGTACTCAACTCATACGGCCATTTTGATATTTCTTGAAAATCACTGACCAAGTCTCCACAAATCATAGGTGCTTGATAAGTGGAAATTTTCACCTTTTTCCATCATTCACAAAATGCCGTACTCAACTCATACGGCCATTTTGATATTTCTTGAAAATCACTGACCAAGTCTTCACAAATCATAGGTGCTTGGTAAGTGGAAATTTTCACCTTTTCCCATCACTCACAAAATGCCGTACTCAACTCATACGGCCATTTTGATATTTCTTGAAAATCACTGACCAAGTCTCCACAAATCATAGGTGCTTGGTAAGTGGAAATTTTCACCTTTTTCCATCATTCACAAAATGCCGTACTCAACTCATACGGCCATTTTGATATTTCTTGAAAATCATTGACCAAGTCTCCACAAATCATAGGTGCTTGGTAAGTGGAAATTTTCACCTTTTTCCATCATTCACAAAATGCCGTACTCAACTCATACGGCCATTTTGATATTTCTTGAAAATCACTGACCAAGTCTCCACAAATCATAGGTGCTTGGTAAGTGGAAATTTTCACCTTTTTCCATCATTCACAAAATGCCGTACTCAACTCATACGGCCATTTTGATATTTCTTGAAAGTCACTGACCAAGTCTCCACAAATCATAGGTGCTTGATAAGTGGAAATTTTCACCTTTTTCCATCATTCACAAAATGCCGTACTCAACTCATACGGCCATTTTGATATTTCTTGAAAATCACTGACCAAGTCTCCACAAATCATAGGTGCTTGGTAAGTGGAAATTTTCACCTTTTTCCATCATTCACAAAATGCCGTACTCAACTCATACAGCCATTTTGATATTTCTTGAAAATCACTGACCAAGTCTCCACAAATCATAGGTGCTTGATAAGTGGAAATTGTCACCTTTTTCCATCATTCACAAAATGCCGTACTCAACTCATACGGCCATTTTGATATTTCTTGAAAAACACTGACCAAGTCTCCACAAATCATAGGTGCTTGATAAGTGGAAATATTCACCTTTTTCCATCATTCACAAAATGCCGTACTCAACTCATACGGCCATTTTGATATTTCTTGAAAATCACTGACCAAGTCTCCACAAATCATAGGTGCTTGGTAAGTGGAAATTTTCACCTTTTTCCATCATTCACAAAATGTCGTACTCAACTCATACGGCCATTTTGATATTTCTTGAAAATGACTGACCAAGTCTCCACAAATCATAGGTGCTTGTAAAGGGGAAATTTTCACCTTTTTCCATCATTCACAAAATGCCGTACTCAACTCATACGGCCATTTTGATATTTCTTGAAAATCACTGACCAAGTCTCCTAAAATCATAGGTGCTTGTAAAGAGGAAATTTTCACCTTTTTCCATCATTCACAAAATGCCGTACTCAACTCATACGGCCATTTTGATATTTCTTGAAAATCACTGACCAAGTCTCCACAAATCATAGGTGCTTGGTAAGTGGAAATTTTCACCTTTTTCCATCATTCACAAAATGCCGTACTCAACTCATACGGCCATTTTGATATTTCTTGAAAATCACTGACCAAGAATGCCGTACTCAACTCATACGGCCATTTTGATATTTCTTGAAAATGACTGACCAAGTCTCCACAAATCATAGGTGCTTGTAAAGGGGAAATTTTCACCTTTTTCCATCATTCACAAAATGCCGTACTCAACTCATACGGCCATTTTGATATTTCTTGAAAATCACTGACCAAGTCTCCTAAAATCATAGGTGCTTGTAAAGAGGAAATTTTCACCTTTTTCCATCATTCACAAAATGCCGTACTCAACTCATACGGCCATTTTGATATTTCTTGAAAATCACTGACCAAGTCTCCACAAATCATAGGTGCTTGGTAAGTGGAAATTTTCACCTTTTTCCATCATTCACAAAATGCCGTACTGAACTCATATGGCCATTTTGATATTTCTTGAAAATCACTGACCAAGTCTCCACAAATCATAGGTGCTTGGTAAGTGGAAATTTTCACCTTTTTCCATCATTCACAAAATGCCGTACTCAACTCATACGGCCATTTTGATATTTCTTGAAAATGACTCACCAAGTCTCCACAAATCATAGGTGCTTGTAAAGGGGAAATTTTCACCTTTTTCCATCATTCACAAAATGCCTTACTCAACTCATACGGCCATTTTGATATTTCTTGAAAATCACTGACCAAGTCTCCACAAATCATAAGTGCTTGGTAAGTGGAAATTTTCACCTTTTTCCATCATTCACAAAATGCCATACTCAACTCATACGGCCATTTTGATATTTCTTGAAAATCACTGACCAAGTCTCCACAAATCATAGGTGCTTGGTAAGTGGAAATTTTCACCTTTTTCCATCATTCACAAAATGCCGTACTCAACTCATACGGCCATTTTGATATTTCTTGAAAATCACTGACCAAGTCTCCACAAATCATAGGTGCTTGGTAAGTGGAAATTTTCACCTTTTTCCATCATTCACAAAATGCCGTACTCAACTCATACGGCCATTTTGATATTTCTTGACCAAGTCTCCACAAATCATAGGTGCTTGGTAAGTGGAAATTTTCACCTTTTTCCATCATTCACAAAATGCCGTACTCAACTCATACGGCCATTTTGATATTTCTTGAAAATGACTGACCAAGTCTCCACAAATCATAGGTGCTTGTAAAGGGGAAATTTTCACCTTTTTCCATCATTCACAAAATGCCGTACTCAACTCATACGGCCATTTTGATATTTCTTGAAAATCACTGACCAAGTCTCCTAAAATCATAGGTGCTTGTAAAGAGGAAATTTTCACCTTTTTCCATCATTCACAAAATGCCGTACTCAACTCATACGGCCATTTTGATATTTCTTGAAAATCACTGACCAAGTCTCCACAAATCATAGGTGCTTGGTAAGTGGAAATTTTCACCTTTTTCCATCATTCACAAAATGCCGTACTCAACTCATACGGCCATTTTGATATTTCTTGAAAATCACTGACCAAGTCTCCACAAATCATTGGTGCTTGTAAAGGGGAAATTTTCACCTTTTTCCATCATTCACAAAATGCCGTACTCAACTCATACGGCCATTTTGATATTTCTTGATCAAGTCTCCACAAATTATAGGTGCTTGTAAAGGGGAAATTTTCACCTTTTTCCATCATTCACAAAATGCCGTACTCAACTCATACGGCCATTTTGATATTTCTTGAAAATCACTGACCAAGTCTCCACAAATCATAGGTGCTTGGTAAGTGGAAATTTTCACCTTTTTCCATCATTCACAAAATGCCGTACTCAACTCATACGGCCATTTTGATATTTCTTGAAAAACACTGACCAAGTCTCCACAAATCATAGGTGCTTGGTAAGTGGAAATTTTCACCTTTTTCCATCATTCACAAAATGCCGTACTCAACTCATACGGCCATTTTGATATTTCTTGAAAAACACTGACCAAGTCTCCACAAATCATAGGTGCTTGGTAAGTGGAAATTTTCACCTTTTTCCATCATTCACAAAATGCCGTACTCAACTCATACGGCCATTTTGATATTTCTTGAAAGTCACTGACCAAGTCTCCACAAATCATAGGTGCTTGATAAGTGGAAATTTTCACCTTTCTCCATCATTCACAAAATGCCGTACTCAACTCATACGGCCATTTTGATATTTCTTGAAAATCACTGACCAAGTCTCCACAAATCATAGGTGCTTGGTAAGTGGAAATTTTCACCTTTTCCCATCACTCACAAAATGCCGTACTCAACTCATACGGCCATTTTGATATTTCTTGAAAATCACTGACCAAGTCTCCACAAATCATAGGTGCTTGGTAAGTGGAAATTTTCACCTTTTTCCATCATTCACAAAATGCCCTACTCAACTCATACGGCCATTTTGATATTTCTTGAAAATCACTGACCAAGTCTCCACAAATCATAAGTGCTTGGTAAGTGGAAATTTTCACCTTTTTCCATCATTCACAAAATGCCATACTCAACTCATACTGCCATTTTGATATTTCTTGAAAATCACTGACCAAGTCTCCACAAATCATAGGTGCTTGGTAAGTGGAAATTTTCACCTTTTTCCATCATTCACAAAATGCCGTACTCAACTCATACGGCCATTTTGATATTTCTTGAAAAACACTGACCAAGTCTCCACAAATCATAGGTGCTTGATAAGTGGAAATTTTCACCTTTTTCCATCATTCACAAAATGCCGTACTCAACTCATACGGCCATTTAGATATTTCTTGAAAATCACTGACCAAGTCTCCACAAATCATAGGTGCTTGGTAAGTGGAAATTTTCACCTTTTCCCATCACTCACAAAATGCCGTACTCAACTCATACGGCCATTTTGATATTTCTTGACCAAGTCTCCACAAATCATAGGTGCTTGGTAAGTGGAAATTTTCACCTTTTTCCATCATTCACAAAATGCCGTACTCAACTCATACGGCCATTTTGATATTTCTTGAAAATCACTGATCAAGTCTCCACAAATCATAGGTGCTTGTAAAGGGGAAATTTTCACCTTTTTCCATCATTCACAAAATGCCATACTCAACTCATACGGACATTTTGATATTTCTTGAAAATCACTGACCAAGTCTCCACAAATCATAGGTGCTTGGTAAGTGGAAATTTTCACCTTTTTCCATCATTCACAAAATGCCGTACTCAACTCATACGGCCATTTTGATATTTCTTGAAAATCACTGACCAAGTCTCCACAAATCATTGGTGCTTGTAAAGGGGAAATTTTCACCTTTTTCCATCATTCACAAAATGCCGTACTCAACTCATACGGCCATTTTGATATTTCTTGATCAAGTCTCCACAAATTATAGGTGCTTGTAAAGGGGAAATTTTCACCTTTTTCCATCATTCACAAAATGCCGTACTCAACTCATACGGCCATTTTGATATTTCTTGAAAATCACTGACCAAGTCTCCACAAATCATAGGTGCTTGGTAAGTGGAAATTTTCACCTTTTCCCATCATTCACAAAATGCCGTACTCAACTCATACGGCCATTTTGATATTTCTTGAAAATCACTGACCAAGTCTCCTAAAATCATAGGTGCTTGTAAAGAGGAAATTTTCACCTTTTTCCATCATTCACAAAATGCCGTACTCAACTCATACGGCCATTTTGATATTTCTTGAAAATCACTGACCAAGTCTCCACAAATCATAGGTGCTTGGTAAGTGGAAATTTTCACCTTTTTCCATCATTCACAAAATGCCGTACTCAACTCATACGGCCATTTTGATATTTCTTGAAAATCACTGACCAAGTCTCCACAAATCATTGGTGCTTGTAAAGGGGAAATTTTCACCTTTTTCCATCATTCACAAAATGCCGTACTCAACTCATAGGGCCATTTTGATATTTCTTGATCAAGTCTCCACTAATTATAGGTGCTTGTAAAGGGGAAATTTTCACCTTTTTCCATCATTCACAAAATGCCGTACTCAACTCATACGGCCATTTTGATATTTCTTGAAAATCACTGACCAAGTCTCCACAAATCATAGGTGCTTGGTAAGTGGAAATTTTCACCTTTTTCAATCATTCACAAAATGCCGTACTCAACTCATACGGCCATTTTGATATTTCTTGAAAGTCACTGACCAAGTCTCCACAAATCATAGGTGCTTGATAAGTGGAAATTTTCACCTTTTTCCATCATTCACAAAATGCCGTACTCAACTCATACGGCCATTTTGATATTTCTTGAAAATCACTGACCATGTCTCCACAAATCATAGGTGCTTGGTAAGTGGAAATTTTCACCTTTTTCCATCATTCACAAAATGCCGTACTCAACTCATACGGCCATTTTGATATTTCTTGAAAATCACTGACCAAGTCTCCACAAATCATTGGTGCTTGTAAAGGGGAAATTTTCACCTTTTTCCATCATTCACAAAATGCCGTACTCAACTCATATGGCCATTTTGATATTTCTTGATCAAGTCTCCACAAATTATAGGTGCTTGTAAAGGGGAAATTTTCACCTTTTTCCATCATTCACAAAATGCCGTACTCAACTCATACGGCCATTTTGATATTTCTTGAAAATCACTGACCAAGTCTCCACAAATCATAGGTGCTTGGTAAGTGGAAATTTTCACTTTTTCCCATCATTCACAAAATGCCGTACTCAACTCATACGGCCATTTTGATATTTCTTGAAAATCACTGACCAAGTCTCCTAAAATCATAGGTGCTTGTAAAGAGGAAATTTTCACCTTTTTCCATCATTCACAAAATGCCGTACTCAACTCATACGGCCATTTTGATATTTCTTGAAAATCACTGACCAAGTCTCCACAAATCATAGGTGCTTGGTAAGTGGAAATTTTCACCTTTTTCCATCATTCACAAAATGCCGTACTCAACTCATACGGCCATTTTGATATTTCTTGAAAATCACTGACCAAGTCTCCACAAATCATTGGTGCTTGTAAAGGGGAAATTTTCACCTTTTTCCATCATTCACAAAATGCCGTACTCAACTCATAGGGCCATTTTGATATTTCTTGATCAAGTCTCCACAAATTATAGGTGCTTGTAAAGGGGAAATTTTCACCTTTTTCCATCATTCACAAAATGCCGTACTCAACTCATACGGCCATTTTGATATTTCTTGAAAATCACTGACCAAGTCTCCACAAATCATAGGTGCTTGGTAAGTGGAAATTTTCACCTTTTTCCATCATTCACAAAATGCCATACTCAACTCATACGGCCATTTTGATATTTCTTGAAAGTCACTGACCAAGTCTCCACAAATCATAGGTGCTTGATAAGTGGAAATTTTCACCTTTTTCCATCATTCACAAAATGCCGTACTCAACTCATACGGCCATTTTGATATTTCTTGAAAATCACTGACCATGTCTCCACAAATCATAGGTGCTTGGTAAGTGGAAATTTTCACCTTTTTCCATCATTCACAAAATGCTGACCAAGTCTCCACAAATCATAGGTGCTTGGTAAGTGGAAATTTTCACATTTCTCCATCATTCACAAAATGCCGTACTCAACTCATACGGCCATTTTGATATTTCTTGAAAGTCACTGACCAAGTCTCCACAAATCATAGGTGCTTGATAAGTGGAAATTTTCACCTTTTTCCATCATTCACAAAATGCCGTACTCAACTCATACGGCCATTTTGATATTTCTTGAAAATCACTGACCATGTCTCCACAAATCATAGGTGCTTGGTAAGTGGAAATTTTCACCTTTTTCCATCATTCACAAAATGCCGTACTCAACTCATACGGCCATTTTGATATTTCTTGAAAATCACTGACCAAGTCTCCACAAATCATAGGTGCTTGATAAGTGGAAATTTTCACCTTTTTCCATCATTCACAAAATGCCGTACTCAACTCATATGGCCATTTTGATATTTCTTGAAAATCACTGACCAAGTCTCCACAAATCATAGGTGCTTGGTAAGTGGAAATTTTCACCTTTTCCCATCACTCACAAAATGCCGTACTCAACTCATACGGCCATTTTGATATTTCTTGAAAATCACTGACCAAGTCTCCACAAATCATAGGTGCTTGGTAAGTGGAAATTTTCACCTTTTTCCATCATTCACAAAATGCCCTACTCAACTCATACGGCCATTTTGATATTTCTTGAAAATCACTGACCAAGTCTCCACAAATCATAAGTGCTTGGTAAGTGGAAATTTTCACCTTTTTCCATCATTCACAAAATGCCATACTCAACTCATACGGCCATTTTGATATTTCATGAAAATCACTGACCAAGTCTCCACAAATCATAGGTGCTTGGTAAGTGGAAATTTTCACCTTTTCCCATTATTCACAAAATGCCGTACTCAACTCATACGGCCATTTTGATATTTCTTGAAAAACACTGACCAAGTCTCCACAAATCATAGGTGCTTGATAAGTGGAAATTTTCACCTTTTTCCATCATTCACAAAATGCCGTACTCAACTCATACGGCCATTTTGATATTTCTTGAAAATCACTGACCAAGTCTCCACAAATCATAGGTGCTTGGTAAGTGGAAATTTTCACCTTTTCCCATCACTCACAAAATGCCGTACTCAACTCATACGGCCATTTTGATATTTCTTGACCAAGTCTCCACAAATCATAGGTGCTTGGTAAGTGGAAATTTTCACCTTTTTCCATCATTCACAAAATGCCGTACTCAACTCATACGGCCATTTTGATATTTCTTGAAAATCACTGACCAAGTCTCCACAAATCATAGGTGCTTGGTAAGTGGAAATTTTCACCTTTTCCCATCATTCACAAAATGCCGTACTCAACTCATACGGCCATTTTGATATTTCTTGAAAATCACTGACCAAGTCTCCTAAAATCATAGGTGCTTGTAAAGAGGAAATTTTCACCTTTTTCCATCATTCACAAAATGCCGTACTCAACTCATACGGCCATTTTGATATTTCTTGAAAATCACTGACCAAGTCTCCACAAATCATAGGTGCTTGGTAAGTGGAAATTTTCACCTTTTTCCATCATTCACAAAATGCCGTACTCAACTCATACGGCCATTTTGATATTTCTTGAAAATCACTGACCAAGTCTCCACAAATCATTGGTGCTTGTAAAGGGGAAATTTTCACCTTTTTCCATCATTCACAAAATGCCGTACTCAACTCATAGGGCCATTTTGATATTTCTTGATCAAGTCTCCACAAATTATAGGTGCTTGTAAAGGGGAAATTTTCACCTTTTTCCATCATTCACAAAATGCCGTACTCAACTCATACGGCCATTTTGATATTTCTTGAAAATCACTGACCAAGTCTCCACAAATCATAGGTGCTTGGTAATTGGATATTTTCACCTTTTTCCATCATTCACAAAATGCCGTACTCAACACATACGGCCATTTTGATATTTCTTGAAAGTCACTGACCAAGTCTCCACAAATCATAGGTGCTTGATAAGTGGAAATTTTCACCTTTTTCCATCATTCACAAAATGCCGTACTCAACTCATACGGCCATTTTGATATTTCTTGAAAATCACTGACCATGTCTCCACAAATCATAGGTGCTTGGTAAGTGGAAATTTTCACCTTTTTCCATCATTCACAAAATGCTGACCAAGTCTCCACAAATCATAGGTGCTTGGTAAGTGGAAATTTTCACCTTTTTCCATCATTCACAAAATGCCGTACTCAACTCATACAGCCATTTTGATATTTCTTGAAAATCACTGACCATGTCTCCACAAATCATAGGTGCTTGGTAAGTGGAAATTTTCACCTTTTTCCATCATTCACAAAATGCCGTACTCAACTCATACGGCCATTTTGATATTTCTTGAAAATGACTGACCAAGTCTCCACAAATCATAGGTGCTTGTAAAGGGGAAATTTTCACCTTTTTCCATCATTCACAAAATGCCGTACTCAACTCATACGGCCATTTTGATATTTCTTGAAAATCACTGACCAAGTCTCCACAAATCATAGGTGCTTGGTAAGTGGAAATTTTCACCTTTTTCCATCATTCACAAAATGCCATACTCAACTCATACGGCCATTTTGATATTTCTTGAAAATCACTGACCAAGTCTCCACAAATCTTAGGTGCTTGTAAAGGGGAAATTTTCACCTTTTTCCATCATTCACAAAATGCCGTACTCAACTCATACGGCCATTTTGATATTTCTTGAAAATCACTGACCAAGTCTCCACAAATCATAGGTGCTTGGTAAGTGGAAATTTTCACCTTTTTCCATCATTCACAAAATGCCATACTCAACTCATACGGCCATTTCGATATTTCTTGAAAATCACTGACCAAGTCTCCACAAATCATAGGTGCTTGTAAAGGGGAAATTTTCATCTTTTTCCATCATTCACAAAATGCCGTACTCAACTCATACGGCCATTTTGATATTTCTTGAAAATCACTGACCAAGTCTCCACAAATCTTAGGTGCTTGTAAAGGGGAAATTTTCACCTTTTTCCATCATTCACAAAATGCCGTACTCAACTCATACGGCCATTTTGATATTTCTTGAAAATCACTGACCAAGTCTCCACAAATCATAGGTGCTTGGTAAGTGGAAATTTTCACCTTTTTCCATCATTCACAAAATGCCGTACTCAACTCATACGGCCATTTTGATATTTCTTGAAAATCACTGACCAAGTCTCCACAAATCATAGGTGCTTGTAAAGGGGAAATTTTCACCTTTTTCCATCATTCACAAAATGCCGTACTCAACTCATACGGCCATTTTGATATTTCTCGAAAATCACTGACCAAATCTCCTAAAATCATAGGTGCTTGTAAAGAGGAAATTTTCACCTTTTTCCATCATTCACAAAATGCCGTACTCAACTCATACGGCCATTTTGATATTTCTTGAAAATCACTGACCAAGTCTCCACAAATCATAGGTGCTTGGTAAGTGGAAATTTTCACCTTTTTCCATCATTCACAAAATGCCGTACTCAACTCATACGGCCATTTTGATATTTCTTGAAAATCACTGACCAAGTCTCCACAAATCATAGGTGCTTGGTAAGTGGAAATTTTCACCTTTTCCCATCACTCACAAAATGCCGTACTCAACTCATACGGCCATTTTGATATTTCTTGAAAATCACTGACCAAGTCTCCACAAATCATAGGTGCTTGGTAAGTGGAAATTTTCACCTTTTTCCATCATTCACAAAATGCCCTACTCAACTCATACGGCCATTTTGATATTTCTTGAAAATCACTGACCATGTCTCCACAAATCATAGGTGCTTGGTAAGTGGAAATTTTCACCTTTTTCCATCATTCACAAAATGCTGACCAAGTCTCCACAAATCATAGGTGCTTGGTAAGTGGAAATTTTCACCTTTTTCCATCATTCACAAAATGCCGTACTCAACTCATACAGCCATTTTGATATTTCTTGAAAATCACTGACCATGTCTCCACAAATCATAGGTGCTTGGTAAGTGGAAATTTTCACCTTTTTCCATCATTCACAAAATGCCGTACTCAACTCATACGGCCATTTTGATATTTCTTGAAAATGACTGACCAAGTCTCCACAAATCATAGGTGCTTGTAAAGGGGAAATTTTCACCTTTTTCCATCATTCACAAAATGCCGTACTCAACTCATACGGCCATTTTGATATTTCTTGAAAATCACTGACCAAGTCTCCACAAATCATAGGTGCTTGGTAAGTGGAAATTTTCACCTTTTTCCATCATTCACAAAATGCCATACTCAACTCATACGGCCATTTTGATATTTCTTGAAAATCACTGACCAAGTCTCCACAAATCTTAGGTGCTTGTAAAGGGGAAATTTTCACCTTTTTCCATCATTCACAAAATGCCGTACTCAACTCATACGGCCATTTTGATATTTCTTGAAAATCACTGACCAAGTCTCCACAAATCATAGGTGCTTGGTAAGTGGAAATTTTCACCTTTTTCCATCATTCACAAAATGCCATACTCAACTCATACGGCCATTTCGATATTTCTTGAAAATCACTGACCAAGTCTCCACAAATCATAGGTGCTTGTAAAGGGGAAATTTTCATCTTTTTCCATCATTCACAAAATGCCGTACTCAACTCATACGGCCATTTTGATATTTCTTGAAAATCACTGACCAAGTCTCCACAAATCTTAGGTGCTTGTAAAGGGGAAATTTTCACCTTTTTCCATCATTCACAAAATGCCGTACTCAACTCATACGGCCATTTTGATATTTCTTGAAAATCACTGACCAAGTCTCCACAAATCATAGGTGCTTGGTAAGTGGAAATTTTCACCTTTTTCCATCATTCACAAAATGCCGTACTCAACTCATACGGCCATTTTGATATTTCTTGAAAATCACTGACCAAGTCTCCACA
Source organism: Planococcus citri (assembly GCF_950023065.1). Taxonomy (NCBI): domain Eukaryota; kingdom Metazoa; phylum Arthropoda; class Insecta; order Hemiptera; family Pseudococcidae; genus Planococcus; species Planococcus citri. The sequence goes on along the minus strand of NC_088679.1, from coordinate 29,017,990 downwards.
AATCATAGGTGCTTGTAAAGGGGAAATTTTCACCTTTTTCCATCATTCACAAAATGCCGTACTCAACTCATACGGCCATTTTGATATTTCTCGAAAATCACTGACCAAATCTCCTAAAATCATAGGTGCTTGTAAAGAGGAAATTTTCACCTTTTTCCATCATTCACAAAATGCCGTACTCAACTCATACGGCCATTTTGATATTTCTTGAAAATCACTGACCAAGTCTCCACAAATCATAGGTGCTTGGTAAGTGGAAATTTTCACCTTTTTCCATCATTCACAAAATGCCGTACTCAACTCATACGGCCATTTTGATATTTCTTGAAAATCACTGACCAAGTCTCCACAAATCATAGGTGCTTGGTAAGTGGAAATTTTCACCTTTTCCCATCACTCACAAAATGCCGTACTCAACTCATACGGCCATTTTGATATTTCTTGAAAATCACTGACCAAGTCTCCACAAATCATAGGTGCTTGGTAAGTGGAAATTTTCACCTTTTTCCATCATTCACAAAATGCCCTACTCAACTCATACGGCCATTTTGATATTTCTTGAAAATCACTGACCAAGTCTCCACAAATCATAAGTGCTTGGTAAGTGGAAATTTTCACCTTTTTCCATCATTCACAAAATGCCATACTCAACTCATACGGCCATTTTGATATTTCTTGAAAATCACTGACCAAGTCTCCACAAATCATAGGTGCTTGGTAAGTGGAAATTTTCACCTTTTTCCATCATTCACAAAATGCCGTACTCAACTCATACGGCCATTTTGATATTTCTTGAAAATCATTGACCAAGTCTCCACAAATCATAGGTGCTTGGTAAGTGGAAATTTTCACCTTTTTCCATCATTCACAAAATGCCGTACTCAACTCATACGGCCATTTTGATATTTCTTGAAAATCACTGACCAAGTCTCCACAAATCATAGGTGCTTGGTAAGTGGAAATTTTCACCTTTTTCCATCATTCACAAAATGCCGTACTCAACTCATACGGCCATTTTGATATTTCTTGAAAGTCACTGACCAAGTCTCCACAAATCATAGGTGCTTGATAAGTGGAAATTTTCACCTTTTTCCATCATTCACAAAATGCCGTACTCAACTCATACGGCCATTTTGATATTTCTTGAAAATCACTGACCAAGTCTCCACAAATCATAGGTGCTTGGTAAGTGGAAATTTTCACCTTTTTCCATCATTCACAAAATGCCGTACTCAACTCATACAGCCATTTTGATATTTCTTGAAAATCACTGACCAAGTCTCCACAAATCATAGGTGCTTGATAAGTGGAAATTTTCACCTTTTTCCATCATTCACAAAATGCCGTACTCAACTCATACGGCCATTTTGATATTTCTTGAAAAACACTGACCAAGTCTCCACAAATCATAGGTGCTTGATAAGTGGAAATTTTCACCTTTTTCCATCATTCACAAAATGCCGTACTCAACTCATACGGCCATTTTGATATTTCTTGAAAATCACTGACCAAGTCTCCACAAATCATAGGTGCTTGGTAAGTGGAAATTTTCACCTTTTCCCATCACTCACAAAATGCCGTACTCAACTCATACGGCCATTTTGATATTTCTTGACCAAGTCTCCACAAATCATAGGTGCTTGGTAAGTGGAAATTTTCACCTTTTTCCATCATTCACAAAATGCCGTACTCAACTCATACGGCCATTTTGATATTTCTTGAAAATCACTGACCAAGTCTCCACAAATCATAAGTGCTTGGTAAGTGGAAATTTTCACCTTTTTCCATCATTCACAAAATGCCATACTCAACTCATACGGCCATTTTGATATTTCTTGAAAATCACTGACCAAGTCTCCACAAATCATAGGTGCTTGGTAAGTGGAAATTTTCACCTTTTTCCATCATTCACAAAATGCCATACTCAACTCATACGGCCATTTTGATATTTCTTGAAAATCACTGACCAAGTCTCCACAAATCATAAGTGCTTGGTAAGTGGAAATTTTCACCTTTTTCCATCATTCACAAAATGCCCTACTCAACTCATACGGCCATTTTGATATTTCTTGAAAATCACTGACCAAGTCTCCACAAATCATAAGTGCTTGGTAAGTGGAAATTTTCACCTTTTTCCATCATTCACAAAATGCCATACTCAACTCATACGGCCATTTTGATATTTCTTGAAAATCACTGACCAAGTCTCCACAAATCATAGGTGCTTGGTAAGTGGAAATTTTCACCTTTTTCCATCATTCACAAAATGTCGTACTCAACTCATACGGCCATTTTGATATTTCTTGAAAATGACTGACCAAGTCTCCACAAATCATAGGTGCTTGTAAAGGGGAAATTTTCACCTTTTTCCATCATTCACAAAATGCCGTACTCAACTCATACGGCCATTTTGATATTTCTTGAAAATCACTGACCAAGTCTCCTAAAATCATAGGTGCTTGTAAAGAGGAAATTTTCACCTTTTTCCATCATTCACAAAATGCCGTACTCAACTCATACGGCCATTTTGATATTTCTTGAAAATCACTGACCAAGTCTCCACAAATCATAGGTGCTTGGTAAGTGGAAATTTTCACCTTTTTCCATCATTCACAAAATGCCGTACTCAACTCATACGGCCATTTTGATATTTCTTGAAAATCACTGACCAAGTCTCCACAAATCATAGGTGCTTGGTAAGTGGAAATTTTCACCTTTTTCCATCATTCACAAAATGCCCTACTCAACTCATACGGCCTTTTTGATATTTCTTGATCAAGTCTCCACAAATTATAGGTGCTTGGTAAGTGGAAATTTTCACCTTTTTCCATCATTCACAAAATGCCGTACTCAACTCATACGGCCATTTTGATATTTCTTGAAAATCACTGACCAAGTCTCCACAAATCATAGGTGCTTGGTAAGTGGAAATTTTCACCTTTTCCCATCATTCACAAAATGCCGTACTCAACTCATACGGCCATTTTGATATTTCTTGAAAATCACTGACCAAGTCTCCACAAATCATAGGTGCTTGTAAAGGGGAAATTTTCACCTTTTTCCATCATTCACAAAATGCCGTACTCAACTCATACGGACATTTTGATATTTCTTGAAAATCACTGACCAAGTCTCCACAAATCATAGGTGCTTGGTAAGTGGAAATTTTCACTTTTTTCCATCATTCACAAAATGCCGTACTCAACTCATACGGCCATTTTGATATTTCTTGAAAATCACTGACCAAGTCTCCACAAATCATAGGTGCTTGGTAAGTGGAAATTTTCACCTTTTTCCATCATTCACAAAATGCCGTACTCAACTCATACGGCCATTTTGATATTTCTTGAAAGTCACTGACCAAGTCTCCACAAATCATAGGTGCTTGATAAGTGGAAATTTTCACCTTTTTCCATCATTCACAAAATGCCGTACTCAACTCATACTGCCATTTTGATATTTCTTGAAAATCACTGACCATGTCTCCACAAATCATAGGTGCTTGGTAAGTGGAAATTTTCACCTTTTTCCATCATTCACAAAATGGCGTACTCAACTCATACGGCCATTTTGATATTTCTTGAAAATCACTGACCAAGTCTCCACAAATCATAGGTGCTTGATAAGTGGAAATTTTCACCTTTTTCCATCATTCACAAAATGCCGTACTCAACTCATACGGCCATTTTGATATTTCTTGAAAATCACTGACCAAGTCTCCACAAATCATAGGTGCTTGGTAAGTGGAAATTTTCACCTTTTCCCATCACTCACAAAATGCCGTACTCAACTCATACGGCCATTTTGATATTTCTTGAAAATCACTGACCAAGTCTCCACAAATCATAGGTGCTTGGTAAGTGGAAATTTTCACCTTTTTCCATCATTCACAAAATGCCGTACTCAACTCATACGGCCATTTTGATATTTCTTGAAAATCATTGACCAAGTCTCCACAAATCATAGGTGCTTGGTAAGTGGAAATTTTCACCTTTTTCCATCATTCACAAAATGCCGTACTCAACTCATACGGCCATTTTGATATTTCTTGAAAATCACTGACCAAGTCTCCACAAATCATAGGTGCTTGGTAAGTGGAAATTTTCACCTTTTTCCATCATTCACAAAATGCCGTACTCAACTCATACGGCCATTTTGATATTTCTTGAAAGTCACTGACCAAGTCTCCACGAATCATAGGTGCTTGATAAGTGGAAATTTTCACCTTTTTCCATCATTCACAAAATGCCGTACTCAACTCATACGGCCATTTTGATATTTCTTGAAAATCACTGACCAAGTCTCCACAAATCATAGGTGCTTGGTAAGTGGAAATTTTCACCTTTTTCCATCATTCACAAAATGCCGTACTCAACTCATACAGCCATTTTGATATTTCTTGAAAATCACTGACCAAGTCTCCACAAATCATAGGTGCTTGATAAGTGGAAATTGTCACCTTTTTCCATCATTCACAAAATGCCGTACTCAACTCATACGGCCATTTTGATATTTCTTGAAAAACACTGACCAAGTCTCCACAAATCATAGGTGCTTGATAAGTGGAAATATTCACCTTTTTCCATCATTCACAAAATGCCGTACTCAACTCATACGGCCATTTTGATATTTCTTGAAAATCACTGACCAAGTCTCCACAAATCATAGGTGCTTGGTAAGTGGAAATTTTCACCTTTTTCCATCATTCACAAAATGTCGTACTCAACTCATACGGCCATTTTGATATTTCTTGAAAATGACTGACCAAGTCTCCACAAATCATAGGTGCTTGTAAAGGGGAAATTTTCACCTTTTTCCATCATTCACAAAATGCCGTACTCAACTCATACGGCCATTTTGATATTTCTTGAAAATCACTGACCAAGTCTCCTAAAATCATAGGTGCTTGTAAAGAGGAAATTTTCACCTTTTTCCATCATTCACAAAATGCCGTACTCAACTCATACGGCCATTTTGATATTTCTTGAAAATCACTGACCAAGTCTCCACAAATCATAGGTGCTTGGTAAGTGGAAATTTTCACCTTTTTCCATCATTCACAAAATGCCGTACTCAACTCATACGGCCATTTTGATATTTCTTGAAAATCACTGACCAAGAATGCCGTACTCAACTCATACGGCCATTTTGATATTTCTTGAAAATGACTGACCAAGTCTCCACAAATCATAGGTGCTTGTAAAGGGGAAATTTTCACCTTTTTCCATCATTCACAAAATGCCGTACTCAACTCATACGGCCATTTTGATATTTCTTGAAAATCACTGACCAAGTCTCCTAAAATCATAGGTGCTTGTAAAGAGGAAATTTTCACCTTTTTCCATCATTCACAAAATGCCGTACTCAACTCATACGGCCATTTTGATATTTCTTGAAAATCACTGACCAAGTCTCCACAAATCATAGGTGCTTGGTAAGTGGAAATTTTCACCTTTTTCCATCATTCACAAAATGCCGTACTGAACTCATATGGCCATTTTGATATTTCTTGAAAATCACTGACCAAGTCTCCACAAATCATAGGTGCTTGGTAAGTGGAAATTTTCACCTTTTTCCATCATTCACAAAATGCCGTACTCAACTCATACGGCCATTTTGATATTTCTTGAAAATGACTCACCAAGTCTCCACAAATCATAGGTGCTTGTAAAGGGGAAATTTTCACCTTTTTCCATCATTCACAAAATGCCTTACTCAACTCATACGGCCATTTTGATATTTCTTGAAAATCACTGACCAAGTCTCCACAAATCATAAGTGCTTGGTAAGTGGAAATTTTCACCTTTTTCCATCATTCACAAAATGCCATACTCAACTCATACGGCCATTTTGATATTTCTTGAAAATCACTGACCAAGTCTCCACAAATCATAGGTGCTTGGTAAGTGGAAATTTTCACCTTTTTCCATCATTCACAAAATGCCGTACTCAACTCATACGGCCATTTTGATATTTCTTGAAAATCACTGACCAAGTCTCCACAAATCATAGGTGCTTGGTAAGTGGAAATTTTCACCTTTTTCCATCATTCACAAAATGCCGTACTCAACTCATACGGCCATTTTGATATTTCTTGACCAAGTCTCCACAAATCATAGGTGCTTGGTAAGTGGAAATTTTCACCTTTTTCCATCATTCACAAAATGCCGTACTCAACTCATACGGCCATTTTGATATTTCTTGAAAATGACTGACCAAGTCTCCACAAATCATAGGTGCTTGTAAAGGGGAAATTTTCACCTTTTTCCATCATTCACAAAATGCCGTACTCAACTCATACGGCCATTTTGATATTTCTTGAAAATCACTGACCAAGTCTCCTAAAATCATAGGTGCTTGTAAAGAGGAAATTTTCACCTTTTTCCATCATTCACAAAATGCCGTACTCAACTCATACGGCCATTTTGATATTTCTTGAAAATCACTGACCAAGTCTCCACAAATCATAGGTGCTTGGTAAGTGGAAATTTTCACCTTTTTCCATCATTCACAAAATGCCGTACTCAACTCATACGGCCATTTTGATATTTCTTGAAAATCACTGACCAAGTCTCCACAAATCATTGGTGCTTGTAAAGGGGAAATTTTCACCTTTTTCCATCATTCACAAAATGCCGTACTCAACTCATACGGCCATTTTGATATTTCTTGATCAAGTCTCCACAAATTATAGGTGCTTGTAAAGGGGAAATTTTCACCTTTTTCCATCATTCACAAAATGCCGTACTCAACTCATACGGCCATTTTGATATTTCTTGAAAATCACTGACCAAGTCTCCACAAATCATAGGTGCTTGGTAAGTGGAAATTTTCACCTTTTTCCATCATTCACAAAATGCCGTACTCAACTCATACGGCCATTTTGATATTTCTTGAAAAACACTGACCAAGTCTCCACAAATCATAGGTGCTTGGTAAGTGGAAATTTTCACCTTTTTCCATCATTCACAAAATGCCGTACTCAACTCATACGGCCATTTTGATATTTCTTGAAAAACACTGACCAAGTCTCCACAAATCATAGGTGCTTGGTAAGTGGAAATTTTCACCTTTTTCCATCATTCACAAAATGCCGTACTCAACTCATACGGCCATTTTGATATTTCTTGAAAGTCACTGACCAAGTCTCCACAAATCATAGGTGCTTGATAAGTGGAAATTTTCACCTTTCTCCATCATTCACAAAATGCCGTACTCAACTCATACGGCCATTTTGATATTTCTTGAAAATCACTGACCAAGTCTCCACAAATCATAGGTGCTTGGTAAGTGGAAATTTTCACCTTTTCCCATCACTCACAAAATGCCGTACTCAACTCATACGGCCATTTTGATATTTCTTGAAAATCACTGACCAAGTCTCCACAAATCATAGGTGCTTGGTAAGTGGAAATTTTCACCTTTTTCCATCATTCACAAAATGCCCTACTCAACTCATACGGCCATTTTGATATTTCTTGAAAATCACTGACCAAGTCTCCACAAATCATAAGTGCTTGGTAAGTGGAAATTTTCACCTTTTTCCATCATTCACAAAATGCCATACTCAACTCATACTGCCATTTTGATATTTCTTGAAAATCACTGACCAAGTCTCCACAAATCATAGGTGCTTGGTAAGTGGAAATTTTCACCTTTTTCCATCATTCACAAAATGCCGTACTCAACTCATACGGCCATTTTGATATTTCTTGAAAAACACTGACCAAGTCTCCACAAATCATAGGTGCTTGATAAGTGGAAATTTTCACCTTTTTCCATCATTCACAAAATGCCGTACTCAACTCATACGGCCATTTAGATATTTCTTGAAAATCACTGACCAAGTCTCCACAAATCATAGGTGCTTGGTAAGTGGAAATTTTCACCTTTTCCCATCACTCACAAAATGCCGTACTCAACTCATACGGCCATTTTGATATTTCTTGACCAAGTCTCCACAAATCATAGGTGCTTGGTAAGTGGAAATTTTCACCTTTTTCCATCATTCACAAAATGCCGTACTCAACTCATACGGCCATTTTGATATTTCTTGAAAATGACTGACCAAGTCTCCACAAATCATAGGTGCTTGTAAAGGGGAAATTTTCACCTTTCTCCATCATTCACAAAATGCCGTACTCAACTCATACGGCCATTTTGATATTTCTTGAAAATCACTGACCAAGTCTCCACAAATCATAAGTGCTTGGTAAGTGGAAATTTTCACCTTTTTCCATCATTCACAAAATGCCATACTCAACTCATACGGCCATTTTGATATTTCTTGAAAATCACTGACCAAGTCTCCACAAATCATAGGTGCTTGGTAAGTGGAAATTTTCACCTTTTCCCATCATTCACAAAATGCCGTACTCAACTCATACGGCCATTTTGATATTTCTTGAAAATCACTGATCAAGTCTCCACAAATCATAGGTGCTTGTAAAGGGGAAATTTTCACCTTTTTCCATCATTCACAAAATGCCGTACTCAACTCATACGGACATTTTGATATTTCTTGAAAATCACTGACCAAGTCTCCACAAATCATAGGCGCTTGGTAAGTGGAAATTTTCACCTTTTTCCATCATTCACAAAATGCCGTACTCAACTCATACGGCCATTTTGATATTTCTTGAAAATCACTGACCAAGTCTCCACAAATCATAGGTGCTTGGTAAGTGGAAATTTTCACCTTTTCCCATCACTCACAAAATGCCGTACTCAACTCATACGGCCATTTTGATATTTCTTGACCAAGTCTCCACAAATCATAGGTGCTTGGTATGTGGAAATTTTCACCTTTTTCCATCATTCACAAAATGCCGTACTCAACTCATACGGCCATTTTGATATTTCTTGAAAATGACTGACCAAGTCTCCACAAATCATAGGTGCTTGTAAAGGGGAAATTTTCACCTTTTTCCATCATTCACAAAATGCCGTACTCAACTCATACGGCCATTTTGATATTTCTTGAAAATCACTGACCAAGTCTCCACAAATCATAAGTGCTTGGTAAGTGGAAATTTTCACCTTTTTCCATCATTCACAAAATGCCATACTCAACTCATACGGCCATTTTGATATTTCTTGAAAATCACTGACCAAGTCTCCACAAATCATAGGTGCTTGTAAAGGGGAAATTTTCACCTTTTTCCATCATTCACAAAATGCCATACTCAACTCATACGGCCATTTTGATATTTCTTGAAAATCACTGACCAAGTCTCCACAAATCATAGGTGCTTGGTAAGTGGAAATTTTCACCTTTTTCCATCATTCACAAAATGCCGTACTCAACTCATACGGCCATTTTGATATTTCTTGAAAATCACTGACCAAGTCTCCACAAATCATTGGTGCTTGTAAAGGGGAAATTTTCACCTTTTTCCATCATTCACAAAATGCCGTACTCAACTCATACGGCCATTTTGATATTTCTTGATCAAGTCTCCACAAATTATAGGTGCTTGTAAAGGGGAAATTTTCACCTTTTTCCATCATTCACAAAATGCCGTACTCAACTCATACGGCCATTTTGATATTTCTTGAAAATCACTGACCAAGTCTCCACAAATCATAGGTGCTTGGTAAGTGGAAATTTTCACCTTTTCCCATCATTCACAAAATGCCGTACTCAACTCATACGGCCATTTTGATATTTCTTGAAAATCACTGACCAAGTCTCCTAAAATCATAGGTGCTTGTAAAGAGGAAATTTTCACCTTTTTCCATCATTCACAAAATGCCGTACTCAACTCATACGGCCATTTTGATATTTCTTGAAAATCACTGACCAAGTCTCCACAAATCATAGGTGCTTGGTAAGTGGAAATTTTCACCTTTTTCCATCATTCACAAAATGCCGTACTCAACTCATACGGCCATTTTGATATTTCTTGAAAATCACTGACCAAGTCTCCACAAATCATTGGTGCTTGTAAAGGGGAAATTTTCACCTTTTTCCATCATTCACAAAATGCCGTACTCAACTCATAGGGCCATTTTGATATTTCTTGATCAAGTCTCCACTAATTATAGGTGCTTGTAAAGGGGAAATTTTCACCTTTTTCCATCATTCACAAAATGCCGTACTCAACTCATACGGCCATTTTGATATTTCTTGAAAATCACTGACCAAGTCTCCACAAATCATAGGTGCTTGGTAAGTGGAAATTTTCACCTTTTTCAATCATTCACAAAATGCCGTACTCAACTCATACGGCCATTTTGATATTTCTTGAAAGTCACTGACCAAGTCTCCACAAATCATAGGTGCTTGATAAGTGGAAATTTTCACCTTTTTCCATCATTCACAAAATGCCGTACTCAACTCATACGGCCATTTTGATATTTCTTGAAAATCACTGACCATGTCTCCACAAATCATAGGTGCTTGGTAAGTGGAAATTTTCACCTTTTTCCATCATTCACAAAATGCCGTACTCAACTCATACGGCCATTTTGATATTTCTTGAAAATCACTGACCAAGTCTCCACAAATCATTGGTGCTTGTAAAGGGGAAATTTTCACCTTTTTCCATCATTCACAAAATGCCGTACTCAACTCATATGGCCATTTTGATATTTCTTGATCAAGTCTCCACAAATTATAGGTGCTTGTAAAGGGGAAATTTTCACCTTTTTCCATCATTCACAAAATGCCGTACTCAACTCATACGGCCATTTTGATATTTCTTGAAAATCACTGACCAAGTCTCCACAAATCATAGGTGCTTGGTAAGTGGAAATTTTCACTTTTTCCCATCATTCACAAAATGCCGTACTCAACTCATACGGCCATTTTGATATTTCTTGAAAATCACTGACCAAGTCTCCTAAAATCATAGGTGCTTGTAAAGAGGAAATTTTCACCTTTTTCCATCATTCACAAAATGCCGTACTCAACTCATACGGCCATTTTGATATTTCTTGAAAATCACTGACCAAGTCTCCACAAATCATAGGTGCTTGGTAAGTGGAAATTTTCACCTTTTTCCATCATTCACAAAATGCCGTACTCAACTCATACGGCCATTTTGATATTTCTTGAAAATCACTGACCAAGTCTCCACAAATCATTGGTGCTTGTAAAGGGGAAATTTTCACCTTTTTCCATCATTCACAAAATGCCGTACTCAACTCATAGGGCCATTTTGATATTTCTTGATCAAGTCTCCACAAATTATAGGTGCTTGTAAAGGGGAAATTTTCACCTTTTTCCATCATTCACAAAATGCCGTACTCAACTCATACGGCCATTTTGATATTTCTTGAAAATCACTGACCAAGTCTCCACAAATCATAGGTGCTTGGTAAGTGGAAATTTTCACCTTTTTCCATCATTCACAAAATGCCATACTCAACTCATACGGCCATTTTGATATTTCTTGAAAGTCACTGACCAAGTCTCCACAAATCATAGGTGCTTGGTAAGTGGAAATTTTCACATTTCTCCATCATTCACAAAATGCCGTACTCAACTCATACGGCCATTTTGATATTTCTTGAAAAACACTGACCAAGTCTCCACAAATCATAGGTGCTTGATAAGTGGAAATTTTCACCTTTTTCCATCATTCACAAAATGCCGTACTCAACTCATACGGCCATTTTGATATTTCTTGAAAATCACTGACCAAGTCTCCACAAATCATAGGTGCTTGGTAAGTGGAAATTTTCACCTTTTCCCATCACTCACAAAATGCCGTACTCAACTCATACGGCCATTTTGATATTTCTTGACCAAGTCTCCACAAATCATAGGTGCTTGGTAAGTGGAAATTTTCACCTTTTTCCATCATTCACAAAATGCCGTACTCAACTCATACGGCCATTTTGATATTTCTTGAAAATCACTGACCAAGTCTCCACAAATCATAGGTGCTTGGTAAGTGGAAATTTTCACCTTTTCCCATCATTCACAAAATGCCGTACTCAACTCATACGGCCATTTTGATATTTCTTGAAAATCACTGACCAAGTCTCCTAAAATCATAGGTGCTTGTAAAGAGGAAATTTTCACCTTTTTCCATCATTCACAAAATGCCGTACTCAACTCATACGGCCATTTTGATATTTCTTGAAAATCACTGACCAAGTCTCCACAAATCATAGGTGCTTGGTAAGTGGAAATTTTCACCTTTTTCCATCATTCACAAAATGCCGTACTCAACTCATACGGCCATTTTGATATTTCTTGAAAATCACTGACCAAGTCTCCACAAATCATTGGTGCTTGTAAAGGGGAAATTTTCACCTTTTTCCATCATTCACAAAATGCCGTACTCAACTCATAGGGCCATTTTGATATTTCTTGATCAAGTCTCCACAAATTATAGGTGCTTGTAAAGGGGAAATTTTCACCTTTTTCCATCATTCACAAAATGCCGTACTCAACTCATACGGCCATTTTGATATTTCTTGAAAATCACTGACCAAGTCTCCACAAATCATAGGTGCTTGGTAATTGGATATTTTCACCTTTTTCCATCATTCACAAAATGCCGTACTCAACACATACGGCCATTTTGATATTTCTTGAAAGTCACTGACCAAGTCTCCACAAATCATAGGTGCTTGATAAGTGGAAATTTTCACCTTTTTCCATCATTCACAAAATGCCGTACTCAACTCATACGGCCATTTTGATATTTCTTGAAAATCACTGACCATGTCTCCACAAATCATAGGTGCTTGGTAAGTGGAAATTTTCACCTTTTTCCATCATTCACAAAATGCTGACCAAGTCTCCACAAATCATAGGTGCTTGGTAAGTGGAAATTTTCACCTTTTTCCATCATTCACAAAATGCCGTACTCAACTCATACAGCCATTTTGATATTTCTTGAAAATCACTGACCATGTCTCCACAAATCATAGGTGCTTGGTAAGTGGAAATTTTCACCTTTTTCCATCATTCACAAAATGCCGTACTCAACTCATACGGCCATTTTGATATTTCTTGAAAATGACTGACCAAGTCTCCACAAATCATAGGTGCTTGTAAAGGGGAAATTTTCACCTTTTTCCATCATTCACAAAATGCCGTACTCAACTCATACGGCCATTTTGATATTTCTTGAAAATCACTGACCAAGTCTCCACAAATCATAGGTGCTTGGTAAGTGGAAATTTTCACCTTTTTCCATCATTCACAAAATGCCATACTCAACTCATACGGCCATTTTGATATTTCTTGAAAATCACTGACCAAGTCTCCACAAATCTTAGGTGCTTGTAAAGGGGAAATTTTCACCTTTTTCCATCATTCACAAAATGCCGTACTCAACTCATACGGCCATTTTGATATTTCTTGAAAATCACTGACCAAGTCTCCACAAATCATAGGTGCTTGGTAAGTGGAAATTTTCACCTTTTTCCATCATTCACAAAATGCCATACTCAACTCATACGGCCATTTCGATATTTCTTGAAAATCACTGACCAAGTCTCCACAAATCATAGGTGCTTGTAAAGGGGAAATTTTCATCTTTTTCCATCATTCACAAAATGCCGTACTCAACTCATACGGCCATTTTGATATTTCTTGAAAATCACTGACCAAGTCTCCACAAATCTTAGGTGCTTGTAAAGGGGAAATTTTCACCTTTTTCCATCATTCACAAAATGCCGTACTCAACTCATACGGCCATTTTGATATTTCTTGAAAATCACTGACCAAGTCTCCACAAATCATAGGTGCTTGGTAAGTGGAAATTTTCACCTTTTTCCATCATTCACAAAATGCCGTACTCAACTCATACGGCCATTTTGATATTTCTTGAAAATCACTGACCAAGTCTCCACAAATCATAGGTGCTTGTAAAGGGGAAATTTTCACCTTTTTCCATCATTCACAAAATGCCGTACTCAACTCATACGGCCATTTTGATATTTCTCGAAAATCACTGACCAAATCTCCTAAAATCATAGGTGCTTGTAAAGAGGAAATTTTCACCTTTTTCCATCATTCACAAAATGCCGTACTCAACTCATACGGCCATTTTGATATTTCTTGAAAATCACTGACCAAGTCTCCACAAATCATAGGTGCTTGGTAAGTGGAAATTTTCACCTTTTTCCATCATTCACAAAATGCCGTACTCAACTCATACGGCCATTTTGATATTTCTTGACCAAGTCTCCACAAATCATAGGTGCTTGGTAAGTGGAAATTTTCACCTTTTTCCATCATTCACAAAATGCCGTACTCAACTCATACGGCCATTTTGATATTTCTTGAAAATGACTGACCAAGTCTCCACAAATCATAGGTGCTTGTAAAGGGGAAATTTTCACCTTTTTCCATCATTCACAAAATGCCGTACTCAACTCATACGGCCATTTTGATATTTCTTGAAAATCACTGACCAAGTCTCCTAAAATCATAGGTGCTTGTAAAGAGGAAATTTTCACCTTTTTCCATCATTCACAAAATGCCGTACTCAACTCATACGGCCATTTTGATATTTCTTGAAAATCACTGACCAAGTCTCCACAAATCATAGGTGCTTGTAAAGGGGAAATTTTCACCTTTTTCCATCATTCACAAAATGCCGTACTCAACTCATACGGCCATTTTGATATTTCTTGAAAATCACTGACCAAGTCTCCACAAATCATAAGTGCTTGGTAAGTGGAAATTTTCACCTTTTTCCATCATTCACAAAATGCCATACTCAACTCATACGGCCATTTTGATATTTCTTGAAAATCACTGACCAAGTCTCCACAAATCATAGGTGCTTGGTAAGTGGAAATTTTCACCTTTTTCCATCATTCACAAAATGCCGTACTCAACTCATACGGCCATTTTGATATTTCTTGAAAAACACTGACCAAGTCTCCACAAATCATAGGTGCTTGATAAGTGGAAATTTTCACCTTTTTCCATCATTCACAAAATGCTGTACTCAACTCATACGGCCATTTTGATATTTCTTGAAAATCACTGACCAAGTCTCCACAAATCATAGGTGCTTGGTAAGTGGAAATTTTCACCTTTTCCCATCACTCACAAAATGCCGTACTCAACTCATACGGCCATTTTGATATTTCTTGACCAAGTCTCCACAAATCATAGGTGCTTGGTAAGTGGAAATTTTCAACTTTTTCCATCATTCACAAAATGCCGTACTCAACTCATACGGCCATTTTGATATTTCTTGAAAATGACTGACCAAGTCTCCACAAATCATAGGTGCTTGTAAAGGGGAAATTTTCACCTTTTTCCATCATTCACAAAATGCCGTACTCAACTCATACGGCCATTTTGATATTTCTTGAAAATCACTGACCAAGTCTCCACAAATCATAAGTGCTTGGTAAGTGGAAATTTTCACCTTTTTCCATCATTCACAAAATGCCATACTCAACTCATACGGCCATTTTGATATTTCTTGAAAATCACTGACCAAGTCTCCACAAATCATAGGTGCTTGGTAAGTGGAAATTTTCACCTTTTCCCATCATTCACAAAATGCCGTACTCAACTCATACGGCCATTTTGATATTTCTTGAAAATCACTGACCAAGTCTCCACAAATCATAGGTGCTTGTAAAGGGGAAATTTTCACCTTTTTCCATCATTCACAAAATGCCGTACTCAACTCATACGGCCATTTTGATATTTCTTGAAAATCACTGACCAAGTCTCCACAAATCATAGGTGCTTGGTAAGTGGAAATTTTCACCTTTTTCCATCATTCACAAAATGCCGTACTCAACTCATACGGCCATTTTGATATTTCTTGAAAATCACTGACCAAGTCTCCACAAATCATAGGTGCTTGGTAAGTGGAAATTTTCACCTTTTCCCATCACTCACAAAATGCCGTACTCAACTCATACGGCCATTTTGATATTTCTTGACCAAGTCTCCACAAATCATAGGTGCTTGGTAAGTGGAAATTTTCACCTTTTTCCATCATTCACAAAATGCCGTACTCAACTCATACGGCCATTTTGATATTTCTTGAAAATGACTGACCAAGTCTCCACAAATCATAGGTGCTTGTAAAGGGGAAATTTTCACCTTTTTCCATCATTCACAAAATGCCGTACTCAACTCATACTGCCATTTTGATATTTCTTGAAAATCACTGACCAAGTCTCCACAAATCATAGGTGCTTGGTAAGTGGAAATTTTCACCTTTTTCCATCATTCACAAAATGCCATACTCAACTCATACGGCCATTTTGATATTTCTTGAAAATCACTGACCAAGTCTCCACAAATCTTAGGTGCTTGTAAAGGGGAAATTTTCACCTTTTTCCATCATTCACAAAATGCCGTACTCAACTCATACGGCCATTTTGATATTTCTTGAAAATCACTGACCAAGTCTCCACAAATCATAGGTGCTTGGTAAGTGGAAATTTTCACCTTTTTCCATCATTCACAAAATGCCGTACTCAACTCATACGGCCATTTTGATATTTCTTGAAAATCACTGACCAAGTCTCCACAAATCATAGGTGCTTGTAAAGGGGAAATTTTCACCTTTTTCCATCATTCACAAAATGCCGTACTCAACTCATACGGCCATTTTGATATTTCTTGAAAATCACTGACCAAATCTCCTAAAATCATAGGTGCTTGTAAAGAGGAAATTTTCACCTTTTTCCATCATTCACAAAATGCCGTACTCAACTCATACGGCCATTTTGATATTTCTTGAAAATCACTGACCAAGTCTCCACAAATCATAGGTGCTTGGTAAGTGGAAATTTTCACCTTTTCCCATCATTCACAAAATGCCGTACTCAACTCATACGGCCATTTTGATATTTCTTGAAAATCACTGACCAAGTCTCCACAAATCATAGGTGCTTGGTAAGTGGAAATTTTCACCTTTTTCCATCATTCACAAAATGCCGTACTCAACTCATACGGCCATTTTGATATTTCTTGAAAATCACTGACCAAGTCTCCACAAATCATAGGTGCTTGGTAAGTGGAAATTTTCACCTTTTCCCATCACTCACAAAATGCCGTACTCAACTCATACGGCCATTTTGATATTTCTTGACCAAGTCTCCACAAATCATAGGTGCTTGGTAAGTGGAAATTTTCACCTTTTTCCATCATTCACAAAATGCCGTACTCAACTCATACGGCCATTTTGATATTTCTTGAAAATCACTGACCAAGTCTCCACAAATCATAGGTGCTTGATAAGTGGAAATTTTCACCTTTTTCCATCATTCACAAAATGCTGACCAAGTCTCCACAAATCATAGGTGCTTGGTAAGTGGAAATTTTCACCTTTTTCCATCATTCACAAAATGCCGTACTCAACTCATACGGCCATTTTGATATTTCTTGAAAATCACTGACCATGTCTCCACAAATCATAGGTGCTTGGTAAGTGGAAATTTTCACCTTTTTCCATCATTCACAAAATGCCATACTCAACTCATACGGCCATTTTGATATTTCTTGAAAATCACTGACCAAGTCTCCACAAATCATAGGTGCTTGATAAGTGGAAATTTTCACCTTTTTCCATCATTCACAAAATGCCGTACTCAACTCATATGGCCATTTTGATATTTCTTGAAAATCACTGACCAAGTCTCCACAAATCATAGGTGCTTGGTAAGTGGAAATTTTCACCTTTTCCCATCACTCACAAAATGCCGTACTCAACTCATACGGCCATTTTGATATTTCTTGAAAATCACTGACCAAGTCTCCACAAATCATAGGTGCTTGGTAAGTGGAAATTTTCACCTTTTTCCATCATTCACAAAATGCCGTACTCAACTCATACGGCCATTTTGATATTTCTTGAAAATCACTGACCAAGTCTCCACAAATCATAGGTGCTTGTAAAGGGGAAATATTCACCTTTTTCCATCATTCACAAAATGCCGTACTCAACTCATACGGCCATTTTGATATTTCTTGAAAATCACTGACCAAATCTCCTAAAATCATAGGTGCTTGTAAAGAGGAAATTTTCACCTTTTTCCATCATTCACAAAATGCTGTACTCAACTCATACGGCCATTTTGATATTTCTTGAAAATCACTGACCAAGTCTCCACAAATCATAGGTGCTTGGTAAGTGGAAATTTTCACCTTTTTCCATCATTCACAAAATGCCGTACTCAACTCATACGGCCATTTTGATATTTCTTGACCAAGTCTCCACAAATCATAGGTGCTTGGTAAGTGGAAATTTTCACCTTTTTCCATCATTCACAAAATGCCGTACTCAACTCATACGGCCATTTTGATATTTCTTGAAAATGACTGACCAAGTCTCCACAAATCATAAGTGCTTGGTAAGTGGAAATTTTCACCTTTTTCCATCATTCACAAAATGCCATACTCAACTCATACGGCCATTTTGATATTTCTTGAAAATGACTGACCAAGTCTCCACAAATCATAGGTGCTTGTAAAGGGGAAATTTTCACCTTTTTCCATCATTCACAAAATGCCGTACTCAACTCATACGGCCATTTTGATATTTCTTGAAAATCACTGACCAAGTCTCCACAAATCATAAGTGCTTGGTAAGTGGAAATTTTCACCTTTTTCCATCATTCACAAAATGCCATACTCAACTCATACGGCCATTTTGATATTTCTTGAAAATCACTGACCAAGTCTCCACAAATCATAGGTGCTTGGTAAGTGGAAATTTTCACCTTTTCCCATCATTCACAAAATGCCGTACTCAACTCATACGGCCATTTTGATATTTCTTGAAAATCACTGACCAAGTCTCCACAAATCATAGGTGCTTGTAAAGGGGAAATTTTCACCTTTTTCCATCATTCACAAAATGCCGTACTCAACTCATACGGCCATTTTGATATTTCTTGAAAATCACTGACCAAGTCTCCACAAATCATAGGTGCTTGGTAAGTGGAAATTTTCACCTTTTTCCATCATTCACAAAATGCCGTACTCAACTCATACGGCCATTTTGATATTTCTTGAAAATCACTGACCAAGTCTCCACAAATCATAGGTGCTTGGTAAGTGGAAATTTTCACCTTTTCCCATCACTCACAAAATGCCGTACTCAACTCATACGGCCATTTTGATATTTCTTGACCAAGTCTCCACAAATCATAGGTGCTTGGTAAGTGGAAATTTTCACCTTTTTCCATCATTCACAAAATGCCGTACTCAACTCATACGGCCATTTTGATATTTCTTGAAAATGACTGACCAAGTCTCCACAAATCATAGGTGCTTGTAAAGGGGAAATTTTCACCTTTTTCCATCATTCACAAAATGCCGTACTCAACTCATACTGCCATTTTGATATTTCTTGAAAATCACTGACCAAGTCTCCACAAATCATAGGTGCTTGGTAAGTGGAAATTTTCACCTTTTTCCATCATTCACAAAATGCCATACTCAACTCATACGGCCATTTTGATATTTCTTGAAAATCACTGACCAAGTCTCCACAAATCTTAGGTGCTTGTAAAGGGGAAATTTTCACCTTTTTCCATCATTCACAAAATGCCGTACTCAACTCATACGGCCATTTTGATATTTCTTGAAAATCACTGACCAAGTCTCCACAAATCATAGGTGCTTGGTAAGTGGAAATTTTCACCTTTTTCCATCATTCACAAAATGCCGTACTCAACTCATACGGCCATTTTGATATTTCTTGAAAATCACTGACCAAGTCTCCACAAATCATAGGTGCTTGTAAAGGGGAAATTTTCACCTTTTTCCATCATTCACAAAATGCCGTACTCAACTCATACGGCCATTTTGATATTTCTTGAAAATCACTGACCAAATCTCCTAAAATCATAGGTGCTTGTAAAGAGGAAATTTTCACCTTTTTCCATCATTCACAAAATGCCGTACTCAACTCATACGGCCATTTTGATATTTCTTGAAAATCACTGACCAAGTCTCCACAAATCATAGGTGCTTGGTAAGTGGAAATTTTCACCTTTTTCCATCATTCACAAAATGCCGTACTCAACTCATACGGCCATTTTGATATTTCTTGACCAAGTCTCCACAAATCATAGGTGCTTGGTAAGTGGAAATTTTCACCTTTTTCCATCATTCACAAAATGCCGTACTCAACTCATAGGGCCATTTTGATATTTCTTGATCAAGTCTCCACAAATTATAGGTGCTTGTAAAGGGGAAATTTTCACCTTTTTCCATCATTCACAAAATGCCGTACTCAACTCATACGGCCATTTTGATATTTCTTGAAAATCACTGACCAAGTCTCCACAAATCATAGGTGCTTGGTAAGTGGAAATTTTCACCTTTTTCCATCATTCACAAAATGCCGTACTCAACTCATACGGCCATTTTGATATTTCTTGAAAATCACTGACCAAGTCTCCACAAATCATAGGTGCTTGGTAAGTGGAAATTTTCACCTTTTTCCATCATTCACAAAATGCCGTACTCAACTCATACGGCCATTTTGATATTTCTTGAAAGTCACTGACCAAGTCTCCACAAATCATAGGTGCTTGATAAGTGGAAATTTTCACCTTTTTCCATCATTCACAAAATGCCGTACTCAACTCATACTGCCATTTTGATATTTCTTGAAAATCACTGACCAAGTCTCCACAAATCATAGGTGCTTGGTAAGTGGAAATTTTCACCTTTTTCCATCATTCACAAAATGCCGTACTCAACTCATACTGCCATTTTGATATTTCTTGAAAATCACTGACCAAGTCTCCACAAATCATAGGTGCTTGATAAGTGGAAATTTTCACCTTTTTCCATCATTCACAAAATGCCGTACTCAACTCATACGGCCATTTTGATATTTCTTGAAAATCACTGACCAAGTCTCCACAAATCATAGGTGCTCGGTAAGTGGAAATTTTCACCTTTTTCCATCATTCACAAAATGCCTTACTCAACTCATACGGCCATTTTGATATTTCTTGAAAATGACTGACCAAGTCTCCACAAATCATAGGTGCTTGTAAAGGGGAAATTTTCACCTTTTTCCATCATTCACAAAATGCCGTACTCAACTCATACGGCCATTTTGATATTTCTTGAAAATCACTGACCAAGTCTCCACAAATCATAGGTGCTTGTAAAGGGGAAATTTTCACCTTTTTCCATCATTCACAAAATGCCGTACTCAACTCATACGGCCATTTTGATATTTCTTGAAAATCACTGACCAAGTCTCCTAAAATCATAGGTGCTTGTAAAGAGGAAATTTTCACCTTTTTCCATCATTCACAAAATGCCGTACTCAACTCATACTGCCATTTTGATATTTCTTGAAAATCACTGACCAAGTCTCCACAAATCATAGGTGCTTGGTAAGTGGAAATTTTCACCTTTTTCCATCATTCACAAAATGCCGTACTCAACTCATACGGCCATTTTGATATTTCTTGACCAAGTCTCCACAAATCATAGGTGCTTGGTAAGTGGAAATTTTCACCTTTTTCCATCATTCACAAAATGCCGTACTCAACTCATACGGCCATTTTGATATTTCTTGAAAATCACTGACCAAGTCTCCACAAATCATAGGTGCTTGGTAAGTGGAAATTATCACCTTTTCCCATCACTCACAAAATGCCGTACTCAACTCATACGGCCATTTTGATATTTCTTGACCAAGTCTCCACAAATCATAGGTGCTTGGTAAGTGGAAATTTTCACCTTTTTCCATCATTCACAAAATGCCGTACTCAACTCATACGGCCATTTTGATATTTCTTGAAAATGACTGACCAAGTCTCCACAAATCATAGGTGCTTGTAAAGGGGAAATTTTCACCTTTTTCCATCATTCACAAAATGCCGTACTCAACTCATACGGCCATTTTGATATTTCTTGAAAATCACTGACCAAGTCTCCACAAATCATAGGTGCTTGGTAAGTGGAAATTTTCACCTTTTTCCATCATTCACAAAATGCCGTACTCAACTCATACGGCCATTTTGATATTTCTTGAAAATCACTGACCAAGTCTCCACAAATCATAGGTGCTTGGTAAGTGGAAATTTTCACCTTTTTCCATCATTCACAAAATGCCGTACTCAACTCATACGGCCATTTTGATATTTCTTGAAAGTCACTGACCAAGTCTCCACAAATCATAGGTGCTTGATAAGTGGAAATTTTCACCTTTTTCCATCATTCACAAAATGCCGTACTCAACTCATACTGCCATTTTGATATTTCTTGAAAATCACTGACCAAGTCTCCACAAATCATAGGTGCTTGGTAAGTGGAAATTTTCACCTTTTTCCATCATTCACAAAATGCCGTACTCAACTCATACTGCCATTTTGATATTTCTTGAAAATCACTGACCAAGTCTCCACAAATCATAGGTGCTTGATAAGTGGAAATTTTCACCTTTTTCCATCATTCACAAAATGCCGTACTCAACTCATACGGCCATTTTGATATTTCTTGAAAATCACTGACCAAGTCTCCACAAATCATAGGTGCTCGGTAAGTGGAAATTTTCACCTTTTTCCATCATTCACAAAATGCCTTACTCAACTCATACGGCCATTTTGATATTTCTTGAAAATGACTGACCAAGTCTCCACAAATCATAGGTGCTTGTAAAGGGGAAATTTTCACCTTTTTCCATCATTCACAAAATGCCGTACTCAACTCATACGGCCATTTTGATATTTCTTGAAAATCACTGACCAAGTCTCCACAAATCATAGGTGCTTGTAAAGGGGAAATTTTCACCTTTTTCCATCATTCACAAAATGCCGTACTCAACTCATACGGCCATTTTGATATTTCTTGAAAATCACTGACCAAGTCTCCTAAAATCATAGGTGCTTGTAAAGAGGAAATTTTCACCTTTTTCCATCATTCACAAAATGCCGTACTCAACTCATACTGCCATTTTGATATTTCTTGAAAATCACTGACCAAGTCTCCACAAATCATAGGTGCTTGGTAAGTGGAAATTTTCACCTTTTTCCATCATTCACAAAATGCCGTACTCAACTCATACGGCCATTTTGATATTTCTTGACCAAGTCTCCACAAATCATAGGTGCTTGGTAAGTGGAAATTTTCACCTTTTTCCATCATTCACAAAATGCCGTACTCAACTCATACGGCCATTTTGATATTTCTTGAAAATCACTGACCAAGTCTCCACAAATCATAGGTGCTTGGTAAGTGGAAATTTTCACCTTTTTCCATCATTCACAAAATGCCGTACTCAACTCATACGGCCATTTTGATATTTCTTTAAAATCACTGACCAAGTCTCCACAAATCATTGGTGCTTGTAAAGGGGAAATTTTCACCTTTTTCCATCATTCACAAAATGCCGTACTCAACTCATACGGCCATTTTGATATTTCTTGATCAAGTCTCCACAAATTATAGGTGCTTGTAAAGGGGAAATTTTCACCTTTTTCCATCATTCACAAAATGCCGTACTCAACTCATACGGCCATTTTGATATTTCTTGAAAATCACTGACCAAGTCTCCACAAATCATAGGTGCTTGGTAAGTGGAAATTTTCACCTTTTTCCATCATTCACAAAATGCCGTACTCAACTCATACGGCCATTTTGATATTTCTTGAAAATGACTCACCAAGTCTCCACAAATCATAGGTGCTTGTAAAGGGGAAATTTTCACCTTTTTCCATCATTCACAAAATGCCTTACTCAACTCATACGGCCATTTTGATATTTCTTGAAAATCACTGACCAAGTCTCCACAAATCATAAGTGCTTGGTAAGTGGAAATTTTCACCTTTTTCCATCATTCACAAAATGCCATACTCAACTCATACGGCCATTTTGATATTTCTTGAAAATCACTGACCAAGTCTCCACAAATCATAGGTGCTTGGTAAGTGGAAATTTTCACCTTTTTCCATCATTCACAAAATGCCGTACTCAACTCATACAGCCATTTTGATATTTCTTGAAAATCACTGACCAAGTCTCCTAAAATCATAGGTGCTTGTAAAGAGGAAATTTTCACCTTTTTCCATCATTCACAAAATGCCGTACTCAACTCATACGGCCATTTTGATATTTCTTGAAAATCACTGACCAAGTCTCCACAAATCATAGGTGCTTGGTAAGTGGAAATTTTCACCTTTTTCCATCATTCACAAAATGCCGTACTCAACTCATACGGCCATTTTGATATTTCTTGACCAAGTCTCCACAAATCATAGGTGCTCGGTAAGTGGAAATTTTCACCTTTTTCCATCATTCACAAAATGCCTTACTCA
The DNA here is from genome assembly GCF_950023065.1 of Planococcus citri. Classification (NCBI taxonomy): domain Eukaryota; kingdom Metazoa; phylum Arthropoda; class Insecta; order Hemiptera; family Pseudococcidae; genus Planococcus; species Planococcus citri. The sequence goes on along the minus strand of NC_088679.1, from coordinate 28,993,753 downwards.
ACTCATACGGCCATTTTGATATTTCTTGAAAATGACTGACCAAGTCTCCACAAATCATAGGTGCTTGTAAAGGGGAAATTTTCACCTTTTTCCATCATTCACAAAATGCCGTACTCAACTCATACGGCCATTTTGATATTTCTTGAAAATCACTGACCAAGTCTCCACAAATCATAGGTGCTTGTAAAGGGGAAATTTTCACCTTTTTCCATCATTCACAAAATGCCGTACTCAACTCATACGGCCATTTTGATATTTCTTGAAAATCACTGACCAAGTCTCCACAAATCATAGGTGCTCGGTAAGTGGAAATTTTCACCTTTTTCCATCATTCACAAAATGCCTTACTCAACTCATACGGCCATTTTGATATTTCTTGAAAATGACTGACCAAGTCTCCACAAATCATAGGTGCTTGTAAAGGGGAAATTTTCACCTTTTTCCATCATTCACAAAATGCCGTACTCAACTCATACGGCCATTTTGATATTTCTTGAAAATCACTGACCAAGTCTCCACAAATCATAGGTGCTTGTAAAGGGGAAATTTTCACCTTTTTCCATCATTCACAAAATGCCGTACTCAACTCATACGGCCATTTTGATATTTCTTGAAAATCACTGACCAAGTCTCCTAAAATCATAGGTGCTTGTAAAGAGGAAATTTTCACCTTTTTCCATCATTCACAAAATGCCGTACTCAACTCATACTGCCATTTTGATATTTCTTGAAAATCACTGACCAAGTCTCCACAAATCATAGGTGCTTGGTAAGTGGAAATTTTCACCTTTTTCCATCATTCACAAAATGCCGTACTCAACTCATACGGCCATTTTGATATTTCTTGACCAAGTCTCCACAAATCATAGGTGCTTGGTAAGTGGAAATTTTCACCTTTTTCCATCATTCACAAAATGCCGTACTCAACTCATACGGCCATTTTGATATTTCTTGAAAATCACTGACCAAGTCTCCACAAATCATAGGTGCTTGGTAAGTGGAAATTTTCACCTTTTTCCATCATTCACAAAATGCCGTACTCAACTCATACGGCCATTTTGATATTTCTTTAAAATCACTGACCAAGTCTCCACAAATCATTGGTGCTTGTAAAGGGGAAATTTTCACCTTTTTCCATCATTCACAAAATGCCGTACTCAACTCATACGGCCATTTTGATATTTCTTGATCAAGTCTCCACAAATTATAGGTGCTTGTAAAGGGGAAATTTTCACCTTTTTCCATCATTCACAAAATGCCGTACTCAACTCATACGGCCATTTTGATATTTCTTGAAAATCACTGACCAAGTCTCCACAAATCATAGGTGCTTGGTAAGTGGAAATTTTCACCTTTTTCCATCATTCACAAAATGCCGTACTCAACTCATACGGCCATTTTGATATTTCTTGAAAATGACTCACCAAGTCTCCACAAATCATAGGTGCTTGTAAAGGGGAAATTTTCACCTTTTTCCATCATTCACAAAATGCCTTACTCAACTCATACGGCCATTTTGATATTTCTTGAAAATCACTGACCAAGTCTCCACAAATCATAAGTGCTTGGTAAGTGGAAATTTTCACCTTTTTCCATCATTCACAAAATGCCATACTCAACTCATACGGCCATTTTGATATTTCTTGAAAATCACTGACCAAGTCTCCACAAATCATAGGTGCTTGGTAAGTGGAAATTTTCACCTTTTTCCATCATTCACAAAATGCCGTACTCAACTCATACAGCCATTTTGATATTTCTTGAAAATCACTGACCAAGTCTCCTAAAATCATAGGTGCTTGTAAAGAGGAAATTTTCACCTTTTTCCATCATTCACAAAATGCCGTACTCAACTCATACGGCCATTTTGATATTTCTTGAAAATCACTGACCAAGTCTCCACAAATCATAGGTGCTTGGTAAGTGGAAATTTTCACCTTTTTCCATCATTCACAAAATGCCGTACTCAACTCATACGGCCATTTTGATATTTCTTGACCAAGTCTCCACAAATCATAGGTGCTCGGTAAGTGGAAATTTTCACCTTTTTCCATCATTCACAAAATGCCTTACTCAACTCATACGGCCATTTTGATATTTCTTGAAAATGACTGACCAAGTCTCCACAAATCATAGGTGCTTGTAAAGGGGAAATTTTCACCTTTTTCCATCATTCACAAAATGCCGTACTCAACTCATACGGCCATTTTGATATTTCTTGAAAATCACTGACCAAGTCTCCACAAATCATAGGTGCTTGTAAAGGGGAAATTTTCACCTTTTTCCATCATTCACAAAATGCCGTACTCAACTCATACGGCCATTTTGATATTTCTTGAAAATCACTGACCAAGTCTCCTAAAATCATAGGTGCTTGTAAAGAGGAAATTTTCACCTTTTTCCATCATTCACAAAATGCCGTACTCAACTCATACTGCCATTTTGATATTTCTTGAAAATCACTGACCAAGTCTCCACAAATCATAGGTGCTTGGTAAGTGGAAATTTTTACCTTTTTCCATCATTCACAAAATGCCGTACTCAACTCATACTGCCATTTTGATATTTCTTGACCAAGTCTCCACAAATCATAGGTGCTTGGTAAGTGGAAATTTTCACCTTTTTCCATCATTCACAAAATGCCGTACTCAACTCATACGGCCATTTTGATATTTCTTGAAAATCACTGACCAAGTCTCCACAAATCATAGGTGCTTGGTAAGTGGAAATTTTCACCTTTTTCCATCATTCACAAAATGCCATACTCAACTCATACGGCCATTTTGATATTTCTTTAAAATCACTGACCAAGTCTCCACAAATCATTGGTGCTTGTAAAGGGGAAATTTCACACCTTTTTCCATCATTCACAAAATGCCGTACTCAACTCATACGGCCATTTTGATATTTCTTGATCAAGTCTCCACAAATTATAGGTGCTTGTAAAGGGGAAATTTTCACCTTTTTCCATCATTCACAAAATGCCGTACTCAACTCATACGGCCATTTTGATATTTCTTGAAAATCACTGACCAAGTCTCCACAAATCATAGGTGCTTGGTAAGTGGAAATTTTCACCTTTTTCCATCATTCACAAAATGCCGTACTCAACTCATACGGCCATTTTGATATTTCTTGAAAATGACTCACCAAGTCTCCACAAATCATAGGTGCTTGTAAAGGGGAAATTTTCACCTTTTTCCATCATTCACAAAATGCCTTACTCAACTCATACGGCCATTTTGATATTTCTTGAAAATCACTGACCAAGTCTCCACAAATCATAAGTGCTTGGTAAGTGGAAATTTTCACCTTTTTCCATCATTCACAAAATGCCATACTCAACTCATACGGCCATTTTGATATTTCTTGAAAATCACTGACCAAGTCTCCACAAATCATAGGTGCTTGGTAAGTGGAAATTTTCACCTTTTTCCATCATTCACAAAATGCCGTACTCAACTCATACAGCCATTTTGATATTTCTTGAAAATCACTGACCAAGTCTCCTAAAATCATAGGTGCTTGTAAAGAGGAAATTTTCACCTTTTTCCATCATTCACAAAATGCCGTACTCAACTCATACGGCCATTTTGATATTTCTTGAAAATCACTGACCAAGTCTCCACAAATCATAGGTGCTTGGTAAGTGGAAATTTTCACCTTTTTCCATCATTCACAAAATGCCGTACTCAACTCATACCGCCATTTTGATATTTCTTGACCAAGTCTCCACAAATCATAGGTGCTTGGTAAGTGGAAATTTTCACCTTTTTCCATCATTCACAAAATGCCTTACTCAACTCATACGGCCATTTTGATATTTCTTGAAAATGACTGACCAAGTCTCCACAAATCATAGGTGCTTGTAAAGGGGAAATTTTCACCTTTTTCCATCATTCACAAAATGCCGTACTCAACTCATACGGCCATTTTGATATTTCTTGAAAATCACTGACCAAGTCTCCACAAATCATAGGTGCTTGTAAAGGGGAAATTTTCACCTTTTTCCATCATTCACAAAATGCCGTACTCAACTCATACGGCCATTTTGATATTTCTTGAAAATCACTGACCAAGTCTCCTAAAATCATAGGTGCTTGTAAAGAGGAAATTTTCACCTTTTTCCATCATTCACAAAATGCCGTACTCAACTCATACGGCCATTTTGATATTTCTTGAAAATCACTGACCAAGTCTCCACAAATCATAGGTGCTTGGTAAGTGGAAATTTTCACCTTTTTCCATCATTCACAAAATGCCGTACTCAACTCATACGGCCATTTTGATATTTCTTGACCAAGTCTCCACAAATCATAGGTGCTTGGTAAGTGGAAATTTTCACCTTTTTCCATCATTCACAAAATGCCGTACTCAACCCATACGGCCATTTTGATATTTCTTGAAAAACACTGACCAAGTCTCCACAAATCATAGGTGCTTGATAAGTGGAAATTTTCACCTTTTTCCATCATTCACAAAATGCCGTACTCAACTCATACGGCCATTTTGATATTTCTTTAAAATCACTGACCAAGTCTCCACAAATCATTGGTGCTTGTAAAGGGGAAATTTTCACCTTTTTCCATCATTCACAAAATGCCGTACTCAACTCATACGGCCATTTTGATATTTCTTGATCAAGTCTCCACAAATTATAGGTGCTTGTAAAGGGGAAATTTTCACCTTTTTCCATCATTCACAAAATGCCGTACTCAACTCATACGGCCATTTTGATATTTCTTGAAAATCACTGACCAAGTCTCCACAAATCATAGGTGCTTGGTAAGTGGAAATTTTCACCTTTTTCCATCATTCACAAAATGCCGTACTCAACTCATACGGCCATTTTGATATTTCTTGAAAATGACTCACCAAGTCTCCACAAATCATAGGTGCTTGTAAAGGGGAAATTTTCACCTTTTTCCATCATTCACAAAATGCCTTACTCAACTCATACGGCCATTTTGATATTTCTTGAAAATCACTGACCAAGTCTCCACAAATCATAAGTGCTTGGTAAGTGGAAATTTTCACCTTTTTCCATCATTCACAAAATGCCATACTCAACTCATACGGCCATTTTGATATTTCTTGAAAATCACTGACCAAGTCTCCACAAATCATAGGTGCTTGGTAAGTGGAAATTTTCACCTTTTTCCATCATTCACAAAATGCCGTACTCAACTCATACAGCCATTTTGATATTTCTTGAAAATCACTGACCAAGTCTCCTAAAATCATAGGTGCTTGTAAAGAGGAAATTTTCACCTTTTTCCATCATTCACAAAATGCCGTACTCAACTCATATGGCCATTTTGATATTTCTTGAAAATCACTGACCAAGTCTCCACAAATCATAGGTGCTTGGTAAGTGGAAATTTTCACCTTTTTCCATCATTCACAAAATGCCGTACTCAACTCATACGGCCATTTTGATATTTCTTGACCAAGTCTCCACAAATCATAGGTGCTCGGTAAGTGGAAATTTTCACCTTTTTCCATCATTCACAAAATGCCTTACTCAACTCATACGGCCATTTTGATATTTCTTGAAAATGACTGACCAAGTCTCCACAAATCATAGGTGCTTGTAAAGGGGAAATTTTCACCTTTTTCCATCATTCACAAAATGCCGTACTCAACTCATACGGCCATTTTGATATTTCTTGAAAATCACTGACCAAGTCTCCACAAATCATAGGTGCTTGTAAAGGGGAAATTTTCACCTTTTTCCATCATTCACAAAATGCCGTACTCAACTCATACGGCCATTTTGATATTTCTTGAAAGTCACTGACCAAGTCTCCTAAAATCATAGGTGCTTGTAAAGAGGAAATTTTCACCTTTTTCCATCATTCACAAAATGCCGTACTCAACTCATACTGCCATTTTGGTATTTCTTGAAAATCACTCACCAAGTCTCCACAAATCATAGGTGCTTGGTAAGTGGAAATTTTCACCTTTTTCCATCATTCACAAAATGCCGTACTCAACTCATACGGCCATTTTGATATTTCTTGACCAAGTCTCCACAAATCATAGGTGCTTGGTAAGTGGAAATTTTCACCTTTTTCCATCATTCACAAAATGCCGTACTCAACTCATACGGCCATTTTGATATTTCTTGAAAATCACTGACCAAGTCTCCACAAATCATAGGTGCTTGGTAAGTGGAAATTTTCACCTTTTTCCATCATTCACAAAATGCCGTACTCAACTCATACGGCCATTTTGATATTTCTTTAAAATCACTGACCAAGTCTCCACAAATCATTGGTGCTTGTAAAGGGGAAATTTTCACCTTTTTCCATCATTCACAAAATGCCGTACTCAACTCATACGGCCATTTTGATATTTCTTGATCAAGTCTCCACAAATTATAGGTGCTTGTAAAGGGGAAATTTTCACCTTTTTCCATCATTCACAAAATGCCGTACTCAACTCATACGGCCATTTTGATATTTCTTGAAAATCACTGACCAAGTCTCCACAAATCATAGGTGCTTGGTAAGTGGAAATTTTCACCTTTTTCCATCATTCACAAAATGCCGTACTCAACTCATACGGCCATTTTGATATTTCTTGAAAATGACTCACCAAGTCTCCACAAATCATAGGTGCTTGTAAAGGGGAAATTTTCACCTTTTTCCATCATTCACAAAATGCCTTACTCAACTCATACGGCCATTTTGATATTTCTTGAAAATCACTGACCAAGTCTCCACAAATCATAAGTGCTTGGTAAGTGGAAATTTTCACCTTTTTCCATCATTCACAAAATGCCATACTCAACTCATACGGCCATTTTGATATTTCTTGAAAATCACTGACCAAGTCTCCACAAATCATAGGTGCTTGGTAAGTGGAAATTTTCACCTTTTTCCATCATTCACAAAATGCCGTACTCAACTCATACAGCCATTTTGATATTTCTTGAAAATCACTGACCAAGTCTCCTAAAATCATAGGTGCTTGTAAAGAGGAAATTTTCGCCTTTTTCCATCATTCACAAAATGCCGTACTCAACTCATACGGCCATTTTGATATTTCTTGAAAATCACTGACCAAGTCTCCACAAATCATAGGTGCTTGGTAAGTGGAAATTTTCACCTTTTTCCATCATTCACAAAATGCCGTACTCAACTCATACCGCCATTTTGATATTTCTTGACCAAGTCTCCACAAATCATAGGTGCTTGGTAAGTGGAAATTTTCACCTTTTTCCATCATTCACAAAATGCCTTACTCAACTCATACGGCCATTTTGATATTTCTTGAAAATGACTGACCAAGTCTCCACAAATCATAGGTGCTTGTAAAGGGGAAATTTTCACCTTTTTCCATCATTCACAAAATGCCGTACTCAACTCATACGGCCATTTTGATATTTCTTGAAAATCACTGACCAAGTCTCCACAAATCATAGGTGCTTGTAAAGGGGAAATTTTCACCTTTTTCCATCATTCACAAAATGCCGTACTCAACTCATACGGCCATTTTGATATTTCTTGAAAATCACTGACCAAGTCTCCTAAAATCATAGGTGCTTGTAAAGAGGAAATTTTCACCTTTTTCCATCATTCACAAAATGCCGTACTCAACTCATACGGCCATTTTGATATTTCTTGAAAATCACTGACCAAGTCTCCACAAATCATAGGTGCTTGGTAAGTGGAAATTTTCACCTTTTTCCATCATTCACAAAATGCCGTACTCAACTCATACGGCCATTTTGATATTTCTTGACCAAGTCTCCACAAATCATAGGTGCTTGGTAAGTGGAAATTTTCACCTTTTTCCATCATTCACAAAATGCCGTACTCAACCCATACGGCCATTTTGATATTTCTTGAAAAACACTGACCAAGTCTCCACAAATCATAGGTGCTTGATAAGTGGAAATTTTCACCTTTTTCCATCATTCACAAAATGCCGTACTCAACTCATACGGCCATTTTGATATTTCTTGAAAATCACTGACCAAGTCTCCACAAATCATAGGTGCTTGGTAAGTGGAAATTTTCACCTTTTCCCATCACTCACAAAATGCTGTACTCAACTCATACGGCCATTTTGATATTTCTTGACCAAGTCTCCACAAATCATAGGTGCTTGGTAAGTGGAAATTTTCACCTTTTTCCATCATTCACAAAATGCCGTACTCAACTCATACGGCCATTTTGATATTTCTTGAAAATGACTGACCAAGTCTCCACAAATCATAGGTGCTTGTAAAGGGGAAATTTTCACCTTTTTCCATCATTCACAAAATGCCATACTCAACTCATACGGCCATTTTGATATTTCTTGAAAATCACTGACCAAGTCTCCACAAATCATAAGTGCTTGGTAAGTGCAAAATTTTCACCTTTTTCCATCATTCACAAAATGCCATACTCAACTCATACGGCAATTTTGATATTTCTTGAAAATCACTGACCAAGTCTCCACAAATCATAGGTGCTTGGTAAGTGGAAATTTTCACCTTTTTCCATCATTCACAAAATGCCGTACTCAACTCATACGGCCATTTTGATATTTCTTGAAAATCACTGACCAAGTCTCCACAAATCATAGGTGCTTGTAAAGGGGAAATTTTCACCTTTTTCCATCATTCACAAAATGCCGTACTCAACTCATACGGCCATTTTGATATTTCTTGAAAATCACTGACCAAGTCTCCACAAATCATAGGTGCTTGGTAATTGGAAATTTTCACCTTTTTCCATCATTCACAAAATGCCGTACTCAACTCATACGGCCATTTTGATATTTCTTGAAAGTCACTGACCAAGTCTCCTCAAATCATAGGTGCTTGATAAGTGGAAATTTTCACCTTTTTCCATCATTCACAAAATGCCGTACTCAACTCATACGGCCATTTTGATATTTCTTGACCAAGTCTCCACAAATCATAGGTGCTTGGTAAGTGGAAATTTTCACCTTTTTCCATCATTCACAAAATGCCGTACTCAACTCATACGGCCATTTTGATATTTCTTGAAAATGACTGACCAAGTCTCCACAAATCATAGGTGCTTGTAAAGGGGAAATTTTCACCTTTTTCCATCATTCACAAAATGCCGTACTCAACTCATACGGCCATTTTGATATTTCTTGAAAATCACTGACCAAGTCTCCTAAAATCATAGGTGCTTGTAAAGAGGAAATTTTCACCTTTTTCCATCATTCACAAAATGCTGTACTCAACTCATACGGCCATTTTGATATTTCTTGAAAATCACTGACCAAGTCTCCACAAATCATAGGTGCTTGGTAAGTGGAAATTTTCACCTTTTTCCATCATTCACAAAATGCCGTACTCAACTCATACGGCCATTTTGATATTTCTTGAAAATCACTGACCAAGTCTCCACAAATCATTGGTGCTTGTAAAGGGGAAATTTTCACCTTTTCCCATCACTCACAAAATGCCGTACTCAACTCATACGGCCATTTTGATATTTCTTGATCAAGTCTCCACAAATTATAGGTGCTTGTAAAGGGGAAATTTTCACCTTTTCCCATCATTCACAAAATGCCGTACTCAACTCATACGGCCATTTTGATATTTCTTGAAAATCACTGACCAAGTCTCCACAAATCATAGGTGCTTGTAAAGGGGAAATTTTCACCTTTTTCCATCATTCACAAAATGCCGTACTCAACTCATACGGACATTTTGATATTTCTTGAAAATCACTGACCAAGTCTCCACAAATCATAGGTGCTTGGTAAGTGGAAATTTTCACCTTTTTCCATCATTCACAAAATGCCGTACTCAACTCATACGGCCATTTTGATATTTCTTGAAAATCACTGACCAAGTCTCCACAAATCATAGGTGCTTGGTAAGTGGAAATTTTCACCTTTTTCCATCATTCACAAAATGCCGTACTCAACTCATACGGCCATTTTGATATTTCTTGAAAGTCACTGACCAAGTCTCCACAAATCATAGGTGCTTGATAAGTGGAAATTTTCACCTTTTTCCATCATTCACAAAATGCCGTACTCAACTCATACGGCCATTTTGATATTTCTTGAAAATCACTGACCAAGTCTCCACAAATCATAGGTGCTTGATAAGTGGAAATTTTCACCTTTTTCCATCATTCACAAAATGCCGTACTCAACTCATACGGCCATTTTGATATTTCTTGAAAATCACTGACCAAGTCTCCACAAATCATAGGTGCTTGGTAAGTGGAAATTTTCACCTTTTCCCATCACTCACAAAATGCCGTACTCAACTCATACGGCCATTTTGATATTTCTTGAAAATCACTGACCAAGTCTCCACAAATCATAGGTGCTTGGTAAGTGGAAATTTTCACCTTTTTCCATCATTCACAAAATGCCCTACTCAACTCATACGGCCATTTTGATATTTCTTGAAAATCACTGACCAAGTCTCCACAAATCATAGGTGCTTGGTAAGTTGAAATTTTCACCTTTTTCCATCATTTACAAAATGCCCTACTCAACTCATACGGCCATTTTGATATTTCTTGAAAATCACTGACCAAGTCTCCACAAATCATAAGTGCTTGGTAAGTGGAAATTTTCACCTTTTTCCATCATTCACAAAATGCCTTACTCAACTCATACGGCCATTTTGATATTTCTTGAAAATCACTGACCAAGTCTCCACAAATCATAGGTGCTTGATAAGTGGAAATTTTCACCTTTTTCCATCATTCACAAAATGCCCTACTCAACTCATACGGCCATTTTGATATTTCTTGAAAATCACTGACCAAGTCTCCACAAATCATAGGTGCTTGATAAGTGGAAATTTTCACCTTTTTCCATCATTCACAAAATGCCGTACTCAACTCATACGGCCATTTTGATATTTCTTGAAAATCACTGACCAAGTCTCCACAAATCATAGGTGCTTGGTAAGTGGAAATTTTCACCTTTTTCCATCATTCACAAAATGCCGTACTCAACTCATATGGCCATTTTGATATTTCTTGACCAAGTCTCCACAAATCATAGGTGCTTGGTAAGTGGAAATTTTCACCTTTTTCCATCATTCACAAAATGCCGTACTCAACTCATACGGCCATTTTGATATTTCTTGACCAAGTCTCCACAAATCATAGGTGCTTGTAAAGGGGAAATTTTCACCTTTTTCCATCATTCACAAAATGCCGTACTCAACTCATACGGCCATTTTGATATTTCTTGAAAATCACTGACCAAGTCTCCACATATCATAAGTGCTTGGTAAGTGGAAATTTTCACCTTTTTCCATCATTCACAAAATGCCGTACTCAACTCATACGGCCATTTTGATATTTCTTGAAAATCACTGACCAAGTCTCCACAAATCATAGGTGCTTGGTAAGTGGAAATTTTCACCTTTTTCCATCATTCACAAAATGCCGTACTCAACTCATACGGCCATTTTGATTTTTCTTGAAAATCACTGACCAAGTCTCCACAAATCATAGGTGCTTGGTAAGTGGAAATTTTCACCTTTTTCCATCATTCACAAAATGCCGTACTCAACTCGTACGGCCATTTTGAAAAATCCACTTTTTTGACCCTGGAGAGGGGTCAAATGGGGTTGGAAGGTTGAAACCTGCAAAAAGCACACAAGGGGCACCATCTTATTGTATGCTGAAAATTTGGACTCCTAAGGTCAATTTTGGGGGTGCGGGCGTCAAAAATAGGGGTAAAATGTGGTTTTTCTCACTTAAAATGGGGTGGGGATGACCTAGGGAGCTGAAATTTGGATATGTTGATCATAATGGAGGTACTGACCTATGGTATGATTTTGGACCTTTTTCGTTCATTTGGGGCCATATTATGCTCCTCCAAAAAAATGACCTTTCTGTAATTTTCAACTTTGACCCTCCCCACTGCAGGGGTCAACTGTAGCTCCCAAAAGAACCCTATTCTCCAAGTTTCATCTCATTTCATTCATTAGAACGTCTCTTGATTAAAAAAGTAAAAAATTCAAGTTTCGGTGAAACTTCTATATACCTAAACATATAAACATATAAACATATAAATATTCTAGGGGGTAAACTCGTAACTTTTTTATAGATTAACCAGCAAACTCATAACGTTTTGACAAACTCGTAACCTTTTTAGGACGTGACTTTTCGATGAGGTGCCATATGAATCTACAAGGTGTGGGGAGTCTACTGGCAAAGTTTGAGCAGGGACGTGAGATTGCCGTTTATACACTTTCTCTTTTGACTCAATTTTCAAATGAGTGCATAGCCTAAGTATTATGTACAAGGACATGAGGAAAAGGTGTTTATTGCCAAGAATCATTTTTTACGTTTTTTACGTTCTTTTTGGTGATTTTGGTGGTTGAAGATGTCCTCTTTCACATGGCGTGGTCAAAAATCGTCTAAAATAAATTTTTGACTGCTCAATTTTAATTTAGAGTTGATTATACAGGTCCGAATTTTCGTGTTTTTCAGTCTAAACAGTGATTTTATGGGAAAAGTATGCATTCTAGGAAAAAAATGCAATGAAGGAAATTGTAGAGAATAAAATTTTCTTTCTGCCCAGAGCTGGTTATTTTTCTGTGGGATGCTTTGTTAAAAAGCTATTTGCGAAAAACAGAGACGTAAGGGACTTTTAAAAAAAAGCTTTTCTGAAAAATTGATGTTTCGGCAATGAGATACCTCTCCACAGGTCACCCAAAAATCAAGTTAACGAATATAACGCGGCCTAACATCGAGTACTATCAGGCCTATGGGGTGACGCGTCGAGCGCATGCACAGCAACGAAGTTATAGAGGGGTCTTGAGATTGCTGTTTATACAAAACGTTACGAGTTTGCCTGTATGCGGCTATATATAAATATATATATGCAAACGGTACCTCTACGTCACCTTTTATATACTCACGCGTTCTCTTCGTCACCGAATTCGGTGACGGAGGCGTTTTGCCGGTGACGAAGACGTTTCCCTGTGTATAACAAGTTCAAACGGTTTGTTTTCCCCTGAAATGTAAAAGGGCAAAACTTTGTCCGGTGACGAAAAGGTCATGTATACACCTACTGTATACAGATTTAAAAAATTTTTTTCCATCAACACAAACATACCCTCTACGTCACCGTATATAAACAGTACCTTTTGGTCACCGCTTTTTAAATGCTTCCAGTTGTGTTATATTTTCGTATTCGTAGCCAGCGCAGTTGCAGTCTATTAAGCAAGGCAGCAGGTGACAATTTGGTATAGTCAATATCTTTATAAATACACAAGGTCACGGAAGAGATCAGTTTATAGTCGGAGGCAAATTGGTACCATTCTCGTAAATTTTTTTTGTATAAGCTTAAAGCATGTAAATCAAGTGGGGAAAAGAGTATAATCACTATTACAACTGTGCTGGTTAAGAATATGCTATAAATACACCGCCGGAGGCATTTTAAAGCCTGGTGACGAAAAGGTACTGTTTATGTACGGTGACGTCGAGGATACTTAGGTCCATATATATATGTATATATGTTCACGACAGCACACTTATGAACCCATGTATGGGTTAATCTTGCATAAGAAGTGAACCAGTAGGTTTACCAGCCTGGCTCACTTCGTAAAGGCTAAAGTTACATAACAAGTGAGCCACCTGTTTCAAACTAGTTTTGTCAAAGTTAGCTGCGCGCACCAAATGTTTCTCAGAGATGTTCGCTAGATGTAGTACTAACATGAGGCCTATAGAATAGGAAGTACTGGTCGGCATACCCAAAGCCCTGTTGAAATTGGGTATGCACGATGATAAATTTGACTAATGATTTTTCTGCATTTTATTGCTCTATGGGAATACTGTTGATACCAAAAATTTTGATGTGGTTCAGACTTTTTGACAACCAAGCAATTTTCACAAAATTCAATATAGTTCAAAAAAATTTTAAATTTTTTTGAAAAAATTTTCTCCAAAAATTTTTTATTCTGTTTCTTGATACAGGTAAATTATATATTTCAATGACTGTGCAATTAGAATTTCGATTAGTTAATTAGAACAGAAATTGAAAATGATTTTAAAAATTTTGAAATTTTGAAAAATTGGCTCATAAGCCTACCGCGATGCCTATATAAAAACTTACACACCTGGAATCGTCTAGTCTGAGCTCAAAACGTCGAGAACTATCAAAATTTTTGACCCCCGACCTTTTTATCCAAAGTTGGGCCTACCGCAATAGCCATCATTTTTACAAAAATTTGGCTAAAAAGGTGAAACGAAATGAAAAAAGGTGAAACGAATTGAAAAAAGGTGAAACGAAATAGTAGGTAAAACGAAATGAAAACGAAAAAATCGAAAAAAATAACGTTTTGCCTTCAGGAGAATTCGTTTTCAAAACGGAAGTTTTTAAAACGTTTCGTTTTCATCATTACGTTTTTCTCCTGGTCCATATTTCGTTTCGTTTTCGTTTCGTTTTCGTTTCGTTTTGCGTTTTTTTAACGTTTTACGAAACAAAATAATTTCGTTTTGCCAACACTGGTGATGATACATATCTTTATGGGTAAAGAACCTACAAAAATGATAAAAAATTTATTTTTCAAACAATTGTCTCTCTTTGATGGGACAATTTTGGTCAAAAATATTTTTTCCTTTTCATTGTCGAGCCAAATTTGGATTCAGTTGGGAAATTTTTTTATAGTTTGTAATTTCCATTAAAAAATATAAATTGTACAATTTATCATTCGGTCATTTTTGGAATAACTTTTTTCATTCTCTTTCTTGAGACATCGACCTGATTTTTCTACAATTATAATCGCATAAATTACCACTTGTTTTTGGAACAATAATCTGTTTTTGAACCAAGCAAACCTACAATTTTGGGATTTTTTTTCAAAGTTTATAAATTTTGGTAAGATTTGTTGAACACGCATGTATGGAACTTTTTGGATTTGGATTGGAAAAGGTTTCGTTAAAGTTTTTGAAAATTCAAAATTATTATTTTCAGCAATTACTGATTTTGAGTTAACTTCTGAACAATTTTCGGGTAATTTGCCCATTCTTGGTAATTTTTTGTAAGTTTGACTTTCGATATTTTCATTTTGAAGGATTTTTATCACCAAGCACTGTGGAAACTTGTTTAAAATGAAAAGAATGTGAGATTTGTAACTGAATTGTTCTGACCACAATTGGAAATTTTTTGATATTTTTTTATTCACAGAGCTCAAGATTACAATCCTTGCTAACTTCAGTAGCATGAGCGTTTTGACAACCTTTTGAACACGTTTTCTAGAGTAAAATTTGACGCTCAAAATTTTTTGTTTCATGAATAATTTTCCGAAAATCTTAACAGTTGTGGAGCACAAAATTTTTCAGTAATGCTTTAAAAATACTTTTGTCAAAACATTTGAATTTTTTGCGAAATTTTATCCTATTTTGATATGCCACAAGGTTACATCTTTTGAATAATTCTGCAACGGTTCATTTTTATTCAAATTGTGGAGGTGGGGTTTTTTAAAACTTCGATTGCGTCGTATGTCGTATTGTAAGAGCCGTTTTTGCTACTGGATCAGATTTTTTTCTGCGCCCCCGACTGCAACGTCGCGTAATACCCATTTTTGTGCAAAATGTTTAAAAATTACGCTTGAAAATTTTGAAGTTTCTGGGCTCCAATGTGCTCAGCAAATGTGCATTATTGGTATTATTTCCAAGTCATCTTTCGTAATACGTTGACAGATGATTGTATGACGTGCATAAAACGCAAGAATGTTGCCAATGAAAGGGGATAAGTTGCAAGTGCAGTTGCCGAAACTGGTCTTTGGGTTTGGCAAATAAGTATATAAACATCTTTACGAAAGGTTGTAGACCAATACCATGGTGTGGAATATACAGCAAAGGATAACATTGATGTCTGTTGGAATAAGAAAAAGAATCCTTTAGTCAACGGGACACTTCATAAAATACATATACTTACCTACGTTTAGAGCAACGCAGATAGCAATGATAATGTATTACCTACCAATTCATCCAGCATTTGTCCAGTCCAACATAACGCATACACAATTTGAACTGATGCAAGAAACGCTGATATTTCTCTTACGCGCACCGTCGCTGAAGTATTTGGCTGTGGATATAGGTATGCTTACAATTGCGCAAATCTAATAAACGATTATGACTAAAAGTATACCGATACTCACCAACACAAAATAGAATGCGTGTATGATCTCAATGTAAAGAAAAACAGGTAGGATGGTCGTGGCTATTGCTTCGTACGGAGCTCGAAAACATTCGATCATTCTGAAAACACATTGAATTTATCGAAAACTAAAATTTTCGAACGCAAGTTTTATTATTCCATTCCACGAGAGTCTTACTTTAGGACACGTTGAAAGTCGCGCACGCAATTTACCACGGTAATTCTGTATTTCGGTTCAATTTTTTTGTATAGTTGCATAGTCATGTCAGTATTTGAGCTCAATGAGTTCAGTTCGAATATAATTTGCTGAATTTCATCGTGACATATAACGGTGAATACTACAAATAGAAATGGTATCATAGGCCAAGTTACGAAAACATAAGTACCACAGAACCCGAGAAACCCGTTCCAAATCATATAAAACTGGAAAGATCCGTATTCGTCAAGTTTCGGCGTGTATAAAAAATAATAATCGTGATTTTTCACTTTTTCTTCTTCGTAAAAAATCATTAAATTCAAAAAACAAATTATCGCATACATCGATATGGTTGAAAACCCGAATACGAAATTGTATGTACCTAATTTCCTCAAATTCAACGTACTTATTAGGTGAAAATTTCGTTTTCTTCTTGCAATAATATCATCAGCTGCTTGAATCGCATCGAGCACATTGTTGAAGTGGAGAATCATTCCAACCAAAGGTGCTGGCGCAATTGTCGCAACCGTAAGGACGACGTGTAACAGCAAAGGTGTATCATTCTTATCAGCAAATAATACGTAACATATAGACTCAAAAGTGACTGCGAAAACCGCACACATCTGCCATAAAAAATAAATGATTTTGGTGCTCCGATGGTAAACACTGTTTGTGTAGATTCCTCCTAAAAACCAGTAAATCAAGTAGAATTGATTTGCCAATACTGTCTTGTATCCGAATATATTCTCTTTTCCACGGATTTGATTCGAAATTTTTACGAAATCATCAAACACTTTCTTCATGATTTATACGCTTGGATCAAAAAGATCAACGCTTGGGTTCACAATATTTCAGATTATAAACTTGCCCGAGTACTAACTGTAAGATACTATTTGTTCACTGTCAGGTATGTACCTACCTGGATAAGTTGCGTGTTTATTATTTGGTGTCACTATTCTATTTCCAATTATCATTCGTGTTCAACATTTTATAAACATATTTAAAAAGGTGACAGAAATGGATCAGAAAATTAACACAAAAAGAGCTATAAAATTAGGTTAATTATAGTTTCAAGGTTGTATGTAGTATAGGTTTTGCAAAAATAACTTCGGAAATATTTTTAAGGGAAGTTTGGCGTATTATATGAAATAGGTATAAGGTAAACTGAACATAATAAATAGGATTGTGGAAATTAATTACAGGAAAAGAGAAAATAGGAACCGGCCCATACAACATATAATTAATCTAATCAAAGAGAATATGATTCTTCAATCGAAAAAGGTTTGAAGGGACTATTTACAAAGATAGGTAGAATCTATCATAGGCCAAGAGAACATTTTGAGATCGTAACCTCGTTTTGAAAATTGATAGGAAACTATTCGAAAATAAATTAAATTATTCAGAGAATAATTGAAACATGTTAGACATATTCAATTAGAGTCGTTACCTCGACTATATAAAACTGAAAAATCCTATTTTCAAATCATACCTGATTTATCTAATTATTAGTTTTTAAACTCTTGACAATACCTTGACAATTTCCATTTTAAAACCAATCTCAGTATCTCACCTAGACTATCTTGTAGACTTTAATCCGGAAAATTCCACCTAAATTCACATCATTGCCTAGGCGTGTGCCTTTAGCACCGCCCTTACTGGCATTTGGGACTTAGGTTTATTCTTCCATCGAAATTATACTCGATTCATTCGAATTATTACACAAAATTATTATCGAAAATTAATAAAACAATTACCTACTCGAAGTCATTTTAATTAGAACGACACATTCGAAAAATTAGGCCTACATGAAAAAGCAACAGGATTAATTATAACACGCGATCGCTCACGAAAACAACGTATGTCTTACTTTTATTCGAAATAAGTATAACAATACTAAACCCAATAGGCCTACTTCAGGTAGGTAATACCTAACGTCCGTAAGTTCAACTTTTTCCCCCACACTCTTCACTTTAGCCTTGAATATGATCATGGAATAAGATGTCGAAAGTCTAGCCTACCAAATATATATAAGGCATTAGCTGACTTATACGACAAGGTGATGAAAATTGACAAATTGAGTCATTGAAATACATAGATAATTGTAGGTATTATGCGAGTAATGCAAGGAGGTGATCAAGGTAAAATAACTCGTTTTTCCACTCTTTCCTCAGTTATGGTGAAGGTTGACTTGTTAAATGTTCGAATGCTAAAAATATCATCAGAATTGAAACAAAATGAAAAATAAAAACCACATTTTCCCATTTTTCGATAAAACATTGTTGGGTAGGTACCTTTAAAAAAATGTTGCAGCTAAAAATTTTTCCCCACATCACCCCCTTGCCCAGAATGGCGAAAAAACTTTTTTTGGACGGGAGGAGGGAATCATACTTCAATGAGTTTTGAATAAAAAATTTTGAATTCACCCAAAATACAATTGAGGAAACATGAGCCTAGCAACGTGAATTTTTTCAACATTTTTGGTCAGCCCCCAGGGGGAGATATTGACAAAAAGTTGAAAATTTCTGGCAGTTTTGATTGAAATGCATTGAACTTTTTTATTTTGGAAAATTTCAAGTTAAACGACATTATTCTTGATGTGACAAAAATGATCTGTCCCGAGCAAAGCTAGGTATAGGATGAAAGCTTTCGAAAATTTATAATTCAAGAAGTCATATTAAACCCACGGTTTTTGGCAATTCTTTAATTTCCCCAGCTCATACAACTTCTTCCCATCTTTTTCCAATTAAATAGCCCAACTTTTCCCAAAAATTCCCAATTTTTTCTATCATTTTTCTGTCAGAAGAGACACCGCCGCTTTCGGCACCCCTCTGAAAATGTTTTTAAAAATATGCACAAATATTTTGATCAAAGCAAAAAGTGTATATTTCTACCTAAGTAATTCAAGTTTTGTAATTTATAGATTATGAATGCTGAATTTATTTTAAGAAGTACGTGCACCTGAGATTGATGTCATCCGTGGACTACAACTTAACATTATAATACAATGCTCGTTCAATAGGTATGCTTGTTTAGATAAATTGTCAAAAAATAAAGAATAAAAAAAGATGGTAGGTACAAAAACAAAAAACCTCCTCCTCATCTTTCCAAAAGATGAGCATTATTGTGTAGGTGCATAATACTTATTGATAACATCTTACCTATTTTATACTTTTTGTAACTTTTCACATCAGGTCTCAGTGCCCAATAGATATCAAGTAGCCCAATGGCTGGCAACTGAATTATTTCCCTCGTCTATTACATATACGTCACTATCGTCTCGACATTATATACATTATTTAAAAAACGTAGGTACAGAATAATAAAATATACCTACGTACGTTACGTAGCAAATAGTATTTAAAAACAAATAACACCCCGTTAGTGGAACAGCAAATTAAAATTTTACTATACAAAATAAATATTCAAAGGGTTAAAAGTCGAAAAAACGCAGAAAAAATCATATTATAACATTTGTAAAGTTACAATTTCAACGGCAGAATTTTCGCATTGTGTTAACATTCATCGGTAAATAAGTCCTACAAAAAAAATCAATTAAAAGAGAATATTTTTATAACGATTGTTTTTTAATGAATAATGTACAATTAAAATTCTCGTCATATGTTAACAAAAGTATACAGTTTTTACTCGTAGTTGGCGTATTGTCGCTTTATTTTTCAAACAAACTGCATCGCCAAGCCCCAAGATACTCAATTTATCGTAAACGTTAGGCTAAACGGTACCCTCGTCATGTTTCATATGTCTGGGGAGTTTTCTTTTTTTTTTACGGTTTATAATCGGTGTATCACGTATTGCGATTAGGTATTTGATGAACTCAAAGGGTAAGTATATCTTATCAATGATATAATGTGGTATATAAACTCCGATGTGTTTCAATTTTATACCCATTGAGAATGACGTAGAAGCGGTCGAGAAATTCCAAAACGTACGGATTTCGAAGCGAGCTAGCATTCGTCAGAATAGCGGTTAGATATTTGAGTTGGGAGGAAGGGTGTTATTACGGCTCGTATAGAGAACGGATGTAGACCTAATGATGGCTTATATGAGGGATAGGAGTGGGTGAGGCAGGGAATCAACTTAATAAACTTTACATACATAGGTACATATAGTAATACTACCTATACGTAGGCTATTAGTACGAGTAATATAAGAAAATAATGTAACCACTTTTATTTATTATGGTGCTCTTAAAATAAAATAAAATACAATAAAATATACCCTTAGTTTCGTCTTTGTTCGATGGATTGCAATACCTATTGGAAATCTCAAAAATTATTATTTTATTATACTTGGGCGGGGCTCGTATAAGAATCTATTGCACCCCCCCCCCAGCCGATCCTCCGGAGCAACTTTTTTCTTAAAGGGATAGTCTTAAGGAACATTTCTAGCCCTTGTCCTCAAAAAAAAGAGGCCCTACTTACAAAATGGCGGCCATTTTAATTGACTGGTCAGCCGAAATCACAGATTTTGCGTTCCAACATAGGACTTGCACGAAATTTTTTAAACCCTACAAAAGTAGATCGACAGAGCAAGCAAAAATTCATCACCTGTCTAGATTTCAAGTGCTAACGTGCCTTTTTCGATTTTTGGTGAATTTTTGAAAATCCAATTTAGGCCAAAAATGAGGGAAAAAACCTAAATTTTACCAAATTGACATAGAAAGCTGAAATTTGGGGTATGCCCTATTTTTGACCTGCCAAATCAATTGGAAAATGTTTCAAATCGTTTTGAGTAGTTCTAGAGCCTCCAGCATATTTTTGAAACTTAAAATTCCCACAAAATGGCATAAAATGCAGTTGAAAAGTCGAAATTTATTCTACAAACTAATTTCAATACGCTACGATTTCGATTACAGGTGGATTTTAAGTTGTTTTGGAGCCTCCAGCAGATTTTTGAAACTTTAAATTTTCACAAAATTTCATCAAATGGAGTTGGAAATCCGAAATTTACTCAGCAAACATGGTTTCAATATGATATGAAATCTTGATTTCAGGTGGTTTCAACGTAGTTTTGAAGCTTCCAGATACTTTTTGAAAATTTCAATTTTCCGAAAAACACCATGAAACCTGTTTAAATATGTTTTTTAAAAAATGCTATACAAAATCTGTCCAAATTAACTTTAGCATGTACTGTGTGGAGTACATACATATCGACTTTCCAACTCCATTTCATAAAATTTTGTATAAATTTGAAGTTTTGAAAATCTACCAAAGGCTTTAGTACTTTCTAAAAAGTCGCTGGAAGCTCCAAAACGATTTAAAATCCATCTGCAGCCGACTTCACAGCGTACTGAAATTTGTTTGCAGAATGAAATTCGGCCATCAAACGGAATTTTATAGAATGTCGTGGAAATTCAAGTTTAAAAAATGTGATGGAGACTTCAGGAATTTTCAAGAAATCGCTGGAGGCTCCAAAATTACTTGAACACACCTGAAGTCGTCTTCAGAGGATATTAAAATTGGAGTGTAGAGTAAATTTCAACTGTCCATCTCCATTTGATATTGTGGGAATTTCAAGTTTCAAAAATCTGCTGGAGGCTCCAGAACTACTCAAAACGATTTGAAACATTTTCCAATCGATTTGGTAGGTCAAAAATAGGGCATACCCCAAATTTCAGCTTTCTATGTCAATTTGGTAGAAAAATTTTGATTTTTTCCCTCATTTTTGGCCTAAATTTGATTTTCAAAAATTCACCAAAAATCGAAAAAGGCACGTTAGCACTTGAAATCTTGACAGGTGACGAATTTTTGCCTGCTCTTTCGATGCACTTTCGCACAGCTTGACAAATTTCTTGCAAGTCCTATGTTGGAACACAAAATCTGTGATTTTGGTTGTCCTATCAATCAAAATGGCCGCCATTTTGTCAGTAGGGTCACTTTTTTTTTGAGGACAAGGGCTAGAAATGTTCCTTAGGACTACCCATTTAAGAAAAAAGTTTCTCCAGAGGATCGGCGGGGGGGGGGTGCAATAGACCCTTGTGTGGAGCCCCCAATGCAAAATATTAATCCACTCCAACACCTTTTTTCAAAAAACCTGAAAATTGTAGCATAATTTGCAATGGGAGGAATTGCAGCATTTTCAATCACTTAAGTGAGATAAAATTGTTCTGTATTCAGCTTCATCTCATTTTAATTTTTAGTCATGTAAATCCGCAATCTGGAGAATTAGTTACATAAAAGCGCCATCTGGTGGAAGAGATAACATTCCACCAATCATATGCATCTATTTCACATTGCCAACCTATATTTTTAATGAAAAACTTTCTTAGGGGTACTCGATATTTCTGGGCACCCTGTATGTGTTGCATAGGTATCTGCGTTCCGGAGAATAGATAGGCTAGTACCTATTCTATTATTTTTGTAAAACATGATCTGATGATCAAAGATCTGTTTCAGTATTTGGTAAGTATGAACTACATTACTACATACAATAGTTCCAGTGTTCCAGCATGTGTTCCTGTAATTGTGTGATCTATTTTGTAATACAACAGTTCCCATTTTGCAGATATGTTCTGTAATGATTTATTTGGGCCCAGCAGCAATGGTGCATAAGACTGTGAGTCCTTATTGCAAAATCTCAATTTATTGAGTATCACTGATAGACCTTCCCTCATCTGTTTGTTGATCCCTTTTTACACTCCTTTACAATACTCTGTGTTCCTCTTTTTTCAATACTTTACTAGTTTTTATAACTATAGAAGTAGATTACGTACCTATTCTAAATGTAAGTGTGATTGTAGAGGGTAGGTGAGGACCCAAGGTACTCGTCATAGCAGGGAATATATGCCCTCGGTCGTCGGTAACACTGCCAGTACAGTGCCATCTAGCGGATTAGTTCCGCGAGATGCGGACGACCGAAACAGACTGCCGTGTCTGCTTCGCAGTTGTCTTAGGTCGCTTAGAGCAATCGCTCCTCTGAACAGACGTTGAGGCAACGAGCCTTTTGAGCAGAACTGCACGGACGCGTGTGTTATTATAGCTTTAGGTATTACCTATAGAATAGTGCTTTCCAATGTTCACTAAATGAAGCTCAATAAAGTGTTAAAAGTGATTTATCGCGTTTAAGTTATTGTGTGGATAAATAGTGATATGCACAATCTGTACGAGGGAAGGTGTAGGGTATTAATTAGCCGAGCATACCCCGGACAGGTACATAAAGGAACTAGTTCCCACCTAATGGGACTACGTTCCTACCTATCTTCTCTCTACATTGGCGCTCCGGACGTGGGTTTGGGCCCGTTTTTGGTCGTTTTTTATGGTCATTTTTGTGTTGGAAATTCGAACACGGACGCATTGGTTTTCTATGCGAAAATTCCACCTACATTGGTTAGAAAAGGTCGTTTCATTCGTCGTAGTTTGTATTCAGACTAATTCAGCCGTAGGAGTTCAGTTTCCAAGGAAGAAAAAACGATCCAGTGAAATATACAACACAACAACAAGGTTAGTGTATTTTTTATCATCATTTTTCGCATATTCGTGTAATAAATACGTCCGTAATACGTTTAGAATCGAATTCGCGAGTGCTTTTTATTCGTAAACGGTATACCTAGATGTGAAATTGCCACTAAGACAAGGCAAAACATCCGTTCGTTGTCTTGTGTTTCATGCACAGACGTGAAAAGTATCCGGACATTGTGCAACCTGTTCAAAAGTGAAAAACCGTAGTAGGTTCGTTGTTTGAACGGCATACTCGTTGCTCAAGGTCGTTGGTACGTAGTGTACACTCGTTCACGTTTGTACCTACTCCGTTTGGTCGTTTTATACCTGGCTTGGTTATCTAGTGTATGCAATAATGAGCAGACACGATTTTTTTTGCTCTGAGCTGCACAATAATAGTGAAAATAATACATTCGGTAATAACATCAGCCGAAGTATACCTAGAATGGAATTAAATAGTCGTAATAATATAGGTAATTATTCACGAATTAGTGAAAATGATATGTCAAACTTGTTTGATGGCCGCTCAGACGGACAGTTCATGTCACGGACGTTACAAGATAATCCTACTGAAGTACAAAGAGGTAGGCGGCATGTCGTAACATTTGCCGAAAGGCAAAGTGGTGATTTTGAACTAGACGTTGGTCCGTGTCCTTGGTTGGATACCGGACGTGGTCGGGATGGGCTCGGACATGGTCTGGACGGGCTCGGACGTGGTCCAGACGGGCTCGGACGAGGTCCAGATGGGCTCGGACGTGGTCCAGACGGGCTCGGACGTGGTCTGGACAGGTACGGACGTTTTGAGACTGGTAATAACATGATGGTCAGTAGCTCATTGCTACACGGACGTATTGGTATGAATGAGAATACACAGTCGAGCTCCCTTCCCCCTTCTGGGGCATCTAGGTCCTGTGTCCGCACACAGCCGAATATGTCCTGTCCAAATGGTGTGTCCAGTACCCATCAGTCATTTCAAACGGACGATAACAATGTTGGGCTCAGTCTACAAGTTGGACGTACACAGACTTATGTCGATAGCCGAATTGCTTTGCAACCCAGAGCTAGGTCAGCATCACCAACTGGTCGTTTACCATCTACTAGCATTAACAGGCCGAATAGGACAGTTTCAAGTGAAACTGATCCGAATACTTTACAGACAGATATGGCGTTATGTATTGCTAAAGTACCTTTAAGTTATGATATAGATTTTGCTGCAGGTACAATGTCGTTTAAGATGAGTACTTTACAGTCACTCAACATAAAGTATGACGAGTCATACAGATTTGAACCTCATCTTTTTGTGAAAAAGTTCGAGAGCATTATGGAAGACATGTCCGCATCTAATGTCCTATACTGTACAGCATTCTGGCAACTGATTGTCGATCCCTCAGTTGCTGTATGGAAAACAAATACATAATCATGGTGTTACAGGGTATTATCAGCTGAGAGACAGTTTTCTCAGACATGAGTGGAGTCAGAGTAAACAGGATGAAATAATGGATTACTTCGAAAACGAATTAGAAGTGCCTCATGAGTCGTCTAGGGTCGTAGCTGGTACCATGCTTAATTGGTTAAGAATATTGTCCAACATGGACACGAATTTAAGCTGGATTGTGGACACTGTGTATTGGAAAATGGACGAAAGGATGCGAGTGCGCTTTAGAAAGGACGAAGAAAGAGAAGAGTTAATTCCATTTGCGATGCGTCTGATACAACTCACGAAGTATGAGGAGTTTATCATGAAAACTCCAACATCACAACTGCAGCAAGTGCAATACGGACGTACAGGACAGTCTAGAAGTAGGTCGAATGGTGATGCTAGGTTGAATCAGACAAAAGACGGTAATAGAACAGACGCTAGAAGTGAATCAAGTGATGCTGCTTCTAGCAAGAAATCAAAACCCAAATTGGTCAATAAATTGAAAATGGAATTGAAGGACGTCTCACCGGACGCGGACATTGCTGAAAGCGATGCGGACGATGAGTCCTCTCAAAGGACGGACGCTTCAGAATGTGAAATTCCATTTGAAGAATATGTAATACTTGGAGATGCATTAGCTCAGTACATTGCATCTCAACTACCAAATCGCGATGGTAGGGTGGTCGATATAGACGACACAAAGGACGTTGGTATCAGAGAAAACTCCACTCTGACGAAAATACGCGACTATATAAAGAGCAAGACGTTTGACAAAAATAAGATCATTTTGTCATTGGGCATGTCCGAGCTAAATTACGGTTCTATAAGAGATGAGCAATTGAGAAGACATCTTCAAGAAATTGTGCTCATTCTCAAAGAAAAGGGCTTTGTGGACATCAAGTTACTTTACCCTATGGTAAGACTGAGAAAGGAAGGTGAGAGGAAAGTGTCCTCCAAACAGTACTTTGCAATGAGACGAATATTTCAAGATGTCTGCGATAATAGGACGACCACCTTATGGTGGACTCCGGCCGCAGTATTCATATGCATGCAGAAACTGGAAGACTGACGTCTGAAATTTCAGTCAGACAAAAACGGATATGTAATGCCGAGGAACAATAGGTTCCATAAAAGTTGTGAGACAGGACGCTACTATCCGAATCATCATGCAAAGGAAGAATTATTTTTCGAACTTAAAAAATGTTATAATTACAAGTTCAAGCCGAAAAGGTCGTCACTAGATTTGGAAGAAGAATGTCTCGAAAAACGGACGAAAAAGTCTGCCCAAATAGTGACAGAGGGCGAGGACAACTACCTCATAAGAGAGAAAGAAACTTATGAGAAGACGAAAGCAAAGATACCAAAAGTTGGCGGACGTCCTGTCACTGAGGTGATAGAAGAACTCACACCTTCCGAGGTGAAACTCACACCAGAGTGGCATAGTCAGTTGAAACTTGCTTGCCAAGAATGGAAAAAACAGAATGGGTCGCGGATAGACATGTGCGCCGTTAGGAAATTGCATGGCGGCGGCGTGAGGTCAATTTTTATCAGCGCGGCGGCGTTTTAACGGCGTGCGCCGAATTTCACGCCGATTCTAAATTGACGGCGGCGCGGCGGCGTGAACATGGCGTACGGCGTACACCATAGTTTTAGTTTTGCCCAAAAAAAAGAGAAAATTTGGTAATGGATGTTTTTGAGGGCCCCATTTTCAACTTAGAAGTTTTTGATCACTATTTGACCAAAAATCTAAAAACCTAAAAGGAGAGAATTGAAAATTTTTTAAAAATTCGACATTAGTACCAAAATGTGGGGTTTTAAGGGCTCTAAGATAATTTTTAAAGACCATTTTCCGCGCCGTTTCACGCCGATAAGACATCGGCGCGTCAAAATTTAAATTATCGGCGGCGGCGCGCCGGCGTGAAATCGGCGGCGCACATGTCTAGTCGCGGACAAGTCAGACAGGAAACAAACCTGACACTGAGTCCAGGTCGTCAAGTAATGGGGCAGTCCCCAATGGTCGAGAAAGTACTCTGGACATTAACCAAGTGTTGTCCAGCACAGTAGGTCGGACAGATGGTCCGGACAATTCGGACAGAACGGACGGTTTGTCCAACCAAGACGATGAAAGTAACAAAATTACTAATCCAGCTGAGGATGATCCAAATGTGAGAAGCTTAATGGAAGGTCTTGAAAAAGCAAAGACTTGTGTAATTCCACTCACATTTGTGGACACGAAATTGTTAATACAGCTGGATTCAGGGGCAGTACGGAATGCCATATCAGAAAAAACGGCCGAATGGTTAATCAAGGATTATAAAGAACACCTTGAGTATATTTATTTGAAAAGACCAATAAGTTGTGGTCTGGCCGATAATAGAAACGTCCTTTCATGGAAAAAGGTACTAGTCCTCCCATTGAAATATGGTAAGCACAAATTGAAGATTCCATTCTTTGTCTTACCTGGCGATAATAATCTGCTCCTCTTAGGAACAAATTCGATTGAAAAACTGGGCATTAGCATAGATTTTCAGGCCAGAACAGCTAGTTGCAAGCCGCGAGGGTCGAAAGTAGCTGAAAAGCTCTCGTTCTTGACAAGAGACGACTGTAGGGCACAAAAATTAAGTGCGAATCGCCTAGCATTTGATAAAGAGGACGTTCAAGAAATAACTGAAATTGTCAATAGAGCCGATCTTGCCAATTTCTTCCGAAAGGACAGGTCGCCTGCGGACGACGGTCCGGACGTCTATGAAAAGAACCTGAAAAGGTATTTAAATGACGCTGTTAGGGAGAAAAGGATTACTCAAGAAGAGTCGGACGAAGCATTTGATGAGCTTATACAGTTCAAGGACGTATTTAGTCGGTACCCAGGGACGTTTACAGGGGCAAAAGTCAAGCTAAGGTTTATTGACCCGGACAATATTCCGAAATTTAGAGGTCAGAATTACACACCTTCTAATCATCAACTCGGAAAGATTAGAAGGGCCTTGGTCGAAATGTTGGAACACGAAATAGCCGAAGAATCAGACACCACTTACATCAACCCCCTGGTTCCAAATGAAAAGAAGGATGGTAGCATAAGGTTATGTCTGAATCCAGTTGAATTGAATCCTATTTTGGAGCCAAATTACAATGAGGCCGGACTGATAGACAGGATTATCTCGTCGGACGGAGATGCTAAATTTTTTAGTAGTCTTGATTTTGTTGCCGGATTTTGGCAGCTACTGCTAGACGAAGAATCTCGTAAGTACTGCGGATTCCAGGTCGACGGACGTGTATATCATATGCTGAGACTTCCTTATGGTTTAAAAATATCTTCTGCCGAATTTGTCAGAATGATTAATTCAATCATTCCGGACATACCTGGTGTGACTAAGTATGTGGACGATCTTCTCTTGAGGTCTTTAACCTTTAGAGAGATGCTCAGACTTCGTGTCCTGATCTTTGGTATCCTGCGAGAGCACGGACTCAAATTAAACCCGAATAAATGTAAATTTTTTACGAGATCGACGGACCATCTTGGTTTCAATCTGTCGCCTGGAACAATTGGGAAACAAAACAAGAAAATCGAAGGTTTCTTGGAGTTCATTAAAAAACATACATGGAAACGAACTGGTAAAGTACACCTTGGAAATGTTAAACAGGTGTTGTCCTTAATTGGTCTCACGGGAATATATAGTCGTTTTATTCCTAATTACCAGGACATAGTAAGACCATTATATGATCTGGTAAGAGGAGGTGTCCCATTTAAATGGGGACCGGACCAACAGGACGCAGTTGAGAAACTGAAGGTCGAATTCACAAAAGACTTTGAATTAATGGCTCCACAGGCAGGACACGATCTCTACCTGGACACAGTCGCAACTGAGGACACCATAAATGGTGTACTCTTTCAAAACATTGACGGTGAAGATAAGGTCGTTATGTTTGCTAGTTGTGCACTGAAAGATCACCAGAAACGTTACACGCTGGTCGAAAAAGAAATGTTTGCACTTGTAAAAATTATTAACAAGTTGCAGCTTTGGCTACATGGACGAAAGATACATGTCCGAAGTGACATCAAATCGGTCGTACATAAGTTCACGACACTTGCAAAAGTTCATCGCAAGGCCGCCGGTTGGATCACTGAACTAAACTGCTATGATCTTACGTATGATCTCAAGCACAAGGTTCGAGGGGCATGGTATGGAGTCCAAGCTCCGGAATTAACTGTCTATAAATGTGACTGGACGAATATGTTGCCAGAAAAGGTATCACTGGTGGACTTAATCAAGGACGAAATTATTGACCATCTCAGTCGGATAGACATCTTCCAAAGGAAGGACCGGATGTGTTCAAAAACCATTTGTAAACTCTTAGCAGACGAGGTCGATATGACAGCTAAGCAGTTGGAGTCGAAAAGGAAGATTCAACAGAAATATGCTTTGGTCCGCGAAAAGGACATTGAAGTATTATTTCGAAAGTTCAGGGACGGTTCAAGAGTACCTGTGATACCAGACGAGTTATTCCGAGACACTATTGTATATCTCCATGAAATGTATGGACATATTGGAGCTAATAAGGTCGAAGCTGTCTTCAAAAGACTCTATTACAGTCCGAATGTTGTCAAGACAACTAGAGTCATTACAAGCGAGTGTGTGACGTGTAAGAGAAACAAAGGCTATAGTGAACGAAAACGGTTACAGTTCTCTCAAATAGAGTCCTACATGATTGCGGACGTCCTATCGGCCTATTTATGTGGTCCTATAGGTAATGAGCACGGACAGCCACGCTACCTTCTGGTAGTGAAGGACGTATTTACTGGAAAGGTCTGGATTGTACCTTTGGAAAACATCCCAGCCGACTAAGTGGTGCAAGCCATGGAAGTTGTCCTGAAGGACATAGAGGACAAAGGTTACAAAGTCCGAAAGGTAATAACGGACAACGGATCTCAGTTCACCAGTTCTTCATGGAATGAACTCTTACAGTCGCATGAAATCAAGGTCGGACATACGACAGCCTATAACCCCCAGTCCAGTTTGGTTGAACGGACCATGAGAATTATAGGGGATAGGCTCCGTGTCAAAATCAATGACGAGGCCGAAAATGACGATTATAGTCACCATGGATGGCATGTCCATGTAAAGAAGATTGAGGACGAAATCAATAACACCCCTACTGAATTTGGTGTGAAGCCAAATGAGGTATGGGGCATTGAAGACCCATTTTTGGCCAACCTCCCGGTTAAGACTACAAAAATCAACGCTAAGTACCTGTTAAAAAAGCTGCAACAGGACTTGGTTGCTAGCAATCCACAGTCGGTGCCAAGTAGCTTGCTACTTGAACACCCTATGGACGTTAGTCAGTTGATCACGGACGAAGAAGGCTATGTGTGGGCCGCAGTCGATGGCGCTTGTTCGAACAATGGATCGGACAGTGCAGTGGCCGGAATTGGAATAGCCTGGACTCCAACTGGAGAGCTTAATGTCTCCGAACGAGTCAGACACCCGAAATATAGGCCGACAAATAACCTAGCTGAAATATTGGCACTTGTCACTGCCATGAAAATAATGTTAAAGACGGGCATAAGACGTGGGAAAATTTTCTCAGATTCGTGTTACCTTACAACAGCCATAAATTATAATGTCGAAAAATGGCGCACAAATGGATGGAAAAATGCCGGACGCAAGCCTGTCTGCCATAAGGAAATTTTCCAAGAAATCCTGGAATTAAAGGCAAAATTTGAACGTTTTGAGTTGAGATATACTCCGGCTAGGAGTTTTGATCGGAATAATCATGCCGCCGATAAGCTTGCGAGGAAGGCCGTATACACTCAAGAGCTGCTTGAATTGCGTGTGGATGAAATGTCCGACAGACAGGCGATACTTTCTTACATCCGAGAAAGACGTAAGATACAGAGGTCGAAAGATGAGGTCGCATTTTATAAGTTACATGGTGATCCGATCTGCTACCAAGAAGGTGACATGGTTATGCTTACTGAGCATAGGCAGTCATCTTATGACAAGGGCGTTTCAAAGATGCTTTTTCCAAAGAGGTACGGTCCTTATTTGGTAAAAAAGCATGTAGGTGATAATGCTTATAGAGTCCGAAGTGTAGCGGACGACACGGACGAACACATAGTCAATGCTAGACAAATGACTCTGTATCTGACAGTCGATCAACAGAAACAGCTGCAAGAGGATCCGAAGCTCCAATCAAAGTCAGATGCGAGGCCTCTAATTGAAAAAATTAAAGAGAAAGTTACACCGAAAGAAAGAGAAAAATATGAGATCGAACAGGACGATGAAGACGAAGTCCTAGACATGGAAATTCATGACCAGGCTGCCGAACGAGCAGCGAGACAGCTTACTAGTGAAAAAAGACGTCATGAACTGGAGGAAAAAGAGTCCAGGGACAAAAAACTGCAGGAATTTCAAAAGCTGAGAAAACGCTCAAGACGAGAACTTGGCGAAGCAGAGGAGAGTAAGATGCGGACATGTATTGAAAAGGCAATAGGAGTCCAAAAAGACGTGGATGAAATATTTGCCAATGTAGAAACAAAGTATAAAAAGAGAGGTCGTAAAAAGAAAACTTTGCAGGACAGCCAGGTGGCGGACACCACTAGTAAGACAGACGGTGTCACTAACACAGACGATCCAGCAAAGGACGCCTCGGACAAAGAAAATGTCCTACCAAACTTACCACCCAGCAAGAAAAGAAAAAAGAAAAAAACAGTAAATTATATGGCGCTGGAAAAGTTAGACGGTTTTCAGAGGATGATGTTTGTCCCGCTATATGAAAACTTTGATGATTTGGTCAAATGATGGTATAGGACAATGTCCAGTACGTGTGTCCCAAACAAGATCTAAATGGACGATAAATATGCCCTAACAACTTTGCATATTTCTAAGAAGTGGTCGTTTCTTTCCTCCGTGTATGCCCTTGCATACGTTAGAGCGGACGTTATCTATTGGAATTCCAAATTCTGTACTTGGTGCAGAGTTTCTATTTTAATTAGTCGATAGACGAGTTTTAACCGTATTTTAGCCGCATTTTAATCTTGTTTTAATTTTTTTTTTAATTTTAAAATTTTATTTTTGTCTGTGTTTGAAGTGGACAACATTAAAAGGTCGTTTTGAAAATGGTTGTCCATAGAAGGTCGCAAAGGACAAGTTGTTCACTTGTTGGAAAAATGAAATGATGTATGGACGTTTTTGAGTCGTTTCTTTTGTGATGAGTGATCCACAGCTCACTCAAAAATGGTCGAAAATGAGTGAACAGAGAGCTAATTGATCCAAAAAGTAGTGTGAGACTGAGTTTCGTGAGCTGGACGAAATGGATCAGACGAATTCTAAAATAGAACGGACGAATTTTAAAATAGGACGTTTAAAACTGGACGAAAGAAAGAATAACGGACGTTAGTCTTACAGACAGCCGAGTTGTCACAGACAACATGGATGTGGACAACTGTCCTACAGTTTCACAGTGTCCTGTCGTGGTGTTCTGTTGATTATAACAGACAATAACGGACGTCAGTCTTACAGACAGCCGAGTTGTTACAGACAACATGGACGTGGACAACTGTCCTACAGTTTCACAGTGTCCTGTCGTGGTGTCCGATCCCGCTGTCCGATAGCGTCCCATTCTGGCGTCCGATTCCGGCGTCTGATTCCGGCGTCCGATTCTGGTGTCCGATTCCGGCGTCCGATCCCAGTGTCTGTTCCCGACGTCCGCATCACTTTGATGGAAGTAGCAGTTTATTCACGGTGCCGATTCCAGTCCAGTGGTTCCAGTCAAGAGGATCATCAGTCAACGCGCAGGAGAATGGATCAACAGGTTCGAATTAACTTGGTTTAATGTTCCTAAATTTTTTTTTATATACTTTTTGCGAATTTTTGCGAATTTTTGTAATTTTTTGTAATTTTTTGCATTGTTATATTTTTTGTGAATGCTATTTTTGTGTAATTTTTTATTGTATTTATGTATTTGTATTTTATACTTGTTATATACCTATACACCGCGAGATTGTCGTAGAATTAGAAGTCAGTTCTGCGAAAACAAGGCTCATTAGGGAAACGGACGATGTCAGTCCATGGTGGACGACATATTTTAGTGTACTTTTTCTTTTTGAAAAAGGTCGTTGAGGTCTTTCTGTACAGCGAAGCGGGGCAGTGGGTCCTCCTACCTCTACCACCGGTCGATATTGTCGTGGTTTTTAGGCTTCGATGCCCAGACGCGCCCTCTGGTTACGCGGGTCCCCGCAGCCGGGGCATATGTAGAGGGTAGGTGAGGACCCAAGGTACTCGTCATAGCAGGGAATATATGCCCTCGGTCGTCGGTAACACTGCCAGTACAGTGCCATCTAGCGGATTAGTTCCGCGAGATGCGGACGACCAAAACAGACTGCCGTGTCTGCTTCGCAGTTGTCTTAGGTCGCTTAGAGCAATCGCTCCTCTGAACAGACGTTGAGGCAACGAGCCTTTTGAGCAGAACTGCACGGACGCGTGTGTTATTATAGCTTTAGGTATTACCTATAGAATAGTGCTTTCCAATGTTCACTAAATGAAGCTCAATAAAGTGTTAAAAGTGATTTATCGCGTTTAAGTTATTGTGTGGATAAATAGTGATATGCACAATCTGTACGAGGGAAGGTGTAGGGTATTAATTAGCCGAGCATACCCCGGACAGGTACATAAAGGAACTAGTTCCCACCTAATGGGACTACGTTCCCACCTATCTTCTCTCTACATGATATTTACGAATAAACAATGCATAGAAGAATAATCGAGAGCGTTTAAAATAGACTCTCATGACGATTTTAGCCCCCTCCCATGAAAATCAAGCTGACCCCACCAGAATAACTGAAATTTGTAGTTTGGCTTTTCTGGTGGGGTCAGCTTGGTTTTCATGGGAGGGGGCTAAAATCGTCATGAGAGTCTATTTTACTCATAAGGGACCTTTTAGAGACGATGGAACTCGAAATTTTGAAATTTTAAAAATTTTTCTTTGAATTGGTTTTTTTCCAAATTTTTGAAAATTGAGGGGCCCACCGCAACCCGAATTTTTTGAAAATGGAAAAAATAAAAAATAGGGTGATATGGGAAGGATTGCCCTACACGCTCAGCTAGTGATTCGTAGCAGCCTTTCTTAGGAAAGAGCCGCGAGATACGTATACTGGCGAGGTGTACACTTGTAAGTACACTTTTCTTACTCCCTAATACCGGAAGGTTTGGTAATGTGTTCACTGTTAGGCTAGGTACATGATCGTCTGTAAATAAGATCAACGTGTGTCTGTGTGAGTACCCACCCACACATACACACGCAAAGACGATCATTTTCTGTATTTAATGATTGACGTGTTAGGTGTCACCAATACTTAGACACGCAAAGACGATTCTTAAGTGTTTTGTAGGGGAACTGTCAATCAAACTACCTGTCAGGTCTACGTCATGCGAGGGCGTTGATCGCTTACACACACACACGCGATTAACTATGTATTTTATAGGGGAAAGTATAGGGTTGAACCGTCTATGTACGCATACACGCACACAGACGATCGTCCGAGCGTATTTTATACAGATATAATCGATATTAATCGGTTATATCCGGATGACCAGCGCGCGCATCGGAAATAAGGGTTGTCTTTACCTAATTTCACCCCCGTCTAGAACGCCGTTAATAAATAGCGATGCACGCGAATAAATCTTGTTGGTCTTTAATCTAACTGTTGTCTTATATCTTCCGGTTTCGCGATAGTGATTACTGGTCCATACCCAGAAGGGTAGCGCTCCGGCGTTATGCCTAAATTGAATGATCACTTGAACATCTTGTTCAAGTCATCCCTTTTTGTCTTAACCACTTCTAGCGTGGAAATATCGGTTTACGCGATTGATTCTATCTTTTTCGTTTAACCCTTTTTAGGATTAATCTCCGATATTCCGGACATCGGGGATTAATCCAGTTTAATATCGCGAATGTAGCTTAATTCAGTTTAATTTGTTGTACAAACTTACTTTCGAAATAACTCTAAAAATGATGCTAAAAATGACACATTCAATGCCCGCTATTAGTTCAACATACGCGAATGTAGTTTTCATAAATCGATTTGGTAATGTTGATATGAGTGACCGAAATACTTCCGGAGCCTGTAAGTAGTTTCCATTTAAATCCCTAGGCATGCGTTCGCCTATCCAGATTAATTAAACTTAACGTAAATTTAATGTAATTGTGTCGAAACGTATGACGTCGCGTTTTTATATTATTGTATTATTTTACACCCATAATATCCTAATCGCGAATTAATGTAGTTTAAGTTTGTCCATCTATGTCTTTATATGCGAGCACATACTCGCACATAAGATTAGGTTACAGAAATGTCTCTATTACCTGTGCTATCTTATAATAAAAATGTCATTGAAAGGCGTTTAAGGGTGTTTTTATTTAAGGTAGGATCAGGAATAAATGCGTTGTAGTCGAGTGAGAAATGCTAAACTCTCCCTTATGAGCTAGTCTGGGATACGAGTCAGTCAGCAATTATTCCCCACTA
This sequence comes from Planococcus citri, assembly GCF_950023065.1. Taxonomy (NCBI): domain Eukaryota; kingdom Metazoa; phylum Arthropoda; class Insecta; order Hemiptera; family Pseudococcidae; genus Planococcus; species Planococcus citri. The sequence goes on along the minus strand of NC_088679.1, from coordinate 28,958,036 downwards.
AAGGAATAATTCTAAGTCGCAATGATAGAGGATAAATTCGAACCCTATTCTCTATCTTAAATATTCTCTTCCTCACTATAACATATTTATTTGGCGCCCAACGTGGGGCCTCTTCTAGTTTTGCATGAAACTACAGTGGAACCTCGATAACTCGAAATCCAAGGGGAATGGTCATTCATTCGGCTTATAGAGGTTTTCGAGATAATCAGTTTCGAGTTATGCAGGTAAGATTTTGAGAGTGTTCGAGTTATAGAGGTCTTACAAAATGAATGAATTAAGGGATATGTAAGTGCATATAAGATAGAAGTATGAATTGAAATATTCGAGTTATAGAGGTAAACGCCAGACAACGTACGACTTATAGAGGCTTTCTCACTATTTTTTGGCAAAACTTTAGCTTGGAGTTACAACTGAGATATGTAAGTGCATAAAAGATAGAAGTATGAATTGAAATATTCGAGTTATGGAGGTAAACGCCCGACAATGTACGACTTATAGAGGCTTTCTCCTATTTTCAGCAAAATTTTAGCTTCGAGTTACGACTGGTTTGTATAGTTAATTTCGACTTATCCAAGTAAAGTTAACATTGAGTGTTACGGAGATTTCAAGGGAATGGAGGTTGCTTCGGCTAATAGAGGTTTTCGAGTTAAAGAGTTTCGAGTTATCGAGGTTCCACTGTAGTAGAAAAGTCTAAGCTCTAACCCACTCATTAGTAAGGTAAAATTCTCGTATTTTTCAAAAATCGAAAAATATGAAAATTTTTCAGAGTCTTTTTCATGCACGATACATGAAAAAGCAAATAGAAATAGTTTACAAATTTTTAGTAGTGTCTTAATTAGGTTAATTTTGCGATCACGTAATATTTCTTGGACTTCGAATGATTGTCAAAGTACAAAGAAATATTACGTTGATTAGGGAAAAAATCACTTTTAGGTCTATTTTTTCTGTCTTCTTTTCGAAAAATGTTGACGATTCTGTGAAGTACAAAGTGCAACCTTGGATTGTATTTTATTCTGGTTACGACATACCAACACCTCTTTGAGGAATGCATGGCTAGGTCAACAACTGGAATTTTTTGCAACTCCAATTTTTGCATTTTTTCGCAGATGAAATTGGCATTTGAGAAAAATCGCATGATTTGTAACAAAAAATACGTGACAAAATTCTATCTCACAAATTGACTCAAAATTACTACCTTCAAAACCTTTCGTGAAAATTATCTTATCCAACAGAGAAACAGGGCACTCTCCCTGGCTGACCTGAAGTAATGGTCTATCTCTTAATGTGGATTTTTTATAATCACGAAAGTCTTTTGCTGGTTATTAATGCAAGTCAAAACTAACTTAATCAAATTTCTTTCGGTTCTCGGATGCAATAAAAAATGCTTCTTGGAAAAATTATTTTATTCACGGAGAAACAGGGCACTCTCCCTGGCTGACCTGAAGTAATGGTCTATCTCTTAATGTGGATTTTTTATTATTCCAAGAGTCGTTAGTTTTTTCCTCGGAAAAAATATAAAATTGCTTGCGACCACCGAAATATTGATTAATCAGAAACAAGGGTTGAAAAACCTAAGTTTCTAGAGTATGGAATTTAAAACGTATTCGTTGCGAATTACATCAATTCTACCATCAAGACAGAAAAATAGTTAAAAATTAAGGAACACTAGTCTCGTAACTATTTTAATTAGAATAATTGAACCATTAGTGTCTTCTTCACGAGTCATTAATAAGTCAGGTTCGATCTAAATTTTAGGTTAATTTATTCTTTCCTGAAATCCTTTCCTCAAGTCGAAGATCTCCATTTATGGTGGCTTGACCGCCTACTTGGAGTAATTTTCGACTATCCTAATCTTGCCTCTCAGAAAAATCATTTAATCCAACAGAGAAACAGGGCACTCTCCCTGGCTGACCTGAAGTAATGGTCTATCTCTTAATGTGGATTTTTTATTATTCTGAGAGTCTATGTCTTTTCCTTGTCGAAAACCTTCATTTATGGTGGCCTGACCGCCTACTTGGAGTAATTTTCGACTAACCTTCTTGGCTAAAAAACCCTCATTTATGGTGGCTTGTCCGCCTACTTGAATAAGTTTTTTGGCTACTTCTCACGGAAACCCTCATTTATGGTGGCCTGCCCGCCTACTTGAGTAAGTTTTCGAAAATAAACTCTTTTCCAAAAAATCTAAATCAAATATGTAAATAGTTAGATTAGTTAGAAAAATGACTCGTAACTTTAATCTAAGCCAATCTCGTCATTATAGTCGCCTAACTAAAATAAAAAGAGAGTATTTTTAGACAGCAAAAATCTACATAAAAATAGGATGGTTCAAAGTCGTCGGCCAACGCTTTAAACTAGTCTTATACAAAAAAAATATAGGTCTAAAAATAATCAATAACCTACAAAAAAAAAAGGTGAGCCAGGTATCTCTCTGCCTAATGGATTTCGTACACGAAGTCCAGGGGATTAGAAAGGTGTCGGTAACCACTTAATAAAACCCAGGTATAAATCGCTTGTCTCTTAATAGGTTCGAGGGTGACGATCCGAAGATCTGTTGGTGACAGTAGAATTATCTACAAAGGTTAGAAAAACATGTATCCTGTATATTTTCGCGCATATGCTCGGAAACATATTACGATCATGTAATTAGTTAGGTCAATTAGGATTAAGTTAGCTCAACGAAGCATAAGTAGAAACCGAAATTGTGATAGAAAACAAACTATTCCAAAGAAACTATTAGATAGGAAAATTTCCATACGTCATTATACTTTGTTAACATCTGTAAAAAAAAAAAAATTAGAAAAACCCTATAAAAATCTAATAAATTACAAAAATTACAAAAAAAAAAAAAAAAAAAAAAAAACCATAATTTAAGAATTAAATCACAAATTAGTCTAAGTTCAGAAATCAGTATTAAAACCATCATCTTGGGTATTTGCCTAAGATGATTATTTGTAAGTCTTTGCAACGAATTATTTATGTACATTTCTTATGAGCAAATACTCGTAAGAAATGGAAAGATAATTCAGATTAGTCCTATCTCAATACCAAAATTTTCGTCTTATAATTTCCAAAATTTTAAATACTCACATGCCAGTAGTTTGGAACGCCTACAAGCTACTTGGTTTTTTCAAAATTCTCCGATCATTTTTAATTACGTTTCATAGGCATTACTTTCTTTTTGATTTCATGATCTTGAATCGAATTTATTCCTTGCTTTTCGAGATATTCTTTCGATTTTATCATCGTCCATATTTTCTATGGTGATGGAACGTCATAATTTTGAAATCTTGAACGCATGAGAGAAGATGAAATTTGGTTTCTCAACGAACCATCACCTCTCGGCGTATGTGTGGCTCGAGAAATTAAAATTTCGTCAGTTCGTCTCATAAGATTCAAATTGACAATTTTTGTCATCATAAATTTATAACAGACAAATAATAATTTTCGATCTAAATCTTAGTTCGCGAGAACGAAGGGTTTAGAGAATTCTTGAAACGCATTAGTGGATAATTTATTCATAGAAAATCAATTAGAAAGATACCCTTGTCGCGTATCCATGCGAGGCAGGTATAAGAAATAGGAACCATGTAGTGAGACAGTGGCGTCTAAGTACAGATTCTCTATCTCTCTCTTGTCCGTTTTTTCTATCTCTCTCTAACAACCACTAAACATCTCGTGTGTACATTTTTTCTTTCCTTTCTTTTCGGTATATTTTTTTTTTTACACACACGACAAAATCAATTAATTTTTTTTGGATATGCTTGGCCCTGTATTATAACCATTCCCGAGCTCTAGTTATAATTCGGAGTCGCAAAGTTTATTCAACCCTAAAATATCCGTTTAATTTTTTTTTTTTTCTCTCTTCAAAATAGGACTAATAATTTCATCGAAAGAGGTGAAAAATATGTCACAGTACATATTTTTAATCAGCTGAGAATTCGGATCACCGCGATACCGTAACCTCCGCTTCCCCACCTCCACCCCCGCAAAATAGACTTACAAACTCGTATTTCGCTTGTCTCTCCCTTTCGAAAATTATTTTTTTTTTTGCATAGAAAAAAGATAGAGATTTCGCGTCGCGAAATTGCGTATAGGTATCTTAAGGTTTCGTGTTCAAGATAGAAATAGGTACATACGAATGTGTACCTATTAACTATAAAATCATCCTTTTTTGTAGTATTAAAAATTCGTAATGTAAATAGGCTAAATATAAGTCTCTCAAAATAGGATTTTCTAGGAAAATATATACACGTACTTGCCGTGTACATATTAGCCGTATTTTTCAGTTAGACACTCGCGTCTTTAGGACCACCCCCAAGCCTAAGATCACTGTAAAGGGTTAAAAAATCATCCCCGCCCACTCGATAGTCAGATCAGAGGCACGAGCCAAATCAAATCATAATCAAAAATTATTTCTTGACTGGCTCTTGAGCTCTTCAGACCTAACCTTTCGAGTTCTTCTTGCGTTAGCTATTAGGAACTCAGTATTTCCTCTCGTGTTTGATATTTTTTTTTTAGTTTTGCTTAAACTCACTTTTTCGAAATTCGAATTCACATCTTCGAACTCGCATCGCCATTTAAGATCATTAACAATTGTGCGTTCATGTATTCTTTCGAATTCGAATCGAATAATTTGCTGTTTGTGCGTTCGTGAATTTTTTTTAAATTCGCAACTTCGATACTTCGTAATTTTTTTTAATTTTCCGTACTCGTATCTTGCGAACTCGTGAAAAGTTAATAAAAATTCTTCAACATCGTATCTGTGACTCATCAAATACCAGAATTTTCGTGCGAAATCGTGTCATTTGCGCCAGTATCGTGTACATCTGTGACTTATCAAATACCGAATTCGTGTCTGACGAAAATCGTGATTATTTGCGCCAGTACCGTTGAAGTTAGGATAAATCTGTGACATTATCGAATACCGAATTTTGTATCTCGCAAAATCGCGCTATTTGTGCCAGTACCGTCGAAGTTCGTATCAACATCCGAATCCGCATTCGCAAACTCGTAATTCGTACCTACTGACTTGTGCAAATTTTTCAAAATTCGCAAATTTGTGTCCGCCTCGCACTCACGCTATTTCGATAACGTTCCGGTTCAATCCGATCCAGATACGCTCCAGTTCGAACCAACCAAGCCAAGCAGTGCAATCCGATCCATGGACACCCCAGCTTTAGGTACACGTAGTAAAGTGAGTAAAAAATTATCTAAACGCCAACCTGTAGATTGTGATAGATCAGTTCACAAATCTACACCCCCTGTTAACGTAAAAATGGCGGATTTAAATCAAAATATTAATAACCCCAGTGATCCCAGTGCTCCTAATGACCCCAGTGTGTCCAATCCCCCTACTGATTCTAATGTTCCCAATGTCTCCACTGATAAAGAAACACAAGCCACAGGTTCTGAACACTCTTTCTTTAGTGATCATACCCAAATCTTTGCGAGAGAACAATCTTCCGATGATGAGATCTATTTAATGCCAGGTGATGAAGGAATAGGTAATCAAGAATCAGGTGCCCGAGAGAATTCATATCCGTTTGACCCTGAAGTATTTAGAGATACCACCAACGATAAAGTCTATGAAATCTTTAGAAATACTTGGAATTGGAATAATATGATTCAGACTGAAGTGAGACAAAATCTTGCAAATCAGAAAAAGGAACTGGCTTTGTTGACAAAATTCGTAACTAAGGCAAATGAGACTGCCATCTACGTCAATAATAAAGTATCGAACGTAGCAGTGGAATCGCATAAGAACTTAATGAAAGTAGGAGGATGGATAGATGAAGTAAATGATAAATTGAAGGCAACTCACATTGCATTGGATGAGACAACGGACGTAACGAAAGAAAATGCAACGGAAATTAAGAAAATCTCAAAGACACTAGACAAAATTCACCATGATAATGGAAAGCGTGATGATGGAAGTCTGAGATTAGTGCGAGAGATAAATGCTATCAAGGAAAATATGCGTAATACCCCGCACGCTTCAGGAGTAAAGTCGAAATCGCTCGCAATTGACGCAGGATCTGTAAAGAATGCAGGAATTTCATTTACTGACGATCAATTACACTTTCCTCACGAATTTCTGGATGAATTTGATAACTATTTTATGGAAACAAACGCCCTCGAAGGCCATAAGATCCTTGCTTTTAAGGGAGTGATCCAAACGAAAACAAGAAATTCTTTCTTAGAAACAGTCCGAAACGTCCAATCTTATCTCGAATTAAAAAGCAAATTTTTGGATTTCTATTGGGACCGTAAAGCTCAGAATGAGGCACTGAAGGCATGTCGTTATGAATTTGTATATAGTGAAGATCTCAAAGATATGGCGAATAAAATGGCGAGATGGGCCAGATCTCTCATACATCACCGTCATATGGATGAAGAAGAGATTATTGATCTATTGATAGGCAAAGCTCCAGAGGATTACCAAGTTAGATTGACTCGGGACGGTCAATCAATGGAGGAATTCTTAGAGAAATTAGCCAAATTGACTAAAATTCAACGTGACCCACCCTAACAACCAAACGATATCGTTCCATGTCTTATGCAGAACGATGTCATGTCGCTCCTATATCTATACAATGGCAAAATGTCCGCCTATATCGCTAAATCTCTGTAAATCTGTCTATATCTGAACTATATTCAGAGACATTCAGAAATCTGATGAGCTATTTCTACCAGACATCGTATTGCTTTACTATATACCACATAGATATCTGAGGGATATGGTTTTGATATCCAGGGTATATCATTTGATATATCGCAGGATATCTAGCCTATGTCTGTAGATTTCGTCAGATTTCTAGTTGATGTCCATAAAATATATCGTATGTATATCTTTCTTGTGAATTTTTGTATAGAATTTTCAAAACCACATTGGAAATAGAATGTAAGTCTCAAAGAGAATACAGTGAGTTACAAAGAGTAATGTTTGATTTATGAAAAGTTTTTTACACTAGTGATATAACAGATAATTATTCACTTCAGTAGCTTTTCTTTTAAACAAAATTATTCTCTATGACTCACTGTATTAGCTGAAAGACTTGCATTCTACACCAATACAATTTTAATAATTCTACACAAGAAATTGACAAGAAAAAAGTACATACATATAAATTATTTCAAGAAAATCATATCATTTTTGAAATCAACAACCTCTCTCAAGCCTCTCACACTCGCTTCACATTACTATAGCCAAAAGGTTGCAGAAATCCAGCTGACTAAAAACCTAAAAATCAAAAGCCCACTAGCCAGGGACCCTCACTTAGGGGCACCACCGGCCCAGGGAGGAGGTGCCGGCGATGAATTATTTATTTCTTGTGCCAAGTGGGGTATTATGAAATAATTAGTTAAAGTAAAATAAAGTACCTCAATGAAATCAAAATTGTAGTCCAATTGGAATTCACATTAGTAACTTCATTTGGTTCCAAAATTCATGATTTTCACATTTTTGGTTACACAATCAAACACAAACACACATACACTAATTTAGAAAACACATCTTAAAAATTCCAACATCTTTAAAAAACAAAAAACGGACACACTCATGAAACATCCAGGTGAACAGTTTGAAAATAAAAAACCATCTTTGTCACTTTTCAGCCATCTTTGATAATAATTTATCTCTTCACAAGGCACAAGTTACAGAAAACAAAAACAAAATTATAGAAGAAATCGTTCTATATCTTGGGAAATCTATAGGATGACCCTACTTTTACACAGAATCATCACAATATAGCAACAATAACCTGGAGATATTGCGAAACCTATATCCTTTTCTAGATATCCAAACGATACCTACAGAAATCATGATAGAGAAAAAGGTGTTGAGGATATCAATAGATATACCTGCGACATAATCGATATAGGCAGACATACATACGATGTCATTGTACAAAACAGAATTTCATAAATCGTTTGTAAATCGTGAAATGCTATTCAGATATCTTAGTGACATAAAAACGTCAAGTTTGGTTTGTTAGGGCAGATAATGAAGTACCGATAGTATTTCGACGTCAGTTTAAACGCAGATACGAAGATCAGGTTGTTCCTCAAGGCGTGCGATATGTAAACAAATCGACTCAAACACCCCAAACTCAGGCTGTAACACCAACGCCGAGAACATCAAACCCAAATTTGCCTATTCCACCGAACGATCAATTAATCGCTTTATGGAACCTCATAAAAACAGCACAACCTAATTTGAAAACTCTCAATCGTACACCTGCGCAAACTGAAACATCGAATTACGTCTCACCAACCAAAACCGCACCGACATATCCTCCAATGGAAAAACCGGAACAGAAAACGATACTTCAAAATCCGCAACATCAAAAACCAACAACGACCTTCACACCTCCCAATACGAGTCCAAAATTTTTTAATATCGACAAAAGTGGCAATGTGACCATGAACAAGTTCAAACCAAAGACACCTACAACTACTCCAGCAGCTCCTGTCCAAACCGTACAATTTGATCCAGAATTGAACGAATATGTTGTCATCGATACCCATCAGGATGATCTAACTGACCAAGTAGTGATGTGTAATTTACTCAACACCATATTTGAAGACACGGAATCAGAAATAGAAAGAGAGGGTTTCACAGCTGCACTTCAATCATTAATGATGAACATACCATCGGGGTCTGACGATGCTCAAGGCTCAACAGCGGGAAACGACAGCCACTAGGTAGCCAAGGGGCAACTCCTAGTGACTTCAGAGCCCCGATTGAAAAATTAACGAAGACATACATCTGGGTCGGCGATGGATTATCCCATTATATGGCAAAAGGCGAGATAACCCCAGATACGGAACTTCCAGAATATTTACGAGACCAACTTTCCTTAGAGGAACTCATCATCAGGATTGGAAGAGCGAAATTCCCAAGAAACTCGAACTACATCTTATCAGCAGGAATGTTAGAATTCAACTATTCACGGAAACCATATGCAGTAATTGAACACCAACTACATACAATAATAGATGCACTACTCGACAAAGATGCAGAAAGTATCATGCTACTATTTCCTGTGATGAAACCACGGATAGAAGGAGAGCTGGACATAAAATTGAACCGATACAAGGACATCAAGAATATATACATACGTGTAGCCAATAGTCCAAGAGTTACGTTTTTGAAAAACCCAGCGATGAGATTCTTATATACGGAAACCGTTCTAATAGGAGATAAAACCGTATTGAGACCTACGATTGGGGCACATCAAGAACTTCGACCAATTGAGCAAAAATTCCATCTAAATACAACACTGAACAGATATTTCATGGCAAACGCTGAATACTACGATACGAGAGATGCAATCTTCTCTGAAATTGCCAAGATCGAACTCGCAAAACGAAAACTCAGGACACCACAAGTGGCACACATCGAAACTATCAACTTTCAGTCTGAAGAAGATATCAAATGTTTTCAAGCAATAGTAACCAATAATCTCCCTGATGAATCGGACAGTGATACACTCCAATGCAAAGAGATCAAATCAGCGTCAGAATTAACACCACAGGACCTCGGTGAAATATTGATTGAAAGGATCAATCAATGGCCACAGTTGCGGCTCGATTACGGCTCCGAAAAAATACAAAAACCCAAAAATAGAGGAATTGAGTCGATAGATGCAATTGATAACACCTACTTCAGTAGCGAAGAACCCGCTGACCCTTCAACCACAGCCCAAATAGTGACCCAGAAAACAAACGATCCAACTTGCTCGATACTCATAATGATCGGAAATAGGAGAGTCGCATTGCAGCTGGATTCTGGGGCACTTCCTAATGTCCTCTCTCGAGCATTGATAAAGACCTTCCTCGACGAGGCACCACAATGGGTAAAGTTCATCAAATTGAAGAAAAAGGTCACGCTCAAATTAGCTGACAATTCGCTAATTCAATCAACAACTTACATTGCCGAAATTCGAATGCTAATTGGGACAGAACAGATCAAAGTCCCCTTCTACATCATCGATGCTCCTGGACATACATTCATCATGGGAAGAATCTCCATGGATTACCTACGAATGACGTTAGAAATACATAACCGACTTGCAAGATGCGAACCACCATTTTGCAACAGCTTCGTAGTTCCATTCTTACATCCTGACGAGTTTCAAAGTGCACTAACGGTATTCGCGATGGATTGCGAAGACGGAGATTATGATTTCGATACCTACTATGACAATCCATCAGAAACCGTGTATTCCCTAACTGAGCAAGAAATACACGATGAACGACAATTTGCCAAGAATACGTACTTAGAAAATCTGCAAAAAGACCTAGAAGAGGCAATTGCAAACGGATTCATCACGGAATGGCAAATGTGTCTAGCAAAAGCAGAATTGACTCGGTTCTGGGATATATTCGATATGAATCCTGGAAAATATACCGGACACCAAGTTCATTTCAATTTTATTGAAGGAGACGAACACCAAAAGAAATGGAGAGGTGAAAAATTTCGTCCTAGTAAAAAGCTTTTGCCTGCAATAAGAAAAGCAATTACGAAAATGCTCATATTAGGAATCATTCGTTATTCGCACTCATGCTACATTAACACCATAGCACCCGTCATCAAGAAAAATGGAGATATAAGACTATGCCTTGACGCTGATGAACTTAACAAATTTCTCATGAATGTCCTCACTGAACCGAACACGATTTCTAGCATGTTATACGATAACTCAGGAGATAAATTCTTTTGCACTCTTGATTTTACTGCTGGGTTTTGGCAACTTGAACTTGATGAGGAATCGCGAAAGTACACCGCCTTCCAAGTTGAGGGGCAAGTTTACGAATTTACTCGGCTACCCTATGGTTTAAAGATATCATCAGGAGAGTTCGTGAACATGATTAACCAAGTGATTGGTAATGAGGATGGTATTACGAAGTATGTAGACGACATTAAAATATCTGGAACGACATTTGAGGAAACGCTAGCGAGAATTATAAAGGTTTTCACGTTGATAAGAGCACACGGATTGAAGTTAAATCCAACTAAGACGCAGTTTTTCAAAAACCGCGCAGATCATCTTGGCTTTGTGATTTCTGATAAGGGAATTGGAAAACAGAGCGATAAGATTAGGAAACTCGAAGAATTCGAGAAAAAGCATACAAAGCGTGGAAAATTTTCGTTATCAAAAAAGAATGACATCTTAGCGTTAGTCGGTAACACCGGACTGTATAGAGATTTTATCCCAGAGTATTCTCAAATTGTCAACCCGATATACGAATTGACTAAAGGCGATAGACCCGTTGAGTGGACGGAAATACAACAGCGTGCCTTTGAGAAATTGAAAGAGGAATTCAGGAAAGATTTTAAGTTACAGCAAGCTCCGAAAGAAGGCGATCTATACTTAGACACACAACTTTCTGCAGATGCAATGAATGGAGTTCTTTTTCATATGGTTAATGAGGAAAAACGCATTATCATGTTCATCTCAATTGCGTTTAAGGAACATCAGAAGAACTTCACACTTTTTGATCGTGAGATTATGTGTCTAGTTAAGTGTGTACAAAAGCTACAGATGTGGCTACATGGACGACTCACCCATGTAAGATCGAACCTTCTACCTATAGTCAATCGATTCCGTGAAATTGCTCAAACTCACCGGAAAGCGGCACATTGGATTACAGTATTGAACTGTTATGATTTACGATATGATATGAGTTTTTCTAATAAGGCACTGTACAAAGTGAAAGCTCCTGAGTTAGAGATACAGAATGTAGAAGTGATTGAAGATCCAGAGCTCCCGGTAGTTGAGCCAGACATCAATAATATAGAGGAATTCAAGACCAACGTCGAACCATTTGAAGTAAAATTCTTAGATGAAAACATCCCAGAGCTATATCACCGTCTTCAGAATATTTCACAATATCAGAGGAAAGACGAGACGTGCATGAAGCTCATTGAGAGTCTCGAGGAACAAATCCCCGCGAATAGTAAGAAACAAAGGGATGCTCAGAAGAAAAAGATGACAAAGTTTGAGCTATTTAGGGACAAGAAAGGAGAAAAGATCCTCCTCAGAAAGCTAGAGAATGGTTCAAAAGTGACGTGTCTACCAGACGAGTTATTTTACGACACTGTAGATTTTTTGCATTGCGCTTATGGACACGTTGGGTCCAACAAACTCGACGTGATATTTCGACGAATGTTTTATCATAACAACTCCTTGGAGTACATCCGCGAAATATGTAACATCTGTATTATATGCAAAGTCAATAAGAATTATGCAAACCATAAAACGATTGAATACGCACACATAGAGGCCTACTCACTCGGTGACGTCCTATCAGCAGATCTTTACGGACCTCTACCTGCGTTAAGAAAGGATCATAAATACCTACTAGTCGTAAAAGATGTCTTCACGGGTCGAACATGGCTAAGAACTTTACCGGATATTCAAATGAAATCGGTATGTCAACAAATGATGACTATAATTCACAACATCGAGAGTCATAAAGTCCGAATAAAGAAGATCATTACGGACAACGGTGCGCAATTCATTTCTAATTCTTGGTACACATTACTCGATACTCACCATATTCAAGCGGCTCACACCAGCCCCCACAATCCACAATCCTCATCCGTGGAGCGTACAATGCGTTGTATTGGTGATAAAATCCGAGTAAAAATCAATGAAACATACGATCCATCGCGCTCACATCTTGGATGGCAAGATGTCATATACGATATTGAAAATGAACTGAACAATACACCAACATCATTTGGATTCAAACCCAATGAGGCATGGGGCATAGCTGACTCCATCAGTCTACAAGTTCCCACTGAATGCACAAAGTTCAATTTCAAGAAAGAACTCAAGAAACTTCGCGAAAAGATGGCGAAATGCGAACTCCCGTCAGTCACGACAGAAAGATGCCTGGAACAAGAGCTAAACCCAGACATTGACCTCATTTTCGACACTGATAGTTATGTACGTGTCACGGCAGACGGCGCATGCTCCAAGAATGGTGACCCTAACGCAATCGCAGGAATTGGCATATGTTTTGCACCCGAATCCATCTTAAACATATCTGAACGTATCACAAGCGCGGAATACACGATATCAAATAACTTGGCGGAGCTAATCGCAATTAAAACTGCATTGGAAGTCCTCAAGGAAAATGATATCAAGAAAGTCAAACTACTCAGTGACTCTAATTATGCGATAACATCACTCAACAATTCCTGCTCGATCTGGAAAGCAAATAATTGGAAAAATTCACGAAATAAGCCTGTCCACCATGAACATCTATTCAAGGAAATCCTCGAATTGCAAAAAGAATTCGAAAAGGTGGAGTTCATCCACGTATTCGCAAGAAAACATGAATTTACAAATATCATTGCGGATTCCTTGGCGAAGAAGGCAGTATACACAGTCGAGCAGAATGCGTTAAAAATTGAGGAGATGACACCGCGACAACTTATCGAAACGTTCATCCGAGAAAAACGAAGGCTTAAGAGAATTGAAGAAGAACATGCCTTCAATAAATCACACCCAGATCCGACATTCTTCAAACCAGGAGACTGGGTCCTTATGACGAATCACAAATTGTCATCAGCTGTAAAGAAAACCTCAGGAAAACTATATCAGAAGAAAACAGGACCCTTCATCGTAGTCCAACGAAACGGTCACAACTGTTACTTACTGAAGCCAACCGACGATTCCGATATCGACAGAGTAGCCAACATTCGTCAATTGACTCTCTTTATCACACAAGATAATTTGGAAAAACTACGAGATGAAACCTGCCTCAAGTCTAGTCTTGATCCACGTACACTCGAACAACGAATAAAGGAATTTCTCACTGACGAACAAGACGACTTTGAAAACGAGGAAATCGGAACTGATGAGCCACCTGATTCTGATCCAGACAACGATCTAGAGATAGTAATCAACCGAAATGATTTTAAGAAAGCATCTCAGGCAGTTTTTAAGGAAGTAACGAAGTCGGCGCGAGATCAGCGTGCTGCTGCACGGGCAGAGCACAATGAACGTACGTTACTCGACAACCGTGTTGAACAAGGCTCAACACTCGCAAGACCCTTAGCATCTACGTCAGCTGGGGCACAGGATGACACAAATCTTAGGGAACCATTAAGAAGATCTACAAGAAAAAAAGTCACTCTAGAGTCTCAGGATTCCCAAGAGACGACCTATACTCTTGAAGATAACGAAGATTTATACGATGACATATTTTATGACATACCCGACTCGTTCAGGGAACATGAAATTCCTGAAAACTCGCCTGAAAATGAACATCAAAATGCTCAAAATCAACTCGATACTCCACCTGACTCAGGACTCGTTGATACGCAACAAACATCGCAATCACAAGATAGGGAATTAGAAGTACGAAGGACCGGGGCAAGAATTCAGCGTCCCACCTCTCTACCAACAGGGAAACGATCTGACCGTGTCTCAGCCAGATCAGGACCTTCTACACGTTCTCAGTCATACGATACAAATGCGTTAGGATTCGTACCAAACATCTATAAGACACCGGTTGTGCAACTACATAGATTAACACCTGAGGAAATAGAAAAATTAAAAGATGACGTTAATGCCGCATCTCGCGACATAACGGAACTTTAATTTTGACATAAAAACTCATAGTAGTGTGATATGTAAATTAAAGAGTGTCCCATCATATTATGCTACAGATTGAGAGAATCATCAATATTAAGCAGGGTAAAAATTTAAACAAAAACAAAAAAAAAGTACTGCCTAATATTGAAAGAAGTCACATAGGAAATTAGGTTCAAAAAGGGATAGTATGTACGCTTCAAGGTAATGTAAGCACTTCAAGTGTTGGTCAAATTGTTAGTTGTATGACAAATAAATCACACCGCTTGTTGCGTGTGCTTTATACCACACATATGTAGAATAGTCGCTAAAAAATACCACCCTTTTGTACACCTAAGACCGCATGAGAATTTATACTGGAAAATAAAAAGGATTTTGCTTTCACACTCATAGGTGAGTGTATCCTTTCGCCATAGTAGTATGACAAAAGGAATCCCGCTGTCTGATAAGTATCCGACCTACCCCCGCGATTCGACACGCATAAACGCACGACACGCGGAAAGATTGCTAAAGATAGGCCACAATGATACACGTTACCGCGTCACGACTGTCAAAACAACCCATCCTTACCTGTACAATAAATAGGCGATTTCTTTTTGTCAATATTGACAAATTTTCCGGATCTTGGCACATAACTCATTATTTTAAGCCCATGAATAAACCCTTTCTTAAGCTGTCAAAAATCATGTCGATATTATATCGTTGTAGTTTCAAATCCACAGCATTGCTCCACGACGCTTGGATTAAAATACGACGATATGACCTAAAATTTCCCAACTTCAAATCTTTTTTATCGTCATAATAATGTAGGCCCATAAACATTGTCCCAAGTTAGGTTTAGGTAAAAACATGACGACACAAAACCAAAATTTCTCACTTTCAAATCGTGATAATTATGCTCGCATAAAAATCACGATCATATTTTCCGATTAGGCAATTTTAATACATAAACTGACAAGTCAGGCAATTACTTGACACGTCAGTTTAGGTATTAAAACCTAGGGCCCACCATCGAATGCGTAACTCGTTCGTAAATCGCATTCAAATAATATCCATTAAAAATTAATCGTCGCAATATTCAAAGTATTTCTTCTTTCTCTCGAACCATAGCATTGTCCCGCTCCATTCTCCAGTTAGAATTGCGATGATAAAACTCTCTGTCACTACCCCTAAATGCGTAACTCGTTCGTAAATCGCATTTATAACCATCCCTTAAGCACTTTTAAGCTTAATAGGCATGTGATCTGTTTCTTATAAACAGCACATAAAAAGTCAAAACGCCCTATACACCTCGCATCGCACACACGATACAGGTATACGGCGATTTGAGACAGTCTCCGTTTCTTTCTCTTTTTATCTGTCATTTTCTATCTCTCTCTTTCCCATGTGTACACCATCCGCACATTCGAGATGGTAGCCGAATTATATTGCTTCACATCACAAAAAATATACAGAATTTTGCGACAGTGATGAAGTATATATTAAACAAAAATTTTAGCCAACGATTTCTTAAGCTCTTTGATAGTTGGAGACGCGCGGACGCGATGTCAATCATCTGTGGCCGTTCTAGACCAGTCTTTTCGTTTGTACAAGGAAAAAGAGAGACAGTAGTCGGTAAATAATTACCTGCGTAAAACACGACACATTGTATGTCACCTAAGAGGCAAGACCGCTTCTATAGGAACTGGGCTCGCAGATTTTTTTTTGATTTTTTTTTACGTAGCTAAGCGAGCGCCCGTCTGGAATATAACCACAGGTAATACAATGTAACACGCTTACGGACGACCGCGTTAGCGATTCAGTCGTAAGAGGGTGGCGCAGGTGGCGTTAGCGGAATGACCTGTCAATCATTAATACACACAAGATGTGTGTATTAAACAAATTGACTCGCGGTTTTATTAAAGGTATAATGGTGACGTGAATAAAGAACTAAGAATAAATTAACTTACAAGCTAATTTATTGCTGACAGATGTCGACCCTTCAAGACATAACAATTTGGCTAGATTTTTTCTTAGTAAGATTCTTAGAATATTGTCGGCGGCATTTTTTGTACTTAGGATTTTTTTTAAGTGCTTTCTCTGTCTCTTTTCACCGATCCCTCTGGTCCAGGCACCTGTGTATAGAGAAAAGAAAGTCCAGCCTCTTTCAGGGCATTTCGTCACCAATACACCTCCGAGAGCCAATAATTGACTCGTAATTCACATCACACACGTTTCACCTCTCTTGTCACAGCCCACTTAGTTAGAAAAATTTCCTCACCCCTCGTACCAATATTCAAATATTCGCGAAAAAACACATGATCTATACCCAGGTAGTGGGGACTCACCCCCGAGTATCATCTCAGCTAAAACACCAGCTAAGGGTATCGATCATCTTGAGTTAGAATTTATTTACAAAGTTGGCGTGATTGACGAATGCTGTTCCAGACCAAGTCCTCTGATCAAGGGTAAGTTTGCGATTGCGCTCGTTTATTAAGTAAACTTGTAATCCAGGTGTTAACGTAAATAAAATTAATGACACATATTTGTGTGTCATTAATACGAAGAATTTATTGATTTTTTGAGATTATTTTTCGCGTAATTTTTTGAATTGAATTTCTACCACTGTGTCTCTGAATTGTCTTCTAAATTAGGATGTCGATGAGTTTGGACATAATATGTGAGAGCTGCAAACTTCCAGTTCTACGAGATGGTCCTCATAAGTTTACCATTACGGATGATCCACACGTAACTTCGTGTGGTCACCTCTACCATTATGGTTGCATTTTTGCTCTTAGAATGGAATCGAAAAAGGTTAATAGAAACAATTTACGAGTTGCTAGTTGCGTGAAAGAGGGCTGTAAGGAAAATATTAAGGCGCTAGACTATAATGAAGTAAAGTATACATTGAGAGAATTTCCTACAAGCTATGATGAGAGAATTACTGCAATGAAAAACCAATTAATCGTGCAACAAGATTACATAACGAGAATGGAGAACAAGCTAACGCAGGAAAACATAATGTTGAGACCCCAAATGGAAGTATTGAGACGAGAGAATGCCAACCTCCAGGCGAGATACAGTATGGCTATGAACAACTCCATTCACTCTTCTCTCCATAATTCCAAAGCCATTCATTACCAGCCGCAGTTGATACCTACGTATCAAATGCAGCCGTTGATGAAAAATCCAATTCCTAATCCTTCTGTAAAAACTCCAATCCCAATTTTACCTCGTCCTGCCCAATACGTAAATCCAATCCAAGTAAATCCACCTCGTCTATTCCCTACCTACCCAAACCCGAATGCGAGTGCTTTTAAACCAGTTCATGTAAACTCCGAATCAAATAGGCCAGAACCATCAATAACCCCAGCTCCGTTAGCGATTAACTCTATCCAGGTAGTAGAAAGCCATTCACTTGCAAGCACGAGCGAAAGGATAAACGAGAAGAAAAGGTCGCATGAAAAGATGAATGAGAATGAGAATGAGGTATCGGAGAATGAGATTAAGATCTGGAATCCCGCGTTCGATGCGCGGGAGACAGAGTCCGAAGATAAAAATCACGAACAGGTAGCTAAGAAAGTGAAAGTGGCAAAGGTTGCACCGATAAAACCTCGTTCCTTAGTGGAAAAAGGTGCATATCATCGCCGTTTTCACGCACGCTATGGAACAAGTTCAAAAGTCCTCAGCCCATTTTTTCCGACCAATTCTTACCCCTTTAGCTACTTGGCGGCTTCGTATGAATCGAGTAAAGGACATTATGCAATGGCTTTCTTTGCCTATAATGTCCTAATACTAGGTGACGGTCACGCAGATGCGATTTCTCGTATTTTGTGTTCCGGTAGACGTTATACCAGCTTAGTCGACCCAAATTTGTATCGTCCCAATTTACGGCTGGCTGAATTAATTCGTCATCTTAGTACTCTTCATACTTTGCCCAAAAGAATAATGCTATCAATAGGGAATTACGATGCAGTAAATCATACATCTGAGGAATGCTTTAAGGATGAATTTAGACAACTTTGCGAATTGTTTAACAAACATAGTGTAGAAGAAGTAATTCTTCTCCCCCTTATTCCACATATAGGACCAGATCGAGAATATTTGATCCCCATTTCGCGAGTACTCTATCAGGACTGGAGTGAAATACTCGAGGCGCGTATGACAAGAATTCCTGAATGTTTCCATGCGGTGAGCCCTAGTGCTCTTCGCTGGGGAACATATGGACCTTATTTAATCGCAGCCGAATATGGTCCAATTATTGAGGCAATAAAACGTCGTTTCATCCCAGTAGTTCCCAAACACGCAAAAACTCGCAAATCAATAAAAGCGAAGCAACCTAGGACTGTTTCATCCAACTCGAATGAAGGTACCCGTACCCCCATCCCAAAAATTGTAATCAAAATCGATAACTCGTCCTCAGAGGACAGTGAAGGTACTTCGTGTTCTAGCCCAAGATATAGAATAGAAGACGCAAGGATGCCCACTCCCCTCAATCTCATGAAAGATACATGTATGATTCAGGAAAAGATTGATTACAAAAAGATTGGGAAATTCAGTATTCTACAGAGAATACTTCAGGATACGGAATCAGAGTCGAAAGATGAAACACAGGAAATAACCAAGCCGATTGAAGATAAGATAGAAAGTACGAACGAAGTTGTAAGCGATCTAGATGCTACACCGTCAACATCTCAGGATGTATCGAATGTAGCATCCACTTCTGAAAATGTATCGAATGAATGTTCGATACAACCATTTTCTGTACAAGTACATGAGGTTTGCACGAAAGAATGTGATGAAAAAGCAATTCCGACAGCAAATCGTCTGCCAACTTTTAGAAAATGGACAGACGAAGTAGAAAGAGACGCTCAGTTCGTTAAAAGTCTTCGGAATCGAGTGGTACAAGGAAAAGCTGAAGCGAAAAAATGAGCTTTTGACACGAACATATATTCGTGCCATAAAATTCATTTTTGAAATTGTTCAACTTTCAAAATGTTTGTAAATAAATTTCACTGAGCCTTTCAAATTAATTTTAAGATTAATTCGTAAATTTCTTATTTTTTAGCATAAAATATCGAGTGAAAATTCACCCACGTCATGTACTTGATTAGAATTTTAATTCGAATTTTATTTTGTTTTAGAAGCAAAAGCGAGTGCAAACCGTTCAAAGTTAATCAAATTTCGACGAACACCAACGACTAATCATTTTTTTTTTTTTTATTTTACAGCAATAATAATTGAATTTTTTTTTTCCCTTGTTTTGTCTTTAACGTTTTTGTAATTTTTTCAACAGCAATAATCAATTTTTTTTTTAATTCAAAACTAATCTTCTTTTCAATTTTTAATTTTTTTTTTTTTGCAATAATCAAGATCTTCTGTCTTTAGCATCATGGATCCTTTAATTTCAGAAATGATTAACCTTATTTCAGCGGTTATTGAGCTCCTTGATTCGCAAAAGCACATGAACATAACACTAATGCAATTTATTTCAGAACTCGTCGAAAACAATAGATGCAAATGCCCACCAAAAGAGTAAAAAATGTACTAATGATTTCACAGCCACAGTGTAAATGAATCGTCTATAAAGGCCTCAAAAGATATGTTACCTGTCCAAATTGACGATTCACTTCGTCTGGCGCCTGACGTGGGATACAAACTTTTCGGCAAAGAGATATACATGTCACACATCTTCGGAGCTCCCGGAAGCAATTCCAGATCGATTCACAATACCATCTATAAATCCCGAGCATAAACTCTGGATATACTGTCGATAATGAGATCATTTTTTCCATTTTTTTTTTTTTTATTACAATAGTTCAATAGAATTTTACTAATAATTTCTTCTCCACAGTGTATAAAAAATCATCTCTAAACACTTCAAGACATCGCAGTCAAGAAGATGTCGGATGGTCCCGTGGCACCGAGAGGTTTTCACCTCCCCCACGACGATCCTGAGCATATACTCTGGATATACATCGTAGAGAACGATTTATCATCTCCTATGACATTCCTGAGCATAAACTCGAGAAATACACTATAGATGACGAAATTATCTTTCTTCAAAATATGTCAATATTTCAATTTTTTTTTTCTTTTCTTCATTTTATTTTTTTTTACTGTGAACTGACTTTGCAACTTTGTACTCGTATGCATTTATTATTTTCATTTGCTAATCTTAAGATGTAAATATGTTGACCTAGATTTACGCAAAATTTCAAACGACACAATTAAGACTTTGGCTTTATTAGAATTAAGAATACCCACAAAAATTAACAACAAAGTGACAATTTTGTGGATTTAGTTTTAAGATACGAAGCGTTTCAAATTTGCAATAGTTTTCTTTTCAAGTCACTCACAATTTAACGTAACGTAATATTTTCTTCTTTAAAAATTTTGGTATGACACACGAAACGCAAAAAACTTAATTTTAATTAGATTTAGAAGAACGCACCCAAAATTTCTTTTTTCTCGCGATTAAAACAAAAGATACCGGAATTCCTGGCCGTCATACCCTCAAAAATTGAACTTCGAACATAAAAATTTCGAATTCGCATATAGGCTAAATTGGATGTATGGACGACGAATCAGCATCGCTCAACGAATACACACATCTGTGTGTACTCAATCAAAATTATTAGGATTATTAGGTCGATGTCTTTTAGGTTTTACCCCCATACTTACGTATTATTTGGCTATTTCTCAAAATTTTAGAATTTTTTTTTCTCACACTATCTCGATTTCAAAATTTATTTAAAAATTAATTTCCCTAAAAATCATTACCTTCTCGAACTTGTAAACTGCTGCTATCATAGACGACACATCTTACAGGTATTGACCAGACATTTAGTCTCCAATATCTTCGGAAATTGGTCACTGATGCGCTGGTTGGTATCTCTAAATGTGAAAATGCTGGTAGTAACAATCTTCATCTCAAAATTTCACGCCTCCGACCCCATCTTTGGAATTGTTCAAATAAGTATGTTTATGCATATTTGTGGCTAAATTAGTCTGCAGATAACGCAGCAAAGTACGGAGGGGCAGTGGATCCCTTCCGGTCTGTAGGGCTCGCAAGGGGGGAAGAGAGGGAGTAGAGGTGTAGGTCAATGACCTTTTTTGGTCTTCCCATTTTTATGATCCGTGCTTTTCTGAGTGATCTTTGGCTCTCTAAATCAAAGCCACGAAGGGGCAATGATATGGGAAGGATTGCCCTACACGCTCAGCTAGTGATTCGTAGCAGCCTTTCTTAGGAAAGAGCCGCGAGATACGTATACTGGCGAGGTGTACACTTGTAAGTACACTTTTCTTACTCCCTAATACCGGAAGGTTTGGTAATGTGTTCACTGTTAGGCTAGGTACATGATCGTCTGTAAATAAGATCAACGTGTGTCTGTGTGAGTACCCACCCACACATACACACGCAAAGACGATCATTTTCTGTATTTAATGATTGACGTGTTAGGTGTCACCAATACTTAGACACGCAAAGACGATTCTTAAGTGTTTTGTAGGGGAACTGTCAATCAAACTACCTGTCAGGTCTACGTCATGCGAGGGCGTTGATCGCTTACACACACACACGCGATTAACTATGTATTTTATAGGGGAAAGTATAGGGTTGAACCGTCTATGTACGCATACACGCACACAGACGATCGTCCGAGCGTATTTTATACAGATATAATCGATATTAATCGGTTATATCCGGATGACCAGCGCGCGCATCGGAAATAAGGGTTGTCTTTACCTAATTTCACCCCCGTCTAGAACGCCGTTAATAAATAGCGATGCACGCGAATAAATCTTGTTGGTCTTTAATCTAACTGTTGTCTTATATCTTCCGGTTTCGCGATAGTGATTACTGGTCCATACCCAGAAGGGTAGCGCTCCGGCGTTATGCCTAAATTGAATGATCACTTGAACATCTTGTTCAAGTCATCCCTTTTTGTCTTAACCACTTCTAGCGTGGAAATATCGGTTTACGCGATTGATTCTATCTTTTTCGTTTAACCCCTTTTAGGATTAATCTCCGATATTCCGGACATCGGGGATTAATCCAGTTTAATATCGCGAATGTAGCTTAATTCAGTTTAATTTGTTGTACAAACTTACTTTCGAAATAACTCTAAAAATGATGCTAAAAATGACACATTCAATGCCCGCTATTAGTTCAACATACGCGAATGTAGTTTTCATAAATCGATTTGGTAATGTTGATATGAGTGACCGAAATACTTCCGGAGCCTGTAAGTAGTTTCCATTTAAATCCCTAGGCATGCGTTCGCCTATCCAGATTAATTAAACTTAACGTAAATTTAATGTAATTGTGTCGAAACGTATGACGTCGCGTTTTTATATTATTGTATTATTTTACACCCATAATATCCTAATCGCGAATTAATGTAGTTTAAGTTTGTCCATCTATGTCTTTATATGCGAGCACATACTCGCACATAAGATTAGGTTACAGAAATGTCTCTATTACCTGTGCTATCTTATAATAAAAATGTCATTGAAAGGCGTTTAAGGGTGTTTTTATTTAAGGTAGGATCAGGAATAAATGCGTTGTAGTCGAGTGAGAAATGCTAAACTCTCCCTTATGAGCTAGTCTGGGATACGAGTCAGTCAGCAATTATTCCCCACTAAAGGAATAATTCTAAGTCGCAATGATAGAGGATAAATTCGAACCCTATTCTCTATCTTAAATATTCTCTTCCTCACTATAACAAGGGAATTATTTTCTAACCAAAGGACACAACTTTGTGGGGTTGGAAGGAGGAAAGGCCAAAAACAACCAATTTCAGGACATCTCGCAAAATATACGAATTTCAGCTATTCTGGGGGGTCTGCTTGGTTTTCATGGGAGTGGGCTAAAATCGCCATGAGAGGCTTTTGTACTCAAAAAGGACCTTCTAGAGATGATGGAACTCGAGATTTTGAAATTTCAAAAATTTTTCTTTAGGTTTTTTTCAAATTTTTGAAAATTGAGGGGCCCACCGCAGCCCGAATTTTTCGAAAATGGAAAAAATAAAAAATAGGGAATTATTTTCTCACCCGAGATCACCACTTTAGGGGGTGGGAGTGGAAAAAATCCCCAACTTCAAAAATAAGGACCACCCTAATGTTGCTTGTTTCGTAATTGTGTATCAGTAATTAGCACTCTGTGCAAAATCTACCTTTACAAATTTTAGGCTCACAATTCTTCAAAAATGTTCATAAAATACTTTCATCGGCATATTTGAATTTTGTGCAAAATTTGAACTCTGCATTTTTTTCGAAAATCCCAAAAATTGTTTCAGAATAATGCTTTTGAAACATTTTTGTCGAAAAATTTGAATTTTTTGCGAAATGTTAACCCATTTTGATAGGTTACAATGTCACTTTTGAATAATAGGTAGGTACTGCAACAGTTCATTATTACTCAAATGGCGGAGGGAGGGCAACTTTAAATTTCGATTGCGTCCTAATTAGGAGCAAGGTGAGTTAAGCATGAACCATTTTGAAAATTGTCGAGTTTCCAGGGCTCCAATGTGCTTAGCAAATGTGCATTATTGGTATTAGTTATTTTTGAACTTTTGAAGTCATCATTCGTATCACGTTGACACATGATTGTATGACGTGCATAAAACGCAAAAATGTTGCCAAAGAAAGCGGGTAAGTTGCAAGTGCAGTTGCCGAAACTGGTCTTTGGGTTTGGCAAATAAGTAAATAAACATCTTTACGAAAGGTTGTAGACCAATACCATGGCGTAGAATATGCAGCAAAGGATAACATCGATGTCTGTTAGAAAAATAAAAACAATCGTTTAGTTAACGGAACGTTTCATAAAATACATTTAGGGCAATGAAAAATGCAATGATAATACCTACCAATTCATCCAGCATTTGTCCAGTCCAACATAATGCATACACAATTTGAATTGGTGCAAGAAACATTGATACTTCTCTTACATGCACCGTGATCGAAGTATTTGGCTGTGGAATTATTTTAAGACATTACGTATGTGGCAGAATAGTTGAGTGCCTACAATTGCACAATCTAACAATAAATAATTACATATTATGCCTATACCTATACTCACCGATACAAAATAGATCGCGTGTATGGTCCCACAGTAGAGTAAAACAGGTAGCATGGTCGTGGCTATTGCTTCGTAAGGACCTCGAAAACATTCGATCATTCTAAAAACACATCGAATTTATCAAAAACTAAAATTTTCGAACGCAAGTTTTACTATTCCATTCCACAAGTCTTACTTTAGAACACGTTGAAAGTCGCGCACGCAATTTACCACGGTAATTCTGTATTTCGGTTCAATTCTTTTGTACAGTTGCATGGTCATGTCAGTATTTGAGCTCAATGAGTTCAGTTCGAATATAATTTGCTGAATTTCATCGTGACATATAACAGTGAATACTACGAATAGAAATGGTATCATAGGCCAAATAACGAAAACATAAGTACCACAGAACCCGAGAAACCCGTTCCAAATCATATAAAACTCGAAAGATCCGTATTCGTCAAGTTTCGGCGTGTACAAAAAATAGTAATCGCGGTTTTTCACTTTTTCTTCTTCGTAAAATAATATTACATTCAAAAAACAAATTATCACGTACGTCGACATGGTTGTAAACCCGAATACGAAATTGTATGTACCTAATTTCCCCAAATTCAAGGTGCTTATTTGATGAAAATTTCTTTTTCTTCTTGCAATGACATCATCAGTTGCTTGAATCGCATCGAGTACATTGTTGAGATGGAGAATCATTCCAACAAAAGGCGATGTCCCAACTGTCACAGCCGTGAGAACCACATATAACAGCAAGGAGGGATCACTCTTATCGGCATATAATAGGTAACATGTAGTCTCAATGGCAATCGAGAGAACTGAACACATATGCCATATAAAATAAACGATTTTGGTGCTCCGATGAAACCCACTGCTAATGTAAATTCCTCCTAAAAAACAGTAAACCAAGTAGAATTGATTCGCCATTACTGTCTTGTATCCGAACATGTTCTCTTTTCCGCGGATTTGATTCGCAACTTTTACAAAATCTTTAAACACGTTCTTCATGGTTTGTAAACTTGGATCAAAAAGAACAAAACGCTCGAGTTCGCAATAAGTATTTCACATTATAAACTTGTTCGATTACTTACAACATAGGTACTAACTGTAAAATACAATTTATTCACAGTACCTACCTACGTGGAGAAGTATGGGTGTTGATTATTTGGTGTCAGTACGAGTATTTTATTTCCAATTACCATTCGTGTTCGACATTTCATAAAGATACTTGAAGGTTGGTGTCGTCGAAAGATGAAATAAGAACGTCTTAAGTAGGTATTTTTACATAGGTAGGTGACAGAAATAGATGAGAAAATTGACACAAAAAGAGGTATAAAATTGGGCTAATTATAGTTTCGAGGTGATGAAAATTGACGAATTGAGTCACCGAAGTAGATTATTACCTGAGCAATGCAAGGAAGTGATCAAGGTTAAGTAACTCGTCTCACCTCAGTTATGGTGAAGGTTGACTTTTCGAGTGTTCGAATGCTGAAAATATCATCAGAATTTAAATTAAACGAACCTCAATGAAAAATAAAAAGACATTGCATGACTTCTAGTTGAAATGTTGTATGAGTGTAAGAAGGGGGGAGGTGTTTTTATAGACGAATTGCGTTGTAGAAATTGAAAAGATGTCTCGCTCGTTTCATGCTGGTGATATGAAATATATTTAATCTATTTTTGATTACAACTGTAGGAAAACTGAAATTTTGAATGAAAAATTCCGAATATTGAGCAACTGGTTACCATTAGGATAATCGGATTGCAAACGAATTGCGGCCTATGCCCCATTGCTTTGCGAATGGAGTCGGTCCACCCAGTTCAATTATCCTCTTGCTCTGGCTCCTTCTACTCTGCCTTGTATACCTACAAATATCGTCTCCATGCCATCCGCTCTTGTGACCCATCCGGAGTACTTGAGTATCTGGCCAAGGACCACAGCGCAGATATTTGTTTGGTCACGCCAATTAATTCTCTCAGAATCGAGGCATTAATTCTTTTTCCTGTCCTATATGGACCATGGAGGGAGAAATTCAAAGTGTTTCATTGTTCCTTGTGTTACATTATACCCCATCTTCCTCTATGCTTTGAATTATGTCACTTACTATATGGACCATCGCCCATCGGCATTATTAACAAACTTTTGAAGATCTTGCATTATTCGAAAGCTCCGAAGCAATCGTCAGTTTGTCCAAGCTCATCTTGGACGACTTACACTTAAATATCTATTAACAGCCGGTTGGACGATTTACATTCAAACTTTCCATATGGACTTGGAGATTCTTCATCGTCGTCATGGTCGCACTCTTCTATAGGAGATAGCATAAATACTTCCATCTGTATCAGCCGCCCGCAGCCGTTTCTAGCGTATCTGATAGTTTCTTTCAGGGTCTTACAGGGAGAGTTGGCCAGTGAGTTTGTTGTTAACATCTCCGATCGTTTCCTCCCTCTTGTCACTCTTCCTTGAATTTTTCCCTGTACTGCTAGCAATGCTAGCATGAAAATACTGTTTTCTCATATTTTATGAGCTAAATACTTTAGCTTTCTATACTTCATATCTTCTACTACGGCTTTCCGCTCCGCTCCTATTCTTGCTAATACTTCCTGGTTGGTAATGAAGTCCTTCCATGAATAGCACCACATCTCAAAAGCAGACATTTTCTTCTCGCATTCTGCCTCATGGTCCATGTTTCGCAGGAATACTTCAGAATGGTCCATACGTAGCATCACATAATTCTCTTTCTCAGAGCTAGACTCATCGTTCGATTTCCCAGCACATTGGCTAGGTTATTAAAGGCGCTTTTTACCATTCCAATCCGTGATTTAATTTCTTTATGATCTCTACCATCATTATTTATCAGCGCTTCAAGGCAGGGATGGAAGAACCAGGAGCGAGCCGGAGCCAGAGTCTGGAAGAGCCGGATTTTCTGAGGAGCTAGAGTCAGCGCAAAGAGCCAAATAAATGAAAGTGCAAACAAACATCAACAGTGCTCTTGCAAAAGAACTCCTTATTCTACTCAAGAGAGCGATCACCATAAGGAGTGTTCAACCTAGAAAGAGCCAGAGCCGAGTGAGAGCCCACAAAATTTTTCAGGCGCTTTGGCTCCCTAAAAGTAGAAAAAAGTAAAAAAAAAATGCGCACAATTTTATCAAAAATTCAACTTTTAACTCACATTTATGAAGGAAATGAAGAATTTCTTTTGTTTTCTCATTGAGATATGAAATGAAAATAAATGCAGTATATTTTTATTATTTTCATCGTTTTTCACAAATTTTAAATTCTAACTTAAAGAGCCAAGAGCCAGAGCCAGAGCTGGAGTGGGAGCTGAGAAATTGGAAGAGGGAGCCAAGAGAGTCAAAGAGCGCAGTTGGAAAGAATTGAGGAGCGAGCAAGGAGCCAAAGAGCACATGTAAAGAAAAAGAGCCAACAGCGAGCCAGAGCTAAAACTTGCAGGGAGCTCAGCCAGAGCCAAGAGCGGGAGCCCTGAACTCAAGGCTCTTCCATCCCTGCTCCAAGGTATCTGAATTGATTTACATTTTCAATTTCTTGGGTTCCAATGTTGATTTTGACCTCTTCAGCGTCTCCTTTTGTAAATCTCATCACCTTGGTCTTGCCTGCGTTTATTTTCATTCCATATTTTAATTTAGCACTGTTGATTCAGTTGATCATTTTCTGCATCTGCGCTTCTGTTTCAGCAAGGATCACTTTGTCATCTGCGTAACTTATTTCATTTATTCTCATGCGGTTGATCTTGAATCCCATTTGTTTGATTCACGCTTCTCTCATTATTTCTTCTGCGTACACCTTGAACAGCCTAGGTGAGAGGTGAGAGGGGGCATCCTTGTCTCACACCTCTCTTTATATCACATCCATTCTCCGAGTAGGTACTCAGTTCCAAACTTGAAGTTTGCCCTCTGCTCCCAGTACAAGTTCTTGATTATCCGCAAGTCTTTGTCATCAATATTGCATTTCTTCAGGATCTCCAACATCCTCTCATGGTTGACACGATCAAATGCTTTCTCATAATTGACGAAGCAAGCAATCATTTCTCTGTTTGCATTCAGTGCTCTTTGGATGATCACTTTCAGCAGGGCAATTGCGTCTCTCATCCCTTTTTTCGCTACAAAGCCATATTGTGTTTCGCTTAGATTTTCATCTATCTTCTTTTCAACTCTGGCATTACAGTAGCTTCAGAGCGTGGCTCATTAATGCGATGGTTCTATATTCAGAGCATTTCTGCGAGTTGTTCTTCTTTGGTATTGGAACGAAATTTCCTAATTTTCCTTTTTATTTTCCTTTTTTCATAGTAGGTATGAACTTTCAACAGAAAATTTTGTATTTTCAAGTTTCTTTATTTAATTACATGTTATACTTATTTCATGTAATAAATAACTTAATCCTTTACGGCGCTTAACAAATATTTACAATTTTGTAATTACCTACTTAAATTACCTATTTAATATTCATTTTTCATTTCCTATTCCTAAAACCTTACAACGAGGTAGGTGGTAAGTGCCCGGCGTAGGAAAAGCTTACCATAGCTAAATTTCCTTGATTTTCTTATTTGCCCCCACCCCCTAAATTCAAGAATACTGTGGTCAGAAGGAAGGCTTGTTATGGTAACTTTTACCATTTCATTTTTTGTCAATTTTCTCATCGATTTCGGTCACCCCAGGAAAAATACCTACCCAAGACTTCGTTTACCACACCAACTTTTAAGTATCTTTATGAAATGTTGAACACGAATGATAATTGGAAATTAAATACTGAGCGACACGCAACTTATCCAGGTAGGTCTATGTACTGTGAACAAATTGTATTTTACCTTAGTACTCGAATTGTAAGTAAATGGAGAGTGTTTATGTGAAGTACAAAGCATGAATGTGTTTAGTGATTCTGTAAAAATTGCGAATCAAATCCGCGGCAAAGAGAATATGTTCGGATACAAAACCGTATTGGCGAATCAATTCTACTTAGTTTACTGTTTTTTAGGAGGAATTTACATTAGCAGTGCGTTTCATCGGAGCACTAAAATCGTTTATTTTTTATGGCAGATGTGTGCAGTTTTCGCGGTCACTTTTGAGTCTGTATGTTACGTATTATATGCTGATAAGAATGATACACCTTTGCTGTTATACGTCGTCCTCACAGTTGCGACAGTTGCGACAGCGCCTTTCGTTGGAATGATTCTCCATCTGAGCAATTTACTCGATGCGATTCAAGCTGCTGATGATATCATTGCAAAAAGAGAACGAAATCCTCATCAAATAAGTACCTTGAATTTGGGGAAATTGGGTACTTACAATTTCGTATTCGGATTTTCAACCATATCGATGTATGCGATAATTTGTTTTTTGAATGTAATGATTTTTTACGAAGCAGAAAAAGTGAAAAACCACGATTACTATTTTTTATACACACCGAAACTTGACGAATACGGATCTTTCGAGTTTTATTTGATTTACAACGGTATTCTCGGTTTATTTGGTACTTCTGTTTTCGTAATTTGGCCTATGATACCGTTTCTATTCATCGTATTCACTGTTATATGTCACGATGAAATTCAGCAAATTATAATCGATGTGAACTCGTTGGGCTCAAATACTGACATGACCATGGATATGGAACTATACAAAAAAATTGAACCGGAATTCAGAACTACTGTGGTAAATTGCGTGCGCGACTTTCAACATGTTCTGAAGTAAGTACGTAACACTCGTGGAATGGAGTTGTAAAACTTGCGTTCGAAAATTTTTGTTTTTTGATAAATACAATGTGTTTTCAGAATGATCGAATGTTTTCGAGATTCGTATGAAACAATTGCCACGACCATGCTACCTGTTTTACTCTATATTGAGATCATACACGCATTCTATTTTATATCGGTGAGTAAGGTATTAGGTACCTATAGGAATTATCATTTATTTTTAGATTGAGATTGGGCAATTGTAGGTACCCACTTGACCATTCTGTCACATAATTTCTTGAAATCATTCCACAGCCAAACACTTCGATCACGGTACACGTAAGAGAAGTATCAATGTTTCTTGCAGCAATTCAGTTTGTGTATGTGTTATGTTGGACTGGACAAATGCTGGATGAATTGGTAGGTAATACATTATCATTGCATTTTTCATTGCCCTAAATGTATTTTATGAAATGTCCCGTTAACTGAACGATTGTTTTTGTTTTTCTAACAGACATCGATGTTATCCTTTGCTGCATATTCTACGCCATGGTATTGGTCTACATCCTTTCGTAAAGATGTTAATATACTTATTTGCCAAACCCAAAGACCAGTTTCGGCGACTGCACTTGCAACTTATCCGCTTTCTTTGGCAACGTTCTTGCGTTTTATGCACGTCATACAATCATCTGTCAACGTATTACGAAAGATGACTTCAAAATAATAGAATACCAATAATGCACATTTGATGAACACATTGGCGCCTAGAAACCCGACAATTTTCAAAATGGCGCGTGCTCAACTTCTCTTACTCCGGTCTCCGAATATACGTTTAATTCAGACATCCAGTTGCCTAATGGGGTGTTAGTGTCCCTCAAGTGTAATTTTTAAACATTTACCACCAAAATAAGTATGCAGACGTTACGGTTCGAAGAGCAAAAAAATCAGATCCATTGCACGATTAACTTTATTCCACGCCTCTTGAATCTAAATTTGTGAAAACGGCTGACTCAATAGGGCACAATAAAAGTTTAAAGTCGCGCACCGCCTTTCCCAACCATTTGAGTAAAAAATGAACCCTTACGAAATTATTCAAAAGCAAATTTGTGGCCTATTAAAATTGTTTAAAATTTCGCGAAAAATTCAAATATTTCGACAAGAATGTTTTTAAGCATTTCTGAAGAATTTTGTGTGCAAAATGGGGTCACAATTTTTGGGATTTTTGAAAAAAGTATGTTATGTAAACTGCCGAATACTCCAATAGTCACCACCCATCCAGTAGTCGTCACTTTAGTCAAAAAACACGAATAAAAATTTTTTGTTTAGCTATTTGGTAACGCTGATTGCGCTAATGGAAACTTTCAACCATTAGTACAGGAATTTTAAGATTTTTATTCGGACTAATTCCTACAAAAGGTTTTTTTGCGGGATACTGTAGTGGAAGGGGTCCTATTCAACATACTAAAAGTCTCACCCCGTACCCCGCGTGCGTCGCGTGCTAGAGCGTGAAAAGTGTCCCGCCGCGGCGTTTTTTGCGATTTTCTCGCGAGGGGTTGATTTTACGTCGAAAATAGCGTTCTTTTTGTGCTCTACGTCAAATTTCCGATCTAGTGATATGTCAACCGTCCTTCTACTCCCAAGGGGGGTGGGGCTAGAACCATTCAAAAAAGGGGGGTTTACTGAAAAATACATTAAGACTATGGGGGCCTAAGAGGGGTGAAATAGTCCCCAAAAGCGTTCGTGATATTAGCATGGAAGATGGGTACCATTGAGAAACTTCCGCGAGAAAAATTTCAGATCCACGCCACCTCCCCTTTTTTGGGCACCCCCTTTTCTGAAATTTCAATAACACTTTTCTCAGCCCCATTTTAACCGATTTTGAAAATCTTTCAGTATGTTATGTATATCCTTAGTATGTATCCCCACAAAAATTTTCAACTCCCTCCCTTCATGTTTCCCCTTAAAATACCGTTTTTCAACTTATTTTATGATTTTTAACGATAGTAAAAATTGAGGGGGCCAAGTGCTCTGGAGAGGGCTAGATGAATCTAGCAAAAAATCTGACGTAATATTCGTGCTCAGCAGTATCGAATCATAAGAAAACGACACCCTACTCATTAATAATTGGTTATTTTCCCCAAAATTCCCATTTTACCCCCAGCCCTCCCTAAGACACATTTTTACATAATTTTGAAGGGTAAATATGAAGGGAGGAAGTTGAAAATTTTTATGGGGATACCTACTAAGGATATACATAACATACTGAAAGATTTTCAAAATCGGTTAAAATGGGGCTGAGAAAAGTGTTATTGAAATTTCAGAAAAGGGGGGAGCCCAAAAAAGGGGAGGTGGCGTGGATCTGAAATTTTTCTCGCGGAAGTTTCTCAATGGTACCCATCTTCCATGCTAATATCAACTCGAACGCTTTTGGGGACTATTTCACCCCTCTTAGGCCCCCATAGTCTTAATGTATTTTTCAGGGAACCCCCCTTTTTTGAATGGTTCTAGCCCCACCCCCCTTGGGGGTAGAAGGACGGGTGACATATCACTGGATCGGAAATTTGACGTAGAGCACAAAAAGAACGCTATTTTCGACGTAAAATCAACCCCTCGCGAGAAAATCGCAAAAAACGCCGCGGCGGGACACTTTTCACGCTCTAGCACGCGACGCACGCGGGGTACGGGGTGAGACTTTTAGTATGTTAAATAGGACCCCTTCCACTACAGTATCCCGCAAAAAAACCTTTTGTAGGAATTAGTCCGAATAAATCTTCCCATATCATCTAAAATTCCTGTACTACATACCCCCTTCATTGTCCCCTTACCTAATTTTTCTATATTCCACACTTGTATGGTTTTACTGTTTTTGAAAATTTGCTGCCGCAAACATTTCAACATTTTTGAAGTTTAATAAGGAAAATACAATGTTGGATTTCTTTGGGTTGAAAATTTGATTTCATTTTTTCTAGGATTAAAATTGACCATTTTTCTCATCATTACCGCATGGAAAATGTTCCATAACCCTTAAGAATCATTCCTCAAGGCAAAATGCAATTTTTCGAATATATCTGAGTCTGTTATCACCACAAGAAGCACACTCGGATGTCCCAGGTTAAATTTAATCTGATTCTACACCAATGCTGAGAATTAGACAAAATCCCAAGCGACAAGCGCAATTGCATCACGCATCCGTTCATCTAGGTGCAGCCTGGCAACAAAAAATACTTGAGATGAGCAAGTTGCAAGCACTCACACTTATCTCAGCTCGTACTACTGACACGTTAATATGACATGGCGGCGATTGCGAAACGAAAAAAGGTAGGAAAAAAACTGTTAACGTGGTACAATGTCAAAGAAGCTGTTTTACTTCAGACAACCGATTATAAAGCAACAACTCTTTCACCATACTTGCTTTGAAAATGTTCTCTGTGAAGTACGTTTTTATGGTACACGTTAGGTACTCTTTCGTTTACAATACAATTACTTACGTTCGTCGGTTGCTTTTACATTAGATAACAAAGTGAAAATTTTCCAACGTTACAATTATTAGCTCAAACTACCCATCGTTCACCCAAACACCAAAATTTAAATTACTATAATGTTTGAATTCGCTGTAAAATCATTATAGTTACTAGAAGAAAAGCAAGCAACGTTCATTTAGCACCATAGGTGGTAATAAGGTTCCCTTTGAGTCCTGCTCTCGTCTACGTTTGGTTAATTATTTTTTTACTTTTTATACTTATTGAAAAATGAAAACGATTAATAAAACTTCTCGTAAGCAAATTTCCAAATTTCATTCGCACATGCGAATTACCCACCCGATGGTAAATCTTAATCATATTATTTGTATTTTCCGATAAAAAATGGAACATCTGTTTCGCCAACAACGTTTTTATTTATCTATAAGGTCGTTTTTACTTCTTCGAAAAAAAAAAGTGTGTGCGTGTACAAATGAACGAGTGAGACAAAGATGGAAAAAAGGAAAAGAAAAATTAGCGGGTGAGGGTAAATTGATAAAGGAGGGGATTAGAAGAAGAGGTAAAACAAAACGGCGGCAGAAAGTGATTGTTTCATTCTGTTCGCTCGAAATGAAGTAATAGCATTAGCCCATACACTTGTGTAACTGTCACTGAAACGCATTCATCATTGGTTAATTTTTAATTAAAAAATCCGGCAACGCTGCGATTAATCATTTTAATCTACGGACATTCTTTCATTTAACAATTCCGCCGTCGTACTTTTATTAAAAGAATTTATTAAAAATTCTAAAGAAATTTACCTAAAAAGTATGATGAATCTTCGCCCTTTTATTCTTTATTTTTTGGGCTGCGGCGGAGCAAAGTTTTTCAAAAACGCACATTTTTATCGTCACGTCGCGTCGTCGTGTGCAGATATCGAAGTGAAATTTTTCTCAAATGATCGAATACCTTGGCGGAATTGTTTCCTCGAGCTATTGTGATGATTTGTTGAGTTGAAGGGGCCGGGAATCTGTATTTTTATAGAACGGTGATTTTGTATAGATGAGGTAATTACGAAAGAGAAACTCGTAGTCAGAGATGATTTGCTGCATTGAGAAAATTAAGATAAAATCTGGATCATTTATTAGGCTATAACCTGACTGATATTTTTTGAGAAAATATTTTGATTGGAATGAAAGGGAGCGGGTAACTTTCATTTTCTCATTAAAATCTGTACAAAGTATATACTACTTGTATTATACAAATTTCAACGATTCATGTTCATGATTCGAATCAATTTTCCCGCTTTCAGTTGTTTCAATTCAATTTTCAAACGTTTTCTAAGATGCCTTTTTTTGTCAAAATTTCTAAAAAGTTTTGCTTTTTCGTCAAAATGCCTCACTTTTTGTTTCCCAAAATTGGAAAAAAATTTGTTTTGTCACTAAAATTTCAAGAAAATTTTTACATTTGGAAATTGCGTTTTTGAAGAAAATTCACCCGAAAGATATTAATTCGAGAAATCTGATTCAAGAACTTAGGTCAGTAAAAAAAATGTGCGGGAAAAATTAAATGGAGGAAGTAGTCAAACACCGTCGGTAGTGATAGTTAGGGATAGGTAATGGATTTAAGAAATGGTCCCAGAATCATTGTAACCTTTCAAAATATTCAAGTCAAGTGAAAGCGTGCAAAATTTTCGAGCTTTTCCAAACTTAGCCAAGTTTTCCAACAAAGCGAACCTGCACTTGAAGTTTTGCCAAATCCAACACTGAAAGAAATGATTTTCAAAACGCTGTATTCAGTCCCAAAATTGATGCAATGGTTACTGCACAGTACAGTAATTTTCAAATTACCTCATTTTGATGTAATGATTACATAGTTCAAATCAGAGAATGCATCAAATAATGGAATGAGTACATCGCCAGGATGGATTTATTGCATCACCTTCCAAAATTAATTCTATGTTCTCATTACATTTCTTTGGGGACTCAGTCCTGCAGACATGGTATTCAGAACATCATTTTTGGTGGGTAATAGTTACATCATATAGTAAGCAATGATTACATTCCTTAAACATGGCTGAGAACCATGTAGTGACTGATTTACTGAATACAGTAAACGATGTACTCAGTGGTAAACATTCCCAAACAGTGAAAAACTTATAAATACTTCGAGGGCCTGAATTAAACATTCCACTCGCGGCCATGTCATTAAGTGCAGGCAGTTAGAACGAGAGGTTGCAGGTTCGAATCCTGGTTAGGTAGGAACATTTTCGTAGGGATATTAGGTCTTGAAAAATTTGGTGCAGTGAAAAACATTTAAATGTGCGGAGAAACTTGAAATTGATAAAAAAAAAATAAAAACTAGACAGCTGCGCCAAGCGCAGCTGTAACAGTGTACGTAGCCTTTCGTTAGGAAAGCACAACCCAATTGCAATTTTGAAAAAAAAGCAACACACAATTTTTAAAAAAAAGCACATTGCGATTTTCAAAAAAAAGCACAACACAACTTTGAAAAAAAGCGATTGGGATTTTGAAAGCAGAACACAATCATGATTTTTAAAAAAAGCACAACGCGATTTCGGAGAAAAAGCACAACACAATTTTGGAAAAAAAGCACAACGCGATTTCGAGAAAAAAACAACGCGATTTTCAAAAAAAGCACAAGGCAACTTTGAAAAAACGTGATTGGGATTTTAAAAGCAGAAAGCAATGATTTTTTTTTAAAAAAACACGTGATTTTGAGAAAAAAAGCACAACGCGATTTTCAAAAAAAGCACAACACAACTTTGAAAAAAAGTGATTGGGATTTTGAAAGCAGAACGCAATCATGATTTTAAGAAAAAAGCACAACGCGATTATGAAGAAGAAAAACAATGTGATTTTGGAAAAAAAGCACAACGCGAGTTTTAGAAAAAAAAGCACAACGCGATTCCAAAAAAAAAGCACAACGCAAACTTTGAAAAAAGCACAACCAGAATTTTGGAAAAAAAACAACGCAATTTTGAAAAAAAGAACACCACAAACTTCAGAAAAAAAAGCACAACGCGAATTTAGGAAAAAACAAGCACAGCGAGATTCTTTAAAAAAAGCACAACTGGAAATTCGAAAAAAAGCACAACGCGAGTTTTAGTAGAAAAAGCACAACGAGATTTCGAAAAAAAAGCACAACGCAAACTTTGAAAAAAGCACAACCAGAATTTTGGAAAAAAAACAACGCAATTTTGAAAAAAAAGAACACCATAAACCTTAGAAAAAAAGCACAACGCGAACTTCGAAAAAAAAGCACAACGCGAATTTTGAAAAAAAGCACAACACGATGTCGAAAAAAGCACAACGCCATTTTGCACAATGCGATTTCATAAAAAAACACAACGCTATTTCGGAAAAAAAACAACGCGATTTCAGAAAAAATAAGCACAACGAGATTTCAAAAAAAAAGGATAACGCGATTTTGAAAAAAAAGGCACAACGCAAACATTGACAAAAAAAGCACAACGCGAGTTTTAGAGAAAAAGCACAACGCGATTCCCAAAAAAAAAGCACAACGAAAATTTTGGAAAAAAAAGCACAACCAGAATTTCGGAAAAAAAGCACAACGCGATTTTGAAATAAAGAACACCACGAACTTCAGAAAAAAAACACAACGCGATTTTGGGGAAAAAACGCCATTTTAAAAAAAAAGCACAATGCAAGTTTTAGAAGAAAAAGCACAACGCGATTTTGAAAAAAAAGCACAACGCAAACTTCCAAAAAAGCACAACGCGAATTTTAAAAAAAAGCACAACACAATTTCGAAAAAAGTACAACGCGATTTTGCACAATGCGATTTCATAAAAAAACGATAAGCACAACGCGATTTCAAAAATAAAGACGAGATTTTGAAAAAAAGGCACAACGCAAACATCGACAAAAAAAAGCACAACGTGAACTTCAGAAAAAAAAGCACAACGCGAATTTTAGAAAAAAAAGCACATGCGATTCCAAAAAAAGCACAACGCAAACTTTGAAAAAAAAAGCTCAACGCAAATTTTTGATTTTGAAAAGAAGCACAACACAATTTTTAAAAAAAGCACAACCAGATTTCGAAAAAAAGCACAAGGGGAGCTTCAAAAAAAAAGCACAACACGAATTTCAGAAAAAAAGCACAACGCGATTTTTAGAAAAAAAAGCACAACGCGATTTTGAAAAGAAGCACAATGCAAATTTGCAAAAAAAAAAGCACCGTGCAAATTTGAAATAAAGCACACGATTTTGAAAAAAGCACAACGCGATTTCAAATAAAGCGCAATGCGATATCGAAAAAAAGCACTGCGCGAATTTGAAAAAAAGCACTACACACTTTTGAAAAAAAGCACAAATGAATTTCAAAAATGAAAACGCGATTTCAAAAAAAAACACAAAGCGATTTCAAAAAAAAAGCACAATGGGATTTTTTAAAAAAAACACTGTGATTTCAAAAAAAAAAGCACCACGCGATTTCGGAAAAAAAAGCACAACGCGATTTCAATAAAAAAAGCACAACGTGATTTTAAAAAAAAAAACATGAAAAAAAACGCGATTTTGAAAAAAAAACATGAAAAAACACGATTTTGAAAAAAAAGCACAACACGATTTTGAAAAAAAAGCACAACGTGATTTTAAAAAAAAAGCACCACACGATTTCAGAAAAAAAAGCACAACGCGATTTCAATAAAAAAAGCAAGACGCGATTTCAAAAACAAAAAACATGAAAAAAACGCGATTTTGAAAAAAAAGCACAACAAGATTTTGAAAAAAAACATGAAAAAAACGCGATTTTGAAAAAAAAGCACAACACGATTTAGAAAAAAAAGCACAACCCGATTTTGAAAAAAAAGCACCACACGATTTCAGGAAAAAAAAGCAGGATGCGATTTCGAAAACAAAAGCACACAGCGATTTTGAAAAAAAGCACAACCCAATTATGAAAAAAACGATTTTGAAAAAAAAGCACCACACAATTTCAGAAAAAAAAGCACGACGCGATTTCAATAAAAAATAAAAAGCACAACATGATTTCAAAAACAAAAGCACATAGAGATTTTGAAAAAAAAGCACAACAAGATTAAGGAAAAAAAAGGTGAAAAAAACGCGATTTTGAAAAAAAAGCACAACACGATTTTGAAAAAAAAGCACAATGCGATACTGAAAGTTCAAAAGCTCGAAAACACAATGCGATTAAAAAAGCACTACGCAAATACGAAAGCTCGAAAGTATAACGCGACACGGATAGAACTTCTCTGGAGCACAGCCAAAGTGCAAATGATGGGTGGGATTTGACTACTAAGGGTAACCACCTGCTTTCATTGTCTAGGTACTGAATGTGTGTAAATGAAACACCTGCAGGTGTTCTAAAAACCTTTCTCAAAATTGAACAATAGAGAAATTTTTATAACCCCCTGTGGTGTTACATTTAGGTATAAGCGAGACAATAGGCGGCAAATCACTTTGAACCAAATTTGAAATGTTTGAAATGGAACAATGGGAAAGATAGCACTGTAGATAAGAATATTTTCGGACACCTGCTGTGTTACATTTTAAAACTGGTGTCGGCGCCGCCTTTGATACCTTTCTCATTGTTCAATTTTGAAAATTTAAAGTTTAGCTCCACATGGAGCCCCAACATGCTCTTCAAAATTAAATTTTTACCACCCATTGTGTTCGCTCAATTCAATAAAAACCGGCAGATAAGTGAACACAAAGGGTGTCGGCTTTGCTTTTGATAAAATCTTTTTTGAACCCCCGTGGTGTAACATAAATTTCAAAATTTAAATGACGTCGGCTACCCTTTTGTCGGCTTCCCTTTTGATATGGCCCTTTTCCCCTTTTTATTCTTTTTTTGGTACAAATTTTCATAATTAATTGCAATTACTCAAGAAGCTAATTGAGTAATTGCAATTATAATTACGGCGTTCCATGCCTCACGTTAGACCACATCTACGTACGAAAATTTCAAAAAAATCGGCCCATCCATCTATGAGAACATTCGTTCCAAAGAATTTTTCCACTTTCAGACCGAAACTAATAGTGTGCTACGCACACTAAAAATACCTAACCCCGCTTTTTAAAATTTAAATACTGTTGAATAAAAACGATGGAATGGTTACTGCACTTCTGTGTAATAGTTACTTCTCTAAATGTGTACTGATTAATGCGTTCCATTCCTATACCAAAATTACCGCGTTTTAATGCACTGAATGCATCGTTTTAATGTAACTATTACTGTTTATTTCTTTCAGTGAACCAAATTTTTTAGCTGCAAGCACCAAAACTAACCAAATTTTTGCGTCTCACCAAACCTATAATCTAATACTGAGTCACAACGACCATCCCAAATATCTAGGAGTGACCCTGGATAGATCACTCACCTACCGGCAACACTG
The DNA here is from genome assembly GCF_950023065.1 of Planococcus citri. NCBI lineage: Eukaryota > Metazoa > Arthropoda > Insecta > Hemiptera > Pseudococcidae > Planococcus > Planococcus citri. The sequence continues at coordinate 28,917,834 of NC_088679.1, read as the reverse complement.
TCACTGTAAAAAGACTGAAATGAAAGTGGCTGCTAGAAGCTAGAACAAACCTCATCTGAAAGCTGGTAGGCAGCAGATGGGGAGCTAAACCACATGTCCTGCGTACATCAGCGCAGTTGCAGAATACGCATGCCCAGTATGGGATGATCAACACATGCTAAAAAAATAGACGTACCCCTGAATGAACGCTTGATGGCATAGTGGGATGAGCCACAACATTCTAAACAAGAGGTTGTGGGTTCAAATTCCGCTAGAGACGCAAGCATTAATGTATAGCCTATTGTATCTAGTGTAGTGCATTCAACATCTAGACCTATTACACTTTAGGCTCCAAGCACCAGTACAGCAGGTAACAGAAATGCACGCAGTCTGTTGTCAGTATCTGAAAGCTGTAACTGGTTTGAGCACCTATAGGTAGCTGATTACTGAACTCAGGGTTGTAAAAACCTGGCTAGTGATGTATCAGCTACTCTATAGACAGCGTAGAAAGCAATGGGAAACTAGTACCTATGTGTTAGCTCAAAAAATGTCAATTCCCTAGAATAATCACTGTGGCATAGGCATTCACCTCACCCTGTTAGGGCACCACTTAATGTGATTTCCAATGTCCTGTAAAGAATATGGAACCACGACAACGACAACCCCTGAATGAAGCCTGTTGATTTGTGACAGGGTGCCTCAGACCAACTCTACTCACAGCTCTGTATTGTCTCATAGGGATTGCACCACCTGAGGTATGTAGGGAAGTGGCCTCTAGAGCAGAAATAGTAGTTTATTCAATTAGGGAGTGAAAGTGATTTTCAACAAATTTTGAGGTTTATTGCCTGAGCAAAGCAAGGGAAATGGGAAATAATTCAAAATTGTCGAAAATCATCTTACTCCCTGGTTGAATATTATGTATTTTTTATTATGAGGGAGAAAAACACCAGTGAGTATTCACTTCCAAAAAATAAAAATCAGAAGCGGGAAAAGTAGCACTTTTTCTCCCTAAATAACAAAAAAACTAAATCAACACACAACCCCCTCTATACCCCATGTATGGTTACAACGAATTACTAGAGAGCAGACTAGAATCCAGACTCAGTTTCCTGAGAACAGTAAATGAATTGAGTGCTCCTCCCAAAGTTGAGCATTGCCAAATCTGGAATATGGTGTCAAGTAGAAGTACTATGAGCGAATCCTTGCTTCAAGGCATCCAACTGAAATACAACCTCTGGAAAATGTTGAACAGACTGAGAAGTGGAACAACCATTGACCTTTTATTCTCCTATCTGGACCACTATTCCAATGGTACATTTGGATGCAAACCTTCCAAATCTAGCTTATAAAGAATGCTTCTGTGCATTGTGCAAACTCGTCTTTTACCTTACCCCACTTACCACGCATATGATCATAACGCACCTTGGGAGTAATAAGGTTACATCTCAAAAAAAAAAAAAAAAAAAAAAAACGATTTTGACGTTTTTGCATTTTTGGGGTTTGTATGACCCCCCTCAACCAAAAATAACACATTGAGTTGGGTACATTATCTAGATCTTGTAAAACACGCAAATGGCCTAACTCAAAATCCCAACAACATTGCAAGTTGTTTGGAGGTATAAGGGTACATCTCAAAAAACTCCACCTTTTTTGAGCAAATTTCGTACATACAAAGTGTTAACAAACAGTTTTGATTGTTTTGAATGTTTGTCAGTTAGAAATAGTCACAATGAGTGCATTTTTTATTGGTTTGTACCAAATGAAAAAAAAATTTTAATTAATCACTTTTCAGAAAAATTAATTTGCACATATGTATGTATACAATGAAATTTTAGTTTTTTGAGAAAAACTCAAAAACTAAGCACTCTAGAAAAAAACTAACGCCATTATGTCGATTGGAAATTTAATTCTCTACAATTTTGTTGTCATGAAATTTTCATTGGACGCTTCCTTTCGCCTCCACATCAACTTTAATGAAAGGTTATAACTCAAAATGTTTTCCAAACATTGAAATATTTCCTCTTTAAGATTTTATTTTTCAAAGTGTTCTTATGCTAAACGAAGGTAAGATACCAGATCTTTAAAATGAGGTGCTATTCATTCCTCACAATTAATTATAAGTTGATAAAAATAATGAATCAAGTTTTAAAAAAAAAAGAAAATCACTCTCCTGTAAAATTTCACTTTTTTGAAATGTAACCTTATTACTCCCGAGGTGCGATAATCGCGTGTGGAAGGTGACAACTTTCACTTCTGATCATATGTGCGGTAAGTGGGGTGGGGTAAGGTAAGAGACGAGTTCGCGCAATGCGCAAAATCATTCTTAACAAGCTCGATTTGAAAGGTTTGCATCAAATATTATCTTGATTTCTGATTGGAATAATGGTCCAGATAAGGAATAAAAGGTCGATGAGAACAACACGCTCAAAATCAAACCTACACAGATGGCACTTGGCTGATGACAATCTATGCGAATGTGGCGAGGTATACAAAATGACAGACATTTTTTCAAGTGTTGATTATATGATGACTTCGACGCGGACAAACTGGACCAGACATTAAGGATGAGGAGATAAAGTTCCTCGAATACTGGGACAAGAAGGGAATTTAGATAGGTACCTAGTCAACCGGATAAGAGAGAAAAAAATTTGATTGCACTTGCAAGTTGCAAACCTTTCAAAATTTTCGAGTCTGGGTAGATATCGAGTTTAATTAAATCCAGCCATTGAGATTCAGAAAACGCCTATATTTTTACCAATATAAATTTGAATTGATTGAAAAGTTTTTATTTTTATTTTTTGTATTTTTGGGCTTAAAAATGGACGAATACAGGTATGTACCTATTTAAAATTTTAAATTAAAGAAGAATTTTTCTTATAAAATTTCTACTGCCAATGCCAAAACATTTTTAACGCTCGAAGGATAAATTATTGGAACTATTTTTTTTTTTTTGATCTCACAAAAACACAACAATACAAGACAATGGTTTTTATTAGGTACCATTATTATTTTTTTAGTTGTCAAATTATCACATTTTGGAAGTACAGTAGACGATAAAATTAACGAGTCAGGGATAGTACTCATGTTCAAGCTTTCATTTCAAACACGAACTCAACGACGAAACGCAAACGCAGGGAGGTGGACTCGGAACGAGGGGAAATATTAACCTTGAAATAGTCCGTCTCGCAACTTTACAACTTTAATCCTCGTTGATTGATGTTTACCGGTAGTCGAGTAGTGAAACCTCATCTGGGCTAAATTGAAATAAACTGGCTATGCGAACGAACTGTTTATTGCTACCGAGTCAGCATAAAAGTATTAAAATTTTCTATGGAAATTCAAGCCGAGTGCTCGCAGCTTGAAACCGATGATGAATTATGCAAAAAGTAAATGATAAGGTTTCGTTGAAATTTTCAGTCTTAGGTCAGTTACGTGGCGTCATTTTATTACCGCAGATGTGAATCATCTTGTACATATGTTCGTACGATTTTCTTCTTTTTGTTTTTTTCAAACGACCTACATATGATAAAAAAATGTGTACGTTGATATAAATTTTCGCACCGTAGCCTTCCTTAGACGCTCTAGTCTGTAGTTTGGCTTGTACGTATGCGGTTTAAAAAATATTTATACGTTTGCAAATTAACGTGGCACATTAATGAAGGTTGTTTTTAACGTAGGTATTTGTACCTATACGTATAAACAACAAAAACAGCTACATAACTGTAGTTAGTATGGTTATTTTAGAGTTTGAAATGAACGACATATCAAACTTTTAGAATCTGTATGAAAGGAATAAAGCGAAGGAAACGGTAGCGGTGAAGTAGAAAGCGCATATTGAGTCAATTGTTCCCAAGGGTCGTTAGTAGTTAGAGTATATAAGAGGTAAACGGCAGGGTAGGCAGAAGGCGGCGAAGCCCACAGGGCTTGTTGTTATACCACCGCCACCTCGTCCGTAATCGGCAGCCGCATGGCAAAGGGTGAAATATCTCATCTTGTTTGTAGCTCTCCTCCTACCCATAACCCCTTTAAATCCGACTATTGTAAATCCAAGATGTTTCTTGCTTCTTTTAATAGCATAAAACAAAAGCCAATTATTGATTAATGGTGAACTGAAATTGCTTTCTCGCATTTCCAATGAAACAAACTGAAACTCCTGCCTTATGCAAATTCGTTGTATTAGCTTCCTCTTCTGAATTTTAATCAAAACTGCCGACCGCCAAAACATACTACTATTTGCTAGTGTTTGAATTTCTATAGCGTTTCGTTTCGCTTTTTTTTTCTTCTTCTTTTATTGTTTCGTTCGTAGTTTTTTTTCTACTCTTTTCCTTCTGCTTTTCTTTTTGTTTTTATTTCTGTTTTGCTTTCTTATTTGAATACCTAACCGATAATGAAGTTAGTACGATTTTTACTGTTTAGGTTTTATGTTTTTTTTTCTTCGTTGTGTGTTTTTTTTTTTTGTTTTACTCTATCCCCATCCCTTATTCTTAATGAACGAGTGGAATTATTTTAACGAACTATTTGTATTTGCACAAGTCTACCAGGGTTGCGATGTAAAAAAAATCGTGATTGCGCGTACACAGAGATGAGAAGCAAAGTGTGTTTAATGTGAAAATGTGAATTAGCATTTTGATTTTGATTTTAACCAAAGCTACCGCCACGCGGTTGTCACGTATCTTTTTCGATGTATCGAAAGGTGAACATTTAAGAATAGATGGCTGTTTAATAATACATTATTTGCGAGGAAATTTCAAGAATGAATTAAATTTTTGGTCAAATGGAAATCAGCTTGATTAGGTAAGTTTGACGAAACTAAAAAATTTGCCTAGATTTACAAGAAATGTCATAAATTAGGCTGAAAAAATTGATTAGCTGCAGCGACACTTGAAAATATAGACAATTGACTTGGTTCAGAAATTTAGACAAAGTTTGATCAAATTTAAAAATTGTTCAGGTTTATCAAAACTTGAAAATTTTATCAGATTTGGCTTTGACTTAGCTAGATAGCTTGGTAGGTTTGACGAAACTCGAAAATGTGGCCCGGGTTGTGAAATGCGAAAAATGTAGTTGGGTTTGGTGAAACATGAAAATTTAGTCAAAAAAATTAGATTGGGACGAAAAAAATTAAAAAATTAAATCCACGTCCAAATAAGATTTTGACCACCAAAAAAAATTATTGCCCAGAAAAATAAATGATTCCCCGCCAAAAATTGTTTTTTCAAAAAAATAACTCATTTTGTACCTAATAAATTTTTTTGTTGTAAAAATAAACAAATAAATTTTACGAATGGAAAGTCCTTCCTTCTGAAATCCAAAAATTCGTAACCCTACTAAAAAACACTAACCTCATAAACCAAATCTAAACCTCTTTCTTCACAATTGTAATAATCCTGCAATTTATAAACACCCCCCCCCCCAATTGAAAAAACTCCTGAATTCGAGAAAGTTTAGCTTTCCAAAAAGATTTGATTTCTTGCAGAAATCGCTAAAAATTATAAGAAAGTTGTGCTTGGTTTTTTTCAGTTGGTAAAATTGTAAAAAAGTATTGTTTTTTTGGCCAAAATTTTCAAAAAATTTCAAAAAGTCTTTCTTTTTCCCAGAATTATTAAATAAATCTTGCGTTTTACAAAACTGCCAAGAATCCGGTTTTTTCAAAAATTTCCATAAGTTTTCTATTTTTTGAAAAAATTTTCCTCTTATGTTTTTTTTTTGTGAAATTCTAAAAGAAAAGTCCAAATCGCTAAAAATTGATAGAAAATTCTACTGTTTTTTTGCTTTGCTAAAATTGTCAACATGTTCTGTTTTTTTTGGTCAAAACCACTTTTAAATATCTTGCTTTTCATCGAAACTATCAAAAAATCCAGTTTTTTTGACAAAATAACCGTCAAAAAGTCTTACTTTTCCTTAAAACTCCCAAAAAGTGAGTTTAAAAACTCTCTGGTGAAATTTTTAATCCTCCAAATTACTCTCATCTTCTCCTGTTGCTGAAAAAAAAAACAAAAAAACAGAAAAAGCACTACTTGTGCTGAAAATCCAAACTCACTGGCATTATTTAGTAAAAGTATGTTACAGATTTTTTCATTCTCCTGTAAAATTTTGAAATTGGACAGAGGCTGTTTCGGAATATCACTCCTCAAATGCAAAAAAATTAGATCAAGTTTGGCAAAACCTGAAAATTTGGTCGAGTTTGGGAAAGCTCAAAAATTTTGTAGGGTTCAAAAATGTTATCAAGGTTAGATTTCCGAATAAGAAAAAAATAGATTACTCGTATATTACCATGCAAATTAATGGATACATTTTGAAAAAAAAATTCTTGTATCATCTTCGTCAAGGATGTATCAACAATTTGAGACTTTGAAAATGTGAACACTTCATGTGGAAAAAAGTTATTTGGAAACAAAAGAAACTCAACAATCAAGAGTTGTCCTAAAATTGAAGTAATTTGGATGAAATGTTGCTGAAAATGCAAACTGAAAAACGACTGCGAAGGGTTTGACACCTCAACCCCCCCCCCATAAAACATACCATCCCACCTCCCATCAATTCCACCAAAACACTTCACTATACATTTTTCTTGCACACATACACATAAATGAATCGTTCAAGACCGAAAAAAAAACCTTCACACGTATACCTAGAATTTTATGCAACCAATCTTTCAACTCGGGCATCCTCTACAATCTCCTTTATCAGTCGGTAAGGAATAACAAGAAGTGACACATCGTTTTTCTTCCATAATCTGTCCACCTGCTCTTCGTTTATGAGTTGTCATTTTACAGTGCGCATTGTTCTTTCTAAAATATTTGATAACATACGAAAGATTAGCTCGACACTCATTACTTTATCCTTAACGGACTATAGACTGGTATTATAAATATCTGTAGGGTAAAACAGCGAAATATATCTTCCAGTGCGGATACCGAACCTTAATTTATCTTTTTCTCTTTATAAAAAAACACACTCGCACGCCTTTAATGTATAATCTCTTTTTGGAATTTTTCCCTACTGAAAAGTACATAAGTCCTATCGAATTATTTTGGCGCTTCATTTTCTTAATTAAGAGTGTCAGTTTTATTCCCCCCCCTCCTTCCACCATTTCCGGTAAAATAATATTGGAGACATTGCTATATACTATTAAGTATTAGTTCAAAGGTACATTAAATTCACGTATTTACGGCGAATCGAGTAGGCAATTTTATTAACATGTTGATATTTATTTTACGTCACACGAATCAACCAGGTTTATTCAAGGCGGACCAGTTCGAGAAATCATTCACACTTTTTTTTTCAAAAAAATAATATTCTCCTGTTGATTTATTCGAACTAGCTCCTTCTTCGAGTAGAAAGACGTACATTCTTTTTGAAAAAGTACACTTTAGCAAAGTAAAAAATCCATTTAAATCCCAAAATTATCATAAAATCGTCATAAATACTATGACAACTAGTTCGCAGGAAAAATAGCCATTGAAAAAGTTGAACAATATTCCCAATCAAGGTATACGTACCTAAGCATAGCAACGAAAGGAAATATTAACGCAATATGAAAAAGTTAAAACCTTTTAGAATTAGCTATTCAGCTATACGTTATTTTAACGCGTGAAAAGGTAAGAAGCAAAAAAAAAAAGTACATAGCTGGTAATAACGCAGTAAAGAAAAAAGTTTCATATTAAAAGAAGTGCTCTGGCTTTTCGATAAAACGTGAGACACAATTTCCCATGAAAGAAAGGCATCTTTTCGGAAGTTATACTAATATATTATGGACGAAATGTAAACAGAAATTTTGCAATTTCAACTCCGCTCACGTTATATTCACACATCTTGCAGTATTACATTAGACAAACTGGAAATCGCTCCCCGTAGATAGCTACATTCTAAAAACAATGTTTCAGTTCTGGGAACTTTTACGGCGTCTTTTTAAAATTTTGTATCGTCCACGCATAATACAGATGACAAAAAGATTATAAATTTTACAAACAAACTAGCGTAGTCGACTGTTTTTCTAATTCTGTGTGCGTTTTGTATATATCTATACGCAACGTTTTGTGTGAAAATTGATTAAATTTTACCCCTCCTTGGAAAAAAATTCATTTTATCGAGTACCTACTTTTGATTTGTACTTTGATGGTGTGATAGTTTCTCGATCGATTTTTTACGTTTTCGTTTAGCTTATGATGATAATTCGCAAGATGAAAAGTGCAATACTTATCCGTTAATAATTTATAGAATCGGATATGAATTTGAAAATTTGAAAATTTCAATTTACCAGTTAAATAAATCGCGAGATTTATCAAGTTGAACGAAATTTTAATATCATGTTTAGGGGGAAATCGGTATAGTGTTTAAAATTTCAAATTCTATTAAAAAGAAAAAAAAAATCAAAGAGAATTTTTGAGAGAGTAGGATATGAGGTTAGTAAAAAATATAAATAGAAATTTTAGGGATTTAAAAAATTTTCCAGCGATAAAAATAATTGTGTTTTTTCAATTCAAGAGCGCGACAGTTTTAAAATATTCAGAAAAAAACGTTTCAAATTTTACTAAAATGAACAAGAGAAGGGACAATTATGAAATTGAAAGTGGTTCTGCAATCACAATTGTGCCATTTGAAGAGAGAACAAAAAAAAGGAAAAAAATTTAGCAATAATGTGTTGAAATCATTATTAGAAAAATTCCTCATAAAGGATTATTGAGTTCCTAATGTATGTATTAAAAATATTCAAAGTTCTACATCGCCAGCTAAACTTTTTTGGGAGGGAGGGGGTTATTTTAGTTTCATCCTCTTTTCTTTAGGGTGCGAAAATTCATGCGCGACGAAACTGATGGAAAATTTGGAGTCGATTAATAAACCCACTGATCTACTTGTAATTTCGTGCATAGATCAACATTTGGTCAGAAACATCTAGAAAGATATTTACGGCGGATCGAATAGGCAATTTTATTAACACGGTACAAATTGATTCCATTAAAGTGTGAGTAAACTTTTTGAGCAGTTTTGAAGAACGTTGAAAGGAGATTCAGAATTTTCTCTAGGTACCTAAAAGTTACATTTTTTTAAATATGTCCCAGAAGAATCAAAGTTGAAATGTATCTGTCCTCTCCTTATCTCAAGAAATTACCTCGAGCGCGAAAATAATTCATCATCTTCCCTAAGGTCGAGTGTGTTTCATAATCCTACCATGTGAACCCAAAAATTCCTCTAAACCTCAAGAAACCCTTTTTTAAAGAAAAACCCATGGGTGGTCAATCGAGTAGGTCAGTGACCTCAAGAGTTCATGCACAAGGGTCAATGACCTTGAGAGGTCAGTTAGTTAGCCAGCCAGCCAGACGACCTTTGATAGCCAGACAGGCAATCAGACAACAGCAATGAGGCCACATACGTAGAGACACTCGACCACGAGAAGCCAGGAAGACGGGTCAGTGACCTTAAGAGTCCAGATAGGAATACATATGACCTTGAGATGTCGGACAGACATGTCAACGACCTTTCTTAAAAAACCAGACAGACAGATAGCATTGAGCATCCAGACCAACCTTTAGGAGGCCAGAAGAGAAAACAGACGGCCTTGAGAGGCTAGATTGACAGGTCAATGACCTTAAGAGGCAAACAAGAATACAGACGACCTTGAAATGTTGGACAGACAGGTCAATGTCCTTAAGAAGCCAGGCAGACGACCTTCAGAAACCTGAAAAACGAGTCAATGACCTTTGAAGGCCAGACAGAACCACAGACGATCTTGAGAGGCTAGACAGGTAGGTCAGTGACCTCGAGAGATCCTACAGACAACCTTGAAATTCCAGACAGATGGGTCAACAACCTTTATTGACCCGTCAGAAAACATAAACAGTCTTGGTAGACCACACAGAGGGGTCAGTGAGCTTAGGAGATCAGTGTATTAAATTAAATTGTTTACTAAATAAACAATTGATAACTAAAAAATAATTACATATAGCAATAGATACTGAATATCCAAGAGGTGTGTGGCAGTATTTAATTGAGATCTTACCCCAATAAAAGTTCTGATCGCACTGATCCCAAATCTGGATTTGCTCCTGAAAGTTAACGACGTTTGTAGATGGGGAAAATTCCAACTGCTTCTCCCTCCACCAACCCCTTAACCAAGCAGGTAGTTTATGTCGTGAATTCCTTAACCTGCGGGTGTGAGAAAGATCAGGAGAACAATGGAGTGAAAGAAGGATAATTTTATGACCCTGATAACATCAGAATGCGACGTAATAATGGGCTAGGCAGGTAACAAATAAACTGATGACAATGATCAACAGGGGGTTCCGATAACAAAATACCTGCTTTGACCCACATGCTGTAAAATTCTGAACAATCAGTTATGGTGACCGATGATCTTGAGAGGCTAAACTAGGAGGTATGCTGGTCTGTCATTTTCTTCCTAAAGCGTAGGTACTTTTTATAACTGAAAAACTATGACATTTACAACAATTTTACAAGAGACCTTTTTTGTAGAAAATAAAAAAATATTACCAATTTTGCAAAGATCTTGAAATTTGATGCTGTAGAACCTAAGATGCATAAACAATTGTAAAAACAGAAAATTTTTTATTATTTATAAAATATTTTTTGTAATAAGTACTTATCTTAGGTTCTACAGCATAAAATTTCAAGATTTTTACAAAATTAGTCACATTTTTTCATTTATTCACAAAGAAGGACTCTTGTAAAATTTTTGTAGATAAACGTCATACTGTTTTTCCCCAGACGCACAAGGCACTAAGAGTTTTTGCTGAAAAAAATATATCATCATCATCATTATCATCAGTTTATTCAATAACGTCAGGTGCCTTGGCCTTTAATGTCAACAATACAGAGATCTAAATTAGCAAAAATATTTTAACAAACAGCAAAAAAATACATAATCTACAGCAACAAAATGACAAAATCTCAACAAAAGTTCAACAAAAATACAGTAAAATTTAACAAAGCAAACCAGATACACTTACGTTATAACAAATCATAATTCCCTGCACAAATTAGGAATAGGAAGAACTTTTCACACTTTTCTTCTTCATCTTAATGTAGGTACTTGCATGTATTCAAAATTTTCCCAATTTTCCCCAAGTGTTTCATTTTTGATTATTTCATGTACTTTGCATGAATCTATAATATGTTGGATAGTCACATTCACATTACACGTGTCACATTTTTTGAGGGATTTTTCAGTAAAAAGTTATCTATGAGTCAATGCTGTATGTCCAATACAAATTCTGGCCAGAATCACTTCTTCTGTACTGTTTGTTCTGTAGGAAGTAGTTTTATAGTTTGATCAATGAATTGATATTGTTTATAATAGCTTGAGGGGTGTGCTGAAGCGAAAGTAAGGGGGACTATAAATTCAACACTGCACTGGTGGACAAAGTTTGAATGTAGTCCTCACCCCATTATCACTTTTTCCATCCATTTTTCGCCTCTCCTCCTCATTTTTCCAATTGTTCAACTTTTTTGTGCTTATTGTAGTTACTCAAAATTTGGAAAAATTTTCAAACAGGTAAATTAAAATTTCACCCAACTGTTTTAGAAATCAGTTTTGGTTTTTGGCATCTATCTATCAAATAAATGAACTTTTAAATATAATTTTTCAGCATTGGTTCTTCATTTTTTTTTTGCAACAATTTTGACTCAAAATTACAACTACCTACCTGAGCAAAAAGTTCTGATACTGGGATTTCATTTTAGGTGCAATTTTTAAATTTACAAATAATTTTAGTGTTGATATGATCGCGTACTGTCCATTTTTCCAATTCTATTTATGTAGAACTTCCCAAATCACTTTCAGAACCATGCAAACATTGCAAACAACGCAGAACTGTGTGTTACTATTGACCACTCAAAGAAACGCACGTATTGTACATATAGGCACATATTGGTGATTTGGAAGCTTTCTCTTCTAAAGAAAAATTTTTGGTTATTTTTCCAGTAGATTTAAGAGCAGTGGATAAATTTTACTTTCATTTATAATGGTCTTATGAGTGACAAGTGTCACATGAAGAAATAATAATCTCTCTTCAAAAAAAGGGTTCATGTAATTATTTTTGTAGATCATAAGGTAATCAAACCCAAGTACTGTAGATAATTTCAGAATCATTCAAAATCACAGAACTAAAGCTAATCCTTGAAAAAGAGTTACATTCCTCATGATTACATAAAAAGGAAAACGTATATCAGAGGATTTTACACAGATTGGCGTATCCGCAATAGCCACTGTTGTAAATCCCTTCTGTTATTTATTACAGACAAGAAACAATTTGGCCATAGCACATATTAACGTGTTCAAGAGGGGAATCTACCATGATAAGTTTATTAACGCGTTCCAAAGCTGCACATTTCCCTTTAATACATTCTCTTTCTCTAAAATCTTGTTCTTTTAATCGTATTCGTCGCTGTTTCATGTTTTTTTTTCTTACAACCGTCCAGAAATTTAATTACTCGTATCAATCCAACAACCAAAGAGTCTGTATTGGAGGAAAGAATTATCTCTAAAACGAAGGGACTGCATTAGCGATAGACATTTCTCAGGCTAGTTTGTTTTAAAGTCCAGCGCGTGCGAGTATTTTGAAAAATTATTTGATTTATTGGTTTTTAAGACTTGTTTTTGAAAAATGACTTTAAAACGGGGTTTGTCGGAGTATATTCAAGGTCGTATATATCAAACGAGAACGACGTGATAAACTTTTTAAACTATGGTGCGTTAAATTTTGCTGATCTTATTGTGTTTTTTTTTTGATTTTTTTCTCGTGTTTTAGTTTGATTTTGGGATAATTTCGGTGGTTGAATTTTTCTACTTATCTTTCAGGGTAAGTTGAAGTTTTCAAAAAATGTTGTCATATTATTTCGAATGACCATAACTTTTGGTATTAGTGTATATGTAAGTTGTTTAAATTGGTGTCAGGTCAATGAGTCATTGTCGAAAGTTGATGTCGTGTTCTCGATGATGGAATTCATTTTTGGAGTTTGCTAAAAGGAACTTACAAAATGGCTGGTCTAACTTCCAAAAATGGTGTAATAATATTATCGATGTAAATTAAGGAAAAAAAAGAAAAAGTATAAAATCCAAAAAAAGAAAAGAAAAATATTTACGCAGAAATTAAAACAATACGAATGAACAAAAAAAAACAAAAAAAATCGCATATTATGCGGGCCACTTACACTATGCGGATACACGTTGAAAAAAGTTAATGAGAAACATGACAGCTGAAGAGGTGAAAATGCAGTCGAAATATTTTGCGGTATATCCGCATTATCGGTGTGACATTTGCGCATTCTGCAATTATTATTGGTCACAAGACTTTGTTTGACTTGCGATGGTCTTTCTCTTTTTACCGCCGTATCAAATAAATAATCAATGGGCACGTATCTGAAAAACTACAGAGATGCTGTTCTGTTATGCTGTATAAAGCGTGCGTATAATAATACACACATCGTAAAGCCTTACGTAGCTATCCTGCCTACCTTACCTACCTCCTACCCTCGTTTATCTACGGGGTGGCTAAATATTGCTGTATTGTTACATTGAGTACTGCCGACTCCGACACTCGACAGTCGACATCGGATAGCAGACGCGTTTACCGAAGCAGTTAACGCAGACGATTCGCGTACCACGCGCATTTTTTCTCTCACGTGCTCCTTGATAAGTTCTCAGCTTCGGTTTTTTTTCCTATACTTACTCGTACCTTATCTCGCGTTCATTCGTGATCATCAGCGAACGTATCCAGTCAGCGTTCTTTGCCCTGATTTGCATGGTTTCGTCGTCGGCGTTTTTAACGTAAAGGTAAGCACTTTTTTTGATTTTAAATATTTTTTGGATTTTTATTTTTTTTTTGATTTTTTGAAAAATAATTTTATTTATTTTTTTGTCGTTTTTTTTCTTTAATTTTTCATATTGCATGAAAATTTTTGCATTTTTTACCATTAGATATTTATTAACATTTTTTTGAAATGATTATTTCTGTGTAATTATGCATTTTTTAAAAAATAATTTGAAGATTTTTTTTCAAAATTTACATATTTTTGTATATTTACAAGTAGTTACCTGTCAAATTTCCAAGTCCACATTGAGCAGAATTTGGAAAATTTCCAACTTTTCATTTTTCAGTTTTCTGTGTTACAAATTTTAAATACCTAATCATATTTATTTTTTTGGGTGGGGGAAAGATACTTAATACTTTGAATTTTTTTAGAAATAATTTTGATTTTTGTGACTTTTTTTGATACTTACTTGAAAATCAGAGTTTTTCTGAGATTTCTTCAAATAATTTCAACAAAACATTATTAGGCCACAAATTTGTAATGTTTTTCGATAATTTAGTTTTTTAAGAACGATTTCTTGACAAATTACCTGCTCTTCTTTTCAAAAACTTTTTTTTTGATTTTTTTTTTTTTTTTTTTTGGTGTTTATAATTACTAGATTACTCGTATTACACCCATTCCTACAACAAATGAAAATATTCATTGCTGGTCAATATAAAAAATACTCGCCTCTTTTAATTCAGAAATCTTCATTAACATTGAATAATTTTGTCTTTCCAAAATTTGTGTAATGCTGATCTATATCACTCTACTTTTGAAAAATTGAAAAAAATTAAAAAACTTTCATAATATGTCGCACTTTCTGAAAACTTGAAAAATAAATCATGATGATTTCTCAAAATGATGTCAGACTTTCAAAAAGGAAAAAAAGTTTGGAAAATTCTAAAAAAAATTTGTGAAGTAGAAATTTTTATTAATTTACGAAGTAATATTTTTTAAAAATGAATTATTAGAAGTAAAGGTATATATTATTTAATAAGGCTACCCTCAAATTCAGAAAAAGAACAAACTAATTTTTTTATTTCAAATCAGATGGAAGTTTTCTTCAAAAAGCTGAAAATTCTTATTAAATCTTCTTTAAAAATTTCAAAATGTCTCAAAAGAATCTGCACTACAAATTCTAATAAAGATCAAATTTTTCAAAAAGACTAAACGTTGCCTGACTACAAAAAATACTTCCACCACTCAATGTAATTTCGCACCTTTATTGTCATAAGCAAGAGATAATTTTTCAAGTTTTTAAGAACATGAAAAAAGTAGACAATTCTGTGGAGGGGGTAATGGTTCAAATACCGCTATAACTTATGCAATTTTTTCAAAAATTTACGCCTATTAAAGAAAATGAATGAAAAATTGATTTAAACGGTCTTATTTGTAGTTATTTCTGATCCCATAAGTAATGTTTGAGGCGAGAAAATTTCTGAAAGAGGTGCAGGTGTTGAAGGTGAGATGATAATATTACTATAGTTAAATACCGGTCTCGTGAGAACAATTTCCATGATCAATTAATAGCAAATCCCTTAAGTATAAGAAAGGTATCCAACAGACAGAAAAAATTTTCCATTGGACAAAACTGCACCGAATGATATTGAAAAAACACCCCCCCCCCACTCCGCCAACCAAAATTTTAGCAGTCTAAGTTCATTTTGGAAACCTTAAAGAGTTTTTAAGAAATCAAATTTGGGTCAAAAAAGGTAAAAAAAAAAACAAACAAAATATTACTGATTGGGATAGAAAATTGAAATTTAGTATAAGTATACGTAAATTTATAATGCTGCACCTTCTCTGCTTACGACTCTCCTCTTCCGAATGGATTGAAAACGGTTTCGAATCGGTTCGAAAAGTTCAAAAGCCTTCAGCAGATTCTCAGAAATTAAAATTTTCTACAAAATTTTACCAATTAAGTTGTTAAGCTTTCCTTTTTACTTTTTTTTTTTTGACATGCTGATTTGACACCAGGTGTTCTGAAAGCCAATTAAAGTGGCTTGTATTGTTTTCAGTCGATTGTTGAAGTCCAAAATAAGGTCTATAGGGTCATAAAATTTCTGTTTTATCACTCAATTAGGTGGAACATTGATTTTTTTACTTTTTTGGCCAAAAGTTCTATAAAGGTCCGGAAGTGAACTTTGGCTCCCGAAATTTTGATACGATGAGTAGTATAGGTATGTCCATTCGGCTTCAATTGGCTCATTTATTGTTGATACTTTCGTTCTCGGATTGTATATTTCGGAGTTTAATTATCGAGTAAGATAATGCCATTATATTATATTGTGAATTTTGATCCGATGCTTCGGCCTATTTAAATGTGTACCTATTTGCATAGAAATGGGAAATACCTACTGTGTAATATTACTGTATTGATAAGAAACTTTACTTACCTGAAGGATATGAACGGGTTACTTATTCTGCCTTCCAACTTGGCTACTGAAAAATTTTAGTATCTTCTCCTCAAATATTGTTTATTTATTTATTTGTTTGTTTGTTTTTTAATTATAAACATTTTGAAATCATCTTGAAAGTTACGAAATTTTCTGAAAAAGAAAATGTTAATTTCATACTTCGATCAAATCACAATGTATTATGAAGGATAGTTGTTTTGAACAAATGTTCTGTTTTACGTAATTGAAGGACTTGGGGTGAAAAAGAGTCAGCTGTATTTCTCATTCTGTGTGTAATATCGAGAAAAAAACTTTCACGTTTCAAGTTTTCGATAACTTTGAATGAAATCTGGCATGAAGGGACTTTCCCATCCTAGATTAAAAATTAACAACTCAGGGATCTGAAAACTGAGATAGGTATCTAGAAGTACTGATCTTTTATTTATTAAACTACATACAATAGTTATCAATTTATGCAATTTTGAAATATCTTAAGCATCCATATTACCCACTTAAGTACCCACTCATCGATCAATCAATTAATCAACCTATCTTTTAATTCTTCGAAACAACATTTTTTCCCCAAAATACATATACTAGGTAGTTATACTCGTATTACTCGTAGATATCTACTGAATACTCTTAAATACCTACTTGAAAATCACGTCTAATAAGAAATTAAAGAATCCGCTCGAACTTCGCTAGAAGTCAAAGGTGTGAAATTATTGTAGGTTATAGGTATCGTTATGTTCTGTTCTTCAATTTGAACCTGACCTATTCACAAAAGTTTAATCCTAAACATGCGAAAGAATTTAAGCAGGTATGAAAAATTCATTGAACCGTGGTTTTTAGGATAAACCGACTCGTGTATTCTTACGCTCGAGAGCCTTTTTAAGAAAATATAGGCGTTAAGTATGTAAATTAGATTGTATGCAGCGGGTTGTAAATTTATTAAGAGATAGGTAGGTATATACTCGTATGTCAGCCATCGTATGTTTATTCAGCATTCTTCGGAGAATAGGTACGGAGTGTGGTATTTTGTTTCGTATTTTTTGTTTGTTTTTGCCATATTTTTTGAAATCAAAAACTTGCATATATAGGCCTAGCTACTTACATATTTTCATTTCAACAATGTGTCAGAATCAGTCTTAAAGTTTTGGATCATTCTGGTGTGATACATTGTTTATTTTTTTTTAGAGATGGGAAAAATAATTTTTTTCAGTTTTCAAACAGGAGAAAATAATTATTGAAATCCAAATATCTTTGAAAAATTGCAAATTAATGTACTGAATCTTGAATTTTTTAGAGTCTGTTGAAATGATTGACTTGGTATCCATTAAATTTTAATCATTATTTTTTTAGGTAGATATAAATAATTCATCGTTTTTGATGTATATCGTGCAAACTTGATGAAATCTTCTCATTATCGAATATGGTTCTCGTTAAAATAGGTAGTGGCAGGACTAGGCTCTAGGTAAATATCTACTCCTTAAAAACCATACTTCATTAATAAAGGTTTTCTTCATATTTACCTTCTTCTTTCAAAAAGTAAAAAAATGTCCTCTGATATACTGCAAATTTTCTTCAGCTGAGCATACAAAATTTCAGCTTATCCAAATTTATTTACCTATTTTTGACGAAATTTTTTCTTAAAGAAAGCATTAAAATCTTTATAAAAATGTTGAAATAGTTTTGAACTGGAGAAAATCCTTCTAATTTTGATGCTCCAAGCCAAAAAATCTGCTGTTCCGCCAAATTTTATACTTAAGCATTTACTTTTGAGCTTGATTTTTTTGAAAAGATTTCAAATTTCAAGAAGATCAAAATATGAAATAAGCCCCAGTGTACTGAAAAATATTCAAATCGTAAGTAGGTATGCCATGAAGTCTTATAATCATGATTTTCAGAAATGTTGACTATCGCTGAATTCAGTTCTGGATATCTTGAGTTGTCCCTTTAATACTCTTGTTAAGGAACGATTTTTTCAAAATTACAAATTTGTAGTAAAAACAAAACTCAAGTACTACAGAATTTTGTGAAAATATTATAAATACCTATGGTGTTATTTTGAGGATTTTTTTCTCCAAAAAAAGTGAGGATTATAGATTTCTGACTTGCAGTAAAGTAATAAAAGGTTAAAGTTCGTGATTTTCCAATTTGGAAATAGCAAAACTTACGTACTTATAATGAAAAATATGATGATATTTTTAAAAAATATTTTGATCAATTTTTTGGCTTCACTTTTTAATTGCATTCTGTAAATGATTATAACAAAGTGGCGTATAATTTACAGAAAAAAGACCAAACAAAAAAAATTAGAGATCCAAAAATACACCAATTTTGAACGTTTCAACTCCATGTTTTGATTTCAACTCAGTTTTTAGTACCTAACTAAGTAATTTGTAATTCAAATGTTTTATTTTCCATGAAAAAAATATAAAAATTTCATAAAATTGAGGTAGAAATCTAAAATTTTGTTCATCTCTTATATTTTTTCATCTGCAGTATAGTTATTTTGGGTCCTCTTTTTAGATTTTCCAATTTCGGAAAATGGGTCCAAAGTCTCCCTCCCTCCAAGGAAAATTTAAAATCATGGATACAAAAGTCTGACATTACATATCAATATTTCATTGGGATTTTTTTCAGTGTACTCCAAAGTCTGAGTTAGGCCAAATTATTGTGAAATTACTTCGAAAATACCTACATTCTAAATCATGAAAATTGACCAAATTTGGTTGAAAATGTCATTTTTAAAAATATGTAGTTTTCACAAGTCTGATTAATGTCAAGAATCCATTAGGATTTTTCCAGTTTTCGATAGTCAGTCCAAATATTGTAAAATCAGATCTAATCTTAGGTAAATCTGAACATTGAAAATTGCTCAATATTTTCAAATTTTATGGAAGGAAAGACAATATAATAGATACCTATCAAAATGTCAAAAATTCATTTTTTTCAAGTTTCTCAAAGTCTGACATAATGTTAGAAAGACAACTGAATTTTTTCCCGTTTTCAAAAGTCAGCGTCACGTAAATTTCGGAAAGACCCTCTGCACAAAAAACACCCATGTTGGAAATTCCAATGAAATCCAGTAAGATTTTTAAAATTTTCCAAAATCACCACCATTCAATTTGAATGATTAAAAATAAGGTAAGGGATCAACCAAACCCCACAATTGTATCAAATTTCAAATTTGTTTTCAGCGAAATGGAGATTTTTTTTTTTTTTTGATTCACAAACATTTGAAAATGAGATATTCAACACCTAAAAGGTCTAGTTGTGTACTTACATATTTTTGTATCATCTTTCGAGATTTTTTTGTTTGCTGCAAAAGTTCATGATGATTGAGATACCTCTTTTGTTGCGTGGTGGGGGGGGGGGGGCATAAACACGAGTTCGTTAGAATAGAAAATACTCGACCACTGTTTTGCTCAAATTCTGATACTTTTTTTTACATTTGAATAAAAAAATTAAAATTATAATTTTGAAAAAAATTAAAAATTTTTTTATTTGTTGAAACTCAACGTTAAGCTGCTTTTTTGAAACGAGTTTTTGGAATATGTAGGTATCTATTCTTATGATTTTTCTGTTTGTTTCCATTTTCAACACTGCAACAAAAAGGTCGTTCCATAAGTTACAGAATAAATTACCATAAGTATGTAATTCAAAATTGAAACCAAATTTTAAAAAATGAAAAAAATAATAGGTACCTATGACATTTCTCTGGTGATTAATATAGGTGGGAATAAATGACTCATTATTAATAAAAATCACGACAAATAAAACACTTTCTCCAAAAAATCTTGAAAACAACAGATCAGTTTTTGAATTTTACATTTTTGTACAAATTTTTCCGATTTAAAACAGGAATTTCACCTCCATACATTTTTTCATCGTCGTTTTGCATCCTCAATCTGTGATTGAAAAGTACAAAAAATTGAAGGCTTGTTTAGGTGGGGAGGGGAGTTGCGTCTCAAGAATTAAATTTTCCTGCATACGTGTAAAAATAATTCCTTGGAGTGCTATTTTTGGAAGGAGGGGGGTGTTGAAAAATTAATTCTGAGGAAGCTGATGATTTATTTATTTTTTTTTTGGGGTGTTTATAATTACTTGATTATTACACCCGTCGTATGAGATTTAAATCGAGTTGGTAAGGTCAAGTTTTTTAATTAGGTCTAAGAATTTTTTAATTTCGGAAGGGTCGTCTGGTATGAATAGGGATCTTTCGTCTATTTGTAGGGACAGTCTGTGCTGATGTAAGGAGGGACATTGAAATAGTAAGTGTTGGACAGATATAAGTTCTGAGAGGCAGAATTGACATGTGGGTTTTGGGGCCTTTTCATAGAGGTGATTATGTGTGATTTTTGTGTGGCCAATTCTCAGTCTGGTTATAATGATTTCTTCAAGTCTGTTCAAGTGGGAGAGGTTTTTCCAAGGATGGACTGATTTTTTATGTTGAAAGAGCTTGTTTGTGGTTTGGAGGGACCAAAAGTTTTGCCATTTCTTAAGTGTGCTTTGGGTGAAGATAGATTTGAGGTCGTCAGTTGTGATAAATATAAGGGGAGAAAGGATGGTGGCAGATTTTGCATTAATATCTACAATTTCATTTCCTAAGATTCCAACGTGGCTGGGTACATACATAAACTGTATGAAGAAGTTTGAATTTTGTAAGTCAAATAGAGTTTTATGAATATTTTGAATTAGAAGGTGATCGGAAAAAAGATTTTGGATAGCAGTTAGAGAGCTGAGGGAATCACTTTGAATTAAGAAGGACTTATTTTCTGATTCATAAGTGAGTATGTCACAGAGACAGTGGAAAATAGCTGTGAGTTCGGCAGTGTAGATTGAAGAACAGTTATGGATTTTAAAATTTGAAATTCTATCATTTATAGAGTATGCATATCCTGTGTGAAGTGTTGGTATTTTTGATCCATCTGTAAAGCAAAGATTGAATTTTTTGTATTCTGATAAGAGTTCAAGATAGTTCTGTTTTATTACTAATGGAGAGTGGCTATTTTTTGGGTAGTTAATAAGCTGTAGGTTGACTTGAGGAGGTTTTAGAAGCCAAGGAGGGTATAATATTGGTTTTTGAATGAGAGTTTTGGGATTGATTTGAAGATCATTCAACACTGTGATGAAATTAGAAATGGGTCCTTCTATATGATCAAAATGTTGGGGGTTGGGTGGGTTAATTGAGTTTTGGAGTGGATGGGAAGGGTTGGTGGATGCATTTGAGATGAATTTGTTTGTTATGAGAGTTCTTCTGAAATCTGGGGGTAATTCTGCTGCTTCACAATATAGGCTATCTATTGGAGAGGAATAGAGGGCTCCTAAACAGATCCTTAGGGCTGAATTTTGAATTGTTTTTAGGATATTTGAAGTTTTATTTGAGATATTTGCAAAACACGGGCTTCCATACTCAATTTTACTGCGAATTAGAGATTTATACAAGTGAAGTAGGAGTTTGCGAGATGGTTTATACTTGGTGTTTTTGATTATTTTCAACAGATTTAGGCGTTTATTGATATCTGATTTTACTTTTAGAAAATGAGGAGTCCAATTTAGTTTTCTATCAAAAGTTAAGCCAAGAAATTTAGTTGTGGTTTTGAATTCTAAAGAGTGTCCTTTGAAGTTGAGGATGAGATCTGGAGGAATCTTATTTTTTTTGGTGAAAAGTATACAGTGGGTTTTTGACTCAGAGAAGGTTAGACCAAGAGAATCTGCCCATGATTCAATTTTTTCAAGGGTTTCTTGGATTACTTGAAGAGCTAGTTGAATATTATTTGAACGAAAGGAAATGTTTATATCATCAGCAAAAAAAAAATGTGAAACCCACAAAAAAAAAAAAAGATGAAAGTTCAATTTTATTTCTTTTAATTTCATGCTGTTTTCATTTTTCCAACAGATTCTTCATTTTGAACAACTTTTTCAATTCTTCGTCGTTTCAAAATTACAATAATACCTAGGCAATTTTTTGTTAGTACAATTTTTACTATATTTTAAAGCCAAAAATCCACATTACGTTCCTTTGTAATCAAAATTTTGGAATGAAGCTTGAAAATTCCTCAATTTTCGAATTCGTTTCCCTTTTCACAAATAGTTTTCAAACATACGGGTCTAATATTGGGTACAGAATGTCAAAAGTTTTCTGGAAAAAAATCCAAGCATTCATTAATTTAAAGAAGCACGACTGCAAAATGAGATCTAGAAAAAAAAACGTCGAAAATGTTTATTTTTACCATTTGTTCGTCACGTTGTTTGTTTTCAATTTCCACACTTGGAAAAAATTTTACGAAAACTTTCGATTAAAATCCAATTTGCGAAATTTATTTTTCTCCGTCAACCTACGAAATTCTTGTAAAAATTACATTTCATTGATGAAAGCCTGGTAAATTGTTAGCGATGACAAAAAAAAAAACAGAAGCGAAAAACACCACTAAAATAATCCGATACAACCTCGAAAGTGGTATTTAATTAGCTCGTAAAGGTTAACGAGGAGGATAAAATCACGTGAGAAACAATCGTAGGTGTTGGATGATGAAAAAAAAAAAAAAACACCCAGCGAACGAAAATAAAAAGAGCCAGCGAAACGAGCAGATTTGGGAACGGGTTCGCGGAGTACAACAAACACGCGATGTTAAATCGGTGCGAAGGGTTGACTTCGTTTCAATGTTGTTTCTCACCAAATTCGAAGCTTTTTTTTCTAAAGGAAAACTTTCATTACAGGATTATCACAAGGTTTGAAATTAATTTACATTTAAATTTTCATCGTGTCGTTTTATCAGTTAACTTTTAGCGGGATTTTATTAAAGGGGTGTATTATACGGCGACGATTAGGTACGACGAGTTGGAGGGCAAGCCAAGCAGGTTTATGTCCTTTTATGAGCATTGTTGCGGTTGATTTCTGTTTAGTAGGTAGTAATTTCGAGCTAAAAATTTACGTTCATTTGTTATGGTAGGTAGTCCTAAAACAGTACAGTGTGCGGTGAATTTGCTCTATCGAAATCGATGAAAAGGAAGAGAATGATTAAAAAGCTTATGAATCATTTTAGCGTAAAATTCATTCGTCGAATGGTTTTATTTTTACACGAGCACGGTAGCTTAACCCTTTTCTCGTTGTGTAGGCATCCGAGTCGTCGAGCTCGTAAACCTGCGTGGAAGTAAAAAACAAAAAAAAAATTCGCCAATAAAAAATTCCCCTCTGGTGTTTTTTTTTATCGTTGACGAAATATCGCTATATTTACCGATTCAGAAAATTAAATTGACTAGAAAACGTACACAGCCATTTTTCTTGAGATTTTTCTCGGATAGGCGTGAATATGCGAGTATTTGTATAAGAATGAAACACAGAGAGAGAAAGAGAAAAAAACCCAGCGCACCCGAAACGGCAGCCAATTTAATACTGTAGGAAAACCGTATGTGCGCGAATTTGTTGACCAAATCGTAGAAAAACCAAAATGGATATTAAACGGTTAAAAACAGCGTAGTCGAACTTAACGAAATGAAACAAACTGCCCAATAAGCAAAATTTTGCAAAACTGTTGTTACATTCTCGGACCGAACCGACCGACCGAGCGTGCACAGAGATGAAGCGGGTTTTTATCAGAGAGGTTTTACTTATTGTCGTCCATTCTGTGCATTCTGTGCCAATTTTTTATCGCCACCCTTCTGAAACACATCAAGACCACGTGTTCACGCATCCGCTGACGTATCAAATGACTTAACATCAAACGTGCTACACCTTCCAAGATTTTGCGACTTCTATATCATTGATAAATAGTCGAGAATTTCAAACGATGGACTTTTTATCGTCGTATTATTCCAGATATCGTCGAATATTGGCCCTTTATTTCCACATATTTACCGATATTAGGTTTTTTTTTACTCTCTCAGCCTCCCCCCTAACTCTCGCTCGCGCCGCCCGGATAAATGTTTTATTCCATAAACCGTATTTATGTCTATTTCTACACCCTTCGGACGTTGCGTTTTTTTTTCGAGTACATTTTATTGTATATAATTGTACGTGCGAGAGGTTATTTATATGCTATATAGTTCCACCGGACTGGTAGTTTTATTGTTGTTTGATATTGTTATTGTGTGGTCAGTTGATTTTTCGGTATTCTTCGACGTCTTTACGAGTGTATAAGTGCTGCTAGAAGAACGTGAGGATGTGAAATTAATTCTTTTTATTAAGAAATCTGCATTACAGAAATGAAATAAATTTATGAAGACGAAGTACTTGGTAAAAAAAAAAAGCGTCTCCAAAATCATTGTCCATTGATCTGTACGAGCTTCCAACATCTGAATCTAGAAAGAGTGACGAGAAGAGTCAATTCCATATCAATTAGAGCAAGATACTTATGCAATCTTTGAAGTCGAGTCTTTCGATTTGCTCAAATTTTACTCACTAGATCTACCTACCCAACTAAAAACTTAGAAAAACAGCATTGGTTTTTGCCTCAAGCCCCCAAATGAGGAGAGCAAGGGGTTCTATTTACTTTCATGTGCCCAAGGGTCTTGGCTACAACATATCAAAAAATCAGCCAATTTGGGCCATTTCTACGTTTCCAAATTGTACTAAGTACCATGAATTTCTTATCAATATTTTTTTGGACTTATTGGTGCGTTTTGGAAACATATGCTTCTTCATTTTCGAAAAAAAAATCTTCGGTGAAGAGTGATCTGTGATCATGAATATTATTTTTTTAGAAATGACTTCATTTCAGTGAATTCCAATTGAATCTTATCATTTAAAATTTGATTCATAATTCAGGAAGTTTGCTATAAATTTTTTTTGACCAAATTTTTGAATTTTTCACTTATTATTCTCTTATTTTTAAATTTTAATTTTCTAAAAACTTTCTCTCAAGTGATGATAAATTTGGGGTAAAGGATCTAAACATTTGAAAATTTGAAAAATATACATTTTATGAACCTAAATCGCGAATTCGCTAGTATTGTAATTTTAATCTGTCTTCTTGGTATGCATGTACAGTTGTAGTAAATTTTTTTGTGTAAAAATTGTGTTTTTTCAAAATTTAGCTTTATGGAATCACCCGCTTAATACATACATATGTACATACTAGAATCATTTGGCCTCGGACAAAGGCGACCACAATAAGCGGGGCCGACTGTATACCTCCAATCTAGGTACTCAGAATGTTGATATTAACACTATGGACTGGTATGTGGTACTGGTTGGAGTGAGGATGCTTCTTTTGCCATTTTGTCAACTGATTCATTCCCTTCAATGCCTTTGTGTTCAGGAATCCATGCCCGTGTAACATGCCCAATAGGGAATGAAATAAGAGCTTATTTCTCTGGTGAGTCGATGTTGAGATTGAGAATGATGATGCGGATCCAATAGGCAGTGAAGTGTGCTAGCTGAGTCAGTAAGAATGAGAGATTTATTTTGTATGCTTGAAGTTTGTCGAACTGCCAATTTGATTGCAAAAAATTCAGCAGCAGAAGTAACAGGAATTCACGCAATCTGTTGCCAGTATCTAAAAGCTGTAACTGGTTTGAGCACCTATAGGTAGCTTATTACTGAACTCAGGGTTGTAAAAACCTGGCTAGCAATCTATCAACTACTCTATAGATAGTGTAGAAAGAAATGGGAAACTACTACGTGTTAGCTCAAGAAATGTTGATTCCCTAGAATAATCCATGTGGCATAGGCATTCGCCTCACCCTGTTAGGGTACCACTTAATGCGATTTCCAATGTCCTGCAAGGATATGGAACCACAATGATAATGAATTCAGAAGCGAGAATAGAGTAGAGTGATGGTAGTGAATAACAAATACAGTGGAACCTTGATAATGATAACTCTAAATCCCAGGGGAATGGTCATTCATTCAGCTTATAGAGGTTTTTGAGATAATCAGTTTCAAGTTATGCAGGTAAAGTTTTGAGAGTGTTGTGGAGTTATTAGTCTACAGTCCAAGAGCGAAAAAGTGTCATTTGAGTGGGCCGTTTTTGGGGACAAAAAAAAGAGTAGGCTTTTCGTTAGTATAGTATTAGCATTCAAGAAAATGGACATTTCGGATTTTTTGGCCGGCACAATAGGGAGCTGGAGCCTCAAAACCCCCCTTTTTCGAAGTTGGCCGGGGACAAAAATTTTTTTTTTGATTCGGTAGAGGACACTCTCCCGAGTATAGATATATATTTTTTTTGAGTGGACGCTGGCACAATTGCGTTCCAAAGCCGTATAAAGGCAATTTTTTGCCAAATTTGGCACTTTTTCACTCAAAAACGACTCTGTGGAAGCAATATGGCCTTAGGGACAAAAAATACGCACCCACATGATTGCATCCACTCATCCCACGCTGATAGAGACCAACTTTGTGAAAAACGGCCGGCACAATGACCCGCAGTGAATTTTCAAAGTTACGCATCCGGGCCATTTCATTAAAAAAAAATGGATGTATGACATTTTCACAACGTGACTGTGCGACCTATCAAAGTGGGTTAAAATTTCGCGAGAAAACCGAAAATCTCAATGAAAATTTTTTTTGAGCATTTTGGGAAAATTTTGAGCTAAAAAATTGTATCAATCATTTCTCAAGTAGGTACTTTCAGTGTGCTATACATGTGACCTATACAAAATGGTTAAAATTTTGCGATGAAACCGAAAATTTCAATGAAAAATTTTTTTGAGTGTCTCATGAAAATTTTGAGCTAAAAAGTTGTATGAATCATTTCTCAAGTGGGTACTTTCAGTCTGTTGAAACATGTGACCGATACAAAATGGTTGAAATTTCGCGAGAAAACTGAAAATCTCAATGACATTTTTTTTTTGAGTGTCTCATGAAAATTTTGAGCTAAACAAATAGCATGGATCATTTTTCAAGTATTCTCAGTCTGTTGTAACATGTGACCTATACAAAATGGTTAAAATTTCGCGAGAAAACTGAAAATCCCAATGACATTTTTTTTTTGAGTGTCTCATGAAAATTTTGAGCTAAACAAATAGCATGGATCATTTTTCAAGTATTCTCAGTCTGTTGTAACATGTGACCTATACAAAATGGTTAAAATTTCGCGAGAAAACCGAAAATTTCAATGACAATTTTTTTGAGTGTCTCATGTAAATTTTGAGCTAAAAAAATTATATGAATCATTTCTGAAGTACAACTTTCAAACTGTTGTAACGACCCAGGTATATGAAAGGGTTAAAACTTCGTGTGAAATACAAAAATTTGAATAGTTTTTTTTTCATTTATAGAAAGCACAGCTCAAAAGTTTTGAGCCCCATGAGTCGCATTATGACGATGTCGATGCCATCGACGTTTGTGCCTAAGATGATGATGGCATTGAAGAAGAAGGAAAATATGATTAATTTCTATATGATTTTCTCTTTTTTTTGTAAATTTTTCATTTATTTTTGTACCCAGCTATCATGATTATATAAATAGTGAGAATGATTGTGTATGTTTTGTTTTGGGTTTACCAAACTGAAGCGATCTTGAGGGTATTTCATTGAAATTACTGAACAATGTATAAGATTTTTGAGGCTCAAGATTGTTGAGATAAGCCTTTTATAAAAATCTATCCAAATCTTTACTTATACTTTAACCAAAATTTCAACCCTTTCACATAGGTCGCATGTTACCACAGACTGAAAATACTTGAGAAATGGTTCATACAATTTTTTTACCGCAAAATTTTCACGAGATGCTCAAAAAAAATTTTCATTGAGATTTTCGGTTTTCTCGCGAAATTTTAACCAACTTTGATAGGTCGCATGTTACAGCAGACTGATAGTATCTACTTGAAAAATGATCCATGCTATTTGTTTAGCTCAAAATTTTCATGAGACACTCAAAAAAAAAATGTCATTGGGATTTTCAGTTTTCTCGCGAAATTTCAACCATTTTGTATCGGTCACATGTTTCAACAGACTGAAAGTACCCACTTGAGAAATGATTCATACAACTTTTTAGCTCAAAATTTTCATGAGACACTCAAAAAAAATTTTTCATTGAAATTTTCGGTTTCATCGCAAAATTTTAACCATTTTGTATAGGTCACATGTTACAACACACTGAAAGTACCTACTTGAGAAATGATTGATACAATTTTTTAGCTCAAAATTTTCCCAAAATGCTCAAAAAAAATTTTCATTGAGATTTTCGGTTTTCTCGCGAAATTTTAACCCACTTTGATAGGTCGCACAGTCACGTTGTAAAAATGTCATACATCCATTTTTTTTTAATGAAATGGCCCGGATGCGTAACTTTGAAAATTCACTGCGGGTCATTGTGCCGGCCGTTTTTCACAAAGTTGGTCTCTATCAGCGTGGGATGAGTGGATGCAATCATGTGGGTGCGTATTTTTTGTCCCTAAGGCCATATTGCTTCCACAGAGTCGTTTTTGAGTGAAAAAGTGCCAAATTTGGCAAAAAATTGCCTTTATACGGCTTTGGAACGCAATTGTGCCAGCGCCCACTCAAAAAAAATATATATCTATACTCGGGAGAGTGTCCTCTACCGAATCAAAAAAAAATTTTTGTCCCCGGCCAACTTCGAAAAAGGGGGGTTTTGAGGCTCCAGCTCCCTAATGTGCCGGCCAAAAAATCCGAAATGTCCATTTTCTTGAATGCTAATACTATACTAACGAAAAGCCTACTCTTTTTTTTGTCCCTCAAAGAAGCCAACTCTTTTCGGTTTCTAAAGCACTTTTTGGTGTTTGGACTGTAGACTATTATAGAGGTCTTGCAAAATGAATGAATTGAGAGATATGTAAGTGCATAAAAGATAGAAGTATGAATTGAAATAATCGAGTTATAGAGGTAAATGCCAGACAACGTACAACTTATAGAGGCTTTCTCACTATTTTTGGGCAAAAGTTAGCTTCAAGTTACAACACTTACAACTGAGATAGGTAAGTGCATTAAAGATGAAAGTATGATTGAAATATTCGAGTTATAGAGGTAACCACCTGACAATGTACAACTTATAGAGGCTTTCACGCTATTTTCGGCAAAATTTTGGCTTCGAGTTATGACTGGTTTGTGTAGTTAATTTCAACTTATCCGAGTAAAGTTAACATTGAGTGTTATGGAGATTTCAAGGGGAATGGAGGTTGGTTTGGCTAATAGAGGTTTTCGAGTTAAAGAGTTTTGAGTTATCAAGGTTCCACTGTAACATCAAGGTTATCACAGAGCACACTACATTTACAATAATTGATTAAAAATTATGACACCATTTTAAAAAGTTATGGTGGAAATGCTGATGGTTGTCATCGCTGTCTGCAATTCTGTCTACAATCATCTGCAAGACTTCAATATATTGTAGACACCTTTGTAGACCTTATGATCAATATCAAAATTCAGGCCATATTGTTGATCCAAAGTTGATCTCGAAGTTGAAAGTTGCGGAAAGTGGTTGACATCAACTTTAGCATTGACAATACAACCTGAATTTCAATATTGGTTATAGGGCCTACAAAAGTATCTACCTACAGTCGTACAGTCCTACAAGGTGTCGTCATCAAGCAGATACTTCGGTAGATCTTGTAATCGTCATCAACCATCTGATTAATATTGATGAGGAAGTTGATGACGATAAGGATTTGATAAGACAACTGTTGCGCTTTAGGAAATAGTAGTCAAAAATGCCGGAACTAATGAAAGGTCCGGTTATTATCAGCAATTTTCTGCAATTTTGACAACATTACATTTTAAAGTAATATAGAATATATTACTTTAATTACATTCCAATGTTTATCCCGGGACCTTTTGTTAGCCAATCAGAAACAAAGCAACACTAGCGCGGTGCACCTCTGCCAAGTTCCTATTACTACTTAGACCTATAAAATATCTTTAGAAATTCCGATGTGTTGCCGACACATTTGTCAATGTCTGAGTCGACAACACAATAAGAAACATTTACAAAGTCCAGAATAAAACGGACTGCATATTCTTTTAAGATCTCCCTAGTTAACAGCAGCAATGGTCTAGTAGTTTGAGACTGGGACAGAAGCGAGTAGGACAGCAACAACCTGGGTTCAAAACCCATGGGCAAATTTTTTTTTGAAGAAAAAAATTTTTTAGGGAGAAATTTTTGAGATTACCTAATTTTACTTGAATCAAAAAAGAGTTTTGTACACATTTCGCACATTTTCAATCAACATATGCCACTTTTACGCTTGAAAAAATGACACCAATGTCGAGACAAAAATGAAGGGAGACAATAGTCAATTTTGATATCAACTTCTCACTCGTCATGTACCTATCGACATTGGTGTTGACAAGTAGTTAACTTGTTCTATGTACTTTGCAAATATGTACAGCATTATAATACAAAAAAGAAATTATAATACAAGAATGAAACCCACACTAAATTAGTTTAAGTTTATGGTTTTGAGAAGAATATATTTAGGGCATACATAGGTTTTGAAAAATGTAACTATAGTTGTTTACAGCTTGAGGTAGCGCATTTTAATGGGTTATTTACAGGGCTTTTACTGGTCGATGTTTGGTTGATAGATCAGGATTGAAGCTGTTACTCCTTCTGGGTGCATACTCTGGCAGTAACTGGGTGGTCCCTGAAGCATTTGATGATGGATTGTTAACTGTTGGCCACTCCAGTTTATCCAGACCACACCCTAGTCTTGGTACTGCTATCTTTTTGATCTTGAGTTGGTAGCATTTGGCAGCAAGTGCTTTCATTGTCGTTACAAAGTCCTTGATTGACGGCTTATCATTGTAGTGTTCTTTGGTGATGGCATAGAGCATGTAATTTCCACCTTTTTTGAGCTCAACTACTTCACCAACCTTAGCACCCCTTGACTTCAGAGTGTCCTGGTTGCCGAAGGCTCGTTTAAATAGGAGCGCAATGCCCTTGGACATACTGAAATCTCTGCTGACACAATGGGCCAGGGCAAACTGTGGGTATTGTCTAAACAGATCGTCCTCTAATTCCTCTAGGGTGAAGATCACATTTTATTTGGTCTCTATCTTTCTCCAGTTGGAGTGTTGGATTTTCCTCATTATTACTGAGGTCATGCCTCATCGTGGTTTTTGTAAAAAAAAAATCAAAATCGGGAAATGAATGAACGAGCTAAAAAACAGCCAGGAGCAAAATTTTGAATCGACACAGAAAAAAAACAAGTTATTTGATTTAAAAAAAAAAAATTTCCTCTAAAATCGTTGAAAATAAGACAATTTTTAAGAAAAAAATCAAATGCTTGCAAACGCTTGCGAGCTGAGCTTTGAAGAACTTTGATGTGCCGAAAAATCCTCTAGACAAATGATTTGAGCTTTTATTTAAAAGAAAAATGCTTTTTGCTGCACAATTTTCTCCTCAGGGTACGCATGACTATAAAAATAAAATTGATATTGCTTTATTACTAATATTATCAATCGAATTTATTTGGATTAACTTCAAAAATCCACATCACAAAACGAAAACTTTCCTCATACTCGCTCAAAAGCACAGGGTCAAAATACAGTTCGAGCAAACTCGAGTGTTTAACCATCATCGCGGTAGCAATAGCGATGAAATGAGTCGAGTTACTCGTATCTTGATGCAGTGGTGTTAATACACGTAGCAGTATCGGCCAAATGCATTCATTCGTATAATACCGAGATAAAAACAAAAGATAACTAAAAGCAGACCAAAGGATGAGTAGGTATTATAAACCCCCATTAATATAGGTCATTTTTCACTAACGTAATTATTTTATTACTTGGAAAAGCTCGCCCTCTATCCGTATTTTCGTACCATCAAAACTCTCATAAAATTTATAGGTGAAATGCTTATCTGAGTGCGTACGAATTCCTCAAAGAAACACGTCAAAATGCAAGTACCTACCAACAAATATATGGTAGGTAGGTACTAAAAATGTAAAACACCTCACGTAGGTATACCTATTTATAGCTACTTTTTACCGAAGACGAGAATCGTTTGTCATATTAGTTGAAAATTTGATCAGCTCATTATACTACCAGTAGATATACGAGGCAAAGTTAAGGGGTAAAAAAATGCAGCTTCACGTCGAGTCAGGCTCCAGATGAAATCACATCGCGGAATGTAATCGAAATGCAGACGAAGTCGCATCTCATAACAGAAGATGCTTAAGACGAATTTGCTTGTAAAAAATGCGGTTCCATAATTATGCAAATATTGTTTGTTTCTTTCCAAGTTCAAACAAAGCAGACGGCAGTTTATTAAAATGGAATTCTTGATTTCGAAGAAAATTCTATTTACATTTTAAATGCAACGAAATGAAAAGAAAGGAAAATGGAAAATTCGTTGGTGCGTGATTAAACCCAAGTTTTAGCTTCTAAACGCTGGCTTGAAACTGTATGCGGCGTTAAATTCTAATGAAAAATCACTCGCAAAAAAAAAGAAAAAAAAGAAAACACAGTACCAGGAAAAACAAGCAAAATGAAAAATCAATTGGAAAAAAAAATGTTGGAAGGAAAAACAAACAAAATGAATAAAAAAACAACCAACTAAGACAACAGTAAATAAAGAACTTGAAAAATAAAATAAAAATAACGCGAAAGCAGCTACCTTACCTGTAGTTTCCACCGCGTGTACTCGTATATATACAGCCAATTAGTGTTTTGCGTCAAATTTCACGCCCATAAGCGACGAATTATTCGTATCGAGATGAAAATTACGACGAGTATTTTTCGCTCGTCGTCGTTGCAGTCTTCGTCGCGTGCTCGCGCTCAACTTTGTTCATTATGGTGAACGAAGCTAATAAATTCGTTGCGAAAGGTAAAAGACCTATTAGACTGGCTGGTAATAAATATAAGTCGATTTTAACCCTCAAAAAGGTGTCCTAGTTGACGCGTTAATTTCTCGCTTTATATCTTCATTTTTTATGCTGTTTATCGCGCCTCGACGCTTCGTCGTATTTTGTACGTATAGTCGTATACTAATAAAAATAGTGTACCCGGTGATTCGAAAACGAGATAGTAATTCTCGTATCGTATGCACCAGAATGACCGTTTATGACATGAAATTAAACTGGAACGCCCATACGCCTATTTTTTGCCTTCACTTGTTGCTTCTCTGAATGGTATTTTGTAACTAGATGGTCGCCTTACCCATAATTGATGTTAATTTGTCTACTTTTTTTTTTTATTTTACATGTAAATAGCTAAGTCGATGTCTGTGTGTTTTTTTTTTTTTTAGAAAAAAATCGATTTTATGAACTTTGACGTAGTTGAATAAACGTTGATGTGTTCACTGTGTACTCTCGAAGGGTATTTTGTTGTCATGTAGTTATTATATTTTACATGTCGGCCAAATGACAACAATACGATGCCCATTTGTCAGAAATTTTTTTCAGCTCAGTTGCGTTAATATTTTATATCAAACGAGGTTAAACAATACATGTCTCGAGTGTAGTGAGTGAGTTACACGACGAGACGCTTGTTTCGTTTTTCAATCGTAAGCCGTGTCATAAGCTTTAAGCTTCTTTTTCAAGGGCGAATAGTTAATTTGGCTGGGTTTTCAATTTTTTTCAACTGGTAACACTGAATGAAATTGACGCCGTTTGGAGTTAAATACATAATTAAATTTATAATCACAATGGCGAATGACGGAATGAGTTACTATGAATGCTCGAGAGAATCCCTGATCAATTAAAACATCGATGTTCAGTTCAGAAAGTTACATGAAATCAGCAAAGAGGGAGAAGAACGTAAGGTTCAAAAATAGTTGAAATTTCCAATTTTTTTAAAATAATCAGTCACAAATATTTTTGGGAAAAAACTGCCCAATTTGGTTAAAAACAAGTACCTACACACAAAATCTATTAAAAAATCACCAAAAATTCAAAGAATTCCAAAATAGATATTGATGTTTTTCCAATAAGTGAAACGTCAATATTTTGAAACTGTGACAGTCAAAATTGAAAATTTTTTTACTATTCATTTGTTTGACTGAAAACTAAATTTTCAATTCCAAAAATGTTGAAAGGGTTTATGAAAAAGTCGGTAAAACTCTTAATTGGATTGATCACGAATTTGAAAATACGTCTACAGGAGTCTGGAGTACTCACAGTAAGTAGGCATGTTAGTCAAAGTTCAGAAAAAAAGTTGGACTGGAAAATTCATCATTTTAATGGAGCTGAAATCATATAATTATTGTATGAAAATACAGAAAGAATTCTTGTAGAGCTAACTTAAGAGAAGAGGAAAAGAGAAGTTTTCCTGTAAATGGTGTCAATTAACTTACCCCATCCTCCCCCCTCCCATTTCTCTTCTCATATCGCCATTCTGATGATTTGCTTTTTCAGAATATTCATCAAGTTGGCAAATTGAAGAAAAAATAGTTTAACCAAAGATTTTACTGAAAAATCAAAAATTTTTCATTCTCAACAAAAAAAAACATTCAAAAAAATCAAATTTTGGCCAAGTATTTGAAATCTCAAGAATTTTTCCTTTAAAAGAAAATGTCGAAGCAATCAGGCTTATTTTAAAGCGTTATTTTCTTATTTGAACGTTTCGATGAGGGATTTGTCTTTTTTTTCGTGAAGAGTCGATTTTTCTTAGATTTTTCCATTGTGCATTTTTCACAGATTTTTTCTTGAAGGAGAATGAAGTAGAGTAGTAAAAGTTGATAGATTCTTTTCAAAAAGTGAGAAATATTCAATAGAAAAATTTTCATTTCTGTTTGTATCATTATTTAATTTGATAATTTGAAATTTCTGATAATTTAAAATCTGTCCATGATTCATCTCATCAGTTTCAAGGGTTCAAATGAATGAAAAATGAGCTCAGCTTTTTTTTAAAATTTATCAACTGACAAGTTTTTAAATGTGCTTGCTGAAAAGCATTTTGTTGAGTTTTGTCGATTTATTTAAACTTTGGCTCAGGGTGTTCCTCTTCTCTATTATGTAGCTATGAATTTATGGAATGATGATTTCTTACCCAAAAACTTTGAGGAATTACTTTTTTAAATTATTTTATGATAATGCTACCCAACTTTTTATGGTTGTATTTTTTTTAATCAAAGGAGAATTGCGATAAGGTCATTTTTTGGTACCAGACAGTTATCGACTCGACCACACTTAAAATGCTGTAATAAATGTCCCAAATACGAATCCATGGTTAGTTAACCCAATATGACCATTTTTTGTGCTTCAGGGGTTCCCAAGGTTACAAATAAAAAAACATTTTAGGAACCACTGAGTATTATTTTCAATTTTTTAGCGTAAAATATCTGTTTGAACCTGATAAACTTTATACGAGGTGATTTTTCTATTTTCGACCCCATGGGGCAGAAATGGGGGGGGGGTTAATTTTTGGTAAATGTTGGAACCGCCATTTTTAACCGGCCCCTTTGTATTCTGCTAAAAAGCTTTTTACAGTTCATTAGTATCTGAAAGACCTCCATCACACCAAATTTGAGCTCAATAAAATTTTGCGCTGATACTCAAAAATCCAATTTTCCAATTTTTCATGATTTAAATATTTTGGGAACCCCTGGAAAGCTAGAAACCTGCGATTTGCGTCAAACGTAACGTTTGAAGGTACATGTATTCAATTATCTAGATGAAAAAGTTTAATTAAGCTTTCTGTATATTCGTAATTTCGAACTCTTTTTTGAGAGCCCCCCACTTTAAGCATCCCTAAAAAAAAAACGTTTACCTACTTATGCATATTTTTTCAAATAAATTGAAGAATTTACATTCGAAACACACTAGCAAGTGCTCGATAATTTTTTATTTGATTTTTCTTATAACTTTCATGATTGAGATGTTTTGAGTCAAATTCTAACACAACTTCATTGAAATCGTGAAAACGTGATTTTAACGTTTTTTCGAAGAATAAAATTTCAGAATTTGATCCAAAATAGCTCAAGCTTCGGTCAGAAAACCATGTTTGAAGATTTCAAAATACTGTAAGTAAGTATGATACATGGAATGCGTAAGAAAACGAAAAAAACTTCATTAAAATTTTTTTGTCCTTGTTGCGAGCTACTTTTGTTTTTTACTAAAATTTCTCTCTAGTGTGATCCAGAAATTGTAAGTACCTACATATAAATTAGGCGGAAACTTTTTCCCAAAAATTTTACGTACTTGAATTCGCCTTTTAGAAGCATACCTACCTAAGATGTTGAAAAATTTGACTACAGTCGTATACCTACTTATATGTATTATAATTTTACGAAAAATGTGTATCCAGTTGTTTATTTCTCCCTTCTGACCCTGTCATTTTACACAAACCATCGTATAAGTATGTATTTCTTCATCCGCGTTTTCAGGTAAAAAAAAGTACATACGAGTAGACGCACATTTGGCAAATTTAAATTTTGTAACTATGGAAACAATGGGCCTGTTTTTACAATTTTTTCTACCGCTTATCTTACTCCTCCATTTGTACCCTGGAAAAAAATTGTTCACTATACGTCGCGTCGTCGTCGTTGAAACAGACAGCTAATCCATCTTATTTCTCAAGGCTGTGGATTTATACTTACGTTAGAAAATTATTAAATCTTGAGACGAGAATTTTCTACGAACGAACGAACGCTAGGTTGGTTTTAAAATAAATATATGCGTTTCTGACAATGAGTCGTCTATGTTGACTTTTGTTCAAGACTATAGAGTAAGCTACTGAAATGCGAGACTATAAAAATAAAGGATTTTTGAGCATTAGGTACCTAGACATTTCTTGGCGTATAATGTTCCGAAGGTTACGGATTATTTGGCATGTAAGAAAAAAATTATTCGAGTTTTTTTCTTTGGATTTAGAATTTTGGAAGTTTTACTGATTTTTAAGTCATTAAATCGTATTTGCTGATCTATTCGATCATGACTTTGCTACTTTTTCGTCTATAAAAATTTCAGTTGCATTTCAATGAAAATAGGTGGGCACTTACTCGTACTTGTACCTACATAAAATCATCCAAATATTCACATTCAATTCAATTTTTTAAAATTTTAAAATTTTGAAAGTGGTTATTATAAAAATACCTATTTGAAAATAATCAAAGATGGAAGAGGAAATCAGAAAACTTGATGGTGGGGAGAGGGAGGAGAAGTGGTTTTGAAAATTTGAAAAATTTTACCGCATGTAGACAAAAAAAACAATGTGATAATGTTTTCAAGATATGAGATTTTTCAATTTTCCTTCTCAAAAAATTTCAAATAATTTCATTTTTTCAAGTCCAAGGAAAGATTCACAATGAAAAATTTAAAAAGTCACTCCTTATTCCATTCATTTCTGGTACAATTCGATTGCAACACGCTTTGCAACAGTTAGAGGTAGTACCACTTACGCATATTGTATTTACGGCGAACCGAGTAGGCAATTTTATTAACATGTTTTCAATAACATTGCCTACTCGGTTCGCCGTAAATATGAAAGTGACAATGCATCGGACCAAAATTTTTAAAATTGAGACATAAGCGTGGATATTTTGATGTTTGACTTGGCTGATTTTAAATTCTCCCATAATTTTACCCCGTCCACTAATCAAGCACATTGAGGGAAGAGGGGGAGCGGTCGAATTCAAAATTTTTGGAACTTCTAAAATGTATTGGTATATGAATACTTATTACTTAGGTATAATTATTAGTTTTTAAGATCGCTGGTTTCGATCTTTTCTTTTGCCTCAATTCCAAATTTAAAACTTGAATGAATTGAAAAACGGTACCTAGTTAAATTTTTGAAATTTTCAAAATATTATCAATTCATCTTGGTGATGGGCACTGATTTTTCTTTTGAATCTACTTACTCCGAGCACTAATAATTAAACTTGAAGATAAGAGGTGGGCCCAAATTCAAAAATTTTGAAAATCGGGCCATTTTCAAGGTACAAATTAAGGAGGGAGGGGGGGGAATAATTTTGAAAATTTTAAAAATATTATCGTATTAATAGAAATCTAGTTTTAAAAGGTCACCAATTTACATTTTTCACTTGATTTCACCTCACCCAAAATTAAGTCCTTCTGAAAAGTAGAGGTGAAAGGAAGGAAATTTACATAAATTTTGAAAATATCAACAAAGGTATGAAAATCTAAGTTTTTGAGGCCTCTGAAACGATGTAGATTTTTTAAAGATTTGATTCCGACCTCTCATTAACCTTTCTGAGGGATGGAGAGGATCCCAATTTCAAAAATTGGAGATGTCAAATTTCAACGCGAGTACCAAAATTATTTTTGAGGATGCTGATTTCAATTTTTCACGTTTTCTTTGCAACCACAAACTGGGAAATTTTTTGGCAGGGAGGAGAGAGAGGTGTTTCAATCAAAAAATTTGAAACTTTTCAGGAAAATCGAAAAATAATCACGTGGTTGCGATAAGGTACTGTATAATGGGTATGATCGACGTCAGCCATTTTGGTTGTCTCACGTCGTTGTGTACATTCGTCGATAGTAAATGTTGTATAAGTGTGAGTAAGTCTCACCCACACTTATACAACATTTACTATCGACGAATGTACACAACGACGCGAGACAACCAAAATGACTGACGTCGATCATACCTATTATACAGTACCCTAGTTGCGATAACTTTTTTTTCCAACGTGTTTATCAATGAAACACGTGGCTCGTGTGTTTCAAAAATGTAAAAACCCCAATATTCCATCAAATTTTGACTTGGAAAATTTAAATGTATCTTATTTTTGATTCTTTATATCGATTGAAAACACTTTCGGATTATTTTTATGCAGTTCTGGAATCCTTCAAAATAGGAAAACTAAAATTCACTTAAACCTCTAATTTTAACATGTTGAGTCGATTTCAGATGGTCTCACACCGTTTTGGAATCTCCATCCATATTTTGGAAATTTCAGTTTTTGAAAAAAAAATGCCCTGATGCTTTAAAACTGCTCGAAAACTTCATAGTCGTTTTCAATTGATATGTACTTGAGGTTGAAAACAGATTTAGTAAAAGCCCAATTTCAGCTTCTTAGTTAGGTCAGCTTCGTAAAATTTGTTTTTGCTTTTACCGACTTTGCCGTGAAACGGAAAAGTAAGGTATTGTATTTGTCATGATGGTTGAGGATTTGGGTGGGGGTGGATTTTCTTGACGTTTTGGAGTGTGCTGATCACGATAAGACGTATGGCGCAAAACGAGAGAAGTTTATATATATATACTGTCTTATAGTACATTGCGAGATCCGGCATATACACAGGCATTGCGAGATCCGACCCAAAAAATTTCGAAAAATGCTAAAAACTCAAATAATAACACTACAACTTCGTTCGAACGCACGTTCCAGTGTGTAAACAGTGCCTTTCTATGCATTGCCGCCATCAATTTCGCGATCCGCATAAACCGAGATCCACCAACGGCCTAAACCTGATTTGGGGGTGGATCTCGCAAGATGCGTCGTTTATCTATTTTCAAAAATTGTATATAAGTATAAAAATAGTTGACAAAACGAGATCCGGCTGAAAATGGGTGTACAGGGTCCCCCGGATCTCGCGAGTACCGTGGCATATGAGAGAACTTGCGAGATCCGGCAAAAGGATCTCAGGATCTCGCAATGCCGGATTTTATATAAAACGGATCTCGTAATGTATGGTTTTTACATGTATATATACTCTTAATTACTGTAGTTGTGGCACCAAATTATATACTGAATCGACGTTCTGGCACCAAAATTTACGTTCAGGCACCACCAAATGGTGCCACAACGTTTTAGGTTGAAAATGTCCGAAATGGTGTCAGAACGTCACCAGGTGCCTGTACGTCAATTTTTGCCCTGGTGCCACAACGACACTAAGTGCCGACTTATATACACTGTAGTTCTTGGTGTTTTTATCTAGGAGCGCTGCATGTTATACATATTTAAAAATTATACATCCGCTCGACGTTGTGGCATCGCTTACATTTTGAGGGAGTTTATTTGTTTAACCAACGTTCAGGCATCAGGTTTTTGGCAACATTGCAGTGCTGATTGTCTCGATTATATTTTGCATCGGAAGCAGTTGCTAGCTGATTTCCAAAGTCCCTGATGTAATTGTTTTGCATGAGCGATTGTGAGTATGAAGTGAAATTTTTTTGTTTTACCTATGTACTTCCTATGAAAATTGAAATTTTTTGAATTTGAGTCAATGTGTCTGGCCAAATAAAATTTTCCAGGAATTTTTCATGTTTCCTTCCCTCCGCACTTCTATCCCTTCTTGTGTTCTTAGCAATTTTATTGAGCTTTTTTGTAATTTTTAGGACCAAAAATTGAAGTAAAATGTAGTTATTTATACGTTTTTCTGCAATAAATGTATGAATTTTTGGTTAGAAATTTGGCGAACTTACACAAAGTCAGGGGCCTGCATAAGGATCTATTGCGCCCCACGTCGATCCTCGGGGACAACGTTTTTCTTAAAGGAAGAGTCCTAAGGAATATTTCTAGCCCTTGTCTTCAAAAAAAAGTGACCGTACATACGAAGTGGCGGCCATTTTGATTGACAGGTTAGCAGAAATCGCGGATTTTGCGTTCCAACATGGGACTTACACAAAATTTATGAAACCGAACAAAGACAGATGGAAAGAGCAGGCAAACATCTATCACCTGTCCAAATTTCATGTGCTAGAGTGCCTTTCTAAATTTTTGGTGAATCTTTGAAAATCAAATTAAAGCAAAAAGTCAGGGAGAAAATCAAAATTTTACCAAATTGACCGGGAAAGCTGAAATTTGGGATGTACCCTATTTTTGACCTGCCAAAACGATTGGAAACTGTTTCATAACGTTTTGAGCAGTTTTGGAGCATCTAACAGATTTTTGGAACACAAAATTCCCACAAAATTTCATCAAATCGAGTTGGAAAGTCGAAATTCATTCCGCAAACTAAATTCAATACTTACGCTACGAAGTCAATTACAGATGGATTTAAAGTTGTTCTGGAGCCTCCAGCGACTTTTTGAAAATTACTGAAGCTTCCAGTAGATTTCTGAAACTTGAATTTCCCCAAAATTTCATCAAAAATAGAGATGGAAAACCGAAATTCATTCTGCAAAGACGCAAAGTAACTTCAATACGCTATGAATTCGACTGCTGGTGGATTTTAAGTCGTTTTGGAGCCTCCAACGACTTTTTGAAAATTACTTTAGTGTCCACCAGGTTTTTAAAACTTGAAATTTTCACATTTTATCAAATAGAGTTAGCAAGTCGAAATTTACTCCGCAAACTAATTTCAATATGATACCTATGAATTCGACTGTATGGTGGTTTCAAGTAGTTTTGAAACTTTCAGCTACTTACTTTTTGAAAATTTCAATTTTCCCAAAAAAGCTTCATGAAACCTTTCAAAAAGTCGCTGGTGGCTTCAAAACGACTTGAAATCCAGCAGCAGTCGACTTCATAGCGTATTGAAGTTATGTACTTTGCAGAATGAATTTCGGGTTTCCATCTCCATTTCATGAAATTTTGGGGAAATATAAGTTTCAGAAATCTACTGGAAGCTTCAGTAATTTTCAAAAAGTCGTTGTAGGCTCCGAAACGGCTCAAGATCCACCAGCAGTCGACTTCATAGCGTATTGAAGTTACTTTGCGTCTTTGCAGAATGAATTTCGGTTTTCCATCTCTATTTTTGATGAAATTTTGGGGAAATTCAAGTTTCAGAAATCTACTGAAAACTCCAGGAATTTTCAAAAAGTCACTGGAGACTCCAAAATGACTTTAAATTTACCTGTAATTTTGATAATTTTTTAGAATTTTTCAATTTTCAAAAATTCATCAAAAATCGTGAAATCAACTTCAGCACTTGAAATTTTGGATTTGGGGTCCTGGGGTGGTCCCCTTTCGATTTAGCTTTGATTCGTTCACTTTCATTTCTCCAGGTTCAAGTAGTTACCTTGTAAGAAGTACAGAGTGAACTGAATTTCAGCTTTTTTCATCAGGGGACCAGTTCATTTTTCAAGTTTTCAAATAGGAAAGCGCTGGAAAAAAAGGCATCCTGATTTCGGAAAAATGGCATACAATCTATCAAGTGGGTTATTAACAAAAACCAATCGCGAGCATACATTCTAAAGTTTATTTTAACAGAATTACAGTGTTTCTTGGGAACTCAAAATATCAACACGACTGCAAGCTTCAGAACAAAGTGAAAGTTGACTCTGCATGTAGAAATGAAAATCAAATGTGAATTTTGGCTTTCCAATTTCATTTGATAGAGCTTTGTGGTAATTTAAATTTCTAAAAATCTGTTGTGTAGGCTTGAGAACTGCTCAAAACGGTTCGAACTATTTTAAATCGATTTGGTTGGGTTGAAAATTTGGAGATATTTTGATTTTCTTGCATTTTTGGCTCATATTTGGTTTTTAAAAATTCACCAGAATAAGATACCTATCTTCTGAAGAAACTGTGTTATGACAATTGGAAAGAACAAGTTTCAAAATTTAGGCTGCTCAATCAAATGTTTCGAGTTGTTTCCGGCAATTTTTTTGAAAATCTTGAGCTCAAAACATGTCAATTTGGGCGCGCTTTCAGAAACTCCTATTAAAACGTTAGGAAAATTTTAATGTACACGACTAGAGAAGAGAATTCTAACGTTTACGTTCCCTGATTAAATTTGTTGGCTGTTTTTGGATGATTCTTTGAAAATTTTTACCTAAGAAACACCATTTAACACACATGCATTGGAAATTGTATCCACGCTAAAAAAAAAAATTCTGCGGTGGAAAAGGTTCAAAAAAAATATAAATTGAGCAGCTTCAATTTTGGAAATTCCTTTTTTCAACTTTAAATAAGAATTTTTTAACCTCATTGGGAGGAATTTCCGAAC
Organism: Planococcus citri; assembly: GCF_950023065.1. Lineage (NCBI taxonomy): Eukaryota > Metazoa > Arthropoda > Insecta > Hemiptera > Pseudococcidae > Planococcus > Planococcus citri. The sequence goes on along the minus strand of NC_088679.1, from coordinate 28,874,948 downwards.
TGTGAGTTCAACATGACATTTTCAGACACAAAAGCTTCAAAAACCTATTCAAATAATTTGAAAAGCTTTAAAGAAATACATACGCCTTTTTTTGCCTTACAATAATTTTCCGAGTGCTGTGGTACAATTTTCTGCACGTGCGTTCCTAATACGTAATATTTTTTGCCACCAACATTTTCTGAAAAATTCGCCAAGAGGGTTTGAAAAATTTTATTGAGCAGGCTCAACTTCAAAAAAGTTTTTCCTCGTCATTATGTTATTTTCTTAGCCTCTTGGGTGAAATTTTTCGACGTGCGCTTTACAATTGCATTTTTTTGGTCACTGAACTTTCAAAAAGTTATCTATAAAAAAAAATTTATCGCAGACTTTCAACTTTGGAAATTGTAAAATCAAATTCTTTTTTTACAACATTTTCTTGGTTTCGGCTCCAAAAAATAACACATAGATGCACCTATAAAAAATCGTATACTATAATGCTTGGAGAATTGTTACATGACATTGAAAGGACCCAATGCCCAAATTTGCTGCTTCCCTATACTCTCTAAATTTTAAACAGTGAAATTTCACTGCTTAGCAGTCTCGACATTTTGGCTTTTTAAAAGCAGTAGTTTTTTACTGCAAGACAGTAAAAAATTTACTTAATTGATCAGTAAAAATGATTTTTATTGTCCAATTCAGTAGATTTTTCACTGTTTTGCAGTAAAAAACTACTGCTTTTAAGAAGCCAAAATGTCGTGACTGCTAAGCAGTGAAATTTCACTGTTTCAAATTTAGAGAGTATCTGTTATTTTTGGATACTTTGTTTTGAAGATTTTGGATCTAAAATGTACTGTTTTGAACACGTGTATTGAAAATTGCGCCCATAAGTCACAGAAAACTATGTACTTATTTACCTATGTATTATGAGTAGAACTGTCAATTTATATTCAAATTTGAAGCTGCCCAATGGAATCCTTTCCTTTTAAATATTTCAGGTGATTCTGGGTCTTTAAAAAACAGTTCGTGCGTCCATATTGGAGATGGCACCCAAGAGCCAATGTATGAAAAATGTAAAATGCCTAGGAAAAATAAATTTCAAAAATTTAGCTAGTCAGATTAATTTTTTCAAACTCTTTCTAGCGATTTTTCTTCGAAAGTTTTGGGTCGAAGGAGTTTTGTTTTTGAGAAAATTGTACTTATCACGATTGTGGAAAACAAATTTCCAACAGTTGAAGCTGCCTAATCGATTTTTTAAATCTTTCACAGTGATTTCTTCATGTGGGTACTCAAAAGGCTGGGAAAATTTACTAGAACATAAATTATTTTCAAAGTTTGAATAATGCAACTGAATTTTTTGCTGTTTTCTTTGAGTAATTTTTTGAAAACTTTTCAGCCCAGAAATTCGCATTACAATGCTCGAAAAATCATCGTATGACAAAAGAAATATGATTTCTAGAGTCAAAGCACCCCAATAAAAATTTTTAATCGTTTTTTGGTTGGAAATCGTGCGCAAAAGGCTATGAAAATTAACTACATATGTAGTAAAAATAATTTGTAAGGGTCAAGTTATCTAATCAATTATTTTTACAATTTCTAGATATTTTTTATTGAAAATTGTGTCTAGCATGCACTATTCAGCACCAGCCAAGTACTATGTGCGATTTTAGCTCCCTCTTTAAAGTGGAAGGAGGAATAATGGGGAAATGAATCCTAACCAAATCGCTAGTAAAGAGTCAGAGGAATGAAGAGAGAGTGAATATGGTTCAAAATGAAAATTCAACTCGTAATTGTTGTGTACAACGGCGAAATTATACAAAAACCACTTACGATTAGTTGGGGGCTCACATAAGTATCTAATGCACATCCCACCGTCGATCCTCCGGGGGGAAATTTTTTTTAGAGGTCCAAAGCAACAGATCTAGCTCTTGTCCTAAAAAAAAGGCCTTTAAAGTGGCGACCATTTGAATTGACCGGTCAGCCGAAATCACAGATTTTGCGTTCCAACATGGGATTGCACAAAATTTTTCAAGCCGTACCTACAAAAGTAGATCGAAAGAGCAAGCAAAAATTTAACACCTGTCAAAATTTCAAGTGCTAAAGTGCCTTTTTCTATTTTTGGTGAATTTTTGAAAATCAAATTTAGGCCAATAATGAGGGAATAATTCAAAATTTCACCAAATTTACGTACAAAGGTAAAAACTTATCCATTGGAAACTGTTTCAAACCGTTTTGACTAGTTGTGGAGCCTCCAGCAGATTTTTGAAACTTGAAATTCCCACAAAATTTCTTTAAGATTGAGTTGGAAAGCCGAAATTCATTCTTCAAACCAATTTCAATACTTGACAAAGTCGACTGCAGGCAGATTTCAAGTCGTTTTGGAGTTTTCAACGACTTTTTCACAATTGGTAGAGCCTCCAGTAGATTTCTGAAACTTGAATCATTCACAAAATTTCATCAATGGAGATGGAAAGTTAAAATCTACTCTGCACTCCAGTTTTAACACTCTAAAGAAGACTTCACGAGGGTTCAAGTCATTTTGGAGCTTCCAACGACTTTTTGAAAATTCCAGGTGTCTCCAGCAGATTTCTTAGGGCCGTATTCATGGACGTTGCTCAAGTATCACTTGGCGTACTGCAAGGTGGGCATTGATTTATTATTTTAAAAATGTAAAATTTATCAAAATTCACCACTTAGCCAAGTGATTGGGTAAAGTCTATGAATACGACCCTTAAACTTGAATTTCCACGAAATTTCATCAAATGTAGTTGAAAGGCGGGACTATACTCCACAAACTAATTTCAATGCGATGTAAAGTCAACTACAGGTAGATTTTAAATTGTTTTGGAGCTTCCAGCGATTTTTTAGAAATTACTGGAGCCTCCGGTGGATTTTTGAATTTGAAACTTGAAATTTCAACAAAATTTCAGCAAATGAAATTGGAAAACCGAAATTGACTGTGCTTCAAAATTCCAAAGTGCTATCGACTTTACTGGAGATAGTTTCAGGTCGTTTTGAAGCCTCTAGTAAATGTTTGGAAATCCCAGTTCACGAAAAAATGCCATAAAATGAGTTCAATTCAACTTTAATACGTAGGTACATATACCTAGTCGCGATTGGTGCTTATCAGTAACCCACTGGACCGATTACCTGCTCACCAAAATATTGTTCTGAGCTAGAAAACACAGATTTGCAGGTTTCAAAACGACTTGAAACACTTAAAGTACACCTAATGGCAAGTCAAAATCAAACTCGATGATTTTTTATTGCCCTCAATAGATAAATCGGTTCGTCTCCTCGAGATTTTGAAAATTTCAATTGAAAATACCGATTTAACCTATGCTTTAAGCCTTAAGGAACCCTTCTGATGGGAATTGACACAGTGTGAAGGGAGAAATCGTCGAAATAATTTTCTCCCACTACGACAGCTTCAGCTTCAAAACCTATTTTTTTTTTTCAATTTGAAATATGATTTTTTTTAATTTATTGGGAGTAGTTTCCAAAATTCACGCTCGAAACGGTATTTTTAGTCACAATGTTTTCCAAAACTTATTCAAATACAAATAGTTTAGGAAACTTTAAATTTGAAAATCACCCTTTCTTTGCCTCATAATACGAGTAAGTATTTCAAGCGTTGTGGTAAGATTTCCTGCACATAAATTCTTAACAGGTGATATTTATTAAGCCTAAAATTTTCAAAATTCGATTGGGCAGGTTCATTTTCGAAACTTGTTTTTCCTCGTCATTGTATAATTTTCTTAGCCTTTTAAGTAAAATTTTTCGATACCCGCGTTAAGATTGCGTACACTGATCGTGTGGAGAAGGGGAGATCTCTCCAGAAAAAAACTTTTTGGTCATAACTTCACTATGCTACATTCTTTGAGGAAAATTTTTGGCATTCACTTCCATGAGAAAAAAAATTATGAGAAGTGTTTGAGGGCATTTGAAAATCAAAAATTCGGGAAGTAGATTTTATTGGTTCGAGAAACACTCATTCGGGAAATAGGATTCGGGAAATTGGAATCGGGAACAAAAAATTTGGGTATTTTTTTATTTGGAAAAATGTCCATTCGGGAATCCGAATTCGGGAAAATGTCCGGAAACCAAAAATTAGCCCCGTTCAAAAATGTTTCTGACAAAATTTTCCATCTGAGAAAACTCAGAATGTGATTTGAAAAAATTGATTTCATTTTTTGAAAGGGTACCATACTACCATAACTATTGTGCTGTGTCGTTTTTCAACTTTATTTGAATTTTTTTGCAGCCCAGCTTAAAGTCATGGCCAAATAGCCTCAATAAAACACGCGTAACAAAAGTTTTAAATTTTTGAGCAACGTTTACCCTTTTACCGCCTTTACCTCTAATTTCCAAAAATGTTTCACATGTGTCGAAACTTTTCTTTAATTTTTGAGCAGGGTATGAAGCTGATTGGACAATTGTTTTAAAAATAGGTATTTTTGAGGCATCGAAGTGGTATCCAATTTAGAAAAATATAACCCCCTTCCTACAAAAAATACCTGTTTTTGAACCATTGTGCATTATTGAGCATTGAATTTCATAACCTTCTCAATTAAGTTGTGATAGTTAATTTTCAAAAAAAGAAAAAAAACATAAATTCGTACCTACCTATGTAACATTCTTTTCAGATTCCATCCCTCTGTGAACTAACATCGGAGATATGTGCACTACACAGCACTAACGAAGTACATACCTATTATTTTTCTGGATGGCTAAAGGTCTCCTTTTAAAAGAGGGAGGGGGTTTGAGGAAACGTATCTTACTAAATCGCTGGTAAATTGGTCGGAGGAAGTGGAAGGGAGGGTGAATATGGGCCCAAAAGGTGTGTATGAGTACAAAATTATACGAAAGCCATTACAATTTTATTTACTTGTAGTTACTCATCTTAAAAACAGAGGTAGAGTGGAGGTTCCATTAAAAAATTGAGGATTGTGGAAAGGAGAGTTCATTTTCAATCATTCTTCATCATTTCAAAATTCAAATTAACTGCATACCTAAGAAACTTCAGGTAAAACTTCATTTCTCTTTTTGTGGAATTGCACTCTTCAGCTACAAAAGTGGTCAATTTCAACCCTCTCCTCAGAGGATGAGTGCAATGCCGGAAGCGGCTAATGTTTGGAAGACAAAAAATGGAAGGTTGTTGTTTTTTCCTCTTTTTTCGCCTTAGTCGGGGAGCCTACTCAAGGATAAATTGCACCCCCACCCTTGTTGATCCTCCGGGACAACTTTTTTCTTAAAGGGGGAGTCCTAAGGAACATTTCTAGCCCTTGTACTCAAATAAAAAAGCGGCCCTACTTACAAGATGGCCGCCATTTTAATTGAAAGGTCAGTTGAAATCGCAGATTTTGCGTTCCAACATAAGACTTGCTCAACATTTTTCAAACTGTACAAAGGTACATCGAAAGATCAAGCAAAAATTAATCACCTGTCAAAATTTCAAGTGCCAAAGTGCGTTTTTCGATTTTTGGTGAATTTTTGAAAATCAAATTTAGGCCAAAAATGTGGGAAAAAATCAAAATTTTACCAAATTGACCAAGAAAGCTGAAATTTTGGATATATTTACCCTATTTTCGACATGCCAAATCGATTGGAAACTGTTTCAAACCGTTTTGAGCAGTTCTGGAGCCTCCAGTAGATTTTTGAAACTTTAAATGTTCACAAAATTTCACCAAAATGGAGTTGGAAAACTGAAATTTATTCTGCAAACTAATTTCAATACGCTACGAAGTCAACTGCAGGAGAATTTCAAGTCGTTTTGGAGCCTCCAGCAATTTTTTGAAAACTACTGGAGCCTCCAGTAGATTTTTGAAACTTTAAAATTCCTAAAAATGTCATCAAACGCAGGTAGAAACAAACTAGAAAGTCAAAATTCATTCTGCAAACTAATTTTAATACGCTACGAACTCATCTGCTGGTGGATTTCAAGTCGTTTTGGAGCTTCCAGTCACTTTTTGAGAGGTCTTATGGTGTTTTTTGGAAAATTGAAATTTCCAAGAAGTAGCTGGAAGCTTCAAAATCATTTAAAACCATTTGAAACCACCATGTAGTCGACTTCATATTGTATTGAAATTAGTTTGCGAAGTAAATTTTAGCTTGTCAACTTCATTTGGTAAAATGTTGCGGGAATTTCAAGTTTCCAAAATCTACTGGAGGCTCCAGTAATTTTCAAAAAGGCGCTGGCGGCTCCAAAATGATTTGAACCTACCTGAAGTCGTCTTCAGAGGGTGTTAAAATTGGAGCGCGCGTAGAGTAAATTTCAGCTTTCCATCTCCATTTGATGAAATTTTGTGAACATTTAAAGTTTTAAAAATCTACTGGAGCCTCCAGAACTGCTCAAAACGGTTTGAAACAGTTTCCAATCGATTTGGCATGTCGAAAATAGGGTAAATATATCCAAAATTTCAGCTTTCTCGGTCAATTTGGTAAAATTTTGATTTTTTCCCACATTTTTGGCCTAAATTTGATTTTCAAAAATTCACCAAAAATCGAAAAATGCACTTTGGCACTTGAAATTTTGACAGGTGATTAATTTTTGCTTGATCTTTCGATGTACCTTTGTACAGTTTGAAAAATGTTGAGCAAGTCTTATGTTGGAACGCAAATTCTGCGATTTCAACTGACCTTTCAATTAAAATGGCGGCCATCTTGTAAGTAGGGCCGCTTTTTTTTTAGTACAAGGGCTAGAAATGTTCCTTAGGACTCTCCCTTTAAGAAAAAAGTTGTCCCGGAGGATCGACGGGGGAGGTGCAATTTATCCTTAAGTGGGCTCCCCGACTACCTTGAAATTTTTCTTGAATCAGAAAAAAAATATTAACAGGTACATAATAACCCTAGCTCCCCCCCCCCCCAATGGAAAACATGCACGAGGAGTAAGATGGTCAGTTTTGTTGAGACGCATGTCAAAAAATCTTCTACAACATTTTTTTCTGTTCCACCAATTCTTGAAACGTACCTACGACAGCTTGTAAAATAAATTGATGCTACATAAATACCTTAAATATTTGGCAACGACGCGAAGGTGCGTTAACACTATTTAAATTATATATAGTGGTGCCTTAATGAATGTTACTCGCAAGGTGCCTCAAAGACACATATTATATCCCTGGTGTCACAACTACCATCTAGTAAATTGGTGCCGCAACGTTGAAAAAGTTGGTATATATATATATATAGATATGCAAACGGTACCTCTACGTCACCTTTTATATACTCACGCGTTCTCTTCGTCACCGAAATCGGTGACGGAGGCGTTTTGCCGGTGACGAAGACGTTTCCCTGTGTATACCAAGTCCAAACGGTTTGTTTTCCCCTGAAACGTAAAAGGGGAAAAGTTTGTCCGGTGACGAAAAGGTCATGTATACACCTACTGTATACAGATTTTAAAAATTTTGTTCCATTAACACTGACATACCCTCGACGTCACCGCATATAAACAGTACCTTTTGGTCACCGCTTTTTAAATGCTTCCAGTTGTGTTATATTTTCGTATTCGTAGCCAGCGCAGTTGCAACCTGTTAGGCAAGGCAGCAGGTGACAATTTGGTATAGTCAATATCTTTTTAAATACACAAGGTCACGGAAGAGATCAGTTTATAATCGGAGGCAAATTGGTACCATTCTCGTAAATTTTTTTTGTATAAGCTTAAACCATGTAAATCAAGTGGGGAAAAGAGTATAATCACTATAACAACTGTGCTGGTTACAAATATGAAGTAAATACACCTCCGGAGGCATTTAAAAGCCTGGTGACCAAAAGGTACTGTTTATGTATGGTGACGTCGAGGATACTTAGGTCCATATATATATATGGACCTAAGTATCCTCGACGTCACCATACATAAACAGTACCTTTTCGTCACCAGGCTTTAAAATGCCTCCGGCGGTGTATTTATAGCATATTCTTAACCAGCACAGTTGTAATAGTGATTATACTCTTTTCCCCACTTGATTTACATGCTTTAAGCTTATACAAAAAAAATTTACGAGAATGGTACCAATTTGCCTCCGACTATAAACTGATCTCTTCCGTGACCTTGTGTATTTAAAAACATATTGACTATACCAAATTGTCACCTGCTGCCTTGCCTAATAGACTGCAACTGCGCTGGCTACGAATACGAAAATATAACACAACTGGAAGCATTTAAAAAGCGGTGACCAAAAGGTACTGTTTATATATGGTGACGTCGAGGGTATGTCTGTGTTGATGGAAAAAAATTTTAAAAATCTGTATACAGTAGGTGTATACATGACCTTTTCGTCACCGGACAAACTTTTGCCCTTTTACGTTTCAGGGGAAAACAAACCGTTTGGACTTGTTATACACAGGGCAACGTCTTCGTCACCGGCAAAACGCCTCCGTCACCGATTTCGGTGACGAAGAGAACGCGTGAGTATATAAAAGGTGACGTAGAGGTACCGTTTGCATATCTATCAATTTATGTATAAATTTGTGTCACGCTGAACTCAAAAGCTCCGAACTTTAAGTCGAAACTGATGATGGCAAAATATTGCTTTGATACTGAACTAGAGAAATTTTTAATTTGGTCAAAATCGGTTCAGCCGTTTACGAGATATGAACGTATAAGTGTGTTTCAACGTTATGGATAAGCAGAAATTTGTGTAAACCCTTATATCTCGCAAACGGCTCACCCCCCACAAACAGATGTGGTGGTTAGGGTGTGTAGGTTGCAGATCGGTGCGCCGGAGGTCGGGTGTTCGAATCCCACGCGAGTCAAGAGGAGAAAATTTTTTGTTGATTTTTTTGTTAATTTTATCCGTCCAAAATTTTTTTGCCATAAAAAAACAAAATTTTTCAAAAATTTCTAGTGTAATTTTTGTTTTAACAAAAAACATTAAGTTTTTGGTAAATAGCCAGTAAATTTTGATAATTTTTAATTTGTTTTTTTTTTTTGTTAATTAATAGTAATTTTTAGTAAATAAAATGATTAGATATTTTTGGTGAATTACTCGTAATTAAAGTTGGTCGAAAATTTTGGTAAATTGCTTGGGTAATTTTGGTAAATTGGTAAAAACCTTTGGCAGTAAATTACTGGGGTGATTAAAATTCGGTAAAAAATTGGTAAATTAGTGAGGAAATGTCTGGTAAATTACTGAGGTGAATGTTAGTAAATTGCTGGGGTAATTTTTGGTAAAATGGAAAAAGTCGGTAAAATTGGTAAATTATTGGGTAATGTCTGGTAAATTACTGAGGTAAATGTTAGTAAATTGCTGAGGTAAATTTTGGTAAATTGGTAAATTTTGGTAAATTGATAAATTTTGGTAAATTGGTAAACTTTGGTAAATTGGTAAATTTCAGTAAATTGGTAAATTTGGGTAAATTGGTAAATTTTGGTAAATTGGTAAATTTTGGTAAATTGGTAAATTTCAGTAAATTGGTAAATTTCAGTAAATTGGTAAATTTCAGTAAATTGGTAAATTTTAGTAAATTGGTAAATTTCGGTAAATTGGTAAATTTTGGTAAATTGGCAAATTGGTAAATTTCAGTAAATTGGTAAATTTCGGTAAATTGGTAAATTTTGGTAAATTGGTAAATTTTGGTAAATTGGTAAATTTTGGTAAATTGGTAAATTTCAGTAAATTGGTAAATTTCGGTAAATAGCTAAATTTTGGTAAATTGGTAAATTTTGGTAAATCCGTAAATTTTGGTAAATTTATTTATTTTCTTGTATAACAGAGCAAAGTCGGTTAATCTTGCCTACTGCGCAAGATGTTTTTTTTTCATATTTTTGTCAGAAAATTAATTTAAAATAGTAAACTGCACTTTAGTCCTGAGGTGGACTGGTCTATGATGTAAGATGGCGATCCCCAGGGGCTCTGAGACACCAAGGGACCCCCAAGGTCATGTTTAAACCAAAAAAATATACTTTTTTCATTTCCTTCAAACATAAATTTTCGCAAGCTTTGCCTTCGCCTCCATCGGGTCAGTTTGTTTGTTTTTTTTTAAATTTTGAAAAAAAAATTTTAATTACCTAAAAATTGTGTTGTCAAAGGATTTTTTTAATTTTCTGCCCTCGTTGGGGCCTCTTGTGTTTTCTTTCCGCATTGATATCAAACTTTTATAAAAATCTATTTGGGTACCTACTGAAATTTTAAGAAGTAGTTATTTTTTTTTCATTTAATGAGCCATATACAGCAACTTATCGGCTAGAGGCTTGTATTTACGAGTGAAAAGCTTAAAATTAGGTTATACAGGAAATAAAGATAAGTATGTACATACAATTTTAAATTTTTTTATCTAATTTTGTTGAGATTAGAAATTTAATAACTTCGTCTGTGCGAGAAGGGTTGTCAGAGAGGAGGACCTGTAGTTGGTTAGAACTTAGGTGTCTGGAGCGTTCATTCTGGTAAGAAGGGCAGTCTATTAGTAAATGAGCAATGTTTAGGGGGATGTTGTTGTATTCTGGGCATAACGGAGGAGGCTGTTTGAGGAATATGAATTGGTGAGTGAGAAGGGAGTGGCCAGTCCTGAGTCGGGTGAGAAGAACCTCAGATTTACGTTGATGTTGCTCAGAAGTTTTCCATAAAGATGTGGTGTTTTTGATGCTTTTGAGTTTATTTGAACTTGGGACCTGAGACCGTGAAGATTGAAATACTTCATGCATTAGTGTTTTGGAATGGAGTTTCAAATCAGATAGAGGGATTGGTATGTTGGCAAGGGGGAGGTGGAGGTGTGCCTGTTTAGCTGTTTTGTCTGCTAGCTCATTTCCTTGAATCTGGGAGTGTGAAGGTATCCAACATAGTATGGGTGTGTTATTTTGGAAGAGTTGAAGGAGTTCAATGATCTCAAGTGATATAGGATGTGAATATTTTGACCTATAGTTTTTTATTGATAATAGAGCAGATAAAGAGTCAGTAAAAATTATGACATTATTTAAAGAAAAATCAAGGGAATATGAAATTTCAGATTTAATTGCATATAGTTCAGCAGTAAGGATAGTGCAAAGGGAGGGGAGAGCAATGGGGATAGATACATCGCCATGAATGATTGCACATCCAGTGAATTTTTGAGTTTTTGAACCATCAGTATATATATGACTGAATTCTTCATACTTGTCAAGAAGGAGAAGAAAATGTCTTTTAAGTATGATGGAGTTGGTGTGATTTTTGTTAAATTCTGTCAAGGATAGGTCAATAATAGGGTTAAAAGATTGCCAAGTGGGATAAGGTTTAGTTAACAAGTGGTGTATTTTAATGATATTTTCTTCAATTTGTTGGAGAAAAGATTGGAATTTTACAGGTAGTGAATGTATAGGAATTATATATTCCAACTATAAGTTGAAGTCAGGGTTTGATTTTATGCTCAAGTATGTTGATGTGGAAATATATTGTCTACGTATGTCAAGTGGGCATTCAGAAGCATCATTAAGAAGGCAAAGAAGTAGTGTTTAATCCAAAAAAACACACTTTTCACCTGAAAAAACTTCTCAAAACTATAGCTTTTGCTTTCACTCCATTCGAGCCTGTTTGCTTCTCATTTTCAAAATTGAAATTTTCAACAACCCATCGTTCAAATTCTAAAATTTTGAGCTAAAAAAGGGAACAAATTTTTCAAAAACATTCTTTTTTTATCTCTCGAAACGGGTACGAATTTTTAACGAGTCAATTTCTATCTCGTTTCTAAACCAAAAAAAAAAATCCATTTTTTGAAACTTTCATGAGTTCAGAAGAGAAAATAAAATTTTTTTATAAACCTTCACGGGTATAGGTACAAAGTATACCTATCAATTGGCGAAATTGTCATTTCATCTTTTATTCCACTTTAAAAACTCGTCATTTTATTCGACTAGATTGATATTTTTTTCTCATGACTAATTTTTAGTTCCACTCCTTCAAAAAAAAACACCCCTAGTTTTGCACCTGTCAAGTTGACTAATTTTTGCCTTGCATTCAAGTATCCGAACCTGAGAAAAAAACAGAACGAGAAAGATTCTTAAAGAGAAGGGGGTAAAATTTGGAGGGTCCTATTCGGTGCATCCGCCAGGGGTGCCCAACTGAACCAGTCCGTGCCTGTTGGCTTTTGAAATTTTGACTGCAAGGTAATTTTTTTTTGTTCACTCTTTCGATTTACCTTTGTTCGGATCAAAATTATTTCTCTTGATGAAATACCTCCCTAGTTGATGTTTTTTGCAGTGATGTTGTATGACAATATTGAGTAATTATTACTCAAACTTGATCAAATAGACGACTAAAACATAGACCTAGTTTTTTTTTATTATTTGCAAAAATTTTCAAAATAATTTTGAGTTTAATCTCAATTGTAATTTATTGAACATTACCAGGAAAAATCACCAAAAACATAATTTCAGGCAAAAATCGAAACGAACTGGGCCCCATTGCTCTAAGGACTGTAGTCTAGATATTTCAATAGTAAATTATAAAATTTAGAGTAAATTCTTGCCTCGACAACTAAGTACATCCAGGTAATTCGATCTCTAGTATTACCTATATCGTTTATAAAAATATATAATCTCTCTAAAATCACGATAATAAAATAAATCCCATCAAACTAGAGTATATAAGATTGAAACCTCCACTTCAGTCATACGCTGGTTCACTTAACCATACACTACATCGAACAGATACTCACACATTAAAAAACACATTTCACTAGCGGGCAAGATGAGTACATAGGCAAAGGCATCTTACATCGGTGCAAAATTCTCGCTCAACGATTAAATATAAAATTCAAACCTAACGACGTAAGTACTTTTTTCGCTAACTAAAATGTTCGGTAACTCGCCGTAGCTGTTGCTACTCTTATTTCTAGTATATTGATACACCTATATATAATTACGTAAAATTTCATCGAGAATTTACCGATTCGACGTCGAAACGAAATGTTTAATCGCGAAAAGCTCATTTCGATCAGTGATGGCTCGCGGCACCATCGTTGCAACGCATTAATGGGTTAGCGAAGTAATCGAGCGTATTTATAAAGTAATCTATTTTCTCACTGGCATCGCCACCGCAGCAGCAGCAGCGTAGTTACGGGCGAAAGGGGGAAAAAATTTTTATATTTCTAAATGCGAGGCAAAAAAAAAACGTGATGAAAATGCTCGTAGATGAGAAAAATGTGAAAAAAAAAGAAGCGACGAGTTGGAGAGAGAGAGAAATGGAATAGATCGGGTAAGAGGTGTGGTAAAATAAAAAAATGAAAGAGAGAACGAAGAGGACGACACGTTAGAAAGAAATAGAGAGGGGGGCGAATGTTTTGGAATATTAAGGTGTCAAATTAATTATTGGGAATGCTAACGTTAGAAATACATATCTAAACATAAAATTAGATTTATGAACAAACTTCGTGTTTCGAATTTAATTAAAAGCTATAATAGCGAAATCATAAATTAAATGATAAAGAAAGGGTCCGTATAGTGGCTAAAACGGTTGGAATTCGCGCGCTCTTAGTTCGAGTAGGTGATTTAAAACATGGTGTAGGATTTTCGCAGAGAGAGTACGCGGCGTGGTGGCGGCGAGGCGCGAGTACATAAGGGATGGCCCTTGTTGGCGCTAGACGGCAAGGGGGGTAAAGCAGTACGAGGATTTACCTGATACTCGGAAGAAGTGTTAAGGGTAGCTTATAACTGCAACGGCATCGCAATAGCACCCAAAATTCGCCCGCCTTTATCTCCTTTGTCAACAATGATTCGTTTTAGATACATCTCTCCTTCCCCCTGACCCTGTAACCCTGTTCTGGCGCTCGCCGCTACCTTACCCTTGCCCCCCCCCCTGGATGGCCTAACTCCCCCCTCTTCGACACTACCTATCGAGACCTGCGAGGACTACGACGACGACGAAGGTGGCCGTGATTCCTGCTACACAACTATATACGAGAGCGTATAAAATCGTCGTCTTTGTAACCTTTAACGAAAATTAAAAGGTTTTTGGAAATCAGTTCTTTACTACTATTTCATTTAGCCGAAAACGTAAAATACACCGTTTTCTAATTAAATAGGCCCCGCAATTCGTGGCGTTGTTGTCGGCTCGCGAAACGAATTAAATGCACCCTTTTGTTAAATAATATCGTTTCTTCGTAGTCGAGTACCCAGTACCCAGTACTATGTGTATGTAGTTGCCGGGCCAAGTTTTTAATACCTTTAATTATACGGCAATAACAGTCGCGGTTTCGTTTATCCAATTTTCGCCTCTACGTACTAATTTTACAAGCGGTATAAATTTTTCATACCGTTTTACAGCGTGTTTTTTCTCCCCCACTCCTCCCCATTCCTCGACGAGTTCCTTTCACTCTTTAGTATTATATAACGAGATGCTCTTTTCTTAATGTATTTTAATCGTCGCCGAGTATTTCTTCAGCATATTTCAACCACCTTCATCGCTTCACCTTGCGGACGAGTATACCTAGTTCTAGAGCGAGTTACTTGAGAATTTAATTAACGAGCTAGCGAATAGAAAAAAAAAGTATGCACTTGGTTGCGGTATTTAACGTATACCGTATCGTATTACCGATGGGTATTTACCTCCTTTGGTGTTGCGAATGGTTATTCTATTACGACGATGCTGCGCTGAAATCAGAGTACCGTAGATTCAACTCGTCGTTGTGTTTGATGATGACGTTGATGGTTTAAAAAAGTGTGAAAATATATCAATTTGAAAACGTTTTATAAAAAAAACTTGCAGCAACGATGAGTTGATTTTTCTGCGCTTGGTACCTACGTTTCTTCATTTGCACCTCGTTCTTTTCTCTCTTTGTATATAAGAAGCGTTTAGAATTTTTTTTAAGGTGCAGGGATATGAAAGCGAGAAGATACGCTCGGATAAACGCTTTAATTCCATTTATAATATACGTAGTTAATACACACTTTGACGCGATGGTAAAAATAATATCTCTATTTTTACTTCATCTTTTTCTTTTCTGTTTTGATTTGTGCGAATTATAAATAATATTTTTCATAGCGAGTAATTCGAGTGTGTGTTCTTTTTTGAATGTGTTTTACGTAGGTATAGGAGTCAGCATCGCGATGGTGGTTTCTAAGCAACTGATTGTTTAATTGGTTTGAAAATGCACCAGATGCCTGATCAGCATCGTTTGAGTTTACCGCCGCATGCTAGTCAATTTTTAAACCCTGCTGCTATGCGAAGACCTAACTTTCTTCAACAGATGGCTATTCAACAGCAACAACTAGTTCATCATTTGCAGATGAGTCAACGTCAGTATATGTTACAACATGGTATACCTGTTCAGCCCGATCTTCCTGGCGCACAAGCCCCCCATGCCAGAGGTGAGTTTACGTCTTTAGATTTTAAGCGATGTTTAAGGTTTAAGTGGCTCTTTATCGTGTTTATTAGTGTTATAATAGTGGGAAGCAGGTTTTCACCTTGAAATATGCAGTTTTTCGAGAAATAAATTTGGCTTAAAAATTGAATTTATCGTATACGAATTGAGTAACGATTACTCAAATTGGCCATGAAAATATTTTATTTCGGAGCAGTTTGAGTCGTTGAGTGTGAAAACAGGATGTATAGGACAATTTTTTGGTTAGAAAAAGAGGTTTTCATTTTTGACTGGAATACGTATGTTAGGTAGGTACGTAACGCTGATCTAAAAATTCTGTAGAGTTCCTGATTTGAGCCAGACATATAGAAACTTGATTTGAAAGGTTGGGTAGGTATCTATCAGATTTTACAATATTTTGCCTGACTTTTTAAAACCTTTGAAAAAATTTTGACTTCATTTTTCTATTTCGGCGTTTCCTCCCCCCCCCCCCAATTTTCTAGTCATTTTAAAATCAAATTTCTGGTGATTTTCATCAAATTTTCCAACAATTTCTTTCATCAATTTTCTAATGATTTGTCGCTAATTTCTCAGTATTTTTTTTTCAAAAACTTTTGCCAAATTTTTCCTCAACTTTTACTGTGATTTTTTTAACCAATTTTTCAATGATTTCCCTCCTAATTTTTCCATAAACTTTCTGACTGATTCCTGAGTGATTTTCTAGCTAATTTTCAAATTAATTATTCAACAGTTTTCCCCTCGTCACGCGTCGATAAATTTTCAATATCAATTTTCCAGTGATTATCGCAGTTTTACAGTTTTTTTTTTAAGTATTGAATTTGGGGTCATTTTTTCAGTTTTGACCGTACTGTTTTTTTACTGATTTTCCAGAGATTTTTTAAAGCATTTTTCGAATGATCTATAACACTGTCCAGTAATTCTTTTCAACGATTGATATTTTTCGTAGGCCTATTTTCTTTCTAATTTTCTTGCAATTTCTTTCGCTAATTTTGTTTATCATTGATTTTCAAGTTGTCTACTTTTTTGAAATAAGGTACCTTACCTACACCTAGGTAGTAATTTTGTAGTCATTTTTCACACTTATTTTTCCAGTGATTTTATAGAAGTAATTTTCTACTCGTTTTCTTCTTGTAATATAGAATTTTTTTACTATTTTTTCAGTGATGATTATTGTTTTCCCAATACTTACTTACTTTTTTCCAAGATTTTGCTGCCATTTTTTTCATTTTTCTTCTAGTCACTTTTCAAACTAATTTTCTAGATATTTTTCAAAACAATTTTTATCTCACCAAATTTACTTGATTTTTGTGTAATTTTTTTCATAATTTTTTTTAGTGATTTCCCTCCAATTTTCTAACAATTTCATTTACAAATTTTCCAGGGATAATTCAATAATTTTTTCATTGATTTTCTGTCAGTTTTTCACCAATTTTTTTCAATTATCAAATATTTTCAATAATTTTTTTTAGTGATTTTCAAGTCTTTCAATATTTTATCGTTAAAGCAAGAAGGACTATGTTCATGTACCTACGGGTATTAAGTCAAATAATGATCTTCTTAGTCATTTTGTCAATAAATATCCCTTTAGCGGGAAGATTTATCAGATACCTAGCTAGCTCGAATAGGCATTAGTCTTCAGTAATCCAACTCATCTAACATACACAGAATACATAGCAAATTAACATATATCATTGTTTTCAACTTACGATAAAATGACTTCATCAATTCACTAGATTATGCTACCTATAATTAATTTAGTGGAGACACCACCATGTAAGTCTCTACTTATCAAACTGCTAACCATCTCACCATCTCTCTATCCTTAGCCTACCCCAATAATAGTGACTGTTGATGGCTGTGTTACTTATACTAGGACCAATAAACACGCGCTCCAATTTGTAGATGCTCGGCACATCCCAAATTGACCAAAAAAGGTAATAGAATGTTAGATTATCTCTTTGGGTAAATCCAACTTAACTAGATTAGAAAACACATTAACGCCAAATCTACAATCTACATTGGGTAAAAACAAAAGCAATGCGACTTGAGATAAATCCCTGTCACATGTCGATAAATAGAATTGTGGAGATAGATTCCGCACATTACGATATGCTGTTACAAGCACATCTCCATGTATAGGTCATCACATGCGTTAGCTACCTACTAGAGGCCTAGCAGTACCTAGCTTCTGAGAGCTTCATAGGTACCTGGCGACTTACCGCCTTGTTACCTACTTTTCGGACACTGAGTGTATTTACGTATTACCACACAGACATTTATCTAATAGTATTTATCTTACGAAATAAGAAACATCTTCAGTTGTTTTATGCATCGTTTATTACTCAAGTACATAATAACAACTTACTCAAGCTTATTATTATTATACTGGCCTGTACAGTATTACGAAAGGAGAGATGGCATTTCATGCCTTAGAAAGTGCAAAGCACATCACCACTGGGAATAGGGAACAGTACACGGATGTGGGAAGTTCCATATATGTTACTCATTAAGCTGAGATTTACAATAAGGATCGACAGTTGTTTTACGTAATAACTCCTGGACCCAAGTGCATCTGGACAACTCTATCAGCCTAACTGGAACACAGATCATATTACAAAATAGATCACTTGATCACAAGCTTCACCAGTTCATATTTCGTATATGACTGGACTTGTGCTACTAGTTTTGTATAACTAGACTTACGCAAATGTATGATATAGGCAGGGCTGTTAATACGAAACGAAACGAAACGAAAGACACGAAACGAAACGGAAAATTTTCCCTCTGGACACGAAACGAGACACGAAACGAAACGAATCAAAAAAATTACACGAAACGAAACGTTATAACGAAACGAATCATTTTTGTTTCTTCAATTTTCAATTTTTCATTGCAAGTTTTTTTGTAAATTTCGACCAAATTCTGTCAAATTCACTCAAATTTCATCCATTTAGAGCCTCTAGAGGGGTTCTCTTCTGAATTTATTAATGAAAATGTCTGCTTTTCTCACTTTTTTGGCTGAAAGGAAACGAAACGAAACGACACGAAACGGCACGAAACGAAATGATACCACTTTTATGGAACGAAACGAAACGTTATAACGAAACAGTTTGGTTCAAAGAGCTCAACCGAAACGAAACGATACGTTTACGTTTCGTGTCAAACAGCCCTGGATATAGGTACAAGCCTAAATCATCTCCGGAACACTGATAACCGATGTTATTCATCGGGAGTCGCCAAATGACTGGTTTCTCTAGCGTATGTTCTCACGATACAAAGTAGTGAGAGAACTAATCCGCTAGGTGTCGTATTACGGAACTATTTTTAATGTTGACTAGAGGCAGAACGAATTTCTCTCGCTTACGCGACCGAAAATACATCACAATCTGTCTCTACAGAATTACACCTAACCTCCATTGTTGATGAGACTCCTGCCACTGCGAATAGCTGGAATCAAGTGATTGTACTTACTCTTGGTCTTTGGGGAGTACTGCGGTAACCTTCAAGTACATCCTCTAACACACCCTATACAGGGTGTTAAATGAAGCGTGGGCAATAATTTCACAATAGATGTAACTGGAGTAGACTAACAAAAAACGTTATTATGATAAGTTGCCTATCTTGTAAAATGAAGGCACCACATGCTCCACAAAACTGGAAATTTACCTATTTTGAAAAATTCATCAAAAATTAGAAAACGTTTGAATCATTTAGGTGATGCCCGCAACCCATAGTACTCGAGTGGGCAAACAAAAAAAGTTATTATGACCAATTCCCTATCTTCAAAATTGAAGGGGCAAACCTGATTCAAAATTTCCAAACTTTGAGTGCCCCAAATTTGAATTTGGAAATTGAGCTTGCCCCTTCAATTTTGAAGATAGGCAATTGGTCATAATAACTTTTTTTGTTCATCTACTCGAGTACTATGGGTTATAGGGACATTATTTGAATGATTCAATTATCTTCTTATTTTTGATGACTTGTTCAAAATTGGCGAGTTTTAGTTCAATACGCAGACGTTAAGAAAATGTTTGAATCATTCAAAGAATGCCCTTAACCCATAGTACTCGAGTGGACGAACAATAAAATTCATTTTTTTTTTTCAAATTTGATAAAGTTGTTGACTATGACAAATAAGCATCACCTTCTGTGCACAGTTCAATGTTCAATTTCATTATTTTCTTCAGAATTGTGTTTCTCGGTAACCTCTTGAATATCTAGCAACGAAAATTTGATAACAAAATTAAGTAGGTAGGCATAAAATGAAATCAATCTCAACTGAAAATCGAGTAGGTCTAGGTACCCAGCTACCCACCTACGCTACGTAGTGCAATAAATACTAATATCTAAAAATATCACGTTATTAATAAATAAAACATTAAAATGAAATAAAAATTCACAAAACGTGAGAAATCATGCAAAAACTCAGCGAAATGCAAAATGACTGTAAAACTCGAACCAATATTCCAATATAAATTCGCTTTATTCTATCTACTGCTTTGTAGTACTCGTAAAATGCATCTTAATAATACGTTCGGTATTGAAAATCAGAAAAAAAAATACTTCATTACGACCGACGACGTCGAAAAAAGTATATAAAATAAAAGAAGTTTTGTTTACTTTTAAGAGCATTTGGTTTTTTAAATGCCCAAGTTCGCGATATATAAGCAAATCGCAAAACAGAAAAAAATCTGAATATATTATTATAAAAATTCTAGAGGTTTCTAGGCTCTCATTCCTCTTCGCCTTTACTTTCGGACGACGAATCTTATTAGTGTAACTTGGCTAGAGAAATACTCGATTCGCGTACAGTGCGCTACGAGTTGGCGAGAAAATTTTCTTGAAAATGCTAATTTTTTAATGAAATTATCGAGTGAATTTGTCAACGGCAAGTTTTACTAATTAACTCTCGCCTATTGTTTTTTAACGCACGTAAAAGTTTATGAGTAAAGTCATAACGTCGAGAAATCACTGTGTAATGATAGTTTCACCATATTCCGGGATGCGCTGCTCTCGCTCAGGTTTTATGTACACAATAAGCAACGATTTAAGTGTCTTCGACAGGGTATTTTTTTTTCGTCATTTACCGCAGCACAGGCTGCAAAATATAATTCAATCATTGTCTGCTGGCGATTAATTAAAATATTTTCTCAGTTTTAATTTTCTCTCGTCGTCTTGGAATTCAGTTCATTTTTCTGCGAGTGGTAAATTTGAATAATTAATATCGTCTGGATTATGGTATGGGTACTTGAGTAGTGGAGGTAGCCGATTGAAGTTGAGTATAAAACCGCAATGGTATAGTAGCGATGAGATTTTTAATAAACATAGTCAATCGAAGACCCGAAGAGGGAGAATCTGGCGCCAGAATATTTGTGTATTGATGCAATATGCATACCTTCTGGCAAATAGAATTATCCGATGGTAGTAAATACGATTAATCTGAGTTGCAAATCTCTAAGAACGTGCTTCGAATAAGATGCTTAAGTACATTACAAACAAGATGCACGTATTGAAATCGCGTATACGAGTACTTGGACTTTGTGGGAGACGATACGATGTGGAATATACATAGGTAGACTACTGGCACGAATCTTGGTGTTTACTTATGGCTCACGCACGATGACTTTCTAATGTACGTTTAAAAAGCTACTATTTTGGCATTGGATTGTGCCTGTTTGAATCAAAAGTGTTGCTAAAATTAAACCGTTTAATGTCTCCAATTGTGGCTAATTTTATGAAATGATCAATATCCATTGGAGGAAGAAAAATCATCGCATTTTACTCCAAATACAGGGATGGAGGAATACCTGGTTTATTTGCGGCTCTCAATTCTTTTTTTTCCCAAAATTTTAAAAACAAGCTAATCTTGGACAAAGAACAGGAAAACCTTTGATTTTACTTTTCAGTTCTGGAACTACTAATTTGTATAAAAATGAAGGAAATCAACTACATATCTGCTCTTACATCAATAAAAAACTACAGGTCAAAGTATTCACATCCTATATTACTTAAAATTATTGAACTCCTCCAGCTCTTCCAAAACAGCACACCCATACTACATATGTTGTCAATCCATCTATCTGACCTAAAACCCCATTCCAAAACACTAATGCATGAAGTGTTTCAATCTTTATGGTCCGTAGTCCCAAGTTCAAATCAATTAAAAAGCATCAAAACACCACATCTTTATTCTTTATGGAAAACTTCTACGTAAGCAACTTCAGCGTAGATCTGAGGTTCTTCTCACCAGACGCAGGACTGGCCACACCCTTCTTACACATCAATTCATTAAACAGCCTCCCCCCATCATACCCAGAATGCAATGTCCCCCTAAACATTGCTCATTTACTAATAGACTGTCCTTCCTACCAAAATGAACGCTCCAGACTCCTTAATTTCAACCAACTTCCGGCCCTCCTTTCTGATGACTCATGTGAGCCTCTAGCCTAAGTCGCTGTATATGGCTCATAAAATAAAATTTTCAAATATTTATTCGCTTGGCTGAGCCTTGAAAATTTGGGAACTGTAATTTTGAAGTCCTTCCATATGAGATCCGTAGTAGCCTTTGATTGCACAACATCTCCAAAGCAGATAGGGGAGAGCCGCCTAAGATGGCATACTTTGCACATTTTGCGATCTGGAGGGCGCTATAATGAATTATCTGAAAAAATGAATACACCATCTGAAACTTTGAACATTTGGCTACAAATTCCCCCCTGGTTTTAAAATTTTACTCATTTTTAGTACCTGTAATTTGCACTTTTTTTTTAAAGTTCCAAATGTGCCATCTTGGACAGAGGTATGGATAAGATGGCATACCTATAAAAATTTTCTCAAAAAAGAAGAAAAAGTCGATTTAAAGCTGTTTTTATAACGAAATTCAAGTACAAAAGCTGAAATGCGTATGAGAATAATTCAAAAATGAAGAAAAACTCTAAGGAAATCGGTTTTATCACAAAAACTGAAATACCTATGAAAATATTTCAAAAATGAAGAAAAACTCATTTGAACATTTTTATGAAAATACAATGTTATTGGTAGGTGCCATCTTGGGCAAAAAATGCTACGCCATCTTGGGCAAACACATTGATAATTTCAGAGTGATATTAGAAGCATACATAAGGTGATGCAATTATTATAACTATTAGCTCATTACTTACCTTTTTTCTTATACTTTTTGTATTCGCAATCACTTTTTTCCAACAAAATATTTTTCAAACCAATATCTCATTCCAAAGTAGCAGCAATGTAAAAATCACAACCCCCAAAATATTGTTTTTCGTTTTTTTCCTACTTTCACCATTAAAAAATTTGTTACATACCGGGATACAATGTTCACAGTGTTGACAACATTCTAAGTGAAAAACTTTTTTTTTTTTCAGTTTGTAGTTTTCGAGTAATTGTCACTATGCCATCTTAGACACTATGCTATCTTAGGCAGCTCTCCTACTTTCTTCTCGCATTCTGCACTCATGGTCCATGTTTCACAGGAATACTTCAGAATGGTCCATAAGTAGCATCTCATAATTCTCTTCCTCAGACCTAGACTCATCATTCAATTTCCCAGCACATTGGCTAGGTTATTGAAAGCACTTCATGCCATTCCAATCCGTGATTCAATTTTTTCATCGATTGGTTTTGGCTTGACCTCCAATCTCACGAATATTATCCTCTCTGATTTTGGAATTGTAGCACTGATTTTATCGCTGATTCTGGTATGTATTAATATACCCACACCTAGTTTGTTGTGTCTTTTCCAGCATAAATTATTTAATGATCTTTATCTGCCTGGTTTCTACCATTTCCAGTCCATCGGGTCTTGCTTATTCTTAATATGTCAATTTGCAATCTCCTGGCTTCTGTAATCACATTAGCGAGTTTTCCAATTTTGTATAAAGTTCTCAGCTTCTCACATTCCAGGTCCCTATCGACAAAAAAGCATGCGATTCAGCCTGCGAATAGCATGTGTAAAAGTAATGTTAAAGAATATAAAATGAAAAAACAGTTGAAAAAATGTTGCCCTAGGCAGGGATCGACCCCGGGACACGCAGTTTCTATTTTTCTGCGTTACGTTACCTAACCCACTTGGCCACTTCGCTGCTTGCAAAGAGTGGAGTTATTTCTCCATAAATGTTTGCACTTTTTGGACTTCGGAGAAAAATTTTAAAATTTAATAAGTTCACAACGCACAAACGTTTATGCAGAAATAACTCCACTCTTCACAAGCAGTGAAGTGGCCGAGTGGGTTAGGTAACTCAGAAAAATAGGAAACTGTATGTCCTGGGTTCAATCTTCACCTAGGGCAATTTTTTTTCAATTTTTCTTTCATTTTACATTCTTTAACATTACTTTTACGCATGCTATTTGCAGGCTGAATCACATGTGTTTTTTTTTGAAAAAGTCCAAATTCACTCATATGCATCTACACGCATGTTTTTATGCATAATTTTGTCAGTAGGGGTTGTGAAGGTTGATGTTGTTCCACCTTGTTTTAACTCGCACCCTATCCAGCTGCCTTGGCGGATGAGGATCAGCCTGATGAAGACTTAGGGCCATTGCTAAATTGATGTCCATATAACTCTGGGGAGATGTAATGGTGTTGGTTTCCCATTGCCTTCCACCATGATTTTCTGTTGGGGTTTACTCCCTTAGCCGAAGAATAGGAGAGGAGTGGAAAGTTGTAGTAGAAGATATCAAGAACAGAAAACTAAAGTATTTAGCACATAAAATACGAGAACGGAGAAACCGGTATTTTCATTCTAGCGGTGCGGGGGAAAATTCAAGGAAAAATGACAAGAGGGAGGAAACGATCAGAGCTGCTAACAACAAACTCACCGGCAAACTCTCCCTGTAAGACCCTGAAGGAAACTATCAGATATGCTAGAAACCAGATAATATAGATGTAATTATACGCTATAAGAACTGTGGTTTAGAGCAACAGCTTCTAGGTTCTAATTGCGACAATTTTGATCATCACTGAGTAATTTATTCTAAACCACCACAAGAAATTCATTTGAGATCATGAAAAAATCCATTCAATATCATTTTAAAAAAATCATTAGAATTCATCACTGAAAAATTGAAAAAAAAATGAAATTCTAAATCACCAAGAAAATATTTTATTCCAAAAATCATCAAAAAAATTTATTGAAAAAACTACTTTGAAAAATTCAAATTAAATATCATTTGCCAATATGGTTATTCAACATCAAACAGAAACATCTTTCAATAGAAAACAATAAATTTCAAAAAACTAAAAATAAACACTCACATTTCCAAAACAACTTATCCATGGCACTACAACACCATAAAATGGCCCATGAGAGCTGGAACAGTTTGAGGTAAACCATTGCACCCCCACCACCAATTTTTTCCAGTGAATACCTTATTGAACACAACGGGTAAAAACATGCCTCTTGAAATCTGAAGATCTTATTTTAAGTTTCTTGCCCTTTTGTTTGTTCAATTTTGTAAAAGAGACAAAGGGTATAAAGGTTGGTTTTTCAAAATTGAAAAACGTGACAGTAATGTTTACATTTTTCATAAGAGAAGCATTCAAGTAAACACAATGAGTCATAAAAAGCTTTTATAGGTACCTACAATTTGAAAATTTCTCATCTAGAGTGTTATCTTTCCCGTTGCTCAATTTCAAAAATTCAAAATTTATTTTCTAAAAAAGAAAAATCGATCCTTGCTTCCTTGCCTCTAAGAAAACATTTGAGGCAAAGAATTTTTTTTTAAGAACTTCTGAGATCGACAATTTCTGCAGTAAATTACTCGAAACTTCTTTATAAAAGTTGCTGTTTTTATTTCTGGCAACTTGAAGCTCTTATCTTTAAATTTACTCTTCTTGTGGAAAATTGAAATCACAATAATTCGTACTATTTTTGCTATTGTCAAAAATTTCGAAAAATCAATTTCAACAGCTCAAAATTTGGTTCTCAACATCTGGGTGATATGTTCTTTCAATGAGCCAAATTTAAGCTCAATCCGAGTTGACGGATTGTAAATGATTCCTTGGTAAAGCTTCCTTAAACTGAAGAACACACATGATTGAAAATGATCAATATAGGTACTCGTAACTTTCTAAAATAAAAATCAAATTTTCACCCTTCATTCCCAAAACTAAAAAAGATTTCCTCGCGAAATAAAATCCAACTAATAGACAAAACTCGAGAAAAACCCAACGTGAAAAGAAACCGATAAAAAATCTTATACGTTGGAATAAAACTAAAACGACGGAGCATTAATAGCGCCCAATGTTACCGATAATTACATAGCTGGATGGGCTGAGTGAGCCTTATTATGTTAGTGGCGCGTTTACATTGTACGATATCGCTATTATAAAAGGCCCTTTTTAACTTAAGCTTTTAACCATTGTCGAGTGGCTGCGCTCTGCTTCTTGTGTTTTAACCCTTACAGTGAAACACCTGCCTTGCTCGCCCCTCGCCACAACTCGATTTCGCTAATATGATAGTATAGGTGCACTTTTTCCTGGTGTAATTGAAAAAAAAAACTTGCTCGTTTCGAATGAAATTTTCCTGCTTTTTTTTCTGCTCTCTCCTTCTCGTTCATCCTCGTTGTTGTTGTTCAACCCTATGATGTATGTTTTTTAACGGATTGTTTCGGATTTTTTTTTCTGTTTTTCGAGTGGTTTTTTTCGCTGCTGTGGTTGAGGATGCGATGTTTGTAGAAAGAGGACCCGGTATATACTGAATTTTTCTCTTTAAAAAAATATACGCGTGTATCGTTATAAATGTAGGCGTATTTTATCGGGTGGTTGTGTATTTTTTGTCTCACAGAAATGGTCATGTTTGTGTTTCAGGTGATTTCAATGGATTATGGAATACGATTAGTGGAGAGAACCAAGATTTGAATCAAAACACCAACAATGAAAATGCTCTAGGTATTAACGGTAAGATATACCTATTTACCTGTAATCGTGTGGGATGAAATTGGTTGGTTTTTGAGTTATTAGATCATTTCTGGAAGTGGGAGAGAGAGAAATGAAAGGTTTAGATGTTTTGTAAAATTTTGGTAGTAGATCGATAAATGATATGATTTTTGAGGTTTTTTAATTATGTACACTACTTACAATTTTTTGAGACGTTTTAGTTTTTTTTTTTTTTTTCAAAACCTGAGAACAGTTTTGAGCCATTCCAAAATTTTTTGAAGAGATTTTTGGATTTTAAGTGTTCAAAAAATTCATGTAAAATAATTCAAATGAAATTTTGTGTTTTTAAACAATTGCTCATGACAAGTCCTTTTGAGTTAGGTAGTCTGAAGAGAAAAGGAGACCACGCCATTTCCTTGAAATAAAAACAAAAGAAGCACAAAATATTTTTATGCAAAAAATTAAGATGATATTTTCCACTTATTTCCCATCTTAACTTTCCGTCGCCATCATAAAGAAATTAAAACTTTTCCATTTCAAGTACCAAATCAAACCCACTAATCGTGGAAACTTGTCAATTATGAAATTCATATTATAATTAAATCGAAACTTTAAATAAAAAGTATCAAATTGTCAATGGGTACTTATCACGTCAAATTTAAATCCTTGATTTTTATTTAAAATTAATTATCAAAAATACACACCTGCTTACTTAATCCTTAAGTCTCGAGTTAAGTACACGAGTTTTTAAATTTAAAAGAGAAACCCAACTACCTATATAAAAGAAAGTGCGAGTAAAAACAATTTTCAACATACCTATAAGTTTCATTTTTCAAAAAAAAAAAAGACCCCGTCTAGCGAATAAAATACCTTAGCGGGTATAAAGATGGATTTAAAACAGCTTAAAAGTTCCAAAAGTTTTGCCAAAAAAAAAAGATGTCCAAGTACGAAGAAAGGTAAATCATACCTTGATTGACCTTTAATCACTTAAAAATTATAAAAATCATCATTTTAAACTTCTTCTAACGTAAACGAATGGAGATAACTACCTATCTCAATATTGCTCAAAAAACACATCGTGAGAGTTGATAATTGGGGAAGAGGGGGGGGGGGTGAAAAGACTATAAAAATAATCACCATTTCTTAAAGAACAGACACTCTTTAGAACCGCTGAACTTTTCAAAATAACCAAATTAACAAGTTAAATAATACGATAAAAATACGCTAGTAATGAATTTCATTCTAAACGCTCAGACCGAAGCGGAAGTAAAAGATTTTATAAGAGAATACGATGAAAAAAAAGAAAGGGGTGGAAGGAGAGAGAGAGAGAGAGGGAGTACTGGAGATAATTTTCATCATCGTCGTAGAAACAGTCCATCTGGTAAGATTTTTATTGTTCATAAAACTGTACATGATGAGGAGTCGCGTAAGATATCGAAATTTAATAAAAAAGTGCTGAATAACAAGAATATTTTCAAGTTTTTTTTTTTTACTTTTTTACTTCATGAAGCAGAGAGCTCGCACGATTTGTGAAATGGCGAAAAAAAATGAACTTATTTCTCTGTTTTATTTATCATTGTTAGAAAAGAAAGTAAACAATATACTTTTTTATGAAGTTTAAAAAGAAAACTCTTAAAAATATTTTTAATGAATGTCTTTAGTTTTGTAAACAGAGTTAACTTTGTTGCTAGTTTGTGTTTCATTACTTTCTTTTTGTATTCGTAAATTTTTTTGCCAAAGTTTAATTTTACTTTAATTTTTTTGTATAAGCTTGAAAATTCCACTATTTTATGGAATGTGAAAAATGCTCGGTAGTTGCGTTTTGTTGTTTTTATTTTATTTTTTACGTATTTTTAAACCAACAAACGCGAAGTTTCCTTCACCTAGTAGCTTTTTCTTCTCTGGTCGCGGAATTTTTACCTGATTAATTCTTTTCGCCGCGCGTTCGTGTTTTCTTTTTCTTTAATTTTCAACACAATAAGATAATTGTAGTGTGAAAACGACGACAAACAGCGACGATAATGGTTTACACTTTTGGCTCTCTCGCTCGGTGTTCGTGATACAGGCGACCGGGGTTAATTTGGCGACGTGTATAGAAATCAAGCAGCAACCACCCTAATTCGCTATGCTTCCTAAAACGTACAAACGATCGTGAAACTTACAACGAGATTGATTGTTGTTAAACCGCAATGACGGAAACGTCGTTATAAATATCAGTTTGTCGAAGATTAAATGGATTACCGCATTTACACTATATATGGTCTTCGGTCAGTTTTATTAACTCGAACCGTGTATACGAAAATTTCATCGCTATGTTGCAGTTGAGCTGCGTTGCTCTGGTTTGTTTATTTTGTACCATTTTGCAAAATCATTTCGACGTTAATTTGTATCCTGCATCCAAGTTTATACAGATGGTGGATATTTTTTGTTTCCAACGTGTAAGATCGTGTAGGTTTGCTTGTTGGTGAATTTCAATAATGATGACGAAGGGGTTGATGAATACGAGTATTATATCGTCAATATTGTGCCATCGAATTTGTAACGTTGGTGGAAGTTTTTGAACTTTGAGCTAGAGAAAATGTATTTTCGACTCTTGACTCAAAAAAAAAAAAAAAATTGAAATGGGGAGAAATTTTCGTGATTCTTAATAGTGAAACGTCATCTCTCCTCCCTCTAATAATTCATCATTAATAGGTACTTAATACTTATGAATTTGAAAGATTACCAAATTTTTGCAGATTTTTTTCAACTGAATATTTTTTTATTTCACAAGTTTTTAAATTGCTTTTATGTTTTATTCATACATATTGATTAGGTTTTTCAAATTATTTAGCAAGCTGTTGAGGTTACTCTATTTCTTCGTATCATTTACTTTTTCTCATAATAGCCTACCTAATGCTTTCTTTTTTCACAGAATTGAATTTAATTCATAAAAAATTATTGCTATATAAATTTATATTTATTTTTCCAAATCGTTTAATCCTGGCTTCAAGTCTAGGTAGATACACTCAATTTCCAAAGTTCAACTTTCAATTTGAAGAAAGGTCAACTATGCACTTTTTGGAGAGGACACAACCGATTAATGATAAGTGTTAGGTGATTTGGCCTTGAATGGGGACTTTGAAATCAATAACAAAGGAAATCCAAACCTCATAATCCAAAACCACCTTTACCTCGCCCTAATCCTTCCAAATGAGGCATACGAGTAATTGCAATTTTTGTATGAAAATCGTCAGTAGCCTTGGTAGTCTTAAACTGAATATTATTGTGTTTAAAAATTCTATTGATATTCTGAAAAAAATGATAATTTTTTTTTCAAATTTTCAGCATAGACAAATTAATAATTGTTTAAAATTAAAACATTACAAAACTGTTGGACACCTGCTTTAAATTTATTCTAAAATTATTACCTCTTGGGTGAATGCCTGGCCGTCCGAGGTCATCAGTCTGACTTCGTAAGGTCATCAACCCTTGTCTGTCTAGCATCTCAAGGTTATCTATCTGTCTGGCCTCTTGAACTTATTGACCCGTCTGACTCACCCCTTATGGTCACTGACCGGTCTGAATGGCCTCCAAAGGTCATTGGCCCTTCTATCAGACTTCTTAAGGTGAATGATCCGTTTGCTTGGCTTCTCAAGGTCGTCTGCATTACTGTCTGGCCTCTTGAGGTCCTCTCTGTCTGACTCCCCATGGTCGTCATCTGCCTATCTGTCTGCCTGTATGGCTTTTTAAGGTCATTGACTTGTCTGTCCGTCCTCTCAGGGTCGTCTGGACTCCTGTCTGGCCTCTAGAGGTCATTAACCGGTCTGTCTGGCTTCTCATGGTCGTCTATCTACCTATCTGACTGTCCAAGATTGTCTGCCTGCGTGACTTTTCGAGGTCATTGACCTGTCTGTCTGGCCTCTCAAGGTCGTCTGGGCTCATGTCCGGCCTCTTAAAGTTATTGACCCATCTATCTGGCTTCTCATGGTCGTCTATTTGCCTGTCTACTTCTTAGGGCCGTTGACCTGTTCATCTAGCATTTCAAGGTCGTCTGCTTACCTGCCTGCCTGGCAGGCTTCTCAAGGTCATTGACCGTCTGTCTGGTCTCTCAATGTCTTTTGCATTCCTGGCTGCCTATTAAGGTCATTGACCCTTTTGCCTGGCATCTTAGGGTCTGTCTCGCTGTCCAAGGTCGTCTGCCTGTCTGACTTCTTAAAGTCAACGATCGGTCTGTCTGACCTCTCAAAATGGTCTGTCTGTCTATCCGGCTGTGCAGTCTCTTGAGGTCATTGACTCGTCAGTATGGCTTCCTACGGTGGTCTCCATGGCTGTCTAAATGGCTGTCTGGTTGTCCATTGTCGTTTGTTACATTGTGTGGCTTCTTAGGGTCATTGAAATATCTGTTGGGCCTTGTAAGGTCATTGGCATCCCTATCTGGCCTCTAAAAGCCATTGATCTGTGCTTCTGTACTCTATTAGAATCACTGATCCACATATCTGGCCTCTCAGGGTCATCTGCCTATACCTGTATGGCCTATCAAAGTCATCCGTATTATTTTTCTTTCTCTTGAGGTCATTGACCTTGATTTTTTTCAACTTTTTTTAAAACTTATTACCTAGAAAACGGTTGAACCGATTTCGATGAAACTTGAAATCTCACAAAGCCTCCACCATTCCTAACAAACCGTTCATTAACAAGTGGATCTGTTTTCAAACAAATTGTTTACGTATAAATTGATTCAACTCTCAGTGAATTGTTCCTGAGAGTATTAATTCATTTAGGCATTATTAAGGAAATCATTCATGAACGAATCAATTAATTTTTTGAAAGAATCATTCGCAAACGAGTTGATTCGTACAAGTGACTCTTTCGCGAACGAATCGATTCATTTGCCTAATTTTTGATGAATCATTCGCGAACGAATTGAATAATTGTTGGTGAATCATTCGTGAACGGATTGATCAATTCTTCCATTTAGGAATCAATTCGTTCGCGAATGATTCACCAAAAATTATTCAATTCGTTTGCGAATGATTCACTAAAAATTATTCAATTCGTTCGTGAATGATTCACCCAAAATTAGGCAAATGAATCGATTCGTTCACAAAAGAGTCACTCATACGAATCAACGCGTTTGTGAATGATTCACCAAAAATCAAGTAATTGAATCGATTCGTTCGCGAACGAGTTACTTGTACAATTCAATTCGTTTGCGAATTATTCACCAAAAGTTATTCAATCCGGCTGCGAATGATTTACCAAAAATTATTCAATTCGTTCGTGAATGATTCACCAAAAATTAAGCAAATGAATCGATTCGTTCGCGAACGAGTCACTTATACGATTCAATTCGTTCGCAAATAGTTCACCAAAAATTATTCAATTCGTTCGCGAGTGATTCACCAGAAAATAATTCAATTTGTTCAATCGCCAATCGGTTCTGAATGATTCGATTCGATCCGCTTCGCTTGAAAACAGATCAAATTCTTATACAATAGTTTCACAAAAACTGAATCAGTCGTAAATTAATTGATCCGTTTACAAATGACTCACCAATAAATCAATCAATTTATTCAATCACCAACCATTCGTAAATGATTTGATTCGATTTTAAACAGATCAAATTGCTGTACAAATGTTCTAAAAAAATTGACTCAATTTGTTCGTAAAAGATTTGTATTTGAAGAAAAGTCGATCTTCTCACGCATAATGCGTGAGTATTTTTTAAAAAGAATGTTCCTATTCGAGAGCAATAACGTAAAAATGGTGAGAACGGAAATGGGAAATGGAAGGGGTGTGCTTAATCCTCGTTTTTAGGCGTTTTTCTTAGAAAAAGGTGTTTCAAATGGATCTGAAGAGACCTATTTTATAGGTATGTTTGGATCCAACTCAATCTGATCTAAACCAAGATATAATTATCATTCAGGTAGATATTTTTTTTTATTTTATTGTGAGCGTTTATATTACAAGATTTAAGTATTACACCCAAGTACTTGAATTCCGCTATTTTTTGGATCAAATTTGATGTGATTAAATCTAATTAGATAAAGGTTCTTATCAAATAAAAAATGATCAAAACCTCGAATAATGTTTTCAGTTATTTTCAAAACACTGAAAATTTCCATATTTTTCCAGTTTTCTTTAAAAATCGCGTAGAAAGAATGAAAATTAATAAAAAATACAAGCCGACTACGAAACAGCAAAGGAAACCTGGAACGTATGGTAACTAGTTAAACCGCAAAATATCGCAAACAAAGCGAAACATTTTACATGGAAGGTGCTGAGGAAACCCCGTCTACAGGGGTTATTTTTCGGGTGTATCTGTTGTTGTTGTTGTTGTTAGTACCCACGTCTACGTAGTGTAGGTACACTTTCGATATCACCATCCGCCGTATTTACATATTTTTTGGAAATTTAATTAAATGCCAAGTTTGCGCACTCGTTTATCGTTACAAACAGTTTGTTTTTCATTCACGTTGTAAAAGTTTGTGAGCAAGGCGAAAGCTCATAAAGGTAGACCAGCGCGAGTGCCTTGTAGTGTTATGTTATTTGTTATTTTTTGGCGTAAAATTTCCCACTTCTTGCGGTGAAAAGGAAAAAAAATAAAAAAAGAACTTTCTTCTACTCATTTTTTATACTTCTTTTTCTTTATTTTTTTTGTTTCGGTGTAAATCCTTTCGAATTTACGATCTTCAATTATTAGAATAAACTTTTTTTTTCAAAAAAGTTAACCTTCGCGTCTTAATAACGCAGGAGGCGTAAAGGAGAAAAAAAATGCAAAAGAAAACCTCTTCGAAGAAATAAAATAAATTATAGGACGCGCGTTATGTATAAAATATTATTCGTTAACGATAAAAACTTTTTAATACTGAGTCCGCGCCCCATCCAACAGCTTTTAAATAAACGTGAAAAGCTTTCGTACGTTTATACATTGTTTACGTACTCGTACTTCTTCCAGTGCAATGTTGAACATGTTACCGGGTTTTTGCCCATATTAGGTACTACTTTTTGCATTCGATGATCGTAAACATTTTTTTAATTCAACGTGTCGTTTATGGGGAAAGTTTACTTTTTTGTTTTCAGTTTCTTAAGTCTGGGTGATGTATTGTTCTGGGACGATGTCTTTTTTCTACTTGCAGACCTGCAGGGAATGGTTGTTGGTAGTTTACATAGTATAAAGGGTCCTATTCGTAACATTTGATCTGGTTGTGCAGTTTTTAAATAATTTGAGTGTACGAGTACTCGGGTTTTATGTGCGTATATTTAAATTACCGTAATAAGTCCTAGATATGAAATAAAATAAAACAATTTTCCAGAAAAATTCAAACTAAAAAAATATACTTAGTAGATATAGTAGATCGTCCTAAAAAAAAGTCTGCGGATTTTGAAGAAATTTAGCAGATGTGTACCTTTATTTTGACTTGAAATTTAGTCATACAAAATTTTATCCCCTCAAGCTGCTCCTGGAAGAGAGATGTAAAGCCCCAAAGAGAGAGCATTTTCGAAGAAATCGTGGTTTTTCACTCCTGTCGGTATCCAACCTGTTTTGGGAAAACTGGACCGGCCCAAATGAAAGTTTTTAAGATTCTTCGTCGATCTCTGATAGGCAATAAAGCCCGAAAAAATGAAACAACTGCGTTCTAAAATATTTCTACAGCTTCAGGACTGATATTTTTCAATATTTTGGCATAATTAATGCGAAATATTTGCGATGAAAAAATTTTCACAAGACGAATTTATCCAAAAACAAGCAATTTATAAATTTTCAACCGCTCAATAGAACGTTAAAAATGGTCACGGATTTTGACGGCAATATCAGAGATCGACATAGAATCTCAAATGCTTTCATTTTGGACTGTGCTATTGTGCCCAAAACGGAAACATAATGACAAGGAGCAAAAACGTCCCGAATTTTTCGAAAATGCCCTTCAATTTTAAGATAATTCTAGTAGGTTACCGAAGGGGGGATGTTGGAGGGGTCAAATAAAAAAATGAGTTGATATTTGTATTCATCGTTTCCGAACCTCAACAAACCATATGTCACACGATTTTTTAAATTTTCAGAAAATGTAGGTTGTCATTGATGGGGGGGGGTGTTGGAGGGGTCAGATCAAAAAAATGAGTTGATATTTGTATTCAAGTGCTCTCAAAACACTAACAAACAATATGTCACTCGGTTTTTTCAATTTTCAGAAAATGTAGGTTGGTCACTGGGAGCTTTGAAGGGGTCAAATCAGAAAAATAAGTTGATTTTTGTATTCAGCACTCTCAAAACACTAACAAACCATATGTCACACGATTTTTCAATTTTCAGGAAATTTGAGGGGTTCCCGCGGGAAGGAAGGTTGTTGGAGGGGTAGAATCGAAAAAAGAAGTTGATATTCTTATTCAGCGCTCTCAAAACACTAACAAATCATATGTCACACGGGTTTTTCAATTTTCAGAAAATGTAGGTTGGTCACTGGGAGCTTTGAAGGGGTCAAATCAGAAAAATAAGTTGATTTTTGTATTCAGCACTCTCAAAACACTAACAAACCATATGTCACACGATTTTTCAATTTTCAGGAAATTTGAGGGGTTCCCGCGGGGAGGAAGTTTGTTGGAGGGGTAGAATCGAAAAAATAAGTTGATATTCTTATTCAGCGTTTCCAAGACCTTAACAAACCATTATGTCACACGATTTTTTCAATTTTCAGAAAACGTAGGCAGTCATTGGGGGGTGTTGGAGGGGTCAATTCAAAAAAATGAGTTGATATTGTATTCAGCGCTCTCAAAACACTAACAAACCATATGTCACACGATTTTTTCAATTTTCGGCAAATTTGAGGGGTTCCGCGGGAGGGAGGGTTGTTGGAGGTGTAAGATCGAAAAAATAAGTTGATATTTGTATTCAGCACTTCCGAAACGTGTGAATCAATGTGCCACACTATGCTTGTATTTTACATTTTTTTACATTTTGATCAAAATTTAGTGGCTTTGTACACCCCCCCCCCCCCCAAATGATTCTGCAAACCGGGATCACAACAGGTTCATAAGTACGTTTTTAAGTTGTAAATATCATGAAAATATATGATTCGTGAATTTTTTTTCCAATATGTAAATTATTACTCCAAAATCAAATGAAGCTTTCAAAGAAGCCCAACTTTGAACTTTTGAAATTTTTGGAGAAAATTTTTGCGTCTACTTTCAATTACACACCTTCAAAACTACACAAAAAGATTTTCTTAAAGTCGCAGCAATCCCGAGAGATCAAACTCCATAGCTGATGGGAATCATACGTAACATGACGATAGCAGCTAAGAAAAAAACACCCCCCCTCCCCTCTTGACGGACCAATGATAGCGTGTTTCCTTCTCTCCTAAAGTGAGAGGCATATTTTTTTTTTTTTTAATGAGCAAAATCGAAGGACCTAAACCGATAGCCAGATTTGACCTGTAATATCCCATATTATGGGTTGCCTTCAAGTACACGCAAACTGTAGCATTTCAAAGATGTTAATAAAATTGCCTAACTAGTTTGCCGTAAATACGCAAGTTTCTTTCGAATATTTTATCCTCAGCAATTGGAACTTGAAACTTAATGATATTAATCTGGTCTTGCGTTCCGATTACGTTCCAATTTTTTTCGTGATTTACTTTTGATGATCTAGTAAAATATCTATTATCACCCCCTCCCTCCCTCCCTCCCTCCCTCCCTCACATAGATACTTAAGATTTCGCGGAATCCGATTTTTTACAAAGCTGCTGAACTTCAGAAGAACGAATTTCGAATTTTCGATGTTGCTTGAACTTGTAATAAATCTGTTTACGAGGTTTCAAACAAAATTAAGTTGAAAAGTTGAAAACTGAACTTTCATTGAGAACGTTCAAATTATGATTACAAATTAAAAAATTGAAATCTATCATTTGTAAAATCAAAAAAATTACGTCGAATATTTGTTTACTCTCTTTCTAGTAAAATTATTTTCAAAGTAGCATTTTACCCACCCCCTCCCCCTCCTGGAGAGCTCAAAAACTCCCTAGATTTGATCAAATTTCAAAAAAATTGAAAATTGAAGTAGCATATCGATTGTTACTAATTCAAAAGTGCTGAATTCAAATATTGGATTTTTTCGATCTGATCTCACTGATGGCAGGCTCCTTCTCAGATTTCGTGAATTTTTGAATAAATTATTCAATACAAGAATATTGCGGTAACACTTTTTTTCACATTTTTGCGCAGGTTTGTTAGCTTCGATGTGCCTGAATAGAAGAGATTTAGTGAATGGTAACGGTACCGCATCAACTGAAGATGAAAATCACGAAGGCAATATTTTATACGGTAGTCATGGAGTTTGCCGGTGGCCTAGCTGTGAAACCGTTTGCGAAGATTATCAGTCATTTTTAAAGTACGTGTAGATCTCCTCTATTGGGCTATCAACACCTACATTTATTCTGATCAGTGTAAAATATACACTTGCAATATTTTTTTTTGCAGGCATCTGAACACTGACCATTGTTTAGACGACCGGTCTACAGCTCAAGCTCGAGTACAAGCTCAAGTGGTTAATCAATTAGAATTACAATTGCAATCAGAACGAGATCGACTGAACGCGATGATGCAGCATTTACACATGTTCAAGCAAGAAGTAATCAACGAATCTGATAACGAAGGAAGTAGTGTAAGTGATCATCGTAGAATCTACAGATTTCCTATTTTATCATTTGATTGGTACAAAATATTTCAAACCGGAGGATTTCTTTACAGGATACTTTATACCCAGCTAGAACCAATGGTTCGCCGTCAATTTATCAACAGCAATCGAGCAGCGTTTCTAGTACCATTTCGCATTCATTACCCGTTACCATGTCTTCTCTGGTTCCTTTGAATGGCACCAGTAGTACGCCACATTCGTCTGTTAAATCGCACAGTTATTATAAGAGTAGAAGAATGAGTGATACTTCCGGAGGTACTTAATTTTGTTCAGGAAAATAATCAATCCGGCTGTGATGAGATTTGATGATTTATTGCGTTGTATTTTTGGTTTCGCAGGATTACCCTATATGTTGGAAAGAGCTGGTCTCGATGTGCAACAAGGTGAGCTAATTTTAGGACAAAAATTCCACATTTTTATAACAAAGCTCATTAAAACTTTTTGAAAATATTCATCTACTATAAAAGATATACCAATTAATTCGTACCATTCTCATCGATTACTTTTTGTCTGATTAATTTTACAGAAATCAATAGAAACCGCGAATTTTATAGAAGCGCAGATGTACGACCACCTTTTACATACGCTTCGTTAATTAGACAGGTAATTCGCATATTTTATCGATTAAT
Organism: Planococcus citri; assembly: GCF_950023065.1. Classification (NCBI taxonomy): domain Eukaryota; kingdom Metazoa; phylum Arthropoda; class Insecta; order Hemiptera; family Pseudococcidae; genus Planococcus; species Planococcus citri. Next base: position 28,837,483 of record NC_088679.1, on the reverse strand, counting down.
CCGCTTCTGTATTACTATCTACCTCTAGCTCATTTTCCCAACCTGAACGTACGTATACTAGATATATACGAAGGTACCTACCTAACGTATAGAATGAGAGCGATTAAAATACATGTACACAAAAGCATTGCAACAAATACGACAGTAAACAAAACCACCATTAATATGGAAAACCACGACACGCTGGAAAAGCTCACAATGAAAGGTCGTATCGAAAATATCTCATTGTTCTCGCGATACGTAAGGTAAGAAAAAAATATACCGGCGTATTTGTCAGTCTTCATTGAGAAATTGAAGGCGCTGCGAATAAGGAATCACGACCACGTATAAAGCACCGAGCTATTAAGATTAATGAACTAGCGAGTATTTTGAAAAATGTAAACCGAACGAGAGAAACGAAGGGCAATGTGAAATATAAAGCAACAAGTGTCTGCGCAGCATTTTATAGTATACGCGTATATGCGGCGACAAGAATGGTATTACGGTCGAAATAAAATAAAAATTTCCTCGCAAACTTGAAATTTATATTTTCGTATTCTTATACATTTCCTAAAGAAACGAGTTAGGTACTTTTAGAAATGCGATTTTAACATTGTATGTTTTTTTTTTCAGTCTATTATCGAATCACCGGATAAGCAATTGACGTTGAATGAAATATACAACTGGTTTCAAAATACGTTTTGTTATTTTCGTCGTAATGCTGCCACTTGGAAGGTATCTAATTTTTTACCTAGTTTATCATCGAGTTTACAATGTGGATATCAGCGAAGTGTTTCGATTGGGGAAAAATTTTGTTCGTGAGCGAGGGAGAAAAGGGGACTATTTTTTCAAGTTTTAGTTTTGTTGAAATTGCGAATAGTAGGATCAGAAATAGGTACCTAACTACATATAAACTTATCTCGTGTGCAAATTGTATAGGATTTTAAACGAGTGGGTGTGAAGTGGTGATGTTTTATTTAGTGTTTTACCTTCGTGTGGGTGTACAGAGTTATGTACGTAACCCAATTGTTATTTATATCCGTAGAAACAAAGCGGAAAAAAGTGTAGTAGACAGAATTTAATAAAATTTTGTGTCGAACCACTTCATATGTATAAATGAAAAAAATTCAGCTTATCGAATATACTAGTAGGGTGAAATTAAAAGTTCGCTTCGTGTAGGTATATTATCGTAGAGAGAAATGTATGTATACAGAAATACTTCGCTGATGTCTACTGAAATTTTATATTGAGAATTTTTTCACGTCGATAATCATTTATGAATTTGATTTTTATAAAATAACTTTGAATCGAATCGATTTTCGAAAAGATTGAAAATTTTGCATTAAGCCAACATTATTAAATTTTGATTACCTTTCTTTTGAAAATTTCATTTTTTTTTTGGTCGGCTTTTCTTGAGAACATAGGTACCTAAATAGAGGAACTTCATCACAGATTTATATTCAGATTTGAGTCATTTTTATCGATTTTTTTTCAGTTTAGAAACTCATAAAATCGCTCATGGAAAAATTTTCAGATTCAAAATCACAAAATTCAGGATGGATGAAGAAAAAAAAACTTGAAAATTTAATCAGACTGCTAAAACATTACTACTTAGCCCAGTCAAAATGCAATTTGACCCAAACATAATGGGGATCAAAAGTTTTTTTAGTGAATATTGTCTAGGATGGTATGCTGAAAAACATACTATAAGTCCCCGCCCCTACCGCACGAGCTGACCCCCCCCCCCGTGGATCAAAGCCCCCCAAAATCAGTTTTTCGTCAAAAACTCCTGAAATATTGAATTTTGAGTAAAACGAGCTCAGTGATCATTTCATCTCCTCTCCAATACCTATCAAATGAGCTATCGACCAACTCTCTAGCCTCAAGGGGGGTGGCGCTACGACCTCTCAAAGTGACGTGATTTTAATAATTTTACATTTTATGACTTGGGACTTGTAACCTGTTCTAATTGATAAAATGAAGTCAAACTTGAGGAATAGGATTCTTTTGGGAGCTAAAGTTGACCTCTGGAGTGGGGAGGGTCAAAGTTGAAAATTACAGAAAGGTAATTTTTTGGAGGGGCATAACATGACCCCAAATGGATGAAAAGAGTCCAAAATCATACCATCGGACAGTTCCTCCAATGTGATCAACATATCTAAATTTCAGCATCTTAGGCCATCCCCCCACCCCATTTAATGCGGAATCAAGGTGAAAATCCCCTTATTTTGCCCCTTTTTTCTGGGTTTTCCATCTTAAAAGTAGTAGGGATGACCTAGGAAGCTGAAATTCGAATATGTTGATCACAATAGAGGAACTGTCCGATGGTATGATTTTTGATCTTTTTCATTCATGTGGGGTCATGTTATGCCCCTCCAAAGAAATGACCTTTCTGTAATTTTCAACTTTGACCCTCCCCACTCCAGAGGTCAACTTTAGCTTCCAAAGGAATCCCATTCCTCAAGTTTGACTTCATTTTATCAATTAGAACAGGTTACAAGTCCTAAGTCATAAAATGTAAAATTATTAAAATCACGTCACTTTGAAAGGTCGTAGCGCCACCCCCCTTGAGACTAGGGAGTTGGTCGATAGCTCATTTGATAGGTATTGGAGAGGAGATGAAATGATCACTGAGCTCATTTTACTCAAAATTCAATATTTCAGGAGTTTTTGACGAAAAACTGATTTTGGGGGGGCGGCTTCGATCCACCGTGGGGGGTAGCTCGTGGGGTAGGGGCGCGGACTTTTAGTATGTTGTTCAACATACCACCCTAGACAATATTCACCAAAAAAACCTTTGATCGCAATAATGTTTGGGTTCACCTATTTTTTCCTGCTATTTGACTACTGTGTATTTTCAGTGATTGATCATTTTTTGTTTTTTAGCAAGTTGAGGCCCACCTTTGACATGACTTGGACTAAGTACTTAATCAAAATAAGTAGTATTTTTAGGTGCAATTTTTTGAAAAAAATTTGATTGAAAAATTAAAAATTTGGGAATTAAAGTTTGATAATAATATTTTATGCTAGCATTGTTTTGAGGCTCACTTTTTAATATCGCCAGAAATGCATCTGGGGAGAAGAACTTACGCACCAAAACACCTCAGACAGAGCCCATTTCGAGAAGCCTTCGAAAATTCATTAGGTGATGAAAAAATTGTAACATTTTTAAAGTAAGAAGTTCATTTGTTTTGTTGTAAGCCCTTTTTCATTAAAGCCAACTCAGTTCTTACTTTTTTTTTGTCTGATTTGAGTCTTTTGAAAAAATTTCACTGAGCAGTTGCGATTTTGTGAATTATAATTCAATTTTTCTTGCATACCTAATGATGACAACTTTTGACGTGAGGAGTACAAAAAACGTATTTTGAGGCAAGCTTATTTTCAAGAAATTGCAAGAATTGAAGAAATATAAATGATATAAAAGTCAAGTTTTTGAAATTTTTTTGAAATTTTTTTTAAAAAATTGCTCTACAGGATTATATTTTTATTAGGCTACTTATAATTATATCGAATGAGGGCCTCGGAGCAGTAAAAAAAATCAAAGTTGCAAGGTTGTAGCTTGTAGCTGACTAATTGAATCTTCCTTCGTATTTTTCTAATTTTTAGAAAAAATTGCATCGTAAAAATGTTATTGAAATAACATAACGTTTCGAATCTATATCATTTTTCATATAAGTAGTCATGTTGTAGGTGTAGGTATTCAAAATTTTTCATTTTTAAAAATTTTTTTAGTTTTTTAATACATTTTTTCATATTTATTCGGTCATTTTTTTTATGTAATTTGGCAATTGCAAAATTTTGAAAATTCATAAATGTAAATCGTTATACAGGATATGCGAATTGCAGCACTCCCTCTTCTATTTCTTCACGTTACAACCTTACCCTGGGACTCTCTATAATGAATTATTTTGCTTGTGTCTTACCCTAGTTCAATATTTGTAAACATACTGCACACAGCACAAGACTTGCGAAGTTTTCAATCACTGAAATTTGATGTTTGGACACTTCCGTACCTATCAGAAATTTACATTTTTTTTTTTTGAGATCTCTAGGATAAAATTAATCACTTTCCAAAGGCGAGAAATTTGTTTATCTTATTTTGTTTTTTTGGTTTGTTTTGTTTTACGTATTTTGTTTTTGAGAGATTTTCAGTTTTTCCCAAAAAAAAATGATTTTTAGTGCTGAAACACATAAATTGAAAAAAAAAATGGCACAATCAGTTCAAATTGCACTTTCTAATTTCTGCTCAAAATCTTTCAAAAATGAAAGAATAATTTTATAGCTCCCCTCCCCCTTTTCTTGATTACGCCACTGGCGTTGTTTTTAAACCTTTTTTTCTAAGAGTGGAATACAACAGGCAGACAATTTATTGAACCGGACGAGGCTAAACTGAAAGATCATGCAAAAGTACTAATACATCATTAGACAAAATTTAATGAGCTGAAGTGCTTTTTTTCAATGTTTTACGTAAATTCTTGAAAATCAAATTTGAACCAAAAATACGAAAAAATTAAAATTTTACTAAATCAACTTCGAAAGCTGAAATTTCATATGTACCAAATTTCCGACGCTATAGAACAATCTAGCTGGCGAAAAATCGAAAAAATGAATACGTTTCACAACCAAAATAACAATGTTATCTCATTCTACAACAAAGATAGCATCGACTACCCTGTATATCAACTGTCTCCAACTTTTTTTAGTCAGAATAAATACCCAGCAGAAACAGTAAGTTTTAAACTTGATTTGGATGGTTTCTTTGGCACTTTTTTTGAAAACTGGAATTTTCAAAATACAGCTGGAGGCTTTAGTACGGCTTGAAACCAGCTTCAATCGACTCAGCATGTTGAAATTAGGGTACATATAAATTACATTTTTGATTTCCAACTGCATTGAGTGAAATTTTGAGGAAATTTCAACATTCAAAATCTTCAGGATGCTCCAAAACTACTCAAAACTGCTAAAAACCATTTTCAATCTGATTTAGGGGGTTGAAAACAAAACACATGCATAAAGAGCTTTCTATATTTTGACTCATTGCAATTCTTAAAGCCCAAATTAATTGATGTTCAAAAATTTATTAAAAATCGAAAATATACTTCTTGAACCTAAAATATTGACTGATGAGTTCATTTAGGCACCCTCTTGACCGTTCTAGGTGGTTACTGCGAAATTCTAGCAATGTTGATTCAAATGTGAATTTTTAACCAATTTTTAAATTCCAGAAAAAGTGAAAAAAACTAAAACAATCCTAATTTGACCTTTTCAGAGTCTCTAGTGAGTTTTAAAATTCCTCTAGAAATTGTTGCAATTTAAGATGTGTTTGCCTATATGTGAGGGCGCATACGGAAAGGGACAATTCGACAAAAAAAAAAAAAAAAAAAGTTCTCTGAAATTGTTGTAGGAACTCTGTAAAGGGTTCCTACAACAATTTTAGAGAACTTTTTTTTTTTTTTTTTTTTTTGGTCATAAGGACCCTTTCCGTATGCGCCCTCACATATTCAAATGGAAGGCAGTGAACTGCAATTCGCATACCCTGTATATAGGAATATTTTAGAATTATCGATATAATTTTCTCGTTATTTATGTGTGTTATTTTTAAGTTTATCAATTATCTAGGTATTTATTATGGTATTAACAGTTCATAAGAATTGATTAGTGATTCTTTTAAGTAAGATTTGCTTGGTTAAAAGTAATCTTTTCTTATCATCATATTCATCAATCACGTTGACCAACCCGACTTCGTGTCTTGATCAAAAAGTGAATAAAAATATGTGAAAGGAAATCTTTGATTTTTTTGGGGGGGAGATAATTCGTGTCAATTCATAACTGTGTTGAATTGCTGGTCAATTGCTACCGGTTTCAATCAAAGATTTCCTTCACAATTTTGGAAATGGTCAAGTTTCGATAAATTTTCATTTGGTTCAATGACCATTTTACTTTTTTTAAAACATCTTGAAAAAGGGGGGAAATTATTTTTTAAAAATTTAGGACCTACAAACACAGGTTGCAGCTACTGATGGAAATGTGTTGCAAGGAGATATGATTATGATTGGTATATTTTTCAATGTAGAATGCCGTACGTCACAACCTGTCTCTACATAAATGTTTCATGCGGGTTGAAAACGTGAAGGGTGCAGTATGGACTGTAGATGAAATGGAGTTTTACAGAAGGCGACCCCAGCGTTGTATGACTGGGTATGTCCCGCTGTTCAAGTTTCTAAAAGACTTCCGAAGCCTCTGTTGGCAATAGCATTTCGATTTGAAGATTTTTTTCTCTTTTTTCTCTTTTTTTATTCTCTTTTCTCTTACTCTTTGCCCGGGGCGACCATCACACGTATCGGAGAGCTTCATCGGATCAACAGGTAAACTCAAATCGAAAATGTTTTGTCAATGCTGAGGCGAACCGGATAGTATCTTTACTTTCCTTTTTTTTTTCTATTTTTTTCTTATTTTATTTTACATTTCTCTTTCTTTTTTTTCATCTTTCACTTTATTTTTTTTTCTTTCTTGATGACCTGTGTACGCAGAATGCGATACGTACCAATTTATCACTTCACAAGTGTTTTGTTCGATACGAAGATGATTTCGGTTCGTTTTGGATGGTAGATGATGCAGAATTTGTGAAACGTCGTCACCTTTCACGCGGTCGACCGCGGAAATACGATCCTATCTCGTCACCCACACAAACCCACCACTCAGCCGAACAGTAAGCATCCGCAGTGGTGGCATCAAAGTGTCCGCTGTTTTACCCCAACTCAATACAATGTCACCATTCATGCTGCTGCTGCTTGAATGAATCCACGTAGAATTTTTTAATCGTATAATTTTTTTGCCTAATCGGTAGCTAATTTGTATGTGCTGGACGAATACGTATATAAATCGTCGTTTGATATTGATAGTAAGTAGCAGCAGCTTAAGCATAGATATCAGCGATAAAAGAAAATTCATTTTAGGCGAATAAAATTGAAATTCGTTTAGATTTCAGTGTCTCATCCCCCCCGTTTATTTCGAATTCGTTTTTGTTGTATTCAAACGATGCGGTCAAAATTTCGATAATTCGTGTGTACTATATTACTATATCTTGTGCAGTGAAAGAGTGATCCTGGCTGATTTTTTTTTCGAGCTTGTTCTGTTTTCTTTTTTTTATTATTATTTGGTAGTTTATTGGTAGTATGGAGTAGTCCTATGGATTCAGGTTTGTATTTATTTTTATTTTTTATTATTTATTTTTTTCTAAATCTTTCGTTGGAAATTTTCTTAACCATATTATCATTGTTTTGGATCTAAATATGTATCAATTCATCAGACCTTAGATGTCCGGCCAAATAAAAGGTAAGATATTTTTATTTGTTGGAAATCAGGTGAGTTTTTTTGTTCGTAGAAATTCTCTTTGGAGAATATTCAATTTTGTTTTCTTTTTCTCAAATCGCCTTATACTTTATCTACCTTGCTTTCAGTTTCGCTTTTGAGCTTCTGTTTCATATTACCTATCTATTACTTACATCGTGTCGGTTTATTTTGAGAATTTGTTTGAAAACATTTTCTCAAAATGAGCCCATAGATAAAGATCGAACAATAAATGGAACATGGAAATGTCTAATGAGGATTTTATAAGCAAATATGGCACAAAATGCTGTAAATATTGGTTTACAGCCTGCATTGAATAAATTAAGCAATCCTAATAGAGATTTAATGAGATTAAAAAATTTATTCAATTCCTATAATTTTGAGTATGTACTCATTTTAAAATTTAAACATATTTTTGAACAACTCGATATTGATAAAAATATTTTATTTTAAAATTACTTACTTCATATCTTGAGCCATAAAATATCATGAGACCCCCCCTCCCCCTCCCCACTGACGACGCATCCTACCAATTGAAGGGCTAAATGGAAAAGGGGCCTTGGTCATTTTTTTAAACCGATTTTTACATGATCAAATAGACTTGAAATTTTTTTCTATACAAGGAAATATTTTCCAATTTTTTTTTTTTTTTCGTGGAAGAACAGTTCAATATCATTGAATATGGTGAAATTACTTTTTAAAAAATATTAAATACCTATTCAAAATTGTGAAAATACAAAAAAAATGAAAAAATGACCAAAGTCCCTTTTCCATGGAACCCCTCAATTGTTTTTGAAATTTCACCTCTTCCAATACATAGCTAAATTGATTCATTTTAGTAAAAAAAAAAAAATATATATCCCAAAAGTTTTAGTTTGAAGACTTTGAACCTGAAAAATGATTACAAGTGAGTTTGACGAAAGGAGAATATTTTAGATACCTATCTACAAGAATGAACCCTTTGAAGAATAATTTTGACCCTAAGAATGTCTAAGGAGAGGGAAGAGAAGAGGATCATGGGCCTCAAACTTTATTTGAGGCACACGATACCCCTTCGGAAGTTTAAATAATTTTTCGAGATTCACTTTATATGAAAATGTAGTTTTAGAGTTAAAAAATTCTACAAAGCCACAAAATGTTTGAAAATGAATCGAATAATTGATTTTCAAAAAATTTCGAGGCATTCCACCCCCTCTTCTCTACTCACTTCACATTTCTAATGCCCCAAATGTCTTCAAAATTGTTCATTTTATAGTTTTTCAACACTTTTACTTCGGTTTAATTTCTTTTCTGAAATAAAATGCCCAGGGCAGTTCAAAAAATCCCCTCTTTACTATTTAAAAAAAAAAAAAAAAAAAAACATACCTGCCACATTTCTGCCCAGCTTACTGGATGGATGACCTAGGATCGTTCACCCTGTATTTCTTTTTCTGCATTATACATAAATAATCTCAAGCAAATAATGATAATAAAAAACAAAAAATAAATAATCAAGCTTGATATTTGAAGCTTAAAATTTCTGTAACCAGTTTTAAAAACGATATTTTTAGTTTCTTGTGTTTTTTTTTTTTTTTTTTTTTCGTTTTCATTTTCATTTTTACTTTTGGAACTTTTCGTATTAGGGTGATTTTTCGATATAGGTACATTTATGTTGAAAACGAAAATTTCATTTTTTCGAATTTCCAGCCTTTCCGGGTTAAAAGAGGGAAAGGTAGGAGGCTGATACTTATTTTAGAAGCTAAAATTTTTGCAACATTGTATTCAATTATCGACTCCCTTCCCTTACTTTACTAGGAACAGAACAGAACGTGTCTTTATGATACAATCATCACCATTTTATTGAGAAAAAAATTATGAAAAATTAAAATTTATGAAGAAAATTGATAGCTTGTACTCAAAACATTGTATATTTTCAGTTTTTTAAAATATTTTTAAAAATTTTGATTAGGTACTTGTTATGAACAGGTTTTCAAGCTCATTTTTCTATTTTCATTTCTTAGGTATTGATCAAAAATTAATAAAATCATTGAGAACTCAATTTTAAATAAAAGAATCCAAAACAGTAGGTACGTACTAAATGTAATTTTAAATGATAATATGTTTCTATACCAGATGGAGGGGAAAAGTATAATAAATTATATGTCACAGAGCAAAAAAAAAATGCTGAATTTTTAAATGTTGAATTTCCAAAGCAATTTTGTGCTAATTATTTTGTATTAATTTTAAAAATTGTAGACCGTTTGAGAAAAAAATTCAAGTTTTTTCACCCATTGCATAATGATGAGTTATGCCAAAATCTCAATCACATCATTCTAAAAATTTGTCAATTTCATTTAAAAAAAAAAAACTGAAATATTAAAATACTTGGACTGTTGACAATGTATCTTTTCACGAGTAATAATTTAGAACTGGTTTTTTGAAGGGTCGTTCAATTCAGATGTAGTGAAAAATTTCAAACGTTGAGAACCAAATTGAAAATTGAAACTTTCTCCCCGAAAATCCAAGAAGAAGTTTTGAGTACCTATTTTTTCGAGTCAGTATTAAAACAAAACTGCTGAAATTGGTGCTATTTGGGTTAGTTAGGTGTACTGTAGAATCAGAAAAAGGCGAATTTATATGAAATCTCATTATCGATTTTTTTTCTTCAAACAATATTTTTTTTAATTAGACATTTCCATTGTTTCAAAAAGGTAAGTCAATAAGTGTCACATCTTCAGCAATTTGCATTCTTTTTTCACTTATCCTTTTCCTACTTTTTCTCTAATTATTCAATCTGTTCTATTTTTCAAACTGTACTTATCTACTCTTCATTTTAAATTTGTGATTAAAAATTAAAATTTCTTCGTTTTTAACGATGGTAATTTTTCAATTTTTTCAGAGAAAATCAGTCCGACGATTGTCCTCCTTATTCAAAAAACCTACCGTTTTATGGGAATAATTCCATAAACAATAATAACACTAATAGCAATCAGGTGAGATTAAGGAGCTCGAATTTGTACCTACCTATTTAAAGCAAAGTAAAAATTTGCCTTCGTTGATTAATTTTTGGCGAATCATTTCAGAATATTTTAGAGGAAGATGGCGTTTCATATCAAACATATGGTGGTAATTCGGGGCTGAGAATTAATACACCTTCTCCGAAACGAATGAAGTAAGTCGTCGTTCTACTATAGGTACCTGCTTAACTAGCTACATTACAATAAGATCTTGCTAAGAAGATTATGAATGGTTTCAAATTTCAGAACATCTCACCCCGACGACTCGAATTCATTTCCGAGGCTGAATTCAAACCCCGAGAAAGACCACAACTCGAATAAATTCTCCATCAAGAAGGAATACTCCGGTATCGATTTCAATTACAATACATCTCTGGAATCGTCCAGAAACACCGAAGAGATCACCTCGAGACCTTCTAGTACATGTGATAATTGCGATCAGAATCAAAACTACGATATCGATGCTGATGAAGAAGAAGAAGCTCAAGATCTATCGATGTCCAGTTACGAGGCAGTAAATCATGTTACATAATCGTTAATTAATTCTTTCCCAATATTTTTTTTGTGTGTCTCTTTTTAAAACAATCAATTGATCTACATTATAGTTTTGTTAAATTGTTATTTCTTAATTTTTTTTTAAAGTTGTGAAAATAATTTTTTGTGTGTAAGTTAATGTATTACTACGTCGTTTTGCGTGATGACGTCCAAATTGTCTGATACCGTAGTGAATTTTTTTTTGAACGATGTTTTCGATACGAAGAATGTACTCCTGTAATTTTAAGGGTTTTTTTCTATACTTTGAAAAATTTCATATCTTTTTGCGTTACTTCTGGTATCGAATACGTTAACTCTAATCAGCTTGGGTGGTGTTGATTATTTCTATAGTTTATTGTATGTAATTTTTAATTTATAGGTAAATGATGGTAACGTATGTCTATGTGTTTGTTTGAGCATAAAATGTATACTTTTAATTCTCGTAGTTACCCATTTACATATACTGTGAGATCAAATTCAATTCGATTTAATTTCTGATCTCCTCTATCCTTCCATTTATTCGTAAATCTCCGTTAATTACATATAATTATTGTAACGATTGTTATATTATTTTTAATAGAAATCACGTCTTGGAGTTTTTTTTTTACATTAGATAACGTGTATTTGATTTTTTTGTGAATTTTAGTGACAATGACTTGAGTTTTTCTGGCCTTTTTTTTCAGATTGGCTTGAAAGAATAGATACACATAATACATTATTTGTTTATTTTAGGAATAACAAAATGAACAATTATCTGCGTACTAGATACATTATTTTTTTCTATAAAAAAATAATAATAATAAAATAAAATAAAATTAGGTTTTTGATGAGCCATGATGAGCTCCAATCCAATAATATTGCTGGTATCTTCAAAGTTTACTGCTCACTGTACGATAGAGATGTTTGCTGAGGAACATTCTTGATCATATTCAACGCCTCTTTTAATCACATGTGGCTTGGTTTTCTCAACCATGCTGGAAAAAAATGACCATTACTTTTTTCTTGAAAAATTGATGATTTTTTTTAAACATTAAAATTAGATTTAAAAACATTGAGCTAAAATACTTCTACTCGTTGACTAAATATCGTAATTAATTACCTTATACAATCAATTATTGGACACACTGACAAACAAAGAGTGCATCCAGTACAGGCATCAGTTACATAAGGAATATGTGTTTCATGATCGAAAGTTATCGCCTGATAACCAGAATCATTGCAGGTCAAATAACACTTCCCACAGTTTATGCACATGTCCTAAAATCAGATGAAAAATTTAAATTTGCAATTACCTATTTCTTTCACAATAATAAAATAGGTAAGGTAAAATATTTTGAGTTGGCTTACTTACATCATTTATCAAAGCTACGACTTGTTTTTTATTATCTAAATTTTTATATGTGCCAATATGTTTGAGTCCTTCTCCAATTACATCTTTAACTTTGAGAGCTTGGACCGGTTCATTGTCTCGTTGAATTTGTTCGATGTTATTCAACAGATCTTCGCTTTGTTTAATTTTAGCCACGGTTTCTTTCTTGACTTGCAAATATTCTCCAAAATTTGGCAAAGTCTGTAACAAATACTCGTATATTATAATTTTTGATGGATAGGTATAATTTACATTGAAATGATGCAGCCCAAACTAAAACAATGTATGAAGGGTTGCCAATCCTCAGAAGTTATAGGAGTAATTTCAGAAACTTTGTAGTTTTTTTTTCAACATTTTAAAGCATAGCTCATAAATTTTTTTAAAAAAAAGAATGATTTTAGAAGGGTTATTCAACATTTTGGGGGGGGGGGAATGTTTATAATTATTAATAACTAGAAAAATTAGCCCAATTTTCACTTTTTCAGGTTAGGAGCTTCGATTTTGCTTCAAAAAAAATTATGAATTTCCAATTACGAGTAAGAAAAATGAAAACTAGTTATCAGTGGCTCCTTAACCTCCTTTGGAGCAGATAGAGCTGTTCTTTTTTTTTTTTATTTTTTAGCAATTTTAATTTCATATCACATTGACCAACTTCAAAGTCCAATTGCTCGGGACTGCTGACACTAAAAATAATTGAAACTGCCTTGAAAATTGTTTGCCAATACTTTCAAAAGTTCAAAGCTGAGTTTTTGTTTGAGAGCTCAATTTTCAAAATCTTGTCACATTTTGTAACTATGATAAAAATTTGAAAAAAGTCCAGAAAGTGTACAATTGGAGTTACAAAAAATTGGGGGAGGAGGGGTTGAAGGAATTCCAAAAATGACAGTTAAAATTTTAAAAAATGTCAAATATTATGTAACATATAATTATAGTTTCATAGATTTTTTAAAACGCTGAATACGAATGTCAAATTATTATTTTGATTTGACCCTTTCAATGACCCCCATTGACCTTCAAAATTTCCTGAAAATTGAAATAATCGTGTGACATATGGTTTACTTGGTTTTTTGGAGCGCATGAGCACGAATATCAACTTATTTTTCTGATTCACCCCATCCAACGACCCCTATAAATTTTCAAAATATCCTGAAAGTTGGAAAAATTGTGTGACATGTGGTTTATTAGGTTTTTGAGAGTGCTGATTACGAATATCAACATATTTTTGAAATTCTGATCCTTCAACACGCTCAAAATCTCAAAGTTTCTCTTTTTTTGGAAAAAGCTCCCAAAATTTTAATACCTAACCCGTATTTCACATGAATTTTTCAAATTTCAGAGAGTTTGGAAGACCAATGGGGACGTTCTAATGAATATCACTCGATTGTTTCAATTTTCAAGAAATTTGCAGACCAATGGAAGGCACTGGAGGGCTAGAATCAAAAAGTTAGTCGATTTTCATATACAGCGCCTTCGAACACGTATGAACAATATGTCACACAGTATTCGACATTTTTTTCATTTTTACCAAAATTTTGGGGCTTCATGCCCTCCCTCCTCCCAACTTTTTTGCAAATCTCACCATAGAATGTTCATAATTGCGAAAAAAGATCCTAAAAATGTATTTTTTTCCACATTTTTAAATAACAGATTTGAAAATTGGTAAGCTTTTGAAAATTGAACTTTCAAAAAAAGCTCAACTTTGAACTTTCTTGGCCAATTATTTTTGAAAATTCCAAAACCAATCTTATTTGGCATGCTATAGCCCAGGATTCAGGAAGCAAAATCGATTAATTACCAATACCAAAAGTATTCTAGATGTACATAGATATATACTGTTACGAGATTTTGAAATTATTCAAAGCTCATAAAATTGTCCCTTCCCTTCATTTCTAATTCCGGATAAAACATCTAGACCGGATTTTCAATTATTTTCAATGACTTAGGAGTAAATTATAGCTTGAAAATTCTTAGATCATCAGGATCTTATTACCTTATTTTGATCATTTCTTATCGAATATGCAGGTTTCCCCATTTGATGTACCGGTGTCGGAGGTGACTGGCCATCCCAATCTCGCAGACGTTTAATATTTTTCAAATGCAAAAGTGTTTTTAATCCGGTAATATAATCATCGACGACGGTGAAATCTTGGTTTTGCACAGCGCTGCAAACCTAAACATTTGAAAGATTTAAAAATGCGCCAATTTTTATTTCACATCAGGCCGATGATAAAATCCATACAACTTACTTGTAGAACGGAAGCACCGCATTGTAAAAATTGCAGCCCTACATCAGCCGAGTCAATGCCTCCAATGCCCATGATGGCGAACCCTGGCAACGCTTTGGCAACAGAAGATACTGCTCGAAGACCTACTGGTCGAGTTGCATTACCTGATACACCGCCATATGTTGTTAACTTATCAGTACCAACGGCAGGCCATGGTTCTCCTTTTGAGTTCAGGCCCATTAATCCTGAGATCGTGTTTATAGCAGCTACACCGTCAGCTTTGCCTAATTATCGCAGTTTTCAAATTTAGGTAATTAAAATCATTGGTCATCAAAAAAGTCACTTGTACTTGTGGTAAAACTATTTGTGAAATACCTTCATAGGCTGCTCTGGCTATTGACACAACATCTGTGATATTCGGGGTAAGTTTAATGAATACTGGAATTTTCACCGCTGCTCGTACCCAAGATGAAATATCACGAACCAGGTTAGGATCCTGTGAACATATTTTATTAAAATATCTACCTATAGAGCATGCCTATGCAATAACTTAAATCAATTAAGGAATTGAACAATAAAAGTGTATACCTGTCCACAAGCAAGGCCCATTCCAGATTCTCCCATCCCATGAGGACAAGACAAATTCAATTCTAAAGCATCAGCTCCTGCAGATTCAGCCATCTGGCTAAGCTTTGTCCAGTCTTCTCGATTGTACGAACACATGATACTCGCAATGAGAACCTTAGTGGGGAAATCGGTTTTCAACTCGCGTATACTTTGGATCCAGTATAAATCAGTCTTTTCAGAGATCAGTTCTATATTTAGGAATGATCCTTGCTCGGGTCCGTATAAATGACGTGATGTTGTACCTCGTATAATTCTTGGAGATACGTTTGTGACGATATCCTACATAAAAATTAAGTAAAATAGAGAATTACTCTGAGATACGAATTACAATGAAGGAAAATTGAGATTATTGGATAACACTTACTTTATATAATGAGAATGTTTTTGTTACAACAAATCCCCAACCTGCTTCGAAGGCTCTTCTAATCATGGCACTAGAAGTAGTAGGAGGTGCTGAAGCTAAACCGAACGGATTTTCAAATTTCAATCCGCACATTTCAACGCTTATATCAACTTCGTCGATAGGAGTGTAGAATTTTGGTAGTTTAGGTATTGGATCTACATTTAGATTGTGTAAATTCTGGAAAAAAAACTTTAGAATCATTTTAGAATAAGTACCTACTTAGTTAGATAATTTTGAATCGTTTGGGCACCGACTTGAATTCTCTGATGAATCGACCAAGCAGCAGTTTTGCCATCATTTACTGATTCTACAGTAGTTTCAGCGATTCCGGCAAAGTCACCTCCGCAGAAGACATCAGGATCGGTTGTCTGCATTGTTTTCAAGTCAACAATTGGGTATCCAGAATCATTGAATTTGATCGGATTGAGAACCTCAATTACTATGAAAACAAAACTTTTGAATAAAATTTAACCTAAAATGAAATTATTCAAAAACCATGTGCAGGTCTGTACCCACCTTCTTCATCATAAAGACCAGAACCAAATGCAGAAATAATGAAGTTTGCTTTCATCTTGAGAACTTGTTCAGAATCTTCTTTCCATGATCCATCATCTTGTTGTTCGTTTCTCCAGAATGTTATGCCTGTGATTTTTCCACCATTTGTTTGCACGCTTTTAGGTGACTGGAATGGGATAAATTCGCATTTCTCTTCTACTGCCAATTGCATCTGAAATAAGTGGAATGAAAATTTGTGGTTTCATGGACAGAAAAAAATAATAATAATTAAATGGGAAAATAATATTCATACCTCTTCCGGGACAGCTCTAATATTGGTAAATCCTCTTCGAAAAACAACGAATACTTTTTTTGCTCCACATCGCAATGCTGAAGTGGCACAATCAAAAGCTGTATCTCCAGCTCCCAAAACAACCACATTTCCATGTAGCTGAGGTAAACTAGAACAATTGCAATTGCTGCAAATGCCTTCAAAAAAATTCAATAATTATTTCAAAGTACGAAACTTTTTCATTGCATTGGTAGGTACCTACCAAATTTAATTTTTGAAATATTTATTGGTGAGTTAAAAATAGAATGATACCTGGTTTGCTTCCAGCTGATACTCGAGGTAGGAACGATTTTGATGTGTAGAAACCCATTTCTTGAGTTAGACCTCTGAATATAGGGATTACATTAGCTTCGGGGTGACCTATTCCGATGAATATAACTTTATATCCTTCTGTTTTCAATTTCTGGACAGAAAAAATACAGATATTTCTCAATGAGTGGCCTATTCTGAATTTTAAAGATTGGAGATAGGTACTACTCAATGACGTAGGTATTACATTAATAGTCAAGTGATCCTTTGACAGAGGTGTTCCTGTGATGAATTTTACTCCTAGATCTTTCACCAATTGGATTTCAAAGTTGACTGCATCGATTGGTAAACGATACTGAGGTATTTCTGAAGAACTGCATCAAAGAAGTCACTCGTCAATTAAAAGTTACTCAATGGGTTGTCATATCAATAAACAGCAGATTGGAAGCCAGTTTCAGGGGAAAAGATTGAATTGGATCAAGAAATTCATATCTGAGCAAATCTAATCTGATACCAATACACCTACATTATAATAAGCTGTGATCAGGATAAAATCTTATCTAGGTAGGTACCCGAAGGAAAGTTATCAGATATAATTAGATCTCATCAAAACAGTTTGGAGTTATGATTAATCAAATGTGATTAGACCTATTTGAATCAATTTGATCTGATCGGATTGAATCAGGAAGTTAGCCATCTGATCAGATTTGGTCCAATATTTATGCTCATTCTATCAGGTCTATCTATCCAAATCAAAATCAGCTGACCTGATTAACTTTTATCAGATCATTTTAAATCTAATCAGACATGTTTGGTCTGATCTAATTTATTCAGATTACATTGAATCAGGAAATTGGCAGTTATCAAAATTTTCAAGTCTGATCAGACTGGTTTAAGATTAAATCAGGAGACTGGTCGAATCTGAGCAGATCTGATTTAATATGTGCTTATTTAAATAGATCAAATTATATCGATCAAAGGAAAATAAATAATATCTGATACAATCTTATCAGATCAGAACTTTTCAAATCTGATCAAGCAGGTTCATCAGATCTGCTCGGATGTGGCCAATGATTACACTGTTTGGACCTGATCGATCTGATCTGATCAAATTAGATCAGGTTTAATTATCAGATAGGTCGTACCTCTGAGCAAAACTTATCTAACATAAAAAATCAAATCAGGGAATTTTCCTAGATCAAAGTTTTGATCCAATCAGACCTGATCAGATGCAATGCAGTCATTTTCTCATCACCAATCAACTTACGAACAAAAAAAGAAATCATATAGGTATCCTACAGAATTTAGGGACAGCATGAAGAAAATTCAATGGAATGTCCAAGCAAAAATACAACACCAGATATAGTTTCTGAATTTTGAAGAATAAAATTTCAACTTTCATAGTAAAATTAAAATTTATGTATTTCAAAAAAGTGAAATTTTTAATTTTTTTTCAAATCTCATAAAAATTTTCAAAACTGAAATTTTGTCGACTTTCAAGTTTACAAGATTTATTATACCTAATATACTCGTAGTTAGTAATTTTTTGAGACGATCAAAGGGCTCAAAATTTCATTCCTAAATTTCTGACGAATTTCCAAAAAAATCACATTTGGCTCATCTCCAATTTTAAAAAAATTGAATTTAAATTGAATTCGGGTAGAAAGCTAAAATTTGAATTACCTACATTTTATTTTTTACCCCCTCTCCAGGACAAATCGATTGGTAGTGACTTCTTCGTTTTGAAGTTTCCAGTAGATTTTTGAATTTTCATTTGTCCAAAAATCCATAAAAATTTAAAGTTCACCAGGCTGGAATCGATTTTGAAAATTTTACCTTTATTTTGCCAAATTAATTTTTTTTCTTTTTTTCTTTTTTTTTGGGCGTTTGTAATTGCATAATTATTGCACCCGTCGTCGTGTGAGATTTTACTCGTATATCGGGATTTGAAGAATTATTAATCCAAATTTATGAGAGTTGGATTTCATTTGAGCAATTGTGCCTTTTTTGGTGAGTTTTTCAAAAAATTTGCCAGAGACTTCAGATCAGCTTGAAATTGCAACCGATTGATGAGGTATTCAAAAATAAGGATTACCTAAATTACACCCCCTCCCCATTAAATTGCTTTGTAATGGTTTTGGTCCATTTTAGAGCCTCTATAAAATGTTTAAATTTCCCATTTTTCAAAAAAAAAAAAAAGGATTTTGAGAAAATTGGGCCATAATCGATCGAAAATATCATGATAATAATTAATCCGAATTTGTAGTAGTTGAATTCAATTTGAGCCCTTTTGATCAAGCTCAGTATTTTTTTAAAACTTGAAAATCCAAAAATTTGCCAAAAGTTCATAGGTTCTAGATTACTTTGAAACTATGACCCCATTGATTATAGAGGTCAAAAACAGGCCATAAATTGAATTTGAGTAAATATTCTACCACAATTTAGCCAAATTATGGCATTGGGGGGGGGGAACTGGCCAAATTTGAAATATTGCAGAAAATTGAGGTGTTTATAGATACTAAAAAATCAAGAAAATATAATTCAGTGCTTAAAATTTTGCCTATGAATATGTATATTTTTAAAATGCTCTTTCGATTTTTTTATAAACACGTCGAAAAAATTGATCTGGCTACGGTAAAACACCTTCCAGTATTTTCAGCTTTATGATCTCTTAACAGTTAACGTGAACTTATGCAATTTACCCAAAACATACCTCAATCCTCCTAAATACGACTGTTTTTCAAAAATCGTCAAATTCGTGTATCCTAGTCTGGCTAAAAAAGTACTGCATGATAACGAAGCTGGCCCAGCACCGATCAAAGCGATTTTCGTATCATGATGTTGAGGCAGTGGTAATCCAGGTTCGCGTATTTGAGGAATATT
The DNA here is from genome assembly GCF_950023065.1 of Planococcus citri. NCBI lineage: Eukaryota > Metazoa > Arthropoda > Insecta > Hemiptera > Pseudococcidae > Planococcus > Planococcus citri. The sequence goes on along the minus strand of NC_088679.1, from coordinate 28,818,021 downwards.
CATTTTTTTGAAAATCTAAAATTAGAAAATGAAAATAAAAACTTCCGGAAGATTTACCACGTGGATATTTAAATTTCCACTAGAAATATGCGTATTATTATTGTATTATTGGTAGGTAGTCTAGGTACATTCCTTCTCAAGCTCATCTCTGTTTATAAATAAAATAAACAATCCGGCTAATAGAAGCTATTACGACCTTCTCAAGCTAATTTACATAATTACATAATTTGAATTCCGTCTACACGTTTTTCAAACAGAGGTATCGATTACTTTTAGTAGATAATAATCGATTGTACGTAATCTAATAGGTAGGTACATGTGGATGATATTTTTATCAAGTATGAACTCGTATGTGAACATTTCTATGCACCATGAGCGGTAAAAAAATGCTCTTTTATCTTATCAGAGGAAAACTAGTTCATTGCAAACTTCGTAAGCTTACACGTTAGATTTTGACCCCCACCCCCCAACCATTGATCAATAGATACCTACCTACCTATTGAATTCACGTATCATAGAAACGGATTACGTTTAATTTATACATTCTACAAAGCACGTACTTCCGTTGCGAATTGTTGCAAACCACCAATGTTTATGGGACCTTCTTCGGTAGCAGCCAGATTACAACCACCAACACAGAGATCACTCGTGGGACACACCATACCGCAGGTTAGACCTAATGGATTATCCGAGAATATGGCCTTGGCAGCTCCGTAATAATTCTAACATTTTGAAATCGATTAATGATTTGTTGAATTAAAGTTGATGATTGATTATGAAATAGAAGAAGAATATAGATATGTACATATGTAGATAGAGGTAGGTAAGTAGATAGGTTGATGTTTCTCAGCCACTCCCCCTCCACCTCGCATATTTTAGAAAAATGCAAGACCGTATCCAAAAAGTGAATGTACCTACCTAAATTTTTTTCGTTTTTTTTGGTGTACATTTTTTCTAAAATTGGTATTAGAAATATTTTTCAAAAAGTAAATTAGATATTTGAACTTTGCAAATTCAAAAACTCAAACCTCGTTTCGCTGAAAACAAGTTTTCGTCATTTTGGAATTAAATTTTGTAAGTTTTTGTTCCCCAAAATAGCTCTTTTGAGTCCAATGTAAAATTCAGTTTTGTTTATGTAAGTAATTTTATTCGAGAGGTTTTTTGAAAATACGTGATTTGTTCAGAATTAAATTTTTATTTCTTCTACGAAGAATTGGATGAATCAAAATAGATGAAAGCTCCATCTGTCTATCTATTTTTCTTATCTACACAATTATTAATTAGAGAAAGGGACACTCGTACTTTATTAGATATGCTCGTGATGAAACTCTTGATATCGATTTGAGTAGGACAGGATTTTTGACAAGGAGCATCTGCACACTTTAAACATCTTGAGGCTTCCTTCAAAGCTCCACGTTCGCTTAATGTGGTATGCTTCACATCGTCAAAATTCTTATACAACGAGTGACTTTTCTAAAAAAAAAATTAAGCACCATAATGAGTCATAGTAAGCAAGAGTATCGCAAAATTCAGGCAAATTTACATAGGTAGGTAACTCCAGTCTAAATGATCAGTATGTGAACTGTGAACTTACATTGCACGATTTACCAGTATTTCGTTTCCATTTGATTTTCTCGTTTTTGGTCAAAATGGTTGGCTGAATATTTGCAACTGGTTTAATTCTCGGATTCAGAGACAAAATTGCCTAGAAATCGGTAATAAGTACAAAAATTATCACCCGTTTAGCTTTTCGTTTAATGTTTATAAATGATGATGTGATACCAGGAAATTGAATTTCGAATATAAACAAATCAAAGATCGATTTATTTAAATTTAAAATCAAGTATTTATTCAAAACGAGTATTGCAGTGTGAATTACATAAATATGTCATTTAAAAAAATAAATAGATAGGAAAATGAGTGTAGTATTTTTTACCTCAATATCAGGTAAGTCTTTACTCAACAACGTGGTACACATTTTGGTAACATTTAACACAACATAAAAACTTCACTCGACGAATGAAATTTCGCACTCGATTGCTTGAACTTGGAAATTATTAGTAGGTAAACACAAACGTCTGAAGCGGTAATGAAAACACTAAACACTACATATGAACACTGTGTAAGTCGTAACAAAACCCACCAAGCGACATGTATAGGTTTTATCACTATACGTTATCATTATTCTCATTAATACATCAGTGGTACGTAAAGTAATTGAGTGAATAGATGAATTTTACCATGTTCTAACATCTAATCTATACTTTTACTTATACCAATATTTTGAACAAAAAAAAAAAAAGAAGTTTGAGTTATCACATTTTTTTACTATACCTGCTATAGGTACCTCGTTGGATTGTATCATTGATACCTTAAATACAAAGTTGAACTTCGAGACGACTTCTAATGGTTTCCTTCAAAATAGATAATAAATGAAGAAGGCAGGTCAATTACGTTTGAGAACCTTTAACCTAGATGGACCCAGTCCGGGCATTAAAGCAACCCTCCTTCTCCTCCATAGAAAAGAAGGGGAAAAAATCCTGGCTTCTTAAGACCATTGGCCATCTGAGTGTCAACATGTCTGTCTGTCTGTCTGTCTGTCTGACCTCTTAATGTCATTGATTCATCTGACCAACCTCTCGAGGTTGTCCGTCTTCTTCTCTAGCCTATAAAAGCCGTTTGCTCGTTCATCGATCCTCTCCAAGAGACCATTGACCCATCTGTCCAGCTTCTCAAGGTCGTCTATCTTCCTGTCTGGCCTGTTAGGGGGTCAAATTGACACGTCTGTATAGCTTTCCAAGATTGTCTGCGTGTCTGTCTGGCTTCCTAAGATCATCTACTTGTTTGTCTAACCTCATTAAGGTCAATGATCTGTCTGTCTGGCTTTTTAAGGCCGTCTGTCTGTCTAGCCTCTCAAGATCATTGACCCGTAAATCAGTTTATAGAACCCAAAAATACATCACCAACGTAAACAGCGGCTATAATTATTCATTTTTCGATGTTTCGCAAATTTTTAAAATTTCAAATTTTTGCCAAAAAATGGGTAAAAATTGAAATTTTAGCAAATTGACCTAGAAAGCTGAAATTTAGTTTGTACCCTACCATCTTTATGATCCACTCGATCGACTTGGGCAAATATTTTCAAAATTTTATGGTGTCAATTCAAACTCCAAATTTTCTCCAATGATTTTTTTTTGAAAAAAAAAAATGAAAATCCGCTGCAGGCTCCAAAACAGTTTGAAACCATCACTAATCAACTTGGAAGATCAAAAATAGGGTGCAAGCCAAATTTCAGCATTCTGAGTCAATTTGGTAAAATTTTGATTTTTCCTTTTTTTGTTCCGAATTTGAATTTCCAAAAATTGGCCAAAAATCGAACTCAATGATAAGAATTCCAAATAAAATGAAAATCTGACAAAATATCATCGAATCATTTTCGAAAGTTTGACATAATTATAGCAATTTATTGACCCCTCCTCCCTCCCATTTCTTAGAAGTCAAACTTGCTTCAATTTCAATTTTGGAAACTGATGATTTTTTTCAAAGTTTTTAAGTCTGACATGATGTCAACTTTCAAGAATTCATCACCATTTTTTCCAAGTTCTTCAACGTCAGACAAAACGTGGGAAATTTATCGATTTTTTTCAATTTTTTGAAAGTGGTCATTGGAAGATCACGTTTTCAAAAGTCTTTAAAAGTCTGACATACTATTAAAATATCAGAAATTCTAGTCATATTTTCAGTTTCTAAAATTCTGACATAATGTTAAGAACTCATCATGATGCTCTATATTTTTTTCATTTTTTCATTTTTGGAAATCAAGTTGTCCCCCCTGCTCATCCTAACTCACCTTGGCCCAGTTCATGTAGTATCAAAGTACACTCAAATAAGCTCTCATTAAAAAATCAAAAATGTATCTCGTCTGAAAAAACGTCTATGTTTCTTCATCAAAAAGATAAAATTGCACATCACGTGCCATCAGTCCCGGAACCTCTCTGATCACCTTGCAACGCACGATTAAAAATCAAAAAATCACACTCTAAGTAATATGTTTAAAATACTTGAAGCTCGTTGGCATGCTTCATAACATCAAGTATCATGCACTTGATAAGAAACAATATAAATTGAACAAGTACAAAAAAAAACGAAGAATGTAGCAATTACAACATTTATTTTACAGTAACTATTTATGTGATTATACTTATCAAATCTGTTACGCTGAAACATTCTTATACAAAATAAAATTTTGTTAAGATTATAAAACATTTACATATTCACACAATAAATATATAATTTTTTCATCTCAAAACATAGATACATAAAAGCTGAAAAATAAATAAACAACTTTTTTTTCCAAAAAACGAAAAAAAATGTTAATGCTTAAAAAATATAAAATTTTGTTTCTTAAAAGGGTACATTTTTCTAAACCAGTTGAAATAACAACCATTAATAAAGGTACAAATAATATTAATCTGTACACAAAAAACAAAACCAAAAAAAAAATTGAAATAAACAAAAACGAGAAAAACCTCGTTAAAAATACTTTCATCCGAAGGCGATAAAAAAATGCAATCGTGAAAAGCAATTGCTAAGCGAAAAAAAAATTAATATATAAATTATAAAAATACGAGTATTTTCAAATGTACCGGATTGTTTCACGGTTCGTACATAAAATATCAAATTGAAAGTTACAAACGAAAAATATATTTTTTCCCCAGTGAAACCCCAAATCGAAAAACAAAAATACAAAACGAAAAAAATCGTAATTCTAGATATACAAAAAATGTAAATGCATCAAAATATATAATTTTACGTAAACTAAATTGGGAACAAATGATTGTAGCGAGTCGAAAACCTCGTTGTATAAATAAAATGAGCATAAAAATTGATCTATACAATTACTAATCGATAATTTCAATTACAGCGATGTTTGAACACTCGGTTAAAAAAAAAAGAAAAAATGTAAAAAATATACAAACAAGGAAAAAAAAATCAAGCAAAATTACGTATACAGCTGAGTCATGATTTTTATCGTCTAAAATAGGTAATATAAAATTTGTGCATTTTGCATACACAAAGAAAAATGCCATTATTGCGCGTCCCGTTTTTTAAAAAATATGTATATTCATATTAGGTATTTATTTTTTATAATACAACACCAAGGACTGGCATTTTACATTAAAATAGTTCAACCTAAGAAAAAAAAATTATTCACACGATTAAGTACATTTTAAATTCATAAATACAACGCGTAACAAGGTTTGAATCAAACATAACAATAATTATAGCTAACATATCACAAAAAATTAAAATTTAGATTTTTTAAAACACGATCTTTATGAAGGATACTCGGATAGGATGAAATATTGGGAACCCCTTACACGGCGGCGATGCTTTGTTTTGTTTCATTTTAAATTAATTCGACAGTATGCTCATACTGTGCTCTTCATTCCGCTAGATGAAAGTTAATTTCATGTAATTGAACAATTGAAGTTCATTGGTCTATAAGATACTTTCGTCAATTACCATTATTACTCTCGTAATCATTTGAAGGGGGAGCGAAGGGCGTTATATAAGGGAAGGTCTGTGATGTTTTCACAAAATTGGGCGATGAATAATGATTTTTTAGACAGAATGATCAAAGTGCTTTTTTACAACGACTGATTTAGGCAATAATGCAGCACGTGAGACGTAGGAAGTTTGGCAACACTGTAACGAAACAGAATTTATTTAAAAAATTTACCAAGTTGAAAATAATTTGCTTGAATTCTACAATAATGCATTTCAATTAAAAAGAATTCTTTGGGATAACTGTTCAAAAATAGTTTAATCAATTTGGCAAAGTCGCATTTACCTAAATTCATTTCATTGATTACAAATTGAAAAACAGCAAAATTGCGATGTTGCCAAATGTAGATTATACATCAATTTGTAGCCGAAGAATTAAGATACCTAGACCTACTGAACAAAATTTTTTGTCTCAGTTGAATTTTGAATTTGAATGAATTTTTTATAATCATCGACAATACTCTGCATCAGAGAAAAATAACTCTGGTAACATCGCAAAAATTGAACAATTTTCTGATTTGAATTTATCACAAGAATTTTCTACCAATCACGAAGAGTATTTCAATTTCAACAGTAAATAGTGAAAATTCAAATTACAAATGTTCATCGCCATATTTTTAATTTAGGTCTCCAACGATTTGGCAACATTGCTCTTTCGAAATTTTCAGTAATTTCTGTTCATTTAAATGAGTTTGAACAATGTTTGATGAAAATTCACCTAAGTGTTCCTCTCATTTCAAATACAAAATATACAGACTCAAATTTTTTCCCATTACATTCTTTGTTCAATTTGGCAACGCCGAACGCTGAAATTTTATTCTTACAGTAAATAAAATGAGCAACATACCTAATTATTTATATGTACAATAATGAGAGCAACGGAATTTTTTACGTTTCTAGTGCTCAAAGTTGGCAACGTTGAACCTCAATACAAACTTTCAAGAATGCAATGTTGTCAAATTGCATTCAATTTTTTTTCACTTTTTTGCGATGTGAGTAAATTTTAGAAAAAGAACCCCCATTTAATTTCAAGTAACTTTCAAAAATTGAGAATAAATTTACCATGTTGCCAAAATGTAAAATTGGTAACTTTGGCAACATTGCAAATTCAAAATCTAAAAGATCGTCAGAACGAATTTTTAGAAGAAAAAAAATAGATAACCTGTAAATTCCAATAGTAGGAAGTTCAAAACATAGAAAATGAAACGCTTCGTCAACTTTTTCCACCTATAAATTTGGCAACATTGCGAATTAGAATCTGAAAATGCAGACAAAGGTTCAATTTATTCAAGAAAAAATTTGATAACGATGTAGATTCCACCATTGAACGAGTGTAGAACCACAAAAAATTCTAAGCCCTATCAGTATTAAGATATCTGCACATTGTAAATTTGACAACGTAACCTTGCCGAATTTTATTGACAACGCAGCAAATTCAAAATATGAAAACATCAACGTTCAAAATTTAAATAAATTCCTTGAAAAAAAAAATTGAGAACTTGTAAATTCCAAATCCAGACGTTCAAAACATAAATGGAAACAAGTTTGTTCACATATAAATTTGGCAACGTTGCAAATTAAAAATCTAAAAAATCACCTCGAAAATGCATTTTTTGAACAGAAAATTTGACAACATTTCCAGTTGAAAATTTAGGAACAAATTGCTATCATCCTACTACACATTTTAATTCGTACAGTGTTGCCAAACAGGCACAAGATAATCGCATATCCACGCCACAGCCCGTTTCCACACAAGTAAAAAAAAAATCGACTTGGAGCAATAGAAAATCTTGAGAAAAAAATCTCTCGACTAGAGAATTTCACGAACACATAAAAAACAGCGTAAAATTTCGCAACTACGCTGGCAACAGGGCAACAAATCGCATTAAAAAATCCATCGGCATTGTCTAAATAAAAATTTCTCCATCAACGATGTTGCCAAATTTAAACCAATTAACAATCGCAAAATGTGTAAAACATCCTACTTAAGTATACGGTTCCATCGATAACCGTATCATTAAAAAATACGCATTTTACTTCAAGTTTTAATTGCTTTTAAATTTTATACGATTAGATATCTTAACGTTAACAAAATTCACGAACGTTATATCGAAAAAGAAAAGAAAAAAAAATCATCAAAAATACTTCGTACGAGCTAACAAATTAATAAAATTACACAATATATAAATACACGGGATATTTCCTTAATTTTTTTTCACGTAAAAAGCCTCGCTCGAAACCCTTTTTCGATTCGTAGCTCGACAAAATATCAAAAAATATCCCTGATATCATCTTAACGAAAAACTCCAAGTCAACACAAATAATGAACAAAACAAAAATTAGCAGGAAAAAAAACATATATATAAGTCACGAAAAACAAAATTAATCCTCATTATAGTCGTAACGATTGCAAAAACAAACAAAAAATCATGATTCACGATTATCGGGCGCCCGCGCCATTATTGCCATCGCCACCGCCGCCGTTGCTGCACGATTATCTATACACCCTTGGGAAAGCTTAACGCGCTACAACCCCTTGAAAATTCTTATATTCGTATTCATCGCAGCAGTTAAAACTATCACAAACAATATTTATCATCTCGACGGATATTAAATAATAATAATAATGAGAAAGGGAGGAAAAACACGATAAATGGTACTATAAAAAGGAAAGGAAAAAAAAGTAAAATCTGCTACATTCAGAATACGAAATAAAAATCTCAAGGATGGGTCAAGAAAAAATGAGGGAAGCGGGGAATAAAGTAGGGGATGAGGGGAAAAAATCGTCAAGAGCACGTACTATATACACAATATACAAAATATTATGTACATAAACACGATATTTATAAACGACGAATTATCATTACTTTTTTTTTTTAGCAACTTTGTACTGGTAAAATTACACGCGATAAAAATTCATTAAAAATTATTATGTATAAAAGAAAGAGAAAGAAAAAAACGAAGAACGAAAAAAAATATATAGGTATGTACGTAAAATTGATAGATATAGACAGAAGAAAGAGTGAGAAAGAAAAGAAATTAAAAACACCGATTACAAAAGACCGACAGATGGGTGAAGGGAGAATACGGGCATGGGAAGGGAGAGGGTTCACTTTGGTACAAAATATTGCTGATTTGTTCCGGCCATCGATTGATTGTTCATAGTACTCCGCGTATTCGTCGCGTACAGTTGTTGCTGGAAATTGTGAAATTGCTGCGCGTAATTAGGATCGGCGGTAGTCGGTCCGATGAAAGGTGAATTCTTGAAGTTATTTGACTGGCCAATGCTGGGTGGCAGCGGCTGGGTCGCGTCCGGAGCCACGCCGCCGCCCATGCCCATCGAGGGCATCTTGTTCGGGCCGGAGTTGGGCATAAACATGTGGCAATTGTTATTGGGCATGTTGGGATTAGGTGGGCCGCCGGGTCCGGGCGGGTACATTTGTTCGTTACCGTAGGGCGGCATTCCCATGTTACCCATTCGCATCATACTGGGTGGCGGCGGTCCTCCTTGAGGCGGTGGTCGCATACCGGCTCGGATCATGGCGGCGGTGGCCGGATTCGCACCGGGGGGCATGTTGCAGTTCATTTGGCCCATCATCTCGTTCATGTTGGGTCCCGGTCCGCCTGGACCAGGTCCGGGGCCCGGTCCGCCGGCGTAGTTATTCGGGAAATAGTTCATGTTGTGCGACGGGGACATTTTGTTCTCCATGTGAGGCGGCATACCGGCTGGATTCGAGAACCGCTGCAGGAATTCCAGACTAGGAGGTCCGCGCGGCCCCACAGACGTCGACTGCGGCCTGTTCGGTAAATACTGAATGGTATTCGGAGCATTCGGCTTCACTTGGATATTAGCGCCGTTGTACGAGTTAGGCATCGGGCCTCCGGGTCCGGGTGGTCGGCCCATCATTCTAGGCGAATTGCCACCCATCATGGGCGGATAAGGGTTCTGCATCATGCCACCGGGTGGTCCCTTCGGGCCTCCGGGTCCACCAGGTGGGCCATCGTTGCCCATCTGCGGACAAGGCATCATTCGTTGGCCGGGTCCAGGTGGTCCGATGCTGTTACCCATTGGACCACCGCCGTGCATCGGATTCATGCCAGGTCCCATTTGCGGATTGTACATCATACGCGAGCCATCCGGTGGCATCTGTGGATCGCCTCCTGGACCTCCGCCACCAGGACCGCCGCCTCCGGGACCGGGTCCGGGGCCACCGCCACACATGCCCATTTCGTTCATTTGCATCATGTGCATATTGTTGGGCATATGGCCGCCGGCTGAATTATACGGCATCATACCGCCGTGCATCATGGGTCCGCCACCAGGCTGCTGTCCTGGCGATCCGGGAACGTTGTTGGTTAACTGTTGACTCATCTGCGCCAGCGAAGAGATAGGATCGAATTGCGAAGGTTTCGACGTCGTGTTCATGCTCGGATTCAGCGGCACGTTATCGGATCCGATACGACGGCCGAAATCACCCGGCCCTCCGGGACCCGAACACGAACCAGGATCTTTGCCGTCGCCGCCTCCCATCGTACAAGACATCTTGTCCGGCGACGATACGTCCATGAAATTAGGTTTATTGCCTGGCCCTCCGGGGCCACCCATGAAACCACCTGGTCCGCCTGGAGGATACCTCTGCTGATCGGACATCTGAGGACTACTGCACGCGAACCTAAGATCGTTCTTCATTTGATTGGAATTATTAGGGCCTCCGCGTAGCTGTTGTACGTTCGATTTCGAGTCGGGACCGCCTCCGCCGCCGCCACCTCCGGCATTTGGACTAAGTTCGGAGAAATCGGCTGGCGTGCCTGGATATCGCGCCCCTAAATCGAGCGACGTTGGCGTCAGTGGTGTATTCGGCGCTGATACCGAGACTTTTGTGCAGCTTCCGTCAGACGACGTGACCGGAGGAATTATCGTATCTAAGGCTGCCGTCGATAACCTGAGAAAAAAGAAATGAAAAAAAATTATAGAATTCATTTTCTCTCAGAAAACATGATAAATGTATATGCAGATATACTTACGATGGCGAGACGATACTGGTAGTGTCTTTTAGACTGGTATTTGGTTGCTTTTGTATGGTTAATTCTTGGCCTTCGAACGCGTTCAAATACTGTATATGTTGCGGCGACGGTACCGGCATTAGGTTAGGTTCTTTGCAATGCGGACCACCTGGCTGCATTTGTTGATTATGTGGCAGTTGAGGTTGTTGCTTTTGCTGTTGTTGTTGAGCGAGTGACTGAAGCGTTCGACAGTAAATACCATCTGAGGAAAAAATAAAATCGAATTAATATTTTTGCTAAAGCAGTTTTCATTTTTCACCATAATTTAAGTTATCCTAAATTAGAGAAATAATTTGAAATGCATATAAATTGATTTCATTATTTATGCACACAAAAAAAGCTCTTCAAAAATTGATATCGCAATAGAGAATATTCATCCAGATGTGAACCTATTGAGATACGTAGATTTCACTGACTCTACCAGTTTCAGAAGAGGAGGGAGGGTCCTTTGAAGGGATAGAGAGCACCCAGTCCGGATGTTGGAGCAGCTCCCTCTTCTCCACAACAAAATCAGAAAAAATTATGTTAAACGATAGAGCATCGATAGAGCTGTTTAGAACACTCAATCACGACATTAGAGCACCTCCCTTTCCACCGTCACCCTATTGAAAAAAACTTTGGGTAGAGCTGTTGAAACGGCAGCCCTACCTACCCTACCTATGCTGTAAAATCATTATCGGCGAACATGGGTCAATGACCTCAAAATGCCAGAGAGACCGACGACCTTGGGAAGCCGAACAGACGGGCCAATAACCTCAAGATGCCAGACAGACAGCCGACCTTGGGAAGGCAGGCAGACCGACAGACAGACAGACAGACGGGTCGATGACCTTAAGCAGGATGTCTAACAAAACTCTCAGACAAAAAATCATGACTTTTTCATGACATATTTTTCACATTTTTACCGCGTGAAAATACCCCCCCTCCCCCACAAAAAAATTAAATAACTTCAATTTGCGAGGAAATTGAACAGGGTTTTCATTTTTTACAAGATCAAAAATTAGGTATTTCAGTTTTTTCATTTTTCTAATTTTTGGAACTATTTTTTATTTTTTGAATTTTTTTTCATTTTATGAGCTTTTTAAAAAATTTTCAAGTGTGTTTCAAGCAAAATTCTCGACTTTCATGACCGTTAGACACGCTGCATTACTTTCTTTAAACCAAATTTTCAGAAAGCTCTTCACTCGAACCCCCCCTCCCCCACAAACAAAAAAATTAACAACGTGCGTTTGAATTTTTTCGTTTTTTCACTACCTTTTTGAATAAAATACATTTTTAAAATCACCACTTTTTCACTACTTTCACTACCCTGTTAGGTACCCAGAATGGTAAGGACAAAAAATTTGATTTTCTGTAGTTCATTCAAATTTCAATCCTTTTTCATATATAAAAAAAATATATTTTTTCAAAATTTGTACAAATCACACAAATATTCAAGAATTTTAGTGTTTTTTCTTTTGGTTTTTTTAAAGCCCATTTTCAAATTTTGTATTTGATTCGTACTTTTTTCGATCGGTAGACATTAAGTAGGTATATAGAAATTGAGAAAAAATATCCAAAAATTAATGAAAATTACCAAAAATGATTAGAAATTACCATAAATTACTATTGATTACCAAACATAACAAAAATTACCAAAAAACCACCAATTACCGAAAAAAATGACTGGTAATTGAAAAAATGACTGGAAATTGCCAAAAATGACAGAAAATTAGTAATTACCAAAGGTTACTGGTAGTAATTGATGAAAAAATTACTAGCAATTTGTACTTAAAAGTCATCGATAATTTATCAAAAAATTACAAAAAATTACCACTAATTGAAGACGTCATAGCAAAAAGGACATATGTGTGAAAGTTGTATTTTGAGAAATAACCGTTTGAAAGTTTGAGTGCTTGTGAAGTTGAGAAATGTGCATATTTGAACATGGTGACGATATCATCTTATTTTCCCACTATCTAACTATATGAAATGCTATGCACCATCAGTCTGGAGGAAACTGTGGGTTAGTGGTAAGCGCTCAAACATTTCGAATTACATATATGTCCTTTTTGAAGCGAAAAATTGGCCAATTTTTTTTTTGATTTAAAAATGTTTTTGAGCACATTTTTGGATTTAAACCAGGTAAATAATGGTTGATAACACAAAATCGACTGTGAGTAAGGTCCACTATTACAACAGCCGATTATTTTGATTCAAAATTTATGCGCAACCAAGCGTTGACGGGCCGTTTAAATTTAATCGGCTGTTGTACTAATGGACCTAACCCATTATCTCTGAAAAAAGATCGCTATGTTGAGTAAAAAAAACAACAAAAAACACAAGTTTTTTTGGCCAATTTTTTTTTATTGATTTAAAAATGTTTTTGAGCAAATTTTTGGATTTAAATCAGGTAAATAATGGTTGACAACGCAAAATCGACCATGAGTAACCCATTATCTCTGAAAAAGTAAATTTTTAATCGACTTCGCAGTTTTAAAATGGCGATATCGCACTGGTTTTTCGACTTTGTGAAGTGGGGGTGGTCTCATATGATAGAGGAAGGTCTGAAGAATAACAATATGGATTCGTCTCAAAAAGGACATATGTGTCATATATACCCCTTTTTGTTATGACGTCTTCAATTACCCAAAAAAATGACTGGAAATTGCCAAAATGACAGAAAATTACCAAAGGTTACTGTTAATTGATGAAGAAATTACTAGCAATTGCTTAAAAGCCATCGATAATTATCAAAAAATTATTGGTAATTATCAAAAATTACTTTCGATTTACCACAAATTGACAATAATTTGTAGAACAGGTTGTCTAACAAAACTTCCAGACAAAAAATCATGACTTTTTCCTGGCCTACTTTTCACATTGTACCGCATAAAAATTACCCCCCCCCCCCAAAAAAAATACCATTGAATAACTTGAAACTGTGAGAAAATTTTTTCAACTCTGATTTTTTTAACAAATTTTTCATTTTATTTGTCATTTTATGGGCTTTTTGAAAAAATTCATGTGTGTTTCGAGGAAAATTCATGACTTTTCATGACCATCTACTAAAATTCATGACTTTTATGACTTTAATGACCGTTGGACACCCTGCCTCAAGAGGCCAGACAGGCGAGCAGATGACCATCAGAGAGCAAACAAGCAGACAGACGACCTTGGGAAACCACACTGACGAGTCAATGACCTTTAAAGACCATACCAGAAGACAGATGACCTTGGGACAGGTAGCTCAGTGACCTAGAGAGGACAGATAGGAGGACCCAGGGTTGAAAACCGTTTGGTACCCCCACCATCCTTTTTTTCGATTAATTCTGAAACAATAATCACAGAACCATTTTGTTTGGAAATATAGAAAATAAAAATCCCAAAAAAACTATCAAATAAAATTTAGAACCATTTAGTAGATATCAGTTGAGTTTTTGAGGAAAAGAACAACCATCACAAGAATCAGAACAAGATTTCAATAATAAGAACCACCAAAACCCTTTTCAGGAATTGGTTCTTTTTGGTTTTCTTATCATTGAAATTTTTTTCTTTACCAAACTGAAATCAGAATTCGAGTTTTTCAATGCAGAATGAGCAAAATGAAAAGAAACATTTTTAAAATTTTCAATTTTTTAATATATTTTCTGGCTGTTACCATTTGAAACCATTTTTTTGATTGGTGGAACTACCAGCAGAACACCAAAAGCGAAATAGAAGGAATAACCAGAACAACTAAACAGTTTAGATTTGAATTTTGGAATAATAACCTGAAAGCTACCTTTTCACATCAGCAAAAACCATTTTAGAATTACATTTGAAAACCTTTTGGGAACCAAAACCTGGAACCACTCTTTTTCAAAGGATCTGAAAACCGTACCACTAATTCAAATTTAAACGATTTTCAGCCCTGCTCTGAACAGATTCCGGGAATCGCTCCGTCTCTTCGATCAGATTCTACATACATATTACTACACTGATCCATTTTTGCTCATGGGAAACAAAGGATATAAGTATATTTCATTCCGTAAAAAGTTTCAAATTCATACGTAGTTTTGTTTGTTCTCAACCGCGATTCATGTAGTGAGAAATACTGTCGATTGAATATTGCCTCCTCGAGCCATCTACACACAAAAAAATTCAACTCACCAGGTGACTGCTGACCAGAAGTAGCGGGTGAAAATTCGTTGGATAAAGGTCCGCCGCACATTTTGGCTTCTTTTTGCTTAGAATTAGGCGACAGGTGCATGGTTGAGGACACAGGCGTACCGGGATTGCTGATATTCATACCTCGATGACTGGGCGACTCGATGGAGGTATTTAGTTGATTAGTGGTAGGACTCGGGCCAGGGCCTTGTTTAGACGCCGGCGAATTTAATCCGGAACACGTTCGGGGCGACGGAAGCGACAAGTTGGATGTAGCGTTACCGGGCGAGTTAGGATTCGGACTTGGTATAGCAATAGGTACGCTGGCCGAGCGGGTGGTTTGATGATACGGCGGCGGCGGCCCTTGAGATCGAGGTCCGGACGTCGAGCCGCATCGGCCCATCGCTACGTCGCCGGTCGCTTTGCGCTTACGGTCGTCGAAGAAAGGTTGCATTTTTTGCCAATCTGCGTGCGCTGCCGCAGACGGATTTGACACAGTCTTTTGTAAATTCGACATATCTCCCGGATCCATGCCACCAGGGCCGCTGCCAGGACCTCCGGGAGGTACAGCGCCTCCTGGCGGAGTCGAAGTGGGAACGCCACCGGGACCCGGGCCAGATTTAGGGCCTGGTCCTCCGAGTACCGATGAGATATCGTCGGCGCTGAGTTGATTGTGAACGGACGGCTGCATATCCGACGGCATCCCATGGTGTGGCGTTGATTGCGGTTGACCCGGCCCCGAGCCTTGTGCTTGCTGCTGTTGTTGCTGCTGGTGATGAGCTTCGGGTAACAGCATTTCGCCTAGTTTACGTAACGTTTCCAGCTGCTCTTTGCGGTGCATTTTTTGCTCCGGCGTTAGGTTTTCGTCAGGAACTTTAACTCCTGCAAAATGACAATACGTACGGTTATTAAAAACACGATTCATAATTCATATCAATTGATTTTTCAAAAAAAATATCAATTTTGATATTTCTTAATTTACAAGAATAGATTGGCGAGGATTTTATAGAGGTAGTGTTCATACAATGTAAAAGGAAGCTCGCAAATATCAATTTTGGAGTGATCATGAATCAGGCTCTACAATATTTCAATGTTGCAAAGGACTTCAAACATTCCCTTCTTCGTCTTTCTTTCCATCCAGAGCTCAATTCAGATCTGAGATCGGAATTTTTCCAAACTACGTCGTCACTCATCACTCATCACTCAGCTTTCTCAAAGACTCATTTTCCCATTCCATTAAAATTTTACAAATTCATCATCTCAATTCAACTTGAAAGAATTTTAAATCCAAGAAGATATTGCTAGATGCTGAGAATAAAGTTTCACTATAGTTTCAGAAATTTTTCGGTGCAAAATATCCAAGCTCAATTTTCAAGTTATGAGCTCATGTCAAACGAATTCTTGTCTGAAATTCAACGCAGAAAACTTTCGGTCCTCTTCCATTCAAGATTGCACACAACAATATTGATAGATTTTGAGCAATCAACCACATTTACATTTTCCTTGGCTCAAAGGCATTCCAAGGAGAAGATTAATCAGCAAAATATTTCCCCCTTCCAAAAAAAACATGAACTAAAACGAATCGTTTCTGCGTAGTTACAAAAATTTACGTCACAACTTTGCCAATTCATTGACCACATTCGTCAGCTGTTTTTTTACGCAAATGGATTTCATACGCATAGTTAAACCATTCGCGTACGTAATAACCATAAATTTGAAAAAGATTCAGCTCGTATTTGCTTTGCTCACATTAACCCCACAATCGAACCTGTGAAAACATCCACTGATTCAACATTGAAAGTTGAATACATTTTTTACACGTTCATTACGTTCGAAATTTGAAACACTGTACTGGGAAAAATGCAAACAAAATTAAAAATTGTCACCCCGGTATCAATTTTTTCAATATTCATCGTAAGCACATTATAATAAACTTGCATAGCATAGCACATAGCATGCAGAAATTTCAATGTAATCGATGCTCATCTTGGAAAAAAATTTCTAGTTTGCTCGACTCGTCGTTCTAAGAGATGTGAGTGCGTCATCTTTAGCTCTCTAATAGATCTCATCTTTGAATATTAAGTCTCATCAACCCAAAGGCAAACAAATTCAATTTGGTGAACAGAATCGAGCTTTTCTATACGAATATTTATGACGAAAACTTGAATCGACAGATGATTACTGAATGCTCAGCGAATTAAATTGTACGGGAAAAAACATATGAAGAATATTGAAAATACTGAGATACTTCCAAACTGCAAATGTTATAAATTACATATAATAAAATCGTTCCTTCAACACAATGGACATAATCACTCCTCAATTACTCGTATTAGGTATCGAAAAAGGTTATTGAATCAGCATCAGATCAACAGCTTGACAAGAACATACAAATAAGACAGCATTTTTGAGGGGCAAAATGTTTCCCAAAGAGAATAATCGTACAAAATTTCGTCAAAGATAAGGACTTTTTCCATGCAAAAATTTTGCCACAAAACATAATTTTTGGAAATATTGACAGAACATGGAACTACATATTTTGGCACCTTGAAAAACGATTTTTTTTTTTTAGAAAATTTAGGAAAACATGACTTTTTAGACAGTCAAGGCAAAAATTTCTCAGATGGAACTACTAAACTCTCACAACTACTATATCGCAATTTCGAAACAAAAATACACAAAATATTCAATCCTTTTGAATTTTTTCTTCAGGGTGTCTAACAAAACCCCCACACAAGCAATCATGACTTTTTCATGACTTATTTTTCACATTCTTACCGCATGGAAACACACCCCCCCCCCCACAAAAAAATTGAATAACTTGAAACTGCGAGGACTTTTTTATTTCAGTTTTTCCATTTTTCTGACTTTTTGAACAAATTTTTCGTTTTTTCATATTTTTTCATTTTATGGGATTTTTAAAAAAATTTCAAGTGTGTTTCGAGCAAAATTCACAACTTTTTCATGACCGTTAGACACCCTGTTCTTTTCTCTTCAACACCTTTGTCCTTCGTTTTTTTTTTTCAGCTTTCAAGGAGAAAAAATCACATTTTTGTTGATTCAATTTAAAAAATTATTAAAATCAAACAAGTGAGAACTCAAAACTGAGCTTTACGAAAATAATTTTTATTGTTTGCAAGTGGTACCTGGTACCAAACATTTTTCGGTCCTCTAGTCTAGCACTTTTTTGGTGACACCAACTTTGGGCAACAGAAAGTCAAAAATCACCTAATAAACGTGAATTGGAACATTTTTTCTCAAGAATAAGTAATTCGCTGAATGTTTTGGTTTGTAACTTCAACAGAATTCGATCATCAAAATGTTCTATCGTAATTTCGTTGAGTAATCAAAGGCGAGTATTTGATTGAATATTCATTTCATACGTTCATAAAACGTTATCCAACATCACAAATTAGAGAATAATAACTTCAAAACGTTTGGAAAATTGATTAATTAATAAAAAGAACGTCATAAAATCGAGAAAAATTAAAAAGCAGTTCTTGGAAAAAAACACACTAACTTTGCCACAAAACTCCAAGAGGTAGGTACTAGGTACCTCATCATTCAAAATGAATTCACAAAAATTACAAAATTTTGAAAACAAAAAAATGGGAATACAGGTACCTACAACCATTAAGAACTAATGGCCATAATTATTGGAACTTTTTCCACTATGCTCTCCACAAGCAAAAGTAAAATTGGCAATTGAAAATGAGGCAAACAGAGGTTGAATTTTTCCAACTGTTCAAACTCGTCAATTATAATGAATAGGGTAAGTTCAAACATAATAAGGTACACAGAATCACACGCAGGCCAGATCAAAAATAAAACGAGCATGCAAATTCTAAAAATAAAACATAAATCGTTTATTTTTGAATTTTTTAAATACTCGTATACTCGTAGCAGATATGGCTCACTCAGAATCTACACCATTTTAATTACTGTAGACGTGTTGGTTTACTTGAAGTTTTCAAACATTTGTACCTACTTGAACCACTGAAAAGAAATGCTGAAAAAATTCTTTATTGCAATCCTACTGATATTGACAGTAAGTACGCCCGTAATTTTTGGCCTTTCCATTCTTGAAATAATGATGTATTTTTAATCTTATCCAAAAACTATTTGGCAAAGGTATAGATATAATTTTTTTAAGATATTAATAATTAAAAATTGATTATTTATGATGTGCTTTACAGTTACATTTTATTATAAATTGCAACGGCGACGTCGATCAATGTCCTGTAGTACATTATACACCTCCTCCTAAACCTAAAAATCCACCTAAAGGAACGCCTCCTCCCAAAGGACACGGCAACTGGATATTTTAGTGCTGGACTCGAAAAACAGCAGAAAATAGTTCGTTTACAATAATATTAGAAAATATTACCCATGATGCAGAAATCATACAAATAATTAATTTTATTCATGGAAAAGGCTCAATAAAATGATTTTTCAAGAAGGTATGGGATTTTTCATTTCTCGAATGCTTTGCTACCAATTAACCAGAAACAAATTTTAAATGATTTTTTTTTTTATGATAATGGTGTATTTACATGATGATGGTTTTTTAATTTTCATTACACTTTTGTGCACCATTTTCATGTTTAATTGAGTGAATTCATGAAAACTTCCCCTTTAAACGAAAACAAAGTTGACCATTGAACAGGAAAAAGTAAAAGAAGAAGAAATCGAAATTGCACACATTTTTACAATACAGGCGAAATGGGATTGGATTTGCATAAAAATAATCTGGATTGAATTCATACGTCATTTTCTTTTTTTACAGGCAGCATTTTCCTAAAACGAAATCAATTTCCTCGATACTCTTTGAAAATAGCGTAAAAATGGTTATTTTTAAATCAGGTACCAGATTATTCCCAGTTGTTCAAACTTCAAACTCGATGATTACACATCCAACGCTATTTTTCACTCAAACAAAATGAAAAAATACACGAAGTTATTTTTTCAACGCAATATTCGCAAAATTACTTTTATTTCATTTTTAACGGTGAGCAGTGCTAATGTGTTAGTTGTATTCCTTCGTAAGTAAATTGTAAAAATTTCAAATTGGAACAAACAAAAAAAAAATGCAAATTAAATTATTATTTTTTGGAATATTTTGCGTCGTATTGGTAAGTGAAAATGTAAAATTGTACAGCAAGTAATCAGTTCAAAAATTATCCCACGCCAGAATTCGAGTTATTATTTTTTTTTAAATTTGCTCATTTCTTTAGCTTTACATTTTAAAATGCGATGGTTACCAGTCACATTGCCCTTCAAATCCTCCTCCTAAAGGAAACCCCAAGATAATGAAAAATCCTCCTCCAGGCAAACCACCACATTGGGACAACAACTGGATATTCTGAGTATGTATCGGACTAACAACGCAGAATCGGTTCACTTATAGTAATATTCTGATATAGAAATATTTGTGCTTAATTTCACACGATAAGTAATATCCCAATTGTTTGAAATTTTGAATTAAAAATGTATTCTCACATATTTCGTATTTTATATTCAAATTCTCAAAATAATATCGCTTCTATAATGATGTTCTCAAGTTAAAATAAATGTTTAAATCATATGTACTCCATTATCCCTTAAATTTCTTTCCAACGGTTTCTTTGGTTTTTTTTCTCAAAAATTTGTGTACTTAGAACATTTGATCTCGACCTTGAGATTTTTTTATTCGAAAAAATATAAAAGAAAAAAATAGTGAAAAGAGCTACAAACTCTTTGAATGCAAAAAGAGTCGGAAAAGAGTTTTGACTCTCTTTGAAGAAGATTTTAAATTAGATTCTTTTGGAATATTTGGATGTAAATTATATTCAGAAAATAATATTTGGTATCCATAAAAAATTACCAACGATTTTAAAATACACACTCCCTCGAAATTTCTCAACTGTTCAAACTCGTGAATCATTATAAATGGACAAGATTAAAAATAAATGTGGAAGCAATAATCGTAAATTCTAAAAATAAAAAAAAAGTACTGTCTATTTTTGAATTTTATAAATATAACAGGTAGGTATCACAATGGTATACCCATCATATAACGAATATCACTCTGAAGAGTACCATAGTTTGTGTTACTCGTAGTTCGCTTGAATGCTCTTAAAATATTTATACTTGAGGCACTAATCGTGAGAAGAAATGCCAAAAAAATTTGCGATTGCAATTATATTGATATCAATAGTAAGTACTGATACTGAACATAATTTTCTGCCTGTTCATCTTCACAATTCCCATAATATTGAGAAACTTTTCGCAGAAAATAGAATTCAAATGCAATGCAGCCAATCTACCTCACGAGACACCGAATCCAACTGGATCTTCAGCAGGCATTCCATCGCAACATGAAACTGCTCATCACCAAAGTCAAGATCAAACTAATATAGATCAACACAGTAAACTGTATCTGTTCATATACCGTTGAAATTGAAATTGCTCAGAAAACTGAGGTCGACAAAACGTATCGAAATGAAAACCGAATCAATTTCGCAATTTTTTTTTTTCTTTGTTTCGTTTGGATCACAAACCTCACACTTGTCGAGAATCACTTTAGTCCGGCATATGACAATAGGAGTAATTGCACCCCCCCGCCGATCCTCCGGGACAACATTTTTCTTAAAGGGGACATCCTAAGGAACATTTTAATGCAAAGTTGCCAAAAAAAAAAGTTGGCCTTACTTACAAAATGGCGGCCATTTTGATTGACAGGTCAGCCGAAATCGCAGATTTTGCGTTTTAACATAGGACTTGCACAAACTTTTTCAAACTTTACAAAGGTAGATCGAAAGATCATGCAAACATTTATCACCTGTCCAAATTTCAAGTGCTAAATTGCGTTTTTCGATTTTTGGTGAATTTTTGAAAATCGAATTTAGGCCAAAAATGAGGGAAAAAATCAAAATTTCACCAAATTGACCAAGAAAGCTGAAATTTGGGATAAACCCTATTTTCGACATGCCAAATCGACTGGAAACGGTTTCAACCCGTTTTGAGCAGTTCTGGAGCCTCCAGCAGATTTTTGAAACTCGAAATTCCCACAAAATTCCATCAAATTGGAGTTGTAAAGCTAAAATTCATTCTAAAAACTAGTTTCAATACGCTACGAAGTACTGCAGGTGAATTTCAAGTTGTTTTGGAGCCTCCAGCGACTTTTTGAAAATTCCTGAAGCCTCCAGCAGATTTTTGAAACTTTAAATTTTCACAAAATTTCATCAAATAGAGATGGAAAGCTGACATTTACTCTACACTCCAATTTTAACACCCTCTGAAAACGACTTCTGGTGGATTTCAAGTAATTTTAGAGCCTTCAACGACTTTTTTGAAAATTACTGGAGCCTCCAGTAGATTTTTGAAACTTGAAATTTCCCCAAAATGTTATCAAACCAAGATGGAGAGTCGAAATTCATTCTGCACACTAATTTCAATACGCTACGAAGTTGACTGCTGGTGAATTTCAAGTCTTTTTGGAGCCTCCAGCAACTTTTTGAAAGGTTGTATGACGTTTTTTTGGAAAATTGAAATTTCCTAAAAGTAGCTGGAAGCTTCAAAACCATTTGAAACCACCATGTAGTCTGCGAAGTAAATTTCAGCTTGCAAACTCCATTTGATAAATTAACGTTGGGGAAATTTCAAGTTTCAAAAATCTACTGGAGGCTCCAGTAATTTTCAAAAAAGTCGCTGGAGGCCCTAAAATGACTTGAACCCACCTGAAACCGTCTTCAGAGGGTGTTAAAATTGAAGTGTGAAGTAAATTTCAGCTTTCCATCTCCATTTGATGAAATTTTGTGAAAAATTAAAGTTCCAAAAATCTGCTAGAGGCTCCAGTAATTTTCAAAAAAAGTCGCTGGTGGCCCTAAAATTACTTGAACCCACCTAAAGTCGTCTTCCGAGGGTGTTAAAATTGGAGTGTATAGTAAATTTCAGCTTTCCATCACCATTTAGATGAAATTTTGTGAAAATTTAAAGTTTCAAAAATCTGCTGGAGGCTTCAGGAATTTTCAAAAAGTCGCTGGAGGCTCCAAAACAACTTGAAATTCACCTGCAGTACTTCGTAGCGTATTGAAACTAGTTTTTAGAATGAATTTTAGCTTTACAACTCCAATTTGATGGAATTTTGTGGGAATTTCGAGTTTCAAAAATCTGCTGGAGGCTCCAGAACTGCTCAAAACGGGTTGAAACCGTTTCCAGTCGATTTGGCATGTCGAAAATAGGGTTTATCCCAAATTTCAGCTTTCTTGGTCAATTTGGTGAAATTTTGATTTTTTCCCTCATTTTTGGCCTAAATTCGATTTTCAAAAATTCACCAAAAATCGAAAAACGCAATTTAGCACTTGAAATTTGGACAGGTGATAAATGTTTGCATGATCTTTCGATCTACCTTTGTAAAGTTTGAAAAAGTTTGTGCAAGTCCTATGTTAAAACGCAAAATCTGCGATTTCGGCTGACCTGTCAATCAAAATGGCCGCCATTTTGTAAGTAAGGCCAACTTTTTTTTTGGCAACTTTGCATTAAAATGTTCCTTAGGATGTCCCCTTTAAGAAAAATGTTGTCCCGGAGGATCGGCGGGGGGGTGCAATTACTCCTATCGTGATATGCCGGACTACTTTTCTCACCTCTTATATGTATGAGATAACAAATTTTTTTCAGTGTCAAAATTCTGAAAATAGAGAAGGATTTATAATTTTAAGAACAAAAATTGAGACACGTGAACCTTCTCTAACATTTTATGACCTCGATGTCGTAAAATAAGTGAAACAGCCTGAACGATTTGTATAAAAAATCACCAATATCAAAAAATCAAATTTTATAGGAGGCCAAAATAAAATACCATCTAATCGATTCAACGTTCAGAATTAATTTTTAGGAACTCGTCTTTCCCCCAGTCAGACTAGGCATTTTTAAAATTGAAAAAAAATTGACAAAACATTACTTTATTAAAAATGCAATTGTAAATTTTGACATCGGTGATTTCTTTACACCAGCCCTTCATACGTATAAGTAAGCATGTTGAGCCAGAGTAAAAATCAACACATTTTCTCGTATTTTTTACGAACGATATTTTTGTAATTCGAAATTGCCCCCCTCCTCCTCCTCCTCCTCACGCTTTTCGAAAATGACGCAAAAATAACAATATTTAAGTTAGGACTCCACATTTTTTGCAATTGTTCAAACTCATTTATCACACAGTCAAGTTATCTACGCTATTTTTTCACGCAAGTTCATAAAAAATACCTAAGCGAGTACAAATAATTTTTCTATTTGCTCAGTTCTTTTTTTCAAACGCTTATCGAAAAAAATTATATTATTTAATTTTTTTACGGTAAATGGTCGGTATTTTTCCTATATCAATAATTTCTGAAATTGGAACCAAAAAAAAAAAAATGCAACCGAATCCAAAAGCAGTTCTCTTATTCGGAATATTATTCGTCTTAATTGTAAGTAAAACTGCAGAACTGCGGAATCAGTAAGTACAGGTATTGCACTGAAAACATTTTCTTAATCCCATGTTGTTTATTTTATGGAATTTTTTAGGTAAATACTTTGAAGTGCAACTGTGAAGTCTCGCAATGTCCCCTAATCACGTATCCTCCGAATCCTCACCCTCATGGCAAACCTAAGGCAGCAAAGGATCCGAATAATCCCGCCAGTTTCAAGAATGCTCCTAAAGGACAAGGACAATTCATATTCGGGGCACCAGATACAGGAGGACCCTAAAAAGAGCAGGCCCAATGCCACGAAAGGAATATCAATGAAAAGTACAAATATTAAGACAATGGTTAAATTAAAAAAATGAAAAGTTTATTTGTGGAGAAAACCATAAATGCGTCCACTGTGAAAATTTTAAATATTACAATAGTATTCTCACATATTCCGTTCATGTTTTTCGTGATCAAATTTTGATCAATCGTACTCGTAGATTAGTTTGAGTTCAGTTTCACTTTCTAGAAATTCAATTAAAATTTATTGAATACTTCTTGTTTAAAATCTATCACTTCCTGCTTTTACTCTACATGAACATTTTGATCTTGGTTTTAGTTTATGTTTTCCAATTTTTTTAAATTATTTTTTTTATAATTAGAAAATTTAAATTTTCAATTCGAGTAAGCTTGACTGAAAATTGAAGGCGCCGTGAATTTTTGAGATATTGAAAAATCGAAAATTTCAAGTGCTTTTAAATTATTAAAACACTCCAGTGTCTTCAATTTTGAGTTTCTCATCTTGCAGAACTTCAAATAATATGAAAAAAAATAAATGTTATATTCATTTTTCGATTTTTGGCGAATTTTTGAAAATTTAAAATTGACCATTTTCGGTAAGCATGTTTATTTCGCCTTTACAGAAAAGGCACGTCAATGGAAAAAATGTAGGTAAGCAAGGTATGTTTTTTTTACAACAAAATATTAATTCAATAAAAATGATGGAAACTGTAGTTCCGAAAATCAACTTTCTTGAATCGAATTTCACACCATTCTCTGGCATTGAGGAGATACATATTATTTTGAAAATTCGAAGAATTTGAAAATCGTTCTGAAGGCTCTACAGATAGAATAGATATTCGAAAATAGTGAAATTCGATTCTAGAAAGTTGATAACAGTTACAGGGTCAATTTTCATCAATTTTATTGAATAAATATATTGCTTTTAAAAAGCATAAATCATCGAAAATAGTCAATATCAAATTTTCAAAAATTCACAAAAAATTGAACAATTAATTCGGGCAGCTGAAATTTTGTTCATGAGGGTTTCAGAGTTCAAACCATGCTCTTTCCAAAAATCGCAGCCCTATTCCGATCGGAAGGGGAAACGTTGAGAGCTTCCTTTGTTAGAAGAATCAACATGAAATAACATAATAATGTCACCCCTTTTGTTTTTAAGATTGGCAACCTAACTTAAATTTATTACGCACTTAGTTTAGATTTCTATGTTACCAGGCAAAATATTCAACACCTGCCTCCGTACACCCACTCATAGTAAGATCCAAAATCAGGTAAGAGGTCGATGATGTTAGAGCTAAAAATGAGAGATTGGAATTTCCCAATGTTTTTTCCCTTTAATACCTACATATTATAGATCATCATGAACTGATCGATTAAATCGTACTACGTTGTCATTCAAAACCGAATACCAATATTTGTAGCTATATTTTGCAATTTCTTGATTCGATATTTTTCATTGCCGCGCAACATAGACGAATAAATCGTGGTACGTTATTGAATTTTCCTCTGTACATACTTTCCAAAATAACGTACATATTAAAATTTATTCTAAATATCCACATTTTCCCAGTTGTCTAAACCTGCCAACGAATGTACGTAAATCACGAATTTTACACATCGAAAAATATTCTCATATTTACACAATTTTTTTTTCAAATTCATTTCATGCAGAAATCGTTTTATTTCTTTTTTTTATGGTGAATAGTGCAGATGCACTTGTTATGTATGCAGAAAATTTCGAATTTAAATACAAAAATGCAAATTAATTTAAAGATTGTGTTTTTTGGGGGAATATTATTAGTCTTGATCGTAAGTAAAAGAGTAGAATTTTAAGAATATTTTGTTCAAAACATAATCAACGTAAATATTTTATGTATCAGTTACTGTTTTTGAATTTTTTAAACTGATTTCTTCAGATGAATATTTTGAAGTGTGACGGTTTCCAGTCGCATAGTACGAGTACTTCGAGTGCTTCTTCTAGTGGAAAGCCCAAGATAGCGAAAAATCCTCCACCAGGCACACCCCCACATTTTCCCAACGGGGACAATAATTGGATATTCTGAGTATGTAACGAACTAAGAACGTATAAAATGTTCACTTGTATTTTAAAAAAATAGCAATATCACGATGCCGGAATTTTTGTACGTACGAGTACATCAAATTTATAAAATTTGAATTATAAAACTATCCTCACACTCTCTGTTTTTCATCTTTCGTTCGAATTCAGTTTGAGTTTCTACGAAATGAGTTTCAATTTTATGATATGCCTTTGATTTTTTAATTTAAAAAAAAATGATTCTCACTCGGAGAATTTTTTAATACGTCGATTGTATAAAATTTAATTCATGGCGCTTACAGATACACATTTATAGGTATTATAGGTGCAGAAATTTCTGAAATGAAAACATGAGAGGGAGTCGAATTAACATGTGTTACGCAGAATGCTTCCGAAGTACGCTTTAAATAATCCGATTCGTTGTATTTTTTCAATATAATCTTTACAAACGCAGCATACCATTTTAAACAGGTGTAATGTAATCCTCTACACAAATTCCCCAGTTGTTCAAACTAATTGATCATGATCAAAAATCACAACATGAATCGAATTTCCATATCAGAAAAATAAAAAAATTCTCAATGTAAAAAAACTTTCATTTGAAATCGTTTAATACGTGCGAGCTGTGCTTGAATATTTTTTCGCGGAGTGGAAGAGTTTGGAAATTTCAAGAGGTAAGATGCAAACGAGTTCAAAAATCATCATATCCTGGCAATATTTTTCGTTTTAATTGAAGCATACGTTTCCAAAACGCACTAAGTCCAAAAAAACAGTATAATTTGGAAACGTAAAAATCAGCCATTTTGGGCCGCAACTTTTTGCTAGATGGCCTTGCAACCTCAGAATCTTTGAAAATGGACTTACAAGGGAACCCTCCCACATGATAATCTCCGATTTGAATAAAACTTGGATTAGTGGAAGAGCACCTCAAAAAACCCCCCATCCCCCAATTTTCAGCTGCTGAAGTTGATTTTTTGATTTTTGACACACGTTTGAAGTTTTGAGTACACAGGTAAAATTGTTCTGTGAATTTGAAAAATCGTCGTTTCTCCCCACCACATTAACTTCAGCAGCTGAAATTTTGGCCAGAGGGTCTATGCTTGATACCTAATCGACTAATACTACCGCCGGCCGGATCTGGAATTATCATCAGAAATCGAATTTTTTGCCCAATTGCTGGTTTTTAAATGCCATTGAAAAATTTGAAAAATGAGTCAATCAAGCTCTTTTAATGAACTTCAAGGGCTCAAATTTTGGTCAAACAGTCTGTGCCGAATACCAAATCGACTCATACCATCATTGGCCGGATCCGGCCGTCCATTCAGAAAACAGGATTTTTTACTGTTTTTTCTCATGTTTTGTGTGAATTTGAAAAATGACCGTTTCTCCCCACCACGTGAACTTCAGCAGCTGAAATTTTGGCCAAAGGGTCTATGCTTGATACCTGATCGATTAGTACTACCGTTCGTCAAATCTGGAATTATCATCAGAAATCAAATTTTTTGACATGATTTGAGAAATAGTATAAAAAATACACACAACTTCAAACACTCGCCAAAAATCGAAAAATCAACTTCAGCAGCTAAAAATTGGGGGATGGGGGTTTTTTGAGGACCTCTTTCCACCAATCCAAGTTTCATTCAAATCGGAGATAATCACGTGGGAGGGTTCCCTTGTTAGTGCAGTTTGGAAACGTATGCTTCAATTGTAAGTACATAAGTAATATGTTTAGCCAAAATTTATACGTGTGTTTCGTTTGGAAAGTTTATAGAAAATGACCAGAAAGGCTACTCCCTGGTAAAATAGGTGAAATGTCCCTGTTCTCGGATTTTTGAAATTTTTATGAAACACTGTTGGGTACCTTTAAAAAAATATTGGGAGCCAAAAAAAGTTCCCCCACCCCACCACCATTGCCCATATTTGCGAAAACGTACCCAACAATGTTTCATCAAATTTTTAAAAATCCGAAGACAGGGGGCATTTCACCTATTTTACCCCGGAGTACCCTTTCTAGCCATTTTCTACAATTGAAAAAAAAAATGTATTTCGGGTAAGTCCATGTCAATTCGACCAAAAAAAAAATGCGATTTTGAATGTCATGTCTATCGATTTCGCTCACATTTTTTCTTACAACGTCCACCCACCCAATAAGTAAGAAACCCGCAATCAGTTTGGATCCAGTCCCCTTGGGAGGCGGGTGGGTAGGGGTTGCAATTATTTTCACATTGTCTCGGGGTACCCAACTTCAGCAGCGCATTTCTCCAAAGCTATGATACTTTGATCTAAACTGATTTCACAGTTCGAAAGGGCATTGAATTTTGAACTTTTCAAGTATTTTGAAATTTTCAAAAGTTGAAAGTTAAACTTTCAAATTAAATGTTCAAATTTCAAAATGGCGCTGTAAGTGGGAGCTACCATTTAAAATTCTGAAAAAATGTCCATAGATGTACCATTTGATGCTTTTTTGAAATATTCAATTTTTGAGATGGGATATTTTGATGGAGAGGGAGCACCCCCTCCCTCAAATTTGGGCAAAACTTTCAACAAAAAAAATCTGGGACATGTGATGTATCGAATTGTATGTTTTTGGTGACGCTGAACACGAATTTAACGTCAGATTTTTGATTGGATCTCATCCACGACCCCTAGCACCTCCCCAAAAGGGGTAAAAGTCAAAAAAAATGGTTTTATTTGTGTGACAATCAGTGAATCATTTGAAAAAAAAAATAATAGAAAATACTTTTCAAATAATTTTACTTATTGAATTTTTTCAAAGAAAAAAAATTATTAGGTAAAGATTGAGGTTTTTTTAATTACTTTGGAACAACTATTTGTGTTGGTAATTTGGTAGGTACTTGCAGCACTTAAATTATCCAGTTGTCATTGAAGGGTTATTGGGAGTACTGGGGGCTTTACGGTTCACAATGGGAGATAGTGACGGGCTCTCAAAATCAGCTTCAAATTTTGAAATTATTCATCGCGTGAAAAAAAATACGTATAAATTTTCCAAACGAAATACACGTACCTTAATACCTATACATTTTGTCTAAACATATACCCGTACTTACAATTTAGAACGAATAATATTACTAGGATGTAGTCACGAAAAAACGTAACTGGTGCCAATCTTGTGAATTGAAAAAGTTACGTGCCGTGCTACGCAAAATTGAAAATTCACCAATTTTTAAAAATTGACCCGAGTTATTTAAATGGTGGCAGGTACTTAATCGGTTGTACTCGAGTGGGGGAATCAAAAATATTATTATGGCCAGTTGCCTAATTTTAAAACTGAAGACGCAAACTTGGTTTAGAATTTACAGATTTGAGGAAATTTAAGGTGCCTTTTGAAAATTTTCTAAATTTTTGAATTATGTTTGCCCCTTTGATTTTGAAGTAAGGCAAAAATGCTACATATACCTAGCATTTAATGAACAACCGCCTATTTTCAAAATTGAAAAGTAGAAGCAAACACAATTTGAAAATATTAAATTACGTTGGCCCATTCAATTTTCAAGTTTCAGTCTTCAATTACCGTTTTTTTCGATAATTTTCACAGAAAATGTTTTTTGCGAGCTTGAAATTATATGACAACAATATTCAGATACACTTAATAACAGTAAAAAAATCTGAACAAATAGTACTTTCAATAATTTTCAAAGTTTAACGTAATTAAACGCACATTTCCCAGTTGTTTAAACTTAATGATCATCGATCACACGAAATAATTCACCGAAGAGATGAACCACTGGGCAAGGTAGATAATTTTCAATTTTTTTTTCTGTTCACGTTTGTAAGCGAAGCAAGCGCATTTATCCGAGTCCCGTTGCGTGAAAAAATTTCAAATAGGAAAAAGTAAAATGCAAATCAAATCAATAATCATCCTCATCATCGCAATATCATGCATATCAATTGTAAGTACCTACTACCTAGTATCTACAATCTACATAGATCTTCTGCAGATTTTTCCTCAGCATCGTAAATATTTAAATTGTCGATGTACGTGTGTTTCGTTTCGCTAGATAAATAATTTCGAATGTGCGGCGGATGGCGTCTCGCAAATTCCTCCAGCCAACTATCCACCACATCCACATATCAAACCCAATAACGGTCCACCGACTAGGCAGTTTCAAAACGGACATTGGGTGTGGATATTCTAATCAACGGACCAAGAATGCACCAAACAGATCACTTGAAGCAAACACGATACAGAAATCTAAATTGGTTTTTTTTTTCGCCATAGAAAAAGTACAATGAAATCATTTTTCAAGTAGCTATTTATTCATTTCTAAATAATTGTTTTATTTATTTACCTACTACATTTATGTACCTATAACTTTATACCATTACCTACTCAGGCAATTTCAATTTAAAACATTTTTTTCTCATTGTTGAATTATTTCTACTTTTACCTAGAATTTTTGCATCGCAAAAGGTATTACAAAATTTTGATTTGAACAATAATTCTTTTTTTGAACTCTTTAAGGTAATTATTCCGTACGTATAAATGGTATTAGTTTCAATTTCAATTTTTCAAATAGGTACCTGCTTGATCGTTTGAGCTTTGAGACTTGATACTTGAAATGCCTTCATTTTACAAAATACCTCAATATTCACCAAGATGTCAATTTTTTTTTTAATTCATCGCCATCTTCTGTAATTTTCCCTAATAATTGAATTTCAAAAATATTTTCTACAGTCATTCATTTTTCGGAGCTTTTTTGATATTTAAAATATTTTCCAAAAAACTAGTTACTACTCGAAGGCCTCAAAATAATGTGAAATTTATTTGTGTTAAAATGAAAACAAAAAAATTGAAACTGGATGAAAATTTGTATACAAAGTATTTTTTAATTTCAACCAAAATTATTTTAAAAAACAATACAAATAAATGAGCTCATTACATACGTTATAAGACAACGTGTCTAACAAAATTTCAAATTTTAAAATTAGGACTTTAGCAGGACATTTTTAAAACACTAGAGATTTTATAAGAAAAGGGATGGGGGGGAGGCAAAATTTTACATTGGAATTTTTCGCTTTTCCAATGTCTTCAAACATCCCAAAAAAAATTTTCAAGCAAGCGGATGTCGAAAATATAATTTCATCATTTCAATTTTTGATTTTATTTTCATCTTAAAGGTTCTTGCTAATGTTACAAAATTGGAAGAGTAAAAAACTTTTTTTCAACAAATCAAATTTTTTTAAAATGTGCAAAAATTTACTTAATGGAAAATTTGATTGACATTTGGGGGAAAAAATATACCAATTTTTCGAAATGAAACGGCGAATTTTAATGATTTCTCCTTCAGGTCTGGAATTTTTCAGTGTGACGAGTTAGTTAATTATAAAAAGTTTATTACTTTGATTCAAAATTTTGGAATTCAAATTATTTTTTAAAAAAAAATTCAAAACTGAAGAAAAAAGCAAACGAGCCCGAGCGAAGTGAGGGCAAAAGCTTTCAAAAATTAATGTTTCGAGAAGTGAAAAAAAATTCCTTTATGCAGGGAGGAGTTGATTTTTTTAATTCAAACTTTGAACTTTTCTTGAATTTGAACAATACGTTTTTCATGAGGGAAAAAGAGCAAATAGCCCGAGTGAAGCGAGGGCAAAAGCGCTCAAAAACGTGTAATTCAAGCTCTAAAAAAGTTGACAAATGAGCTCTTTTCTACGGAAAAAGGATCTTGAAAAAGGAACGAACTTTTTCACTACTTGCATCACCTGTTAGATACCCTGTTTCAATTTAATGATATGCCTTTGATATTTTAATTTAAAAAAAAAAAAAAAAAGATTACCACTCGGAGAATTTTTTATACGTAGATATAAGTATAAAATTTAGTTCATGATAGGTACAAAAATTTCAGGAAACATGAGAAGTGAGTTGAATTAACACGTGTTAATACGCAGAATGCTCCCGAAGTACGCTTAATAAATTAATCCCATCAGTTGTCTTTTTCCAATAATTTATACAAACGCAGCATACCATCTAACAGGTGCTTGTAATGTATCCCATACGCAAATTCCCCAGTTGTTCAAACTAATTGATCACTGAATTTCCATATCCGAGGAATAAAAAATTCTCGATGCAAAAAAATTTTCATTTGAAATCGTTCAACACGTACGATCTGTGCTCGTATATTTTTTCGTCGAGTCTAAAGTTTTGAAATTTCAAGACGTGAAATGCAAACGAGTTCGAAAATCATCAATATCCTGGCAATATTAGGTATTCGTTTTAATTGTAAGTATGTTTAGCCAAAATGCAGGGTGTGCGGGGAGCGGTGGTACAAACTTCAGATTTGGATACAACCGAATACGACTAAGAGTAAGAAAAAAGGTTAGATATGTGAAGGTAAGGCCTATCTTCAAAATTGAACGGGCAAAAAACGTTTTCAAAATCTTGGAACTAAAATCCAATTTGGACCATGGAGGCCTGTAGTACTTTGAAAAATGAACAAAATTACCTATTATGACTTTTTGCCTAACTTGCCAATTAAAGTGGTTACAAATTATTTTTAATTTCAAAAAATTGCGATGAAAAAAATGATTTACAGTCATTTTTTCGATTCTGAATTCTCGAACCGACATTTCCCGAATACCGTTATCCCGAATCTGGTTTCCCGAATGCCAAAATCCCAAATCTTTTGTTTCCCGAAATCCCGAAAAAATCTCATTTTTAGAGAATTACATTTTTTAAAACGTACTGAAATTAATGAAGAAAATTAAAATTTTGAGAAATCAGACAAAGTACATTAAGGAAAATAAAAGACATAGTAAATGAATGAAACAAATCAGGAAAGATGAAATTTAGAATTTAAACGGGCTTCGAAAAAATCGGGTCTTAAATAAGGAAATTGAACCAAATGAGCACAAAAGCAAAACTTGAATTTTGTAGCTTAAAAAATGGTCCAGAAAATAATGAAAAAGAATTTTGGGAAGTGAATAGAAAAAATTTGAGTCATTAAAAAAGTTTGATCTGCAGCGGAAAAATCAATCTCAAGAGTGGAAAAGGCACCTCAAATCAATAAAATGACTAAACAAAATGAACATGCAATTGGAAAAGTCGAAATTTCAATAGGTCTAAAAAACGAAGAAAAATTGAAAATTTCAAAAATCACTTGAAATAAATTCTTAAAAAGTGAAAAATAAAAGCAAAAATAATGAAAAATTAGAAATTCTGAAATTTAAAATTCGAATAATAGTCTTGAAAAAGTCGGATCTGCAGTAAAAAATTAAAAATTTGGAAAATCAATAATTCGGGATTTTGGGTTTCGGAAAAACGGATTCGGGAAATATCCGTTCGGGAATTCCGATTCGGGATTTTGGGTGGCAACCGTACGAATACTACTTTGTCAAAAAATAAAGAAATTTCGTAATGATCATTTTTTCTTACTCTATACATGCAGACATGGGAAGACATACTGAAAGGTCATTGACCTTGAGAAACCAGACAGGCAAACAGACGACATTGGTAGCTAGGCAAGTAGGTCAGTGGTCTTGAGAGTCTAGACAGACGGGTCAATGACCTTCAAAGACCAGACAGACAGACTTTTTGGTTCAGATTTGATTTTCAAAAATTCACTAAAAATTGAAAAGTCCATTTGAGGGCATAAAATTTTGGCTGGTGATGTGTTTTTGCATGCTTTTTCAATTTAGCTTTGCATTTCAAAAATTTTTCCGTCTTAGTTGGGATCTCTCTTATTAGATGAATTCGAGTGAAGTAAAAAAAAAAAAACAAAATTTGGTAGCTCCTTCAATTTGCAAGTTAATCAAAAGGTCATAATAGGTAATTTTGTTCATTTACCAAAGTATTGCTGACCTCCATGGTCAAAATTGAACTTTGGCTCTTACGTTAGATTTTGAAACCGTGTTTTGCCACTTCAATTGTCATAATAGAGGCAACCGGGTTATCTTACATTTTTCTTACTTGTATGTACTTGGTTATATTATATCCAAATCTGAAGTTAGTACCACCACTCCCCAGACACTCTATACATAAAATAAGTAGGTATGTGTTTTGTTTGGAAAATTTATATATTTTTTCCGCCAGATGAATAATTTCAAATGCGAAGCTGAGAGCCCGTCACCAACTCCCAAGGGTAAACCTAAACCCCCCGATGATCCCAATAACCCAGAAAATTATGCCAATATGCATTTGGATAACCAATGGATATTTTAAATGCCAGAAGTATCGGGTTACCAACAAAAACAGTTGTTCTACAGTAATACGAAAAATACCTCAATCGTTACTCATTAATTTTTTTCTTAAGAAAAATTCAACGAAATTATTTTAAAACTATTTTTTATTATTTTTTTCGAATGCTTTACCTACTGATTTACTTCATGTACCAAGATGAGAATTCAATTCCATTTAAACAAACAGAAAATGAATAGTACATATCCATTACAAGTCATGTTTGCCATTTTTCTAGGGTTTCAAGCCCCACTGTCCCAAGTATAAGAAAGACAGAGAGCAAATTCTAAGGGAGCTTACTTATGATGATGTTCTAACAGACGATGAAGATTGAAGATATATGTCAGATGTTCTTCACCTTTTTAAAAAGCATTGGGATCTACGACCTTATTCAGTGAATCTTTATTTTTTTGCTTTGTTATTTTGTGAATTATTTTTTACTTGCTATGTTGTCTGTACATGATTCATTTATTTGTTTATAATGTGAATGTATTGTAGACATAAAAAAGCCCAGATGCTGAAGCGTCCTAAAATAAATAATTTCATTCATTCATTCATTCATTCATTCATTCATTCATTACATTTTATTTTCAGAGGTGTGACAAATCGATGTGTATTGTGTGGTGGGAGACTGGAGGTGTGTGTGTGTGTGTGTGTGTGTGTGTGTGTGAGAGAATTTCTCTCCTAACTTTTCAAGAGGACCCATAGGCAAAAAGACAATTCGTTTCAGTTTGTTTATATGCCTTTATTTTCAATTAAAAGAAAAAAAAGACTGACACTCACTCGAAGAAATTTTTTTATAAGTAGATATATCAAATTTAGTTCATACAGCGCTTACAGATACAGATACAGAAATCTCTAAAAAAAAATGAGAATGAGGCTGAATTAATATTTGTTACGCAGAATGCTTTTGAAGTACGCTTAAATTAATCCAATAAGTTCTACATATTTTTCCAATAATTTATACAAACGCAGTATACCATTTAACAGGTGGTTGTAATGCAATCCCACGCGCAAATTCCCCAGTTGTTCAAACTGATTGATCACATTGATCACAAATCACATGAATCGAATTCCTATATCGGAGGAATAAAAAATTCTCGATGCATAAGAATTGTCATTTGAAATCGTTCGTGCGAGCTGTGCTTGTATATTTTTTCGTTGAGTGGAAAGTATTGAAATTTCAAGACGTAAAATGCAGACGAGTTTGAAAATTATCTATATCCTGGCAATATTATTCGTTCTAATTGTAAGTACGTTTAGTCAAAATACAGGGTGTCCGGGGAGTGGTGGTACAAACTTCAGATTTGGATACAACCGGATACGACTAAGAAAAAAGGTTATATGAAGGTAAGGCCTATCTTCAAAATTGAAGAGCAAAAAACGTTTTCAAAATCTTAGAGCTAAAATCTAATTTTGACCATGGGGACCTGTAGTATGTACTTTGAAAAATTAAAAAAATTACTTACTATGACTTTTTGCCTAACTTGCGAATTGAAAGGGCTACAAATTATTTTTTTAATTTCTGAATTTTGTAGTTTAAAATGATCCAGAAAATAATAAAAAAGAATTTTGGGAAGTGAATAGAAAAAATTTGAGTTATTAAAAAAGTTTGATCTGCAGTGGAAAAATCAATCTCACGTGTGGAAAAGCCCACCTCAAATCAATAAAATGACTACACAAATGACCATGCAATAAAAAAGTCGAAATTTCAATAGGTCTAAAAAACGAAGAAAAATTGAAATTTTCAAAAATCACTTGAAATAAATTCTTGAAAAATAAAAAATAAAAGCAAAATGATGAAAAATTAGAAATGCTGAAATTTAAAATTCGAAATAGTCTTGAAAAAATTGGATCTGCAGTAAACAAATTAAAAATTTGGAAAATCAATAATTCGGGATTTTGGATTTTGGGTTTTGGGAAAACGGTATTCGGGAAACATCTCATTCGGGAAATGTCCGTTCGGGAATTCGGATTCAAGATTTTGGGTAGTAACTGAAAACATTAAATGTGGAAATGAATACTTTCTTAAAAAATGAAGAAATTTCGTTATGATCATTTTTTTTCTTACTCTAAAGTTTTTGAATCCCAAAAATTGTAATTTTTAATGAAATCTTTATCAAATCAAAAATTGATGAGCTTCAAAAACTTTTAAAATTTTAGAGTAAGAAAAAAAATCATCATAACAAAATTTCGTTTATTCTTTGATGTAGTATTCATTTCCCGAATTAATTAAAGGCCTAGATTCTAAGGCGTCCTTAAATAAAGATTTATTCAATTCAATATTTTTTTCATCGCGATTTTTTGAAATTGAAAATCATTTCTAGCCCCTTCAATTTGCAAGTTAATCAAAAAGTCATAAAAGGTCATTTTGTTCATTCACCAAAGTATTGCCGACCTCCATGGTTAAAATTGAATTTTGGCTCTTAGATTTTGAAAACGTATTTTGCCCCTTCAATTTTCATAACAGGCAACCTGTTTATCTTACGGTTTTTTTTTTACTAGTATGTAGATACTCGGTTATATTAATAGGTACTAGGTACCTATATCCAAATCTGAAGTCAGAACCACCACTTCCCAGACACCCTGTACATACAATATGTGTTTCGTTTGGAAAATTTGTATATTTTTTTTCACCAGATGAATAGTTTCAAATGCAAAGCTGAGAGCCCGTCACCACCTCCCAAGGGTAAACCTAAAGCCCCCGATGATCCCAATAACCCAGAAAATTATGCGAATATGCATTTGATTAACCAATGGATATTCTAAGTGCCAGAAGTATCGGGTTACCAACATAAATAGTTGTTCCATAGTACAGGGTGCGGCAGAAAAACCGAACGTATTTTAAATCGCTATTGCGCCTTCTGTATGCGAGTTAGAGAAACGAACAGCCCGGCATTGGAAAGAGAAAAAAAGAACAATTTTTTTGATACCATAACAAACTATCATGGAGTACTCGTCAGCCCAACAGCGCGCTTATGCGCTTGAGTGCTTTTTTTGAAATAATGATTCCCAGATTTTTACAGTTCGCGAATTTTGAAAACATTCCGCAATTGATCGTGAAAAATCTTTTTTTTTCTGAAAAAAATGTAGAGACATTGGGTCAAAATCTTCGTAGAAACTGGCTCTGTGTGTAAAAAACCCTTCTGGTAAGCAGAAGTCCGTGAAAACCTCCTCGTAATCCAATTTGTTCGTGAAGGGTTAATGAAAAGTCCGAGTTGTTCCGCCTGCATACACGCAAACGCAACCAGGAGATGCCAAAACGAGTTCTCTGGGCTTGAATTGGCGAGGAAGAGTGTACAAGACGGCCAGACGTGCCATACACCTGACAAAACAATGATTTTGTTTACGTCAGAAGTTTGGTAACCAGTTAATTTTGGAAAGTGCCGATCTTGTCTGACTGTCGCGCTCGCCCGATTTTTCAGTTTGTGAATTCTTTTTATGGGGGTATCCGAAGGCAAAGGTGCATGAAACTAAATCACATCATCTAGAGGAGTTGAAAACTACGATTAGACATCATTTTAACGATATTCCGATGCCCATGTTGGAAAAAGTGTTCAAATTTTTTTTTGCAAGATTTCGCAAATGTATCCAAAATCAGGGTATTCTTTTGACCGATTTTATTTGTAAAGCAACTGAGCTATCGAAATAAATTTTTTTACCAAAAAAATTGTTCTTTTTTTCTCTTTCCAATGCCGGGTTGTTCGTTTCTCTAACTCGCATACAGAAGGCGCAATAGCGATTTAAAATACGTTCGGTTTTTCTGCCGCACCCTAATACGAAGTCGAAAAATACCTCAATCGTTACTTAATTAATTTTTTTCTTAGAAAAAATTCAATGAAATTATTTTTAAAACTATTTTCTATTACTTTTTTTCGAATGCTTTACCTACTGATTTACTTTATGTACCAAGATGAGAACTCAATTCAATTTAAACAAACAGAGAATGAATAGTAGTACATATCCATATTACAAGTCATGTTTGCCATTTTTCTAGCGTTTCAAGTCCATTTTCAATACAAATTACTCAGGCAAAGTGCTTTTGAAACACTTTTTTTTAATTGTAGAAAATTGTCAAGACATTTGACGAGACAGCTACAGCAACGCAAATTGTGTTTTCCAGTTAAATGATATTTGTACTTTAATATTCAAAAACTTTCATTTTGGTTTTTCTTCGTTTTTTACAACTGAAAAAAAAATTCGGACCTCACGAACGGGTATTTTCGTATTTTGGTGACTCGAGAGAGCACTATACGATTTATGAAAGAAGAAAGTGTCTTTTTAAAGCCTGAATTCAAGACAAAAAATATGAAATGAACAATCTGAATAAATGTTTTTCACAATTGTAGCTGTCCATGCACATTTTCCAGTATTTTTTTTTTTTTTTTTTTTTTTTGAAAAATTTAAGAATTTGGACCAAAATGTTGCTGTAAGTACTTACTATTTTGATATTTGGGCTATATAATGAAAATTTCTGTTTCACTTTTTAGGAAATTGGTTTCAATTTTTTGATATGCCTGCCTTTAATTAAGAAAGAAAAAAAATTCTCACTCGGAGGTACAGAGATCTCTGAAAAAATGATAATGGGGCTGAATTAACATTTGTTACGCAGAATGATTTTTATGTACGCTTAAATTAATCCAATTAGTTGTGTTTTTTCAATAATATATACAAACGCAGCATATCATTTAACAGTTTGTTGTAATGTAATTCACTATCACTACACAAATTCCCCAATTGTTCAAACTACAAATATTGATCACAAATCACAACATGAATCGAATTTCCACATTAGAGGAGGAATAAAAAATTCTCAATGCAAAAAAACTTTCATTAGAAATCGTTTAATACGTGCGAGCTGTGCTTGTATATTTTTTCGTCGAGTGAAACAGTCTGGTAATTTTAAGACGTAAAATGCAAACGATTTCGAAAATCATCTATATCCTGGCAATATTATTCGTTTTAATTGTAAGTATGTTTAGCCAAAATACTCGTAGGTATACGTGTGTTTCGTTTGGAAAATTTATGTATTTTTTTTCACCAGATGAATAATTTCAAATGCGAAGCTTACAATTCGACACCACCTCCCAACAGTAAAACTAAAACCCCCAAAAATCCCAATAACCCGGAAAATTATGCCAATGTGCATTTGAATGACCACTGGATATTTTAAATGCCAGAAGTACCAGATTGCCAACACAAGTAGTTGTTTTGCAGTAATTTTAAAAAAATATCTTAATCATTACTTATCAATTTTTTTCTTAGAAAAAATTCAATGAAATCATTTTAAAACTATTTTCTGTTATTTTTTTTTCGAGTGTTTTACTGATTTACTTCATGTACCTAGCTACTTACCTATATGAGAATTCAATTTAAACAAACAGAAAATGAGTAGTATCGATTACAAGTGATGTTTCATTCATTGTTCTAGCGACAAGCTCACTTTCATTACGAATTACCCAGGCAAAGTGCTTTTGAAATACAATTTTTTTTAAATTATAGAAAATAGCAAGAAATTGGACAAGACAGCAACAACAAAACAAATTGTGTTTTCCAGTTGAACGTACTTTAATTTTCAAAGCATTTCGATTTTGATTTTTCTTAATTTTTTATAACTGAAAAAAAGTTTCAACCTCAAAAACAGGTACAATTTACATATTCAAATTTTCTGGAGTACAATCAGGCCATCACTAAGAGAAAGTGCACTTCAAAAGCCCAAATTTTTCAGCGAACAAAAAAATGCTCTAAAAATCCGAATACGAAACAAGTGAGCATCAAAACACAGCGAATTAATGATAGAATTATGAATAAATGTTTTCCAAAGCTATCTGCAGCCTTTGTCTGCAGTAGTCCATAAGTACATAATTATTTTCATTTTTTACACGGTTCTTTAACCCTTTGGAGGTCCTCTAGGTTTACATGTTGGTGCAACCAACTGTTCTGAAGAGTGTAATTGGAGTACCCTGTCCAATTGGCCAAATCACAAAAGCCCAGGAAGAATACAATTTGACCCAAACATAATTGCGATCAAAGGGTTTTTTGATGAGTATTGTCTAGGGTTGTGTGGCCCCTACCCCACGAGCTAACCCCCTTACAGTGGATCAAAACCCCCTAAAATCAATTTTTCGTCAAAAACTCCTAAAGTATTGAATTTTGACTGAAATGAGCTTACTGATAATTTAATCTCCTCTCAAATATCTATCAAATGAGCTATCGATCAACTCCCAAGTTCCAAAGGGGG
This sequence comes from Planococcus citri, assembly GCF_950023065.1. NCBI lineage: Eukaryota > Metazoa > Arthropoda > Insecta > Hemiptera > Pseudococcidae > Planococcus > Planococcus citri. The sequence continues at coordinate 28,777,048 of NC_088679.1, read as the reverse complement.
GAGGGTGACGCTAAGACTCCTCAAAGTGACGTGATTTTGATACTCGTAATTTTACATTTTATGACTTGGGACTTGGAACCTGTTCTAATTGATCATATAAAGTCAAACTTGGGGAATGGGATTCTTTTAGGAGCTAGAGTTGATGTATGAAGTGGGTACAGAAAGGTCACTTTTTTGGAGGGGCATAATATGGCCCCAAATTGATGAAAAGGGTCCGAAATCATACCATTGGTTAGCACCCCCGCAATTATGTTTGAGTTCACCTATTTTTTTTCTGCTGTTTGCCTGGGCTATTGTTACTAATGTTACCCATTTGGTGTATTCTTGATATATGTAAATCGTTTTAGGAAATGAAAGTATTGAAACAGCTCAAATTCGTCATTTCCAACAAAACAATGAACATAAATTGGAAATCTTTTTCAAAAATAATTCAACAACATCAGTAAAAACGTTAGTCAAAAGCATTTTTTGAAAACATTTTTTAAAAATCGTAAATTAATAACGATAGTAAAAAAAAAGGTCGTCTGGCATTTCCCAAGTTGAGCAAAAATGAAAACTTTGTGAAAGAAATGCTTTTGTCCAAAGAATGAAGAACACAAAAATCAGAGCTGCAAACAGAGAAATTTTCATCAACTATGTATTGAAATTTTTTCGGAAATCGGACTTAAATTTTTGTGATTGCGCCAATTGGGCAAGGTACGTACTCTATTACACTCTTCAAAGCAATTTGTTTCCCCAACGTGGAATCCTAGAAAACCTTCAAAGAGTTGAAACATTCGAAAGCCTATCTACGAGAAGATACCATTTTCCTCGTTAGTATCAAAATGCAGAGTGGACTCCAGGAATCGTCCGCCAACATTCAACTGTAGATATGTGATCGAGGAGACGAACAAAGAACAACGCTTGTCGTAACTGGTGCCATAGCCAATCTTGTGATTCGGAGAAGTTACATGCTCCGTAAAATTAAAAATTCACCAATTTTGAGAAAATTCTCCAAAAATAAAAACTGTTTGAATTTTTTAAAAGGTAACAGTAATCGACCGTAATCGAGCTGGCGAACAAAAAATGTTATTATGACCAATAGCCCATCTTTAAAATTGAAGTGGCCAACTTGATTTAAATGTTACAAACTTCAGGTGTGTACCTTAAATTTTAAAACTTTCAAATTCACGTTATTTTTTGCAATAATTTTCACAAAAAAAAGTTTTTAGCGATATAGAATGCTAAAAAAATTCAATCGATACCTTTAGAAAAATAAAAAAAAAATCTGTACAAACAGTACATAAAGTAATAAAACGAACATTTCCCAGTTGTTTAAACTCGATGATCAACGTTTTACACGAAATACGTAATTCTCGAAAGGAATAAATCACTGGACAAGGTAGACAATTTCCATTTTTTTTTTCAGTTCACGTTTGTCAGCTATAAGCAAGAGCATTTATCCGAGTCCCGTTGAGTGAAAAAATTTGAAATAGGAAGAAGTAAAATGCAAATAAAATCAAAAACGATCTTCATCCTGGCAATATTATGCACATCGATAGTAAGTACATAAATCTTTCGCAGATTTTTCCTCAGCATTTCTATATTTAAGTCATCGATGTACGTGTGTTTCGTTTCGCTAGATAAGTAATTTCGAATGTGAGGCGGATAGCCCCTCGCAAATTCCTCCAGCTAACTATCCACCACATCCAGAAATCAAACCCAATAACAATCCACCGACTGGGCATTACGAAAACGTCAATGGACATTGGGTCTGGATATTCTAATTACCGGACCAAGAATATCTTAATTGAATTTTTTCCGTCGTAAAAAAAAGTCCGATGAAATAATTTTCCAATTATTTTTTCATTTCTCGATTGTTTTATTGATTTACTGAATTCATGTACAACTTTACACCGTTACCTACCCGTGCAATTTCAATATAAAACATTTTCTCTCATCGTTGAATTATTTCTATGTAAGGTACTTTGCCTCGAATTTTTTCACCATAATTGGAAATTACAAAAATTTCGGTTTAAACGAATTATTTTTTTACGGGCACATTAGGTAACTAATTATATTGTATAGTACAGTTTCAGTTTTGAAAATTCAATTTTAATTTTTCGAATACTTGATCGTTTGAGCTTTGAGATTTGATACTTTCACTGCCTTGTACGAGTATTTTACAAAATACCTCAATACTCGTCACGATGTCTATTTTTCAACAAAATTCATCGCCATTTTCTACAATTTTTTTCTAAACTCCAGAAATACTTTTTTCGATATTTCAAATATTTTCCAAAAAACAAATTACGTCTTTCTTTCGTGAAATCTGCGAAAAAAATTTTGAATTTGATCTTGGGACCGAAAGTAAATCGAATTGCGCACGTGCGGTGCTGAAAACGTGTTCTCATGATACATAAATGCAAAATATCTCACAATGCAAGCAGCGATCGTGACCATTTTATTTCTCGGCCCGTAAACTTCCACTCGCCATAAAAACGCTGACTTTTGGTGATTGTAATGTAATTATACTATTTCATTTCAACAATTAAAACGAGGATTAATCTTTTTTAATCTCTTTTATTATACTCGAGTATCATTTTTTTCAATGCGAGCGAATGAAAAAAACAGCAAGGTCAAAAAATTCTCATTCAGTTTGATTTCAAATTTCTTTTTTTTTTTTTGAATTATATATCGTTCAACAGCTAGGAATTTTCATTTTTCAAAATGGATAAAACAGATGTGTTCGTGACGCTAAAAAATTTGAAACTGAGTTCTGAACGATGAAAAGTGGAAAAATTATCATAATTTTTGCGTTTATAACTGGATTTGTCGTAAGTAACTATATACATATAATAGTTTGAACCGATTCAGGTAATCGTAAATTTCAATTTTTAAACGTGTGTTTTGTGATCTCGAACTAGATTTTACGATAAGTAGAAAAAGGAAAAATTCAAAGGCAGTAAGAGTCAAATGAGAAAATGTAATATAGATCACAAATTTGGTACGCGTGAGTCTAAAATGGACAGAAAATGTGTATCAGAATGGCAAAAAGGAAATTTATCAGTAAACAGGAAATTAGGATTTTTAAAATTTCAACCAGAATAAAATCATAATGATGTTTACAAAAGTTTTTGACTTGATTCTACGCACTTTCGGCGAAATATTTTTTCAAATTCTAGATTGAGGAATTCTTGACAGAATCTTCCATAAGCTGTAGACCTCGTAATAAAATAAAATTTCATTTCACTAAATCATTCATCACGATCTTTATTTGACTCAGAAAACGACGCGATTTTAGACGAATTTTATAAGTTATTAGACGAATTTTATAAGTTAGAGGAAGAGAAACAATGCCGATTCCAATCAGCAAAATTACAGCAAAATATCATTATAACAATAGAAGCTGATATCGAAAATAATTCCCAATAAACCTGTGGTTTTTTTAGACAACTGTTTCCATATGCAAAGCTGGCAATCCCCCACCGACTCCACCAAACGCACACCCTCATCATGGTAAAACTACCGACTATAATCCAAACGATTACAAGAATCACGAAGGAAAGCATTATGATTTAGATGATCCGGATCTGGGACATGGTCGTTGAAACATTTTTCTTACAAGACCTCTATCGACGTTTTTAAAACTAAAATACTTTTTTATTCGATTGAAAGTCATGCAAAAAACCTCACTCTGTTAATAAAACACTCCCAAATACTGTAAATTCTTAAAATTAAAGCAAAAAATACATTCTCAACTTACTCCTGTTCTTTTACTTTTGAGGTTTTATAGATTTTTGCAATAAAATTGGAGTAAAGTCTCCTCTACAAGGAAGATTTTAAATCATAGAAATGTTTTTTGTTTCAACTTGATAATGAAAAATCATTGATTGGAAAGAAACTCTGCAGGATGTTTTCCAAGTTCTTAATTGACCAGAAAATCATTTTTGAAAATCTCAACCCAGCAATTTAATATTGATTTTCAAAAGTTACCAGCAATTCACCAACTCTACCAGAAAAAATTGGGGTAAAGTTACCTCTGAGAGGAAAGTTTTCAATCATAAACATGTTCTTTATTTTTTGCAAGTTTTCAAAAGTCAGTGGGACGCGGATCAGGCCTTTGCAAATTTTGAACAGACTCCTGGCGCAAAAAACTTCAGGATCGTGTGTGGTAATGACATAGGTAAGCGTAAATTTTCTCGATTTTTATTACAACCGATACTTCAAACAATCTGCATTTTTTTCTGCTTCTTTTTACACAAAATGACTACAAAGCTACAAACACTTGTTCAAATTCAAAAATTCTCGTTTACATTCGTTCGTTCGTCTTTTTCTTTTTTGACAACATACTTATTGAAAATCACACAAATTTCAAAATGAAAAGTAATTTAAAAGCGAACTTCTCATCACGTTGAATATTGTTACACGTTGTATGTGCTCGTATTATCGAAATTGACTCAAAATACATAAATGCAATAGGTAGTGAATAGTGCTGATGTGTTTGTTATATCTGGGTTTATAGAATTTCAAATTGAAACAAAGGAAAAAATGCAACTCAAGCTGAACGCCATGTTTATCTGTGCAATATTATGCGTTTTATTAGTAAGTAAAAATGCAGAATTCATAGAACAAGTGATCAGCTGAAAAAATATTCCACGAGAATATTTTCGTTAGGTATCATTTTCGTATGAAATTTAGATACTCGATTTTTTTAGGCAAGCATTTTAAAATGCGATGGTTACCAGTCGCATTACCCTAATGTCCCTAATCATACTCCTGGTGGAAATCACAAGCAACCCCCTCCTGCTCCTGCTCCTGCTCAGCACGGGACCAACAACTGGATATTCTGAGCACATACGTACAGGACCAGAACGTAGAAAATGTTCACTTTTATAAGAGCAATATCAGTAATATTACGATACAGATTACAGATACATACTCGTATTTTGAACTTCAATTCAGAAATATGTGTGCTTCATTTTTACACAATAGATAATGCCTTAATCGTTTGAATTACGTATAAAAATATCCTTACGTATTACATTTTTCTTCATTTTTTGACCTTTATGGCAAACTTTAAATAAATCGAGAAAAATTTCGTAAGTTTTTCGATATTTTCAATGATTTTTTTGAAGTTGGACATCAAGGTCAAAAAAATTGGCACCACTGGATTTTAAAATATTTTGTAAGTTTGAGGAATGATATCTCTCAATATTTTGGCATAATTAAAGTGAAATATTTGCAAAGCAAAAAATAAGCGATTTGCAAATTTCCAACCACTCAGTAGAACCCTAAAAGGCCATTTTTTCCAAAACAGGTTAAGTAGCGACAAGAGCAAAAAAAAATCACAATTTTTTCGAAAATGCCCTCTTTTAGAGAGTCTATTTATCTTCTCCAGAGGTACCTTACCTTCGAAGCTAAAAATTTTTCGGAGTAATTTTCAACTCAAAATGAAAGTCTCTACTGAATTTGGTCAAAATCCTTTTCGGGGAGGCGGGGGGGATCCATCCCATGATACGTACAAATATATTTTTCAAATTTTTCAAAATTTTGATCTTTGTAACATGAAATGGTTTCGTTACTGTTACTTGCTGACTTGATCAAGATCAACACGAAATTTTGAAAAAATACACATCGAGCAAGGTCAACAATTTGCCAAAAAAGTGTAATCCTTTGTAAACAATAAAACAGCAGCAAGTTCGCGCTGTGATTTAACCGACTTTATAAAAATTCATAATTACCTATGGTTCGAATTCAATTTCACAATACTTTTTAATTCGATCATTCGATAATACGTAATTTCATATTTTACTAACCAATGAGACAAATCCTACGATCAGATAAGCATTGATTTTTCAAGGATTACTGAAATAATCGTGAAATCACAAATTTGAAAAAGATACGATGCCGAGTAGAACAACAATTATCGTCATTTTCACAATATCATTCACGTCATTGGTAAGTCAAGCAAACGTAATACATACATATTTTACAAATATAATGAATTTTTCGTCGGGAATGGATTTCATAATCATTTCAACTCACCCGAAAGTTGATACGAGTAAGAAACCTCTCTTTCAAGATGTGATTTCATTTTCTAAATTCTAGTTCAATATTTCTAAATGCAAAGCTGATAAACTATCATCGATTCCTGCAGTGCATCATCCACCAAATCCAAATTCACATCCTCATGGTAAACCTAAGGAATATCACGGTTCGCACTCCGATAATCCGAATGATCCCAAGAATTTCGAAGGGGTACATTATAAGTTCACTGATCCGGATACAGGAGGTCGTTGAAACATCATTTTTACATAATAAGCTAACTATTTCCTCGAGAAGAGCGCATATGATGATAATTACGATGATACGTAAAATCACGAGAAATTCTCTTTTGTGACAAATTATGAAATTTTAAATTATTCACGATCTCTCACATAAATACTTTCATGAATTCGAGTCATCAAAAATGCATACTTCACTTCGCATTATATAACATTTAATTAAGAATACTGCATTATTTAATATAAATAGAATTTCGATTGGCTCCATAATTATTAAAAAATACTACGAATTGGTGCAATGTAGGTATCCAAGTACCTATTTACTTTTTTGCCTAACAGCCTGGTTAATCAAAATTTACACGAACAATAAAAAACAAAATAAAATTAGACACAAAAAATTTAAAAAAAAAAGAAGAAGAAGAAGAAGAAGAAGACAAATCTAGTAACCTCTGACGACGAAATTCGATTAAATTTTTTTCTCGTCGCGAGTGAACTAAAATCAATTTCAGATTTACAGGTACATATAACATAGTTAATGCAATTTTACTGCATAAAAAATACACATTCCTTCTTTTTTTCCACTTTTAGTCGATATTTTTAAATTTTTTTAATGATGAAATAATTCTAATTTCTATTCATTATCAGGCTCAGTTCACAAAATACTTTTTTTCTTCAAATTACAAAGCAGAGTAAAATCCCTCCCCTCCACAATCTCTTTCTAAAAAAATCAAGAGGTGCAGACGATTGAATAATGAAATTTTTTGGATTTTTGGAAGGTGGAAAAGTAGTGTTTGGCCTCTCAGTTGATAAAATTAATTTACTGCTCACTCAATCATTTACTCCAATGAAGTATTAATTGAAATAAATTTGAAAAAATAACTGGCTGATAAAATACTGAAGAAAAGCTGGGATCCCATAAACGTAGAAATCAGGAAAAATGCACAAATTTTTAAAATTCTGCACCCACAGCACATTTTTGAAAATTTTCGAATTTTTTTTTCATTTTTGTGCACCATTGGGAGAAATTGTTCGAAATTAAAATTATCAAACAAGGGACGATAATCTGATAACAAAATCATCGAAAGCCGATTAATTACAAATAATCGATCAAACACTGTTGATTAAAATTTTTTACCCAAGATGAATATTTTTCACTAGGTTTACGTCAGTCACGATAATATTCCATCCTTCAGGGATTAATAATTTATGGCAAGAAATACCTCGTTGCTTTGCATTTCTACGATACCATAACCTACAAATAATGAGACAGGCAGTTCTAGCAGTTACGAGTTTAATACGCTGAAGTTGGAGAAAAACAGTTGTTCAAACTCGTTCATCATAATTATATGAAATTTTTCACGGCAACGAATGGATAATACGCGACGACGATAAATTCTATCGTTGAATATCTCATTAATTGACTCAATTTTTCAACATGAATTGCACTGGTGTGTTCGCAGTATTGAAACTTTGAAAATGAAAGAAAGAGAAATGCAGACGAGTTGGAAAATTATCATTATTTTCGATATATCATAAATGTACTTTTCGAATAGGTGCCTATGAGAATGCTTGAATTTTTCGAACAATCGAGCTCTAGTCATTTCATAGCGAAAAAATTATATTTTCAAACTGGATGAGTTTTTTAAAAAAATTGATCAATCTTAGATGGTTTTTAGGTTAGAGTCCTGACAGCGTAGGTAAAAGATCTTTGAGCCTTCAAATTTCGATCAAAGCCCTAATTCAAAAAGAGAATCTCCTTCTATTTGCGTTAAAAAATCGTAGTCAGCTGCTATGGACGGGCAAAATTACACCAAAAACGCCTCACCAACTCTATTCTTGTCGTGAATTCGATACATAAAAATGAACTCGAATAAAAATGGTAAATATATAAAAATAATCATACCTATCAGCGACGTCTGCGGAGACAAGGGAAGCTGATCATCGGTGAAATTGCCGAGATTAGGTAACACGTTATTTGATAATAATTGATTCGAGGTATTCGAGTCACCGGCCATCATATCCATCGACGAAGGTTGCGACGGACACTTCATGGGCGGCATGCCTACGCCGTGCATCATGGGGCCAGTATTCGGACCCATTTGTCCTGGTAATACGGGGTTCATTTGGGGCTGCATTGGACCGCCCGGCGGCCCGGATCCGGGCATTACATTATTATTGCACATCGGCGACATCATATGGCCACCGTGCTGATTAGCAGCGTTATTTACATTCATAGGATTCATATTGCCCTGTGAAAAAAAAAAACAATATCGAATTAATACAAATTAAGATCTATTGATTCGTAACTGTAAAGGGGTTAGAGGTGCCAAGTGTTAGGTCACAAATCACTAGAACAGAGCTGAATCTCACCCTCGGCTTTATTCACGAATATAATCGTCTAAAAACTTTCCATGGACGCCAAATCTCGAAGGAAAAATTTAATAAAAACAAAAAAGTGAAATGGCATATTATCGCTGATATTTTCAATAGCCTCAGAGCTCACACAGGATTCGAATTCAAATTTCATACACAGATCATATCCGAATCCCTGCATTTCAGCACGACATCACGTGACTTGTGACGTCAACACTTGGTACCTCGCAGACACACTCAGACAAATCTAGGCGAGTAAATAACGAAACCATTTCCTTATCTCACGTACTTGTTGATTCCACATTGGTAAACGAGGAGGCATATTCATACCGGCCGGTGATCCGGGCATGCCGGGAGCGTGATTCATCATATTAGGACCCATCATAGGACCTCGAAAACCGCCCCTGCCGACTCCACATCTATTGGGACCAACTGGCATATGTTTTTGTTTCATCGGACCTATGTTGTTCATCCAAGGCGCCGAATTCTGTCTATTAAATTGATTCACTTTATGCGAATTTTTCTGCGCAGAAAAAAAAACATTAGATCATCTGAAGTGCTCTAGTTTCCATCCAAATAGCCGGATACGTACTTCTAGAAATTTCTTCGTGTTTTGTTGAGCACAATGATACGCTATAATAGAGGGATATTCTCCTTGTATGACCGAGTCGGCTGATTTATTCGCCAACTGTGATGAGAATACGAACACTTGACTTTGCTGCTGCATATATTGAGCGTCTATCGTTGAGGGCTGCTTATTCATAACATTGCTAGATAAAGGCTGCATACCGTCGACCATAGGATCCGATGAACCAACGTTCATCGGTACCGACGATAGCATACTATTGCATGAATCTGTAGGGCAAACATCAAATAAACGAAATTAGTAGGTAGGTATTTTGGAAAATATCTCGCATCAGGCATCGTAACGCATATTCGACGTAAAAATTAGACAATCCTGTGTTGTTGGAAACAATTTCAATATCCGTACTTTAAAATTCAAATTTAAATCTCCTGAACTTATTGAAAGTATTTTCCAGTCACTCTGCAGTCTGCATGGATCTTTCAATGAGTTCCTCACATTTTTACAAAACAATTGAAGATACAAAGATCAATTTGGTCTCAAATACAGCTAAAATAAGCGTACAGACAATTTTAAAATCAATATCAATCTTTCATCGACCATAATACGTTAAATTTAGAATCGTCTTTTACAATTTTAGCATCAGTACGAGGCTTGAAACCATAAAACTTTCAAAAATGAAAACTGAAAATTCGATCAGTCCTACGATCAAGACAAATTTCAAAACTCTTGAGAAAATATGTCAACTGATCGAATTATTCAGAATTCAACGATTAATGCATTCAGAATATTTTCATAAATATTCGCGAATTCTACGAAATACTTGCTCATTCGAACGACTATTTTCTAGAAATTTACGTAGTCAAACCAGGTGAATTCTGGTAATTCACGATTAGATAACTTCCACGAAATTTTGCAACTTAGCAGCTCGTTACGATGGCAGTGCGAATTATTGAGAAGCTTCCTCATCCAGTTCGATAATTACCTGGAGGAAAGCCAGGATCAGAATTCATGACATCTTCAGTCTTATGCGGCTTACAAGAAGATAATGGGCCATCTAGCATAAAATCTGAAACAAGAATCGAGTTATTTAAAATTAATCGTACATAAAAAATAACATAAAACATACGATTACAAAATAAAAGTAAGTATTGATCAAATATCAACTCGAAAATAATCTTAAAATTTTAAATCAGATTCAAAAAACTGTAAATTAAAATAAAATACCACAAATAATTTCCAATTCCGCCTCAAAATCCATGAAATTTGTCAAAAATTTACACAATCGCGAAAAAAAATCATCGCAATAATAATAACATTCGACAAACCAAACTGAATATTTCAACTCGTTCGTCTATTTTAGCGAAATATGAATTAATCTATTCATCGAATCAGATTTAGTAATGATTTTGGCGAATCTACATCAAAAGAGACCGCCTCCTGAGTAGCTTTGATGAGCCGATGAAACTATTTGTAGATGTAATTACCTGGGGAGAAGTCAGCATCTGTACTTATTATGTCTTCAGTCTTAACTTGCGATTTACACGCTGCTGACAAATTGCTATTGAACGTATTGCCATCTAATTTAGCTGTAACATCAGAACGAATGTAAACAAACATTAAACGCGGAAGTGAAAAGAGGGAAAACAAAGCAATGCGAGAAAAAAAATTAAGTTAACGATAAATTCAATACGACGATTATGATAATTTTTGACAATACATCGTAAGATACCACCGCGTCGTGTATTAAAATGTAAACAAACCATACGATTTTTTTTTTCTAGTTGACCGCCGCGTAAATAGAATATCGCATAAATAGTCCGAAAATATAATGCGTTTCATCGATGCACCGTACCGTATACGCGAGTATTTTATCACGAAGATGTGTAAATTTTTCGACGCAACGTTTCTTATCAAATACGGTTAATTAGTAATTTTTCAACTCTTTCCACTTGTATTTAACCTTTAAACGAACGCTAAATTAATCGCGTCGGTTATACTGCGAATATGATATTTGGCCAGGGAATTGGAAATTGAAAAACACAGGGGAGAGAGAGTGAGAGAGAGAGAGAGCGAAGCAAAACATATTCACACTCACGATCGACAGGACAGATATCCATGGCGACAAAATTTTTCGGATCAGTGAACGAACATGCTACAGTAGTTGGCGAATTAGTCGTAACTTTATCCATAATATCATCGGCAATACTAAACGATTCGTCTTTAATATCAATATCATTTTCTAAACCGACGTCGGATTTCAAAGAATCATCGTTATTGCCGACCACCGTTGAACCGCTTGAATTATTTTTACCCTTCTTATCAGCGCTTCCACATTTATCCTTTTGTTTCTCTTTAATCATAGCCATGGACAGGATATCATCCTCTGGTTCATCTGAATCGCTGGAACCAAGAAGCAACTCAGACTGTTGCTTCTCCTTCCTCGGTTTTTTAGACCTCGTTTTGGTTATTTTGCCAAAACACCGGTCCTGTAAACAAACCAAATCGACGTTAGTATCGTAACAAATTACATAACGTAATTAAAAATAAATACGACTCGGTGAGTTATTTCATAGGTTCCGATAAGTAATTTATAAACATTAACCAAGCCACTGGTCCAGTATGAATAAACATCCCACTACTTTTGTTTACATAATCCTTATACCTAGTAAATATCACATGCCTATGGTTTTAACTCGATTTTATCAGCGTATTTTACTCTAATGTGAGATATTTCACTTCGATTAGTCCAATTTTACCGGAATACTCGATAAAAACACATACCACAGGAATCTAAACAATCCCTCGATGCAGTTATCAAATCACTGGTACGTGTGAAATCTTGCCATAATTTCAATCACCCTGCGATCGAAAGATTACGCTGACTCGAAAATACGATTTATTTTTCAAACCGATCGATGAAATTAATAAATTACACCTAACTAGTTGAAGTTTTTCGATGAAAAACCATGAAAATTGCATTCCATCGGTGTTTTGTTTTGGTAAATAAAAAACACTCCAGCGGTTGATTAGGCATTTTTAGGCGATTTTTAATTAATTACTCGATCGATGTTGAGAAATAAGGGACGAGTTAGGAAGATAATTCGAATAAATATAGTAAAATAATAATAAAAATAAGAATACTAACGTATGATGATTCCGTTCGTTTTTCATTTATTACCAGATACGCAGATAACGATTATAGATGAAATGGTACTTGAAAACTTCACTATACTTTTAAATACAATATTTCGGTAGCAAAATTCATGTTGAAAATTTTTTATAACACATATTTATCGAAAATATAACTTTGTGACGTTTAATTTGTATTCTCCGTAAATATCAAAACAGCCATTTTAAGAATGAAACTATAAAACAGTGTGGCCAAATGAGATAATTTGCAAATAAAATTCGCCATTTTGAAGTTATAAAAAAATCCGCATGTAGCGCTATCAACAAAATCGTCGTATTTTACTTTCCGTTCTGCTTTTTTTCATCTGTGAAAACGATAAAATCGAAATATAATTTTTTCGCTGGTATTTTGGACTCACTGGGTTTTTAGGTTTAAAAAAATTCCAGTAGGGTCGCTTTCATCAAGAACAGCTGAGAGGAAAAAAATTTTTATTTTTATTTTTTCTGCGTTGTCGACTATCATTGATCCATCAAAAATCATTGATTTCATTTTGGTGATTGGTGAATGAAATGACTGACGTGTACAGCTTTTTTTCTCAGTTCAAAAACTTGCCTATCGTTAGAATTATGATTTACGATAAATATTGCTCCATTACTATTTACTAACTATTACAAAACAAAATACAAACAGAATTAAGAAGAAATAATTTATTCTATTGGAAAATTTTTTGTTGATGAAGAGCGCTTTTCGTTTTCAGAATACAAACTTACGACTGATAAGTTGAGCAAATAAAGAAACACTTAAAAAATAATTTCGACAACGCCAATATTAATCTAATCAGCGTTTCAATGTCATTTGACATTTTAAAATAATTACTTGAGCACCTAATTTATTTCTTATCGACGATATTGAACCTATGTCGAAATAAGTAGGTACGTAATACGTAATTCGAAGCATAATAATTTCAATTAAATCAACATGTCTGTCGAAAAATTTATTCAAAATACATATTATAACATCATGCATTAGGTATAATAAAAATAAATACCTACAAAAAACAGAATTAGGTAGGTATAAAAAAAAGTAACACGAATGTTGAAAAGCATCCAGCCACATCGAACCATAAATAATACCAACTCGTATTTTCTACAATAATTAGGATAATTTAACCCTTAATTGCATAATGGGTCAAATATGGAACGTTCATTTTGAAAAATTCTACAAGTGTTAAAAAAATATTTTTTTTGCTCGGAAACATAATGTTCCATTTTCGGAACGTTTCTACATTCTACAGAAAAAGTTATATAGAATTCAGGGATGTTCCTTGACATGTCAAATAACTTTTTTGACATTACATGTCAAAGAACTGTCAAATAACTATTAGTGTCAAATAACATGTAAAATTACATTTGAGAATGTAAAATAATTCAGCCAATCACAGACAAGGAAAATTCACTGATAACAACTGATAACTCAGTAATTTTTCAGCTTAAGAATGAATTATGAATGATTACGAGTCAAAATTCGTTTCAAAATGGAAAAATTTTAAATAAATTACCACCAGTAAGGCTGCAAAGAGTAACACTTTCATTTCATCTCATGAAATAACGTTTAAAACACAAAATCACAGTCGAGTCAATGAAAATTTATTCATTAATATCATTATTTGGATTTGTTTTCACAATCATTGCTCTTCCAACAGTACCCTTTGATCTCATCTCATTCCTTTTCACATGAGGAGCTCATTGCAAAAGTAGCCCTTGTCACATGAACTTTTAGACACGTTTTACTCGATTGCACCTATTGCCAACAGCGGAGATCATGTTGTAATGCTGAAATGACCGTCAAGTTAGTCTACCCTGAGTAGCCCCGAGAGGAATTGCTTTATAGAGTTTACATTCATGATACTGGGTACGCTCAAGGGAGAGCTTTGGAGATCGCATAGGTTCATGTGACAAGGGCTACTTTTGCAATGAGCTCCTCACATTTATTTTCACAAAACTTTCAAATCTAATTATATTCAAATTTCACTTGTTAATTGGCTTGTGAGAATTCGATTTTGAGCATTTTTGTAGTTTTTTTACATTTTTTTAGTTATTTGACATGTGTCAAACAATTCGCATTATTTGACAATGTAAAGTTACGTTATTTTACACAGTTATTTTACAGTAAAATAACTTGAGTTATTTGACGGAACATCCCTGATAGAATTAGAATAGAATTCCCTCCATATAAAAAAAAAATACAAACATTCAGTCATTCACATTCAGCCAGGCGAGAATTTCAAAAACAGCTGATTTCTCACGTTTTCAAAACTCTGTGGAAGCGCTGTAATCTACCGTAAATGACCTGAAAAAATTTTTTCTAGGTAGTTGGCGGTCTCTAGTTGATGTAGAATGAACGAAAAACGACCGACCTGCAAATATATTACCTTGGTGACCGAAAATATGAGTGTTCCAAATCTGGCACATTAGAGTTCAGTGAACAAACTTTTCCAAAAGAGTGTTCCAAATCTGGAACATCATGGGTTCACTTCAGTGAACAAATTTTTCCAAAAAGGTGATAACTTTCTCTTATCACAAACTCCTTCTTTTCACTCGAGTACTCAAATACTGTTTTATTAAGCTATGATTATACTGAACTTAGCTGTAAACTTGACCGTCAACTTATTCACATAATTTTGGATAGCGAACAATTTTTTTTCGCATTTAAACCGAGTTTATGTTAAACTGAGTTCAAATCCGCATTCTGCGACTGGCCCTGAGTGATAAATATAAGGAATAAGTTTACTGCTAAGTTCAGTATAATCATAGCTTTACTTTTCATACCGGCTGTGTACTTGTTTCAATCATTTTTAGTTGAATTTCGGCACAGATGTTCCGAAAATGGAACATTACTTCTATCATTGAATACATAATGTGCCATATGTGGAACACACTTTATTTCACCCTTTTCGGGGGTTGTTTTGGGGGGATGATTTTTTTCATTATTTTTCCCATGTTATAGACCACCAAAACTAACAAAAAAAAATTTTTTCACTGAATTTTAAAATGTCATGCAATTAAGGGTTAAGGTCGATGATAATTTACGAAGTTGAGACATTTTTTTCTTCCTTTAAAAAAAATTTATCACAATGAAGTACCTATTGTATCATTGTGGTTCCTTAATGGTTAATCTATACAAAACAAATGATACAAGAATTGGTTGGAATAAATTTTCAAAGAGGACACAAACTTCAGGAAAACAAATACTTACCCTCTTTCGAAACTGTTACGACCTTTGACTATTAATTTAGATAAAAAATAGTCAAAGGTTACGATTACGACTCGAGTTCTTTTTGGTATTGAATTTTTTCAGCTTCCAGCTTTTGTTGTTTTTCTTTTAACTCTATTATGTCCGCTTCCATTTCTTTTTTCATACGATCATGTTTTCTTTGTAACTATTGAAAAAATAAATGCAATTAACAACTAAGACAAAATGTGTGGATAATGATTTGAGAAATTACATCAGCTTCGTATTCTTTCAGTTCTATTTCCATTTTTTTCAATGATTCATTATGAGTTTGCTTTGGTACGACTATTTTCTTCACTTTCAGCCTAAAAATAACAAAAACAAAATAATCGTATCGCGCTAGCTAAACCAACTTTCACACGTCCACAAGGTGTTTGGAGTTGAAAAGAAAAAAGAGGGAAACAAAACTGCACAATGCACATTTTTCTCTGAATACATAATTAATAGGCAGCACATTTTTTTTCTTTTTCGAAAAGAAAAACAAAATCCACAATACTTAACAGTGGAACAGTATAATTTTAACCTACCCACCATATTTAGACCCACTATTACAACAGTCGATTAAAAGTTTACGATCTCTCCTTCATACTGTCTCCAAAAACCAGAATAAAAAAAAGTCATTGAAGTAAGAAAACATTGGCTTACACGTTTCCTTTGTGTTTATTGGATTAATACCCTGACGATGGAGTAATTTAGAGAGACTAACCATAAAAGAAATTCTTCCACTGAATAATATTCTTTCCATCTGATGACTTTGAAGGATAAAATTTACGTTTAAAAAAAATAAGTAGGTAATGGCCTATGTTTCAAATTGAAAGTAACTTCATGGTATTGGTGTGAACTGTGTTAATAGGTATTCAAAACCAAAAAGACTTGCATAAAATACATTTATGCTGTATAATACTATATAATTACTAACTCAAGCGAATTTTGTCCCTCGACGATTCCTGTCCCATGGTCTTCAGGGCTATTCAAAAGAAAATCCAGCAAATCCCCTGGATCGTACTTTGTCATTGACGGCCAATATATAACAGATGAAAGCTGAAAAAATTTTAAAATGGCTTGAGAAAAAGTTCAAAAAGCTTCATACATGATATAGGTAACCAATCAGTTCTGTAGCAACAATGTGTGACATTTTGCCGACAATAATCAAAATTTTAACGTGCTGAACACTGTGTTATCAAAAAATCTTGAAAAGCGAGTTAGTAATAAATCTTCAGAAACAATAAAAAATTTGCATTTTTCATGCGTTTTGAATAAGTATAATGAGTGAATTTTTCTGTTTAATTTCCATATCTTTGAAAGTTTCAAAAAATAGTATCTTGAATGATCGACCTAAGCGAAGCCGAAGCGAGGGCAAAAGTTCTAGAAAGTGTATGATTTGAAAAGTAGAATAGCAGCAATTTCAATAAAAGTCCAATTAAAGACTACCTAATACGAAATGTATAATACGATATAGATAATATGATTTGGCAAATTACATCAGCTTGCGTTGATCCAACTTCCGATTTCTTCATTTTTGAATCTTCTTTTTCTTCCTCCATTTTACCCAGAGAATTTCTGAAAAATGGGTGCACAATTTATAGTTAGATCGTTTCGTACGAAAAAAGAAAAGAGAGGGAAACAAAAATGCGCGAGTAATGGGCCTATGTTTTAAATTGAAAGTGACTTCATGGTGTGAACTGTGTTAACGGGTATATTCACAACAAAACAGACTCGCGTGAAATGCATTTATGCATATGCTCAATGCTGTATAGGTACTATAATAGGTATAATTATACTAACTCAAACAAATTTTGCCCCTCGACGATTCCTGTCTCGTCCTTGTCTTCAGATATATTTAAAGTAAAATCCAGTACATTCAGTTCATTCAGTAGATTCAATTTTTTCTGTAGACAAACAAATAGAGCATGTTGATTTTAAAGAATAGTAATGTAATATGTAATGTTTATAAAATGTATGATCATTATACTTTACTTACTTGTAATGATTTCATCCTTTTTTCCCAATCTTCCATATTTTTTTTATGTTTCCGATCCCATTCTTTAAGTCTTTCAAATATTATTCTCAATTCGGACTGAACCAGAAAAAAAAGAGGCAAAATATCAAAAAACAAATGAAGTAGGTACATGAGTACCATTTCGGCTGTTAAAAAGATATGCAAGAAATTATTAAATAATTACCTTGGTAAGGGTGCATGGTTTATCGTCATCCTCCATAATATCTAGAATATGTTCCTCCAATTACTTGAAACAGAAAAAAAAATACGTAAGTATAGTTAGAGTTACGATTAGAGTAACAGAACGTACATGGTAACGTACCTATCTCGTTAAAAGTTTACTCATCAGTGAAGAAAATGACGTTACTTACATAGGATAGGTATTTATACAAATGCAGAATATATTATCCTTCAACACTTCGACAGCAATTACTATACTACATAAAAAATATCACAAAAACCAAGTTTTCACAATAATATGAAATAACGAACCTATGGACTGAAAGGAAAATAAAATAATCAGGTGTTTGTATGTTATCAATTGACGAATGTGACTAAGCTGTGACTGTGACGACTGACGAGACCTTTGACTACCTATTTAGATAATAGTCAAAGGACGAGACTTTCCACAGTTCTGTTTCAAAAAATTGTGAATGGCAACATTGGCATTATGGCAACTAACCAACTAAACATACTTTACTTACTAAGTGAAAAAATTAGAAATCAAAAAAAAATAGTTCAAAACCATTTCAAAGATTGCTTGACTGATAAGTTGAGCAAATGACATACTTTGAAAAATGATTTCGACATTTTCGACAAAGCCAATATCTAATCAGCGTTTCAGTGTCATTTGACATTTTAAAATATGAGGTATGTTCGAGCACTCTCCAGCAAGTTACGCACAGAAGCCGCCAGCAAATACAAAAAATGTAAAAAAATTTAACAGTTAGCTGTAAAACTGCATCACAGCGGTCCGCAGTCCCTTTTGACTTATGAGTCTTTTATGACTCGTGAGCACTCAAAAACCCTCATTTTTTACATTTTCTGTAAATTCTGTAGCGTTCTGTATAGCGCTCGAACATCCCTAATTACTTACTCAATGAAGAGCACCTAATTTATTTCTTATCGACGATATTGAACCCATCTCGAAATAAATAATACGTAATCCGAAGCAAAATTTCAATTAAATCAACATGTCGAAAAATTTATTCAAAAATATTATAACATCATGCATTAAGCATA
This sequence comes from Planococcus citri, assembly GCF_950023065.1. Classification (NCBI taxonomy): domain Eukaryota; kingdom Metazoa; phylum Arthropoda; class Insecta; order Hemiptera; family Pseudococcidae; genus Planococcus; species Planococcus citri. The sequence continues at coordinate 28,758,161 of NC_088679.1, read as the reverse complement.
ATAAATAAGTACAAAAAAACAGAATTAGGTATAAAAAAAAATAACATAAAAGTTAAAAAGCATCGAGCCATAAATAATAACAACTCATATTAATAACTTGCTCAAATAAAGTTTGTAATTCAACACGAGCTTCTTCTTCACTACTGGTGTCTTTACGATATACCAAGTTCATTGCCTAAAACGATAAAATGAATAAAAAATTCGATTCGATTCAAATTTAAAATAAATATGTTCAACTCACGGCAGTGTTTCTTTGTAAATCCAAAACAATCATCACAAATCCATTGGAGTACTGCGGATGAAGAATGAGCAACTCTTGGGTAGCGTTATTTGGTGCCGAGAATAAATGACAACAATCGGATAATTTTGAAGTTAAGGCTTTAATGAAAGACTGGAACCAACAGATAGGTTGACTGAGAATTGTGTTTAATTGATCATCCATACTGCTTATATCGACTACTTCGGCCAACCGTAACAAATGTTGAAGTTCGGGGTAGGTTAATGGCTGCAAGAATACATAATAAAATAAAAAATAATACAACATGAGAATTTTTTCAAGCGAAATAAAAAATTAAAAGTTTAATTACCGCCGGAGAAGAACAGAGTAATTTATTCCATAACAAATGAGTTTGGCAATCGAAAGCACCCTGAGTGACCATCCATTCGATATATTTCTTGGTTTCTTTCACCTCTTCCATCATTAAATTTTGTATAGTTTCTTCGTGCGACGAATAGTAACCCAAATAATTGACTAATTCTTGCCTATAATACATTGAATTCAACTTATTACAAATCAGGTTCAGAGATCGAGGATGAGAACAGACCTAGGTACCTACTTAATCTCAACGTGAAGAGGAACGCCTCTTTTTTTCTTCGTTTCTTTAGAATCGTGCGATTCTCTTGAAGATCCAGATCCATCAGCATCGATGGTGAATTTCAAATTGATATCTTCGTCGTTCGAGGATGAATAATCTTGAGATGTTGAAACTGTACGAAATTTACCCAGTTTTTGTTCTACTTCAACTTTAGGATACAATTCCCTATAAAAATACTTTTTATTATGAACAAATATTCGCAACGATTAATTTTATTTCAACCATTATGAATTACCTGCGACTGGTCAATAAGATGTAAACTTGAAACTTCATCGTTCTCTGCGTCTCTGCGTGATCGATATGTGACATAATGACCGTAATATCGAAATCGTCCGTTTGTTGTACATCATTAGAATCTTTATATGATACACCAGATTTATGTTTATTCTGAATCAGCACGTACTGATTATTTTGAGCACCCTATGAAAAAAAATCATCACGTAAGTAGTCCGTTTTGCCTGTCTCGATATTCAAAATACACAATACGAACCTCTCCGAATCCTACAGCACCATTTTGAGGTAACATACAAAACGCCACCATATTGTAATTTTTTCCATGAGTCAATAAATAATCGAATAATTGAGTTGAAGAAATGGTAACATTTTCGACGGCCACAGTTTCAGAATGAACGAGACTTCGAGCGTAATTCGAAGCTTTAGGATAATACTTCATAAAATCGTCTAAGAACTCGATAATATGATATCCGTGTCTAAGCAAAGGCTGCTGATCGGTTATGTACTGATGCAGGCATCTCATATGGTAATCGTAAGTAAAAGAATGTAAATGCATTTGAAATTTAATCCGGTCACACTCGTCTAAGAAACTGACAGCAAACTGGAAAGAAAAATAAGAAAATTATAATCGCATTATTTCGTAATATTCGAGAGAAGAAAATCCTACTTGAGTTAGTAGAGAGCTTGTTTTGGTCTTCAACATGGCGTAATCCAAAGCGTACAATTTCGCGTTGAAAAATGGTTCGGCGAAGAATAATTCGAATAGGAGGACTCCTCCGTGAGAGAATTTTTGCATGTAATGATAATTCCGGGCCTCTCCATTGCTATCGCGATGGCTAAAAAATAAACATTTTTAAAATATTTTTATGCTGATTAGAATTTAATAAAGGTGTATACAATAATTAAAGGCGTTACAATTTTCTCGAGAATGATTCCGAAGGTTGAATTGGAAAGAACCCTAAGCATTGCAGGTATAGCTTGTATTGGTGAACGAAATTTGAGCATATTTGTGAATGCCATTTCTCATCATCTTCACCAGACTGTAGTTCATCGCTCTGAAAAAAAATCATGCATTTTATTTACCTACTTTTTCTACAGCAAATGATAAATTTTTCAACAAAAAAAATGTTAACTGACCTTTTCTTGAGTTTTTTGTAATAACGAATGATCTCTCGTAGCTGCAGCAGCAACTCTCCATCTAAAAAATGAATGAAACGAATTTTATGTAGAACAACGAACTTGAATCTTACACTCTTGTTTCGGTTTCTTCGACAGTTTTGCGAAAAATACTCCACTTACCTAGGCATGAATAACAACGGAGTCAAACAGTAATGAATTAGACGTCCATACTGCAAAAAATTATTCAGCATTTCTTCGTTAACCGGAATACTAGAATTCGAGCCTTTATTATGCCACGAACCAAACATGTGTATTTGATGACCTAAACATAAAATAATGTGGAATTTAAGAACTTTTTTTCAGCGATCAAAAACTTATTTCGATAGAGATATTTACTTTTTTTATCGATATTTTGCACTTCCATCAATTGATTGACATTTTGAATGAAAGGATTTTTATCAGCGATTCTTTCTCGGACTTCTCTAGGTAGCTTAACGTCTCTAAAGCTTTCACTTCCGCTGTATAAAGGCATAACGGTATGACTTTTTTGATAAACCATTGGAAATTTGAATAAAACGTGAATATCCAATTTAGTCATCTCCATGACCTGAAAATAAAACTCGATTACTCAAATACTCTCGTTATAAAAATAGTATTTATAGCGTTACCTTTTTGGGTATATTGAGTCTCTGTAACGGATGATTGAAAAATATACCCATTTTCTGTTCGATGATACTGGTTAAAAAGTAAGATCTCGCGGTAAGCCATTCACTGAGATTTGTCACCAGAGTTGTGATATTGTCTATTTTATCTTTGGACCAATTGTACATGTATAACTTAATCTGTAAAAATTTCCATTCTCAGTATTGCAATTAAAATATCCGAGAGAAGATTTCGAGAACTAGGTTATGTTAACCTTTGCATTAGAAATAATCACTAGAATGAATTTCTGTTTCGTTATGGTGACCGGTGGATCATCTTGAGATATTGATGGCATTCTTTGCAATCCTTTCTCAGCTAGAAAAAATTCATTTTTAAGCAAAGAGATACTTTTTTGAAAGGTAATTAGGTAAATTTCACGCTAAATATCTAACCTCTAATATTCTCCAAGTTCATTTTAACGGTGCAATGCTCCGGCCCATTTTGCACAGAGAACATACTTCGTCCAATTAGCAAACACGTGTCACCGTCGTGACTCATGATTTCAGCGAGATGGATGCAAGGTGTATATATATCATCTCGATCGGCAGATTCGTAATTTTTATAGAACGCGTAACATGTGGTTTCGTGAGGCATCAAGATCTGATTCAATTCCTTCAGAATAATGTGAAGATTAAATCTGCAAATGGATCGAGAATTAGTTAACATTACTCGTATGTATAATGGAGAAATTTAATTTAAAAATCACTCGTATTACTTGGTAGGTAACGAAGTATTCCACACTCGAACCGAACTAATCGCCAGATCTGTTCCGAAATCCATCCAAGAAGGTATCATGGAGTGGTAGGGTTTAAACAAACGGACTAAAAATTTCGCAGAAAGGGTGGAAATTAAATTTTTAAAATCAAAATTCGATTTAGCAACATACAACGTTAATAATTACTCGATTCGTCTTCAAATAAGGGATATATGAGATTGATTTTTTCCATCACTAATTCCCACAGAACATGCCTGATAGCAGATTTTAATTTCGGTTCCAATAATTCCATATTTATTCGACCTTGTTTCCAAATACGAAATTCTACTCTGACGCCATTATCTATAAGCAAATAGGTAATTATTTAATCTGTTATCCGATAATGTACATTATAGGCGATCATTCGTATGTACCTGTTTCTGAACCAGGTTTAACTTCGGTGACTTCAGTCATGGATTTCAACTCGTCGAATGAGAATAGGGCTAAAGAATGGCGAACATTTGGCTCGTATTCATCATTACACTCGAGAGCCTCGCCGTTCGAGTTGACAATCACAACGGCCATGCAAGCGATACCTTTACCAATGGTTGGATTTTGATTATAAAGAAAAATATCACTTTCGTTGGCTCTTTTAGGAGAATCTTCAGGCACATAATAATCCTAAGAGATGAAAGAAGAAATCAAATCATCCAAAAAAAAATTCTCCAAACTCAAATCTATAATAATGAATTACGAAAAACTCACTTGAAAACGAAATGAGCTTCTGTGATCAGAATACTTTGGCGAAGAAGCGAATTGCTGGATGTTTTGTTTGATAAGATATCGAAACGTATACAAGTACTTCATTATCCAGATATCGACATTGAACTGAAACCCCACAGTTAAAGAATGAATGAAAAAATCTCAGTCAATGAACTCGAGTCTCGAAAAGAAGAAGTTATGTACACAATTACCTGTAAGATAGTGCTCGGATGCTGGTTCGGTTTTTGAATAAAATGAACATCTTCGGGTAGTAATTTACATAACCGATTTCGACTCAACATCACAGAGATCACATCTAAGACAGCATCGTCTAATCTATTTTGTAAAGCTTGTACGAGATCGTTTTTGATATCTTTGCCCGCTTCGGTGATTCCAAATACCTTTAAGACGATCGAATCATCCATTTTGGATAAACTTGTTTCACTATAATCGCTGATCGACTTGTTACGTGATTTTGATTCATCCAGCTGTAAAATCCATCAAGACATATTAACGCAGGGAATTTATTATGGTTAATTAGAATCAAATTACTAACCAAGAAAGGCATCTGTTCATCGAACTGTTTACGATTCAACGACGTAAACGAAGAGCTTCTTGAAAACGATCCAGAAGACGTTTCTTCGCCGTCGTGAGACTTGATCACGCCATGAATACACTCGTATAATCTGTAAATACGCACGAAATCGTAAGATAGGTAGATTTTTAGACGAATAAAACATCCAACAGATGGAAAAATAACTCAACCAATACCTTAAATAAAACACATTCTTCCTTTCATCTTGATAAACAAATAAATTTTTACGATTCGTGACCAAAAATCCGCTCAAAGCGGAGCAAAGAGCTTGAATTCCTCGAGATACGCCGCTCTTTATAGGACTCGATTTTAATCTAGGATGAAGCAAGAAAGTCGTCTCCCAAACAACGTCACAAGCGAAGTAACCAGGAACAAAAGCGTAATTCATCTCAGTACCAACGCTAGGAGTTTCGTTTTCACCATCGTCTGCACAGATAGGCAACATTTTTCAGTAATTAAACAGTTTTTAAACATTTAATATTGTGATATTGAATTTACCATTCGTAGGATCTTGAACTAACAACTGATCGCAGAGTTTGGTATCGTGTAAACTATCAAGCAGCATTTTTTGATTGACTACCTTACATAGATTTTTGATATTGCTTATGACGCTTTCACGAACCAAAACGTAGTCTTTGATTTCTTTCTTGTTTATTTCCAAAAACCTACAAGGGTAAAAATATAATTTTAACAAAAAAATTTTAAAAAGTAAACGCATAAAGGAGATATAGGTAAAGATGCAGGTTTCACTTGCCTGCAATGGAAATAAACAATGACGTAATTTGAAGTTATGGTCATGATGAGCCAAAAATTAGGCATTTCAGCGCTACTCGAATCTCGATCTAAAATCCACTGAACCGTACTTTGCAACATTCTGTTGTTATCTTCTTCAGCATCTTTGAAAATACATAAATAGGAATAAAATTATAAACACGAATAATTCAATATTTTGCAAGAAATGCGGAAGCAGAATATCAGCATACCGGTGATACTTTCTTGTCTTTGAACATTATTAATAATTTTTATCGATTCGTTCTCTGAAATGGACTCGTTACTACTGCAATTTTTATAAAATACAAAATTATCCAAGTATTATAAAATACTCTCTGATGGTACGAATATTTTATAATGCATATTTTTTGTAAATCTTACCTAAATACTTGAAAGAAATTTTCTTGTTCTTCATCCAAAATATTCATACTGCTGAGTAATAATTTACCAGGTGTAGATTCTAAAGAAATAAATTTTAGTGACGAATTAGAAAAAAAAAAAATCAAATTAACAATCGTAATAGTCGACTTTAGGCAACAAACCTAGATCATTTTTCTCATCCAAATGTTCTCTGAGAAAACTATTCCTTTCGCGACTTTCTTTCACCAAATAATACATGTTGTTATCTTTTTTCAAATGATACTGCGGTATTCTCATACTGTCGAAAGCCTAGGAAATCAAAAATAGGTTATTACCAATTAAATAATACAGAATATTATTTCATATAACAAAATTGAACCTACCTCCAAGAAACTATTCAAACTAGTAGGCTCATTACCGAACACGAAGCATAAAGGTACTTTTTCTATAAAACAAGTTGCAGCATTTGGAGACGATTCGATGTGGTCACAGACCATTTTCAAGGTATCGTAACATATCGGCGTTGAATCCAGCATAAAAGTGATAATTTCATCTTTAATGAGCCATTTCATCTGGAAAAAAGATAGACCACAAAAATCAGTTCAGTGAATAAATTTTAATACTGAGAAAGCTTCTCTGTAAAATGTAAATTATAAATTACTTGAGCGATACAGGTATTCAAAGCATTGTATTGATAATCTGGTAACGACATGATCTGTCGAGGAACTCTTCCTTCGTCGAATGATCTATAAAATAAACAATAATATTGAATTTCGGATACATAAGCATCTAAATTTAAAATATTCGTCGAAAAAAATTACTTACAATCCGCCTTCAGGATCTTCGTAAGCGTTAATTTTACTATCGTCATTTTTAGACGCATCTCCGGCCTTTTTCTTTTTGGTATCGATAAATGGAGACGTTAAACACAGCAGATCCAATGTAACTTTTATATCATCAACGTCGATTTCAGTGAACGATTTATCCAGACTTCTTAACACTTCGCCTACGTATTTATTTCAACAAAATTCAAGCGTTAAAATGAAAAGGAACGGTATTGTCAATGAAGAAAGTACGATTTTTCAACATACAAATACACGTAGGTATGAGATGTAGAGAGCATTGGGCTAGTTTTCCGTTGGATATAATTCGGCAATCAACTCTGAGGAATAAGGGATTTACATCGTCCATCAGACTCTCGTTGGATATTTCATTCAAACTATCCGAATCCATGTTTGATATCAACGATGTACATGCATTATCTTCTGAATTGATCGACTCTTTACATGCTTCCCATGTGGTCATACCTGTTTTCCAAAAATAATACGATGATAATTATTAATTAAATAATTAATATAGGTACATTTGTAAAAATTGTTTCTCATTATATGATTGGATGATTACCAAACTTATAGTATATTCAATTCATAAATGCGAATACGTAGGTATATTTTCGATCTCCAGCAATGAATTGTTTTTTGAACATTTTCGAAGAACATTGAGCTCAAAATTGGGTCATGATTTTTGGAATTTTTGAAAACGTAGGTAGGTACCTCGAAATTTATTGAAATAAGTTGAAATTTCGCAAAAAAAAATCAAATATTTGAAGAGGAATTTATTTAAAGCACTTTTAAAAAACTTTGAGCAGAAAATTGAGTCACGATTTTTAGAATTCTTTTAAAAGATTTGTGCCTCTTGATCTAGGTAAAGGATGAACCAAAACTAAGGAGTCCAATAATATTGGAAAAGAAAAACTCCTTTGCAATAATAAAGCTTGAAAAATAAGGAGAGAGTTTTTCTTTTCCAATACCTCTTGATCTATCAAAATAGATGAATATTTTTCGAAAAAATCAAGTATTTTTACGAACCTGTTTTTTAACCATTGTTGGAGAATTTAGAACCAACTTTCTATCAAAACTTTTTTGGTCACTTTCGAAAAAATTTTGAGCCTAAAATTGAGTAAACGGCGAACACAGTAAAAAGAAACCAATAAGAATAATTATTCATCAATTTTTTTTCATCACAAAATTTTTTTCAAGTTTGTCTACA